>NC_086384.1:22508406-23943565 GCF_036588685.1 Mytilus trossulus
CAACCAAAAACCGTCTGGCGCGGAGATCTAACATCTTATCTGCAGAAAGCTGGGAAAACGTGGAAAGAGGCAAATAAACAAGCCAAAGACAAGAAAAGATGGAAAGCCAATGTGGTCGCCCTTTGTCCCCCATGGGACGAAGTGGATAAGTCATGTAATGGTGACCGCATTTTATCGGTGGTGGAAGTTATTGTTCTCGGAGAGAACAACGACCTGCAACAGAAAGTTTTCTTGTCAACTACAAATGTACGAAGACAGTACCACTGAGTACTAGTAAAGGAATAAGGCAGGGGAAATGAGTACTAGTGCATAAAGACAGGAAGACTGATTAAATAGATGCAGGCAGGTTGGTCGAGTCATAGTAGTAGTAGATTTATGTTGTAGCACTGAGTACTCGTAAACGTTTGTAGTTGAGTATGACAGATTACAAGCAGACGTATGCAGAAAGACTGATTACAAGAAGATTTAAGCAGAAATACTGAGTACTAGCAGATGTAGACAGTGCGATTGAATACTGATATATTTAGGCATGAGGACTGAATACTCATGATATTAGAAGATTTATACAAGATTATTGACTTGAGTACTAGAAGATGTAAACAGGTGGTCTAAATACTGGTACAAAAGACAGGATTTCTCAAGTAGTAGAAGATTCAGACATGAGGACTGAATTCTTTGCAGAATATTCATGTAGGCGGAATGAGTACTAAAAGATCCAAACAGAACACTAACCAAGTGCTGGTAGATCTGGGTTGGAGAATGTAGGACTAAACTATTTAGGGCTTCGATAAATCTCATTGCTCTGCATTGGAGACCAATATCTGGGACAGAGTTAGTGTCCGAGGAAAGAAAGGTGTTATTATAGAAATTGGTAAAAACATGGCTAAGCATTTCGATGCAAAGTAGTTTCATTAAAAGAAAAAAAAATTCTAGATCAGAGAAAGGGGCGACTATCTATTGCCAAGATTTCTATGTGAAGCAAGTTAGAGGGAACAATGGAGACTTTAGAATTATGTAAGCCTTAGTTTTTGCATAAACATAAAACGAAGGTACTAGGTTGACGATACTTTACACATTTTTATTTTTTTTGCTATGTGATCTTTATTTTATAGGAGCATTTACGTCATACTTTAGCGCATAATCGATGTTAATTTACGCAATAATTAGGTAGACATGAAGAGATTCCCATACTTTAAACATGTGATGTTGTCTTTGATATCACCTGACTTTTTCTTGTTGTTTTCTCATTAGATGACATAATAGTTTATTTTAACTCTAAATATATAAATATCAAACTAAGATAAAACGTGTTTTGGTAACGAACATACCAGTTTACATATAAAATAAGGGTACTAGGTTGGCGATACTTTACACATTTCCGCTATGTGATCTTTATTTTATAGCAACATTATGTCATTCTTGGCATACAACCAGTGACAATTTACACTATTATTACGTAGAACTGAAGAAATTCCCATAATTTAATCACGTGAATCAAGCATGTGCTTTTTTATTGATCTAACATGCATTTTTCTTGTTTGTTTTCTCATAAAAAGACTATATATTATTTAGATACATATGTTCTTAGATAAAGTGCATTTTTGCTAACGAACATACCAGTCTACTTATGAAATCAGGGTACTAGGTTGACGATCATTTATTTGTTTGCTATATGCAGACTATACTTGGCGTATAACCAATTACAATTTTCGCAATAATTAGTTACACATGATTTAATTAAGTGCGTTTGTCTTTCTCCTCCACCCCTTTCTTGTAAAACAATTGCTTTTTAATATACTTTTGCTCGACTCTTTAATAACAACAGGCTCTAGGTCATAAAACTAGGTAATATGTGCTTCAATGAAGACATAAAGGTTGTCATAAAGTGCTTCCTTGCACATTGGAGGTTTGAAAGACTATACACAATAATGGAACAAAAATTAAAAAGAAATGTACTGTAAACCAACTTATTTTCGCGGATACATCATTTCAAGTTTAGCCCTTTCTAGCTCATTTCGAGGCGATTAAATTTCACGATTCTCAAATTTCCTTAGTGAAGTTAAGAAGGCAAAAATCCAAGTTTTATATATTCGTGACGATTTATATTCGCGATATTTTTCTATTCGCGAAAGTAAATCGCAAATATCAGTTGGTTTACAGTATATCTGACAGACTGGCGTCTTGTTGTTATTAGACATGATAAAGAAACCCGATGGTTCCTCTTCTTTTTTAATATACCAAATACAATGTATGTCGGTATCTAAACATTTTTTCCTCAAACAATAATTTTAATCAATTATTTGCAAACAAAAAGTAAAATTACAACTACCGAACTACGATGAGAATTAAAATCGAAAAACCACTAATCAAATGGCAAAATCAAAATCCGAAACACTTCCAATATTTACAAGTTTATCCTTACAGAATTGATAGATAAACTCATCATAGATACCAGGATTTCAATTTTGTATTTACGCTAGACGCGTGTTTCGTCTACAAAGACTCATCAGTGACGCTCGAATCCTTAAAAGTTAAAAAGTCAAAATAAATTATGAAGTTTAAGAGCATTAAGGACCATCATTCCTAAAAGTTAAGGTAATTTATTTCTGGGATAAGAACATCCTCATTTTTCGAAAAATTCAAAGTTTTGTAACATGGAATTAAAAAAATGACTAACTTATTGATATTCATTTCAACACAGAAGTGCTGATTACTGGGCTGGTTATACCCTCGAGGACGAAACGTACACCAGCAGTACCTTTTTAATAAACATGTTAGATCTATATGATTCCTCTCTTTTACAATCTTAGTACGACAAACTCGCCATAGAAGTAAACTGATAATTCATTGTTCTACAAATGCTTAGAATGATATGTGTTATATCCCTCATGCATGGGGGACCTTATTTGGCGAAGAAACAGTCTATAATACATTTATAATGTTTTAAGATTTAGATCTGGTACTCGTGAAATTCAACCCATCCCATACTGTTATCTTTTGACAGAAAACCATCTGCATCACTTAAACTGTTCATGCATCTAAATTAAATCATGATACATTGTATAATAATTTCCACACGAACTGCGCATTTTTGCGGTTAAACTTGTTTTGGAGAACATTACAGCGTAAACCACGCTTGTCAGCAAGGGTGTTAAGATTTATTCAGCGTTATGTTCGTTTTCATAATATTTAATATTCTGATCAAAACTTGGGAAACTAATAATTTAATTATTAAACTTGTTATAATTCGAAGAGTTAACATAATTGGAATATTTGTTATAAACAATTTAGGATAAGTCCATACCTCATAATAGCATCGAATCACAAAAGTCATATATAATCAGTCAGAAAAAGATTGAAAAATTACAAGATTTTATATATACATGGTTTTTCTGCCCCACCTACGATAGTAGAGGGGCATTATGTTTTCTGGTCTGTGCGTCCGTTCGTCTGTTCGTCCGTCCGTTCGTCCGTCTGTCCCGCTTCAGGTTAAAGTTTTTGGTCAAGGTAGTTTTTGATGAAGTTGAAGTCCAATCGACTTCAAACTTGGTACACATGTTCCCTATGATATGATCCTTCTAATTTCAGTGCCCAATTTCACGGTCCACTGAACATAAAAAATGATAGTGCGAGTGGCGCATTCGAGTACCGAGGACACATTCTTGTTGTTAATGTTCTGTATTGATATATTATTGAGTGTAATGATTTTATGTTTGTTCTTTGTTTGTGCGTTGATGACTGTCCAGATTTTGGATTTTATATAAAAAGAAATTTGAGTTTGACTTTCATGATGTCAAATATTTAAAAAAAAATTCTCTTCTATACCTTGACAGTCTGTCTAGACTGTGCTAATTTGAAGACGTAAAAAAAGTTGTTGTTGTTTTTCTTTTTCTGCTATCATTATTTATGGCATTTTATGAAAACTGCGCAGCTATTTTCATAAAGACTGGTATTCATAACCTTCGTCCAATTCAATGCATTCATCATCATATATCAGGCAGTTAACTGGTAAACTAAAATCATTCAAAATCTGCAACATGATTTTTGTTACATGGATAAATTGTCTTTAATTTGGCTTATAATTGTCTTATTTTTAACTTATAATCTTATCTTAGCGCCACTGATGAGTCTTATGTACACAAAACACGCGTCTGGTGTATCAAATTATAGACCTTGTACATATGTATATATTTACACCACTGGGTCAATGCCTTTGCTGGATACGTTTCATCCCCGAGGGCATCACCAACCCAGTATTCCACAATGTATATCAATTTATCGGTCATTTTTATAAATTTTCTGTTACAAAACTTTGAATTTTTCGAAAACTAAGCATTTTCTCAGCCCAGGAATATATTACTTTAGCTGTATTTGGCACAGCATTTAAGATCTTTGGGTCCTCAATGCTCTTCAACTTTGTTCTTGTTTGGCTTATAACTATTTTGATGTGAGCGTCACTGATGAGTCTTATGTAGATGAAACGCGCGTCTGGCGTATTAAATTATAATCCTGGTACCTTTAATAACTAGTAGTTAATGGTTGTTTTATTGTTGCTTGCCATACTGTGTTCCATGTTAAGCACAATGTTATTGGTTTGAGGTAGTAAGTATAAATCTCAATGCTTAATGAAATATTGATATCATTCAAAACCTTATCATAAATTAACAAAATATGAATCTATTGTTCCCGGAGGGTATTGCCAGCCCAGTAGTCAGCACTTGTTGTGCTGACAAGAACTATTATTCATATGGTTATATTTATAAATTAACTGTTTACAAAATTTAATTGAATTTTTAACATACTAAGGCTTTTCTACCTCAGGCATAGATTACCTTAGCTGTATTTGGATAAATTTTTAGGAATTTTGGTCCTTAATGCTATTCAACTTCGTACTTTATTGACCTTTTTCACTTTTTGGGATTCGAGCGTCCCTGATGAGTCTTTTGTAGACGAAAAGCGCGTGTGGCGTAAATACAAAATTTAGTCCTGATATCTCTGATGAGTTTATCTGTAATACCAAAACATTTATTAATCAGGTCCATAAAGTGTATTCCCTTGGTGGATTAACATAATTAAAGAAAAGACACTTGACATTTTCATAGAAAACAATACTGTTCTTTGCCAGAACCATGAAATGTTTCAAAATGACATAGACAGAATTTTTAACCATGGATGTTTTATTTTTATTAAAACTGCATAGATTATATTTTTATAGGATAAATAGCCAATTTATGTTCTGAAAAAGTATTCTACAGTTTATAGAACCAAATTAAATTTCATAATTGGGGAATTTTTTACGAATTAAATTTATAACGTGTTGTTTTGTTTTCATTTTAAAATTTCTGGTGAACTATCAGTCTCCAAGTGTATCATCAGCTTAGGTGAACAGTCATGATTTATAACAAACCTTTCTAAAGTTTTTCTCCAAGAAATTAATGATTTATTAAAAAAAAATATGACATTATAAAACATATATATGTGTATTGCTACTTCATACAGTAGTAAATAGATGATAAAAACTCCTTTAATCTATTTCCTACATACACCGATATTTAATAAACTATAAATAGAATCGAATGAATACCATACGCAGGGAGACTGGATCGTCGACTGTAATAAACAAATAAGGAAATGTTATATGATTGCCAATCAAACAGTTATCCACCAGTGGCAGAACAACGAGAATGAAGGCAACTGTTGATCGCCGTACGATGTAAAACACATACGGCGATAATGAAGACAACTGTAGATCGCCGTACGATATAAAACAAATACGACGATAATGAAAGCAACTGTAGATCGCCGTACGATGTCAAACAAATACGGCGATAATGAAGGCAACTGTAGATCGCCATACGATGTAAAACAAATACGGCGATAATAAAGGCAACTGTAGTTCGCCGTACGATGTAAAACAAATACGGCAATAATGAAAGCAACTGTAGATCGCCGTACGATGTAAAACAAATACGGTGATAATGAAGGAAACTGTAGATCGCCATACGATGTAAAACAAATTCGGCAATAATGAAAGCAACTGTAGATCGCCGTACGATGTAAAACAAATTCGGCAATAATGAAAGCAACTGTAGATCGCCGTACGATGTAAAACAAATACGGCGATAATGAAAGCAACTGTATATCGCCGTACGATGTAAAAATTAAAACAGCATAAATACCGATCTCCAAGGAAAATTGAAGACACATAAAAAGGGAAAATAAACGGCCTGATTTATGCTGATATAATAAAAAAAAAAGACAGTTATGACTGAAAACAACAGATGACAGGAATCTGGACTCCTGACTTTAGACAGGTAGATATTGAATGTGAAGGTGTACGACGCATTTTTAAAAGATGAAACCTCCACAATGGGACAGTGATCAAACAGAAAAACCAAAGAATAAAGTGTTAAACATCAGTTTGAAATAGCTTTATTCTTTATATTGGTACTTAGCATTGATGCATCTATCAAAAGGATAAAAAGACACACAGTAAAGATATTTCCAAACGTCCAAACTAAATCTTTGTAAATATGACAAAATCAAGTAAAAGTTGTTTAGTAAATTGTGATAACTAAGTGCTTGACTTATTTACTAGTTAATCATAATAACATTAACGGTACAAATTTTCCTGCACCAGATGCGCATTTCGACAATACTTGTCTCTTCAGTGATCCTCGTGGTCAAAATATTTGAAATCCAAAGCTTATATAAAAGATGAAGAGCTATAATCCAAAAGGTCCAAAAAGTATCGCCAAATCCATAAGTTACATTCTGTCTGCTCCTTGGTCGGGTTGTTGTCTCTTCGACACATTCGCCATTTCTATTCTCAATTTTATTCATTGCAATTTAAGATGTCCTATAAACACAGGAAAAAACACACAAGATAGGATGTGATCAAAGGAGCATCATATGCATTTCTTATTACCAATGCCGGGCGGAGCTTACGTTACAATTTGCATAAGGACAGTCTATTCAAAGACGCGTGTGATAAGGATGATTGCCGTTATAATTATACTCACTGATTTCTAGTCACCTATCAGTGTCACCAAACAGATATACAAAAGAACTGAGTGTACAATAAGTGACGAATAAAATATTTCAAGATTTATAGCATTAATATATGCAAAAGTATATATTTAAAAGTATCGCAATTGTATTATTAGGTCTTTCCACTTTTCTGTGGAAAGACCTATTGTTTTTCTTCTGATTATTTTTTTTTTTTTTTTTTCTTCCGCCTAATTTTGTTCTTGCGATAAACATTTGTTTCGCAATATGTCGCTTAGATATTTGGTATATGATATCGAACAGTTTATGCGCTTTTGAAATTTACCCTGCGTAAACGAAAACTTTTCTTTGTAGGAGTTATCTCCCCAAACACTGTTTTCCTTGTTAGCGCATCTCCTTCGCAACCGTAAAAGATTATGACAAATTTATTTTACAAAATTGCTCGTTATATCCTTCGCATGATTTGTCCTATTTTGACCGAAGCGATATGACCGCTCCATATGAGAGTTATTTCCCCTTATGCATCTGATATAAGTGATATGAATTTCTATCTTATAAATCATAAGTGATAGAGACCTAGGATCTTTTGATTTGGTCCCAAAAAATGAAAATTAGGTCAAGGTCAAAGGTCAAGGTCATATTCTAATATTTGAATTTGGCTTATTTTCACTTATATCCAAAGACTGTATAAGATATCAACAAATTATTTTTACTAAATTGTTAGTTGCGACATGTTGTAAGATGTAAATTTTGATTGCAAGCGTACGTTGAATGTAAAAGGGAGTTTTCTCCTCTCTTGTATTTAAAAATACGCGTTTGGTGATATAACTCATTAACTAAATATAATAAAGACCCATGGTCTTTTGATTTGAGGTCCTTGGTTTATGACCTTGAAATTGATCTCAAGGTCATAGCTTAATTTGACGTTCTAGATTTTGACCTTTGCTTTTATTCTATATGTATACATGATAAATATATACAACTTTTAGAAAAAGGTATCAAACCATTTAACCTTGTTAAAAACAACCGGTAGTGACCTTTTGTAAACCGGAAATAGCTATTTTTTTGTACTTTATCAATATAAAAGTATATAGAACCAGATATTTTTGGAATCAGTGTCAAGTAAATATTCGAATATAATCGGAAGTAACATTTTTTCAAACCGGAAGTAACAAATTATCTCCCTTATTTAAAAAAAATGTATGGAAACAATATATTTTTGGAATCAGCTTACTAGGAGCTATCATTTGACGATTGAAATGAAATTTTAAACTTAGTTTCACAACTTTTCATATCAAAATACATTGTTTTGATGGAAAGACCTTCAATTGTTCTCTGAACAATTGGTTTTTATACGATCGCAAATTTTGAAAAAAATTTCGTCGTATATTGCTATCACGTTGGCGTCGTCGTCGTCGTCGTCGTCGTCGTCGTCAGTCGTCGTCGTCGTCGTCGTCGTCGTCGTCCGAATACTTTTAGTTTTCGCACTCTAACTTTAGTAAAAGGGAATAGAAATCTATGAAATTTTAACACAAGGTTTATGACCATGAAAGGAAGGTTGGTATTGATTTTGGGAGTTTTGGTCCCAACATTTTAGGAATAAGGGGCCAAAAAGGGCCCAAATAAGCATTTTCTTGGTTTTCGCACTATAACTTTAGTTTAAGTGAATAGAAATCTATGAAATTTTGACACAAGGTTGATGACCACAAAAGAAAGGTTGGGATTGATTTTGGGAGTTTTGGTTTTAACAGTTTAGGAATTAGGGGCCAGAAAAGGGCCCAAATAAGCATTATTCTGGGTTTTCGCACAATAACTTTAGTTAAAGTAAATAGAAATCAATGAAATTTAAATATAATGTTTATGACCACAAAAGGAAGATTGGTATTGATTTTGGGAGTTTAGGTCCAAACAGTTTAGGAATTAGGGGCCAAAAAGGGACCCAAATAAGCATTTTTCTTGGTTTTTGCACCATAACGTTAGTATAAGTAAATAGAAATCTATGAAATTTAAACACAAGGTTAATGACCATAAAAGGAAAGTTGGTATTGATTTTGGGAGTTTTGGTCCCAACAGTTTAGGAAAAAGGGGCCCAAAGGGTCCAAAATTCAACTTTGTTTGATTTCATCAAAATTGAATAATTGGGGTTCTTTGATATGCCGAATCTAACTGTGTATGTAGATTCTTAACTTTTGGTCCCGTTATCAAATTGGTCTACATTAAGGTCCAAAGGGTCCAAAATTAAACTTAGTTTGATTTTAACAAAAATTGAATCCTTGGGGTTCTTTGATATGCTGAATCTAAAAATGAACTTAGATTTTTTATTATTGGCCCAGTTTTCAAGTTGGCCCAAATCGGGGTCCAAAATTAAACTTTTTTGATTTCATCAAAAATTGAATAAATGGGGTTCTTTGATATGCCAAATCTAACTGTGTATGTAGATTCTTCATTTTTGGTCCCGTTTTCAAATTGGCCTACATTAAGGTCCAAAGAGTCCAAAATTAAACTAAGTTTGATTTTAACAAAAATTAAATTCTTGGGCCTCTTTGATATGCTGAATCTAAACATGTACTTAGATTTTTGATTATGGGCCCAGTTTTCAAGTTGGTCCAAATCAGGATCTAAAATTATTATATTAAGTATTGTGCAATAGCAAGTCTTTTCAATTGCATTGTATTGTGCAATGGCAAGAAATATCTAATTTCACAATATTGTGAAATAGCAATTTTTTTTTTAATTAGAGTTATCTTTCTTTGTCCAAAATAGTAAGCAAGAAATATCTTATTGCAAGAAATTTTTTTAATTGGAGTTATCTTTCTTTGTCCAGAATCAACTTAAATCTTTGTTATATACAATATACAATGTATATTCACTTTTTACTACCAACTGATAAATTTAAATAATCTTTACCATTCAGTGATATCAAGCAGTTTTTTTACATTTTATTTACAGTTTATTTTATGATGTATTTAAATGAATAGTTATTGTTGCAAACTCCATTAGAATATTTCAATTGAGATTAGTTTTGGAATAAGGGAAAGGGGGATGTGATTAAAAAATTGGGTTCAATTTTTCTCATTTGAAATTTCATAAATAAAAAGAAAATTTCTTCAAAAATTATTTTGAGAGGATTAATATTGAACAGCATAGTGAATTGCTCTAAGAGAAAACAAAAATTTTAAGTTCATTAGAACACATTCATTCTGTGTCAGAAACCTATGCTGTGTCAACTATTTAATCACAATCCAAATTTAGAGCTGAATCCAGCTTGAATGTTGTGTCCATACTTGCCCCAACCGTTCAGGGTTCAACCTCTGCGGTCGTATAAAGCTACGCCCTGCGAAGCATCTGGTTAATTTTGTTTGAAACTGTTCAGACTGTGAGATTTATTTTAATCGTGATTTATAAAAAAAAACATACCTAAAAATATAAATATTTGGACCCTTATGTGCCTTTCTTATTTATGATCAATATTATTTGCAACTTATCCCCGTGCATCCCAACACCCACACCCCACATACACAAAACAATAAACTTGGAATTTAAGTAAGAAAAAAGTATTTCAAAGCGTTATTGAATATATTTATATGCATATTTTGCAACTGATGTCGTCATAGTTTTGCTTCATATCCACAAAGTCCAAAATATGACAAATTTTACAAGTTTTTAACCTAGCTTTACAAGAAAATCAGATGTGTCACATTGTATATTTAGCGAATAGACGTATAGTGTTAACATATTTTACACGGATCAATGACCATAACTGGACACTACATAGATGAGTTTATCCCAAAACACCTGTCTAAAGATGGACTGGTCTTCGATGACCGAACTAGTTAAACTCCGCCCAGTCAAGTGAAATAAATCAAGTAATACCTGTCAAGTAAATCGAACCTCTCTCGAAATGCCTCAGAATGAAATTGGATAGAACCGGTGAGTCTACAGATTAGACGACTATTCAGATATTTTGAAATCGTGTTCTTGGATTTCATAATGTCTCAGAATCGGTCAACGAATTATGACCATAAAACATCGAGCAAACAGTTTCGGTTTCAGTCGTTCTTTCTCATTACCTTGCAGGAGTTGTTTATGTTTTACGAGTACACCCTGTAAATGAAGTATGTATACTGTAAATAATATCGTGCGAAACGTATCAATAGAGGTATATATTTGCCAGACGATTGGGCAAAAGTAACTGGTATATTTGTACTGACAAATCGAAAATAAGGTTCCAGCTTCCTTAGACATAGGTTCTGATGAATATAAATCAACAGAAGCTGTTAGGACACATATGAATTTGATAAAGGGTTATATTGAATTACAGTCACTAGTTCGATACCGCTGCTGGTAGACTATAAGTTCCAAATAATACCACCAGTTTAGTAGACAATTCTTCTGTGCTTAAAGTAGGATTAAACGAATAAACACAAAATTCAAACTGGATGAAACCCTTACCAATAAGGCAAGAATCAATACTGATGTAGGGTACGAATTCCGCGTTAGGAAGAACATTGTTGGGATAAATTGAGTCCTGGTATCTATGATGAGTTTATTTGCAACGATGTATACAATAGTTATGGTGTAAGCCCTATAACCACAAGTTAATTATCTGACGGAGAAAGTCTGTGAAAGAGTTGTCACATATTCATAAGTATATATCTGATTTTTCTAATTTGCCGGTTGAAGTTAAATATTGATACATGTTTTGATACTAAAGTTTGGTATCCAAATACAACCAATCCCATGCTTTTATCATCTTATGACAGACAGACAGCTGGTTAACCGAAATAATTAATGCGTTCTAATTAAATCATGATGCATGCATTAGATAATCCTTATAGTATGTCGTCTGGCATTTTGGATACATATTGCGCATTTCTTGTGGTTTAGGTTGTTGTTTGTCGATATCGAACTTGACAATTTATTCCACACCTATAAGCAACAGCAATTAAATTAAGTATTAATATTAGGATACATTAGTTTGATTACCAAATTTGATTTTATTATACCAGTTAAAATTGTGAATTTCATGCACATCTTACATTTTATCTTCTTTGATCACTGGACAGCATCAGGTGTAATGTAATGGTGTTATGACGTCATAATAATTTTTTTAAGAGCCCTGTTTATGTTTTGATTTGAAACATGAAGATTGGTGATAAGTAGGATATCGTCAACATGTACAGTTTAACAAATAATTCATGGCACTGAAGGCCATGTTTTAGTTGATATACCAGGCGATCATCTTCTTAAAGCTATATGAAAAGAAATAAAGCTGAGATCCACATATATAACAGAACCGTCAATAAACTGACATTAGGCCCTTAATATGCTTGTCATATTATTCTGTTAAAGTCATAATTTAGAAACCTCAAATTAAAAACAAATTATGCATATGTTTTTTATAACTAAATGGATAGTTTCATTATACAACTTATGTACATATACTTTTTTCTGAGGGAAATTCTTCAATTTGTCCACATTTAGAAGAAGTTCACTTATTTTTAATTGCTTGCTTTCTAGGAAGCAATTCGCCGACATATTTTCCGTATGCATAGTGACCCGAGCGTTATCCTCCTCGTAAAAATCCGGTGACCACAATACGCATGGATCTGTCATTGCAATAAACAAATATCTGATTATACATGTTAAACATGTGCTCAATACCCATGCTTTTTGTGATTTGTTTACTATAAGGTGACAATCGGTAAAACTCGGCTTCAAAACACGGCATTTAATGAGCAGCCGCATTTGTTAAATCATAACAAACAGACAGAAAAATAAATTGACGATTATATGATATAATTGCGAAAATGGTGATAAAATCGTGCACAGAGGACTAAATTTATGATGTATACATGCATTGGTTCAAGAATTCGACAAACATTATTTTTCAGCACTCACTCGTTTCATATGACTTTAACGTAGTCAAACCAAGCAACATTAACATTTTTGTGATTCTAAATACATATGTCCAAGCAATATTTATGCAACAACCGTTTACTAGCTTTGCTTTTGCTTGAATAGATTAAATAGAGAAAAGAAAGATCTTTTTGTACTTTACTTGAAATGTTTGACCATATTATGCCATTTTACTCATGATGCCGCAGTACCAAATAGAAGACATTTTGAACTAAGTTATGATATTTGATATTTTTCGTAAAACGTGTTGTTTATTGTTTTGTTATTATTGTCATGTTAAAAGTCATGAAATTCTAATAAAATTTACTAGTAAACTTTTAATTAAATATTTCCCAATATAGGCATATACTACTGCAACACTTGTTGATGTCGCCACTACATGTATCATGTGATTTCTACCTACACAACACAGTCTGTGACGTATTCACTAACAGCACGTATTGATTGTATTTAATGACCTATTTTTGTCATCATGTTATATAAACGTGACGTGGTATTCTGAAATTGATAAAATCAACATATTAAATAAATGTAATTCATGTATTGTTATTGGTGTATAAAATACATAAACTTATGAAAGAATTTTAGTAAGCATTTGATATAAGCTACTTAAATGATATAAATGTAATGTGTGTATCCATAGTCACAAAGGTAAGTTCTTTTATATCATTACTTTAATTTAAATGTTTTCATTCTTATGATTTAACCGTCGCTGTCATTAATTCATGATAAATTTTAGAGAAATAACAATTATATTTATTGAAATTAACGCAGAATCCATCAAGATGTAACCCCTAGTTACCCCTTTTGACGTCACCATAACATCTGTTTCATTCATAAATGTACTCCATGAGCTTATGTTCACCAATCACGCTGATTGATGAATATTTTAAAGAATGTAAGAAGGGGTACTAGAGGTTTTCAATAACTATCTTAATTGTTAACATATCAAATTAGATGAATTCTATGAAAGATATGTCTTTACAAGATGTAAGTTTTAACGGAAACAGCTCAAAGTTCTAAGTATGACTTTTTCTAAAAATTGCTCTTTATATTTTCCCCCCAAAAAAATAATTTATCAACTTCAATGTTGCAATTACGTCATAAAGTTATGATGTAAGAATGTATTCAATGATTGAATGTCTCAACGGATGAATAGTTTTAGACTAACATAAATTTATTGGTAATGAAGGTATACCTAAATCATAGGAAGAATTGAATGAAATGAAATAAAACTGTTTAAATATTAAAAGTAATACATGCGTCTTTCAACCTAATTGCTTGTATGGCATCTGTTGGATGGCACTAGTTTGTGTTTTCGCACATTTACAAAAGCTTCAATAAGGTTTAAGGTATATGTTAGTAATTTTGTGCCACACAGCATTGCTAGCTTATTGTCTATTCCAATGCCCCCTTGTCTTTCTAATGTTTTGTATTGTATCAATTCTCATCAAAGCTATATCATATTATTTGGTACATCAGAATCGCCTCTCGTCGACATAAGACTAATAAGTGACATGGCAACCTCAACTGTATAAAAACATTCATTCTTTTAAAAGAGGTCGATGTCGTCCGCATCTAGACTGCATCTTCAAGTGTTCACGTATGTGAGCCAAGTTGCAGTGTGTTCTATTGTCTCACTTACTGGAACTTACATATCCAACATAATCCTTTATAATTCATGACCCTTTATAATTCATTACCCATGTTCAGATCAAATATGTATTTTGTATGTATAATTTATCAAATATGTATTTTGTATTTATAATTTATCAAATATGAATGCGATGCATAGTTATAACTATTGGTAAAAGTGTAATTTGATTGCAAGTACTGTACCACTCATGCAATCATTGCTTGAGTGTTTAAGGTCATGTGTTCAGTAAAACTTTCCGATTTAAAGAAAAATATGTACAATTTTCAATAAGTACTCAGAAATCTAAAAAATTGTAATGGCGGATACAGCAAATCTTAAAAGTGGTGTTCTTGGAATGGTACGTGGGTGAGGTCAATATCAATGATCGTATCATAATTGCAAAGCGAAGTTCACTTAAACTTCATTTCTGAAGATTCATAAACGCATGTTTATTTTTCTTGCATTTTAGCGTTTTTGTTGTGCCGTTTATTTCCCTTTTAGTTGATGTGTTTCCCTCAGTTTTAGTTTGTTATCTGGACTTGTTTTCTTGCAATCGATTTATGACTTTTGAGCAGGGGTGTACTACTGTTGGCTTTATTCATTTACCTCAATGGTATAAAGTTCTTATGATGTATATGTCCGATCGTAATTTAATTTTTATATTGCTCGAGTATACAGCAATGTGAGGTGAAAATTACCATAAACAAATATGTTCTCGTCGTTGTAGTTCCGTGTTTAGTGGCGGATTTACAGCATATTTGAATCGCCTATTTGTGTCGATTTATGGAAAAATTCCAATTATGAAGAAAACGTTTAGTTTTGGTAGTATATTTAACTGTAATCATTATAGGAGATGGAAGCAGTCGCTGAAATGTATGTTTAGATGGTCGCTTCGAATGGGTAAGAATGTTTCGTCAATGTATAATACACTTAAAGTATAGTACAATCCTGTTATAATTTTGATTGCTATTTATTTAAGGCCCCCTTTTGTGTGATATTAATCGCATTATTGAAGAACATTATAAGATTTCGGGTGAAAAGGGTTTACACATGTCTGGAAATAAAAGATAAACACGAAATACGGGTAATTGTTGCAGCTATACATAGATGCAAGCTTAATTGACCAGTATTAGAAAATATGTTTACCGTGATTCTAATGTCCTTGGAAGATTTGTTGACGATATTCACGTTGCTGTAAAATGTGGGATTATATTCAGTGTTGACTGCTATTTATATGCGATGTTGTTTTAGTGATTAATGGTTTCTTAGTCAATGTAACGCAAGGATGTCTTGTTTTGAATATCTACTGTTGCATTAATTTACCTAATATATTTGTGATACTATTCAAAACCGAAAACCTTATTAAAGGATAACATAACGTCACATTCGCAAACATATTCAAATATCGCCATAAATAGACCAAATCGATTTGATTTTTAAAATACAAAAGTATACACGTAATTGTTCTTAGTTATGCTTGTTTACCTCAACTGTCTTGTAATTACATATTAATTCTGCAAATTAAATGTTTGTTGTTTCTACGAGACTACTTATTATAATCTTTGAAATCTATACGTTCTATTACCGAGACTTTTACATGTGTCTGAAGAATGGTATAGATGTTGATACCAAATGTCTGATCTTGGTTAAAACAAATGTACGTATGTTTTTGGAAGTAGTCAAAAACATATTACAATGTTTGTGCCAAGAGAAATAACTCTATCTGTCTAAAAAGAGGTTCATATAAATTGAGATTTCTGTTTAAATATCATATGAATGATGTTTATCAACGCCTTCTCTTTTTACAAAGAGATAACATTAGGTCATTAACACATTTTGTACATATGACTCTCGTAGGTCATTCATAAGTAACATAAACTAAAACACAAATCTCAAAATGAATCAGCATAGACTTAAGTCGTCAAATCCATAGATGCCTTTTTAAACCTTTTCGTGGTTAGATTTAGCACTGCTTCTAAAAGTAGTTTACACCTTCTACAGTTTTACCTCCCACAAGGAACATTTTCACGACGAAAAATTGTGTATTGGGCAAACATAAACCAATCCTATACGAATTTCAATAATCAGGGAAGACTTCCTGGCCAGTTACATTTGATTTGTTTCAAATATTTCTGGGCGTCACATTTTTCCTTTTCGGTTTGTTTTATATACTAGTATTGCATCATTATGTATAACTTAATGCAATAATGATGTTTTTGGGGATGGATTTTGGTTAACAGTATAACGTAAAATACATTGATTCAACATGGTATTCAACAAGACACCATTTCTGTTACTGAAACAGTACCAGTGTCAAAAATGGGAATTTATTATTCCCTTTGCTATTCCATGTTAATGCACATATTATATATTTGGCCATTTGGATTCGCATGTTAAACAGTATTTATAGTGTAGTATTAACATAATGCATGATAAATGGCTTAAATATGAAACCCGGTTCAAGCCCCCTATTTATATTAAAAGAAAAAACTATGTTCAACACAATGTCTATTCATTTCATCTTTTTTTTCTTTATATCGTGTTCATGACAAATATCACTACAATTCAACATCGCATGCAGTTTGTATATGTACTACCCTTCTGTTGTTTTTTGCCACAAGACTTAAAAGACATAAATTAGATTCGGATCATTGATTTTTGGGGCCCAAGCTAGACATCAATATAAAAAAAACATTTAGAAGTGTATGAAGTTACATACTGGTAGCCCGGTCCCCGTTTTTTCTCCAAATTCATCCACTTCTGTAAATGTTATATCATGTAACTTTTCGCCTTGTCTATGTTGCCGCCAAATGATCCCAAGTATTTTATAAAACGTTTTGTTTTTGGTTTCTTTTTTTTTTCGTTATTAACCTTTTCATTTCTGTCGATGATGTATATGTATGAACGCTTTGATAACTTTGTTTCTGTATTTTTGTACAACTCTACTTGTTTGTCCTCTTTTAAAGTTGAATCAATCATTCATAAAAAATTGAAGCGATTACTAGTGGTAATTGTTATACCTATATCTTCTTCTAATGTCGGTACAGTAGTTTAGTCGGATAGCAATTACAGTCACTGCAAAATTATTTTGATGTATCGTTCTCATGTTCTATTCCGAAACAATGGGGTATATACCACGCTCGAAATCCCTGCTCCAAGAGAACTGTTTTCTTTCTGCATTAATCTCTTCGCTTTACCATTTTCAAACATCATGGTGGTTGAAAATAATGAAAGATAAAAGGAAACACACAAATAAGACGAAGCTTTTAAGTAGGTTTGTGTTGCTGACGGTTTACTGTGTTTTGTTGACAGTAGTACTTCGTTTCAGCTTCTTTCATTTTTGGACACGATGTTGTATGGGTTTCTTAAATTTTCATTTGTTATTGCGACTTGGTTCTTCCTGTTATCTTTCAGAGGGATGATGTGTAGTCATGTTTTATATCATTATTTTTTATCTTTTAAATGTACCAGGTTGATGCGACCAGTAGACTGTAGTATGTTTCATTCAGTTGAAGGACGAGGAATTATTGTTTATATATTCGTAATTTTGAGAATTGTACTTATAAGACGTATTCAAACATCTAAAAATCTAACAAAAATTTCTAATAATGTAATTTCTTTAGAAAAACAGACAAAAATGTATGATGCAACAAATGACAAAGTATTTATTACACTGTCACATTCCTAACTTGGTACAGGTCTTTTACAATGTTTCACAAGTTGAATATCTAGTAACATATGATAATTCAATATCATTGGTAAGGAACTTTCAAACCAAACTACGTTGTTTACTGGTATCTGCTACACTATTTCGTAACTTCATCCCTAGCATTGAAACTATAACAAACTACAGCAGTTACAGTGAAAACAGATACAAATTGAATGTACGTTTATGACACGACTTAAACATAAATGTTCTATGAATAAGATGACCTGTCATTCGTCGATATGGGCAATTTAACCTATAGAAATATTTACCAAAGGTTATTGGAGGTCACTTTACAATTATCAAATATCTGTTTATTTTATTTTTTCTCAATGCTTCAAATTAACAAAAGCCATACTTGATTTTCTGGAATACAATATGGAAGTCAATGATCTTGTATGGAATGTCGGTCAGTGACCGATTTTATCACTTTAAAATATTGAATTATTTTATTGTTAATTTGTGACTAAATCATTAATGGTTTGGTGCAGAAGCAAAGTCCTTTGGTTAAGATTACAATTAGTAATATCTACTTATCATTGTTTATGTGTAATATCTATTTGTATCAACCACAAGTTCGTGTAATAGTAAGATTAACGTGTCCTTTGGTGCAAGTGTCTAAAATTGGATATGGAAATTCTTAAATATATATTCTTTGTTTTTATTTTACGTATGTATTACATATTGGTGCAAAGTACAGCCTACCTTACACCCATATGTTCATTTCCTAAATCAAGATAACATTTTCAGGTTAATTAGTTTTCAACAATTACTATGTAATGGTGCACAATACGCCGGACAATGACTTACGGGTCGCCTAGTGCTGCATGTACGCATGTCTATTTATCACTAGACCATATCCGGAAATTCACTTCATTCAGACGACTCAAAGCACGTGAGAAGGACTGGGAAACGTGATAGAAGGCGGTAAGTTCAAAGATTGTTTGAAAAACTTTTTTTATAAAGATATTTTCTAATTTTCAAGTAGAATGTAGAAATTTCTTCATCTAATTGCTTAAAGTTGAGTGTATAGAAAGAATGACTTGCAAAATGATTTCGTACATAATTCATTTGTTCTGGATTTGTTAACGTAGACAATTTTCCAGTCTGGTGGCCAATTAGCGTGGGTAATTAGACAACAAAAGCCTGAACCAACCTGACAGAAATACATCGATGAAGGAAGCGTTAAATAAAGTATTAAATTATCCTTGTGTTGATATCTCTTTGTTATAAGTGTTCTTTTCTTTTATTTTGATACCTTATTCTTTTAAATTTAGTTTATCAATGTACACTAAAAAGCACGACTTTGTAGGGGTATTTCAAATTTATACAAATTTTGAAATGCTGACATTTTTTCTAAAGTTTGAATATAAATACAATATGCTCCTTTCTTAAATACCAAACATATATTTCATCGTTCATCGTTCTACATTTTGATCATCAATTTTGTTACATGAAAGTTCTTGGTACATTCGTCTCTGTGGTGGTATTTTGAAATACAATACATGCAGAAAGTACATGTACATAGTCAAGGCGGATGTACATAGTGTCTTTGTTAATGAAATATTTGACATTTAATGAAGGACTTTGAACCGGACACAAGGAACAATCAATTCATAAAGTATTTTGGGGATCTTTTTGACAGGTGAACAACGATTCATTTAACAAGACTTTCCTTATGAAGCTAAATATATCAATGATGAAATTGTTCATGTGACTCGAGGTTTATTTGCAGCTCTAGTATGTATTCACTTAAATTATCATATTAAAGATCGGTCATGTATGGGAAGGCAACAAAAAAGTATTTGGAAAATAATGTCAATCTTTCAAATAGAAAAAAAAATTACATTAAGTTATACATCGACCTTTCTTGGTACGTTTTTGAAACGTAAGTAAAATAAAATCACATACATATATATATATATATATATATCCGCCTTTCTTGGTACGTTCTTGTACGTAAATAAATATACATGATATAGGACCGTTGGATAAATAAACAGAGAGAGCACAGTGAAAGTATGAATACGTTGTTGTGGTCTTTTTGTCAAATTTGATCGGCATCTTGAGAATTTTATCTTACATCTTTTGTTCCAAAGAAATCTGACAGCATGTTGGAATTTATAATGGGTCGGATCTTTTTCTATTTCATTAATGCTTTTCTTAAAATCTTTTATTATTTAATTGGAGATTTTTTACCTTTCATCTTTTCTTTTCATGATTCTTGACACTGACATGTACACATATATTTGCTTGCTACATTGAACCCATCAAATCGCAAGTTAATTATAGATTTGCATACACCACCTGCACGTACTGGTCAAGTCAGGACGTTGTCCTTAACCTTGTCTGGCTTTAACAATAACTCCGTCCGATAGGTTCATTGCTCGATGGAGTGTGTGTACACATCATCATAGCTATCATTCTGATAATTCTTTCTTCAATGTAGAGACTTGAAGAGTACCGAGACAACGGTGTCATAGGAAAAAACTCAAGAAAACAATTTTAAACATAGACAAACACCTTCATGTATTAAATTGATAATTATAAAGGCAAATACGAAACTAACGCAAACAAATAAATATTGAAAAGGATAGCAGGTTGTTGAGAGGAATCATATATTAACTGTTCATATATGCGATATTCGTCATGTTGGACAGTTACAGGTATGCTAATTACTCATGTAATTTTTCAATCATACGGAGATGGTGGTAAAATATATTTTAGATGACAAATTTTTATAAAAGATGTGATGTTTGCTTGATATATTTCCCATAAAATCAAAACGTTATTTAGCGCTAAACACTGATGTAGACAATTTTAAATGCACAATTGGCCATTTTACATATTATTGTAAAATTTTGTATAACTAAAAATAATTAATTTGTACTTGATTGAAAATAAAAATCGATTTTCCGAAAGAAATTGTTTGGGTAACAAAGTCCTTCTTGTTCAGTTTTGGATGAATGCACTAAAAACTATGCAGTTTTGAATCATCTTAAGGTAACCCAATTGGTTACTAATTTGGTTAACACAAACGTTCCTGGTTCGATCCCCGCTCCGAAGAGAAAATATCAGGGACTGAATTTTCGGCTCACCTCGACACCATTTGCGAGTTTGGTCTTGAGGAAACGATGATAGTCCGCCGGAAGGGGACGATAAAAGGTTGACCCATGTAAATGGAGAGTCATATATCTTGCATTTTAAAGACACCCTTGTAGATTTCGAAAAAGAGCAAAATAATGCCGCTACTAGACAGTTCGCACCCGCAAAGTGGAAAGGGATTAATATAAGTTGCAATAACTTGTTTCCCAATCTACTATAAATAAATATGTTTAAGCTAAAGATTTTTGCAATGATCCTAGTGTTTATTACGGTTGTGCAGTTATCAGACAGTCCAGCATTTTAAGAGGGACTACAATTGGCGTCAAAGTTGAAATTTATTTTTCTTGAGTCCAAATGAAAGAAAATTTGTAAATTATGTTACTGTACCCACGTGGTCTTCAGATCATATATTGAAGATAATTGATATACGACATGTGGACCTGTTAAAAAAAGAACAAAAAATAATAAAAGAGAATGAATTTTTGTGCTCTTCAAAAGGAAATTTTATTGAGGTTTTATACTAACAAATTATCTCTATAAATTGTAAATTCAATCAAGACATATTGTCCCATGGTAGCTTATTTCAAATTCCATCCTTTGAACTTTAATGTGTATTTTTATAGCCAAATGAAAGCTTTGGATAAAATGCTAGCATGCATTGGTCATTTTCAACATATGACATGATGAGATGTATGTCCTTCGACCATCAATCACCGAGGCCGGACGATTTCATCCAACCAGTAGCCACTCAAGAAAATTTGGCCGATTTTATTGGGGAAAAAATCGGTTCTTAGCTACCAACATTTGGTCTAGACAACGTGATGAAGATTATTCTATTAACACGTGTTGTCTGCATGGAAAAGAAATAATCGGACATTTTTATTTTAATTATCATTGTTTAATAAAGTAATTCTTAAGATGCGGAAATAAAAGTTTTATATTATTTGGTTAAAGTTGTTGTTGGGACAAATGAATGTATTATGTTTTTCTTTATTCTTTATTTGAACTTGAATTATTTGAGAAAACATTACAAACTACATAGATGTCCGGCCGAATTAACATATAGTGTTCAAGTCAAGTTCGGTCAGCTTATTTGCGTCAATAAATTGAAAAAACTACTAACGCAAAGGAAATGCTCTTATCTTTCATCGTCATTACCACAGGAAAATACGCAAACAGTTCTGTATCCTTTGTTGTCTACAATATAAATAATATAACGCAAATTTTCAAGAAAGCGCATGTTTTTACGAAATGTTGCCCGGATGCTAGAGATAAAGGAAAGAACAATCAAAAGTGCTTCACACAAGTGTTGTTTATGTCTTTGTTTTTGAGGGTCTGCGTGCGGTATACAAAATAGAGAGTTAATATGCGAAAGCTGTAAAAAAGGAAATAACAAATTAACGAACAGAATATATAGGCAAAAAAGAAGAGAAAAGATATTAATTGGATTCTGAAATATATGGGACTAATGGAAAAACTAAGAAAGCAAAATTGAAGGTTTCCATCCTCCCTCTAACAAGACCTTATTCATGAATGCGGTATAGGTTGTATACCTCCGGTATTTAATCTGTCTGTGTATCGTGTTTGTTACTATTATTTACATAAAAATCTAAAAATCATGAGTAGCTGAAATGCATTAACTAACAACGGTCGTCAAGTAAATAAATGTTAAAAAAAATTAAATTAGCAGTTACTTAATGGTCAACGATTTTCAAAGTTATTTCTGAAATGGGAGCGACATATACGTCTTACCGCACACAACAGTTAAGTTTTACAAATTAAATTTCACTTTCAAAGCCAGTTTGAGTATATAAATTACTGCATGAATATCGAATTAAATTAAAATCCTGGTACCTTTACTAACCATTTACTGCATGAATTCAATATCAGTATTGAGTGTTACTGTGCCGTAAATTTATGTATGACTATGAGTATTGAGTTTAACAGTACCGTATGTACAAATTCAACCTGTGTTGGTTCTAGCTTGATCTGGTACAGATATGCTTTGATTGATTTTATGGTTAATTTTGATTGTATGTTTAGGCTAGGTCTTTATGTATCCAATACATGATTGTTTGTACAAGTATATTCCTCCCTATTAATGCGTACAAAATTATATGCAGACATGGCACTTTCCCATGTATCCGAAAACAATGTTACCGTGAACTTTTATGGCAGATGGGTGATCTTTGCAGGTGTATACTAGAATAGTTCGCTTGTTTTTATGGATGTCGTCTGAAAATTGACACTTGTTGACAAAATAAAAGTTCAAAAATGGTTTTATGTTTTTGCAATGTATCAGGTCCGAAATGGTAAAAACAACCCTCAAGGGTTGAAATAACGTTGTCATCTGTTCTATCGGTGACATGGTCGACATCAGCGCTCGGTGATACAATGTGCTGTGATGCTGATACGTCTTGCTGGTGGTCGGAGAGGATTTCTATATGGTCATATAAAGCAGGTAATTATATTGCTAAGACAACAAAGCTACACACGATGTATACGCTATTTAAGTAATGTGTTAGTTTTGCTTTCTAATTTACGCATGAATTCATGAACATGTTCCTTAAAAAGAGTATAAAGACAATTTTTAATGGATTAAATTTTAATATAAAATATAATTGTGTCCGTAAAATGTTTGATGTTATGACTACATGGATTTAACTCGACAGTCATCTAGATAATGTTTTACTTGTTCAGTTTATAAAAAAAAAACGTTTAAATCCTCTACAGTCAATGGAAGTTTCGCTAAACAATTTTGATTCATATCAGCATAGAAAATGAAAGACGAGCATATTATGACAGAGTACTGGTATAAAAATCATAAGTCGACCGGGGGGTGGGGGGATTTTTATATCTTCATGACTAAAAGAAGCCAGATGAAAGACAATCAGTCTTTTAAATACTATCTCCATTAAAACAAATGTTTAACTCGCGTACTTTTGAACGGCATACAGTTCTATACTTACTCAACTGCTACGTACCTTCTGATAACTCCAGTACTTCTTTAATAATGAACAATTGTGTGCTGTTCTTTCTTTATAGTCCTCTATTAAGTAATCTCATGTATTATATAGTTATGATCATTAAAATGAACTAGTTTGCTTTAAAATGAACTAGTTTGCTTTACGTTTGCACGTAAATAACCTTCAGAGAAGCTCAATAATGAAGTACCCTTGTTTTCTATGGTCCCGCATGTTTTCTATGGAATCGCATACCGACTTTTTTTATATTTTTATTCTTTAAAAGATGCACACCTTATTGCATTAAGAATAATGGGACATTGCATGTCTCTGTACTTGTCATCAGGTTAATCACAATCGATTCATTTTAATAATGTTGAACTTTCTTAGGTACAAATAGATTTGAATATTATATTTACCCAATCCTAACATGTGTTCTAACGTTTCCCTCCTGGAGGTTCCCTCACTCCTAGAAAAATTTACATTTTGATAGTTAACCGCATTTATATTATTAAAACATTATGTTTAAATATGTTCCATTGGTTTTGAGTCAAATCTTTGTGATTCAATCCATACGTGTTTTGAGTCATTAGGTGCACGATACCCGTTTCCAAGTGCAATGTGGTGCATTTTGACTCATTTTAATTTTTTAATCATTAATTAGCTTTCATCTTCGCCTTAATTGTAGATTTATTGTCATTGTTCGTCTCAACTTTAAATCGCTCTGCACTCTTACCTCAGGGAAGCTTAAAACTTGAAAGTAAATATTACCTTTTAACGAAGTATAGGTGTATCAAAATCTTATTAATTAGTCGCTGATCATACTTAACATATTTTCTCCTTTTAAGCTTTTCACCTGTAATGGACAAAGGTTTGGCTTCAGGCACTCCCACGCAAATGCTCTTTTTTTTTCTTTAACGTCCTGAACGCTACAAAATATGCATGTTACATTTTTTATATTAACAATACACGGAAATTAATCGATATCGTTGCATTATGAAAATGAGTTCTTTGTTTTCGGGTACATGCTATATATAAGGAAGGGTTCGAGCTCTCGATGACACATCTGTTTGGATAACCGCACAGGTAAGATGACTTGAATATTCACTTTTACATATATATTTTATTTATTGACTAAATATTAAATACATAACTTCACAGCTGGGTTATCAATTTTATTATCAATGACATGACATTTTGTAAATTATTTGACGTAAATAAATTTTAAATACGTAATATATTATTTGTGTACTTTTTAGATTATTTTTAAATTTAAAATAGAGAAAAATTTGTTTTAAAAATTTGTATCCCCCCCCCCCCTTTAATTTACTCCGCACATCTTTTATTCATATCGAATCTTATATTTTACGGAAGGTGTATATTTTTTAAATAAGGCCTGAATACGCGTTGGTATTTGAAATAGAATGCATTAGCTATGTTTATTTCATCAGAAGAACCCATTTTTATATGTCCTATATTTAGTTATAACACTTGTCAAAAGCAGTTGACATACTTATTTTTTTCAGAACATGCACCGTGTGTACTGTTAATTGCAGTACTACAGTGACGAGAGCTCAAAGAGTTATTGTCATGATATTTTTTTGTTTTTTTGCGTCGCAAGTAATTTTCAAGGCGACAGTGAGGGGAAAACCACCCGTGACCCAGCAAAGAGGTGACACTCCTTTGTCGTAAGTCAATAAACTATGTGATAAAAGGACACAAAGGTTATCATATTCAGGTGAAATCCGACAGAATGATGAATTAAATTTCATTCATAAAAATTTCGGAAGTACATTTTTGTAAGTTTCAGACAGCGCGTGATATTTTAATGATGAAATAAATATCAGTATGTAATTTTGTACAGTATACAATTGTTTGAAGGTCAAAACTGCAGCCTTGTCAAAAATCCTTCTCAAAATGAATAATTACACAGCAGACAGACTTGATACGCTTTCTATTCTTGAAATAGTTTATAATGACATTTTTACTTTTCCATTTCTTTGTATAAATATTTTCTCGTTATAAGCTTAAGTTTCGATTTTTAATCAGAAAGATACGTACTTTTATTTGAAAAAGAGTAACTCGTTAAATTGATGGAGAAAATATCGATTTAGCGATTTTTGCATGTTAGTTGTAAACCGTCTGGATTTCATTCATAAAGTCTGTCACTGAAAGGAACGCCCCCAGACGGACATAACTTCATGCTGTTGATTGCCAAATACTTTCCAAATTGAGTCGATTCTACAATCTTTGATCACGTTTCGTGCCAGTCATACTAGAATAGTTTATAATTCCCTTTGTCTGTGCTATTAATAGAAAGGAAAATATGCCCTTGTTATTTTTCTTTCATCTCTTTCTTCTAAATTCTAATGTAGTATGTATTTTTAGGGACATTTTTTTTCTTAATTCTACAGTTGCATAAATTGTTACTGGGTCCTTTCTCAATGCAAACATTATTAACTGCAGGCAGGTGAAATATACATGGGGAAAAAAATATATATATATACATGTTTCCTACTTTCTAGCAGACAAAACCAGGAAAGTAGACCTTAAACTGATTTTTCATTGGAAGTATTTGTCATAGTCTTTTCATGTTTAACGGTGGCACCGTGCTTAACCCCATTTAAAATAGACTTAAGTGATGTATTGCCAAATAATTGCCCACAAAATGTGCTAGAATAGTGTAGGAAAGGAGACAGGAAACATAAGTTTCATTTGTTTGGCCTTACATGTATGTCCTGGTGTGGGCATAGAATGTCTGAAAGCATTATTTTATTCATAAGCCGTCCGAGACAGAAACACAACACTTTTTGTTTGTCGGATAATTAATATCATTATCACATCTGAAGTATTGAAATTATAATCACATAAATCTAACATGTAAAGTTGATAGTGTTGAAACATATTGTTGCAAGTCAAACGCGTTATAACCACATCAAAGCCACGAATAAAAGTCGGTTACTTTTGAAATATATATTAATGGATTTATTTCGAAAAACAAATTATTTGAATTTAAATTCCAAATTCAAATTGTCGAATCATTGATAAATAAATTACAACATATTTGCGACGACTGTTTGCTATGTCTTTGTGTGGTCAAAGAAAACAAGCGCGAAAATTCTTTTCCGGTGAATGTTTCATTCAGAATTGATATCTTGCGGTTTCCGAGGGATTGCTTATGGCGGTTTATTTAACGATGTTCCAACATGTCTCTCAGTGCAAGAAAAAAAGTTTATTGAAGTAACATCTGTCCATGAAAAACTTTTATATAATATTAGTTTTAATCGAAATTTGGTAAGAACCACATATTCTATGACCTCTTGGAGCGATGTGACGGGTACGTCTACGTCACCTAATCACGAGTATATAAAGGATAGGTATGATAAATTGATAAAACTAGTTCGATCTAGTCGATATTGATCATTACGTATTCAACGATCGAGAAATACAGTACTGATTAATAGCTTTAAATTTTTCGGAAATAATCTTTCATCAATGGATATACTAATTTTTCGGAAATAACTTTTTATCAATGGATAGTCTCGAGAAGTCAACGAACTTCAGTCAGTACTTATGAATGAAAGAATGATCTAGTATGTCTGTGTACGTACAATTATTTCGATTGGAAAACAGATTTGTCCAATGGTGTGACTTTAACATTGACGACAAACTATGAATGAAAAATAGTTTGACTGTGAATGCAAGGCTTTTTAACAGATTCAAACCTAGAACGAAGAATTTAAATTATTTACATCATTCTGATCTATTCTATTGAAAATATGTATTGACGAAAAACATTAAATGACGCACGAAAAATTCAACATGAAATAGTTAAATGGGATATAACTATTGAGATATATATTTACCACCCAATATCACACTATAGGTAAATGAATAGTTGTAAAATAGTTTGTAATATGTCTGCGTGGGAGTTGTAGTATGGCGATAAGATCACTTTCACGACGTGAATGAAGTGCCAAGCTGGTGTGTATATCTGTGTATTCCATTCAACCTGAAAAATATTTGTTTTATTCAACAAAAAGCCGAGAGGTAAGTATGTATATATTTTTACCAGACTTCTACATTTATTTTAAAAAATTTATCACATTCCAAGTAATTCAAATCCACCGAATTCACAAAGAAATTTTAACCCGCTCGAATTCCTGAAAAATTATATAATTTGATTTATATACCACTAAAAGAGTATTTTTCAAATTTGCTTAAATATGTTTTCCCTTTTTTTTGGTTGGTTCTTTTCTTCTTCATTTCGTGAATATTTCATATTACATTGTATATCAAGCGCGACTGAATTGTATTCTTATAATATTTTACGTTTCACAATGCGAAAATTTCACTAAAAACTAAATAAATTAATTAAAAGAGCAAATAATAATTGATCAAGTTGAAGTATATGCCTATAATAATCGATCAACGAGCTTATGGGTCGATCATATCATTTACAAGCATGTTTTCAGAAAGTTCTTCTTTCCAGCTTTTGGCAAACAAAGAAATGTGTGTCCTAATGGGATTGTCCTTGAGTATTTAAAGAAAGAAATGTCCTTATATGTCCTCATATATGATCTTAAACAATTTTATCTTAAATCTCTTCCTGTTTTAACATTAAAAACAAACATGATCGAGTTAAAGTTTGTACTATAACAATAACTATGAACCCACACGTATTTTGACTATCAAAATAGTATTTTGTAATATAACCCACACAACTGATAATTAAACTGAAAAGTCGTAGAAATTATGGCAGTCGAAACTTTTTTATTAGTCTATTTTTTCATGATATTTGCTCCACTCCTTATGTATTGTTATTTTTAAAAAAAAATAATTTTAGAAAAAAACAGAGGCCAATTACATTATGCGGTTGTTAATTTTCTAATTTGAACAAGAACTGACAAAAAAGAATTATGAAACCGAAAAGAAATGTTTTCCTTACAAAACCATAAATATTATAAATCTGACTACTACTATTTAAATTCATTTGGTTTTCGAAATGAAATAAAATCGTCCTACACTCAGTTTATTTCCGGATAAATATCAGTTTCCTGCAATTCGAAAAAATTGATATGCTAGGAATGGTATCTAAAACAAAATAAGGGATGAGCTCTGATCTGCTCCGAATCACACATGCCAAAAGCCCTACTACAATTTAGGAAGATCTAACAGATTTTACAATTACAATTTTTAAAATATATTAGATGTCATAATTTTGGTAAAAGTCAAGTAATTTGAATTTACAAGAGCTGAATTTCTAAAAATCATCACTTAAATAATAAATTGAATTAAACCATTGTACTGGATGATATAAAACAGTCATCCTTCCAGGGGATATTTAAAAAAAAAGTATTTGTCATGGGACGTACAGCCTCAAATGCCTCTATGTTCCAAGGATAAGTAAATATTTGATATCAATACTAGAATATTTGCCTCCAGACACTCCTATAACACAATGAAAATAAATTAATTAAATCATTACAGCTAGTTAAGACATGTAAGATACTAGTTTGGAAAATTAATAAGTAGGGTCAATAGGTTGAATCTTGTATTGTATGAATCGGTTTACTGATAAACTAGTACTTGCACACAGACTTGTGAGTGTTAAAATTATAATTTTAGTCGCTATTTTATTGGCAAATATAAATATTTGTGAAAATAATTTTATTAGATACATTCCATGTGTAATTTTTCGAAAACTTGTATTGAAGTACAGTGAAATTATGAAGTAGTTTTCAGCGTTTTTTTAAGTAGACAAAATCAGAAGACTCTTCGATAAAGCTTATATTTCAATCTAAGCCTCTTATATTCTTATGATGTGCTTGAATTGCGCAGTAGCTATTCTGCACATGCGCCTTATCATCAAGAAGAAAAGCTGTATTTGAATATTGTATATAAAGCAAGATACACAGACATTATGAAGTATCCTGCGATGGAAACAGTTCAAACAGGGAAGGATGAATACTGAATATTTTCATGACTTTGTTCCACAGATGATAGTTTTTCACATGATGATCGGCATCTCAGTTTGTCTTGTGCCCTATCCGTCAGTCGCTGCGTTAGAAATCCTGCAGTGATTGACCAATAAGGCTCAAGACATTCTGTACATCGGCTAGATACTCCGCTTGACCAGTGACCAGTTACAAGAACCAATACATTCCGTACATCGGCTAGAGATCCAGCATGACCAGTGAGTTACAAGAACCAAGTTAGATAGTCGCCACCACTGTGAATGACATAAAACAGAAAAGTAAAATCACTCTCGCACTGGAATGAGGAAATGGGAAGAGTTAATGCATTTAAAGAGGGCTGTTCTTTTTCTCATTAACTTACACATGTCTTCCTCATTTCTCATTCAAATAAGGACGAATCATAGTGACACTTATCAGTATCATAATTGCACATCAACATATTAATAAGGAAACTTGTTGAACCTGTCTCAATTGTTTTAAGACGGAAATGTATTGTAAGTTGTATCCCATTCTCGTTATCCTTCCTCTGTATATTAGGGAACATCTTGTATCTCCCAAATGAACAAACATATGGATATCTAGTACCCGGATATTGTATAAGGGTCCCAAGCTGTTGTTATCGAATGGAATGAGACCACGTGTATCTCGCAATCAAGACTTCCGCATATTTTTCTCCGAAAATGTCATATACATGTTTTATATACATGATAAATATTGACTTTTAATCAAGTAAAGTTCAGATAAGCAACTATATATCACTTTGTACACAGTCCTAACAACACTTAATGTAAAGAATTCCGCATACTTTTCTCGGAACATTTTATGTACATATTGATATATACATGTTTTATACCTAATTTCATTAAAGTAAAGTACAGATAAGCAGCTTTATATCATTTTATTCACTCACACATTCCTAAATTTTACTATCTTATAAAAACAACAAATGTCCTCAACAGAGGTGGATTTAAGAGGGCCCCAGGGGGCCCGCCCTCTCCCTTTTTTGGAAAAAAATGGTGCTTATATAGGGAATCACTGAAGCGTGAATGGAGCGGGACGCCTCTTATGCTGTCAGTGGGCCTCCACTTATAAAAAATTCTAGACCCGCCAGTGCTAAACATCTTTGCTTTCATGTGTAACTTTGCATTAGTACAAACAAGACAGGAAATAAGGATTGACGGATATGTAACGTTATTTAAATATTTTACCATGGAAAAAATATTTATAGAATTTTTGGAAATGATGTTCTCATTCGAATTCCAAGTAAAGGTTCATAATTTGAATAGAATCCAAGTAAAATAACTACACATTTGAAAATTTGTCCGTAACCATAAAATTCCTTGGTGATTTCTCCTATTCGTATATATATCGAACACATTTAGTTTGTAACGGACTCATGATTGGGAACCAGGATTTGAAGAACAATGTAGAATACTGTGCCATTTTTATCAGTCACTGTGTTCGTTTTACATCACAGTGCCGATGGGAATGGCATAAAAAACTACTAACTTATCAACAACTTCACAATCTTGGTAAAATACAAGAGGTCAAATTCTAGAACCAGCCACACCTATAGTAGCTACGGCAACGTACAGTAAACGAATGCTCAACTGGATGGACATGTAATATCAATTTAATGAGTAAACCATACCATGAATAAAGCACAAGCATTGAAAGAGAAAAAGGGTCAAAATCTAGAACCAGCCACACCTAGCAGTGCAACGAACAGTTCGTGAATGCTCAACTGGACATGTAATATCAATAATGAGTGTACCATCCCATGAAGGTCAGATACATAAATGGGAAACCACAGATATTTTAATGTGAAATGTAGGAATATTTGTGTTGTATATATATGAATGTTAATGATGTTCAGTGTGATGACTGTACAGCGATGGATTGTAGCTATTCATGCGGTTGAAATGTACATTTACCCTCCCTAAGTAAGATGTGCAATTATAATTTGATTGTGAAGTACATGTAAGGAGTTATGACTATTCATTAATTATTCATTACATATGCATTTCGATATAATATTTTGTTCTGCACATTTTTAAAATTTTACTCCCACTATTTTTCACCTTACTTTCAGTTTCGCATATGAGCACGATATTATCAGGTATATTTCGTTTCCTGAATTTCATATCTGACCTTGATATTTTGGGGAAATAGAAAAAGTCCTATTCTAATTATTTTTTTAGAATGTATAATGTGTATTTTTAGGGTAGTCAAGGTCGTTCAACACCCCGTAGTAGTAGTTTATATTTCGGGGTATTGCATGTTTCGCTTTTATTCTCCTATTTTTGAATACCAAACCGTATGATAAAGTTATTGGTATTTTCAAATTATTGACGGAGTGTCAAATGGTATTACTTTTCTTTATTTATTTTTTGTCATATTACTGTAACAAGTTGGATTTTGATTTACAATTGTGGTTGAAACTTTATCTAGAATTTGGTGAACTAAGTTCTATAAAATGTAGTTTCTGTTATTCATCATTTTAAGTTCTTTAACTTTAGTTTGCCTCACCCAAATTATATATCCCAAATTAGTTATACAATTAATGCTTATTCCTACAAAAAACATATCAAATTTGAATTTTGGTGGCACTTTACAATCGAAAAAAATGCTGAATATTTTCGTTTCCGTTCTCTAACTTTAGTTTGCCTCACCAGATGTTATGACACTTATACACGAATCAAGTTGCAATTGTAATGTCGCCACTTTAACCATTCAGGCTAGAGTTATGCCCCTAATTAATTGGAAACATTGCTGATTTAATTCTTTTTCGTTCTCTAACTTTAGTTTGCATCAACTAAACGTTTCGAATCTTTCTTTTTTTTTTCGGCATGAGGTTCAAACAATTTTTCATTTCCGTTTGGGATCTTTAAATGACACATACTGTCATGCAAAATGTTTTAAAAGAGATTTAACAGACGGATATTCCATAAGTAACCAGGGTTAAGGGTTATGTGTTATGATAAACATCTTTTTCTTGCATTATATTATTGAGTTTATTTAAGAATTTCAAAAGAAGTTTTCTATAATGGACCCTTTCATTGCCTGATGAGTGGACGATTAACGTCCAATGGCAAATACTTCATGTATCTCCAATTGCGATCATTGAATACATTTCATAGCCCAGTGTTATTTTCTGTTTTCAACATTTTATTCTTCTATGTTTGTCTGTCATACTAATTAACTTATTTATATATATTAATGGTTAGGCTAGAAACAAGTAATAAAGAATAATATTAAATATTACTAGTATTATTTATTTCGCTATGGTTTTTTTAAACGTACAGGAAATGTAGTATTATTTTTAGTATATGTAAACTATTCTATAAACCTGTCACACCTTGTTCTGCAGCTGTGACCATTTTCCCTTCCTCTTACAATGTTAAAAGTCAATATGACAATAATATATGATATTATAATTGAACTTGTAGAGTGTATTCACAACAATGAACTAATTTATAATCTAACTTCATCAATCAAAGCTAGGCTAAGATGTATGTGCCAGTCCCAAGTCAGGAGCCTGTAATTCAGTGGTTGTCGTTTGTTTACGTGTTGTGTATTTGTTTTTCGTTCATTTTTTTTTTAAATAAATAAGGCCGTTAGTTTTCTCCTTTGAATTGTTTTACATTGTCTTATCAGGGCCTTGTATAGCTGACTATATATGTGGTATGGGCTTTGCTCATTGTTGAAGGCCGTACGGTGACCTATAATTGTTAATGTTTGTGTCATTTTGGTCTTTTGTGGATAGTGGATAGTTGTCTCATGGGCAATCATACCCTGACATCTTCTTTTTTATAGGCTAAGACGGTTTGGATTTTGCTGTCCTTGTAATCCTTTGGTTTTTAATTCTCTTAGAGGATTTTGATACACACGACCTGCTTGTTCTGCAATATCAATGAATCTTTGGTGCAAAATGAAAAAAAAATCTTTTTAAAGAGTTCTTCTTGTAGACAACAAGTTTGTTCCCATGTTAGTTGTGAAATTACCTTAGTCTGCATCATGGCTATGGTAACGGTTACAGGAAATACCTCTCCTACATCATCTATACTTTCTTCCTCGTCTTTTTTAAATGGCACCAATTTGCCATGAATAAAATTTAGATGAAAGTGCAGTTATGGTTTACAATCTTTTATTTTCCTTATATTTTACAGCTAATTTTCGTTACCCTGTACACATCGTGGAAAAAAATCATACAAGTGTTGTTCTTTTAACATAAGTTGACGAATTGTCATTGTTACTTATCCTAGCAAAACTTCATACTTTAAGATAAAAACGGATATTTTTTGGTTCAACTGTCCGATTAAAGTTTTGTTAAACAATAGTAATAAAGATATATGCTTAAAGCTTGTTGTACATTATATAAAAGATTACCTATATTTCCGCTTTATCGTGAAATGGTTATTACATTGCTGCAGTGTGAGTATCAAACTTGGAAACAAATAAATTTTAAATGCCATAGAATAGTAGTCCTGTCATGTAATGTTGTCATTTAAGTGTAATTTTGAACATTACCATAAAAGTAGGAGGCTTGGATAGCCACAAAACCATGTTCAACCCACCATGTTCTTAAAAAGTCCTGTACATAGTCAGGGAAATGGCAATTGAATTCGTTTCTGTGTGTGCTGTGTCTTGGATTTTTTTGGTTTGTGTTTTTTTTTACCTTTACTGTTTCTGTTGTTTTGTTGTTTTCCTCTTATATTGATGTGTATCCTTTAGTTTTAGTTTGTAACCACGATTTGAATTCTCTAAATCAAACTTTCGAATAGCGGTATACTACTGTCGTCTTTATTTATAAACCAAAGACAACTGTTCCTTAACGAAATCCCTTATATTGACGGGAGTAAAGCTGCATGATCTATGTGTTAAAAAAACAACTGCGCATGAACCCAGCTTGTTTGAAATCACTGGTAGAAGATTGGAAGAGTTTTGTGCATAATTAGCGTTCTTGTGGGTGGTGAACATGCATAAATTTGATATCGCATTATTGAATCTGGTTGCATGATTGTCATGCATTCTTTAGAAAGATAATTACTTTTAAAGATGATAAATGTGGTAGATGTAAGTATGCCACTGTCTGTACATGTGTTATTAAAATAGTATAACAATGTCTTTTAAATTGAAATTTGATATTTTTTATAGATCATGCTTGAAATTTTAATTTTTACAATCACAATAAGGAGTGTGGTATAATTGCAAATGACACAACTATCTACCAGAGTTCAAATGAAGTGGATAAGCAATTAGTATAGGCATGGAAGTAATATTACTTCCATGGTATAGGTCACCGTACTTCCTTTAGATATTTGGAAAACCCATACCTTATAGTCGGTTATAAAAACCTATTGTGAAATATTAGAAACAATTTAGATGAGAAAACCTTTGTTAATTAAGAAAAAGAAACATATAAATGTAGGTGAAATGTCACATAACATATTGGTTTCAGCTTCAAGGTTGTAAGACCCAATTAACTTTTACCAATTTTCCATAAATAAAATCAAATAAATGATCTGCTTTAAAACTTGTTAATCCAAGGACGCTGCATTGACTTGTTACTTGCTTTGATCGTTTGGTTTGGTTGTTGTTTTTTTTTTATATAATCTTTTTATTACTGAAATGCACGTTAACACCATGAGGGTTGAAGGCATACACACTGACTATACAAATAAATATATACACAATTTGAAAATTATAACATATCAAACATCATATATAGCAATAGTAAAAAACGTAATTTTATTCCTAAAATAAAATCGAGAAAGGAAATGGGGAATGTGTCAAATCGAAAACAACCCAAACATACAGCAGACAACAGCCAAAGGCCACCAATTGGTCTTCAATGTAGTGCGAAACTCCCGCACCCGTAGGTGTCCTTCAGTTGGTCCCTTAAAAAACATGTATACTAGTACAGTGATGTAAACTCCGAATTATATACAAGAAACTAAAATTTAAAATCATTCAAGACTAACAATGGCTAGAGGCTCCCGCTTGGGACAGGCGCAAAATTGTGGCGAGGTTGCAGGTATTGTGTCCACTGTCCTCAGTGCAAGTGACCTGAATAGTAAGCTGCATTATATAAAATAAAGTTAGAAGTAAATGTAATCTATTTTTTTCGGACAATTTCAACAAAGGCAAATTGAACTTATGCCTTCTTCAAGCTGATTTCGTAAGGATATATACATATGTGTTAAATTAATTAAAAGGATGGTTTCAAATCCAACCTCATTAATATTACAATGTTACATATTTTATTTTATTTTTTAATTTTTGAACATCGACTCCTCTTTATTTCCAAGAAATGATAACTTAGCCTTACTTGACATAATATTTTTCGTATTGTTTGGATTTTACACGTATGAAATATCTTATCTGGTCTCTTTTTATTTCATTTATGCTTGCACAATATTTAGGGGTGGAGATGCTTAAATAGAAAATATCATTTTTACTAAAAAAAAAATTACCTATTTGGTTAAGTCACATCATGATCTGAAAGAATCGAGTTTTCGTGGCATGCATTTACGTATGGAATTTATATATATAATAAACTCGGCATAAGTTATGAGAAGCGAACCGAAACGAGAAGATACGAAAAAATAAATAACAGTGACGTATATGTATTTGAATTCGCTCGATCATGATAAAGTATTGGTACATAGTAACGAATATTTACAAACATACAAATATTTCATACACTTCTTGTTTATATAATTTATTGAAATGATGATTGCTGGATAAGTTTAGTAAAAGTTATCCGTGACAACGTGCACAATTGCTTTTTCGTGTGTACTTTAAAAAAAAAAAGAAAGACTTAAAGTGTCACTTTAAGATTAGCAAAATCAGCGATTTTCCTGTTGATACTTGATTAAATAAACTGTATGGACAACCTGGTTTAGTAAATCTTCCGTATGAATTAATTAGCATGACATGTGAGGTCGTTTAAAAAATATGCTAGAAAAAATGTACCAAATATTTTCAATATTTTCATCGTAGAGTGTTTGTACAGAACCTTTTAAAGTGATCTTTTGTTGAAAGGGGCTTGTTTCTTTGTTATATATCTTTTAAAGTTACAATTTAAATGTGCGGATAATATTCTGATAATCTGTCTGATCCATATTGTGTGGTATAGAAGAAGCCAAACCTATATAAATTAGTCGGTCAAAAAAACAACCGGGGGTGTTTCAGGTGCAATTGTTATGACCAATATTGTAATGGTCAAACTAATACGAGACTAAGAAATAAATTTCTTTAATTGTCCTTTGAATTACTGACCACTTCCTAGGTCAAGCGTCGGTCATGTGTAGTATTGAGCAAAACAACGTTTTAATGACCATTACGAATTTTACCACAAGTATTTCAATTACCGATACTGTATGTCAGGTACAATCTAATTAAAACACCTGAACTAGCATACTTTTAGAAAATCGGACAACAAAACTACACCTTGGAATAACAATAATGCGATTACTTTAAATAGCAAATAGTTACCATTCTATACGAGAACATTCTTCAGAGAAAAAAAACAATGGACGTAAGGACAGTCACAAAAAATGAACACCTCACTGAAATTTTTAATTACGAAAAAAATGCTATGTCGGATTTTAAATTTATTAATTAAATTGTTTATCTAATATACGTGCAATTGCACTCTCAGGTATGATTTTTCCAATAATGACAACATATTTTTCTATTGGTTAAATTTTCTATCCTTTTGTTAAACAATACTTGTAAACAGGAAATTTAAAACATGAAATGAAAAAAACATTGACTTTGAAAAATACTATAGTTAATCCCAATCCATGACATAACAAACAAAGATCATTGATCTTGTTACCGATTTATATAACAAATTGCACTTTTTTTTTGTATTTCAAACAAACTTGACCTTTAAATATAATTTCCCCTACTTACTAAGATCTACTAAGTTTTATACTTCCTACATTTATATTATTGGTTTGGTATTTAAGTACGAACTACTCGTACGATACTAAGTACAACTCCAATACACTAGTTCAGGGAAACAATGCGCATGTGCAAGATCGATCGTGATTTTGCGTTATCGACTAATTAGATACGAGATTTGATAAACTGGGGGCATTATCAGTTTATTGATTTATGAGATCGGCATCGTTATTACCACAGTGTGGGAACGGAACTGTACGGTTTTCTAATAATTTGGTCATTCGGGAGACTGTCAAGCGGTGCTCCGACATTCGAAAAATAACAAGTTGCTTGATGGAAACTTTGACGAACTCTTATGGTCCTATATAACGTTTCTGCTTCAAGTTTTGATAGCTAAAACATTCTTTATGTAAATATGAACCAATAAAATAATAAGAAAGATATATGCATCAAAACGTTTTCCTTAGAATGGTGGAGCTCCGTGTAAAACGATCAAAATTGTCACACAACAGCAATCAAAAATGTCAAATAAACATCGAAAAATCATTGTTTGCTACCTGGATTTTCACATGTACCTTTTCTGAGATATAGTCTTACCTGTATGAAAGTTTCAAAGCCATTGTCCCAGTAGAAATCCAAATATATTCATTTTCTCCATGTCGGATATTTTTATTGACTGTACAATCGCTCGCAAGTTGACTGTAATATCACTCGGAGCCTTCCTGTAAATCACTTGGAGCTTTCCTGTAGAATTGCTTGGCCAAATTTATTAAATACATTGCATATGCATTGCATTGGTTGTTTATTGCTGTCCTATTTGTTCATCTATGGTATTTGAAGTGAAAATAAGCACAAAACCAGTCATTTTGACAATTGAGATTCTATCAAGGAACCCTTTTAAGGTGACTATATCAGAGACAAAAACAAAACGTGTACACTACACATAAAAAGAAGATGTGGTATATGATTGCCAAAGAGACAACTTTCCACAAGAGACCAAAATGACACAGAAATTACCAACTATAGGTCACCGTACGGTCGTCAACAATGAATAAAGCCCATACCGCATAGTCATCTTTAAAATGTCCCAAAATAACAATGGAAAACGACTTCGGAAAACTAACGGCTTATTTATGAACAAAAAATGAACGAAAAACAAATATGTAACACATAAACAAACAACCACTGAATAAGTATACAAGACAAAAAGAAATGGACAGTACAAAATATGTTAAAATAACAATGGAAAACGACTTCGGAAAACTAACGGCTTATTTATGTACAAAAAATGAACGAAAAACAAATATGTAACACATAAACAAACAACCACTGAATAAGTATACAAGACAAAAAGAAAAGGACAGTACAAAATATGTTAAGAATCTAATCTTAAATAAAAATGAAAATAATCCTCGTACAAAATAAATATTTATATATACCGAAAAGATTCTCTGGAAAGTTAATTGGCATATTTTGAATTTTACTTAATATATTATTCACCAGCAATTTTAGAAGAAAAAAAAATATACATATTTGAACAATACAACAAAGAATTTTTCAGCACAGGATCGGGATATTGTAACTTGATATGTACCATAGTTTGTTTGAAAAAGTGTGAGGGAATCGACACATACACCACAGTTCCATATCGACCCTCTGATTGGTTTACCAGAAGATTGAAAATGGTCATGTGGTGTATGTTAGATACCTCACACGTTTAGCAAGAAACTACATTGTAACACATTTTCTTTCCTGTGATATCAGTTAAGAACTTTGACAGATGTCATTTACCAAATAAAAAAGTGATTGGCTATATGTGTAGATACACCATAGGATGAACTAAATTTCAAAGCAAAGCTTTATCGTGAAATTTAGCCTCTCTTATGGTGTATCTACACATACCCAACACTTTTTAATTTGGTATAACAAGGAATTCGAATGTGGAATTGTGGTAGCTAACCACTGACCCAAGAAAAGACACGTATATGTCAATAAATATGATATTAAAATAGAAGATGTGGTATAATTACAAATGAGATGTCTGTTTATTACAAGCTATACATGTAGCTACTGGTAGAAAAAGCTCCAGTAAAATTAAATTTTTATCAAGGATGGGAGAGGACTTGTTATCTGAAAGACAGAGAAAACACAAAATTCTTCAACATTTTTTTTTATATCAATGTCACGATTCAGGAACTTTTTAATATTCCCAACTATAGCATCCGACAAACGAACGGATTGAATTTATTTAGGGAAAACAACATTTTATCAACATAAAAATACGGAGATGTGATATGATTGTGTAGTTAAAAAATAAATGGATTTAAGCAATTATAGTCGGCTTTAAAAGGTCCCTAAAAGAAAAATACCTTTCGAATTTAACTGACGGCCTAATTCATAATAAAACAATTTACGAAAAACATATATGACAGACACGAACCAACGACAAGCACTGAACTACGAGCTTTTGACTTAAAACAGGTACATAAAGAATTTGGCAAGGGTAAAAATGTTTGTGTCCCTCTCCCCGCATACCAGATCCGCTAATGCAGGCTGCAGCCATTCAAATAAAACGTTCAAAAATCATTAACACTTTTGAGTGTGTAATTAAGGTTAAAACAAAAATCGATAACAATACCAAAAATCGTAACAGAAAAAGGAGAGAAAAATCATACCAGCCATATATTGTATTGGATTGCAGTGGTTTTGATAAATATTTAGACGACAAAAGTATCATGGAAAACATAAACTGATCAAGAATGTGGCAGAAGAAGTTTAGCATTAACTACTTAAGAGTTATAATTAGTCATATGCCACTAGAAACTATTACAGCAAAATGCATTGACTAGCTTGCTTGCTAGCTGGAGCGTGAAGTCATAAGAAGGTTAAGTAGGTTATCCTCCTTTCGGAGTAGTCTAGTTGGCCAAACGATGAAAAGAAAAGCTCCGAATGATTGTACAGGAAGGCTCCGAGTGATATTACAGTCAATTTGCGAGCGATTGTACAGTCAATAAAAATATCCGACTTGGAGAAAATGAATATATTTGGATTTCTACTGGGACAATGGCTTTGAAACATTCAGACAGGTAATACTATATCTCAGAAAAGGTACATGTGAAAATTCAGGTAGCAAACATTGATTTTTCGATGTTTATTTGACATTTTTGATCGCTGTTGTGTGACCATTTCGATTGTTTTACACGGAGCTCCACCATTCTAAGGAAAACGTTTTGATGCATATATCTTTCTTATTATTTTATTGGTTCATATTTACATAAAGAATGTTTTAGCTATCAAAACTTGAAGCAGAAACGTAATATAGGAACATAAGAGTTCGTCAAAGTTTCCATCAAGCAACTTGTTATTTTTCGAATGTCGGAGCACCGCTTGACAGTCTCCCGAATGACCAAATTATTAGAAAACCGTACAGTTCCGTTCCCACACTGTGATTACTGTAGTCAGATTAATGCAGACTTTATTTTCACATGCTATGGCAAACGAAAATGTATACAACATATGACAAACAAAAGGCAGCAGGGAACAGAAATTACAGATTATACAATAATATTATGACATTATCTGTGATCTAATTTTCAAAGCGGTTGCATTTGAATAAATGCATAGTTTTACTGTCAGAGATTTATAATAAATTATCTAACTTGTGCCGATTTGGCCAAGAACAGTAGAATAAATATAACATTCTATACGCACAGATCTATACGTTGGACATGATAAAACAAAATGATATTCGTCTTCCAAAACATTTTTATTGCAACATATACGAAAATCTAAATTTCTTTCAAAACCAAATACTACTTTAAATTATATCGTTTATAAATACAAAAGTTGTTACATTCTTATAAAGCTGAAGAACAGACTATTTTGACCGTTATGTTAATTAACCTTAATTACAAAAGGAACGGTTTGATATATGTCACCTGACTTTGTTACATTCACGCAAAATGGACAGATTCATGCTGTGATGTTCACTTAGCAGATCGTCTGTATATTCAAGAAGCTACGGGTGCTATTTCATTACCATATCTGAGGAACTGATCTTAGGTCATAAAAATAAAAGTCAATCAACACCTAGGCCATATGGTATCATAAAGTTTTACCTTAAACTATTAATCGCACCAGGCGACAGTTAGACACAATTAATATACCCTTAATAATCGTAATCATGCTCTGACAGTTAGGTACCATTAAAATATATGTTCAAAATGCTAGCCCTGATTGCATGCGTGTATTTAAATATTATTTTTGTGCTTAATTCAAATGCATCGGATATTGACAATTTTTGAAAGGAGGGGGATCTGGGTCGTTCGGTATTTTATTTTGATATATTGTGAAGCATACATGTATACAGAATATCCAGTTAATTTCAATGAGATTTATATATAAAGATTTTGAACAGAACAAAAATCTTTATATTTTTTTGTTGTATCTTAAGATAGTAAATTTTCACACATATACATATATAGTTTGGCGTTTTATTACATACTTTTAATGAACAGTTTTGTCGTATATTCATTTTTGTGTCAGAAAATTCACATTAGTAGGTAGAAAAATGATATTAAATGCGATTTTTTTGTTATACTACAATTACTATAGAAAAAATACCCTCCCCCCCCCCCCCCCCTACAAAAAGAAAATAATTATTGCCGTCTTGTCGAATGCAAGGAGGTCTTTAAGATTTATGAGTGAAATAGCTGCCTACTTGGATCTTTTGACATCCATCCTTCCTTTTGACAAGTTTCACGAAAGCGATACTTAGCGATGCTAGGTTCCATCGTCGGCATTTACGCCGACTAATTCAGCATTTAGGTTCAGTCTGTGGTTAAAGTTTTGTTTAACATCAAAATCGTTGTCAATCATAATGGAATTTCAAGAAATTGGGACAGAAGCTTCTTTATGTCCAAAATACAGTATCAAGGGCAAATTTTTATTTTCATTTTCCCGCATTTTACTACTAGATGGACTTCGTTTTTCCTGAACAGTTAATTTCATGTTTTGTCTGAGGTTAAAGATTTTCGTGCAGTCATCAATAACCGTTTTGTTTAATCATGCTAGCATGTTTCTGGAAATTATTCTCAATAAAAAAATATATGATATTTCTGCACATAAACTTCTTCAAAGTTCTTAACAGCTTCCAGGGACTTGAAGAATCTCGTTCCTTCTTTATCAACATTTCGTTTTGGTTATTTGCCAGCAGTAATTTTAAATTTCTTTTCCAATTTTCTCACGTAATTTTTAAACAATATGTTCCGAAACTTTTCAAAATATTATTTATTTTACTTTATTACACATAAACAAACAAAAAACAGATGACCCTCAACGACTTCACAGGTAAACGGGAAAGCAGCAGGTGTCCTAATAAACGCCTATTTAATAAAAACACCGAATATTGATGTGTACCATATATGACTTTGCCCCCAGTTTATCCAAATCTCGCATATTCTCGCATGAATTTTAATTAAACGTTTGACCCACTCGCGAACAAGCTTTCCCTGAACTAGTCTATTAACCATTTTCCATGTTAACCAAAACCTATATTTATGGTAGAAATGACACATTTTCATATTTCTTCAGACTATCTCCGAACATCGAAGTTCATGCGTGGATGTTTGTAACTCTAGGTTTTTTGCGTCTTATATCTACATGTATATACATATGATTGTTATATGTAAGGTGTTTTGAAACAATGACACTGTCAAATCCTCAAATTGACGATAGCAACTACATGTAGTACACAGTGATGTTGTTCCATAATATGTCAATTCAATGAAAATGTTCAAGCTAAAGCATCTGAAATAATTCTTACTATTGCGCATTCGCAAGTGACTTTGTACATCAACCAAAAAATTGACGGAGCAAACCGTCCAATCTTCAAATCAAAAACTATATGCCTTGTACACTATTGAATACACTCACAAATAATTTAATCAGGGAGGGGGACCATTAGTATTATATTATGCGACAAATAATGCGATGCTTGTATGGTACAAGAAAACATTTCAGGATAAAAAAAAACCACATATCTCCCTCCCTTCCCCAATAATTCAATTGCCTTTCCCTTATTAACCAGGCGCGGATCCAGGGGGAGGGGTTTCGGGGGTTGGAACCACCTTTTTTTTGGACGATCTGACAATGCATTTGAAATGGGACATGTAGTTGGAATCCCCCTTTAAAATGGCTGGATCCGCCCCTGTTAACCTTCTTATAAAAGAGTATTGCACCGGAGATCACTACAGCACTGCAAACACTCGAAAATACAATGTTCTTGGATTCTTTTTATTGGTACTGAATTTAAACGATTTTTGTAATTTACTTTTATTTTTTTTCAAAAGACAGATTGCGATATATCTACATTTACACATTTCCATGTTTTTTTCATGAGAAAAATGAGAAGATTCAATGACTGCTTTAGTGCTAGATTATTTCGAAACGGCATTCAACATGCATGGTTGACTGCATGCTGTCATCAAACGCATTTGAATTTTCCATGTTTCATCCACACCACGTAAACTATGGCCCATTAATTTAAACAGAAATGCATTAGTAATGCTAAAACAAATAATGAAAACCTTTCAATGCAAGGGGTGTCCGACAAAGAGACCCTATATCCCATTTTTTCTTCATTATTTTGGTGGAACTCCCGAAAAGGGACCCTTATGATATATAAACGGTGTCACGAAAATCGCCTCTGATTGTTTAATTTCCTATACATAGATGTTGAAGAATCCTTTTTGAAATTGGTTGCAAGTCATATAAATTGATCAAACAAAAGACAAAAACGAGGGAGAGGATACCAAAATGACATCCAAAACACACAAGTTGAAGAAAAACGGACAATATATGGAAGTAAACAAAGAACTACGAAAAGAAGAAACAGTCCACAAAACAATGCATAGAGAACTAAAAACCGAACAACAAGGAAACTAAAACGTTTCTTTGGTAGATATATATATATAGGATAATGAAAAGTGTTTTAAAAATCAGCTATCCAGAGCCCAGTTTTACTGCTTGAGGGGGTTGGAAGAGAGGCGAAAGATACCAGAACATTGAATCTCATAGATCGAAATTTAACTGACAACACCATGGTTAAAAAAAAGAAAAATACAAATAATAGTACACAAGACACATCATAGAAAGCTAAAAACTAAGCAGTATAAACCCAACAAAAACTGGGGGTGATTGAACCTTAATCAATATGTATATTTGAGAATTCATTATCAAATGCGTGTAATTAATGTGACGTGTCAAATGCCACAATATCGACCACTTTCCGGATGTTATCCTTAAAAAACCCAACTTTTACCACACATGCACACAATGCACTCATATCACATAAGTAGGAAGGTACATTTAAGTACAATGTATCAGATTTGCTGCTTTGATCAGCATTTTAGTAACATGTCAAATTATATGTATGTCTCTGTATATTGATGCATACAACGTATATCTCGATATATGTATTTCAAACAATATATATCTTACTAAAATCAACCAAAAGTTAATATTTCATGAACTTGATAATAAAAAACTAAACTTTAAACAATATTCTAATTGTACAACACACGAAGACTATGATGTCATAAGAAGACATTCGTGTTAATACGAACTAGTCAAGATGATAGCGTAAGTGAAGGATAATAATTCTTTTGGGGCTTGAATTACGGGCATATCAAATCATAAACTTGGTATCTGTGACGAGTTTTGACAGGAGATTTTTTAAATTAACTCCTCGGGTACACTCGATACAAAATATTAAGTTTACTCGATGGTCAATGTCATTGTTTCGGTCATATAGAATCATATTTATCAAGTCGAAATTGTCTTTTTTTTTTATATGCAGGTGGTGGGGAAGTAATAACAAAAAAGACTTAGTTTACAATATTGTTTATATACCACATACTTATAAATGCTCTGTTTCTTGAACTTTGTTACTAAATTTCATATTAGATTCCTCAAGTTGTTTCCTTCATTATAAATAGTCAATTACTAATCTTTTTGGTATCAAAAATATGCAAATGAATCCCAAAGATTGATAAATGATCACTTTGTGTCTAAATTTACAAACAGCTTTGCTGACTGTGTTCAGTTACCATTTCAAACATTCCTTTCTTTGTAGTCATTTCCTGTGTAAGTACATAGTTTGCATTCTTTTTCATAAAATGCTTACGCTGCAAAATATAATCCATACAATTTAGATATTTATGCATACAACCCCTTATTTATTGGATTTAATGACTTTCAAAATCATATAACATTTGTCAGATTTCTTTTCAAAACCAGTTGCCCTTGTCTGTGATGAGTAGCAGAGTCATTTCCGGTCTATGAACGCTAATGGTGGCCATGTTTACATTTTACCTCGATATCGGCGGGTTTCCATCAATTTGAATTAGAAACTTATCTTTGCGGTTTGCAGCAGATAAACAAGCTGATTTTTGTCTATTATATATGCTATGCCATCACGTGCACCTTTTGATCCTATGATCTTTAGATTTCACGGGGACATCGCGTACTATTACAAGAGGAGGATCGAGAACCTATTTAAAAAAAACGTGATGAATATCGACATTTGACAGTCATAAATTAAGAAATTAATGAATAATTTATTTACATTCTGGGACAAAGTAAGCCCTTAAACAGATTGGTATATTTTTATTGGCAGAAAATTGCGGTTAACTTGGAAGAACTCCAAGTGACCGAGTTTCGGCAAAGTTCAATAAGTTACGCACTTTTAAAGTAAAGAAAAATATTCGTTATGCCATAATGAGGTCTTATGTTTTTCATAAAGAAAATTGCTAATAAAGATAAAAATGCTATTTTTTTTCTTCTGTGAATGAAAAAAATAAAACAAATCGTCAAATTCATAAAAAAAATATAACCATAGGGTGAGCCGAATCACAGAAAAAAAGTTATACGATGGAATTTATTCAGGTGTATTTATTTAAATGATTTTGAATCTTACAATATCAAAAATGCTGTCATCTAATAAACAAAAGTTGAAGAGAAAATTCTATAACCTTCTTTAAAAATTTTGATAACTTTTTTGGAAAAAAATTGTTTTATAAAAAAACTCATCAAATTCATAACAAAATGAACCATAGGATGAGACAAACCAGAGGAAAAACATTTATCCCCGTCCGCTTTTTCAATGAATTTGGCTCTTATAATGTCAAAAATACTGATATACAATATATATTAGTTGAAGGGGGAAATCCATGACCTTCTTTCTTATATTTTTGTGAAATATTTGTTCTGTTTGTTACAAACTATTAAATAAAATATCATCAAATTTATAACGAAATAAACCAAAGGATGAGCCAAACCACAGGGAAAACATTATAAAATGGAGTTTATTCCGGTGCGCTTATTTCAATGATTTCAAATATTACAATAACAAAAATACTTATAACTATAAAAACAGATTATCTTTACCCAACTTACATTCAGACCTATCCTTTCCCTTAACCACAATTTTAAAGATATACAGAATGGGAATGATTCATTTAGTGTAAATAAATCTGTAGGAACAATTGCTTTTCTTATTTTCTAATATATAAAATGTGGTTTACATCTGGATTTTTTGTTTGTTATCATGGATATAATTCTTCACTTACGGGAGTATACTTAATAATATTATTTTCTTGAAGAATCTATTCTTATTGATGAACTCGTTATTCCGTAATACTTGCTTCATTTCATTTTGAATATACTTTTATTTCAACCTCAGCTAATATATTTTTATTGTGGAGATTTATGGTAGACAGTTTTATTAATTTTCTTTCTATTGTAAAATTATTTTGATTGGTGAAATTGTATTGTCTTGATGACTTTTTTATTTCATTTCTAATATACTAAACATCACCCTAAGCTAAAGCCTTTTTGAACTTTTTTTTTCTTTTTCAAGAAAAGCCGAAAACTAAAACAAGGAACGGAAAGTGTCCTCTTGTGTTCGGCAATCAATATTTTTTTAGTCTTCAGGTTTATTTCTCTAGCCCTACATTTGCTTAAAATCGGCAAAATAGCGTATTAACCTGCTTATGATATCGGCAAATAACATATTACATTATCTTGCTCAAAGTAGAGAAGAACGGAATGTACTTCAGATTTTTTTGTATAAGCTTATTAATTTTTTTCTTTTACTTTCTTTACTAACTCTTTCTTTATTTCTTTCTTTTCTTTTTTTAATTTATTTATTTGTAAATTAATTAATTTGTTAGTTATTTTTGCTCTATATATCTTATTCAATACACACTTCTTTTTTTGTTTGTCACACAAACAAAAGATATATGCAGTTATATATTTTCGTTTTGCAAGTTACTATATCTCTTTTTGTTTATGTTGAACGTAATATGAACAAAAAGGTTTATCAATTATTCAATCATTTACCCTAAAGATTGAATTTCACTTCAGGTCAATTTGTTGATTCAATTGTTTAAACAAAAAATAAGCCAATATTTTCCCTTTTCTCCACAGAATATCACATGTGTCTTTTGAGTATATTAGAAACCTATAAATCCTTAATAATCGCTTCTAGATATAAATTAGTTTATTATTGACTAATGTTATTTTTTGAATTTTTATATTTTTTTACCTCATTCATAAATAAAATGGGTATCTTACACTTTCTGATAAATTCCAAAACATGTTTAATTTGCCGTAAAGCCAAAACAAAACGTGAATTTCTGGACAAATGTATCCATTTATTGTTAACCTTTTATTACTTTCTTATTAATCTTTATTGTTATCATTATCAATAATATTTTTTACACGGTTTTCTATAATTAATTCATGTTTAATTTTTCTATTTTATTTTTCTATTTGCCATTGAAACTACATGCACTATTTAACTGGAACTACTGATCTATTGGTCCTAGTCAGGAAATAAACACATAGTTTTTCTTCTGAATTTGTGCACAGTTCCTTTGATATCATGCCATTCTAGATAATGCTTACACTTGTATTTGATCATGTTTTTTTTCTTAATACCGTTTTTGAAATTTAAACATGTAAATCCTAATTTATAAAATAAATTGTTTATTCATAACAACAAATAACAAATGTATTATAATTTTCAAAGTTGTATTTACTGTTTTGAATTGATAATCATTATTTATATTGAGATAGAAATTGGATTCATAATTAATTTCTTCTGCTATTCAACTATCTCATGCTAAGCATATCTTGTCTGTACAAACGGTCAATTTTGTTAAAAAAAATACAAGTAGCAGTATGAACTTTTGATACGAACGGGGAATGTTCAAAACTGAGTGACAATATATAAAAGAAATGTATTTCAGTGTGTGAATGAAATCATAACTGATATATTTAGTAAATTAACATAACATCATTAACTTTAACGTGATAAAAATTGATGAGTTTATAATATTTAGATATTTATTGAATTTCATGCTCATAAAGCATATTGAAATAGCTTACTTTTCATTTATATACTACTGCTAGCGATTTTATTTTTATTTTTAAATTTATTCCAGTAATTTGCCATGATCCTTAATGATTTTTTTTATTAAAAATGTTTTATTTGAAAACAATGTACACAAAGGAATATTTGAAAGATTCGTTTAAAAGTTTAAAAAAAAAACCTCAAACTTATTTTTATAAGTGACTTATATATGCTGTTTCGAAATATTCAGAGACCGACAAGTCAGCAACTACCATTCATATTTTATTGGAGCATATACGTTTTTTTCTTGACAAACATCTTTTAGCTTGAATTAAGGCAACAGTAGTATACAGCTGTTCATAATTTTCATAAATTTCATTCAAATTCATAAATCGATAGAGAAAAAACAAACCCGGGTTTCAAACTAAAACTAAGGGAAACGTTTCAAATATAAGAGAACTACGACACAACAGAGACACAACACCGAAATGTAACACACACAGAAACGAACTATAATGTAACAATGGCCATTAAAATGCTGAATAAAGAACAAGCATTTTTCTAAATAACATACAGGAACGAGAATACTGTTAATGAATGTTTTTTCTTAAAGATATTTAGATTCAAACAATTTACTTAGAATATACTTTCTACAAGTTGTCATAAAAATATTTACATTTAGTCCTCAACTGAAACTCAAATTTCAAATTTGAACTCTAATTACTTTTATTTGGGTTTTTCTTTTCTTTTAACCTCTGTTTGAAGTTTAATCTGTCCGGTTATTTTCGATAGGAATTTCTTATTCAAAGTTGATAATAAACCATAAAAAAATCACCGGATTAAGCTATATTTCAGTCCTCAATTTTAACTCAAATTTCAATTTTGGATTACATAAACATATACTTTTACTTTTTTTTTATTTCCTTTTACCTCTGTTTTAAAGTCTGTGTTAGTCTGTGTGTCAGATTATTTACTCTTTGTATTTTGAATTCAAGGCCGAAAACAACACCCAGAAAAAATGTACCAGAATTTGCTGTTCTGTTTAGGCCCTTTTGATATTTATGCTATCAAATGTTCCAAGTTTTTGTCACGAGTGAGTGTATCTGATGATGGTTATTCCAAAAAAAAAAAACGCACGTTGAGCGCATGGACATTTTCATTTGAATGTATGTGTTTGTTTTATATGTACATCTAGAAAATTTTTGTATTTGATTTTTATTCTCTGACTGTTGATTTGAGCGCCCTTTGGCGAATCTTATTTAAACTACATTTTAATCATGATATCCTTGAAATGTTTATTTTTGTTTTAAAAAACAAGTTCAATCACATTCCAAATGGACGCTCGTCCCGAGGATAACACCAACCCAGTAGTCGACATGAAATTTCATTATTGAAATGTGGAAGGTTTTTTTGACACACTAATGTGTTCTAATCTACCAGTTTACATTGCTTAAGCTATGTTTGGCACAACTTGTTTGGAATTTTAGTTTTTTTCTTTTCTACAACTTTGTATTTTATTTTGTATTCCATATGTTTTAATAGATATATTGCGTAAATGAAATGTCTGGCCCACTACACTATAAGTCTCGTATCATTGAGGAGACATTTCCACATTTTAATCTGAAATGAGTTCGAAGCAACAACAAAAAACATTAGGATACACATTTTACTGCACCAGATGTGCATTTCAACAATAAATGTCTCTTCAGTGATGCTCGAGGCAAAATTGTTTGAAAATCCATAACGTTTTCAGAAGCAAGACGCCTCCTATTCATATTTTGCGAAAGCATCGAGTTTTTTTTTTGTAACAAACAATTTTTAGCTTGAATAAAAAAAAATAGTTTGTAAATAGCATACAGGATTAAGATTATATCGTTTCAATGTTTTTTCCAAAAAATTACAATCAAACAATTTAACAAAAAATTATTTTCTACAAAAAGAAAGAATATTTGGTACCTTAGTGAAACAATATTAACATTTTTTTTATATAACAATATGCATTATTTAATTACACTCCGTCACATTGACATGTTAAACAAGAGGTAAATATATAAAAAAAATACTTTCATATACAATCATAGAAAGACAAATAACAATTTAGAAATGAAATATATAAAAAAAATACTTTACTTTATATTATTATACCTATTTTAGTTAACTTTGAAACGAATAAAGATACATTATAAGTACAGTAATATTATCAACTTTTTGCTTCATATATTTCACATAGTACTCTGGAATGTGCTGCTTTCTTATATATTTTACTTATATAGAATTTCATTCAAATAAATAATGGTATTCATTGCCAATTGCAGTCAAACACAAATGAAGTACCATATTGTAACCACAATTCCAATATTGTGCATACTTCTACTCGAAGTTATTTTATTTTTTTATTCAAGTTTCTATATGTCCGTCCGGCAAATACATTTTTGTCTAAATTCAGAATTTAATGCTACAAACTGACCAGGAAAATTTCCTTAAACGGGTATCATGTTTCGACGTTTTGGTATTAATGCTATCAAACATTGTTTATTTTTGCAAAGAGCAAGCATATCTGGTGAATGTTATTAAAATTACAAATAATTTTATAGTTATGAAATATACTTACTTACTTATAACTACCAGTACAATAAAAAAGAATTCGTAGACTTTTTAATTCATTAAAAAGTATGACATTGTTTACAAATATATATTCGTCATTTATTAAACACTCAAAGCCTCCTGGGTATGTGTAGTTGTCAATAACAAACATTCAAAAACGAAACTGTTAGCCGTTTTCGCCAAAATATTATGTGTGTACTATTGTGTGTATATTGGTATTTTTTTCTTTTTTAGTCATATCAATGTCCCTGTGGCATCTTTCGCCTTTCTTCTAGAATATATTTTACATCTGAAAAATAATCTAGTATCGCGTAACTTCACTCTACAGTATTTTTTTAACTGTACTTAAACTAATAATCTCACATTTTTATATGTGACATCCACAATTTTTTCCTGAGACATAGTGACCGATCAGTAGCAACTATGCGGTTTAATGTTGAAACACAAACATCGGTCAGAGATCTTGTGTTGAAATGAAATATCATTCACATGTTTATTTTCTGAAAATATTTGTTGATAAAGTGTTTAATTATTTGAAGCCAAAAGCTTTTGCTACCCTAATATTATTACCTAAATATCGTATTTGCCACAACTTTACGATGTTTTCGGTGGTTTTATTTTTATTCTCAAAACCGTACTTGATTTAATCTTCTTAGTGATGGCTTGAATGACTGTGGGTAGTCTTGTTTAGACCACTATATATATTTGGTATCTTTGCTGAGTTTTAACAACGACTGAGTCGATGCAACTGCCGGTGGACGTTTGTCTCCATTTATAACATCAGCCGAATACTGGTCAATATTTTTGTGTCGACATTCTAAATTTCATTTATTTGTTCCTTTTTTTGTTCGTATTTTGTTGATGAAAAAGGTAAATGTAACAAGGTTTTTTCTATCCCGGCCTAACTTGCCCTTTCTACATTTCTTGGAAATTTGCAACTTCATTTTTGATTTGCCCTTCTACATGTTTTATTCGAAATCTATATCCAAATGAACCATGTGGTTACCGAATTATAAGCCTCGCATCTCTGATGAGTTTTCCACATTTGAATCTGTTGTTTATTTAAAGCAACAACAAAAATCATTAATGGTACAATTGTTGCTGCACCAGATGTGCATTTCAACAATAAATGTCCCTTCAGCACTGCTTAAAAATAGAATATTGATTTTTATTGATAGTCCAAAAATTTACGATGTCCTAAGTCGAAAAAAAACCAACAAACATGAAATATGCTTTCCAGTCAATAATTGAAGAATGTATCTTTGTGCAGATAAAATCCCTTGGTTTTTCCTTAATTTAATTCTTCCATACATTTGGTAGCTTGCTAAATAAAATTTCCCTTTCTTAATAATTTAAAAAAAAATAATAATCATAATTTCATGTATTTTAACGGGATAACAAAGTTTTTGATATGAGAATTTAAGAAAAAAAATATTCTTCATCACAAGCTTTTTTAAAGATTAAATTGTTAGCGAATTGTTCCATAAAAATGCTTCAATATATCAACATAGCGCCTTTATATTATTCAGTTTCACTTTTAACTAAAATTGCTTTACAATGCACAAAATATTCTTAAATGGGCATCCATCACGGCTCTCAAAAAATAATTTTTACAATGTAATATTACTACGCTCATGTAACATAGTTCGCGCTTTTCTTTTTTTTAAGCTTAAAATTTCTATCAATGGTAAAAAATGTTGTTTTCACCTAACCAAAAAGTAACCATTTGAGTTTCGGTTTTAAAAAAATTAATACGAAGTAATGACATCGAATGGACATAATGACTGACCTTTTTTTATTTAACTTAAATTACAGCACGAAGTTTTGTGACAATTTAGTTTTATATTAAAACTTTATTTTGGATGTAGAAAAAAAAACCAATCATAAACGATGTAGCCTCCTGTGTTAACAAAATGTCACATAATTCTGTACTTTTTTTCATCAAAATAAAAACAAATGATTTAGTATGCTCTTCGGATAGTCGTAGATAAAACAACAAAATAATAAAGATACTGAACTTCAAGGAAACTCCAAAATGAAAAGTCTCTTAGAAAATGGCAAAATCAAAAGCACAAACACAACAAACTGATGAAAACAACTGACTTTGTTCAGCGATTTGTTTTATGTAGAAAATTTCATAAGATAGCTGTGTTTCACATGACTGGTCTTAGATACGTTCAAATACCACCCTTAATAATAGCATAAGGACATACGCAAGGAAACTTTCATTTACATGACCCAAGGCTCGCTTCGTAGCCAGCATAAATATCAATCAGTTTTGAAGGGCATACAAACAAGAGAACATTTAAAAATACACTACGTAGAGTCTAAACCTTATACAGTCAATGTGGCTGCATTACTAGCCTCTACTTCATTATATCCATATAGAATTACCGTATGTTAAATTAAACGCTTAATGTACGTATAAATAACATGTCGTACAACAATCCAAGTATTGAATATGATTTTCAGTGATTGTTTTTCCACAGGAAAATCTTGATGGTAATATGCTGAAAATAACCCACACTTGAAATGTCCTTGTCCAAAAAAAAATATTCTAAAATAGCCTTCATCAGATATAATGCGATCTTATACGACTACACAGTGTACAAGTATGTTGTTATTGTTTAAACAAATGATGTATATTCTCTACCCTGGGGTTCTTCCTCTATTTGAATGTGACGATACATGTACATGTAATTCGTGTTGAGAAAACATGATACTATCTTAATGTACAATAGAATGAAATTTTGATGAATTTATGACATCACTTGTGCAATGCCACACGAGAAAATATCACTTATTACATTATTTTGATTCATAATTTTATGTTATTAAGCTTAGATACAGAATTACCAAAACAAAAAGTTAAATAATTGTTCTTAATCATTCCTAGGAAAAATATTTTGTATTCTTTTTATTGTTGGGGTTATTTTTTCGATGGCTGTTTTTTGGTGTGTTTTTTTGTTTGTTTTTGTTTATTATCTTCATTTTTTTAATCAATATTTATTACATTTTTCGTACTTTGTTACTGTGATTTCAGTCTATAGCAATAATCTGAATTTTAGTTTCTTGATAATTGTTAAAGGAGTGCCGACATTTGCCCTGTGGCGTGACAAAAATAAAAAATGAAATAAGGCGGATCCTTAAAGTCATATGAGTGAGTGGTGAAAAATAATGTTTATCCAATTCTTGAACCAATGCATGTAAATATCATAAACTTAGTCCTCTGTGCACGATTTTCTAATTTTTACGCAAATATATCGTATAATCGTCATTTTTTTTTTTAATTTTATAATTTAACAAATATGGCTGCTCATTAAATGCCGTGTTTTGAAGCTGAAGTTTACCGATTGTCACCTTTTAGTAAACAACTAACAAAAAGCATGGGTATTGAGCACGTGTTTAACATGTGACACTATAATAAACAATTTTATTCTTATTCTCATGTAAAATCAGATACTTGTTTATTTTAACGACAGATCACCGTATAGTAATCACCGGTTTTTTACGAGAAGGGTTACGCTCAGGTCACTATGCATATGGAAAATATGTCGGCGAATTGCTTCCTGGAAGAAAGCATTTAGAAATAAGTGAACTTCTTTTAAATGTGGACAAATTAAAGAATTTCCTCAGAAAAAAAGTATATGTACATAAGTTGTATAATGAATAGTTATCAAAGGTACCAGGATTATAATTGAGTACGCCATACGCGCGTTTCGTCTACATAAGACTCATCAGTGACGCTCAAATCAAAAATATTTATGAACCCAAACAAGTACAAAGTTGAAGAGCATTGAGGATCCAAAATTCCAAAAAGTTGTGCCAAATACGGTTGAGGTAATCTATGCCTGGGATAAGAAAATCCTTAGTATTTCAAAAAGTTCAAAGTTTTGTATACAGGAAATTTATAAAAAGACGAAAACTATCCATTTTATAGTTATATAAAAAAATATGAAGATTTTTTTTTTAATTTAAGGTTTCTTATGACTTTATAGCTTAAACATATATATGTATATTGTTATTTTTTATTATAGTATAAAATCATATTTTATATGTCGTCAATCATGTTACGTAAAACACTGAATCGAACTGGAACACTTAAAATGTCCAAATTCTTTATGAATTGTAAAGGCATATTAATAATACCAATCTCCCTATGGAAAGTCACTTATCAAATGACTAAAAAAGAATCAAAAGCTCAAACACATGAAAGGTATGCTTTAAATAAAGGCAACAGTAGTATACCGCTGTTAAAAACTCGTCAATCTATTGACAAAAAACAAAATCGGGGTAACAAACTAAAACTGAGGGAAACGCATTAAATATAAGGGGAGAACAACGACACAACATTAAAATGTAACACACACAGAAACGGACTAAGCATTAGACAAAATCTGATGAGAATAACAAATATAACATCAAAACCAAATACATGAATTTGGGATAGAAAAGTATCGTGACACGTCTTAAAGTAATATGAATAAAGTCACAGTGTCAGTACCAAAGCACTGATAAATTCTAATAAGACGACGGAAGTCTCTAGCAAGACTACTTCAGAACAAAACCCAAAATATCTAGAGCGAACTTTAGTTTTTATATTCATATAAACGTCTCTGTTAGGTGATTTTTCATTGAATGAACTTGACATATTCTAATTCACTTCGACAACGATATTATTCAAAATTTATCTACACTGGTTTTCGTGTCTGGGGCAGAAAAATTGGAACTGTTAATGTTATTCGATATCTTTTCTGTCGTCCTTGTCGTTCAACCCTCCCATTAACTAGTGTGTTGGTACTGAAAGGAATAAAGTGTTCCAAATATTGCAAATCATTCTTCATACAACAATGAAATTATAGTAAACGCCATTCACCAAATGGGACTTGTATTTTTTCCATTTTGTTTTGATTTTCATTAGCAATTTGTGTTCTTTTCGTGATAGTGGTGTTCCTTTTCGTTTGTCCCTTCTTGTGGAGTGCATATGTTTTAATTTGTTTATTTCGATATACCTATGTTTTAATCAAGTATTAGATATCAATAAGGGTAAATTTTTCATTACTATGTATAGTTTTACCGCAGGGATATAATTATCATATATTTGTTAATATTTTCACTACAATTAATTTTATTATTATTATCACAAATATGGATATCTATTCTGGGATTCTAATTCCATATGCAGGACTTAAAATCAAAATTAGTATTGAACAACAGCTTTTTATGGTAATATTATTTATAAAGTTAACACGTTTATATATAGAGAATCGTCATTAAAATCTATATGGTTAGGCTTATTAGTTGCAAATGATACCGACATCGTTCCTGCTGGTGTTTAATCATAGCAAATAATAGAACAGAAACTATATATACAAACATATTTGATTGTGTATTTGAATTTCCCTTTTTAGTATCTTTCGGCACTCTTTTATCCATAAGTATACAATAAATTTATCACTTTGAAAAGAAAGATTTGAAGAACATATTTGAAAATTTTATTTATGAATACAAATCGCTGAAATTTTGTGATTTGGTCGTTTTAAGATAAACAATACTAAACGGGTTGACCAATATAGATAATCTGTATTCTTGTCGTTAATACTTTTTCTTGGGTGAAATTAATAAGTAAATAAAGTTGATGTGTTTCCCTCGGTTTTGGTTTGTAATCCAGATTTGTTTTCTATCGAATGGTTTATGTCTTTTGAAAACCGATATACTACTGCTGCCTATATTTATATTTCTACATGCAAAACTTCTTATATCAAGTTGACAACTTGAGAATAAAACTCCAACAGAAATTGAACTTTCTCGGATAGAATATAAAGAACATGAGAGATAAAATAAACAGCTGTGCCATGAGCGCATGATACGCCCGACTTGTGTGGAAGTTTTATGCAACAATCATAAATAGTTTCTGAGAAAGTTTAAAGCAATAACCATATATTGTTTTTGAGACACGGTGGGACATGTGAAACCCCCAACCTCTTTTTTTTTACAAAAAACTAAATATCACTAAAATAAAATTTTGAAAAACCAAAAAGTATACAGATCTTTAGATTAATATAACAAAGAAGTGTGTAAAGTTTTAAGCAATAATCATAAATTATTTTTGAGATACGGCGCGACATGTAAAAAAAACCTCCTCTGTTTAACAAAATACTTAATAACTCCAAAATAAAGTTTTAAAACATAACCAAAAAATTATACAGATCTTTAAATTAATATAACAAAGAAGTGTGTAAAGTTTTAAGCAATAATCATAAATTGTTTTTGAGATACGGCACAACATGTAATAAAAACCTTCCCCTTTTTTACAAAATACTCAATAACTCAAAAATGAAATTTTGAATCATCACCAAAAAGTATACAGATCTTAAGATTAATATAACAAAGACATGTGTAAAGTTTTAAGCAATAATCATAAATTGTTTTTGAGAAATGGTGCGACATGTAAAAAAACCCTCCCCCTTTTTTACAAAATACTCAATAACTCAAAAATAAAATTTTGAATCATCACCAAAAAGTATACAGATATTCAATTTAATATAAATAAGAAGTGTTTAAAGTTTTAAGCCATAATCATAAATTGTTTTTGAGATATGGTGCGACATGTAAAAAATCCCTCCCCCTTTTTTACAAAATACTCAATAACTCAAAAATAAAATTTTGAATCATCACCAAAAAGTATACAGATATTTAGATTAATATAACTAAGAAGTGTTTAAAGTTTTAAGCCATAATCAAGAATCGTTTTTGAGATACGGTGCGACATGTGAAAAAAAACACACCCCTGTTTTAGTTACAAAGTGCCGTAACTCAAAAAGTTTTCATTTTATTTCACCAAAAAGTATACAGATCATTTGCCCATCATAAGAAACAATTATATTAAGTTTAATGAAATTTTGATAAGTTGTTCTCAAATTACGGTGCGACATGTTTACGTTGGACAGACGGACAGACGGACAGACAGACGGACGGACGGACGGACGGACGGACATTTGTATACCATAATACGTCCCGTCAAAATTTTGACGGGCGTATAAAAATTCTTTGAAACAATATCTCATTGACAGCCATGATGTATAATGGGAAAAATAAAAACCAGAAAAAAATAGTCCTATATCCGAAGCAAAAATTATTACATTAATATCACTTTAAAATTATTCTATTTATTCTTTCAACAATATTAATAGGTATGTAAATAATTGATTACTTGTTTGTTTCCCTTTTTAATTCAATAGGCAAAAAATTTAGATTCAAAAACAAATCAATGGACAATTCTTCTTTTTTCAATTTAAAAATTGGCAATTAACTTAGATTCGATTTTATTATAAAAGGAAGTAACTTACTGCGAGCAATTTTATTATGAATTTGTGTCTAAAACCATATCATTCTATAGCGTTATATGTGCCTCTTATATACTAAAGGCAGCAATCATTTAACTTCAAGGGGGTAATTGTTTTTTGTCCGTATTGTATTTCGGGTTATCATCGCTATCAAACATTTTTTTTTCATTGTTTAACACTTTTGCGTTAAATAGGTTGGGGGAATCTTGATTCAGAATAACAAAAATGTCATCTTCTTGGCCAGAATATTTTTCTCTCATCAAAATGGGGATCAGAATATTTATTTCGGGAAAAACCATAACCTCCCTCCCTTGACCATGCATTATCGTTCCATAATTATAATGATGGTGAACGTTTCTGGCAAAAACAAATCAGAAAAAAATGAGTACAGTATGAACAAAAAGCGAATACTTCAAAGTTACCAAAAAAACGAAAATTTTCGTTGGTTTTAGAGTAGTTTATATCTAATTTGGAGTTCATTCATCTTCAACTTCGAAATGATTTGCCTTCAAAATATTTTAGGTCGAAACACGATAATTTCACCAAAAAAAACAAAGCTTCTTGCGTGAAACTAGAGGCTCTAAAGAGCCTGTGTCGCTCACTTTGGTCTATGTGAATATTAAACAAAGGACGCAGATGGATTCATCACAAAATTGTGTTTTAATAATGGTGATGTGTTTGTACATCTTACTTTACTGAATATTCTTGCTGCTTACAATTATCTCTATCTATAATGAACTTGGCCCAGTAGTTTCAGTGGAAAATTGTTAAAAATTGACTGTAAAGGACAATAAATCCTTAGGGGGTCAATTGACCATTTCGGTCATGTTGATTTATTTGTAAATCTTACTTTGCTGAACACTATTGCTATTTACAGTTTATCTCTATCTATAATAATATTCAAGATAATAAGCAAAAACAGCAAAATTTCCTTAAAATTACCAATTCAGGGGCAGCAACCCAACAACGGGTTGTCCGATTCATCTGAAAATTTCAAGGAAAATAGATCTTGACCTGATAAACAATGCTACCCCATGTCAGATTTGCTCTAAATGCTTTGGTTTTTGAGTTATAAACCAAAAACTGCATTTTACCCCCTATGTTCTATTTTTAGCCATGCCGCCATCTTGGTTGGATGGCCGGGTCACCGGACACATTTTTTAAACTAAATAACCCAAAGATGAGTGTGGCCTAGTTTGGATTAATTTGGCCCAGTAGTTTCAGAGGAGAAGATTTTTGTAAAAGATTACTAAGATTTACGAAAAATGATTAAAAAATGACTATAAAGGACAATAACCCTTTAAGGGATCGACTGACCATTTTGGTCATGTTGACTTATTTGTAAATCTGACTTTGCTGAACATTATTACTGTTTACAGTTTAATTCTATCTATGATAATATTCAAGATAATAACCAAAAACAGTAAAATTTCCTTAAAATTACCAATTCAGGGGCAGCAACCCAACAACGTGTTGTCCGATTCATCTGAAAATTTCAGGGCAGAAAGATCTTGACCTGAGAAACAATTTTACCCCATGTCAGATTTGCTCTAAATGCTAAAAATGGTTTTTGAGTTATAAGCCAAAAACTGCATTTTACCCCTATGTTGTATTTTTAGACATTGCGGTCATCTTGGTTGGTTGGCGGGGTCACCGGACACATTTTCTAAACTAGATACCCCAGTGATGGTTGTGGCTAAGTTTGGTTTAATTTGGCCCAGTAGTTTCAGAGGAGAAGATTTTTGTAAAAGTTAACGACGATGACGGACGACGACGCCGGAAGCCGGACGCAAAGTGATGGGAAAAGCTCACTTGGCCCTTTGGGCCAGGTGAGCTAAAAAAGGAGTCGAAAGACACCTAGGCGATATTCAAAACTCAGAAGTCGAGATAAACTTAAAACATAAGGGACTAAAAGACAAACAAATGCACTACATAGAAAACTAAAGAATGAGTAGTAAGATCATTATAAAACCTGAGGTTGAACGTCATGTGGTTATGATTACAACTGTTGTTATCTATAACACATACATTCCACAATAGTCAACAAACTCTTGAAAGCTAGCTTAGATTTGTATTAATGAAATCATTGAAAACTGTTCTGTTCTTAATAAAATCGATTTCTGAGTTTTGATTGTTAAAATCTTATATTACAATGTTCTACAAATAAGAATGTACGCACATAATGTCTATTGAAATCAATATATTTGTCTAATATATGATGCATGTGCACTTTAGTATTTCAAAAGCATATTTAATTTTGGCCTTTCTTGTGGTTCTTTTTGTTTTTAATTTTACATAAGTTGTGGCTTCCTATTCGTCTTCATCGATCATCAAAGTATATAAATACAGAATTGAATACATTAGAACAGAGTATCCTTTATTTCAAACATCAAAAAACAAAAATACTGGATGTAACTGTATATTTAGATTTGAAATATTATGTTATGTAATAAATGTAAGGATCGAGAACTGTGGGATTGTCAATCAACTATTCATCAGTAACAAGGATATAAACAACTAAATGTCTCCGTACGTCATTAAACAATGATTAAAACACATATAGTATATATATATATATAGTAAGTTCAGAAGATTCCTGTATAACAAAAAGTGAAACAATCCTTAAGAGAAAACTAATAGCCTGATTTAGGCTACAGACAATAAACCAAGAAAAACTAATATGACAGACAACAACAAATGACAACCACTAAACTACAGGCTATTGACATCCACACATACGGAATGTTGTGGGGCTATTAACCATTGCTGTTCTCAATAACATACAACAGTGGTTAAAAAGCAAGATATGAAAAGAAACTGTAAATATGTGAAAGAACTTGACTCCTCGGATTGGAAAAAAAACACATATGTATTATAATACAACTACTGTAACAAAAGACAAAAGACAAAAGACCACAAGAATTAACCTATCTAAAATACTCGGGAATCTGCGGGAAGTGTGTGCAATGCCCAATTTTCAACTTATAAATAAACCATGTTTTCCCAAGGTTAATTATCAATCAGTACATGCACATCTATCGGATTTAGTGTGAAGCTGTTATAAACATAAGCATCTGAGATAAGCAAGCCCATGTACAATGCCGACATATTAGTATTGACCGAATGAAGGACCTTAAGTATTTATAATTGTATGTATTGCAACAAATGGTTATTTATGATTAATATATTACATATACCGGTAAATCAATGTAAGTACCGTTAAAGATTGTTTTATGACAGACAAATACTTAATATAATTAGTTGCAGCAGACAAATCTTTCCAAACTTGGTATTTGGTCAGATTATGTGGAAGTATATAGTGTAAGTCTATCTCATAGACAAATAAATGAGAACAACTGAGCTGAAAGCCTGTGCAATACAAATTTCAACTAATAAATAGACCATGTTGCCTAGACCAAAATAAAAATCAGCACATGCATATCTAATGGATTTAGTGTACAGACCACACAAACATTATCAATAAAAAAGTATACTTTATTTTTGTTTAAGATATATGTTGTGTTATGTTCTTTTTATGTATATTTTAGTTTTAAATATTTAAATGAGGATGTCCTGAACTAATAAAATTCTATTAAACTCCAAGCTTTCAATTTCCTAATTATATCCGTTAAGGAAGTCATTATTTTTTTTTTAAATTCTTATAAAGAAAATAATTTACGAAATTCCCTTTTCTTGAAAGTTGTTTATTATCAACAGAAAGATCAGTTATATAATACTTGTAAGTCAGTGTTATTTTCCTTAACTAAATGACAACATTGAAAACATGGGTGATCTTAAAAAGCCTTTTATAGCTTGTTGTTCGGTGTGAGCCAAGGCTCCGTGTTGAAGACCGTACCTTGACATATAATGGTTTTCTTTTATGAATTGTTATTTGGATGGAGAGTTGTCTCATTGGCACTCATACCAAATCTTCCTACATCTATTTTGTTAAATTTGTAAACAGTTATGATTCTTCTATCTAACACACTACCTCCGGCAACATTTGATTAAAATAAGTTGAAAACTAACTGAATGGCATTTTGAAAAACAGCTACAATACTAAGTAATAATCGATCCTTTTTCATTTATAAAGAGAAACATAAAAATCATTGTTTGTTTATATCCGCAAACATGATTAAAGATTTGATTTCGACATTATATTTGCTTATAATATTAAGGTTATTGATCGTCAAACTTTGAAATCTCTTTGGATGCGAACTGTTCACCTCTAGCTTACAATCTTCATATTTACTGTTCAGTAGAAATTTTCCTTCATGGACCAACTTTAAACGGGAAAATTTAAAGCGTATACTGATAGTCCATCTTTTTCGTTTATAAACTTCAATATATACTGAACGACCTTAGAAACGCAAAACTCATTTTGTTGATTTTTTTTTACCAAATCTTGTTTGATCTTTTTACAACTACTTTGCATGCTTATCATACTTCTTTCTCCGTACAAAAAATAAAAATCTGACTTATCTGTGGTTATTGAACATACCGAATTTTTGAAGTCGCGCGAATTTCTTCAAGTGAAATTTTGGACCCATGAAAGATTGTTCCAGTTGTTTTGCTTTGTGAAACAGTTCTTTCAATCCTTTGCCTCACTTAAACCAGTTTAAAAATGTTGCATCTCCTTTTTGCCAAGACTGAGAAACAAAAAACCGAATTACCCCTTAAGAATACTGCAAACATCAAAACATAAACGTGCTGCAACCATACTGTATGACTTCAGAAACTCGTCTTACTGTCCTTCCGACAACATAACAAGTAGACAAGATGTGTTGCTGGCCATCACTGAACAGATAAACGATTAGTGACAATGAAACGTCAACAGAATTTGGTTACGCAACGTCATTTGCCAGACATGTTTACGGCCGCAACGTCAAATGATAATCAAATTGCCGAATGCCATTGAGTACAGATTCATGCCATAAATGTTTCCCATCAACTGAATTACCAAAGAATCGACTAAAGGAAAACCGTAAAAGCCCTTAAGTTTCAACCGCATAATTGCCTTAACCAATTACTAGTAATGGGTTGAACAAATGCAAAACCAGAAGGTGTAGAATAGAACCCAAAACATGTCAGACAGAATTTGTTGACCTTTCTGACAATTATTGTGGCGTTTGTAACATGCAGTCATCGCTTTTGACGGGGACAGATTCATTCAAAAATAACACAAAAATAATCTAGTGTTGCGTTTCTAAAGTCGGTCAGTATATTTGAACAAAATGGACTGATCAATGGAAAGATGGAAACTAAAATGGCAACTAAAGAATTACAGGCTCTTGGTTTGGTCCGGACTAGCACACATATAATGTGACTGTGTTAAACATGTTCGTGGTCACTCAAATTTGTATTTATAACCTTACACTATTTATTATGCACAACATAAGAACACACAATAAATAAAATGAAAAGGGTTCAACTCATCAGATTAGCACGAAGCACTAAAAACAACTTGCATAATGACAAAATGCCTTAAGTACCACAATGCAATCTAAGAGTACTCGCAGTCCCAGAAAGCTAGCTCAAAGACAGTATTTTTCGTATTACTCGTCCGTCCTTTTATTGTTATGTTGTGAATAGAACTAGAACATTTGAAAATAGCATATTTAAACACGGAAAAGTTTTTTACGTCTTAACTTTCTAGTCTTTTTTATTGTTTTTTTTTCATTTTGTGTTTTATTTTAAAAACCTGGTTCAGGTAGACAACAACGAAGGTTTGCGTGCATAAAAAACAATTTGTCCCAATTATGTGTTGTGTCTGTTTATAAGTCTGACTATATGGACAACTGTTGTTGTTGGTATGTCTTTTTATTCCGGAAGAGTATATTTTTCAATTGTTTTGGGGTCTGTTGTTACTTTCCATGCTATTTTTGGTTATTCCTCTTGTCGTTTTTATGCATAATTGAATCAAGGGTTCCAATTCGTGAAGTTGAAATCGTCTAGAATCATTTTTCACGGCCGCCATCGTGATTAGGCAGAAACGAATGATATACATGTTTCACGGGCATGCTTTAATTGTCATACCGCCATTCCTATCGATCATCTGAATGTGACTTATCATCGAAATTTTACTTGAAATCAAAGAATGTTTTTGCAGTGGATAAGATCTAGGGGCAGGGGGTCGTGGGGGCAGAGGGTCGGGCCTCTGGTGGAGCTTATTGTAAGATAAATGCGGGTTTGTTTTTTCAACAATGGCGTTGTAAGTTTATTTTCGACTCTTATGAGTTTGAATGTCCCCCTTATATCTTTGGCCAGGTTTCGTCATTATCAAGAGATAGTTCCATGAGAATGTCATTTTTTTTAATTTTTCTATTTTTTGGCAAACGGAGTAAACAGTCGTACTGGACTACAGCAATCGCAGGCAAGGCGCAGTAATCTGTGGATCCCTTTACAGGTTTCTTTTTTGTTATTATATCTAAAAATTTAAACAATTCTTATTTCCTACTCAAACGTTGACCTTCGATGAATTTGTAGTCTAATCTAAATATAATAGATTATTGTCTTACTTTTATTTCAAATAACCTTGACTGCTGTTATCTATTAAGCATAATAAGTATTATGATCTAATAATAGCTCCCTAGATTACTTCTATATTTGGATACGAGGTACGAATATAGATATAGGATTATACGTTTATCGATTCCAAATTTCTTACGTCTCTTACGACAAAATTGCCAACTAAGAGTAGAATTAATGGTTCCATATTTTAACTCTATATATAAATATATATTCTGTTTATAGTAATTTGTAAATAATGATTAATCTGCATTCCGATTACGACCATTGCACTCATGTTATATATACAAAATAGGAAATAAAAACATTGTCATATGGAATTTATAAAATGATAACAACTATTATTATTGTCGCCGTTGGAATGATAATCATTTCATGTTCTGATAATCTATGACAAGATAAGTTGTGTATCTTTTACTTTACATTTTAAAATGTTCATTCATAAACTCTTTATATATATATATGTGGTGTAATTGCCAATGAGACAACTCTCCACAACAGACCAAATGACACAGAAATAAACAACTTTAGATCACCAAACGGCCTTCAACAATGAGCAAAGTCCGTACCACATAGTCAGCTATAAAAGGCCCCGAAATGACAAATATTAAACAATTCAAAATAGAAAACTAACGACCTAATTAACTTACAAAACAATGAACGAAAAACAAATATGTAACACAGCAACAAACGAAAATCACTGAAATGCCGACTCCTGACTTGAGACAGGCACATACATACAGTATATGACGGGGTTAAACGTGTAAGCGGGACCCCAACCCTCCCTTACCTGTGACAGTGGTTTAACGGTACAATATAAGAACGAACTATGAAACCAGTTGAAAATAGAGGCATGGTTTTAACAGGTATCCCGGCCGATGTTTTTAACAAAAGTATCATGATCAAACTCGCTATAAGCATCCCAATGCAATGCAACTCAAAACAACATTCCCGTTGGAAGCCAACAGCATCAAAATTTAAGCACAAACATCATGATAGAAGTCAATAGCACCACGATGGAAGTCAAAAGCATCAAGATAGAAGTTAAAAGCATCAACATGGAAGTCAAAACCAGCACGATGGAAGTCAAAAGCATAACGATGGAAGACAAAATCATCACGATGGAAGTCAAAAGCATAACGATGGAAGACAAAATCATCACGATGGAAGTCAAAAGCATAACGATGGAAGACAAAATCATCACGATGGAAGTCAAAAGCATAACGATGGAAGACAAACGATGGAAGTCAAAAGCATAACGATGGAAGACAAAATCATCACGATGGAAGTCAAAAGCATCGAGAAGGAAGTCAAAAGCATCGAGATGGAAGTCAAAAGCATCATGATGGAAGTCAAAAGCATCGTGATGGAAGTCAAATGCATCGTAATGGCAGTCAAAAGCATCACGATGGAAGTCAAACGCATCAAGATGGAAGTCAAAAGCATTAAGGTGAAAGTCAAAAGCATCACGCTGGTAGTCAAAAGCATCACATTGTAAATCAAAAGCAGCGTAATGGAAGCATTACGATGGAAGTTTAAAGCATCGTTATGGAATTCAAAATCATGGTGATGCCGGGAAGTTAAAAGCATCGCAATGGAAGTTAAAAGCATCATGAAGGAAGTTAAGAGCACCATGATGGCTTGTATTTATGATTTCTATGCATACAAGCATGACTTAAATACCTTGTTAGTTTTTTTATTGTTTTAATTTTTGAGTTAAGATGATCGGTATTAGTCGGGACAGCAAATCAACGAAAATAAAGAAAGACAACTGTTGGTAAACGCTGCAATTAAATCTTTGAATATTGTCTTTATCGGTATATTTATATTTAATTGACCTAAACCCAACTCAATATAATATATTGCCATATCTGACAATACCTTTTTATTTTGGCATGGCACAAGAACATGTTTTACTCTGATAACGTCCTTTAGATGTTGGGTGTCAGTAAATTATATTCTAGTTTCAGATGAATGATTTTAACCAGTTGATATTGGTTTCGAACTGGATGTCAGTAACTGCGAGTACTCTCAGATTTTTAATTAATTTCGTTAGCGTTTATGTGAGACTCTTACCACTTTGTATCAGTCTGGTGAGTTAAACAATGTTCAACTGATTTTTCTAGTGTATTCTTGTTTTGTGTTGCCGGTTAGAGGAGTTTTTGTCACCAACAAACTTGTTAAACCCCGCAATACTTAGCATGTGCCTGTCCAAAGTCAGTAGCCTGTAATCCAGTGGTTATCGATGGTTTAGTGTTTTGTTTTGTTTATGAATCAGGTCCTTATATTTCTCATTTGAACTGTTTTAGTAATACATTTGACATGTAGCTTGTTAATCGCAATGAGATTTTTTTCATTGTTGAAAGCTGTACTGTGACCTATAGTTTCTGGCTTCTTTTTAAATAGAAGCAATTACTTAATCAAAGGCAAAAGTAATTAATAATCAACATATTATATACGTTTTCAAAAATTTTATTTTCATTTTTTCCCTCCCGCCATTTTCCATAAAGTCGTCTGCTGACAGGGGTTATTTCTTTGTCAACATTATCTGAAAATAAAAAGTTATAATTAATAACAAGGAAATTTAAAAATGCATTACTGAAATTTGTTTTGATAAAACATATATAATTATATAGACAGGCTACATTAATGTGGTTTTCCATAGGCAAATGCTTCAGTAAAAAATCCACGTCAAAATAAAGTTTTAGCTTTTAGTAAAGTAAGTTAAAAGTCATTATATATGTGTGTGACCAAAACCCTGCTAACCTAGCTAAGTAAGGTCATCAGATAACTTGGTTATTAAATTTTAAAGTTTAATAAAATCGAAATATAATTTGGACACACAACAAAATAAATTTGTAGGTCTGGTCGTATTTTTATTATAGATAAATAGTTATTTACTCAATCTAAATTTGTATGTATCTATTTTCATTTATTGTTATTACTAATAATGTCCTTCATAATCATAAATAGATTTAACCACTGAAAGTGCTTAACAATACCAATGATATACTTACAAGTCTAGTCAGAAATTGTAGGGTCAAATCTAACCGGCGATTTTGTTTCCAGTGAAGTTGAACAGGTTGAGGAAATAGAGTCCTCCAAGAACTGAAAGTGTATATAAAAATCAGAATTTGTATATTCATATATATATATTATATTTTCTTCATGCTAGTTGTAAAATTCACGAAATAAAACCAATGACCAGTTCATGTAGATAGGTAATTTTGAGAATTACGTGGAATAAAAGATTAAGTATTATCTTGGTTCAAAACATTTTCATGGAATAATCTTTAAAAAATGTTTCTTGAAAAAGCTGATACAAAAAGTAGTATAGCATGCCACGAGTATCAAAAAATTAAAGAAAAGAAATCAGCATGCTTCAAATTACACCAATTCAGTGTGAAAACTACATAAACATTGTTTGATGCTCAAGAAAAAGTATCGTTTCACATGCAAGTGTGTTGTCATAAATCAAAGCGATAGTTATTTGTATTATTAAAAGTTAAATGTAGAATTATCAAAAACTTACGATAGTTGAAGAGTCTAGCTTGTTTGACTGCTTGTTGGCTGTTGGCTGCATAAGCTGCATACTGGGCAACGTTTCTTTGTCCATATCCCATTTGTTGTCCATATCCCAATTGTTGCCCATATCCGTATTGTTGTCCATATCCGTATTGTTGCCCATATACGGTTGCTATGGCAACAATGCATGGCAAGACAATGAGGAGAATAGCTGTGTTCATCTTGATGATTTTTTTAACAAAATCTGACTTTTCACAAAATTATCTGAAAAATTGAAAATACAAATGTAACTAAACATCGACTAGGACCCTACTGGTACGTGTTTCTGGTGTCCTTTTTAATCTAACCATGGCATTTAAACTTAGTTAATTTAAAATGCTTTTAATAATTGTTCCTGTTGTTTACCAGGATGTCACATGTCCTCGTTTACGATTTTATAATGAAATTCGGTTTTATAACAAAAACAGTGGTGTATTACAAGGTTGTCGTATCCAACCACCATTATTTGGGTAATTCAACCGGAAGTAAGTGCATTTCATGAAGATTTAATACCGAATATTATTGATTTTCATACTTGTTGAAGTTTAGAGAAAATTACATTAATTTGCCGCTGGTTATTATTTTAAATATAGTTTTCAGATAAGAACATGTAGCATTTCAAAATTGAAAGCTAAACTTTTCCTAAAGACTGTCATTATTATTTTCTATTAGTGTGATTTTTCTTCGCTTTTAACTAACATTGAACATAATTAAGTGTGATTGAACATATAAACAGTAATTTCGAAAAATTCAAATATTGAACCATTAACATTTGTAATCTGTATTCTATATTAAAAACTAAAAATATCAAAATCATTAAATAAATGTGTTATTTAAAACTAGTAATTTCAACATTTCATTATAGTTACAAATAATCATTTCTAGTATGTTGATTCACATAGATAAAATCTGGGTTTTTTTTATATTAAAAATTATTATTAAAGAATGATAAAAAAAAAAATCCATGTATTCAAAACTAATAATTTCGATAATTCATTATATTTACAAATGACAATTTCTAGCATATAGATTAAGATTGGTAAAAACTTGTTTTTTTTTAAATTGATGAGAAAAAAATGTATCATGAATCATTTTTTTTTTTAATTTAAGATTTATAAACTTCTAGTGTATTACTGTGTTTATGCTGACTTACCTTGAGAGAAAGTGACTATTCTAATTTTTTTCTCTCCTTTATACTACCAACCCGATATAAGTTCTAACATTGCGCAATCAAATATTACATATGTCTTCCTGGGCAAACGGACATTTTGTTAAGAAGTGTTACATATCATCGTTAAAATGAAGGTAATATTATAAAATGTTTACCTTTTGGACTCGTGAATGTTGTTTTTTTACAGGAAGTATATTTTTTAAGTCAAATCTTTTCTGATAGAAATAAACATGGAAATAAGGTAAATAGATGGAAATAAGCTTATTAATCTCCTTCGAGTATTGCAAGGCAACTTTAAAATATTACAATATTCAGATTTCTTGTTTTCAAATTATTTTTAATATTCATATAATATATTATTCCGTTGTAGGTTTGTATAAATTAATATATATTTGAAAGATTGCTTATAGAATATATGAATTATTATTATGAGAATGTTTGGCTGATGTTTCAGCGGATGGCATTAAAGATCCACTTCGGAAATGTTTACAAATTTATCTATGTTATTTTTTTCACAAAGTTTTTAACTCAGAGAAACGTGTCTGTTGTTAACAATATTAATATATTTCATTAAATTCAAACAAGATCTAAATTACTAATGTTTTTACCCCTCCCTCTTCCCCTTCTAGATTTCCAAATGTGTTTTTGGATCAGCTTGTGTGTTAATTTCAACCCTTCAAAATTAATATCTGTGAGCATTTTTTGGACGCACGACCTTAATACTCCTGATGCGCGTTACAAATAAAGTAAAAATGTATTACATTGTACATGATTAAGCGGCATGTACCATGAACATTTGTTAAGGCAATACTGATAAATAAAACTAAACGTAGTTTCTACCATTCTGTATATATGATTGTGCAGTTTTTTTTTAAATTAGTGATTAACAGAGCCAGGGACCGGACTTTTGTGGGATGAAGGTATATTTTTTGTGTGTTGGGATTTTATTTATTTTAATTTTTAGATGGGGGGGGGTCGTCTTTCTCGATAAGTACATCGAGTACAAGTTTTATTTTTAAATGCTTGTAATAGTCCCCCTTTAATTGCGACAAAAACAACATATGTTTTCATGAAATTAATATAGGGAAGCAATATTTACAAATCTTCTTCTATGTGTTTGTCATCTTCAGAGGTCGTTCACTAGGAACGTACTCATGTGTTATCAATAAAGGTCGTTCACTGGAATAGCCAGAACCAAAGAGTTCCAAATATTTTACGGTAAAAAGGTGAAATGGACGTATGTGTCATTAACTCTACGAAAGCTTTGAATGACTTAAATGTTCCTAGGAGATATGTATTAAAGATTGTAACGCTAGCACTAGACTTGGTTCTATAAAATACCTCAAACTTTTTATAGATAGAAACAAGCTTACAGGGATAAACCTAGTAATGATATATGTCACTGTCCACACCCTGGGTTAACACTCGTAGGTCCCTTGTTAAAACCTACATGTATGAATTATGATCTAGTAACTGGACAACTATCGAATTATTAATATTGGATTACAGAAGATTAAATGATTTCATTGATAAATGCATGCGTTTGGAAAATGAGGTCATCATTATAGATTATCACTTTTTGTGATAAATTGTTTGGTTATAACTTTTAAGCATTTGACGCACACGGAATCTATACAAATAATTAACTGTTTTTTTTCTATCGCGCCCCTGGTGGGCATCTTTATTTCAGGCTTGTTTGATGACTGTTAAGCGTCCAGTGACAAACGTTCCAGTCATACACATACACTAACTTGTTAATATTATATGAGGACTACCTGCTCTTTAATATAGACAAACCTATAACTTGTATAAGTCAGATTTTTACCTTGCTAGCTATCAATGTAACAGCATACAAATTAGAACAAATAATTATCAACTCGAGGGTAAGAAAGAACTACACCGTGTTCGGAAATATAATACTCTGACACCCGAGTTCATCTTTCTTTAATTCTCTTACACCAAAATGTCCCTGATTGACTAAAAAGTAACAAATACCTATCTAAAACAAGGGGAAATGTCTAGATGCTAGACGAAATAATATATAAGTAGATGGTTATTGTAATGATGTTATGGTTCTTGTCCTGCCTGGAATTAAATATAAATGACAAATATATGCAACTCTATCATGATAACATCTATCTGAACTTTTACATGTTATATTTCATTTCAATGTAAAAAGAAATGATACTGTTACACATTACAATGCATTTGTTTGTGTGTATTCATGTCATGCCCTTGATTGGAATAACACATAGTCTTCTTCTTATTCTATTATTTTTTAACGTGAATTAGAAATGTCTTTTACATACATTTCAGCTCCATAATCAAGCGAACCCTTTTATTTGGGATAATTCCCGGATATATCTAGACATGTTGACTGTTTCCAGTATAACTTGTAAAAAGTATTAAGAGAAGCAAAATAAAATATCAAAAGTTTTCAGTTCTCCATCAGTATATTTTGTTAATTTAAAAAGTGAAAAATAGCTTTAGAAAATATATGCTTTATTTAAAGGTAAATTAATTGGGAATGAAGTCTTGGCGATAAGTACCCTGTCATACAAAATTTGAAACTGGCATTGACTCGGTCTGTGTTGCGAGTGTGTCACAAGAAACATTATTCAAGCATCCATTTTCTAAAACTAATATTTCACTTTTTTTATTAACAAAATGTACTGATGGAGAACTGAAAAACTAGCTTTTCTTTAATACTACGTTTTTCTTCTCTTAAATAACATGTAGTTTTACATAACATCTTAAAATTTCCATCTGCTAAACATTTACTATATTTTTCTGCCGATTGAAAATGGTAGATGGCAAAACATTCCCCGAGAACAGAGAAAGTGTCCGTGGTGCAGAGTTGCTATAGGTGACGAATACCATTATGTAATGGAATGCAGCAGTCTCTTGACAGATAGAATACTACTTATTGACAAGAAATACCTATCGAACTGTAATGTTTTAAAATTTAAAGCTATTATGAACCAAAAACAGAAATCTAAACTTCGAAAATTGTGCCAATTTATTAGAATTATAAATTACAAACTGGATTCTCTCTGATGTTAACCTGTCGGCTATACTGATCAAACCGTTGTTAAAAACTCATATGTAATGCTTCCTCAACAAATGTACATATATAAGGTGTTTTTCTGTATACCTTTGTTCAACTTAGGTGATACCAGAATAAAATTATATATACTAGCCTGCCATAAAAAAAAAAAAAGAAGAACTGATGATTGTGAATAACAAACTATGGTCAAACTCTGCAAATGATTTTGATAAGCAGATATTTTAGAGAATACGCGTCGGACAATGACCGCGTATATTTCACTCGAATTATGTCCACTAGGCAAAAATAGATCAGGTGAGCTTGATCGTTTTTGCAGTATGAAACATCGTATGATATATGGGGGTAGATTAGATACGTACATATGTAAAAGTGATAACCTTTATTGTAATTGTAATTTTCTAAACTGACCATAATACCGGAGACATGGAATTTTCTATATTCTGTATTGTCAGCGTTGTTTGTATTTGTGGTAAGAAATTATTTGTTTTCTTTTCATAAGTTCCTTGTTAGCTTATCGAACTTTTATAGCTGACTATGCGGTATGGGCTTTGCTCATTGTTGAAGGCCGTATGGTAATCTATAGCTGTTAATGTTTGTGACATTTTGGTCTCGTTAATATAATGCATGTATGAATAAACTCAGATGGTGCAAATTAGTAGAAAGTAGACCCGACTTGGGGAGTTCTCTGTTGCTACTGATGACATCAAAGAACATAATATAAAGTAAGGGTATAGTGCACTATAACTCCTAAATGAATGTTTTCAAGCAAAATTTTTATAAACTCGAGTACTTTATATATAATTGGGCCTGCAAATGGATTTGTGTATACATTAATTCAAGCGTATGCTTAAAAAGATAACTACCGCCGCGAACACAATCATTCCTTGTTTTATACGAGTGTCTATTATCATAAATGTTCGCTGTTGTATGCCAAAGTATATGCCTTTCGTGAATAGATAGAAACGCATGCCTTTGTTTAATCTCTTAATTATAATTTGGGATACAAGAACTTACATAAAGAAAGTAAAGCTAATCCTCATTGACTATGTTTAGGCGTTCTAAATTCTAAAAGGTTAAAAGAAAAAAAGGAGGAAGAATAGCAACATACTTTTGATAAATTGCATTGTGCATCACAATACAAAGCAACTATTGAAAATGTATCATTTGGTTCTTTTAAACAGATTTTAAATATCACAAAGTCATCCGATTTTTTAGTTTTTGTTTCATTTTTGCTGTTTTGAGTTTCTTGTTTAACACTTTCGGTTTAGTTTTTACAAATATAGAATATTGAGTTATGCCGCTTTGTCCAACGAATTTGATGATAGAGTTGGAAAAACTAAATAAAATTGCTCGCGTTTAAAAAAATATGGAAATCTTGTTCAGTACTTTTGTTGGTTGTTGACATTTTGGGATATGAAAATTAAGGTAAAGTTGTCCTTACCACTTTGCAAAATACACGTATGGGCAACTTGTTATATACAGTTTGAATGGTTTCTATTCATTTTGTTTTTTCTATCTATTTCCCTTTTTTTGCAGGAATTTTCCAGTTATCATGGAGTATGCCTTTGTCATATTCGACATACAGCTGCCCTTCAAATATCAACACTGGAAATAGACATTTAGTATTTGAGAAAGTCTGCTACGAGTTTGTTTTGAACCGGAAGGAGTATTGGGATGGCGCGAGACATGACTGTAACAACAGAGGTGGCGACCTGGCTCTAGTAAAAAGTTACGATGTCCAATATTATCTGCAGACGACACTACAGAAATTAAATGTTGGTAAACAGGCAGTATGGATTGGACTTAACGATAGACATCGTGAAAAACATTTTGTATGGGTTGATGGTAAGTTGTAATACATTTAGACTTCAAAATCGGATGAGGCATAGTACGTTACCGTAAAAGTATATGTGAATACGCCACAGGCACTTATCTCTGAAAAAATTCCTATATGCCTTTATATAACATTAAGGTATATAGACATCTTTTTTTAAAACAGAGATATGTACCTGATGAAAACGAGGGGGGGGGGGTTTGAACAAAAAATCTAGGTTGGCAAAGTTTTATATACAATCGGTGAAGAAAGAGGTCGTCGTATTTTCACAAATAAGCCAACCAATATAATATTACTCTTATATCAAAATTTGAAATCTAACCCCAAGAAAAATGTGTAGTTTAAAAGGTCAAAGATTAAATATGTCGCTCAAAATGTCAGGATCGCGAATAAAAATAACAAATTAGGAAAATAGAAAAGACTTCTGTATATGCATGGTAAATAAAGATACAATAGTTTGGTTAGTGTTACAATTGTACGAAATACATTTTCTTAAATTGATCTGTCACTTTCAAGAAAATATCTCAGAATTAAATCCGAAAATATGATAAAATGTAAATTTACTAGGTAGAATGGAATAGATATTTTACAATATGTATCATAAATGCATATACAAACTCAGAAATGGGTTGTATGGAAATAGCGCTATCATTGTAACCTAGCTTCAAATAAATGCATTTTTATTCCAAGATAACAACGTAGGATTTTATTTTAGGATCACCCTTATCCTACAGTCACTGGGCAGTGCATGAAGGGAACGGAATCTTACATCTTACACAAGATTGTGTACAAATACACATGGGAGACCACGGCTTGTGGCACGATAGGGAATGCCACTTGTGGCCAAATAAATTTTCCTACATTTGCCAGTTCCGTAAGTATTATGTTAAAAGTATTATACTTTCTTCATCAATCTAAATTATATTTTTGACCGCTTATTTTATCTTCTCTAGACAAGGGTTACGATCAACTCCCGCTCTCTTGCGCGGGAGTTGATCGTAACCCTTGGCTAGCGAAGATGCGCTTATTTAGGAATATCTGTTATTCAAAGTCTCATTACTTTACATGTAATAATAATTCTGTTATTTAAGATTTGGGTTTGTGAGTTTTTTTCTGTTCGCTTTTCGCTTTACAAAACAAACAGTTATGTTTAGATGTCTTATATAGATGCTTATTTGGTTATTTGTGTCGCTGTGTTTTTGTGATATTGCTGTATGCTCTAAAACTCTTTTATTCATAAAAACGTCACGCACGCTGTTCCTACAACCTCTATGTTTTAAAACAAAATCTTCGAAATTTCCTCCGCAAAACAAAATAAACTGTTAACAAACACTAACCACTATAAAAACTAATTCAGTATATGTTATACTTTATGTTTTTATGTCTCTTGGTCATATGCTTAGTAATATCTAGTATACTTGAGGATTAAAACAGCAAAGCTATGTGAAAAAAACGGATGTCCAACGTTACATTTTTGAACATCTGTCTTATCTCTAATGTATAATGATCATAATTCTTATTCTTTGATCTTCCCGAAACTTGACAGAAGCAACGGAGTGGGTCAGATCTTGGTTAAATTAAAGCCGTTCTTTTGTCGAATTTCGTTTGACTCGGTGGCTGCATATTAAGCTGGAACCAGAAAAATGTCCAATAACGTTTTTCGTTGACTTAACGGCTGAAAGGTAGTTTTAGATGTAGACATAGCTAAAAATTTCTAAAAGTTGTGAGATAATTATACCATCTACCGAAAGAACAAACATTTGCCTCTTTGTTCGTGAGTTCAAAAATTGTAGATTCTATAAACCCATCACTACACAGTCGTTTTTCAAGCGGTAGCCATTTTGTCCAAGTTGATATTTTATTTGTCCAAGCAATTAATGTGGGTTTTTTACCTGATATTTCAATAAGTAATTTGTAATTTACCAAAACAAAAGTTAGATACACGAAAAGAACATAAAGTCTAGATTATTTTTTTATTAACTGCATATTTGGGTCTTACAGGAATAAAATGCTACGAAACATAACAAAACGGTAGCCATTTTGTCCCAACGTCGAAAAACGTCGAAAAATCCAAACAAACGGGGTTTTTCGACGTTACATGTTCAAAATTTGTTCCATTGTATATTGAGAAGGGATAGGACCTCGGGAATTTGGGTTTTTTAATCACGGGATTTCGGGAGCAGGACCCTTCCTACCCTCCCTCTATATTCCTGATACTTAAAACGAATCGCGTGGTGAAATTTAAAAAAAAAAGAAGCTGGTTGTCGAAAAAAATACCTTACGGTGCATATTGTGCATGAAACGGAGGAAACTGAAAGAAATATCGGAAACATAGACAAAAACAGTTTCATAATAAATTCATTGAATTCATGCAACCCCGTATTATACGGACGATTCAGGAGAAGATTAGCACATTTTAAAAGCAAGCAACTTCAAATGACTTTTAATTGGAAAATAATTTTCAAGATAGGGTTATAATAATTTTATTCAATGGTTGTATTTCGACAAGATACGTGTCAAGCAAATTTTTAATACAATTCAATTCAAATTAATCAAGGGTTAATATGGTTTTATTTACTTGCAGAGTGTGGGATATATTTGTATTAGGGTTGAATCAAGATATGAAAAATTTCCAATGACAGATGATATGCACCATGCAATTTTAGCAGCCTGTGATTAAAGTTTTGATATAATTTATCTATTGAAAACCGTATACTTTTGTCCCCTTTTTTCCTTCCTTCAAGTTCATTACTTACGACAATATAACATGGTAAATAAACATTACAAAATTAATAAAGACATATTTGGAATCAACCAACTACATAAAAAAAAGCAAATGAAACTTGCAAATTGAATAAATGTACGTCAAAAGTTTCAGAAAACTCTCTTTGACGTCGATGTGTTGTAACGTCGTGTTGTAGGAACATCGTGCACAACGTTAAAACGTATAGGTGTTTTTATGATAGCTTTTCATATTCACAGCGATCAAAATCTCTGTTTTCGTGTTATTGTTGTTTTTGTTTTGTTTCGAGTACTAGAAGTGTTTTCATGTTTTATTAACTTATTGACAACAGACAAATAGTCTGTCTATTTGTGCTTTCAGCTACGAATTCAAGTGAAAAGGAAACTAGCTTTCTCTACTCATATATTTTTCATTTCGTCCCATTAGCCGCACATTTTTTAAAGAAAAAACGAACCACGTTTTTTTTCTTTTTTCTTTTGAAAATAAACAAGTGAGTCTGACTGGTATCATTCAAGCATGCCGGTTTTAAAATACCATTCTACAAGTCGCGAACTCTTTAACAGAATACTAAACTAAAGTTAACATAAAAATGGTAAAAGATAACACATCGGGGATTAATAACAATTAATGAGAGCAAGTTTAGTGATTGGTTTGGCGCACACTAAAACGAAAAGCGAACGCCAAATCATTTTGCTTGTTCGACTATTTCCTTATAGACGGAACATCAACCAATGATGTGACTTTTTTCCAAACATGGGATACGAACAATGCAACTATCAATGCTCATTTATATTTTAAAATTGTAAATACGTAGATTCGGAACTTAATGTCAATTTAATTGAGAATTGACGTGGGAAATGTGTCAAAAAGACAACAACCCGACCAAAAGAACAGAAAACAATTGTGTTGATTATTTGCATAGAGGGCAACTTTAAATGCAATGGTTGAGAGTCGTTTTATTTACCAATTGTAATCTTAATATGTATATATAAGTATAATGACTATATATATATTTATATTTTTTTTTTATTCATCTAGCAACGGTAGAAACCGTGCACACAGTAAAACCCAAAATACCCACGACAACAAAATCTACTACAATCACATCAACCAAACCATCGACAACAACACTTCCGCCTACGACGACAACACTTCCGCCTCCGACAACAACACTTCCACCTACGACAACAACGCTTTCTACAACAACAACGTCAAAACCAGAAACCGAGTACCCTTCTACAACAACGCAATTACCCGTGAAAGAATATCCTACTACAATAGAACAATTCGTTGAAAAAGAATATCCTATAACAACAGAACATTTATCCGAGCGAGAATATCCTATAACAACAGAACATTTACCCGAAAGAGAATATCCTATTACTACAACACATTTTCCTATTCCTTCAACACAATATCCAATTCCGACGACAATTTTACCAGACCGAGAATATCCTCTTACAACAAAGCTACCTGATCGAGAATATCCTCTAACAACAAAGCTACCTGATCGAGAATATCCTCTAACAACAAAGCTACCTGATCGAGAATATCCGATATCAACAACACCAGAACCTAATCGAGAATATCCTATTACAACAACACAGTTACTAGATAGGGAAAACCCAACAACAACCAAATCCATGCCTGATAAGGAAATCCAAACAGAAAATAATGGAAACGGACATTTTCTCAGTAAGTTTCAAGCCAATGGTATGTGATAAGAAATATAAAAATAATATATTATGCCACATGCCATTAAATGACAAAGATGTGTAGCAATTACAAATATATGTTTGTTAACCTTTTGCAATTTCTGCCAGATTTTAATAGTAAAATGTCTTTGCCGTTATTTTTCAAAATTGTTTGATTTATGTTTGTAATAAATGGCCAGTGGCAAATATTTCATGCAAACTCGGAACGAGTGTTTGTCTGGAAATAAAAACCAAATAAATTCCAGTTTTACATGTTTTTATGTTTCATGAAATACAAACCAGCATAGAACCATGTCACAATTCTTTGAAGCGATATATTGAAAATGTCAGACAATAAAGATCCCATTTCTCCAAGTTTTATCAAAGAAATGAACTATACTTACTTTGTAAATCCCAGTTGTACCGAACCTCGTCAGAGATTGTTTTTAAATGTGTATTAATATGTGTTATCGATGTCAATTGTTTTTTCAAAACGTTTGTAGACTGGACTGACCAAGAATTATTGTGTGAAGATATGTGTTATTGTTAAAGAGTTCATATATATAGGCGGATCCAGAGGGGGCCTGGGGGGCCCGCTCCCCTTTCGTGGGAAAAATTTGATTGATTGTATAGGGAATCATTGAAGCATGACTGGAGCGCCCCCCTCCCCCATAAGGAAAAGTTCGCACGGGATCCGCCACTGAAGACCACAGATGTCTTTAAGTTTATTGTGCTGTTATGATGCTGTCTCATAATAGTTTCCCCTTCATATGCCGTTATTCAATTTATCTGTAGATGTTTGTTTTCTGTTTACTTATCGTATCGGTTCTAAATATAGTAAAATAATCTTTGTCTTATTACTCTCTTTCAGCTCCGGCACCATAAGATGTAAATGTATGAATTTTAATTCAGAAGTGATACAAGACGTGATATAGACTGTATGTTCAGAAACGGGTCTCGCTCTTGGTTTAGATCGATGTCTTGCTTTATGATCTGTCGAAATGTATGATATTGTATGTTTATTTATTATTTCAGAGCTGTTATTTTTGTATTGTATATAAACTTATGTGTTTTGATTTTCTTGACTTTATAGTATCTACGTACTACTCTGTAGATGTTTGTTTACAAAAATCAACCATAGACAAAACGACGTAGATGTAAGCAATTGAAGGCCACCGTTCGTTTTCAATAATGAGCGAAACCCATATATCATAACAGTACGCTATTAAGGCCTTGACAACAAATTTAAAAGAGAACAATCGGCTCGATAAATCATTAATTATACAAACAATAAACGAAAAACAAAAATGACAAAAAGCAACCAACAATAAAGACTGATATACAGGCCTCTGATTTAAGACAGGAACATACAAAATGAGGAAGGATTAAACGTGTTTGAGAGAGGTCAATTCTCTGCTAACCCCAGACATTAGTGTAAATTCCTAACAACACAACAAAAGTACAAACTGTAAAGGAAGTTAAATAAGATTGACTCAACAGGTCAGTCTGAAGTGCAAACAAACACTTTCACTGAAAAACTGAGACACCAAGTACCAATCAAAAGGAATGCATAACAAAAACAAATGAATAATAAATAAAATCATATTGGTCAATATAAACAAATTTTGAAGGTATCGTCGAAAATTGATTGACTGAAATTAGGGCAGAGCATTAAGTTTCATTATACGCTGAGGATAAAATTGGTTTTGCAGAAAGTCAAATACCTTCCCCTGAAATAGATTATAGGGGATTGATTCATAGTCCTTCTGGAGTCGATTTCAAAAATGTACTTGACCATATTTCTACTCTCCTATTGAAAATTACGGAATAGAAATGCATTTTCAAAAATGGCACTATTCTTATTCAATCATTTTCGTTTCCTGTTTCTGACCAAAATAAAACACACACTTTGGGTAAAAATCATTATTCAAGGGCAGTTACTCCTAAATTAAAGTTACTTAAAATGTTAACCTTGTCGACCAATTTGTAGATACTGTCTTGCAAAACAATTACAATTTCTTTTTATCCAAACCACATTCGTCATTTACAGGCTTTGTTGAATTTTGTTTGGATCTTAATAGAAAAACAAGGATATAGATTATCCATCCATTACACAATCAGTACATGCACAGCCAAAAAAAACACACACGCTTTTATTGCTGACCTTCCTCTAAAAATCACAGTAAGGCCTTCAACACGGAGCATTACAACACTCACCTCACTGCAAGTTTGCGACGGCCGCTTTATATAGCACCGGCATGAGCGGAATCCTTATGAAAATTAATTTATATAGACTTTGTAAGATTAAACACCACCGAATCGAGAAAGAACTCTATTGAAAATATTTTAGTATTGTTTCCTTGAACTATAGAGTATTAAGGTATCAGATAAAAAGGTCTTGTCGTGTTGAACTATTCTGTTGTTCTCATTTTTTTTTCATTATTTCTAAAGTTTCGCAAAAGATGGACACACATCATCATTAAAAGGGTTACTTCTTTTAAGAACCGACGCGTAGTTTTGGCTATGTTTACCAATAAGAGCTCTTGCCTTGTCGAGTCTAAAAATGATAGAATGTAATTTATTTGTAGGATTTTGGGGTGTAAGTGGCGAGGGATTGTGTGAGAGACTTACATAAAAGAGGGACGAACGATACTAGAGGAACAGTCAAACTCATAAATCGAAAATAAACTGACAACGCCATGGCTAAAAATGAAAAGGACAAACAAACAATAGTATACATGACACAACATAGAAAACTTAAGAGTAAACAACACGAACAGCACCAAAACTTGCATAACGATCACTCCAATGATTGATTGGGGCATAGCAACAGGATTTTTCCTTCGTCCCTCGGGTAGTTAAACCTTTCCCACAGTCTGATGACTTCTGTGCACATGGTGTATTGAAGCGCAGTCATGTCCGGACGCGATTAATCCTATGCCTGACAAAAGGGTAGGGTGTCAAGATCTCCGTATGTTTAAAATCCCTTGCAATAATTATACGAAGCGTCCGAAGTTAGCCTATTGCATGGCAAAAAATTGGCCTTATCCAACATACTCTTAATTCCAAGTTCATGGCAATCCAAATCTATATCGATAGCCCTTTATCCCGGGCGACCTAACTTGTGTTATTTTGTTTATTTGTTAATATCTGAATATGCTTGAAATAACTGCTACTGGACGATTACCAAGAGTAAAGATCATGTTCCTATGCTGACTTATCTGCTGAAGTCAGATTACTGCAAGATACTGAATTGAATAAGGGCGGTCAATTGATAATGCACTTCAATTATTAATTATCGGGGTATATTTTTTGTTATTTTGGTAATTGTTACGTTTTAGTTGTTTTCTTTTGCTAACATTTTTTCCTGTCTATGTCGTACATTCAATGGGCGATAACTCAAATAAATCAATGAAAATACTTAGTACGGCGAACCGATGCACTTCACTTCATCAGAGATATGTACATGTATACTACAAATTATTATGTAATTTTATATCTCTGACTTCATAATGGATATATATAATTGAAAATAAAACAAATTAAAGTAACTGGTGGGATACTTAAGCAGACAACAGTATGTAATAGATGGAGCGTTTGATGCAATGAAAATCGATCCTATTAGATCAGCTATTAGTTTAAACAACGATACTTCTACCCAAACATTAGAGGAGCGTAGCGTATCACAACATTGGATAATTTAAATATAATTAAATTTTATAAAAATTGAATGTTTCAAGAACTGATTTGCTAGCACTATGAAGCATGCATGTATAAATTTTTACGCTTGTAACTTTTGTTCCCATACTAATACTATTTATAACACGCATTTCATGCAAGCCTGAGTTAATTTTGATTTGAAGCAATCATGATTTATGTTTTCATCCGAGCAGGCGCATTATATCTATGCCGGCTCCAAAGATCCTGCATGGTCGCTCACCTGGCAGTGTCCTATGCACTACAACGCATACCATGAATAATCTAGTGGTTATAAAATTTGTAAGGGTTCCGCGGAACCCAGTGTCTCGCCTACTTTTGCTGTAAATCGCAGGCTCAACAAAAATGAGGAAAAAACTCAATAAAAATATTCCTTTTGATACAATCTTCTGATTGTAAGAAGCTTCTGTCCAAGTTTGGTTAAAATCCAGGATAGTTTATGAATCTAATAAATGTTTTAATAACAACTGCAGACTGTACATGTATGTATGGTTCACCCTGCCACATTTTTTGCGCCTGTCCCAAGTCAGGAGCCTCTGGTCTTTGTTAGTCTTGTATTATTTTAATTTTAGTTTCTTGTGTACTATTTGGAAATTAGTATGGCGTTCATTATCACTGGACTAGTATATATTTGTTTAGGGGCCTGCTAAAGGACACCTCCGGTGCGGGAATTTCTCAATACATTGAAGACCTGTTGGTGACCTTCCACTGTTGTTTTTTCTATGGTCGGGTTGTTGTCTCTTTGATACATTCCCCATTTCCATTCTCAATTTTATTAACTGGAAGAAAAATCTAAGTCCATTTAAAAGTAAAATACGGAAAAAAATGGATTTATTATTTAACAAAATTTACTTCTGGATACTATTTTATGATCATTATCAAGCTTCTGTCCAAGTTTGGTACAAACCCAGGATAGTTTAAGAAAGTTATTAAAATTTTAAAAACTTTAACCACAGAGTGAATGAAATGTTTCCCCACAGAAAAACTATGTCCATTTAAAAGTAAAATATGGAAAAAATGGATTTATTTTTTTACAAAATTTACTTCTGGATACTATCTTATGATCATAAACAAGCTTCTGTCCAGGTTTGGTAAAAACCCAGGATAGTTTGAGAAAGTTATTAAAATTTTAAAAATTTAACCACAGAGTGAATGTAATGTTTCCCCGCAGAAAAACTAAGTCCATTTATAAGTAAAATTCGGAAAAAAATGGAATTCTATTTTTACAAAATTTACTTCTGGATACTATCTTATGATCATAAAGAAGCTTCTGTCCAAGTTTGGTAGAAATCCAGTATAGTTTAAGAAAGTTATTAAAATTTCAAAAACTTTAACCACAGAGTGAATATTTGTTGACGCCGACGACGACGGAATGTAGGATCGCTTAGTCTCGCTTTTTCGACTAAAGTCGAAGGCTCGACAATAAATGACCGAAGGGTTTAAAGAAGGATTTCCTTTTGGTATTCATTCTTATAGTATTTATATATATATATGCTCATTGATTAGCAGCTGTGCTTGGAAACAAAAGTTAATTGTGCAAGCTTTTAAACCTGATGAATAAACAAACTACCTTTTGACAATCTAATGTAACTTGTAAAGATTCAAAGCGATTCTGATTTTGCATGGTATATTTTCAGGGTTTGTGCCCGTTCATTATTGAAAACGTAATGATAAAGTCAATCAAATTGAGAATGGAAATGGGGAATGTGTCAAAGAGACAACAACCCGACCAAAGAAAAGACAACAGCAGAAAATCACTAATAGGTTTTCAATGCAGCAAGAAATTCTCGCACCCGGAGTCGTCCTTCAGCAGGCACCTAAACAAATATATATATACTAGTTCAGTGATAATGAACGACATACTTAACTCCAAATTGTACATAAGAAAATAAAATTAAAATAATACAATACGTACTAACAAAGACCAGAGTATAGTCTCCTTTGGGTTGTCCGTTCTATTTAAGTCGCTGTCTGACGGATGCTAATTATATCTCAATCATGCATAGACAAATGAATATGTATGAGAGCTCGAATCCCTCAGAAGCTAAGAACCCTCCAAAACATTTGACAGTGGTTATCTGCAAACCATTAGAAACAACTAAAACTAGGTTTGACTCATCGAAAATCAAAAAGCAACAAGGTGACTCATCGAAAGTCGGATTACTATAGCTATTACAAAAAAATACAAAAGACCCAAAGTTCCATTCTAAGATTACTTGCAGTAACTGAGAGCTAGTTGAAATCCCGATTTACACTAATAAATGCATAAGATTTCAGGCATCATTAAGGGCATACCTGTACACCCATAAGGGTTTAGTATAAATTTATATTAATTCAGAAAGACATCATTAAACTGCATACATGACCTTAGTTGTCATATGGCGAAAGATAAGTGAATATTTACAGAATGTATGCTATATTATTTTATTGGGACCATTCGTTGTTGATAACTGAATTAGACAAAAAAAAATACAATTCCTTGCTGAATATTAAAAAAATATATCTGCTATTACATGCTTTACAAACAAATAAGCTAACTGTGTCCATATGATTTTCTGATTGGTTAGATAATAATAAGACAATTTAAACACAGGCGCTTGGGTATATGATATTTTTTTGTTTTTTTGTTGTTGATTAAAATATTCAATTTTCTATATTTATAATGCATATCTATATCACTTCTGTGTATATCTCACCTAGTTTCGAGTGATTTAAACGACTTATTGAAAATACCAAATTGTACTATCCATACTAATTTGTTTCTTACAAATGTAGTATGGATAGTAAAATTTGGTATTTTCATTAAGTCGTTTATACCCAAGCGCCTGTGAATTTAAATATAACAAAACGGTTTAATAATTGACTGTACCGTGATAAATCGATCTATAAAACTGAAAATAGTCTTCATCAAAACTCTTATTCTATTTTCTTTCCCTAGTCCCAGTTTTATCCAAGAATAGAACCATAAAAATAGGCCAGAAATTTGATTCGCTGTTATATTTGGATTTAAACATCGGACATATAACAGCTGAATTTGTGTATTGCCAATCATTTGAATGTTGACAGGTGCTACGTTACTAGTGTATTTATTGGAGCTATTTTAAGAAGAAAATCACGTCATAGACGCATGCGCTGTAAGTTTTTCCGGTTAAATTGGATTAACTGAACACCCCGGAAATTAGTATTGTAGGTATTATTTGAATGATTATCAACCAAAAGATCTAAGTACAAAGATAGAAAGTTTATCAGGCATCAACTCGAAGGACTTATTTAGGATTCATTCTTCCTTTCTACCTCTGAGATTCTTTATCCATTGAATTTTTGCTCGGAGTCTGTCAAAAATTAATGGCGGCATGGCTTCCGGTGCCTATAAATGTTAATGTTCTCCTGTTTATCCTCGTTATTCTAAATTATAACGTTTCATTTGAAGGAAGTTTTTCCCTTGAACAGTTATCAAAGTAAACTGTGCATTTTATTTGATAAATAAATGAATGAAAACTCGATTTTTTAAAAACAAAAAGGGGGCTTGGGAGTGCCTTGTTTATCATTTATGTCTGTACAGGCACTACAGTGTACTGTGTCTCTATAATAAATACAAGAGCCTGTAAATGTTAATCTTATTTTCTGTTTTAAATATGTGTACAATTAAACTTAATGTAACTGAACATTTTGACATTCTTGTGTTTGTAATTTCTAAACAATGGTAAAAAATATCAATAGGTCATTTCTGGAATTACGTCTTTCACTGGACAAGATCTTCAAGTTCACACGGCTTTATGACATCATTTACCAAATAGAAGGCATGCCTGTATCCCTGCTCTATTGAAAGTTTCCAGTACTTTCATAATTGTCATTCTGTAGGGTAGCATAGAAATAATTTATGTTCCGCAAGTACTGATCATTATTACTGTACGACTGAGGGAGGGAGACCATCTTATTAGACTTAAATTTCTCAAATATTTTGTTTGGTATAAAAAAAAAACTATTTCACCTCAACATGTGTTGGAAATTTCTATGCATACATTTTTGTAGCATGACAGATTCGACTGAAAGCCGTATCCCGGAACTGGATAAATCCAGACATCCCCAAATTAAAAGAAAAAAAGAATTCCCGGATCCTGAAAGGGTCAATCCAGAAAACCTGAGCTTTAAAACACACGATCCCGAAGTCCCAACAAAGGTTCTATCCACCCTCAATGATCAGCTGATTGGTTCATAAACTGTCAGATATAGGTAAATTGGTGATAAAAACCAAGCGATAAATAATTAAAAATTGAAGATTAAAACTACACCTTAAACTTCAATCATGTACATTGTACAATGACTGAATGTAGTACATGACTGATGAGAGCACAAGTTATGAGTCATAAATTTAGTTAACATACATGTACACTGTAACACAAGTCTTGGTTCTGTTATTTTGAGATGAAAGAATTTAAGATACACTGAAATAGAAAATATTTACTAGATGCACACAAATGTCAAGCCAAATTTTTTTTTTTTTTTAAACCTACAATAGTACAGTATTAAGGCCAACCTTAAAAATATGTTTGTTTGCAGTTTTCCGACTGTACCTTCAGACTGAAGGGTCGGTAGGTAGGAAAAATATTTTATTTTATCAGCCAAAATACAGTTTAAACAAGCAGTTACACTAAACCAAGTTTCTTGAAAAAAAAAAAACTTTTTAAAACAACAAACACTTGACATGCTGAAAACCAACATCAAATGAACAGGCATTTTCAGATAAAAAACTTTTTAACCAAAACTGAAACTTTAACATAGTGCCATTATCCAATTTATGACATAAAATATGGTATAATTATTAAATACTGGAACACTTATAAATAAGGAATGTCATTATGACTAGAACTGTTTTAAAGAAATATATATTCAGACATGTATGCTTCTTGACTAGAATGTTTTCATGAGTAGAGTATTTTCATCAGAAAAATGTATATATTATAGATTTATAAGACAATTATTAAAGAGTGTATTTTTAATAAAAAAAAAATAACCATTGAATGTTCCTCAATTGAAAAAAAGGCAACTTGAAAAAAAAAGTATTCAGACATCCAACTGTTTACATATTTCTAATAATATTTAATTATATGTGATAAGGTTATATTTTTGCCAGGCTTTAATGAAAACCAAAGAAATCTAAGGTTTGGGAGAAATCCATAGCACCCCATTAAAAGTAAATGGTCGGTACTGAAATGTTTTTAATGCATAAAAAAAATTGGCAGCATAGCTCCTAAGGACATGTTTTAATTGAATTCACACAGGCCACACAGTTTGGGTACATGTATATATTTAATATTGTAAGAAAGAGAATAATTGCAATGAGTGGGGCAGCCCCCCTTATCCTAAAGGAGCATACTCATTGCAATCGAAGATAGATTTAATATAGAGAGAGTATATTTATTTTTCAAGCTAACCATTCATTTTCTCTACATCTTTGTGTAGTTATGGTTGATTCTTATTGATTTGGCATGATCTATAACCATTAACATTTCAAATGAGCCCATCCTCCGTACAGGCGTGTTTACAGATATCCATGAAGATTTGAGTCACGGAGGAGTGGTTTCATCTTTGTCGTCTTCACAACGATTTGTAGAAAATATGCCATACTTCAAGCTGCTGTCAAATTATTTAACCACTGAAATTGGTTCCATAAAGCCAGGCTCCATAAGATTCTGAACCCGATTTGTTTGAGATAGAATGGTTATCGTTTCAGTTATGAATATCCGCTGCATCATCGTCAATGATATCATCACACATCATTACATGTGCCTGTATCTGTATAAACAGTTTACTAATAAACTTTTTTGTTATTTATTTGTCTTAAAATTGACACGAGACGACAGCGCAAAGTACTCCTCCGTGACTTCATGGATACCTGTAAACAATTTCCATGTGCTTTATCATTAAATGGTCACATGAACGCTTGCCGGGAAGCTAAGAAAAACTGAACTTGAAATGTGTAATTGACCCAGACTTTGAATCATTTCCGGAAAGGACACACAGTTCCGGATCGCGTCAATAGAGGTATTAAAAAAAATTTCTTCAAATTTAAAGCAATAAAATTTTCACAGTCGGAAGGATTTTCAAGGGTCGGTCGGTAAACTGCAAACAAACAATATTTTAATTTAAGCCTAACAAGAAGATAAGGAATAAGTTCCAGTGAGAAGAACTCTCCAACTCGGTAACAAAAAGTTGACAATTAAAATGTAAACACTTTAGGTCAAAGATAGTATGCTTTGGTTATTAATACATGTAGCTTCATGTAGATTGCTGCTTATTGTCAGGAAGTAACATGACCTTAAAGTATGAAAATGATTCTAAGGAAGAAATGTGATTAAAGTCTTAAACATGTTAAACCATATAGGGTAAAACACTATTTATACGTATACATGTACATAGGTTTCAGCATGTGTAATTACATTTTTTATAAGGAAGTACAAAATGTACATGCAAATTCCAGGGTTACCAAAGCTAAACTTGACAATTACTGCAACTCAACAATTGCTTGTATTTAATTACTATGATCGCTTGTTGTGAGAACTAACAAACATGGCTAGGTAAAACTTAAAGACAAAAACATTCTGGATTAACTGCAAGGGAATGCTTTAATCTGGTTTTTCATATACTGTGGATTCCTTAATATTCGTTGGATACCAATTTTTGTGGGTACTGGTGAACCACAAATTCAAATGTCCAACGAATAGCATATTTTGAATCTAGGCTTTGTATACAGTGATTGACAAAACAATGAAATCAAACATCCACGATATGCAAGTTTTCAGCAATCCACGAAAATTGATATCCACGAAAATAAATGAATCCACAGTATACAATGTATGTTTTGCCACTTACGGTAGCGTCTTCAGATACATGGGTAGGGTGTTAAACCCTAGTCATTCTGTTAAGTATACATTTATTAGCTTACCTGGCCCAAAGGGCCGAGTGAGCTTTTCTCATCACTTGGCGTCCGTCGTCCAGCGTTAAATTTTACAAAAATCTTCTCCTCTGAAACTGCTGGGCCAAATTTAACCAAACTTGGCCATAATCATCATTGGGGTATCTAGTTTAAAAATTGTGTTCAGTGACCCCGCCAACCAACCAAGATGGCCGTCATGGCTAAAAATAGAACATACACATGTAGGGTGAAAATGCAGTTTTTGGTTTATAACTCAAAAACCAAAGCATTTAGAGCAAATCTGACAAGGGGGGAAATTGTTTATCAGGTTGAGATCTATCTGCCCTGAAATTTTCAGATGGATTTGACATTTCGTTGTTAGGTTGCTGCCCCTGAATTGGTAATTTTACGGTTTCCATTCTCAATTTTATTTATTATTATTTTTTCAGATATTTCCACCATGCAGACAATCAAGTGTGTGGTTGTGGGAGACGGTGCTGTAGGAAAGACATGTTTATTAATATCATATACAACTAATAAATTCCCTTCAGAATATGTACCAACAGTAAGTTTATACAACCTATAGATTTTATTCCATTATATTTGCAGAGCAATAAGGTTTTACATGTCAGCCATGGGAAGAGTCCCAAATTTTGCCTTGAGTACAATTAGTTAACTTTAGTGTACAATGTGTCAAAAAACTGATACATTGTAGTTCGAAAAGTCAGCATGATGTTGTTACTATTGTTGGGACCTGTATAATACCACTATTCCGACTTATGCCAACCAAAACTTTATTTGTGGTTCCAGTTACCTGACCTACCCAAGATTAAACATCTCAACCCTAGAACTTCTTTTCATTTCTAAAAAATAAATTTTCAAACAATCAAGTGGTCAATCGGGTAAATGGAACCACACATATAATTTTATTTGTTTAAAGATATGACACATTTACATATAGTTAAACAATTTATAAAGGTAAAAATGAATTAAGTTTCTCCTTCAATTTTATACAATACACAGACTTTTTCTAGTTAATTCTGCTGAGAATACGCTACATACATGTAGGCATGTACTGTATTCATATGTGTCTCAATCAATAGAGAAAAAAAAAGATTACCTATACTTTTGCATACATCATGTTCATGTATTCATATTTTATTTCACATGCTTTAGTAAAATTTCAAAGTAACCTGATAAGGGCATTATTATAACTCTTCGCTAAAGTTTATTCTGTAAGTTGTAACAATAAAACTGCTATTTCCTAACCCACTTGTGTTTTTTGCAGGTATTTGATAATTATGCAGTAACTGTTATGATAGGTGGAGAGCCCTATACTTTAGGTTTATTTGATACAGCCGGACAAGAAGATTACGACAGATTACGTCCATTGAGTTATCCACAAACAGATGTCTTCCTTGTTTGTTTCTCTGTAGTTTCACCAGCATCATTTGAAAATGTGAAAGAAAAGGTAATATATAGATAAAGAAAGATATGGTATGAGTGCCAATGAGACAACTCTCCATCCAAGTCACAATTTATAAAAGTAAATCATTAAGGGTCAAAGTACAGCAAGCAACACAGAGCCTTGGCTCACATTGAACAGCAAGCTATAAAGGCCCCAAAATATTACTAGTGTAAAACCAATCAAAAGCCAAAACCAACGGTCTAATCTATATAAAAACAAGAAACGAGAAACATCTATGAACTTCACAAACAGACGACAACTACTGTACATCAGATTCCTGACTTTCGACAGGTGCAAATATTTGCAACAGGATTAAACATTTGAATGGTACCAAACCTTCTCCCTTTCCTGAAACAATTGTGTAACATCACAACATAGTAAAACATGAAAGACTGTCAACATGAACAGTAAAATACTGATATGGAGAACGTACAATGATATGACATAATACAGAAGTGGAGGGATTTGTTAATGATTGAATATTTATGAAGAGTCCAAAATTGGTGGATTTCTAATTTGCAATTATTGTCAAAGAAATGCACTTTAAATTAATTGTGTTTAGAAAGGACTAACTTAGCAAACTTGATTTAAAAAAAAAATCACTGAATACAAATTTTAATCTTTGTATACATGCATATATATATATATGTAAACATGTACTGAAAATAAGTACCCTATGTTAAGAAAGGAAAATTTTAAGTGCATTCACATTCATGATCAACTTCCCATGGGGAAAACAAGAATTTTTTTGTTATGAAAAAAGTGATGTCTATCTCCTTTATATCATGCCTATGAGATATTCATACTCGCAACCAGTGTACAGTGTTCCAGCTAGCATGAAATGGAGGGGCGCCATGCCCCGCCCCCGAAATTTTGCGCCCCTCTGACTTTTTTAAGCGCCCCTCTGCCCTTCTGATGCGCCCCTCTGTGCCCTTTTGAAAAAAGTTTAAAAAACGATCTTTTTTCCTCATATTGTCGCCATTTTGTTGAGTTCTTTATACACACACTTCATTAAGACAACATTTTAAAATTGTTGACACTTGTTACCTGTATATAATCATTAGATAGATGTATGATTAGAGTCAATTACTTTATCAGGTGAAATTTACGACCCTGTCTAATCCCTTTGCCCTGAAGCACCAAACATCTAAGTTAAATGAATTGATTTTTTAACACCTGACGATGCAAAATAGAATTTATAAAATAAACGATGATCATTTCTATTATTAAAATACATATATAAAATAATGTTCATTAAAAAAGAATCATTTCAATAGTATATTATAAATCGTCAACACCCAAAATGCCGACGAAAAAAAGAAAAATTGACCAACTGGAAAATGACAAGAAGAAAATATCAAAGACTTGCCAGTCTATTACATCTTTTTTCATGAATAATGACCATCAAAGGTAAAAAAATAATTTAATTCTTTACTTTTATGAAACATTTAGAAGAAGAAAGGTTTCTATCAGATATCGCAATTGTTCTTGTATTGTAAATTCTGCCGATTACGGAGCACTCGAAAGTCCTATTTTTATAAATTTTTTTGGAATTGAAATCCGTTTTGACTAACTTTAATATTGATATTATTAAATACGCTCAACCATGTCAACAGGAAATATACGGAGATGCTTGTTGAATTGATAATAAACTTTCAAAATTGAATTAATTTATTATTGTGCCGATTACGGAGCTCTCGAAAGTCTGATTTTTGTATCAATTTTCTTATTGAAATCCGTTTTGATAAACTTATTGATATTATTAGATACGCTCAACATGAACTATACTGAGATGTTTGTTGAATTGATAATAAACTTTCAAAGTTGAATTAACAAACTTATTTGTTGAATTAATCTATTTCTCAAGATCGAAATATTAAAAGACAATTGTTTCATTGGCACTCTTATTTAAATTCACAACCAAACCTACACAATTTTCAATGTAAAGTTTACCCCACTCTCCCTATCTTCTTTCAGTAATGATGGAAATGAGACCCCTGAAATTGTAATTGAGACTTTATAGCTCTTGTGTCATCAGCAGAACTTACAGATCGTTCCTTACCTAGTCTGCTAGAGCTATTTCATTCACCTTGTCATAAGGATAAAAACCTATTATCTATGTACCCTCTTGTTGCAAAACTATTCAGTGTTGCAATAATACAACCTCTCAGTACAGAGAATATTCTCTCAGGTCAAATTGATAAAGACAAGTCACAGGGCAAACTTGAAAACACAGACATTTACAAAAATATTAACTGTAAAATTAAACTGTGATAAAACTAAATTTGAAAAAATTCTTGATCAATGTGTGACAACCTTCTTCAAAAAGAAAAACAGAACACTTGTCAATGTTGTATAATATTTACTTGCATTTGAACTCTTCTTTGAAAAAATCTGTAGTTCTGAAAGAGAAATGAATATACATGTACATGTAGTAATGACTATTAGTGCTCTCAGTTTGATTTTAACTTATATGTTCTAATTAAATGTTTTTTAAACTTGTATTGATAGTATAGAGTATTTAACTTAGCTACATGCTTGCTAAAAATATGTCATTATGTGGTAATATAAAGTATTTGATTTTTTTCAGTGAGAACCCTCTAAAGTGCCCTTTTTTAAAAACGCGCCCCTCTGTTTTCAAATCCTAGCTGGAACACTGAGTGTAAATTGAAATTTTTTACCTTATTATTTATTGATACAGTTTTGCAGGGGCGAATCCAGACATTTTAAAAAGGGGGGTACCTAACCCAGGACAAAGGGGGGGGGGGTCCAACTTCATGTCCCCATTCAAATGCATTGATTGTCCAAAAAAAGGGGATTCCAACCCCGGTTTGAATTTTGGTGGAGTCACTTTAACAGTTCTAGAGTTATGCCCCTTTACTTTCTGTTCTCAACTTAAGTTTGCCTCTAACCAACTTATACACAATACTTAATTAGGGTTTCCCCTGGGTCAATTATTTTTTTCGCCACCTCTTTCGCCAAAACAATATATTTTTCGCCACTTTATTATTTTTTTCGCCAAATAACATAACTATATTTTCCGTTTAAAATTTACATTTTTTTCTACCTTCCCCCCCCCCCCCCCCCTTTCTCCCATTTTCCTTAAATAAGATGATTTAGCCCATTGTGTCTATGATTATGCTCTCAAACTTATTTTAGAGTTAAACACTAAAAAAATACTTTAAAACAACAGATTTTTTTAATTCAAAAGGGAAAACTAATCATTGTATTTTAAACAACTTTTCTAATTGATTGGCCTACTATACTGTAAATAATAAAGAAGATATACGTCCTGGAATATAACAAAATTAATGGACAATTTTTGATTATATAATACCAGTATAGTTCGTAGGGAAAGTTTCTTTAAAAGAAAAATACTGATGTTCCCTTTTGTACTAAGAAGTTTTTTTTACAACAAAACAAAAGCTTTTATCACATGATATTGATCCCTCGTTTCATGTGTAGTCATTACATTGAAGGGCTACTCTCATTCGAGCCAACCTTTTGGAGAGATTTCTTCATAACGACAGTTTTCTTTCTTGGCCATCGTAAATGAAAAAGTTGAGACGTAAAACTAGCCTTGAAACACGTGTGTCACTCAAACGACTTTAAAAACGTCTTCCTTATCAGTTACCGATATCTAAGTCAAAGGATAATTAAAGTTTTAAATCCGAAATTTTTCTTGCTTTTGGAAATTTTTCGTCACGACAACAGCTTTCTTTTCTAAACTATCTTTAAAAGCGGAGGAGACGTCAAAAGTTTTCTTCAAACACGTGCGTCGCAAAGTGGTAAATAAATTCTGTATGTGACATTTAGCAGAAGCCATTTAACCATATCATTTTGTCAAACAATTCAATCAACTCCTTTATTAGTATAGTCCTTTGTTGCCGATAGCTATAAAATGCAATCAGCTGATTATTGATTTTCTGTCCAAACCTTAATGAGGTCAAGGTGAATTCCGAGTATTGTTTGATCGGGTAAAGTCTGAGAAACTCGAAAAAAGTAAATAAACAAGATGGAGGAAAATAAATCGTTCTATATATTTCTTTCGCCAAATTCTTTCGCAAATGACGAATTTTTATCGCCACAATTATTATTTTTTCGCAAATTGCGAAAATGGCGACCGCCAGCGGAAACCCTGCTTAATTATTTACACAAAACTCAGATCAAGAACAAAGTAGGGTAACTTCACTTTTACCATTCTACAGTTATGTCCCTTTATAACTTCATATGATATGCAAGTGGGGCCATCATCTGTATCCCATGGACACATTCCCCATTTTTTCCTTTTAAAGTTTATTTATTGATACTTTTGTTTTGTAGTGGGTACCAGAAATAACTCATCATTGTCAAAAGACACCATTTTTACTAGTTGGCACACAGGTAGATTTGAGAGATGATGCAACCACAATAGAGAAATTAGCCAAAAATAAACAAAAACCAATCACAAGTGAACAAGGAGAGAAACTTGCAAGAGAACTGAGGGCAGTAAAATATGTAGAATGTTCAGCATTGACACAGGTTAGTCGGAGTATTATGCTACATGTATAATCAGTTCAATGTTCTCCATCACATCAGTGTACATGTATTTGATGTGGTTTGTGTGGAATACCAAACTAGTAGTAGGTATTCATTTAAAGAACTGTCTTTAAAAATGAGGAAATTCTAAATTTAAAACAAAAGTACTATTCAATAAAATTACTGAAGTAGAGGCTTAGTATGTGTTTAACTTGGTGCATATATAAAAAAACAAAAACAGAACATTTTTGGTGGGAAATGTGTGATTTAGTTTTAATTGAAGACATCACAACCCAAATAGCAACAGTTGAGAATGCAGCTTTGTTTTATAGTCATGGAAAGGTAAATTGGAAATTATATGCAGGCCATTATCCAATTAGTATTGAATTGTATCTAGTATATTTATGTTTTTGTATTAAAAGCTTTTGGGGATTTTCTTCATACACATGTACAATGTAGGTTACAGAAATTGGCCAAGTTGTCTAATTCGAATTAATTTTTCGCTATTTTGGTAAGAAGCAATGAAGAAAGTTTTGTAATTGTCTGTCCATTCTGAAAGGGAACTGGTTTGTGTCCATCTGTCCTTCATATAAAATATGGCCCCACTTTTCTCAGAAACTGCAAATGTGAGTCCTTTAATCTAGTATGTCTGTTTGAAGCTGTATGTGAGCGTGCTTTGCTGAGCGATTAATATTTCGAATTCATATTTATCCCTCATCCAGGAATATAAAACACCATATTCTTAAAACAAATCACCCATGTATAGAATGAACTTCATGTGAGCTTGCAATTCTGTTTGATGCAATTAAACATGTGTATTTGTTTTATATATTTACAGAAAGGATTAAAGAATGTATTTGATGAAGCCATCCTAGCAGCCTTAGAACCCCCAGAACCACCAAAAAAGAAGAAATGTGTCTTATTGTAAAACTTTGCCAATTCTAGAACATTTTTGTAACAAGTTTTTACTATACAAAAACAGTGCTCTTCAAAAGCCATCACACATGGCTTTGTAACATAAATGTATTGACTTATTTATTTGAAGTAAAATTGTTAAATTTTACCATGTTTACCATAACAGATGAAAATTGTAGTTGTAAGAAAGCCAACATTTAGTATGATTTTATTAATGTTACTCTGCTGTTTTGAAGCTGTATTTTTTTTGTGTAGATTTCATTTATTTACAAGGATTGGAATTTATGAAGTTTTATTTTTAGCACTCAAACTGATCATTGATTAAATTAATTTGTCAAAGTATAAATATATAAAAATCATTAAATTTCTATCTTATTATGAATATTAAACACATCATAGAATCTCTAAGTTGATTTCAAAATGATTAGACAAAGTATTATGTTCCTTCAAATTAGGAAACTTTTGGTGCCTTTCATCTTGAAGTTTCAATTAGCTACCGATGTTGCTTTAGCTCTTCAAGAATAAGGGTTAGTTACAAAGCAATAGAATTGTAACAACTAGCTGATAGAAAACACCCATGGACCATCTTTTTAAACAAGAAGTGAAGTTAGTAGAGTAACAAAGATTTGATAATATTTATTTCTGTAAATAATATAAATATATAATTCTAGAAACCTGTTGCTCTGGGAAGTATTTCATACAATGTATTATAACTGTTACAAAATTGTCATTTTCTACGGAACACATAGTGTTTCCTTCTCTTTTATGAATTGTACACGCAATTATAAATATTTTGGCTTTTCTGTTGTAAACTTATTAAAAATTGCAGAGAATGCACTTTTATAGCAAAAATCATAAATCTGTCGATGATTTGCAACTCTTTATATCAATTGTTTGAAACAAAAGCAACTGATTTCGACCACCTTGCCTATAAATTAGCTTTTAGAGTCTAAGGCCATGTCTTATATTTGTTTGTCCTCATCACTTCATCTCTTTTATGGGTAATTACATTTATAGCCAATCGTATAATTTTATAAGCCTAAAAAAAATCTTTTTAAAAAACAAACAAAACTTTAAAAAAACAAAATAAATATTATGGAATTCAGATTGCTTGAAATATTTCAGATAATGAGAAAAGCAAGAAAATATTTTATTATTTTGGACTCGTTTAAAATCAATAACTAGGTCACACTGACCTGTATATTCTGGACATTCAGGTCTACGAATAAATGTATCCATTATTTTGTGTTTGGATGTTCTCTTCATGTTGTGAATGTGACGCTTTGTGATGTCAAATTGTACATATATAGTCACTGTATATAGCTGTTTTTTCTCTGGTCATTTATTTGTTCATAAAATGCATTTATATGAAGCTTATAATGTAGAATTAGATTTGTTTTATAAAAAAAAAGTATAAATAATCTGGTAATTAAACGATTATAAGATGGGTTTAGACCAATCTAATTAAGGTTAAACCTCTACCCTTGCTCTTTTTTATGCTTGGTTGCTGCGTAGGAGCATAAAAAATGAGCGCGTGCAGGGAATTTAATTTTAATTAGATTGACTTAGGACCGCCTCTTAATCATAATAATGGATCATATAAGGGATTTTTTATTGTATTAATCTTATTTGCAAAGTGAGAGAGAGAGACTTGCCTTATATATTTCTTTATAGTAGAACAATGTTTAATATCAGCCTATTGCATTCAGTAAGTAAAGTTCCATAAAAGTAGCGCTATACTTTTTTTAAATCAATGTGCCAAGTATTTGTTGTGTATTTTACCATGCATGTTGGTAAATCTATAACCAAAATATATATCAATATATAAATAAGGTACAATCAACCCTTGATTCCTGTTTTAATGTCAAACAACACTAGTCACTAAATTTGTACTTGCCCTGAGAAGCATGGAAGGTGTTGCATGCAGATCACAAATCTTTTATCTTTCTGGAAAACTTGAAATTGTCCCTGGTTTATGTGGGTTTCTTGCTGAGATTGTCCCTGGTTTATGTGGGTTTCTTGCTGCTCAGTCTTTAGCTTTCTATGTTGTGTTTATTAAACTTGTTTGTCTTTTGTTTTTGTTGTAAAAAATTCAACCATCAATTAAATGTGTTTACTTGGAATATATCTTCATGGTTTTGACGATTGTCTATGCTTAATGTATCAGTGAGAGTTTATTGTTGTTTGGTTTTTTTCTTCCTTATTTTCTTACGTGTTTTATTCTGTGGTTCAAATCAGGGTTGTGAAACAAAATTTGAATGCACTTATCAAACTTTTTGTCTGAAATGCTTTCAGCTTGGTCAATCATGTGATAAAACCTAGAAACTACAAATAAGATTATGTGTAGTTGTTGAAGAATTAGATGCAACATTTAAAAAATTGTTTCGGTATTGAAGTAAAAATTAAGATAATTATTTGTGTTAGACTTCAAGAGTTGATTGTATCTTTTATGATTCATGTATTTTACCAATAAAACCAATCTTGATATTATAGAAGGAACACTATAAGTAATTGCAGTTATTCCAGTAAAAGTATATAATTGAAATAAGAATGTCTTAATTCATTGTGTTGACAAATAACACTTTCAAATTTTGGTTTATATTATCACCAGCCTTTTTATTTATCATATTCGATTTATTTTTCGTACCTGTGAGTTTGGTTATACAGAAACAAACAAAGTTATATTTTAAAAATATTCATTGTCTACATTGCATGAATAGAAAAATTATAAAAGGACATGCTTAAATGTCTAGAAATAATAAAAAAAAAAAATTACTCATATTTAGCAGAAATATATTTTTTTATTTGCTAAGAATATAGAAATGTAACATCTACATGACCTAGCTGTAAATACAATTATAGTCTTGGAGTTTTTTTATGTCGGATTTTACATTTTTAAGGAGCTTTTTGTATTTTGCCAAGTATATCATGTAAAATAAGATTATTTAGACTGGGGTAAGTTGACCACTGAAAGTGAATAATATTACTAGCATTTTAAATGTTTTGTTCACTGTACTTTTATTTATATAATGAAAGAAACAAATAAACCTTATTTCATATAAAAAATAAAATACCTCAAATTATTTTTTAAAAAATATTGTAAAATCAGTAAATGATACATTTGCATAGGTATACAGGATGGCAAACCCTCATAAATAAGGGAGCTAACTTGGCTAAAGAGTCTATGACCTCCTGCATAATCTTTTCCCCCCTAATAATATCAATGAAATGTTTTAAAAGAAACTAGAAATATGGCCATTGTGTACGATTACTTAAAATATGTGAAATAATACAGTAACTCTTTCAGTGGGCCGAGAAAAGAACAGTGAAACGAGCTGAAATATAATATAATAGTTAAAATTCAATGATATTTTTAAACATTTTCTATTAAAACCGAAATTTTATATGGAAATGTCCATTAATTAAAAATAATGTTTTTTTTTAAAACTATAAATCATAATAGCATCTATGCAAGGTCCAAAACTTTTAAACATTATTTGGGGCCAATTTTTGTCATTTTAACTATATACTCTAGGGAAAGCTCTACTTCTGCTCAAATAAAACGTAAACTGTGTTGGATTTTTTTAATTCTTCACATTGCTTTGATTAAGAAATAAGAAGAGATAGTGTTATGGTAAACACAATAAATTACCTAATAGTACTTTTAGATGCTTCTTAGTTAAATATAGTTTGCTCTTGGTCAATTCATAATGCTGTATAAATTTTCTGATATTATATTGTAGGAAAGCTCTTGTAACATATTTCTCCTTTTAACTGCAATTATCTCCATTTATTCTTGTATAATCTTCATTCAGATGACTTATTTGAAATAAATAATTTATACACACAGGTTTTATTTGTTTTATTAGTTTATTATGGGACTTGTCCAAATATCATATTACACTGTATATATATTGTAACTGTATTGTTCATTTAACATATTTAGGTAAAGTCATAACTTTTGCAAGGTGCAAGAATCTAATATCTGTTCTAAAAATAGAATGATTCCATTAATAATAACATTATCTTTATAAATTTGGAGTTATCTTCCTTTGTCTAGAATTGCTGTTAAATGAACTGCAACTAATGCAATATTTAATTTTATTTCCCACTGATAAATTGAAGCAATCTTTACTGTTCAGTGCTTACAAGCACTTTGATTATACCCCTACCCCCTATAACCATAGTAGAAGGGATATGTTTTTGATTTGAGCATCACTGATGAGTCTTTTGTAGACGAAACACGTGTCTGGCGTATATATAAAATTTTAATCCAGGTATCTATGATGAGTTTATTTGTATGTTCTCCAGTCTTAGCCCATCTGTCTTCTATTGGTAGTAGTTTTGGTTTACGGTAATTCGTTGTCACATGATCAAATTACAATCATTTAACACATATTTATTATGAATTGTGAATCGACTAGATCATCTGATATAATCCCATGATGTACAAAGAAAAAAGTTCGAAAGTTGTTTTCAATTTATTTATTCCATAAATCTATACATGTACATATATACATTCTTGTACATTATTGAAATTGAACAAGTTCTTGGTTATAAAGTCAAGATTGCTATTTATTATATCTGTATGATAAAAGTAAACCAACTCCATCCAGTCTAGGTACTACATCATACACCATTATTTTCAATTGCACAGTTTTAGAGACCAAATGGAGTCCATGGCATACATGGACATGATGAAATTAACAGATTAACACAGAACTTAAAACAGCACAAGAATATAAGTTAGTGACTACATATATGTACATGTCATGCAGTTTTATGTCCAATTTCCTTGCAAACATGAAGTTTTTTTTAAAAATAAATGGAGCAGCATACTTCAAAACATGTTATGGAATATTCCACACTCCAGCACCGAAATCTTTCCCTTACCATGAATAAGAACTGATGGACATGAAAGACATTATAATTAAAACAAATACATTATCCATATCATCTCTTTTGAATAGGTATTAATTTTCTGGAAAACTTCCAAGTCTCTTGAGTTTTCATTATGAGTACATTTAAAAAAGAAATGTTTCTCATCATCTACTGGAGCTCAGTTGTGTGCCAGATCTCTACATAACCTGGATCCCTCTAGACAGATCTTGTCGATCCAGTATTGCTGCTTTTGGAGTGCTTTCAGCAATTTATTGTGTAAATCCAATAATATTCTATTCTCCGATTCTAGAATAATGTCCAACGACTCTCCTACATTTAGGACATGAATGTATGACATCCTTAGCTCCTTTCATACAGAATGGAATCAAGCAACAACCAAATCCTAAGCTGAAAAAAAAATGGAAAATGATAATTGCGACAAATTAGAATTTAACATATTTGTGACTTGAGGTAGGGGTGGATATGGTCTATGAAACAGAATACTTAAGGTACAATAAAATAACAATTGAGAAAGTTTCTAAATTTTTTCTAAAAGAGGAGGTTTATTTATTAAAATATACTTATAAATTTAAACAAGATTTTAATTCAAAGGTAGATTTGAAAATAATATATAACTACATCTTTATATCAAATATACAGCTCTTTGTTATTTATTCTGATATGTACAAATGTTTAAGTTACTATATTTTCACAAGATATAGATTTAGGAAGATTTGGTACGAGTGCCAATGAGACAACTCTCCATCCAATTAACAATTTATAAAAGTAAACCATTATTTGTCAAGGTATGGCCTTCACAGAGCCTTTGCTCACGCCAAACAGCAAGCTATAAAGGGCCCAAAAAATTGCAAGTGTAAAACCATTCAAACGGGAAAACCAAAAGTGTATCATTTTGTAAACCTACCCAATAAAACACATGACCGCTGCAGCTAACCACGTAGCTGTGCCATTTTTATACCGAGTAGATGTTACTATATCAGCTCCACAATGTTGGCAGATAACTCGGACTGGCTCCTCATAAAACATTTGTTGTAAAATAACAACCTGGTTTCCATTTGGGGGTATTTGATGATATGTTTCTGAATAAGCTGTAAAATAAATAAAAATATTATTGAAGACAATTGTATAATAATACGTAGAGCCTTATAATTTGAAGGATAAATGGTACAGGCGGTAAGTTATGGTTTAGGAAAACCTTCAAAAGTTCTTACTCCATTGGCGGATCCAAGGGGGGGGGGGGCGGTCCGGGGTTGGAACCCCCCTTTTTTTGGCCAATCAATGCATTTGAATGGGAGCATTTATTGGACCCCCCTTTACTCTGGGTTGGGAACCCCCCTTTACTCTGGGTTGGGAACCCCCCTTTTTAAAATGGCTGGATCCGCCCCTGCACTCGACTTTTTTCTTGCAACTGACCTCGACAATATAAAAGTTATCTTCAAGAAGATACACCAAAACGATGTCTATCTAAATATAAATATTGTAATTTAGAAAAAATGTCAGATATTTAGATCTTGTATAGATAGAATTGTAGAAATTGTTAAGGTAGTATATGAAAGATCACATTCCGAAGTTGTTTATTTTGAGCTGCGCATTTTCTAGTTTAGTTATTTGAATTGAAAATGTAAAAAATCGGAGATATTTTGTATTGATATCTAGGCTTTATAAGAATTTGTATAATAAGATTTGATCAAATTTATATTTTTTACCCAAACATTTTATGATTTTTATTATTATTACACTAATAATTATATATTATAATTAATATTTCAAAGAAATAAGTACAAACAAGCAAATAGAGCAACTAATACTTACGTGGGGGCTGTTCGCCGTTTATTTCCTGCTCTTTCCCTCTTTTTCTAAGGATCTGTGAATCTGTAGACATTTTGATGTCGTGTTTTTTAGTGATATGAAAATTAAACTATATGTGAAGTTTATATACCAAAATAGATTGCTTAATACTCCAATCACGAGACTGTGATATTGTATACCTTTTTTATCATATGACATAGATTAAGAAATACCTGGGTTTATATATAGCATTTAAATCCGCAGACTTGTGAATCATACATGCCAATAAATGTGACGTTGACGGTGTTGTGATTTTATATAAGGATATATAGCATGATAATGATGATGATTGCCAATGAAACATTTTACACTATCGAACATAATCCAAGTAAATCAGATTCTTCAACTATGTCTTACAATTTGGTCTAAACAATGAGCAAAACCCATACTGTACAGTCAGTTTTACAAGTAATGAAGTACATGATTGTGTACGTTAATAATCAGGGCCCAGTTTCACGAAGCTGTCTTAGGACTAAGACATGTCTTAGGATGGTCTTACGACATATCTTAGTCCTAAGTGGGTTTCACAAAGTGGTCCTAAATTAAGACATCTCTTAAAGTTGGTCATAAAGTTAGGACAACACAAGAGGTGTCTTATGATGGTCTTATGATAGTTATACGTTTATTTATATAAATTACACTCATTTTTTATATTAATTTGGAAACAATATCTTATTATAATCTAATTATCCTTTCTCCTGTTCCTGCTTATAACGTTATCTTTCTAGTTTGACGGATTATCATGATTTGTCAACAATGAAAATTCGATGTATTGATATCAAAATTGCACGATTTTATCCTTCGACCTGTTGTAACCAATAAGGTCGAAATTGAATTCAACTCACTTCAGTCTTGTACCAAAAAAAAAGTCATCATTTTATATTCTTTTTTACTAAATTTTGCATTAAAAATTTATATTTATATTGATAATTTATAGATAAATTACTTTTATTTTTTTATATTTATTTTGAAAATTATATATGTAATTATATTAATCAATACGTTTAGAATAATTTATGGTAAGACAAACTAAATTTATATGATTTTTTTTCAGTAAATCATATTTACATTTGAAAATTTAAAGAACTTGCGACAGGTTTAGGATGTCTTAGCTAAGATCATCATAGGACAGCTTCGAGACGAGGTCTGAGACATGTCCTAGGATAGTCATAAGAGGATCATAAGACATGTCCTAAGATATATCTTATGACATGTCTTAGGATAGCTTCGTGAAACCGGCCCCAGGGTTCAGTCAATTCTTATGGCTTTATAAATACTGTGAATTCGTTTATTTTCGTGCAAACCGATTTTAGTGAGTTCAAAAATTTGACATTTATCTAGATATATACCAACAACACTTATCAAATACATAATGCAGCATACCTTCTTTTTTGGTGAAGACAAGGATTGACTTGGGGTAAAGTAATATGGACATTTTTATACTTCTCCCGTTCCTCTGTAAAACCCGGATATTCGTTTGCCTTTTCTGGATGTATAGTTACGTACGGTCAGACATGGGAAGTTAAATCCGAGGTTTCCTGTACTGCGAGTGGCCCGCTCTCATCAAATTCAAAAATTCTCCTTGGTGATCAGTTTGCAAAACAGCATTTTCTAGTCTACAGCTTTCCATGGCAGTGCCAATTTCCCGTTTTTAATCCCTATCACTCGTCATATCATCATAAGAAAGAAATAAACATTACAACAAATTGAAGTTGCAGGCTCGATAAAAAAGAAGAAGAAAAAGAGGAGAAAATGTATTTTTAAGTGCAACATATCCATGATAAATAACATTAAAAAAGTTAAATATACATTCATTTCATTAACACCAGAAAATCCGGCTATAAAACTATTGATTTTTTTTTTTTTAAACTTAAAATTGATAAGTGTTACACGGACCTAAAATCATTATATAATTCGATTCTGACTAGACACATATTATTTCCAAGCTTTTTTAAAACAAGTATATTGATCCCTTCATTGTCAAATTCAATTATAATTATTTTGATCGTTATTTCTAAATTGTGCATATCTTTCAGCTTTAAATAGTCCTCATTAAGGTTGTGCTAGTTTAAAATGTGGGAGGCTTTTGATATATATCTTATCTACGCTGAAATTAAAGAGTACTAATTTTTCACCACTTTAATAATACGACTGTCTGTCTGTGGTTTTATTTCATACATGAACTTTTAAGTATCAGTATGTTTTCAATTCATATTGTTTCTTTTCGCTTTTTACAGGTACCCCTCTTTTCGCCCCGTTTCTATTTTTGATATTTTAATCAAAAATTTAAAAATCAAACTTTCAAAAAGTGATATTATCAAAATTGCACGTTAGGTTTAGTATTTTAAAAGTTTGAATAAATTCCTAAACTATCAAACTTATAAACGATATTTAGAATTTTGATAATTTGGTTAAAATTTCAAAATTTCAAACTTTTACACAATTTGAAATTTTGATATATTAAAACTTTGAACAAAATAACAAAAATCTAAAATTTCAAAACTTTTTAAAACTTTGAATTGATAAGTGTTACACGGACACCTTATACATGTTAGTCTCTTTCAGTTCTGTTTTGCCTAATGTATAAACGATAATCAATAAGTTTTATTTAAACTATATAAAATTGAGAAAGGATACTGATTTGTTGTAATGATGCCATTATTTTTCCTGTATTGCAATTACAGAAGTCTACTTTTTTAATAAAAAAAAAAAATAAAAAAAATTGAAAAGCTTTGAGTTTTTTTTCCAGCACAAGACATTCACGTGACAAAAATACTATTATATAACAAGCGTATATTTGAAGTACATTTGACATTTTGTAGTACACATTTACTGAAGTCACACAGATATACAAAAGAAAATGGATTAAAGCCACCTGCCTTAGAGATACCGGAAACTGGACCAACCACATATTCTAACTTTCTAGTTCAAAATGTGGAGTACACGAGGTCAATATTATTTATAGAAAAACCTGAGATACATCAGTTTTTTACTGTAATAAAATTGTTTTTTTTTGTACATGTGCATATGCGTGATATGATAATAGAAATTGCAAACTTCACCATTTCTATTCACTCAATATATTTGTAAAACTATGAGTGTATAAGAAAAATCCAAACGCCTGTTCCCGAGGGGTATTTTGGGCGACTGCACATAACAATTTGTAGAGGAAACAGAATGGGTTCTAAACTTATATGAATAAAATTGACACAGGCGCTTTTGAATAATTCAAAAGCGCCTGTGAAGATCAGGTGATCTATCATAGGCGGCCCCAGTGAGAGGGCTGGGGGCCCGGGTCTCCTTGTATGGGAAAATTTGGTTGATTATAAAGGGAGTCAGTGAAGAATTACTGGACTGGAGTGGCCCTCTTTAGATCAGTCAGTGCCCCCTTCCCATTATAAAAAGTTCTGGATCCTCCACTGTCTATGTGTATCTTTAACAATAGCCACTTTATAACATTGTAGACTTGAAAAAATTTATTACTAAAATCTTGATTTTGGTTGATATTGTCCTGCATTATTATACAATGTACAATTTTCCCTGTATTCTTGTATCTTTGTCTATTAAGGGTCACAATTGTCACTTAAGGGATATGACGCCTTTATGGAGTCGACCGAAAATATTGGGCCATTTTGCCCCTCAGTGTTCTCCAAAGTGAAAAAAAATCCATGTAAGAATAAAAACAAACACGTTATCAATTTCATGCGAATATCTGGATTTACCTTCACCAGGAACGCTCAAAGCCGAATATAAGTAAACCGAGAACGCATAAGAACCAAAACAGTTGCTCCAACATAGCCAAGTTTCTAAGTTTAATTGGCCGATTACAAAAACCTTACTGTGGTGGCTTATCATAAACAAAAATTCAGCAACAGTACCCTGATTTCTTTCCCATCAACCAATAAATCACTTCTGCAGAACCTATAGCTATTGATAAATTTGTTTTCGGCTTTAATATGAAGGGGACCTATGAAGATTTATTTCGCAATGGACGTTAAGTAAATATAAATCAATCGACCTTACACTAGAATTATCACTGACTTATACGCCAATGCATGACAGAGTTGGTGGTTCCAACCCGAAACAGAAAAGCAGTTTTTTTTTTACAAACGACATATTTAATGCTTACTCTTTGCTGTCATCTGTAATCAAATACTAGTAGTAGGAATTTGTTAAACTATAAGTCTTGTTCTTTTTATTTTTACAGCTATTACTTCTGTTGTACCATTTGCTAAAAAGCTACAACTATCAGATGACCTTCAGACCACGTGAATACTGTATCATTGATGTGAACTCACATCTATCTCTTTTGTTCTCATAATAGAACACCCGGAGCATATTCTGTGTTATCTATATTTTACAAATTGTGGGTAACTTGAATTTAAGGGAGCGACACTTTAACTTTGGTTTTTTTTTCTGAAACGCGAACAATATTTAGTTTTTCGACGCTAGTAATCAATTTTTTTTTGTCAACTACTTGACCAGAATATTTCTTTTTCCTATTTTGGGGATCAGAATATGTTTTTTGGGAAAACATAGCCCCTCCCCATTGAATTTAAATGGTCTTTTCATTAGATGAGAAATAACTAACAATTGCTGCTAGTTTCTCTTAATAACTTTATTGTCTCATTAAGATGCACATCTTTATGTCATTTACGTTCATTCATGTCTATGTGTACACAATAAGGAGATGATATACTCGTTAGTTCATTAGCAATTAAAGTACGTATGGCGCACTGAGTAGTATTACTTCTTCAAAAATAAGGACATCAGCTTAATATTTATCAAATTTGCCAGTTTAGTACAAAATTATGATAAAAACTGACCACGATATGATACGTCTGTATAACTGAATCTTGAATTTATCATTTAAGTTTACCTTTCTATCTTCATGTCGCATAATAAACGTCGACAGGTGACACCAAAAATCAGTATAAATGTAAATGCTCCTCAGACAATCACAAGCATTTCTTCGGAAATCATCCGAAGTAGGCCGATATTGAAGGGTGATCAGCAATCCCTGGTAAGTTTTGAATTCTGCTTATTTGTAGGCGAATGTTATAGGATATAAAGAACTAAATGGTGGCCCCGTTGCCGGCAATGCTATTTTTAGCAATTGTCTCCTAATAAGGCGTTTTCATTAAACTAATTATGGAAAATCTGTTGTTGTCTAATTGAAGCTCTATATCTATTTGTGATTTTACCGCACTCAAATATATATGGTCCCATGGCTTTTCTTGGTGAATTTTGGGGTTTTTCACGATACCTGACGATTTCGCAGAAAATTTTCCCTAATTTTGAGCAACATAAAAAAATTATTTTCGGCATTTCATACTATACATTTTAGGACAAATTTGTGCTTGCATGAAACTTCATTCATAATGCTTTCCAGAAGAAAAATTTATAAAAGATATAACAACCAATCACAGAGAGCCATCTATTTTTATCTCTATGTCATGTTCCCTTCATAAAATGGCTGCGCCCATGTAATTTTATTTGGTACATTGTAACCATCATGTCACTTATATTTTCATAAACATACAAGTGTGGACACATATCAGTGTGTATAGTATGTTTGAATGTTTGACAAAAAAAAATTAAAAACAAAAAATTGCAAAGTGTACAAAAAAATGTATTTAAAAGTTGAACGATTTTTTTTTGTATGTATAATTGTTGACAACTGCGCTAAGATTATACAAACATGAAATAGTAGGTTTTAGCAACTTTATGGTTTATAAACATATACAGAAGACATTATCCTTACCTCTTTTCCTCAACAACTTTACATAAATATATTATTGTATGAACATATATATTAATATATGTCAAGGCTCCGTGTTGAAGGCCGTACTTTAACCTATAATGGTTTACTTTTTAAATTGTTATTTGGATTGAGAGTTGTCTCATTGGCACTCACACCACATCTTCCTATATCTACTTTATATGCATGTTAAGTGGTGATACGGATATGATCGATAAAACATCAACCCGGCAACATAAAGAAACATACATATTATGGTCGCATGATGACTTGTAGGAGGCACGGTAGTATTTTCAGGCCCATAAGGGATAATGATAGCCTTTTTAGAATTTCCACCACTTTCTAACACTGCAAAAAAAAAATCTACATAAACAGTTAACTGAAGTACTTTTATTATACTATTCAAAATTGAATTTGAATATGTATCATGACCGTTTACTTTTTTTATATCTTTAAAAACCTATGGCCACTAGTGCTCTTAGGTCTTTTATCAGGCAGTGAAGACAAAATTAAAAAAAAAAAAAAAAAATATTTCACCCGTACGAATTTTTTTTTCATATTATCATGATTATTCTACACCTGATTCATCCCTTAGTTTGGGAAAGTATGATCAGTTGATACTGTATTGTCTGTATTTTCTATCCAATCGCACTGTTCAGATACATTGACCCAAGTATGGTACATAGACGAACAACCTAAATTCTGGAATGCAAATACTACCGTGCTTCCTGTAGTTTACTATGATCTTGTTTATTCGTCTTTGGTGTTTTAATTTTCTCGATCATACACAATCATACCACACTTTATTATTTTTAAAATCAACAGCAGGCAATCGTAAACAAAAATATATATCAACAACTAAATCGCTCCTAGTCTAGGATAGTAATGACAAAAATCAACAGAGACTATCAAAGCTCTGTCATCAACACAATCGTTCATAATTGGCTCTTAGAAATGGTACATTCATTTAGAGGGGATTCGTGACATTTCAGAAATAGATGTCCTTAACCTTTCAATTATTATCAAGTTGATAATTCTTTACGAGCTAGTTTTTTCTTCTTTTAGCAATTAAAAAAATCCCAATAATTTAATGTTCTTATTTTTATCATTAATGAAATGTCATTACTATTACTCAGAGGTGTTGTTCTCGCCTCGCCTTTATGAAATCCTGCGTAATTGTATAATAATATCTATGGTATCTTAAAGTTTAAAACTCGCATTAAGAAGCTAGCTGTTGTTTAAAATAAAATATTTGTATCTAAATTTCAGGTATCAAAAATGAAGTGCCTATTGGTATTTACTTTGGTTGTTTCTACCGCAATGGCGGCAATAGATGAAAGTAGAATTAAACTCATCGAGAGGAAATTTGAAGACTTGGCAAGGCAACTAATGTTGACTGAACTGGCAATGGGAGAACGAGCACGATCCGACGAAGATTCTGGAATCAAGCAGATCCGAATTACAGCTGACGGCACACAATCGTACTTTGATGCAACACACACATTCAACTCAGTTTGTTCTATCCATGAGCACTCCAACTATGACAGAACTGTTGGTATGGGTGAATTCACTGCTTCCCTGAATGGTATAGAATTTAGAACAAGACACAATGACTATAGACTAAGTATGCCCCATAGAACAAAGAAGGACTTCCATTTACAAGAAAATATTCCTTTTCCAGCGGTTCCACCGTCAGTTCTTCGTAAGCCTACATTACAGGAACAAATTCAAGAAATGCACAACTATTTTAGAGCATTCTCCTTCCAAAACTTTCACTTCAGAGACTATCGTCCATATTTCAAACCTGTATTATGTTACTTAGAAGGAACATGGACCGTAAATACAAAAACTCTGAATGAACCATTTGAAAGTGATCGTCATCATATTGATGCAGCAAGCTGGTTCGATCTACAAGAAAAGATTAGGTTCACATCGTATACAGGGGGAAAACACTACTTGGAAAACTTTTCATACCTGCCAACAACTATTATGAACATGGTAAATGGAACACCCGAGTATGCGCAATGGAATTACAGAATAGCCTGTCATCCGTTGAAAAACGACTTGCCATTAGCTGCTATGAAACCTGTTGACGATATGGCGGCTAGAATTGGCCACAGATGGAATATAACAAGATTTTCCCATTCGAGAGCAGCAAGATTTGTATTGGCTCCTGATTTCAATGGGAACAGAAATAAATATCATTGGCAAGATGGATACGGTTCATTTCCGGATAGAAGAACTTCAATCAACAGTGTTCTTGACTTGGTCATGTCAGAGATTCCAGGTAAAGACAACTATCCAGCAAAGTTGACCGATACCACATTTGGAAAAAGAATACTAGACCCAAGAGTTCATAATGCAACGGAACTTAATACTGGATATTATCACAGGTACTTTAGACACGAAAGGAAAGGAGCCATGGGGACGTTCAACGCCCACAGAGGATATTCGGACAGAAATCTGTTTGTTGCTCAGACGTCAAATCCAAAGGTGGCCGAGATGAAAATTAAATGGTGTGGTAAAGATGAACACACCCACAAACCTTTCTGTAAAGAAGAAGGAGTAAGATATTCATACGCAATTCCACTAGAAATCATATACTTGAATCCTTTAATGTCGTGGAATCCTTACAATTTGGAGTACATTACCGATCATAGACAAAAATATATAGTAACTAAAAATGGACGAAATGGCGGTTTCACGTCCGACAAAGCCTACAATGGTACAACATATGACAAGTACTACAGAACTCCGGTCGAGTTTTACCATACCAAACAAACAACTGTCGATAAAGATGCTGCAGATACTTCAAGAGGAGGGGTTGGTGTACTTGACAAACATGGCAACGTTAAAAAAGTCTTATCAGCTGGTGTACGTATAACATTACCTGAAATTCCTGGTGTTGGAAAAATTAGAATGAGATACCCCATCATGCCAATAACAAGTGAAGGAAATCAGATTGGAAAAGAGGTAGAAGCAGTAAAAGATGTATTGAACCACCTAGAAACAATGGGAGGTTATCTTCAAGAAAGACCAAGTGCATTGTCTGGAGGCGGTAATTCTAAAGCAGATGCACATTTCCGTACTTCCGTTACTAACCAAGATCCACCAGGTCATCACTTTCACGAAATGTACATTCCCAACGAGGACATGATCGATCTAGGAAAAGGTCATACAATCACCGTTGTGACAACAACAGATAACGCACATGACCATAAAATTGAAGTATCTTATGACCAACATACACACAAGTACATTATTCATAAATGCGATGGCCACGATAAATGTTGGGATGGCCACACTGCTGACCTACTCAGGATTACATAGGTCTCTCTATAATGTTTATGCTAATTTGATTTTGAATAAACCATTTGTTAACGCAATCAAAAGAGTCTTACTATTGAATTTGCAAGGATTGAATTTAAATCATTGCAAAAATACTATTTTTCACAAAAATTGAACGTGTGTTCGACTCAAAAGTTGGTCTTAATGGTATACACATAACATAACATAAGAATACTAAGTACCACATTCGACCATATGAACGATATTGGTATTCCTTCGAAAAAAAGCATTAGATAGCGGGTTATTTTAATTCAAGTTCTTTTGCTATACATTTAATATCAATCTTCTATTAATCTTTCGACTGAACAATAAACTAAAGAATCCACTAAAATTTAAAGATGATGTTGTGCTTGATATATTCCGATTTATAATTCCAAATGGCGATGTCTGTAGAGTCATTTAAATAAGTCCCTCTGTTAACATTTTTTTTCTACACGTCTTTGACATTGAATTTATATTTGCAAATTATATGTGATACAACTTTTTACCAGTATTATACACTATGACAAAATGGCGACATAGACGTACTTAACTGTGAGTTCTGGTAATAGTCAAATATGTACATACTTTACCGTCACACTCAAGTTCACTTCAACCTAATAAAAAAAAAGATAGAAACGAAAGATACCAATCGATCTTAAACATCACAAGTATAAAGTAAACTTTAAATGCGATGGCAAAAACGAAAATGACGAACAGACAAACATCAGTACAAAAACACAACATAGAAATTCAAAGACTGAGCAACACGTGCACCAATAAAAAACGAATATAATTGCCCCACTCAGAAAAAAGCAGGTCCTTCTCACTGGGTGATATATGTGGTGTTCAAAGTACAAACCCGATTAAAATAAGGTTCAAGTGCTCAATGTGGAGCAGCATCTACTTACTCTTCCAGAGTACCTGAGATCACCCCCTGGTTTTAGTGGGATTCGTGTTGCTTTTTTTAGGTTTCTATGTTGGTTCTTGTGTACTATTATTTCTCTGTTTGTCTTTTTATTGTTAACTATGGCGCTGTCAGTTTATTTTTAATCTATGAGGTTGACTGTCCTAGTATCTGTTGCTCCTTCTTTCTTCTGAAATGTACATATTTATGATAGCGTATATTTATTGGTTAAGGTTATTTTAGGTGTAGATAAAGATACAAGATTATAGTTTTAGTTCTCCTCTTATATTTAATGCGTTTCCCTCGGTTTTAGTTTGTTACCCCGATTTTGTTTTTTGTCCATGGATTTATGAGTTTTTAACAGTGGTCTACTACTGTTGCCTTTATTCCATACCTTACCAAAAATATTATACCATAAACATGATAAAAAGTATGGCTATTCAACCTTTTTATGGCTAAAATTTGTTAGAAATTATGAGATATAAGATTATACATGAAAAAAACCTATTTTATGAAAATCGAAAGAACACTGAAAAAAGAGGGTTAGATAAAAAAAAAAAAGTTGAGAGAAAGATCACCTGTATAAGTGCTTCCTGAAATGTAATCCCTGTAATAAAATTAACGGTACCAATTTAATTACACCACAGTTTTCTTGCTTCATCACAAGATTATATAAATTCCTTTAAAAAAAAATGTTTTAGGTTATCTCCATTTAAAAATTATGTATTTTTTTAATCCTAAAGTGTTTCTTTTATGTATGAAATGATGTTAGCATGGAATTATCCCATTTTCTGTTTATTATTTTTTCTCATTTAAAAGAAACGTTCACAATTTAATTTCTTTTCTATATCACATTTTCTAATAATGGTAAAAATCTAGTCCGATCATTAGCAACTGTCTACAAAACAATATAATTTGAGCTCAGAACACATTTTAAAGTATTGAAAATTGACATTGATAGTTTAGTATGGGAACATTATGTACTTTTTTTTTTTTTTTATCTTTATTCAACCCACCATTTTTTCTTAAAATGTCCTGAACCAAGTCAGGAAAATGGCCACTTTTATATTTTAGTTCGTTTCTGTGTGTTTTTTCATTTAATTGGTGTGTTTCTGTTGTGTCGTTGTTCGATAGGACGTGTCACAGTACCTTTCTATATTTGGTTTTGATGTTATATTTGTTTTTCTCGTGGGATTTTGTCTGATGTTCAGTCCGTTTCTGTGTGTGTTACATTTAAGTGTTATGTCGTTGTTCTCCTCTTATATTTAATGTGTTTCCCTCGGTTTTAGTTTGTTACCCCGATTTAGTTTTTTGTCCATGGATTTATGAGTTTTGAACAGCGGTATACTACTGTCGCCTTTATTTCTCCTCTCATATTTGATGTGTTCCCCTCAGTTTTAGTTTGTAACCCAGATTTGATTTTTACTACTGTTGCCTTTATTTAAGGTAAACAAACAAAAATAGAATTTTCGATTTACGATTTCCAAAAATCGCAATTGGTGTCATGATCGCAGGATAAGCGTGATAGGATGATAAATATTCTTCGAGTATAACCCCGATGAAATGTTAAATAAAGATTATCAATAGTATAAGCCACTTGTTACGAAAACATGAATACAACGGACTCATAAAAAATAGATTTTTTTATAAAAAAAAGATTAAGAAAGACAATCAACATCTCTTCAATCATCAAACGGAGTATTTGAATATTTAAGTGACTTGAAAACAGATAATTGACGGAGAGAAATTGTCAAATTACATCAAACAAAAGAAACATTAACAACAAATATTAACAGTGTCACAATATAAGAAGTCTTGCAACAAAGTTGGGTTTTTAATTTCTAGGTCATTTTGTCTCTTTCGAGAATTTAGTTATCTCATTTGCAATAATACAACATCGTCTTATTTTCATAATGAAAAAAATAAACGAATAGAAGAAATTAAAAAAAAACAAAAACAGCAAAAGCTATTGAAAAAATAGGCAGACGTCGATATTATTAAGAAAATGAGACAAGGAACGACATGGCATACTGTTATAAAATTAGACATTCAATGGGATATTTTGAAACCATGCTCTTCACAAGAGTAAAGAGCAATCATTAGTTTCCGCCTGCATTAATTTTATTTCAATCACAAAATCAGTTTTATAAGTGTCAAAACATTCTGGAATTCTAAAAATAATTTACACCTTACATATAATAATACCTTTAAACTGTTTTTAATGCTGAAAATTAGGAAAAGAAATATCGTTACACCAATTGAAAATATTCATGTTTGTCCTTTGTATTCTCTCGAAGAAAAAACCCAGATGTGCAGTAAACGTGGTCAAATGATTTATTTCCCCATAGTGCTGTTCGAAATTCAAAGTACAACACAAGGTTAAGATAATTCATTTTAAGAAAACATGTTTAAAAATCACGAGAAATGGATGAAATTAAGACTTTTATTTAATCTTGCTTCAATATAGACGTGAGGTAAAGTTAAAATGATTTGGTTTATTCAACATTTACTTTATTGGTTTTTTTTTAAATTCTACTGACATTTGGAAATAAATTTTAGCATTTGGTAATTCCAACCTCGGTTGCCCAAATGAAAAATTAAAATATGCTAGTAATAGAATATAAATGCTACAGTCACTTTTCTTTTTCCGTCATATTCATTTTTGAAGAAGAAAAGAATGTGGCGGATTTAACCTAATTTTAAAACAAGCAAACCTCATACTTGTATGACAACTATTTATAATGCTGTCATAAGGACAAAACCAAAGACGAAACCCAAACAGACATAACTAGTCAATGAGATGATAATTTGACAAACTGTGTAAACATATATCACAGACCAAAAAAATGAACAGACTACAAAATCTAAATAAACATTCAAATAAACTAGACAAAGAAGCCAACAAAAGAGTAATTATGGACTTCCCAGCCGCCATTATATTATTCCGCTGTCAAATTTATAAATCACAGAGAAAGTAAAACTAAAACACTTTTAAAAAATATAACACATCACAATTGAAAATAGTGATACGTGCATTTATATTCTTTAATTTCGTAAAACAAATAACAAATAAATAAAGAGAAAACAAAAATCCTGCATGTTTTGTAAGGTCTTCGTCACCATACCGTGTATACGATTCTAGCGAAACTAAACATATTTTGTCGTAGTACCTTGGAAAAAGTGTCAAGTTATATACATTAGTAATGCATGCATGAAGAATTTTCCAGTTTTGGCTTAGTCTTAAGTTTTATGTTGTATCTTGTGTTCTATTATTTGTCTGCTTGTCTTTTTCTTTGTTAGATATGGCGTTGTCAGTTTATTTTTATGCCCCACCTACGATAGTAGAGGGACATTATGTTTTCTGGTCTGTACGTCCGTTTCTACCGTCTGTCCCGCTTCAGGTTAAAGTTTTTGGTCAAGTTAGTTTGTGATGAAGTTGAAGTCCAATCAACTTCAAACTTGGTACACATGTTCCCTATTATATGATCTTTCTAATTTAAATGCCCAATTAGAGATTTTACCCCAATTTCACGGTCCCCTGAACATAGAAAATGATAGTTCGAGTGGGGCATTCGTGTACTGAGGACACATTCTTGTTTATTTATGAGTTTGACTGTTCAGCTGGTATCTTTCGCCCCTCTTTTATGATATGAAAATGGAGAGAATTGTCTGCACTGATATTTAAGAAGATAAGCATTTTGCATACTTATTTATAATTCATTCGACATACAGTTGCAAAATGTATGAAATTTATTGAAATGAATATTGTCAGTTTATGGAAGATGTGGTATGAGTGCCAATGAGACAACTCTCGATCCAAGTCATACTTTGCTCACACCGAACAGAAAGCTGTAAAGGCCATCAAAAAGTACTAGTGAAAAAACATTCAAACGTGAAAACCGATGGCCAAATTTGTATAAAAGTGAGAATCGAGCAACATTTATGAACCACAGCAACGAACGGTAACCACTGAACATCATTATTTGTACAATGTCACGATTTACTTTGTTCTTAACAGACTCATTAATTAATTACAAAATAGTGTAAAATTAGGGATACTATAATTTACACTGCCTTTGGTCAGTTTTTTAACGAAACAACACCAGAAAAAAACTTAATTCCTTCACTCATCAGATCAGCCCCGTCCATGGTTTTAGATATTTCTTTTAGGTCCTCGATAACACAAGCTAAGAAGATAACACTTTTGTGCTGACATAATAAATCATTGGTATTTTGATTCTGTAAGACGATGTTTTGAAACATTTCAGACTAACAAATGTCATATGTGAGACGATGTTTTAAAACATTACAGACTAACAAATGTCATATGTAAGACAATGTTTTAAAACATTACAGACTAATAAATGTCATACGTAAGACGATGTTTTAAAGCATTACAGACTAACAAATGTCATATGTAAGACGATGTTTTAAAGCATTACAGACTAACAAATGTCATATGTAAGACGATGTTTTAAAACATTACAGACTAACAAATGTCATATGTAAGACGATGTTTTAAAACTTATAAGACTAACAAATGCCATATGATAGTTTTTAATCTATAAAGTAAAAACGTGTACAAAGGCAAAAGGAGTCAATTATTTTAGAATAACAAACTGAACTCCTTCGGGGCTGTTGATACCACAGTCCATCGGGGAGGACGCCATGCACTGTCTACCATTGTCTGGGAAAGGTTGGTGCTCGTCCCTTCAGTTAACATTCATTAGATATGAACACAACACTATAAAAGAAAAAGAAAATTTATGCCTTTTATTGTCTTATCGTCATACTTCACCGGTCTTTTAACATTTTACAATTTGCTATATAAACCTGTATGCACAGCCATTTTTTTGTTTTTTATTTGTATACCACTGTTTTTATATTCTTTATCCTTATTACGTTCAGTTCGCTATAAAATTTCTATTTACTATTGTAAATATGTAACATTAACAATAAACGGCTAACTAATAGATTATAACAAAATCTTTTTTACTTGTAATCATAGTAATCATTGAAGTGTTAAACTATCAACATTATCTTAAATTCTAGTATATTTAAGGATTTTTTTCTAATTAATTAAAAGAGATAACTAATAGGTATTGTATTTTTCTTATCTGACTCTCAACAACTCTTTAGAATAATATCAGCTCCTGTTGTTCCTGTTGTTTCATATTAACTAATTTGTGATGCTTCAATCATCTCTTGTTTTACATTCTTTATAGTTGAATTTTGGTTGTAATATTTCTGTTTGTTTTTTGGTTTTTTTTTATCGTCTTCTGATTTAGAATTATTCGTTGAATACAAACTTTCGTGGTTTCGAGCTTTCATGTGAACCACAAATTTGAATGTTCATCACCTTGTCTTTATGGTTGTATGTAAACTGTATCAAAGACACGAAATTAAATATCCACGACAATAAGTGAATTCACAGTTATCGGGTTTGTGATTTTAACTGGAAGGTTCGAAAAAATATTTCAATCATTTATAAAAATCATATTGATTACTTTATCATGATTTTTATCAATGATTGTTATTCTTGGTTCGAACACGGTTAAGATTTATAAAACCTTTTCATAACAAGACAGTAACTACACACACGTAAGTGTTGGAGAATATCAATTATTAGAGAGCATTTTCTATAAGATAAAAAAAAATCCAATTTAATGATTGATTATTAAAAGTAAAGTTTTATCAAAATAGGAAAAAAGGCATCGCTGCTGAATTATTCACCTGCAAGTAAATTATTCGACCAGATTGAAACAATCATGTGACCTGCAATTTGCAATTTAACCCCTTAGGATAGGGATGGGTTACGCATACATTTGATGTTTATGATATCAAAAGGAAATGAATGTCAACTTTGAAAGTGACACCAGGGTAAATCTTTTGGTTTACTGATTCGATCAACAAAAAATCGTTCTTCATATACAGATAAAAACGATGATAACATTGTTTTTAATCTATAATCTGAAATCAAACAGACCTAAATAAAACTTCCAATTGCACGTTTCCACTTTTATAATATGTTTATATAGGGTTATTTTAAAGGAGCATTAGCTACGAGTACGAGATGTATAAAAAAATAACTTATACATTTTTTTTTTTTGATCAATCAATAATGAAATGCAAATAGTGAAATAATAATTAGCTTTTAGCAGCAAGTATGCGTTTCCCTGTATAAGAATGAATTTGTGGTGATCGAATCAATTAATTAAATGATTTACCTTTGTTTTATAGCTTTTTTTGACAAAATTGACGCATACTGGCACTTTGTTTGTTCGGCTGTTCAGTTTATACAGTTGATACATAACCTTTTGGAAGGTTAACATTATGATTCAGTTAAAAACAATTGCCTATACCATTACATTTTCAATTACCCTATCCCTGCAGATGTCAGCACCGAAGTACTGTCGATACCATGAGGCAACTGAGGAATGATAGTCCACAAGTAAACGAATGGACCCAGCGGTGTAAAAAATTAACAACACGCTATAAATTTTATGCGTGAGATTTTCGAGATTCATCTCCATCAAGAACGTCCAAGTGAGCCGAATATTTGTAAACAAGGCATGAAAAAGAACCGAAACAGTTGAAGATTGATGAGATCAAAGTCAAATTTGCCAGAGGAAAACCTTCGTCTACAAATAAAAACCGTTGTTGTTTTCTCACTTATCGTATTTGTTGATTTTTTTTCCTTTATCAGTACTTTTTCAGCAAAGTTTAAAATTTTACTGTACTACACTGGACTCTAAAACTTGTCACATTGATTGGACTCTTGGACTAGACTATACAAAGCGCTTCTAAATTTTTTCTATATCTCTAATTTATAATCTAAATAGTTATAAATAGTTAAAATGTGAAAGTGTATGTCTTCTCCGATTGATTATTAGAAACTGGACATTACACACTCAATTGTTTTATCTCGTATTATCTGTCGCTTAATCAGCATGCATTTGCAAATGTATAGCTTTACTTTTCCATATCGTAATAAAAGAAGATATCAAATTTTCACATTTTCTCATTTAAAAGATTATAGATTGGAAGGGAAAAAAATATTCATATAAATCACATACCTATATTTCTTTTTTTGATTAAATTAAAATATCAGAAACGTACTTTTTCCCTCGAAATACAAAACAGTGTCAATGTTAGGTTCCGTAATGTAACACAAAAACAATTACATTGTACTATATTTTACAATGCCTATTATAGATCGATGACCATCGACATACTTGTAATTAAAGGTGATTAGAGCCCCCGAAAGTCAATGTTCAGTTGGAAGCAGGAATCATTATAATGTTTATAGCAAAATAAAAGATTATCTCATTTACTAATTTTAAAAAGCGTGCAATTACAAATGTTTAATGACATTTTCGATTGACTGATTCATCTTTTACAGATGAAAAAAAAATAACGTTCAGGTATGCACAGCTTAATCTCTTCCAGATTACAGTGTATCAACGAAATTCGTCATATATACCAGGATAAAAATTAGGTACGTCACACGCGCGTCTTGTTTACTGAAGAATGGTCAGTGACAATCGAATAAAAAAGGATAAATGTCCCAAATAAAGTACGCAGTTGAAGAGTATTGAGGACCCAAAATTTCAAAAGGCTTTACCAAATACACATTCGGTAATATATTCCTGGGATAGAAAATCCGTTGTATTTCGAACAATTAGTCAAATACTTATAAATTGTTAATTAGTAATTATGAAAATCTCCACGATAAATTTTGGGACCCTTTCCAGCTTGCTATTAGGTGTGAACCAAGGCTCCGTGTTGAAGGCTCTACTTTGACTTATAATGGTTAGCATTTTACAAACTGTGACTTGAAAGGAGAGTTGTCTAATTGGTACTCATACTACATCTTATTATATTATCAGAGATAATAGGATTACAATTGTGTCCGCCAGACGCGCATTTTGTCTTCAAAAATACTCAGCGCCGGAACAAGGTGATAAGAGTTTTGTTGGAAATATAGCAGATGATATTTAAGCTGAAATATATTATAAATATGCTTTTTATTTTTTAAAGTATCATCTTTCACAAACTGTTGTATGGTCATTTTCATTCAACATTCCGAATACTAGTAGTCAATTCGCCTTGTGTAGATTTTCGGTCTTTGCATCCACCCGTCCATCCCGTGCTAGGTATAAACGATAGATTAAAGGTTTGTTTAAGGTCAAGTTGTAGTGGCAGGAGCTTTAAATTAAGAATAGACATACATTTCGAGGTAAACTAGTTTTATATAAATGCCAAACGAGGGTGGCGACCAAGCTGTTGTGGTTAACTAAACATAAATGCGATAATATAAGCAGCCCATGGTATCTTATAGACTCATATTCTAAGGTTTTTTTTCCAAATGGCCATCCTTTACATTAGTATCATTGATGTATAAAATATACTTTAAGATTCATACTATTTATACATATAAATCGTCATAGATACCAGGATTGAAATTTTATATTTACGCCATACGCGCGTTCGTCTACAAAAGACTCATCAGTGACGCTCGAATAAAAAAAATGTTAAAAAGGCCAAAATAAAGTACGAATTTGAAGAGCATCGAGGACCAAAGAATTCTAAAAGTTTTTTTTCAAAATACAGCTAAGCTAATTTAGTTCTGACGTAGTATTTTAAAAGTTCAAAGTTTTGTAAACAGTTTACTAATAATTATGAACATATCAATAAAAACTCAATTCATTACAGAAATGCCAACCAATGGGCTTGGTGATACCTTCTGGGAATTAAAACTCCACCAGCAGTGGCATCAACCCAGTGGTTGGAAATAAACTCATCATAGATACAAGGATTCGATTTACACTATACGCGTTTTGTCTACAATAGACTCATCAGTGACACTCGATTAAACAAATGTTAAAAGAGCATTGAAAAATTCCTTAAAATTTGCCAAATACCGCTAGGGTAATCTATTCCTGAGGCCAAAAAAAAACATAGTATTTAAAAAACAAAATAGATAACACAAAACAAAAAGCATTTAACACAAAAATATAAGGGTTCTGCGGAACACTGTGTCTCGCTTGCAATTGTTGCGCGCTGTCAACGTAAAATTCTTATCTTGAGTTAAACAGTAAAATACATAAAATTCCGTAGAGGTTTGACAAAGTCATTGATGACTGGAAATCTTTCACTGCAGACTTAATGTTAACTGTATTAAAACACTAAGTTCATTTATCAGTAAAATACGGGAAAAATGAAAATTAATATAATCAACATTTGTCCCTGGACACTGTCGATGTTCAAATTTGGGAAAAATGCATGACGATTTGACGAAGTATTCGATGTCTTTAAAAACAATAACACAGACTGAACCATAATTGTGACGGCATTGAAACCGACGCCGGAATCTAGAATCGCGACGTCTTGGTTTCTAGACATAAATGTCGCAACTCAATTTTAAAATGATGACACATAATGACTTGATGATGATTCTATAAAATATTATATTATAAAGTATAGATTATTGCTAAAATAGCAATTCTTCTTTTATACAATAAAAAATGTCGAATTACATAATTATGCATTTAGATATTTTGAAGATGACCTGTACTCACTTTGTTGGCGAAATGTACTTTTGACGAGTGCAAATCAAGTACCATATACAGCTGAAACAAAATTTTATCAATCCTATCTTTTATCAATCCTATCTATTGTTGGTATCCCTTACAGCGACAGGTGCGAGCTTTAATTTGTATAAATATATTCATCCGCTCAGACATCAACATGCATTTCTTCGGAAGACATCCGAGGTAGGCACACATTATTAAGAATCCAGCAATTCCGGTAAGTTATACTATTAATTATATTTTTTTGTAAAAAATTAAAACAATACGTGAAAACTTAAATGCGTCCGATGCGCTTTTCTGACTTTATAGAGGGAGGCTCAAGGCTTAATGTTTGAAATCCGAGGATGTATAAAAACTGACACAGTTCAAGAGCTATATTACCTAAAATAGCCAAATCAATCTATAGTAGAAACATAAGTTTGTAGATATTTCAAAACTTATAAACAGATAAGTATAGGCTTTTTTTGTTATAAATCATGTCAGTACAGAAGTATTCACTACTGAGTTTATTATACCTTCGGGGACGCGTAAATGTTAAGTTATTTTCACGTTCAATAAGTTTGTCAGAACAAGTTCTATGCTGTAAATTTCTCTTGTATAAAGGTTTTAGGAAAATTAAATAACTTAAACGGCGCATCCTATTTATTTTATAACGAGCATTCCTCTTTTTCATTAAGATATCAGAGGGTAGCAAAACATAACATTATTTAAAAAAAAAGACCTAAATGGATAACGAATAGAATCTAAAATTTTGAGAAAAAGTAATGAAAACTGATTCAGTTCTGAATGTTCTTCCTGTAGAAATGAAATATAAGCCAAGACTCTGTGTTGAAGGCCGTACATTTACCAATAATGGTATAATTTTTTAAATTGTTATTTGGATGGAGAGTTGTCTCATTTGCTCCAACACCACATCTTCCTACATTTGTATATATATGATTTGGTTAATCTGATAAACATTATATATTTCTAAACATATTCAGTGTTAATCCTATTCAAACTTTCCAAATACACCCAAGATTAACTAATGTAGTCTTTTTTTTATAACATGCATTCAAATGCAGGATGCTTTTCTTTCAATAATACAAATTAGAGGGGAAATACCTTAGTCGTATGAAAAACATCACAAATACTGTGGTTTCATGATATGAAGTTGTTCCATTTTACTATGTTTAGTTATATAAAACTTATCAAAACATTGTACATTGTTACTTAAGGTTCATCATAAGGAATTGAAAAATATGGCCGTGTTTACACCTCAAAAATTACTATGAGTACAGACAAACTGGTACATTTAGGAAAGTTTTAAGGCATGGCAGGAACTAGATATATAAAAGTTATATGAAGTCTACGTTTCAGAAAATGAAAAACTTACCTGCATTTTGATGTGCATTTTTTTCCAGTCTGCAGAAGATAGCAAAATAAACAAACACCCGAGTTTCATTTGATACGGTCCACTCAGTTACACAGTTTAAACCTGTTAAATCACCTATTGTTTACAGGTGTCTATTGTCCATCTATTGTCCATTTAAATCAATACTACTCACAACATTGATTATATGAGGGGAGCTTCTCAATCGTTTTCACTACTTAGTTAATTTTTGCACCTTCTGCAGGAACGAAAAAAAATGGATAGCAAAATCTAAAAAAGTTAATAATTTTCTGAAACATAAAATGCATTTAAAATTTATATATCTAGTTCCTGCCATCCCTTAAAACTGTTGCAGGTGTATAGGTTAGTCTGTACTCAGAGTAAAATTTGGGGTGTAAATACGGCCATTTTAGCCAAAAGGTTATGATGAACCTTAAACAATGCTAATCGGAACATTTTCACTAGCGAAATTCACAGCTACATATTTGTCTGCATTTCCATTTTAAAGTAAACAGACAGTTTGGTTGCTTTTCACGTTGATAGCTTCGTTGAATGATAGCGTTTAATATTGTCATTTTTGTTATGGACTTTCCCTTTTTCAAACGATATGAGAATTCACTGTTTATGTTGAAATTTTCTAAAATTGTTTGGTTTTTGCACTTTGTATTGACAAATTTCGTTATTGTAAATGTAAAGAAACATAAGATATATTAAGACATATTGCACTTTCATCACACATGTACCACACAAACAAATTAACAATATGACCCGTAACTTGGTTACAATTGTAAATTTACTATTCTTTTTATTATACTAATCCTATGTTTTTAACTAAATTTCAGGTCTCCAAAATGAAGTACCTATTGGTTTTCTGTTTAGTTGTCTCGGCTTCTTATGCAGCCATAGATGAACAAAGGATTTCGCTCATAGAAAGAAAGTTTGAAGATTTGGCAAGGCAACTTATGTTAACCGAACTGGCTATGGGAGAACGAACACGATCCAACTACGATTCTGGAATCAAGCAGATCCGAAGTACAGCTGATGGTACAAAATCGTATTTAGATGAAACTCATACATTCAACTCAGTTTGTTCTATTCATGAACACTCTAACAATGACAGAACCGTTGGTATGGGTGAATTCACTGCTAACCTTAATGGTGTAGAATTTAGAACAAGACACAATGACTATAGACTAATGATGCCCCATAGAAGAACGAGGGCCTATCATGCTCTACAAGAAATTCCATTACCACCTACTCCCCCTTCAGTGCTTCAAAAGCGTACATTACCGGAACAAATAAAGGAATTGCAGAATTATTTTAGAGCATTCTCCTTCCAAAACTTTCACTTCAGAGACTACCGTCCATATTTCAAACCTGTATTATGTTACTTGGAAGGAACATGGACCGTCGATACCAAAACGCTAAATGAACCATTTGAAAGCGATCGCCATCATATTGATGCCACAAGCTGGTTCGACTTACAAGAAAAGATCAGGTTTACATCGTATACTGGGGGGAAACACTACTTAGAAAACTTTTCATACTTGCCAACAACTATTATGAACATGGTAAATGGAACACCCGAGTATGCACAATGGAATTACAGAATACTTTGTCATCCATTGAAGAAAGATTTGCCATTATCTGCTATGAAGCCTGTTGACGATATGGCGGCTAGAATTGGCCACAGATGGAATATAACAAGATTTGCCCATTCGAGAGCAGCAAGATTTGTATTGGCTCCTGATTATAATGGAAACAGGAACAAATATGAATGGCAAAATGGATACGGTTCATTTCCTGATAGAAGAACTTCAATCAACAGTGTTCTTGACTGGATCATGTCAGAGATTCCAGGTAAAGACAACTATCCAGCAACGTTGACCGATACCACATTTGGAAAGAGAATACTAGACCCAAGAGTTCATAATGCAACGGAACTTAATACTGGATTTTATCACAGGTACTTTAGACACGAAAGGAAAGGAGCCATGGGGACATTCAACGCCCACAGAGGATATTCAGATAGGAATCTCTTTGTTGCTCAGACATCACATCCAAATGTAGCCGAGATGAAAATTAAATGGTGTGGTAAAGATGAACACACCCACAAACCTTTCTGTAAAGAAGAAGGAGTAAGATATTCATACGCAATTCCACTAGAAATCATATACTTGAATCCTTTGATGACTTGGAATCCGTACAATATAGAGCACATTTCCGATCGCAGAAAAGCAGATATAGTAACTAAAAATGGTAGGAATGGCGGTCTTACGAAAGACAAAGCCTACAACGGCACATCATTTAATAAGTACTACAGAACTCCGGTCGAGTTTTACCAAACCGCACACACCACAGTCGATAAAGATGCTGCAGATACTGCAAGAGGAACAGTTGGTGTACTTGACAGACATGGCAACGTTAAAAGGGTCCTATCGTCAGGAGTTCGTATTACATTACCTGATATCCCAGGCGTTGGAAAAATTAGAATGAGATACCCAGTCATGCCAATAACAAGTGAAGGAAGTCAGATTGGAAAAGAGGTAGAAGCAGTCAAAGATGTATTGAACCACTTGGAAACAATGGGAGCTTATCTTCAAGAGAGACCAAGTGCATTGTCTGGAGGCGGTAATGCTAAGGCAGATGCACATTTCCGTACATCCGTGACTAACCAAGATCCACCAGGCCATCACTTTCATGAAATGTTCATTCCCAACGAGGACATGCTCGATCTAAGTAAAGGTCATACAATCACCGTTGTGACAACAACAGATAACTCACATGACCATAAAATTGAAGTATCTTATGACCAACATACACACAAGTACATTATTCATAAATGCGATGGTCAGGATAAATGTTGGGATGGCCACACTCCTGAACTATTCAGGCTTGAATAGGTATTTCTATAATATTATGGCAATTTGGTATTAATTAAAAAAATCATCAACTCAATCTCTAGAGTGTTATCATGTTTATCAAAAAGTCCTGTACCAAGTCAAGAATTTTTGTATATAAGTTGTTATCAAATAATTCGTGTCTATGTATGTTGCATTGACGTTTGTTTTGTTGTTCTTCTATGTTTCTGATCTTTTGTTGGTTTTCTCTAACAGTTTGTGTGTTTTCCTCAGTTTAAGTTTGTGTATAGATATAGGTGTGGTATGAATGCCAATGAGAAAACTCTGCATTCAAGTTACAATTTGTTTAAATAAACCATTATAGGTCAAAGTAAGGCCTTCAACAGGGACCTTGGCTTAAACCGAATAGAAAGATATACATGGGCCCCAAAATAACTAGTGCAAAACCATTCCAAAGGGAAACCAAAGTTAAAATATATATGATAAACGAGAAACTAGAAAGACTTATGAACAACATCAACAAACGACAACTTCTGAACATCAGATTCCTGATTTGGTACCCGGATTTGTGTTCTAACAATCGATTTATTTTTAAACAGTGGTATACTACTGTTGCCTTTATTTATCAATATAATGTTGCTTGAAAGTCATTGAACTTTTTGCACAAAAAACGTGTTCACCCAAAAAACGTGTTCACCCAAAAAATGTGATACACTCAAAGCTCAGTCTTTTAATTTTTTTTTTTACATTAGCTCAAGAACTTTGACGTTACTAACGATATTGGTGTCTCTTTAAAAAACATACAGTAAATTGAGTAGAGGAATCCCAACTTAAGCTCTTTCCCTTCACAAAAAATATGAAGAAGTCACAAAAAAGGGGTCTTAAAACCACAGTCTCATTTGAAGAAAGGACACATTCAGTCAAAATAAACTCATCATGAAAATGAGACTGCAATAAAAAAAAAATCGCTATTTAGCTAAATGTATCAGAATCACTGTTATGACAACAACATACAACTCATATGAGTATAGTAGTGAGGTATTTTTTTACCAACACACTCACACGTACACTATCCATAAACGCGATGGTCAATTTTTTTTCCTTTCATTTGTTCCTTTGGCTTACAGCGTTTGATTTTGTTAGTGTTTATTGACCTTCCAGTCTGGGATTTTCGGGTATTTTTGTGATAATATTTTGTGACGAACACACTGCTGAATTATGTAGGCTGGTATATGTTTCTCATGTAATTATAGGACAAATTAAAGATTTTATGAACTTGATACATCAAAATGTATAAGCAATATAAATACTGTACCATTTTAGGTCGTTATTGTAAATTACGAAAGTGCATATAGTAAAACATACGTTTCTAAACTTCTACCAAAGAACTTCAACACGGGGCCTTGTCTTACAATGAACATCAACCTATAAAGGGTCACAAAAATAACTAGTGTAAAACCATTCAAATGAGAGAAAAAACAACGTTCTAATCTATATAAAAGAAAAAACGAAAAAACTAGAAACACTTATCTACCACATCAACAAACGACTACTACTGAACATCAGATTCAGGACTAATGACAGGTGGAAACAAATACAGCGGGTTTAAACTTTCATCTTTATCTAATACAATAGGTTAGCATCACAACATAGAAAGACGCACTATAAGATATCAATTGAAATGGCTTAACTCAAACAAAAGACATATTAACACAAGTGAACATATACTTATATACTTACTGGAGGTGTGATGACCTGTTAATTTCCTTAATATATATTAAGTACGTTTCAGCAGCAAAGTTTATCGACAGGTTGTATGGATTCATTTAGGCACCATTTGCGCCTATTTAATATCAGACTTGATCTTGTACTGCTTTGCATTACGGATTAAGTTCAGTAAAGACCCTTCTAAATTGCATTTACTAGTAATTCATCAATTCTAAAACACTTACCGTTATCTTGATGATATGTTTTCTAACTATACTGCTGATATTTATCCAAAGGAACATTCTTTGAATAAATAAAAAAAATAAATGGCCATTAGTGTTCTTTCCTGTATTCGGTATTTCAGTTTCACACTACAATTAACGACGAAAGGGTTGGTTTTTCGTTTCCTATTGTTAATTTTCCTTTTTTGGACGTTGATGTTTTGAAATTCAATGAACGTATGCAATGTTTTACTGGTAAATTATGAATTCAGGGATTTCGTACCAACAAATTACTTTAAACTTTCGCTAAATTCTTCCATAGATATAAAGATTTGGTTTGGAAGTTTGGTTTATCTGCAGAAAACTGATTTCAAACGGGATAGCACATTTCTATTTGTACGGAGATGTTGTTTTCAGGGTCCAGAAATTAAAAATATATTCTAAAAGTTTACCAATTCAACAATTTAAAATTTTAAATAACATCTTTGAACATTCTTTATATTGTCATTAATATTGACTTTGTTATCATTACATCATAATAAAACTAACTATTATTGATATATACATCTGCACATTCATGGCTCTACTACCTGTATCTTGGCATTGCATAAGGTCGTGTGTTTCTCTTACTGTATATAACGTCTTTACACTAAATCTATTGGATGTTGTATGTGTACTGATTGATAATTCAGTCTCAGATGCATTTTTATTTTTATTTGGGGTCAACATCTTCGAAAACTCTCGGATATGAACTTAAGTGTTTTGTTGGTGTTGGATTTATTAAAAGTATCCGTCGGCGTCCACTCTTTGTTTTTTTGTCATTCTATTTGTATCCATCTGATGAGTTGATTCTTTTTCAACTAATTTTATAATTTGTTTTCATGTTGTTCTGTTATACCACTGTCCCAGGTTAGGGGAGGGTTTGATGTCATAAGTCTAGTTAAACACCGCCACATAATGCACGTATTTGTCCCAAGTCATGTAATTCGGTGGTTGTTGTTCTTTACTTATTTTTTTTCCGTTTTTGATTTTGTATATAAATTATGTCGTTAGCTTCCTCGTTTCATTTATTTTACATTTGTCATGTCGGGGACAATTATAACAATGCGGTATGGGCTTTGCTTATTGTTGAAGGCCATGCATACGGTGACCTATAGTTGTTAATTTCTGTGTTATTTAGGTCTTTTGTGAGCAGTTGTCTCAATTGCAATCATACCACATCCTTTTTATATATTTATCAAGATATTTTTTTTAATGAGATGCTGTTTATAGAGTCGTTTGTTTTCACGAAATCCTCGGAAATGGATTTTGGAAATGAATATTCTTGCCTATTTCGAACTGAAAAAAATAACCTTCTCCAAACCAGGATGAAAATGAATTATTTGTCTAAAACGGCAAAATGCACGATATGAATGTGTACATAGGGGATTTTTTCGTCAACAAAAATAAGTGAGACTTGCTAAAGGGGAACATAAACATTACGTCCGAGTAAAAATCCTCCTTTCTCAGTTTGACAGAGGACTAAAATTCAGCTTTGCAATTTTCCATATATTGATGTTGAAGTAGCCGCCAAAAGAAAACGATACTGAACGGTTTTACTATTTTTGGCGGTAGCGTCAAATCTAAGATGTTTACATTGACCTTTGACTCTTCTCTGCTAGATACTTGTCATAAAAGAGAAGGAGCAAAGAGTTGTTCATGTCAATTTCTCTGCACGTCACAGTTACACTGACTAGCCTTTCGTTTTCACAGCATTTTTCACATTTGTGTAGAAAACCTTTTCGTGTAATGTAGATAACATTCCCTGAAACTTCAGCGATCAACTAACTTAGCTGTTGGATCCTGGGATACAGCGATCCACAAAATGTACTTTTAATATCACTTAAATATAGACAACTGTAACTGTAGTTTATCACACGCAGCGAAGTTGCCAAATTGACTAGGTACGGTAAATGTCAAACTCAACCGTACCGGATCAACCTCCACTAAAGTGTGGATGGAGCTGCGATAGGACTGTGGCCAATACTGTTTAGAATTATCTAAGATAACACATACTAGTACCAAATGTATCTGGATATGTATAAGAACTAGAACAAATAAACATTTCAAGCGCACCTTGCAAATTATTTAGAAATATGTCATTTCCTAGATCAGTCAAATGAACACCATCTTCCATTAAAAAAGTACTATTAGGAAGAATATCTGGATACTTTATACAATGTCCCCCATTCTTTAACACGAATGATGCAATGGCACTATTTATCCTAATTCTGCATGCCATCATGCTATCCTGACTTTTTGAATGACGCCAATTTGTTCTGGGCAAAATCTGAGACCAGACAATCGAACTATTAGGTAGATAACTTTGCACCTTCTCCAAGGTGGCCTTGATTTCATTCCTTAAAAACCCTAATTTTTTCTTCCCCAAATTATTTCCAGCAATATGAAGGACAAGATATTTCGCCGCTTTTTCATATTTCATCAGTCTTTTTATTGTCGATTCCAAATCTTTTAAACCCATGCCACCATACCCTTGCCACCTAATTTTAACTCCTATTCTATGGAGACCTAAATTTACACCACCTGTTCTTCTTCTTGCGTGTACAAATGCATTTCTTATCAAAGATGAGCCTACTATCCATACTGACACTTCTTGGCCTACAATTTAAAACGTGTATGTATTGACATGAAATATACTAAATTGACCATCAAATTCAGCGAAATTTATTCAAAATTGTGGTATTCGTATATAACTTTTGAAAGTATCAGAACTCCAACGACCCATTACTTTAATTTGCTCGTCAGAAAAACCAAGCATAGTTGCTGAAGTAGCACTACCGATTCTAAATGAGTGCGTCCCATACTTTGATTGATCAAAACCAATATACCCCAGGGCGTGTTTTAGAATTCCTGAAAACTGATATCGAGTCATCGGAGAGCCATCAAAGTGGCAATATAATTGACCCCTTATTCGAGGTTTAATCTTTAAATATTCTTGCAGTAATTTTACCGGACAAATTCCAACATCTGATTGTCGGGCCACAAAAATTGAAGTCCCTCTACCTAGCTGGTCTGTTTTTGAAGACGCCAAGTATATTTTTATATTATGATTAGTAACCTCCACATTTTCAATTTTAATGGCATGATTAGACCCTTCCCTGCCACATGCAGTTATCATTTCACCAACTCGCAGAAATGCAAAAAATCAGCTTCATATCTGGAGCTACAAAATGCGGGCAAAATCTTTTTATAATATTTTTTAACAGATCTATAGTAATAGGTAATCTACTGTCAGGTCTCTTTAACTTTGACCTTGCCATTCCATCAATCATTTTCCTTACAACAAATAATTCTCTGAACTCTTCTGGGTTGTTTTCTGGAACCGACTCGGCCCCGGGTGCTAGTTCCCGCAATCTCTTCAACCGAAAACGAGAAATCGAGTCTGCAATTTCATTTTTACAACCATCAATATGTTGTCCTTTAAACTGAATATTGTGCTGCATTGTAAAAAGAACAAGGGGGCGAATAAATGCCATCACACGCTTCGACTTGGCAGTTCTTTTATTGATAATGCTAACTAATGCCATATTGTCAATTCGAAATAAAATATTTCAATTTTGAAAATTTGATGCCCATATAAACATAGCTAAAACAATTGGAACTAACTCTAAACCAGATGCTCCGCAGGGCGTAGCTTTATACGACCGCAGAGGTTGAACCCTGAACGGTTGGGGCAAGTATGGACACAACATTCAAGCTGGATTCCGCTCTAAATTTGGATTGTGATTAAATAGTTGACACAGCATAGGTTTCTGACACAGAATGAATGTATTCAAATGAACTTAAAATTTTTGTTTTCTCTTAGAGCAATTCACTATGCTGTTGAATATTAATCATCTCAAAAAAATGTTTGAAGAAATTTTCTTTTTATTTATGAAATTTCAAATGAGAAAAATTCAACCCAATTTTTTATTCACATCCCCCTTTCCCTTATTCCAAAACTAATTTCAATTAAAATATTCTAATGGAGTTTGCAACAATTACTACTCATTTAAATACATGATGTAAAAAAACTGCTTGTTATCACTGAATGGTAAAGATTATTTAAATTTATCAGTTGGTAGTAAAAAGTGAATATACATTGTATATTGTATATAACAAAGATTTAAGTTGATTCTGGACAAAGAAAGATAACTCCAATTAAAAAAAATTCTTGCAGATATTTCTTGCTTACTATACTGGACAAAGAAAGATAACTCTTAATTAAAAAAAAATTTGCTATTTCACAATATTGTGAAATTAGATATTTCTTGCCATTGCACAATACTGTGCAATTGAAAAGACTTGCTATTGCACAATACTTAATATAATAATTTTAGATCCTGATTTGGACCAACTTGAAAACTGGGCCCATAATCAAAAATCTAAGTACATGTTTAGATTCAGCATATCAAAGAGGCCCAAGAATTTAATTTTTGTTAAAATCAAACTTAGTTTAATTTTGGACCCTTTGCACTTTAATTTAGACCAATTTTAAAACTGGACCAAAAATTAAGAATCTACATACACAGTTAGATTTGGCATATCAAAGAACCCCAATTATTCAATTTTTGATGAAATCAAACAATGTTTAATTTTGGACCCCGATTTGGGCCAACTTGAAAACTGGGCCAATAATCAAAAATCTAAGTACATTTTTAGATTCAGCATATCAAAGTACCCCAAGGTTTTAATTTTGGACCCTTTGGACCTTAATGTAGACCAATTTGAAAACGGGACCAAACATTAAGAATCTACATACACAGTTAGATTCGGCATATTAAAGAACCCCAATTATTCAATTTTGATGATATCAAACAAAGTTTAATTTTGGACCCTTTGGGCCCCTTTTTCCTTAACTGTTGGGACCAAAACTTCCAAAATCAATACCAACCTTCCTTTTATAGTCATAAACCTTGTGTTTAAATTTCATAGATTTCTATTTACTTATACTAACGCTATGGTGCGAAAACCAAGAAAAATGCTTATTTGGGTCCCTTTTTGGCCCCTAATTCCTAAACTGTTGGGACCGAAACTCCCAAAATCAATACCAACCTTCCTTTTGTGGTCATAAACATTGTGTTTAAATTTCATTGATTTCTATTTACTTAAACTAAAGTTATTGTGCGAAAACCAAGAATAATGCTTATTTGGGCCCTTTTTTGGCCCCTAATTCCTAAACTGTTGAAAATAAAACTCCCAAAATCAATCTCAACCTTTATTTTGTGGTTATAAACCTTGTGTCGAAATTTCATAGATTTCTATTAACTTAAACTAAAGTTATAGTGCGAAAACCAAGAAAATGCTTATTTGGGCCCTTTTTGGCCCCTAATTCCTAAAATGTTGGGACCAAAACTCCCAAAATCAATACCAGCCTTCCTTTTATGGTCATAAACCTTGTGTTAAAATTTCATAGATTTCTATTCACTTTTACTAAAGTTAGAGTGCGAAAACTAAAAGTATTCGGACGACGACGACGACGACGACGACGACGACGCCAACGTGATAGCAATATACGACGAAAATTTTTTCAAAATTTGCGGTCGTATAAAAAGTAATGTCCCTCATGATTGGAATATGTGACCATGCTTCCGGCCATTTATATTGTGCCCATTTACCATCAAAATATGCAAGTCAGTGTACAAATGCAACGTTTCATTTGTTATCCACGTGTTTTCTGATAGATAACAATCTCCGTTAAAATGTTCCAGAAAAATCAGCCACATTTTGCATCTTCTCTGAGATCATTATTCATTCTAATTGAATAAAAATGCATTTTATTTTTTATAGACCCTATGACATCATAAAACCTGCGAAGGATAGCCCTAGACGAAGTAATCGCCCTTGAACAGAAAGCCATCAAACCCACTACTGATTCCAAGTCCTTGTGTGTAATCTTTTTATTCAACAAAATCGGTTCAAGTAAGGACTTTAGCTTTAACAATTTGTCTTGTGGTATTCTGACAACCATTTCAACAGTGTCAATGACCAATCCTAAAAATTTCAAAGATGTTACAGGTCCAACTGATTTTTCCGAAGCAATCGGAACACCTAGTTCCTCACAAATATCTGAAAAAGTGTCTAGCATCATTTGACATACAGGTGTATCCTCAGGGCCTCCAAATAAAAATTCATCCAAATAATGCACAAGTGATTTCACTCCACTCCGTTCAACTACTAACCAGTGTAAAAAGGTCGAACACTTATTGAATAAATTACATGAAATTGAACATCCCATAGCCATACTTTTATTTACAAAGAACTTTTCATAAAAATAAATCCCTAACAATTCAAAATATGATGGGTGCACTAGCAGCAAACGAAAAGCGGACTTTATGTCCCGTTCCCCAATCAATGCAGACTTTCCGAAGTGAGCTGACCATTTGTATAACTTCATCAAAAGATGCATATTGAACGGAACATTCATCGCGATCAATAAAATCGTTGACCCCGGAACCTTCCGGATATGATAAATGAGATATTAACCTCCAACCTTTCTCTTTTGGTACTAGACCGATAGGAGAAGTCCTAAGAGTAGAAATCGGCTTTTCTAAAAAAGGACCAGCCATCCTACCCGCTTTTACCTCCTGATCTAACTTATCCAACGTTTCAACTTTATGACAATTTGCCGACTGTAAATTTTTGGAAAATAAAAGAAATTCTCGGACCTGAATATTTCAAACGAAAACCACATAAACATCCTTCATATAATTCTTTTGCTTCACCTGCATACGGATATGCCCTCAGCATATTTTTCAAAACAACAATCTTAATAGGGGTTCTACCAATTCGCCATAGTTCTGATATTTGGTCTATATCTTGCTTGTGTGAACTGTGTGGCATTTCTTGGGGAAAATCTGACTCTTGACTCGGCGCTCCTTGGGCGAAATTGAAACTGGGGCCCTGCTCTATACTGAGCACCGGGTGCCCGAAACTGAAACTGAGAGCCTGTGTTATATTGTGTATTACCAACATGAGGTCTCACATTTCCCAGTTGTCTTTGACAGTTTATAATTGGATGTGAACCATTACACCCGAAACACAAATGGCTATAAAAGCAAGGTGTTTTCCAACAGCTTCCCTCATAGTTATAACTATAGCATTTGTTCCCATGACCACTACTGTCTTGAATATTACTATTAGATACATTTAAGGACACATTTGAGATAGTATTCACTGGTTGCATATATAACGACCAAAGCTCATTGTCTATATTACTCCATAAACTGGATGGTTCATGAGCTTTTCTTAGTCTATATTGCTCATCGTAATTTTTCCAACCCATACCTTGGTTTCTTTGAGCCCCAAGGCGTATTGTGTGCATGTATTTTAACAATTCCTTAAATCGGTTTACGTGCACAGCACAATAAATATAAATAAAATTGATGAAAGCATCTGTCCACTTCTCAATATTTGTAATTTTTTATTGTTGAGAAATGGGTTGTAAAATGAATTCCCCTTGAGCCCATGTCAACTTTTGTTTGTTAGAACTCGTGTTGACTGCAATATTTAATAGACAAGCTAAATCTATGAATTCCCCTTTCAATATTTTTTCTTTAATTGACTGTGTTACATTTATGCCTAGATTCTCATGAACACTTTCAATTCTATTGGGAATTTGTACATAATCATTATTGGTCACATTACCTGTTTGTGACAAAAACTGTGTGTAATCAACAGTTGGCTGGGGTCTATTGCACGTCTTGGTTGCCATGGTAACATGTCCGGAATGTGGACGGAGTTGTCTGATTGCTAGAAAATGTTGGCATCAACATTCTTATCGTTGATACTGTTGCAGTTGTTGGTATGGCAGCGCCGTCATGTCCAGAAGTTGTATAGATAGCCTCTGGCCTTGTAACCGTCATAGATGATTGTACTGACGCCCGTGACGAAACTCCCTTCGACACCACCGGGGTCCTTCTTACTCCAGCTCTCGCTGATGCTGTACGCTTCCTGGTACCTCTTCTCAACATACTGAAACTCACAATTATATTTATTTATGCATTTATTTTTATTAAATTTATTTATTTACTTATTTCAAATTTATTCGTTTTGTTTGTGTGTGTAACCAAAAGTCTTTAATCAATGACAATATATCTTAAAGCTGTAGCCGTTCAAACGATGTATTATCGTTTTTGTTGAATTGATAGTATGTCGTGCTCTACGAAGTAATTACTTCCGCAGCAGAATCACTGGGTGAATTATTCACCAAATATAAACTCACCACAAAAATATCATTTCTTTAACTTAAGTCGTATTGTGATTAAATATTTTTTCTTTTATTTCATATTCGGCACCACGTGGCGGCCACGCCGTTTCGAAATTCAACAATTTCTAACTATTTTACAATTTTTTTATTTAAACAATTTTTTGTATTATCCATATATCTCTTTGCCTTTTACTCTTTGCCTTTTATACATATATAAAATACCAACTTTTTAATATCCACTATAATACTTCAACTTGATTTTCAAAATACTTCTCTCTGTATTCTGTTCACTTGCAGCTCAAGGTTAAAAAGAACGCTAACGTCAAATTGACGTCACCACTATACATCCTATCGACTACATATGAATTTATAAAGGAAAGCACTGCAACGGACGAGATTAAAACTTTCCACTAGAATAACCGAATTTATGTATATTACATAAATTGTATTATTATATTTTTTTCTTTAAACAAATAAATTCAAATGAATTGGTTACTTCAGCTGTTATTTATATGTCAACTTAGATACATTGTTATTTTAAGTAATATTAGTTTGTTGACGTTTGTCCGGTTGATCGTCCTGTGTACTTACTTATCTGAACTTTGCCTTTGAATTGACTAATTTTAATTCACCTACCGTATAAGCAATATTTATGAGGTTAGTGTGTTAATGGGTTTCCGATTAATGATAAACTATGCGAAGAAGTACATGTTAACCGGAATATTTGGTTTCTGTTTAATGTCCAAAATTCATAATATTTACCTTAACGCTACTTCTGAATAGCCATACTCGTCTCAGTACAAATGGAATACCAACAAATTATCTGAAATAAATATGGCATATGCACAGTGTAGATACTATTCTGTACGCTTTCCGGAAGTCGCGATTTTCGAAGCGAGAACGTTTTGGATCACATTTTAAATTTGTCGGATATACTATATTAAACGGTAAGATGTTCATCTGTACATTGCTTAATGATTAATTCAGCTGACATCGATATTCACAAATGGTTTATAATTAAATTTAGCACATTCATTATTCGTATCTTTGCCTTAATTAAGAGATTTCCAAGTGCATCACTAAGGAAAATCAGTCGGTGAACCTAAATACAATCTTTTTGCACTCTTAATGTACAAATTAACGTAAAATCCAGACTTAATTTACTAAATAGAGTATATTTTAAGTGGTGGTAAAAGTTTCAGCCAGATCTTTGAAGCCAGAAATAAGAAAATTACACTTGTTTGAATTTCTCACTGTACGATCAGTCGAGCTTGTATATTTTGAAACTGTATGATCAGTCTTTATTTCACTGTATTCTAGTAGTGATTTCAAAGTTATTTACGATACATTAGAAGATGTCATTTTTCTAAATAACACAAATATATTTTAATAAATGCACATCCTGTAAACTTTTCAAACATGTTTTAGCTTGATAGGGTGTACTCGACTTACTACATTAAGTATAAGGATGTTTGAATGTGGCTGAAATAAGAAGAAGGTTAAAATTTGTTTGTTTATAGAAGTTTCAGGAATGTCCTCCGTTATACTTAAAATTGTACAATCACACAGATTTAATTGTTACTATTAAAAATGCATGAATTTACAAACATTCGAGGCCGTACTGTAGCCTATAATTGATCACAGTTCCTTCACTTTGTTTTTGGATGTAGATCTGTCTCTTTCACACTCAATTGTACACCACTTTGTAAAGCGATGGTTTATAGTGATAATGATGTCCGTCTTTCCGTTCGTCCGTTGGACTGGAACAACATGTTTCGCCGGTTTTGCAAGCGCATCTCCTCATAAACCATTAAATATACATTGGGGTTTCCAGACATTTTTAAATGGAGAGGGGGTCCAATCCAGGAGAAAAGAGGATTCCAAATATATGTTCCCATACAAATGCATTGAAAGTTAAAAAAGAGTTTCAAACCGCCGGATCCCAATTTTCTTTAATCCGTCACTGGTATAACTATTAATTATTTTTTACTTCGATTCCGTATCATAAATTATAATATAAAAAAGAAGATGCGGTATGATTGCCAATGAGTCAACCGTCCACAAGAGATCAAAATGACACAGCTATTAACAAATATAGGCCACCGTATGGCCTTCAACAATAAACAAAGCCAATACCACAAAGTCGGCTATAAAAAGCCCCGAAATGACAATGTAAAACAATAGACCACTTTCGAGTTCATCCGTCACCGGAAAAAACTGGTCAATTATACGCGCCTTTATCGCAGTCATCTGTGCGTTTAGGGGCGTCGTCACTTCCTTACAAGGTTGAGCGAGTGGTTGGAAAATTATAATTCTATATTGTACGAATTATTCGGCAAATTGAATTCTGAAAATAGACAATCAACACTGCTGTCATTAGGGAATTGTCAGTAAGTACCTACAGAGCAACCATTATTTCTAGTTTATCCTGCACAAAAACGATCACTAAGACGCTTGATGAACGTAAATAGTGCAGGGATACAGGCGAGCCCCTCTATCTGGTAAATGACGTCATAAAGGCGTGCATAATTGACGAGTTTTTGCCGGTGACGGATGAACTCGAAAGTGCTCTTTTCAAACGAGAAAATTAACGGCCTTATTTGTATAAAAAAAGGGATATATTTCTTATTTTATTAAAAATATTTTAAGGGGATTCTTTATATAAGATACGGACTTGAACATTGCATTATATGGGGGCACCCATCAGGTATTTCCAACTGTGACCTCCAAAACGAATTGTTAAACTTTTCTAAAATCGCTCCATTTTTAATCTATTAATGTACTATGGACCTTCTATTTCGAATTTTTTGTAAAAATATTTTTGATGTTTCTCTATCTAAAATACGGACTTTGTCATAACCTCATATTGGGCGTACCTATTTTATATCCACAACTTCCTTAAGACACTTGTCATAAATTAATGAATATTTTTCAGATTCCTTATCATTTAATTCAATTGTGTACCTCTTATTTTGGTTTTTCGAAAAATCATCAGTTTTTTATTTCCATGATATGGACTTTTCCACTACCTTATTGGGTGGTACCCGCTTACTATACGCAACTTTCAAAAACTTACCATATACTAGTACTAGTATTAATAAAAGTATAAACTTTCTCATATTCGTTATTAAATGATGCCCCTGTGTACCTATAATTTAGTTTTTCTGGTGGTTTATTTTTTTCCAAAACATGGACTATAGAAGTGGCGGGGTATTATTTCGTTAATTCTTTCCTCAATACCTAAAGTTTTTAAACAAAGCTTTCTCTATCTATTTTTTGTCATTTTAAAAGAGACATGCTTGATGTATGTAATCACCAATTGGTCAACGGTAGACGGTGTAAATAGTCTTAAAAATGTAATAGTTAAACAGATAACTGCAACGACACACTAATACAAAGTCCACAAGCGAATCATGTATTGCTTTATAGGCATTTGATTTTAAGTAAGACTGACGAAACAAAAATATAATTATTTTGCCGTCTACAAAAATCATCAGAAATATATTTGTATTGTCTGATGAAAGAAATTACACGTTATAGTTCCATGGACATAATCATAAATTATATCACATAGACACGTATATACCTTCAAATTGCCGTTGTTTTTCAGTCAAGGTCGTTAAAAACTTCCATTTGTTGTTGTTTTTTTCTTCAAAATCACGACTGGTCATACAGACAAAAAATCTGAAATCGCTACTAGAATACAGTCAGTTTTAGACTGATCGTACAGTAATTTATTTTGGGATCCTCAATGAAAACATATTTTTTATTTGAAATACGAACATTCTACTTAAATACGGTAGGAATATTGAAACAGTATATATTTTACTGTAAACTGATGCAAATATTTGCAATAAAAGATTATTTGCTTTGTACTACGAGAGCAAAATTGTCAATCGATTTCACTTTTTTCTATGAAGTTGGTGTGATGCACGCGTATATTTTATATTCTACTGCATGTTTTTGTTACAGTTACTGATATTTATGATGTTGTACATACATTTAAGATGTGCAAAGCACTTTATAGATATAGGAGTAAACAAATGATGAGAAAAAGCACCCAAAACAAAACCGTTCTGTTAGCCAGTTTGAAATCCTCGCTTCGAAAATCGCGACTTCCGGATAGCGTACAGAAAAGTATCTACACTGTGATATGAACTTGGAAATTTAAGTCATATGAAACGAGTTTCTTGTTATCCAGATGTTAAAGAAATCATTTAAACAATGCATGCATATATATATACTAAACTTAGTCCTCTATGTTCGTTTTACGAATCTAAAACGCATTATCGAGTCGACAGATTATATTTCATTCAGAGATTGTTGATCGCAAGCCCGCGTAGTAAATACAGTCAAAACTGCCGAGTTTGTTACAGAAGTTTCCGGAACTTGAAATTAATGAAAAATTAACACAGAGTTGTTGACACGTGAAAAATAAGTGAATTGATCGAGCGCGCGAGTTTTCTTTTGTTTTAAAGTCACTTAAATAAATATCAGCAATGTGGTTACTTCATATGATAATGGTGGTGGATATGTGTGCAACGTCCAGCGGCAGTTATTACATGCATATCAGGATTGGATATGCATAAAAATATTTTTTTATTTTACTTGGAGGTCACCTTGAGGTAGATTTTCGACTTGCTAGTTTACAACTTTAATTATCACAATTTATCCGTAAGCATTGTTTAGCAGTCATGGGAAACATTATCATGACTGTCATCATTCCCCTTACTCTTTGTCGCGTGCCTAGTCAGGCTAGCGGTAAAGTAAGAAATGAATATTTTTCAAGAATTAGATTTAACCAAACCGAAGATCGAACCTAAAACCTCCTGTACTCGAGGCGAACACGCAAACACGAGACCATCGTATGTACAATTATCTTAAGTGTAAATAAATAGTATCTATTTCAGAAGATAACCTCATTAGCCAAAGCTTATCTTCCTTTTGGAATCTTCAAAGTATGTCAGATATATACATGAGGTATACAACATATAAGGTAAAAGTACATACATGTCAACAAATAGTATCTATAGCTCTATGAAAGGTTCACATATATATGATGAATAATAGTTGTGTTTTTACGTATTTCAATCTTTGCTTTGTTTTAACTACATTGTTTTCTCGTTTGAACTGTTTCACATTTAGTCATACCAGAGCCGTTTACAACTGACTCTACAGTATAGGTGTTGCTTAATTGTAGGGCTATAAGGTTATACCTTAAATAGTCCGAGATTACTCTGACGTCCGACGGCTGTTTTGCCAGACAAGTTGGGGCCGTGGGACGTCAGAGCTTGTCCCATATCAAAAAGTGGATATTTGCCCACCAAAAATAGATGCACTGCCTCCTCGCTTCTGGAGCCGACTGAGGGCCTTGGAATTATATAAATCGGGCTTCAATCTCTTCATTTTTCATTTATCTCTTCATTTATGTAAGTTTCACCGACCTGCCAACCTTTATTTTTCTATATTTTAACAGTTTTCACAGTGACCTACGATTTCTGCATCTTGCCTTTCATTTTGGGCAAATATCCACTTTTTGATATGGGACAAGCTCTGACGACCCACGGGCCCAGCTTGTCTGGCAAAACAGCCGTCGGACGTCAGAGTAATCTCGGACTATACCTTAAATAGTTGTTTTTTGTCAACTATAGAGACGAAAATACAAAATGGACATTCAAACTCATAAGTCGAAAAAAAAACTGACAAGGTTATGGCAAAAAAATGGAGAAGACCAACAGACAACAACATTACACAAAACACAGCATTCGAATACTGATGACTGAGCAACACGAATCCCACCAAGGCTGATCTCAGGTGATTCGGGAGGACCAGCCGAAACTGCTCCGTTTACCAATTAAACCCGACTTATATCTGAGAATATGATGTTATTACTAGCAATTGGGGCATGCAATGTAAATATGAAACCACAGCTCGTTTAAAAATTTCATCTCAAAGACTTGGAATTGAGAAACAGATTATGTGTTTATGAAAGGCGCCGCTTGTGAGCAAAGCGCGGACATCATCTTTATCTAAAATATATAGTTTTGACTTCGGTGTGTACAAACACTCATAGACGATTTATGTGACCTAACATCTTTCTACACAAAACCACTGGAGACTATTGTCTGATCGAAAATATGACCACTGAACATGTAAAATCTCCTCCCCGAGTTTCGTTTGAATTAGTATGATTCATGACAATATCATTCTTTTATCTTCATTAAATAAGACAAATTGATATAGTTACGATAGATCGATATTTAATCTTCATCAAATAAGACAAATTAATCTAGTTACGATAGATCAATATTTTATCGTCATCATATAAGACAAGTTGATATAGTTTCGATAGATCGATATTTTATCTTCATCAAATAAAAATATAGTTACGACAGATCGATATTGATCTTCATCAAATAAGAAAAATTAATCTAGTTACGATCATTCGATGATTTATCGTCATCATATAAGACAAATTGATATAGTTTCGATAGATCGATATATTATCTTCATCAAATAAATCTAGTTACGATAAATCGATATTTTATCTTCATCAAATAAATCTATTTAGGATAAATCGATATTTTATCTTCATCAAATAAATCTAGTTAGGATAAATTGATATTTTATCGTCATCAAATCATACAAATTGATCTATAAAAGATAGATCGATATTATCCTTATCAAATAAGATAAATTAATTTAGTTACGATATATGGATATTTCATCAAATCAAATCAGACAAATAATCTAGTTACAATAGATCGATATGTTAATTAGATTGAATAATCGTCTTCCTCGATTTTTGAACAATATTTTATCTTTTATATAAGAAAAGCATGAAAACATTAACATTTATTTTTATTGTTTTCATTGTTAAGAACTGCGTATGATTTGTGAAGACTTTGAGTCACATTTTTACGAACTTATTTAACTTCTTCATTTAGCGATGTGATTGTAGAAGTTTATTGGTACAAAGAGGTTAGAAGGTTATTTGGTACTAAGACTATGTACTCTGGTTGAGCAGTCTATTTGTGGATGATTGTATTCAGCCAAACAAGTCAGTGTAGGTGATACTAAATAGAGCACAGAATAAACAGTGATATGGAAATACCATGTACAAGTGCTTTATGTATATTATAATCAAATAATCAAGAAAAGGAATATACATTATGTTTATGGGCAAGCTGAAGGACGCATCCGGGTGCAGGAGTTTCTCTCTTCATTGAAGACCTATCGGTGACCTTCTGTTGTGTTTTCTCTATGGTCAGGTTGTTGTCTCTTTGACACATTCCCCATTTCCAATCTCAATTTATTATGATTAACTAAAACCATCGCAATTGTTGATATTTGGTAAGAGATATATTACTAGTTGTCAAAGCTTTTACATAGCCCTGCTACTTTTTCTATTAATTTTTGTAGCTCATTATATTGGGTAGTCGTTTAAGTTTGGACCCGAATGTGAAAACTTTGAAGTATTTATTCTATTTTGTTATAACCTACTCGTTGGTCACTCAGGGCAGTGAGGTTGTATACCATGACACATTCCTTATTTTCATTTTTTTCTTTTATTTGATTTATTCTGATAAATATCATAATAACTAAACCAAAACATTTAGTTCCACTCGAAAAAGATATGAACTATCACCTTTAATCAAATGAGAAAGACTAATATGGCTGTCTGTGTTCTTTCATTTTATACAATGTGATTCCTTTCAAAATATTTTTTTTCTCCAAATTACTAAATAAGCCAATTTCTAGCTTTATTATTTAAGAAATAATTCCTTCATGTCATGTTCTATGCTCATTTTAACATGAGTAGGCATTATATTTGTCGATATTTTACACTGAGCGTTAGCAAGTTGTAAAATGTGATCAAATGTAATGCCTATCCATGTTAAAATGAGCATAGAGCATAGAGCATGACATGAAGGAATTATTTCGATTCTAATAGGAAAAATAAACAGTAACTTCGTGCGCATGTGTCAAACATATGTTGTGCTCATTAGGACACGGCTTTGTTTACAAAGCGTAATAAGGACGTCATATTAGAAAGGCAATTTTGGCTATTTTATTTTATCATGTCTCGATAATGTCGAACAAGAAAATTTGTATATTAAAGCACCTGTTATTTGTGCGCGTAATGACTTCCAGATAAAAATGTGAAACTAGGTTTCTAGACCAAATATTGAAAAAATGCTTTGTACCGTCTAGACTGATCGATTTCTTAAGTCCATTGTGCACTAGTATTATGCATGTTGCATATTTTTTAATGAATGTGTATGAGACACCTCCCCCCACAAAAAAATAATAATAAGAGGAAAATTGCAAAGCAGGAAAGAACTGAGGAAATGACTTAAGTAATATTGAACATTGAAATTCGTTAGTATGTTACACTTTACTATTGTGCTCAAACCAGATTTAGTACAATAGTATAGTGTCATAATGTTTATTGTATAAGACTGTTGATTTGTATAGGTATGAACAGTGAGCCAATTCCTGATCCACTATTTCACACTATTCAAACCCAATATATCATGTATTGGTACCATAGCTTTTAACCTGATGATACAACTTCAGGTGTTGTTGTACATTTAACGACAACTTCAAATACGAAAGCTAGCTTCAGGGGCGGATCTAGCCATTTTAAAAAGGGGTCCTAACCAAGGATAAAAGGGGTGTTCAACTACATGTCCCCATTCAAATGCATTGATCGTTTACAAAAAGAGGGTTTTAACCACCGGATCCCCTTTGAATACGCCACTGAGTTTCCCCAGCATCAAGAGCATCCCCACATACCGGTCAGTGCCCTGAGTTCAAAATACCAATGATTTAAAACAAATTATGGGGACAGTTTCAAAATATCTTACTTAAAACGTTTTTAATTGTTCAATAAAAGAAGTATTTTTGTACCCCTGAATTGATTACGTACGCTGTATGTAAACACTTTGGACTGTTATGTCCTCGATGCACGTTCAGTTTGCACTTTATTTGGCCTTTAAACGTTTTTAGATTTGAACAGAACTGGCGAGTTGTGGATCGAGGAACCATGTGTTTAGAGTACAAAGGTATAAGCATGGTAACTTTGGTGATTTTTTTGTTGTTGTCATCCTGTAAATTCCAGTAAATAATTGATACTGAACATTGAGTACACATCACTCATACAATCCATCTTTTAAGTTTGTAGTACAGTACAGTAGTAATCTTGATTTTTATATTAATATATTTATGGTATTAATCATCGGCAAACTTCTATCGCTTCAATTTATGGCAATGAAAGGAAAATATAGATCCTCGCCTTTTCAGGAAAATGATGAGCGATGACTTCTATAAACTTTCCTATCTACATTGAACGTCAATATGACCGGCGTAAATGGGACACTGTAGATTAAGCGTGTTGTTTTTCTTTTGTACTATAAGTCATTGGGTTTATGAAGTGCTGCATTTGTTATCGTATAAAGTACTCATTATAGTTGCTTCATTTTGAGAATTTCTTATTAATATTTAGCTTTGAACAATCTTTACTAAATAGAAGTGCAAACTTTGTCTTAGACCGAGCATCTATATATATATATGCTATATATAGATGCTCGGTCTAAGACAAAGTTTGCACTTCTATTTAGTTAAGATTGTTCAAAGCTAAATATTAATGAGAAATTCTCAAAATGAAGCAACTATAATGAGTACTTTTGTAAGCTATTGTCCCTTCCTTATTTGTAAGATATTGATTGCCAAATGTCCAATTTTAGGTAAAAACTATAAAAAAAAATTGACATGCGACCATCTGAAAAATATGTTATTTGATTGATAGAATTTTTATTTAAGGGACAGAAATAGCACACTATAAGCCCCCTCCTTAAAATATTTATGAAAATCTTAATCTTTTTTTACTTTTTTATAACTGGATGATTTTGCTTTTATCATAAAATGATGGATGGATGTTGTGAACCTATGAAAAGTTTTTACACAATAGCTAGGGAATAGTAAAAAATACCATATAAAAAGAAAAATATTGAAGACCCCCCCCCCCCTTTTTTTCCCACACCTTGACACACACAGATTGTCAACATTTATGGTCAAACCTTCCTGTAGGGTAAATCAATGAATTTTCGTTTAGAAATGTTTAAACTTTTTTTTGTTTTTGCCCTAGTGTTACAATGTTACACGCAAAAATAGCTGAGGATTGTTTTTAAATTAGAGGTCATTGTTCAGTAGTTTGGTTTTTGCATTAGTGTTGATATATTTCACAGTTGTAAGATAATGATATAATTCAGAACTGTGAAAAGCGAAAATAGTATCCCTAAAAAGAAAAAGAAAATAGAAGCAGTTCATTTGGGACTCAATTAATATCGTAAAATAAGCACCTTATTTCTTGATCTGTATTAACCAAATCAATAGAATTGGAAGCACATTTTTGCAGTCATGTTATAATTTGCATGTATTTTTTATATGTGCCTTTAAATCAAATTCATCCTTTTTTTTTATTTGGAAAAAATATAGTAGTCATGTTCTGGTCCTGAACCAGAATCTCAACAAACCGAATAACTGGTGAAATATCCTATAAATTGACCAGTACAGCCTTGGAACCACGTGACTGAAATATGGTATCTTATAAATGACACTGTAACCTCGCATTGCTACGCAGTCTTTCGGTAATACGAGATAGGCGACACATAAGGTAGGTTGACAATAAATGTTTGGCCGCCTTCAACATACAACTGTATTAGAATGGATAACTTACTTCAAGTATATTGGTGTATTGACTTAAAAACAATTGCATGTTTTTCTTAAGGCAATACAATTTTTAAACCGATCCTCAGAAAAAAGGCACCACAATATCAACTAGGGCCTAGTCATTTAATGGTAAAAAAATCACTAATGCAAACAGAAAATGATTTTTTGCAGTCCTTTTCCTTTTTGGCATTCTTTTTGGTTACATCTAGATCTTCTGACATCTCTTGAACTGAATTTTGGAATGTGCGTATTGTTTATATGCGTTTACTTTTCTACATTTCTCGATTTCCCGATTTCTCAATTTCTCGATTTCGCTTTTTCGATTTCCCGATTTCGCGTTGGAAAAGAGAAAGGAAAAAAAATCGAAAACAAGAAAAGGGGAAATGGCCGCATCTGACCACCATATAAAGCTGATAGATAGAAGAGAAATTGATAAACTCGGTTTCTTATTGACTTCAGTTCAAACATCACATTTGACGTGATATGTTGGATTTTATGAACATCTCACTTAGATGATATAAGGCAGATTCTAATGCAACATTGTTTGTAACGTTCATTTTGATTGGATAACTTCACCAATTTTCATGACATTAATGCGCAATAGATGCAATGAAAACGTACGCGCACTAGATCATGTTATGAAACCTATAATTATTAAATGATTTTTTGATAGTCTGCATGCAACTTTTGATGATTATACTTTAAGACCGAAATGCCTTCTCTCTTGAGGCCCCTCAAGTGGGTTTCCGAGTAATCATATGATCGCGATTTTTTTGCCAATTCACATGATTTTTAAGGTTTTTTTTTATAAAAGATATTCAAATAATCAAAAATACAGTCCTAAATGATCAAATAATCACACATAAATGATCATAAGATATTTGGTCTTGTGATCAAATAATCAAAAATATGTGATAGTCCTAGATGATCAAATAATCACAAAAAAACCAAACCAAATAATCACATAATCAAAAATCCCCTGAGGAGACTCTCTCTAAGATATGTAATCAGCCATGAAGTCAAAAAAATTGGACGTCATAAATTATTTGTCACCAATGAAAAATGTAAAAATCATATATAAAAATAGTCCTTCGGTCGGGGAAAGTATAAATCGTATTAAGAAATGCGAAATCGGGATATCTAGAAATCGAAAAAGCGAAAAAGAGAAATTGAGAAATCGGGAAATCGAGATCCCGATTTCGCTTTCTCGATTTCCCGATTTCGTGATTTCGCATTTGCAAAATGAAAAGTGAAAGAGAAAATACGAAAACGCAAAAAGGCGAAATGGCCGCATCTGGCCACCATAGCTTTACGATGCATTATGAGAGCCCCCCCCCCCCCCCCCCCCAATTGTTGGGGACGATTAATGCATTTGAAGGGGACATATGGTTGGACCTACCCTTTTCCTTTTTTGAAAATAGCTGGATCCGCCCCTGATCTAGCTTGATTTTAACTCTCATTTTATTTATTTTTTAAAATATTAATACACAAAGGCTCGTTCGGTATTTTAATAAAATTAGTTTATTCAAAATAATATCACGCAATATTCCTAATAAAGAAGGTATCATATTCAAATTTATCTAAACATTCTTGATTTGTTTGTTTTTCATGTCCAATGGTATGCAGTCAAGTATTATTGTATTAATATACAAGAATTTATCCAGTTAACTATTAGTCCCAGTTTTGTCTTAATTTCAATGAATTATTGATGCATTTTCTATTATTGCTCCCAGTGTGTGTGTTATACGCTAGTTACCCTCCAAAGAAAATTTATTCAAATGTTCAAATTTAAAATGCGAGGTTTGCCGAGTGATATATTTAATCATTCATATTTTACTCCTGGCGAGAGTGGAAACATATCGTGTTATACATTCAGTATAATAAATTAAATAACACATAGCTGAGGGGCGTAACTCCTAGAAAAAAAATTGAATCGCAATTTCCCGTCGATATGCACAACTACATAATATGTCCTTATTATCTGAAAAGGTTTCGTGAAATTCTGTTGTGTGGTTTGAGAGGAGTTGCGATGACAAGAAACAGGACTGACAGACGGACGGACGGACGGACGGACTGACGGACGGACTGACGGGTCAAAAACATTATACCCTCTGCAACTCGTTGCGTGGGGTATAATTAAATGAAGAAACAACTACTTATCTTTCAGTTTTCATAGTACATATTAACCTCTGAATAAATCTTAATAATTTAATTTTGGATGAAACGCGTCTTCTGATTGGCTGACGTAATTTTGTTATGAGCCCATAGACATAATTTAGTCATGTGACCGTGACGTCATCAACGTTATTTCATGGTTTTCTACGGTTTGAATTTAGAATTAAATTATAAGAAATGACTAATATTTTTTCTGTCTATTCGAATTGTGCACCAATTTTTTTAATTTTCTTTCTTCATAGACAGAAAAAATGTTGCAGTCATTCCTTAAATAAAATATAATGAGCAACAGTCAAAGCAACACAACGTTTTCAAAATAAGATAAGCAGTTGGCACATATAATGACATTACTAGCATAACTAGGTGTATGTAAACAAACTCTATTGAGGTCACGTTTATTTATGGAACTTTATAACTTACAACATTCAATTCGCTGAAAATGGTTGACCTTCTTACATTACATGAGAAACAGGCCTAATCACGAAGACTTACAATGATCACCATATCTTTGAATGAGGTCAAGGGAGGAACATACTTACCTTGAACAGAAGTTATCACAGTTGTCCTGTAAATCGTAATTACACAATGACAATGAAATAATTTAGTCCTAGATAAACGCAATCATTGAACCATGAAAATGAGGTCATAGACATACGCTTCATCGAGAATATATAAGGCATGCGACTTTATGAAAATATTTAATTATCTAGGTCTTCTACCTCCTGAAATATAGAATATTAAACCAATAGACTATAGCTTTCGCCGGATAAATATCTTCCAATTTTACTGTCAGACTAGACAAACATTGATTATGCACTCAACATTACGTAATTTAAAATTGTTATTTTTAGAATTAGTTTTTGTTATACTTAACAATATTTATAGAATAATGATGCTTTAGAGCTTGTCAATTTATAGAGAGTATTTACACTCCGGAGGTTTTAGTCTAAAGTTTGGATTTTATTTTTGATGATTGGGTTGCCTATCTCGCCCCTTTGTAATTGGGAAAATATGGTTGATTATATAGGGAATCACCGAAGCATGACTGGAGCCCGCCCCATCCCCCTTTTCAAGGTCAGTCAGTGCCCTCTATAAAAAGTTCTGGATCTGCCACTGACATTTTTGTACAAGTAATTCATCAGCATAAATCAAATTACAAACTTTCCGATTCATGCTTATGAATTTGAAAGAAACAATCATCTCTATCGTATCTAATAAATTGTAAGCAGTGACCTTTACAACAAAACAATCATGAGTTTACACTCACATTTAAAATACATAAAGAATCTAGGATTGTCATTTTTAGTTATATTTGAAAACCATACCATTCTGAGCACTCTTTTCTTTTAGCTCTATTTTACACTATTTATACAACATGTTTCAAACATAATAAATACACATCAAGCGTATGATCCAAAGTTAATACCGACACAGCAGACCAAAGCCAATTAACTAATAAAACCTCAATGCGTTGACCTTAATAGACCTTTGATAAGAGAATTACAGGCGTGAACAATGATTAGAGATATGTACAAATACATATAAATTAACCTTGACCGCAGATAATTGATAGCTTTTAATGACCGTCTATAAGAACGATCACAGACAATATACCATAATTACGAAAGTAGTTATTGTTGATATAAAGCCTGTAAACGTCCAGCAGGAAGTATTTCAAGATACCCAGTCTGATTGTTTGAGTACTGAAAGAATATAAAACATAATAAAATAATTATTTTTATTATACAAATATTTGGGCTTAAGGGCAACACGTTATGTTACAGAAAACTTCCTTGGCGTCAGTGAATAAAAAGCGATGAATGTAAACTAACTGACGCCAACATTATACTTAACTATCCGAGCAGTGTGCGCGGCACACTGTGTGAATGCTTGAGGATATTTTTTCTCTAGTATCATGTAATTCACTCAGTTCTGTCATATTGTAAATCAAGAACAAAACAAATTACATGCTACCTGCAGTTGACACAAAACACACAGTATGTACATAAAATGATAGTGTGTTCTCAGATAATTAAGGATAATTTGCCGCTAAAATACTGTGCCTGAGCTAGCCACATATCTTTGACAGAAATGCGTCACCATAGGGGTATTTGCATACACGTGTGTGTACGACTACCAGTCTACTTGTCTCAGAGTACTTTAGCAAGCCGTTCCCGAGCGGTATAGCCTTACTTGATTTTCCACGTGGTACCGCATAAGAGTAAATCTTTGTGGGCATAGACCGACGTGAAATAGAGCTGTTGAGCAATCAAGATGAGACTATTCCTCGTTAAGGCACGTAGGCACCCTAACTACTCAGAAATGTTTTGGGGAAACGATATTATATTTGGCCAAAATAAAATATCATAGCCCAAAACGAAATATGTAACGTTATGTTGCCTGCCCAAGTTGCATATTGAGTAACCCCAAAAGATTGAAGATGTTGTGCCTGATGAAGCCTTGTGTCTTGTTAAAATTAAAGTTGATCTAGAGAAAATTAATGTCAATTTAAAAATCCTTAACCACAATATTGAGATCAACGTGAGAAGAAAAGACACAAGGCTAGGATGGAGGACAAATTACAAAGTTTTAACCGATGGTAAAAAACGTTTTCGGATTGTATCTTGTCATTTAATCTTTTCCAGCGCGGATTTAATATCCAATTTGGAAGTTCTAATGTAACGTTTAAAACAATCTGATTTCCAACGTCCCAGTGTTTGTATCATGCTGTCCTCAATACCTTGAGAACTAGCACTTGTGGCCGCACCTGATCGAAAAGAATGTCCGCTATAATCCTTGTCACTATATCCTAATGCTATGAGTATTGTTTTTAGCTTGCTTATAAAATAGTTCCGGGAAAGTGGTTTTCCGGTTTCTTCAACGAGAAACGAATCATTCTGCTTTGCGTTTAGGTTTAATCTTACACTCATCAGCTGGGATAGCAATTTATACGGACAAACGACGCCCTCTATCTTGAACAAGGAAATTATAATACCTTGTCGGAATATATCTGTCTTTGTAGCTTTTAAATTAACAGTTACTTCGCATTCTGAAACGAAATTTATGTCAGAAACGCATAAATTTGAATCTGGATCAAACACAGTTCTACATGTAAACTCATTGCATCTCAGAAAACCATAAAATGCCAGAACACACGCTGTTTGAAATGTTAAATCCATATAATCATGATTGAAAAATCCACATTGCAAACAAGTTACTATTTCCTGATTTGAATTGTTTGCACTTCTATACTGTTACTATCTTATCAATGCAACTGACTGAATAAACCTGACAAAGATTGAAAATTTAACACGTGCACCAAGTCATGAGACGGTTAAGAAAACATTGCCGTCTCTACCACAGACATAATAAATCTAGTAATAAAATGTTTATCGTCCACCTAAATAAATAATGATTTTAACAGAAGCCGAGTCGGACAGAACATGAAACATTAATATAAACATCAATTAAAAATTTCTAATTTTTATTTTTTCCCCCAATTTTCTGTAGATTACGGTCTCATAATGAAATTATTATGTAAACCTAATCCAAGTCCTCACGTCTAGACAACATTTCATATTGATATAGAGCGTAGAAAAACGAACCATTGGTCAAGAATTGTTAGCATGCAACAAAATGAACAGGCTACTTGACATACTCAATACCAATTCATTTATTCTCATATTTAAATGTGCCCTATTATTGTTTACTTTTGATTTTGATGGAGAGTTGTCTCATTGGCACTAATGCCACATTTCCTTATATCAATTCATATTTTTTTTTCAGAACTCATAATGAGGTTGTTACTAGCAATTTCCCTGCTGGTCACAGGAACCCTGTCAGCCGTGACTGATCATCAGTTTGAAACGCTCGCCAAAAAGGTAGAAGATCTTACTAGACAGCTCATGTTAACAGAACTTTCGATTGGAGAAAGAGCTCGTGCCGATGCTGATTCCGGAATCAAACAGATACGTACTACAAATGATGGTACAAAATCATATTTCACTCAAACCCACAGTTATAACTCTGTCTGCTCTATCCATGAACATTCAAATTACGACAGAACTGTCGGAATGGGAGAATTTATTGCCAACATGAATGGCGTAGAATTTAGAACAAGACATAATGATTACAAATTGCGTATGCCTAGCAAAACCTCTAAAAATTATAATCAACAGGACGATGTCCCTTTCCCTGCGGTACCGCCATCCGTATTGGCCAAACCCAATCTACAAGAACAAGTTCATGAAATGCAAAACTATTTCCGTGCTTTTGCATTTCAAAATCATAACTTCAGAGACTATAGACCATACTTCAAACCGGTTTTGTGTTATTTAGAGGGTACATGGACAACAAGTACAAAGTCCATTGACGAACCATTCCAAAGCGATCGTCATTCCATCGATGCTGAGAGCTGGTTTGACTTACAAGAAAAGATCCGATTTACATCTTACACTGGAGGAAAACACTACCTAGAGAATTTCTCATACCTCCCAACAACAATCATGAATATGATCAACGGAACTCCCGAGTATGCGCAATGGAACTATAGGATATCATGCCATCCATTGTCATTTGATTTACCTTTAGCCGCACTTAAACCCGTTGATGATATGGCAGGAAGAATTGGACACAAAATGAACTTGACAAAATATGCACATACAAGAGCAGCAAGATTTTCATTTGCTAGAAGATTGGGAAGAGAAAACCATTTCCAATGGGAAGATGGCTTCGGTAACTTTAAAGATACTGTTTATCATAATGGTCTTCTCGATAAAATTATGAATGAAATCCCAGGAAAAGACAACTATGGAGCTGTCTTACACGATAATACATTTGGAATGGACACTTTAGATCCTCATACAGTAAACGCCACTCTTCTAAATACCGGATTCTATCATCGACGATTCAAACACGATAAAAAGGGAGCTATGGGTATAAGAGATGTTCATCGTGGATTTTCAGATAGTAACTTGTTCGTTGCTCAGACGTCTAACCCAAAGGTAGCACCAATGAAAATACATTACTGTGCAAAGAATGAACATACTCACCACAAGGAATGTAAAACAGAAGCAGTCAGGTATACCTACGCTATTCCATTAGAACTTATTTATTTGACTCCTTTATTTAGTTGGAATCCTCATAACCTTAAACTAGTAGACAGGAGAGATCGTCATGGTCAAGCAGCAATCGTTGAAGGCGGTAAAAGGAACGGTGGAACAACAGTAGATAAAGCATATAATGGTACATCTTTTAAACTTTTCTATAAAACACCCGTCGAATTCTTCCATGGTACAAATGTCGATAAGGATAAGGCCGATACTGACCGAGGGGCAGTAGGTGTACTCGACAGGCATGGTGCTGTAAAAAAAGTAGTGTCTTCCGGTCAACGTATCACACTCCCAGATATTCCAGGCGTTGGAAAACTTCGACTTAGATATCCCGTCATGCCTGTCACTCGTGAAGGTAACCAGATTGGAAAGGAGCTTGACGCGGTTAAAGACGTTCTGAATCACTTGAAAGATTTGGGTGGATATCTTGACCAAAAACCAAGTGCACTTGCCGGTGCTGGAATAACACAAGCTGACTCACACTTCCGAACATCTGTCACCAACCAAGATCCACCTGGTCATCATTTCCACGAGTTTTATATTGACTATGATGACATGCAGGATTTGGCTAAAGGCCTGACAGTAACAGTAGGAACTACGACCGATAACTCACATTCTCATCAACTTGAGATAAGCTTTGACGCAAACACACATACATATAAAATACACAAGTGTGATGGCCAAGCTAAGTGTTGGGACGGTCACTCAGCAGATATTTACTCTTTGGATTAAGAAGGTGTGCAATTTTATTTACAATAAAAATAAAAAGGTTACAGATTTTTTAATTTTTTTTTTCCCAATAAAAATATTTATTTAATGATCGACTTCATAGACGAGCTCAGCTAAACACAACATACAAAAACTAAGTGACAGAGGAAAGAACGAATTACAAATGGTGATTCATATGAACTTTTGAACAACATTTTCCGTTTCAACATTGATATTTTTCTTTTTGCAAACAAATAGTAATATACATATTGATTACTTCAAGGCTACGTATAGGGTCATTTTCACTTGGAACTTATTCAGTATGAGATTGGCCACTCACAGTTTTCTAATCTTCAAAAAAAACAATTGGTTGACTCAAGCTTCAGGATTCAAGTTAAGTTGGCCACAATTTCAGTGATATTTGTTCAATTATAGCAATCATGATTTTGGTGGTGGAAGGGTGTTCATTTGTCTTCCTCACCAATATGATTGAACAATTGGACCTCCACCTTTTTTTCCAATGGTTTTACGGGGTTATCTTACAATTTTGTGACAAAATTTATTTTTCAAAAGAAAATGATTAAGTAACTTTTTTATTCATTTTCAAACATGTGCAAATACCTGTTGACATCCCCTTGTCTCATTGTACATTGGTACCCAGTGAAATAACTAGTTCTAATTTGACGTTTCTCAGTTCGAAGTTGGCATCTTTAATTTCTGTGTGACTGTCATATTTTTATGTGAGAGGTTTAAACTAGCTATATAACCAGGGTTTTTTTTTCGACATTTTCTACATACATATATTTGTTTAGGGGCCAGCTGAAGGACGCCTCCAGGTGCGGGAATTTCTCGCTACATTGAAGACCTGTTGGTGACCTTCTGCTGTTGTGTTTTTTTATTTTGGTCGGGTTGTTGTCTCTTTGACACATTCCCCATTTCCATTCTCAATTTTATTTGTTTGTTTATATAGTGTTTTAGATTATAACGTAAAGTTGACTACTGTATCCCTAATGCTATTTTTGACATTTTAACCCTGTATATGTTACAAGAAGATGTGGTATAATTGCTAATGAGACAACTCTCCAACAAGGGACCAAATGGTACTGAAATTAACCAATATAGGTCACCGTATGGCCTTCAACAATGAACAAAGTCCATATCGCATAGTTCGCTATAAAAAGCCCCAAATGACATAAGTAAAACAATTCAAAAGAGAAAACTTACCGCCTAATCAGTTTATGTTTGATTTGTTCACATAACGTTGTCAATATAATGGAATTTTATACGACTGTCATGCAAGTGAGATGTTTATCTGGCTATAAAACGAGGTTAAAGCCGCCATTCTCTTAATAAGAAAATGTCTGTACCAAGTCATGAATATGACAGTTTGGATGTGTTTGGGCTTTTGTTTCTGTCCTTTGAAAAGGGACTTTCCGATATAAATTTCCTTGTAGTTTGTTTTTTTCGTTATTTTACTTTTTTCTTAGTTTCTGCTTGACATATTTACTTTCAAGCTGTCAGTTCAATTTTTTTAGGTTGACTTTCTCGCTTCCAAACACATTTCTAATTTTAACTTGGTTTTTCTAAATTTCAAACTTGACGTTTTCACTTCCAGGTTGACATTTTTAAGTTTGAAGTTTAAATTGTTAAACAAATAAGTTGGAACTAAGAAATATCAACTTAGAAATGAGAAATGCCAAATTGAAAGTGAACAATTACAATATTGAAATTAAATATTTTCAAAATAGAATGTTCCGACCAGAATTTCGAATATACAAGATAAGACTTAATAAATGAACTCTGATAACAACTGACTATCAAATGTGAATCAATGTGAGTTCATTGATAAGAATCACTATTTGTAAACTACGTAAAAACTCTTTTAAAAGTTCATGTTAAAGGAAAATAACATGAATACCAAACGGAACGAGACTGGTGTATAAACATGCGTAGGGTCAGCATCTTCAGCAATGCACGCATTGATGACTGCTGTACCCCTGTTTTGACAATTTTACATATTATGTTTGTTTTGTTCACGCAACGTTGTAAATATAATAAAATTTGATGCGATTGTCATACAAGTGAGAGGATAAGCGCTATAAAACCAGGTTAAATCCACCATTTTCTACATTTGAAAATCCCTGTACCAAGTCCGGAGTATGACAGTTGTTGTCCGTTCGTTTGATGTGTTTTATCATTTTGTCATTTGATTAGGATTTTCCGTTTTGAATTTTCCAGTCACCGTCTTCTACTTTGCGCGCATTTCTATTCGAACTCAGACTGACTCAAACCTATCAATCGGTAATATACATTTAACCACTAGATCGTGCTGTAAGGTTACACAATTCATATTGATACAACTTTGACATTCAACAGTTGAAAAAAATATATTTTAAAACTGATACATGGCTAAATAATCATACGATATGTCATAATAATGGATTGGTAACCGAAAAAAAAATGTCGTTGAACAATATAACGAGAAGACAAATCATAAGCAGTGTGAATACATAGTAGACTATAATATCTCAAATCAGCTCTCATCCACACTACAAATCACAAATTCAGCTACCGATCAAGACCTGTGGGCAAAAAACTTATGAAGGTAACAAATCACTTTACCTATACGCACTTATTGTCGACCCCCATCAGATAAAGAACAATCCCTAGAACAAGTTGGTATCTAACTCAAAAGAGGTCTATACAAGAAAACAAACTCAAATATCTGGGTACGTTGCTATTTGAACCTTGGCGGCCATATTGAATGGAACACACCAGCAGCCATACCAAGTAAACCTTATACATCAACAAATCATTCGTCTCATCTCGTTCCATTCCGTACCCTCAAGGAGAGTACCGGATTCTACCGAGGATTGCCGAATGCAACAACTCTTCTAAATGATAACTTAACCTAGGTCATAAGCAAGAAACGACACAACCCTAGATCTGTCGTAGATGACCATCCCCTCATTTGTCAGTATATGCCAAACATTACAACCAATATGAGCAAGTGTTCACAACATGGTTTACAGTGAAATTAACTTAGTCTTGCAGCAAAATAAACAACAGGCTCATAACTAAACTACAAAAAGTCAAATATGAAGTAAAAGAAAAATAAAGACCTCACTGAAACCTACAATAGCTCAAACAAGATTAAAATAAATGAATCACGATGAACTTTGGAACACTTTAAAAACCAACATTCAAAAATCTATTACTATAAAGTACATTCAAACAAAAAGTATTGGTAACTAATCAATATCTATCTCTGATAAACTACCAACTATAAAAGCTCATTCACAGTTAAAACAAAATTAAATTAAAGAAAAAAGTATAAAAACAATACCAACCAGATGCTTCGCAGGGCGTAGCTTTATACGACCGCAGAGGTTGAACCCTGAACGGTTGGGGCAAGTATGGACACAACATTCAAGCTGGATTCAGCTCTAAATTTGGATTGTGATAAAATAGTTGACACAGCATAGGTTTCTGACACAGAATGAATGTGTTCTAATGAACTTAAAATTTTTGTTTTCTCTTAGAGCAATTCACTATGCTGTTCAATATTAATCCTCTCAAAATAATGTTTGAAGAAATTTTCTTTTTATTTATGAAATTTCAAATGAGAAAAATTGAACCCAATTTTTTAATCACATCCCCCTTTCCCTTATTCCAAAACTAATCTCAATTAAAATATTCTAATGGAGTTTGCAACAATAACTACTCATTTAAATACATCATAAAATAAACTGTAAATAAAATGTAAAAAAACTGCTTGTTATCACTGAATGGTAAAGATTATTTAAATTTATCAGTTGGTAGTAAAAAGTGAATATACATTGTATATTGTATATAACAAAGATTAAAGTTGATTCTGGACAAAGAAAGATAACTCCAATTAAAAAAAATTCTTGCAATAAGATATTTCTTGCTTACTATTTTGGACAAAGATAGATAACTCTAATTAAAAAAAAATTTGCTATTTCACAATATTGTGAAATTAGATATTTCTTGCCATTGCACAATACTGTGCAATTGAAAAGACTTGCTATTCCACAATACTTAATATAATAATTTTAGATCCTGATTTGGACCAACTTGAAAACTGGGCCCATAATCAAAAATCTAAGTACATGTTTAGATTCAGCATATCAAAGAGGCCCAAGAATTTAATTTTTGTTAAAATCAAACTTAGTTTAATTTTGGACTCTTTGGACCTTAATGTAGGCCAATTTGAAAACGGGACCAAAAATGAAGAATCTACATACACAGTTAGATTTGGCATATCAAAGAACCCCATTTATTCAATTTTTGATGAAATCAAAAAAGTTTAATTTTGGACCCCGATTTGGGCCAACTTGAAAACTGGGCCAATAATAAAAAATCTAAGTTCATTTTTAGATTCAGCATATCAAAGAACCCCAAGGATTCAATTTTTGTTAAAATCAAACTTAGTTTAATTTTGGACCCTTTGGACCTTAATGTAGACCAATTTGAAAACGGGACCAAAAGTTAAGAATCTACATACACAGTTAGATTCGGCATATCAAAGAACCCCAATTATTCAATTTTGATGAAATCAAACAAAGTTTAATTTTGGACCCTTTGGGCCCCTTTTTCCTAAACTGTTGGGACCAAAACTCCCAAAATCAATACCAATCTTCCTTTTGTGGTCATAAACATTATGTTAAAATTTCATTGATTTCTATTTACTTAAACTAAAGTTATTGTGCAAAAACCCAGAATAATGCTTATTTGGGCCCTTTTTTGGCCCCTAATTCCTAAACTGTTAAAACCAAAACTCCCAAAATTAATCCCAACCTTTCTTTTGTGGTCTTCAACCTTGTGTCAAAATTTCATAGATTTCTATTAACTTAAACTAAAGTTATAGTGCGAAAATCAAGAAAATGCTTATTTGGGCCCTTTTTGGCCCCTAATTCCTAAAATGTTGGGACCAAAACTCCCAAAATCAATACCAACCTTCCTTTTATGGTCATAAACCTTGTGTTAAAATTTCATAGATTTCTATTCACTTTTACTAAAGTTAGAGTGCGAAAACTAAAAGTATTCGGACGACGACGACGACGACGACGACGACGCCAACGTGATAGCAATATCCGACGAAAATTTTTTCAAAATTTGCGGTCGTATAAAAATTAAAACCAAGCTCTAGATTGATTGATTGTTGGTTGCATCACATCCAGTAGCTCTAGAAAGAAATGAGAAACTCGTACTGGCAATATATCAAAATATGATTTTTAATATTGAAATAAGAGAACTAGATCAACCATGCTTAAAACTGATACTCTATTCTTACATTAAAAGCCAGGAAGATGAAAACACTGGAATATCCCTTCTGCGAAATGAAGGCTCCCTGCATTCAAGTCCATCTAAGAAAGAAATATACTCAACAAACAATTTCAGTCTGTGACTACACTGAAGCAAACACTATACTCTCAACAAACAATTTCAGTCTGCGATACACTGAAGCAAACAATACACTCTCAACAAACAATTTCAGTCTGTGATTACACTGAAACACACGCTATAATCAACAAACAATTTCTGTCTGTGATTACACTGAAGCAAACACTATACTCTCAACAAACAATTTCAGTCTGCGATACACTGAAGCAAACACTATACTCTCAACAAACAATTTCAGTCTGTGATTACACTGAAACACACGCTATAATCAACAAACAATTTCTGTCTGTGATTAAACTGAAGCAAACCCTATACTCTCAACAAATAATTTCTGTCTGTGATTACACTGAAGCAAACACTATACTCTCAACAAACAATTTCAGTTTGCGATTACACTGAAGCAAACACTATACTCTCAACAAACAATTTCAGTCTGTGATTACACTGAAACACACGCTATAATCAACAAACAATTTCAGTTTGCGATTACACTGAAGCAAACACTATACTCTCAACAAACAATTTCAGTCTGTGATTACACTGAAACACACGCTATAATCAACAAACAATTTCAGTCTGTGACTACACTGAAGCAAACACTATACTCTCAACAAACAATTTCAGTCTGCGATTACACTGAAGCAAACACTATACTCTCAACAAACAATTTCAGTCTGCGATTACACTGAAGCAAACACTATACTCTCAACAAACAATTTCAGTCTGTGATTACACTGAAGCAAACACTATACTCTCAACAAACAATTTCAGTCTGTGATTACACTGAAGCAAACACTATACTCTCAACAAACAATTTCAGTCTGCGATACACTGAAGCAAACACTATACTCTCAACAAAACAATTTCAGTCTGTGATTACACTTAAGCAAACACTATACTCTCAACAAACAATTTCAGTCTGTGATTACACTGAAGCAAACACTATACTCTCAACAAACAATTTCAGTCTGCGATACACTGAAGCAAACAATACACTCTCAACAAACAATTTCAGTCTGTGATTACACTGAAACACACGCTATAATCAACAAAAAATTTCTGTCTGTGATTACACTGAAACAAACACTATACTCTCAACAAACAATTTCAGTCTGCGATACACTGAAGCAAACAATACACACTCAACAAACAATTTCAGTCTGTGATTACACTGAAACACACGCTATAATCAACAAACAATTTCTGTCTGTGATTACACTGAAGCAAACACTATACTCTCAACAAACAATTTCAGTCTGTGATTACACTGAAGCAAACACTATACTCTCAACAAACAATTTCAGTCTGCGATACACTGAAGCAAACAATACACTCTCAACAAACAATTTCAGTCTGTGATTACACTGAAACACACGCTATAATCAACAAACAATTTCTGTCTGTGATTACACTGAAGCAAACACTATACTCTCAACAAACAATTTCAGTCTGCGATACACTGAAGCAAACACTATACTCTCAACAAACAATTTCAGTCTGTGATTACACTGAAACACACGCTATAATCAACAAACAATTTCTGTCTGTGATTAAACTGAAGCAAACCCTATACTCTCAACAAATAATTTCTGTCTGTGTTTACACTGAAGCAAACACTATACTCTCAACAAACAATTTCAGTTTGCGATTACACTGAAGCAAACACTATACTCTCAACAAACAATTTCAGTCTGTGATTACACTGAAACACACGCTATAATCAACAAACAATTTCAGTTTGCGATTACACTGAAGCAAACACTATACTCTCAACAAACAATTTCAGTCTGTGATTACACTGAAACACACGCTATAATCAACAAACAATTTCAGTCTGTGACTACACTGAAGCAAACACTATACTCTCAACAAACAATTTCAGTCTGCGATTACACTGAAGCAAACACTATACTCTCAACAAACAATTTCAGTCTGCGATACACTGAAGCAAACACTATACTCTCAACAAACAATTTCAGTCTGCGATTACACTGAAGCAAACACTATACTCTCAACAAACAATTTCAGTCTGTGATTACACTGAAGCAAACACTATACTCTCAACAAACAATTTCAGTCTGTGATTACACTGAAGCAAACACTATACTCTCAACAAACAATTTCAGTCTGTGATTACACTGAAGCAAACACTATACTCTCAACAAACAATTTCAGTCTGCGATACACTGAAGCAAACACTATACTCTCAACAAACAATTTCAGTCTGTGATTACACTGAAGCAAACACTATACTCTCAACAAACAATTTCAGTCTGTGATTACACTGAAGCAAACACTATACTCTCAACAAACAATTTCAGTCTGCGATACACTGAAGCAAACACTATACTCTCAACAAACAATTTCAGTCTGTGATTACACTTAAGCAGACACTATACTCTCAACAAACAATTTCAGTCTGCGATTACACTGAAGCAAACACTATACTCTCAACAAACAATTTCAATCTGTGATTACACTTAAGCAAACACTTTACTCTCAACAAACAATTTCAGTCTGTGATTACACTGAAGCAAACACTATACTCTCAACAAACAATTTCAGTCTGCGATACACTGAAGCAAACACTATACTCTCAACAAACAATTTCAGTCTGTGATTACACTGAAGCAAACACTATACTCTCAACAAACAATTTCAGTCTGTGATTACACTTAAGCAAACACTATACTCTCAACAAACAATTTCAGTCTGCGATTACACTGAAGCAAACACTATACTCTCAACAAACAATTTCAATCTGTGATTACACTTAAGCAAACACTTTACTCTCAACAAACAATTTCAGTCTGTGATTACACTGAAGCAAACACTATACTCTCAACAAACAATTTCAGTCTGCGATACACTGAAGCAAACACTATACTCTCAACAAACAATTTCAGTCTGTGATTACACTTAAGCAAACACTATACTCTCAACAAACAATTTCAGTCTGTGATTACACTGAAGTAAACACTATACTCTCAACAAACAATTTCAGTCTGCGATACACTGAAGCAAACACTATACTCTCAACAAACAATTTCAGTCTGTGATTACACTGAAGCAAACACTATACTCAACAAACAATTACAGTCTGCGATAACACTGAAGCAAACACTATACTCAACAAACAAATTCAGTCTTCGATTACACTGAAGCAAACACTTTACTCAACAAACAATTTCAGTCTTCGATTACACTGAAGCAAACACTATACTCAACAAACAAATTACAGTCTGCGATAACACTGAAGCAAACACTTTACTCAACAAACAAATTACAGTCTGTGATTACACTGGAGCAAACACTATACTCAACAAACAGTTTCAGTCTGCGATTACACTGACGCAAACACTATACTCAACAAACAATTTCAGTCTGCGATTACACTGAAGCAAACACTATACTCAACAAACAATTTCAGTCTGTGATAACACTGAAGCAAACACTATACTCAACAAAAAATTTCAGTCTGTGATTACACTGAAGCAAACACTAAACTCAACAAACAGTTTCAATCTGTGATTACACTGAAGCAAACACTATACTCTCAACAAACAATTTCAGTCTGTGATTACACTGAAGCAAACACTATACTCTCAACAAACAATTACAGTCTGTGATTACACTGAAGCAAACACTATACTCAACAAACAGTTTCAATCTGTGATTACACTGAAGCAAACACTATACTCTCAACAAACAATTTCAGTCTGTGATTACACTGAAGCAAACACTATACTCTCAACAAACAATTACAGTCTGTGATTACACTGAAGCAAACACTATACTCAACAAACAATTTCAGTCTGTGATTACACTGAAGCAAACACTATAATCAACAAACAATTTCAGTCTTCGATTACACTGAAGCAAACACTATAATCAACAAACAAATCACAGTCTGCGATAACACTGAAGCAAACACTATACTCTCAACAAACAATTTCAGTCTGTGATTACACTGAAGCAAACACTATACTCAACAAACAATTACAGTCTGCGATAACACTGAAGCAAACACTATACTCAACAAACAAATTCAGTCTTCGATTACACTGAAGCAAACACTTTACTCAACAAACAATTTCAGTCTTCGATTACACTGAAGCAAACACTATACTCAACAAACAAATTACAGTCTGTGATTACACTGGAGCAAACACTATACTCAACAAACAGTTTCAGTCTGCGATTACACTGACGCAAACACTATACTCAACAAACAATTTCAGTCTGCGATTACACTGAAGCAAACACTATACTCAACAAACAATTTCAGTCTGTGATAACACTGAAGCAAACACTATACTCAACAAAAAATTTCAGTCTGTGATTACACTGAAGCAAACACTAAACTCAACAAACAATTTCAGTCTGTGATAACACTGAAGCAAACACTATACTCAACAAAAAATTTCAGTCTGTGATTACACTGAAGCAAACACTATACTCAACAAACAAGTTCAAACTTTGATTACACTGAAGCAAACACTATACTCAACAAACAATTTCAGTCTGTGATTACACTGAAGCAAATACTTTACTCAACAAACAATTTCAATCTGTGATTACACTGAAGCAAACACTATACTCAACAAAAAATTTCAGTCTGTGATAACACTGAAGCAAACATTATACTCAACAAACAATTTCAATCTGTGATTGCACTGAAGCAAACACTTTACTCAACAAACAGTTTCAGTCTGCGATTACACTGAAGCAAACACTATAATCAACAATCAATTTCAGTTTACGATTACACTGAAGCAAACACTATACTCAACAAACAATTTCAGTCTGTGATTACACTGGAGCAAACACTATACTCAACAAACAATTTCAGTTTACGATTACACTGAAGCAAACACTATACTCAACAAACAATTTTAGTTTACGATTACACTGAAGCAAACACTATACTCAACAAAAAATTTCAGTCTGCCATTAAACTGAAGCAAACACTATAATCAACAATCAATTTCAGTCTGTGATTACACTGAAGCAAACACTATACTCTCAACAAACAATTTCAGTCTGTGATTACACTGAAGCAAACACTATAATCAACAAACATGTTCAGTTTACGATTACACTGAAGCAAACACTATAATCAACAATCAAATTACAGTCTGTAATAACACTGAAGCAAACACTATACTCAACAAACAATTTCAGTTTACGATTACACTGAAGCAAACACTATAATCAACAAACATGTTCAGTTTACGATTACACTGAAGCAAACACTATAATCAACAATCAAATTACAGTCTGTAATAACACTGAAGCAAACACTATACTCAACAAACAATTTCAGTTTACGATTACACTGAAGCAAACACTATACTCAACAAACAATTTTAGTTTACGATAACACTGAAGCAAACACTATAATCAACAAACAATTACAGTCTGTGATAACACTGAAGCAAACACTATACTAAACAAACAAATTACAGTCTGTGATAACACTGAAGCAAACACTATACTAAACAAACAAATTTCAGTCTGTGATTACACTGAAGCAAACACTATAATCAACAAACCAATTACAGTCTGCGATTACACTGAAGCAAACACTATACTAAACAAACAAATTACAGTCTGTGATAACACTGAAGCAAACACTATACTAAACAAACAAATTTCAGTCTGTGATTACACTGAAGCAAACACTATAATCAACAAACAATTACAGTCTGCCATTACACTGAAGCAAACACTATACTCAACAAACAATTTCAGTTTACGATTACACTGAAGCAAACACTATAATCAACAAACAATTACAGTCTGTGATAACACTGAAGCAAACACTATACTAAACAAACAATTTCAGTTTACGATTACACTGAAGCAAACACTATAATCAACAATCAAATTACAGTCTGTAATAACACTGAAGCAAACACTATACTAAACAAACAATTTCAGCTTACGATAACACTGAAGCAAACACTATACTCAACAAACAATTTCAGTTTACGATTACACTGAAGCAAACACTATACTCAACAAACAATTTCAGTTTACGATTACACTGAAGCAAACACTATAATCAACAAACAATTACAGTCTGCCATTACACTGAAGCAAACACTATACTCAACAAACAAATTACAGTCTGTGATTACACTGGAGCAAACACTATACTCTCAACAAACAATTTCAGTCTGAGATTACACTGAAGCAAACACTATACTCAACAAACAAATTACAGTCTGTAATAACACTGAAGCAAACACTATACTCAACAAACAAATTCAGTCTGCGATAACACTGAAGCAAACACTATAATAAACAAACAACTTAAGTGTGCGATTACACTGAAGCAAACACTATAATCAACAAACAATTTCAGTCTTCAATTACACTGAAGCAAACACTATAATCAACAAACAATTACAGTCTGCCATTACACTGAAGCAAACACTATACTCAACAAACAATTTCAGTCTTCGATTACACTGAAGCAAACACTATACTCAACAAACAAATTACAGTCTGTGATTACACTGGAGCAAACACTATACTCCTCAAACAACTTAAGTGTGCGATTACACTGAAGCAAACACTATAATCAACAAACAAATTCAGTCTGCGATAACACTGAAGCAAACACTATAATAAACAAACAACTTAAGTGTGCGATTACACTGAAGCAAACACTATAATCAACAAACAATTTCAGTCTTCAATTACACTGAAGCAAACACTATAATCAACAAACAATTACAGTCTGCCATTACACTGAAGCAAACACTATACTCAACAAACAATTTCAGTCTTCGATTACACTGAAGCAAACACTATACTCAACAAACAAATTACAGTCTGTGATTACACTGAAGCAAACACTATACTCAACAAACAAATTACAGTCTGTGATTACACTGAAGCAAACACTATACTCAACAAACAATTTCAGTTTACGATTACACTGAAGCAAACACTATAATCAACAAACAATTACAGTCTGCCATTACACTGAAGCAAACACTATACTCAACAAACAATTTCAGTCTTCGATTACACTGAAGCAAACACTATACTCAACAAACAAATTACAGTCTGTGATTACACTGGAGCAAACACTATACTCTCAACAAACAATTTCAGCTGAGATTACACTGAAGCAAACACTATACTCAACAAACAAATTACAGTCTGTAATAACACTGAAGCAAACACTATACTCAACAAACAAATTCAGTCTGCGATAACACTGAAGCAAACACTATAATAAACAAACAACTTAAGTGTGCGATTACACTGAAGCAAACACTATAATCAACAAACAATTTCAGTCTTCAATTACACTGAAGCAAACACTATAATCAACAAACAATTACAGTCTGCCATTACACTGAAGCAAACACTATACTCAACAAACAATTTCAGTCTTCGATTACACTGAAGCAAACACTATACTCAACAAACAAATTACAGTCTGTGATTACACTGGAGCAAACACTATACTCAACAAACAACTTAAGTGTGCGATTACACTGAAGCAAACACTATAATCAACAAACAAATTCAGTCTGCGATAACACTGAAGCAAACACTATAATAAACAAACAACTTAAGTGTGCGATTACACTGAAGCAAACACTATAATCAACAAACAATTTCAGTCTTCAATTACACTGAAGCAAACACTATACTCAACAAACAATTTCAGTTTACGATTACACTGAAGCAAACACCATAATCAACAAACAATTACAGTTTACGATTACACTGAAGCAAACACCATAATCAACAAACAATTACAGTCTGCCATTACACTGAAGCAAACACTATACTCAACAAACAATTTCAGTCTTCGATTACACTGAAGCAAACACTATACTCAACAAACAAATTACAGTCTGTGATTACACTGAAGCAAACACTATACTCAACAAACAAATTACAGTCTGTGATTACACTGAAGCAAACACTATACTCAACAAACAATTTCAGTCTTCAATTACACTGAAGCAAACACTATACTCAACAAACAATTTCAGTCTTCGATTACACTGAAGCAAACACTATACTCAACAAACAAATTACAGTCTGTGATTACACTGAAGCAAACACTATACTCAACAAACAAATTACAGTCTGTGATTACACTGAAGCAAACACTATACTCAACAAACAATTTCAGTCTTCGATTACACTGAAGCAAACACTATACTCAACAAACAATTTCAGTCTGAGATTACACTAAAGCAAACACTATACTCAACAAACAAATTACAGTCTGCGATAACACTGAAGCAAACACTATAATAAACAAACAACTTAAGTGTGCGATTACACTGAAGCAAACACTATAATCAACAAACAATTTCAGTCTTCAATTACACTGAAGCAAACACTATAATCAACAAACAATTACAGTCTGCCATTACACTGAAGCAAACACTATACTCAACAAACAATTTCAGTCTTCGATTACACTGAAGCAAACACTATACTCAACAAACAAATTACAGTCTGTGATTACACTGGAGCAAACACTATACTCAACAAACAACTTAAGTGTGCGATTACACTGAAGCAAACACTATACTCAACAAACAGTTTCAGTCTGCGATTACACTGACGCAAACACTATACTCAACAAACAATTTCAGTCTGCGATTACACTGAAGCAAACACTATACTCAACAAACAATTTCAGTCTGTGATAACACTGAAGAAAACACTATACTCAACAAAAAATTTCAGTCTGTGATTACACTGAAGCAAACACTATACTCAACAAACAATTTCAATCTGTGATTACACTGAAGCAAACACTTTACTCAACAAACAATTTCAATCTGTGATTACACTGAAGCAAACACTTTACTCAACGAAAAAATTCAGTCTGTGATTACACTGAAGCAAACACTATACTCAACAAACAATTTCAATCTGTGATTACACTGAAGCAAACACTTTACTCAACAAACAGTTTCAATCTGCGATTACACTGAAGCAAACACTATAATCAACAATCAATTTCAGTTTACGATTACACTGAAGCAAACACTATACTCAACAAACAATTTCAGTCTGTGATTACACTGAAGCAAACACTATACTCAACAAAGAATTTCAATCTGTGATTACACTGAAGCAAACATTATACTCAACAAACAATTTCAGTCTGCTATTACACTGAAGCAAACACTATACTCAACGAACAATTTCAGTCTGCGATTACACTGAAGCAAACACTATACTCAACAAACAATTTCAGTCTTCGATTACACTGACGCAAACACTATACTCAACAAAAAATATCAGTCTGTGATTACACTGAAGCAAACACTATACTCAACAAACAATTTCAGTCTGCGATTACACTGAAGCAAACACTATACTCAACAAACAATTTCAGTCTGCGATTACACTGAAGCAAACACTATACTCAACAAACAATTTCAGTCTGTGATTACACTGAAGCAAACACTATACTCAACAAACAATTTCAGTCTGCCATTACAATGAAGCAAACACTATACTCAACAAACATGTTCAGTCTGCGATTACACTGAAGCAAACACTATACTAAACAAACAATTTCAGTCTGTGATTACACTGAGGCAAACACTTTACTCAACAAACAATTTCAGTCTGTGATTACACTGAAGCAAACATTTTACTCAACAAACAATTTCAGTCTGTGATTACACTGAGGCAAACACTATACTCAACAAACAATTTCAGTCTGTGATTACACTGAGGCAAACAGTAACCTAAACAGACAATTTCAGTCTACAATTACACTGAGGCAAACACTATACTCTCAACAAACAATTTCAGTCTGTGATTACACTGAAGCAAACTCTATACTCAACAAACAATTTCAGTCTGCGATTACACTGAAGCAAACACTTTACTCAACAAACAATTTCAGTCTGCGATTACACTGAAGCAAACACTATACTGAACAAACAATTTCAGTCTGCGATTACACTGAAGCAAACACTTTACTCAACAAACAATATCAGTCTGTGTTTACACTGAAGCAAACACTATACTGAACAAACAATTTCAGTCTGCGATTACACTGAAGCAAACACTTTACTCAACAAACAATATCAGTCTGTGTTTACACTGAAGCAAACACTATACTCTCAACAAACAATTTCAGTCTGTGATTACACTGAAGCAAACACTTTACTCAACAAACAATTTCAGTCTGTGATTACACTGAAGCAAACACTATACTAAACAAACAATTTCAGTCTGTGATTACACTGAAGCAAACACTTTACTCAACAAACAATTTCAGTCTGTGATTACACTGAAGCAAACACTATACTAAACAAACAATTTCAGTCTGTGATTACACTGAAGCAAACACTATACTAAACAAACAATTTCAGTCTGTGATTACACTGAAGCAAACACTTTACTCAACAAACAATTTCAGTCTGTGATTACACTGAAGCAAACACTATACTCAACAAACAATTTCAGTCTGTGATTACACTGAAGCAAACACTATACTCTCAACAAACAACTTCAGTCTGCGATTACACTGAAGCAAACACTATACTTAACAAACAATTTCAGTCTATGATTACACTGAAGCAAACACTTTACTCAACAAACAATTTCAGTCTGTGATTACACTGAAGCAAACACTATAATCAACAAACAATTTCAGTCTGTGATTACACTGAAGCAAACACTATACTCAACAAAAAATATCAGTCTGTGTTTACACTGAAGCAAACACTATACTCAACAAACAATTTCAGTCTGCGATTACACTGAAGCAAACACTATACTCAACAAACAATTTCAGTCTGCGATTACACTGACGCAAACACTATACTCAACAAACAATTTCAGTCTGTGATTATACTGAAGCAAACACTATACTCAACAAACAATTTCAGTCTGTGATTACACTGAAGCAAACACTATACTCAACAAACATGTTCAGTCTGCGATTACACTGAAGCAAACACTATACTAAACAAACAATTTCAGTCTGTGATTACACTGAGGCAAACACTTTACTCAACAAACAATTTCAGTCTGTGATTACACTGAAGCAAACACTTTACTCAACAAACAAGTTCAAACTTTGATTACACTGAAGCAAACACTATACTCAACAAACAATTTCAGTCTGTGATTACACTGAGGCAAACAGTATACTAAACAGACAATTTCAGTCTACAATTACACTGAGGCAAACACTATACTCTCAACAAACAATTTCAGTCTGTGATTACACTGAAGCAAACTCTATACTCAACAAACATGTTCAGTCTGCGATTACACTGAAGCAAACACTATACTAAACAAACAATTTCAGTCTGTGATTACAATGAGGCAAACACTTTACTCAACAAACAATTTCAGTCTGTGATTACACTGAAGCAAACACTTTACTCAACAAACAATTTCAGTCTGCGATTACACTGAAGCAAACACTATACTAAACAAACAATTTCAGTCTGTGATACACTGAAGCAAACACTATAATCAACAAACAATTTCAGTCTGTGATTACACTGAAGCAAACACTATAATCAACAAACAATTTCAGTCTGTGATTACACTGAAGCAAACTCTATACTCTACAAACAATTTCAGTCTGTGATACACTGAAGCAAACACTATACTCAACAAACAATTTCAGTCTGTGATTACACTGAAGCAAACACTTTACTCAACAAACAATTTCAGTCTGTGATTACACTGAAGCAAACACTATAATCAACAAACAATTTCAGTCTGCGATTACACTGAAGCAAACACTATACTGAACAAACAATTTCAGTCTGTGATTACACTGAAGCAAACACTATAATCAACAAACAATATCAGTCTGTGATTACACTGAAGCAAACACTATACTGAACAAACAATTTCAGTCTGTGATTACACTGAAGCAAACACTATAATCAACAAACAATTTCAGTCTGTGATTACACTGAAGCAAACACTATAATCAACAAACAATTTCAGTCTGCGATTACACTGAGGCAAACACTATACTGAACAAACAATTTCAGTCTGTGATTACACTGGAGCAAACACTATAATCAACAAACAATTTCAGTCTGTGATTACACTGAAGCAAACACTATACACAGGAAAAGATTACAAAGAAAGGAATGTTTGAGATGATAACTGAACACAGTCAGCAAAGCTGTTTGTAAATTTAGACACAAAGTAATCATTTATCAAACTTTGGGATTTTATTTGCATATTTTTGATACAAATAAGGTTGGCAACCGATTTTTATGATGAAACAAAACATCTTGAAAAGTCTTATATGAAATTAATTAAATTAATGTCTACTCTGACAATTTTTAATTTGAATTGTTTTGTTCAGTTTGAGCCCCATTACATAAGTCTATGTTGATCAAAAGATAACATTTATGTTTTTTGATAAAAACGTTTGTATTCTCCCAAATTGCAAAAATGTCCAATTTTCAGCCGCATTTTTGCAAAGACGAAATCAACGTAAAATATTTATTTGGTAAAATTTGATTCTATGTCAATTGAAGAACAAAATATCTTATGGGGAAAATAATCTCACAGTTGGAAATGCCCTAAACTATAACCACTGAACCATTAAAATGAGGTCAAGGTCAGATGACACCTGCCAGTTGGACATTTTCATACTTCTAATGAGGACTGGAGCTGGCATGTCAGTAACTACTAGAAGTCGTTTGTGTTTCATTGTCATTTTACTTAGTTTCTTTTGTTACCTATTCTGACATGGTTCTCAGAATTCTTTTAAACTGAGTTTTACTGTGTGTATTTATTTATTCTACATTGGCTTAAGAGGTATAGGGGAAGCTTGAAATCTCACAAAACAGGTTAACACAGCTGTGTGTTGCATCCTGTCTAAAGTCAGGAGACTATGACCTTTGTTTGTCTAGTATATTTATTAATTTTAATACAATTATATGTTTTGGAGTTTAGTGTGACATCCGTTTTCACTGAACTACTGCTCAATTTTGTTTAGAAGCCAGGAGAATTCCCATTGGTGGCATGTGGCTGTTTTCTGCTCTTTGGTTGTGTTCTCGATTCTCAATTTTACTGTTTTCAGAGACATTAAGAAAAGTTAAATGCTTCCAAAGAATTTTTCTAACTTCTCAATTTCAAATACAATTTTCTGTTCTGTTTAAGTTCTTTTTTATTTATAATCTGGCCATCAGATTACTTAATTATATCAATTATGTATTACATCAATAAAATAAAAAATGTATTTTCCATAAAATTTATTTATGTAATCACAGAAATCATTTTAATCATCATCATGATCCTTGTAAACTCTGCGTAACTTTTCTCTTTTCTTGGTGTTGTTGTGTTTTTTCCATGGTTTTTCATTCAAAGTTTGTACACTGCTACTACTACTACTAGGTGTAGCAATATTTGAGTCTGAACTGATCTGTGTAACACCCTGGACTCGGGCAAAGTTTGAAACTCCTGTCACTCCCATTGAATGGGCTTTATGCTGACTCTGAAATTTACAAAAAAAACCATTGCAATGACAAGTATTCTGTGAGTATTGAATGGCAATAGTCCCCTGCCAGTTAAAAAAATAATTGTTTTGGGACAAAATTCTCACTTGATCTATAAATTGTCATGGTGTAAACTACATCAAATATCAAGATAATATCTTCAGTTATGAGGAAAAAAAAGGGTAGAAAACTGAGTGAATTTTCAAGTGCAAGGACCATAACCCTGCACAAAATCATCAGACCAGAACAAAATTCAATATCAATTGTAACTTTAGATAATAAAACTATATACCAATAATCAAATCAATATCTTCAAGCATTGAGAAAAAAGTGTATTAATTAATTTGACAGACTGATAGATAGACAGACAGACACAATCCATTATTCAAAATATGAAAGAAAAAAATTGGACTTAAGCTACTAGTAATTGAGAACATTATATCCCTTAGGAGTATTGACTTAATAATATTCTTAAAACTTTTTAAAATCAAAGATGCATTTAATAATATACAATTACTGTCCATTGATGAGGTAAATATGCAGTTTTATTGACTTTGAAAAAATGATATCAACTTTGGCCATTGGCCTCAGTGAATATCAGTTTTTCAAAAGTCAATTAAGCCCCATATTTACCGAAACAAAAGCCAAAAATTTCCGAGAGAAGAAAATCTATTTAATGACAAAAATATACCAAATCAAATTTTACATTAAACATTTTACCATATAACATTGCATGTAAAAGCGTGTGACATTTAGCGCAGTAAAAAACACTTTCACAGGTGAATATGCTTTTTTATTCAAAATCCAATTCATATAGAGAAACCTACTAAAATAATACCAATATGGAGTAAATGTATTTACGTTTTTTCAGTTTTGTTATTTCTTGGATACCAGTTTTCCTTATTTTCGTGGGTACAGGTGAACAATATATTTAAATGTTCAATGAATTAAAGTTTTTCTGTCAGGTTGTATGCAACCTTTGGCTAAGCCACAAAATCACCTATCCACGAAAAGGCAAGTTATCTGCCATCCACAGAAATGCATACCCATGAATATAAATGAATCCACAGTAAATAGATACCAGTTTTGGTAACTTTGGTCATATAAAATACTATCTTCATCTGCACATTTTTCTTTTTTTGTTCTTTTCAAAAGTTGATTGTTTATAACACCCACAGCTATGTATTCTTTGAGTTATAATATATGTACAAATAAAATCATGTTCAAGGGAAACACTAAGTGTTCACATACCTTTTTGAAAAATTCTCTATCTAGTCTTGACTGCTTTGGAGCTGAAGCCTAAAAATTAGAAAAATCATGGAAAATATATATAACCAGATGCTCTGCAGGGCGTAGCTTTATACGACCGCAGAGGTTGAACCCTGAACGGTTGGGGCAAGTATGGACACAACATTCAAGCTGGATTCAGCTCTAAATTTGGATTGTGATTTAATAGTTGACACAGCATAGGTTTCTGACACAGAATGAATGTGTTCTAATGAACTTAAAATTTTTGTTTTCTCTTAGAGCAATTCACTATGCTGTTGAATATTAATCCTCTCAAAAAAATGTTTGAAGAAATTTTCTTTTTATTTATGAAATTTCAAATGAGAAAAATTTAACCCAATTTTTTAATCACATCCCCCATTCCCTTATTCCAAAACTAATCTCAATTAAAATATTCTAATGGAGTTTGCAACAATAACTACTCATTTAAATACATCATAAAATATTAAGATGTAAAAAAAACTGCTTGTTATCACTGAATGGTAAAGATTATTTAAATTTATCAGTTGGTAGTAAAAAGTGAATATACATTGTATATTGTATATCACAAAGATTTAAGTTGATTCTGGACAAAGAAAGATAACTCCAATTAAAAAAAATTCTTGCAATAAGATATTTCTTGCTTACTATTCTGGACAAAGAAAGATAACTCTAATTAAAAAAAAAATAGCTATTTCACAATATTGTGAAATTAGATATTTCTTGCCATTGCACAATACTGTGCAATTGAAAAGACTTGCTATTGCACAAAACTTAATATAATAATTTGAGATCCTGATTTGGACCAACTTGAAAACTGGGCCCATAATCAAAAATCTAAGTACATGTTTGGATTCAGCATATCAAAGAGGCCCAAGAATTTAATTTTTGTTAAAATCAAACTTAGTTTAATTTTGGACCCTTTGGACCTTAATGTAGGCCAATTTGAAAACGGGACCAAAAATGAAGAATCTACATACACAGTTAGATTTGGCATATCAAAGAACCCCATTTATTCAATTTTTTATGAAATCAAATAAAGTTTAATTTTGGACCCAGATTTGGACCAACTTGAAAACTGGGCCAATAATCAAGAATCTAAGTACATTTTTAGATTCAACATATCAAAGAACCCAACCTATTCATTTTTTGTCAAAATCAAACTAAGTTTAATTTTGGACCCTTTGGACCTTAATGTAGACCAATTTGAAAACATGACCAAAAGTTAAGTATCTACATACACAGTTAGATTCGGCATATCAAAGAACCCCAATTATTCAATTTTGATGAAATCAAACAAAGTTTAATTTTGGACCCTTTGGGCCCCTTTTTCCTAAACTGTCGGGACCAAAACTCCCAAAATCAATACCAACCTTCCTTTTATTATTTTATGTTTATGTTTAAATTTCATTGATTTCTATTTACTTAACCTAAAGTTATTGTGCAAAAACCAAGAATAATGCTTATTTGGGCCCTTTTTTGGCCCCTTATTCCTAAACTGTTGAAACCAAAACTCCCAAAATCAATCCCAACCTTTCTTTTGTGGTCATAAACCTTGTGTCAAAATTTCATAGATTTCTATTAACTTAAACTAAAGTTATAGTGCTAAAACCAAGAAAATGCTTATTTGGGCCCTTTTTGGCCCCTTATTCCTAAAATGTTGGGACCAAAACTCCCAAAATCAATAACAACCTTCCTTTTATGGTCATAAACCTTGTGTTAAAATTTCATAGATTTCTATTCACTTTTACTTAAGTTAGAGGGCGAAAACTAAAAGTATTCAGACGACGACGATGACGACGCAGACGACGACGCAGACGACGACGCCAACGTGATAGCAATATACTGTGAAAGTACTTTTATTCGTGGGGTACCAATTTTCGTGGTTTTCGTGGATGACTCTATCCACGAATTTAAGTGTCCAACGAAATAAAACAACCATTGTCCAAACCAAGTCAAGAAAGATTCCCATATAGGTTAATTTGACTCAAAGGTTTGACTACTGATACGATCTGAAGAATGTTTTGAATAAAGCTAAATCGAAAATACTTTACCGGTAATAGCAGTCACATAACTACACCTGCATGCAAGATTATACTCATTTAATCTTTAATAACCTAAACTGTACAACTTGATCTTTTAATTTTCATAAAAAAAATTTTTGATGATGAAAGTCAGATTTCCGGTATTGATATGCTAGTATGATAAAGTGTTCATTTTATATCCTCATAGTTTTCGTACACGTGGGAAATAATAATTTCATGCTGGGCTTGATTATGATAAAAATTATTTGACAAGTTAAGATACGTTTATAGCATTTGTTTATTTTGCTGTTTTCTTTAGGTGACATGTTTATGGCCAAATTAACACCTTGCATGGTCTCTAATCTATTGATCACTTTATCTTGGGTTAATTAGTGTTGTCACTATGATTTACACGGTTCAATGATTACTTTGCAATTTCCTTCAATCCAGACTATTTGTAACATTCGTGTCTAAAGGCTTTAATTTTTCAATTATTTTTTTTAAGAAAACTAAAATCCACGAATTTAAAAACCCACGAACATGTAAATGTTGCTCAAACCACGAAAATTGATACCCACGAATTAAAGTACTTTCACAGTACGACGAAATTTTTTTCAAAATCTGCAGTCGTATAAAAATAATTCAAACTTTTTCACCAACTGATAGTTTATAATAATTAAGAAATTTTTCATGGGGGCTTGAATATATCGTGATTTTACCACGGGTTGTCCCTTTATGACAAATATTTTACCCTGAGTGATAGCGAGGGGTAAAATATCGGCAGAAAGGGACAACCTGTGGTAAAATCTTAGAATGTTAGAATGTCTTATAATCTTCTGAAACAATAGATTTATTCAACCATTTGGCATTTGGGTTTTTATCTGAATTGTTACTGAAAGACCCCAAATCTGTCTCCAAATCTGCTGCAACCATTAATTTTAAATCATGTCAAATGTTTATGTTGTAATGCTATATTTTGCAGGAACCAGTATAGTTTTAAGGAAATGGCTGACAAAAGTATAAATGTGTCTATAAAGAGTTCCTGCAAAGCCTCATATTCTCCTTAAAACTGAAAGGATGGATTTAAAACAGCATCACCATATCAATTGCCATTCATGAGTCATTTTTATTCTCAATTTTATGAGCACTTATATTAGATTTTGTGAGTCACTGGAGCATGATTGAAGAAGGCTTATAAACTACATGTAACTGATATAGATATAGGAAGATGTGGTGTGAGTGCCAATGAGACAACTCTCCATCCATAACAATTTATAAAAGTAGACCTTTATAGGTCAATGTACGGCCTTCAACACGGAGCCTTGGCTCACACCGAACAACAAGCTATAAAGGGCCCCAAAATTACTAGTGTAAAACCATTCAAACGGGAAAACCAACGGTCTAATCTATATAAACAAAACGAGAAACGAGAAACATGTATATATTACATAAACAAAGGACAACTACTGTACATCAGATTCCTGACTTAGGACAGGTGCAAACATTTGCAGCGGGATTAAACGTTTAAATGGATCCAAACCTTCTCCCTTTTTCTGAAACAATAGCATAACATCACAACATAGAAAAGCATACCACAAAATATCAATTGGCAGACTTAACTCAATCAAAAAATGCATGGATGTAGATGAAGCAATATACTTTAAAATATGAATGTAAATATCTTACTAATATCATAGCTGATACTGTTTTCTTCTTGTCCTCTGGGATAACTGTACAGGCACATTGAAACACTTCAGGATCAGTTCCTGGAGGATTCTTACAATACAACAATTTACCCTGCAAATAAAACAATTTCTATTTGTATTGAAAATATTATTGTACTAAAAAAACACTTTTTCAAGACGTTTCTGCCCTTTTAATTAATGTTCCCTGTTGGAATTTTTGAAATGAGATTAAAAATATACGATAACTTTTACTCATGTGTACATACAGAAATTTAAGTATTTTACCTTGTCATTTTTCTTCTCACTTTATCTTCTAAAAAGTTGAAAATATTTGAGAAGGACTTTTTATTGCTACTTTTGCTATCAAGATAAAAGAAATATATGAAAATAAACCTTAAAATATTTCAAACTAGCAAGCATCAATCCCAGTGAAATCAATAGGTTTTAGTTTATGCTTACATTGACATAATCTTTCAGTATATATCTTGATGTTCTTGGACAGTCAGGTAATCCATTTGATGTCATAAAGCCTCTCATTGCTGAAATTACATAACATTAATTTGAATTTACATGAACAAGAAAATTTGTCAACATTTACTATTATTATACTTCACGTTAAAAAGCCATATTTTGATTGGCTAAGAAGAGGGTGTAAATTTACTCTATCACATGGCTGAGCGGGTGATATTTTTTTTAATGTTACCCTCTCGTCTAGACCAATCAGAAATCGATAATTCAAAGAACAATAAATTGAATTTACATCAAGGAATTAAATACAATGCTTAAGTTTTACGTTTTCTTGCTTGACTTCCCTCTACTGTATGATATTTTAGCAACCAATTCAAAAAAGTTTTGTTAGAAAAATTGCAATAACATAGTTGCACCCAAGATCATCACCAATTCTTTGGTGGGGTTCATGATGCTCGTTCTATAGCTGTTTTGTAATGTTTTGAAAACTGCTGTTTACAATTTGGCTGATTTTTGCTTTTTTCATGTCTCATTTCAACTTTTTATTCTCACTTGGTAACTTCAGCCTCTTCATATTTTATCAATACATATTTCTCTAATTCTGCATTTTTATAATCTTGCTCTGAGCAGTTTGATTAATTTTTGAAAGTTTATTAAAGGAGTAGGTTCAGTAAGCCCCCTTTTTGGCCCATAAATATAGCAGTTTTACAAAATTGTTAAAATGTAAACTGTTAGTTATTCATTGGAAAGTGAAATGCTTCTGCTACATAAATATGGGTTATCTTTGACAATACAATGCACATAAATCAGGTACTAGCATCATAAAGTCATGCTTAATTACTGAAATCTTCAAAATGTAAGCATTTGAGTTAAATTTTAGACGGTTTCCGTCTTAAATGAAAGTGGCCACATTTGCGTTCATTCTTATTATTGAAATGTAAGTTGTATTTTATAATAATAACATATATATAAAGGTTGAGGATGAGCACGGATCCAGTCACTTTCATTTTTGACAAAAAACATCTGAAAAGTGACATTTTTGGGCATATTTGATAGATTTTTTATGCTGTAGCTCGAATTGGAGCATTTATAAGGAGTAAATCAGTTAAAATCTTTCACATAAACTTATTAAATCAACTGATTTAGACACTTAAGTGTCTAAAAAGTGTCTAATATCTTTCTTCAGATGAACTTGAAATTTGAGGCCAAAATCTTCCCTTAGGACCTACTCCTTTTTACCCAGTAATTTATTCTATAAGATTTTCTTAACTCAAAAGTAAAATAAACAAATGTACCTTGGGACACAAATGCTGCAACTCATTCTTTGCAACTTTCCAATTTGAACAGGCAAATAACACTTTAACACTTGATTACTAATTGCCCAAATTCAAACTTTGTATGCATGTTGTGGGTGTTACCAGTTTCATAAAGTTTGGATGAGACAAAGTTGAGGTTCTATATACCTTTCATAAAGTTTGGATGAGACAAAGTTGTGGTTCTATATGAGTTTCATAAAGTTTGGATGAGACAAAGTTGTGGTTCTATATGAGTTTCATAAAGTTTGGATGAGACAAAGTTGTGGTTCTATATGAGTTTTATAAAGTTTGGATGAGACAAAGTTGTGGTCTATATGAGTTTTATAAAGGTTTGGAAGAAACAAAGTTGTGGTTCTATATGAGTTTCATAAAGTTTGGATGAGACAAAGTTGTGGTTCTATATGAGTTTTATAAAGGTTTGGATGAAACAAAGTTGTGGTTCTATATGAGTTTCATAAAGTTTGGATGAGACAAAGTTGTGGTTCTATATGAGTTTCATAAAGTTTGGATGAGACAAAGTTGTGGTTCTATATGAGTTTCATAAAGTTTGGATGAGACAAAATTGTGGTTCTATATGAGTTTCATAAAGTTTGGATGAGACAAAGTTGTGGTTCTATATGAGTTTCATAAAGTTTGGATGAGACAAAGTTGTGGTTCTATATAAATTTCATAAAGTTTGGATGAGACAAAGTTGTGGTCTATATGAGTTTTATACAGTTTGGATGAGACAAAGTTGTGGTTCTATATGAGTTTTATAAAGTTTGGATGAGACAAAGTTGTGGTTCTATATAAGTTTCATAAAGTTTGGATGAAACAAAGTTGTGGTTCTATATGAGTTTTGTAAAGTTTGGATGAGACAAAGTTGTGGTTCTATATGAGTTTTATAAAGTTTGGATGAGACAAAGTTGTGGTTCTATATGAGTTTTATAAAGTTTGGATAAGACAAAGTTGTGGTTCTATATGAGTTTTATAAAGTTTGGATGAGACAAAGTTGTGGTTCTATATGAGTTTTATAAAGTTTGGATGAGACAAAGTTGTGGTTCTATATGAGTTTCATTTCTTCTTCCGTTAACACCCATATACCAAAACCACTGATAATAATCATACTAATAAATAACAAAAAATAGTAAAGTGCAATACCACACGACAGAGCCGAGGGCCGCAATACCACACGACAGAGCCGAGGGCTGGTTTAATAACAACCATTAAATTATATTTATTGTATACAAATTTCGAATCAGTACGAAAAGTCATCATTTATATAGATATATATACAACTCGTCTAAACATCAACCAAATTAGATCTGTAAATTTGCTTCCGCAAATTCTTGTTCTTCCCTCGCCGGGATACGAACCTATGCTACTGAGATATCGTGACACCAAAACGCCTGCACTCTAGCCTTACCGCTAGATATATATATATATATATATGTATTAGTATTTCAATACACACAAACATTTGTAAACAATCGATCTCTTAATGCATGATACAAACTAATATCAAATAGCATGGATGTAAAAATTAACGTGACCTATCGAGTAGACCCTGTCGTGCAGAATGATTTAACCGCCAAATCACACAAACCACTTAACCTAAACGCCACCTATATGGGCAGACAATTCAGAAGAAAATAATTTCATTCTAATTCATAAAATCAACCGACTGAAATTATATTTCTTCTTCCGTTAACACCCATATACCAAAACCACTGATAATAATCATACTAATAAATAACAAAAAATAGTAAAGTGCAATACCACACGACAGAGCCGAGGGCCGAAAACACAAAGAACGGGAAAATTTAAAAAAGGTGATCTATATTATGTAATTAAGGTCAAGTTACAGTAAATGGGCTATGTCACAGATTTCTGTAAAATTTGGCATACATCTCTGGTTCGATGAACTTCAACTGAAAATCGAAAAAAAATGTATTTATCTCAATTATCATTTGAAATATTACTGTTTGAATTCTTACAAAAGGGGTGAACATTTGTATAGAAAGCACATAAAATCGGCGAAAACCCTTCTTAAATTTGTCTTAAAATCGCCAAATCTCTAATTCTACTCCATAGATTTTTCTTAAAAAACTATATGTTGTTGATATTTAAATTTCCGTTATAATGATGCAAAATAAAGATAGGGTCACCAACTTCGTTTTTACGGTATACATCATTCAATGTTGCGTTCTTTGTGAAAAAATCCAACAAAACGTCGAAATAACCGTAACGTTATCGCGTTGCAGGCCGCAAAACGTTGGTTTTTGACGTTTTTCACCACCAACAAGGTATCAAATTGATTATTAGACAAAAAACGAAGTCGGTGACCCTATGATTATTTTATATCATTAAAACAGAAATGTATGTGTCAACAATATATAGTTTTTTAAGAAAAATCTATGGAATAGAATTAGAGATTTAGCGTTTTTAAGACAAATTTTAGAAGGTTTTTCGCCGATTTTATGTGCTTTCTATACAAATATTTACCCATATTAAAAGAAATCAATCTGCAATTTTTCAGATAATAAAAGAGATAAATGTATTATTTTTTCGATTTTCAGTTGTAGTTCAACGAGCCAAAGATGTATGCAAATTTTTAGCAAAATCTGCGACATAGCCCATTTACTGTTCCTTGACCTTAAGATCTGAAAATAATGCTAGAAATTATCCAAAGAATCCTTCACGATAATATCGTTTACCGTTTCGGAACACCATCTACCGTGTCTCTATAAACTTAAAACCTAAATTAGCACAAGCACTAGCACCTTCAGACCTAAAACTGTGAAACCCATAACACTTAATATCAAGAACATACGACAGAAAACTTCAATAAAGAGCTCGCGCATCCTATAGTATGACACTGGCGTATTCTTTTACGTAAAACATCAACATCTAAACATTTGGAAAAAATCCAAACAAAAAGTAGAATAAAATAAATAAATAAGTAACCCCATCAAAATAGCTAGAAAAATCAGCCCAATGCAGAAATAAATCAAATGTTTCACTGACACTTATACGAATGATACCTTCTCTCAATCTGTATACGCTTGTTTTGAAACGTTAAATGACAATAGACATATGATCTAAAGTAACTTAAAATAATCACTTCGTCGAATAGATAGCAACTCAACTCGCAAAAGAAACACGTACAAATATCAAATACGCTGATTATACAAGTCACCAAAAGAAAACATAACAACCCACATTACATGCAGTAATTCTAACGAAACAGGCTCCTTTATATTCGTAGGAGTAGGCAAGCTACGCCTCACATCTTCTAGTAGGTTAATTACTAAAGACGAATTCGTCGGTAAACATGATGATCCAATAAGAGAATGTATCCACTGTAAAGAGTAAAACGGTTGTTCAACTGGACTAACAGTATTTCTCGAATGTGTCAATACAGCTAAATATAAACCAACGTAAAAAGCTTTTGCTGGTACAGTATAACCATTTTCAATTCTGTTTGATCCAGCGTAAAATACTCAGATAATATCCTTCATAGTCGAAACTGCTAAGATTCCTACATTAGTTCTGAGAGAAAATTCACTTTGCTAACTAGTGAAGCAGGTTAATTCTGCAATTCTTCCGGTGAGTGCCTGCAAAAATATATTTGTAATTAAAAAATAAAACATAACTAATAAAAGCAATCTAAAATTATAACTTTCAGCTAAGTATTATGCATCTAATTATCCACAAAATTCATATGAAATCTCAAATCAAAAACTGAGATTCAAATCTAGTAAAGCTAGTAATCTATACCTAGAGATCAAGAGAGATCTATCATATACATGCAAGAGATCAAGAGAGATCTATCATATGCATGCTCACATCAAAGTGATAGTATACATGCTCACATCAAAGTGATCTATAATACATGCTCACATCAAAGTGATATATGACTGGATAAAAAATCCATCATTAATGCTATTAAATATGCAAATGTTAAATCAACATTGCCAAATATGGTCTTTTTACTCTACCAGCTATATAAGCATGTCTGTAAGTAGAAAGATCCATAAATTTTGTCACTTCAGAAAAGAAACCATCACCATATAGAAAAACCATCACCATATAGAAAAAGCTTTAGCCAAAAAACCAGCAGAGAGCCAGTATAGAGTAAAAGTTTAATTTTCACTGTCGAAAATACATTAATTCTTGTGGGAACAAAGAAATAGGTGAAACGAACAACCCGTTAATCCCTCGCCAATCAACCGTGAAAGCGTCAATACCTGACGAATTCACATTCCAAAATCTGGAATAAAAACTATCAATTTAAAAATTGTAACCAGCGGTAAACTAGTCAACCTCATGAGGTCCCCTAAGGGATTCAACTATATGAAATACAAATTCAGAATTAGCCTGTGGCCAATCATCAACTATCTGAAATACAAATTCAGAATTAGCCTGTAGCCAATCATGTTAATCAACAATCCGACTAAGATAATCTGCTCTCTTATCCTCAGTACGTAGACTCACTACCATGTCAATATAAACATTGTGCAATATATATGTGCTAAAATGTCTAAAATCAACTTTTGCAATACTGATGTCGTGCTCCTTTCACTAACAACATTTTTAAATGTGGTTACTAGTAATCTTATATTGTTGCAAGCTAAAAAGTTTATCAACGACAAAAATACATTTTTCACTACTGTGAACTCCTTCCATTTGGAACTTGTAGAAACCTCACATTCTATAAACCACATATCGTGAACAATATTACATGGGTTTTCACTGTACGCTATAGTCTGCCAAGAACTTCAGATTTAAAAGGTTTAATATTGGCTTCATGTGCATTTAAAACCTTAAATCTTTTTATTTATAAGACCAATACTGTCTACAGATAAATGTATATTACTGCTCCGGTATGAATGAACACTATTTATATCATTAGACAAATGTCTTGTCAATAAATATACAATATTGCCTATAACTTGAGAAATAGATATATTAAGCTGTCCTGGCTACCAAAGAAGCTATATCTCCCTAACAAATACTTTCCGTTTTAGCTAAACACAAATCAATGTATGAAATGATATTCATTATATTGTGTATACAATTGTCAGGAATAGTAAAAACTCCTTTAACTTAGCCCCTGAAATTATAAGGTTTTAATAGTAGTCCACAGACGTCTCAGCCTTGGGTATAAAACCGCTACTTGTATTACATAATTCCTCATCGTCATGTGTACCGAATGCATCGTCTAAGTACATAATAATCTGCTTATTTTCTTCTCTCCATTTTAATGAGATATTCTAGTAAAACTATAACAAGCAGAAACACCGTTAAAGTCCCATACAAATCATAGATATTTAGCATGAGGTGGAAACATATAGACTAATGTATAACATACTTAAACGTATATGAATTGGTATAAATGTAATGTTTTGCAATACGCATATCTTCAAAGTTTACACTTGTCTTCCGCAAATACCTGTCATATTCTGTCTCAAATCTGATTTTTAACGTGTTGTTTAACTGAACAGAAACAGTTAACAGATTCACAACAAAGTGAATATTTGACATCTCTACAATTAAATCATAGCTTATAAATTTGTAATCGCTGATTTAACAAAAGAGGTATCTTAAAAATAATAAATTATTTGACAAACAATAATCGATATTGTATTTGAATAGAAAGGTAATATACAACCATCTCTTATAGTATCTATAATAAATATAGGCGTATCAATATCCATTTAAAATTGAATGTTTCTGCTAAGTCTATCCTTAACAATAATATCAGATTGACCTACTTGATATTCAATAAAATCATTGGTCAAATTATAACCAATACAATTATCTATTATAGCTAAAATTTATAGATAATTTAAATACTCATCTTTCAAAATTTCACTGAGGCCAGGTTTGGTGGGTGATTTCCTACTATTCACATACGGACTGCTGGACCTGAAGTGTGTGTAGGACCCACAAGAGTAGTATGTTCCCTTTTTCTTTTCTCTTCACCTGGCAGTGGTACTCCATCAACTGATTAGCACACTGTAACTTATCCAAGTCCACCAAATTTCTCTCTACCACCAATATTTGCCGACTCAGTACCTCTACTTTGTTGATTTAAAGCAGTTAAAACAGTTCTCAATGAAATATCGGGTTCACCTTCATAATCCAAGACTAAATTCGAACGTACTAATCGACTAACACAGCTAGAAAAATTAACGTGACCTATCGAGTAGACCCTGTCGTGCCGAATGATTTAACCGCCAAATCACACAAACCACTTAACCTAAACGCCACCTATATGGGCAGACAATTCAGAAGAAAATAATTTCATTCTAATTCATAAAATCAACCGACTGAAATTATATAAAGTTTGGATAAGATAAAGTTGTGGTTCTATATGAGTTTCATAAAGTTTGGATGAGACAAAGTTGTGGTTCTATATGAGTTTTATAAAGTTTGGATGAGACAAAGTTGTGGTTCTATATGAGTTTTATAAAGTTTGGATGAGACAAAGTTGTGGTTCTATATGAGTTTTATAAAGTTTGGATGAGACAAAGTTGTGGTTCTATATGAGTTTTATAAAGTTTGGATGAGACAAAGTTGTGGTTCTATATGAGTTTTATAAAGTTTGGATGAGACAAAGTTGTGGTTCTATATGAGTTTTATACAGTTTGGATGAGACAAAGTTGTGGTTCTATATGAGTTTTATAAAGTTTGGATGAGACAAAGTTGTGGTTCTATATGAGTTTTATAAAGTTTGGATGAGACAAAGTTGTGGTTCTATATGAGTTTTATAAAGTTTGGATGAGACAAAGTTGTGGTTCTATATGAGTTTTATAAAGTTTGGATGAGACAAAGTTGTGGTTCTATATGAGTTTTATAAAGTTTGGATGAGACAAAGTTGTGGTTCTATATGAGTTTTATAAAGTTTGGAAGAGACAAAGTTGTGGTTCTAAATGAGTTTTATAAAGTTTGGATGAGACAAAGTTGTGGTTCTATATGAGTTTTATAAAGTTTGGATGAGACAAAGTTGTGGTTCTATATGAGTTTTATAAAGTTTGGATGAGACAAAGTTGTGGTTCTATATGAGTTTCATAAAGTTTGGATGAGACAAAGTTGTGGTTCTATATGAGTTTCATAAAGTTTGGATGAGATAAAGTTGTGGTTCTATACGAGTTTTATAAAGTTTGGATGAGACAAAGTTGTGGTTCTATATGAGTTTTATAAAGTTTGGATGAGACAAAGTTGTGGTTCTATATGAGTTTTATAAAGTTTGGATGAGACAAAGTTGTGGTTCTATATGAGTTTTATACAGTTTGGATGAGACAAAGTTGTGGTTCTATATGAGTTTTATAAAGTTTGGATGAGACAAAGTTGTGGTTCTATATGAGTTTTATAAAGTTTGGATGAGACAAAGTTGTGGTTCTATATGAGTTTTATAAAGTTTGGATGAGACAAAGTTGTGGTTCTATATGAGTTTTATAAAGTTTGGATGAGACAAAGTTGTGGTTCTATATGAGTTTTATAAAGTTTGGATGAGACAAAGTTGTGGTTCTATATGAGTTTTATAAAGTTTGGAAGAGACAAAGTTGTGGTTCTAAATGAGTTTTATAAAGTTTGGATGAGACAAAGTTGTGGTTCTATATGAGTTTTATAAAGTTTGGATGAGACAAAGTTGTGGTTCTATATGAGTTTTATAAAGTTTGGATGAGACAAAGTTGTGGTTCTATATGAGTTTCATAAAGTTTGGATGAGACAAAGTTGTGGTTCTATATGAGTTTCATAAAGTTTGGATGAGATAAAGTTGTGGTTCTATACGAGTTTTATAAAGTTTGGATGAGACAAAGTTGTGGTTCTATATGAGTTTCATAAAGTTTGGATGAGACAAAGTTGTGGTTCTTCATGAGTTTCATAAAATTTAAATGAGACACACTTTATAAGTTAGAGTGCAGAAACAAACAAAAAAAATAATTTAAAAAAATGTTTAAAAGTGGGATAATAGTAAAATGATGACATAATGTCCAAATTCAAATGTGGTTCTCAGTATATATTGTGTATGAGTTTTATAAAATTTGGATCGAAAAAACTAAAAGTACGGGTGCAGAGAAAAATAAGTGGTGTAAATATACTAACTTCCATATGTATTTAGTAGTTCATAAGCTGTAGGATCTCTATCTGGGTCATCCGCTTCCCCTGGGAGGGGCAGATTTATACCATACATCTCTTCCATTATATTTCTTGGAATATAGTGACACACCTTAACATCAGTTAAGAAAAATATCTTAAACTGTAATCTGACAGCAAATAAAAACTGACCAATGAAAACAATTGTTGTTCTTTAGAATGACTAGATACCATTGAGATGGGAGCCATCTCTGTGGGCCCTGCTGTCAATAACATGGGGTAAATAAGTTGTATTGATAATCTGATATAAAGCATTATTTGAAGCTATTACATAGTCTCATGTGTGATTTTATTCTAAGATTTTAAGTTAAAACTGATAAATATTCTCAACTTACTTTCATAGTATAATAGTGAAATGACTGCATGATGTGAACTCATTGTTGACTTCTCTAAGGTGACTTCTGGATATATGGATTGATGTTTGAACAATATGTTTAAAGGTGCTGCCCAATTGATATTTGTCACATATTTTTAGAATTATGCCTTCAATATATTATGACCCACCAAAAAAGAATGCCAATTAAATGTTAAAAAATGAAAAATTGCTGAGGGGCTTCAACTTTTTGAAAAATATGGATTTTCCTTTAAGAAAAATATAACACAAAGAAGCAAATTATTTCTATCAGGAAAATTGTGGAATAAAAGGAGTAGGGGCTTTAAGGCCTAGTTTTGGCCCAAGAAAATAAAATGTTTGATAACCATTTCAAATTGACACATTATGTTTAGAAATGTATAGGGTCAAGAAATATAAATTAAAAACACAAAGATTTTTATCTGATGACGTCACAATTACGTCATAATATGTATTGTTTTCACAAAAACGATGAAAAATACAGAATTTATGCAGTTTTCTATCATAATTTCCGTTGAGGAAACATCCTGCGCAGCCGAGAAACAACAAAATAATTTAACAGAAGCTTTATTATAACTATTGGAATAATCTCACCAAATATAAAGTTGTTTCTTGTGTGCGCACATACTTTTTCAATCTAAAATATACTTAAAATTTGATGAAAAAACAAGGAAATCATGAAATTTAACAAAATATGCAAATTAAGTCATGATTCGTTGCCATGGTAACTTGTTCGATGTCAAATTTGTTTTGTTTTTCTTAGTACCTTATACCTTAGTCAAGTTTTTAGTAATTTGAAAATATGTACGATAACTTTTAAATTTGCAGTAATTTTTGGGCCAAATAAGGGGCTTATTGCCCCTACTCCTTTGTAAAAAAACTTATACACAATATTGCTTAATTAGTTTACAATTGAAGATCAGCAAAAACTTGGAAATGATCATTGTAAGGAGATCTTGCAAACAGTAATAATAATCTAGGTGATGCTCATTAGCTATTTGTCACATATTTTTAGAATTATGCCTTCAATATATTATGACCCTCCAAAAAAACTGCTAATTAAATGTTAAAAAAAATTGATGAGGGGCATGCAACTTTTTGAAAAATATATGATTTTATTGCGAAGCCTATCATAGTTTTCCACAGATTCACCTGCAAGTTACCTGTCGATTTAAACTTTTGTAAGTTCTATTGTCCCATCTAACAAATACAACAGGTATTGAACTCTGTTTAGTTTATTCAATGGGACCTTTAAATTTCTTGCAAGAGAAATCTATCACTCACTGATTAATTTACCTGAACAAAAATTGAACTGTCAATGATGGAAATACATGTACAAATAAGTAAATATTAAACTGCATGTGATGTTGTATTTATTCAATCAATAACACATTTTCAATTTGTTTGATATAAACACTGATTTAAAAAATTAAAAGTTGATTTCTGATCAAATTTCAACATTTTACCTATTAAAATTTGCTATTTTTTAGTCTGTTCACAAATAAAAACTTAAAATGATAATGTTTAAATAAAGGTCTTCATAAATGTATTCTTTATAACTGAAGAACCATGAAAAACATGCAGATTCTTTGAAAAAAAAATCAGAAATAAACTTTTTATGATTAAATCAGTGTTTATATTGAACAGATTGAATATATATTATTGATATTGAATAAATATTGTATCACATGCAGTTTAGGTGAGTTTATACATGTATTTCAATCAACAAAGAATATATTTTTTTGGTCAGGCAAATTAATCAATGAGTGATAGATTTCTCCTAGAAGAAATTTAAATGTCCAGGTGAATAAACTACACAGAGAACAAAAACTATTGTATTGATTCAATGGGACAGGTAAACTTGCAAAAGTTTAAATACCTTGGTAAAGAGCAGACGACTCTGTGGAAAACTTTCATATGGTTCGCTATAATTTAAGAAAAATATAACACAAAGAAGCAAATTATTTCTATAGTGTGGATCAAATTTGTTAGCAATGAACAGACCAACAGACAGACAGACCTTTGACCTAGGAAGTTGTACATACATCATGACACACCCTCTGGTGTTGGTTAAAATGGATGTCAAGTATAATATTTGAAATCATAACGGTTCTCAAGATATAGAGAGGACACGATCTTCACCACAGGACACAGGGTTGTCAACTGAAACCAAAGTTTTTTTGACCTTGACCTTTGACCTAGGAAGTTGTACATACATCATGACACGCCCTCTGGTGGTGGTTAAAATGGATGTCAAGTATAAACTTTGTAATCATAACAGTTATCTAGATATGGAGCGGACACGATCTTCACCACAGGACACAGGGTTGTCAGCTGAAACCAAAGTTTTTGACCTTGACCTTTGACCTAGGAAGTTGTACATACATCATGACACACCCTCTGGTGTTGGTTAATAAACATGTTAAGTATTAAGTATAAAATCATAACGGTTATCTAGATATGCAGCGGACACGATCTTCACCACAGGATACGGGGTAGTCAACTGAAACCGAAGTTTTTGACCTTGACCTTTGACCTAAGAAGTTTTACATACATCATGACACACCCTCTGGTGGTGGTTAATAAACATGTAAAGTATAAAGTATGAAATCATAATGGTTCTCTAGATATGGAGCGGACACAAAGTTAAAGTGTTACGGACGGACAGACTGATCACTATAGGGCGACCCGTCTAAAGGCGTGGCCCTAACTATCATCCTAACATTATAAAAGTATAATATAATGTGCTACATCAGTTTTGTGAAAATTTATATTGAAGGATACAAGAGAAACTGGAGGTATATGGTCTCTCATCTGATCAATAGGTAAGATCCCATTGACAACTAACTCGGCTTTAGTCGATACAAATGATGGGAAAACCAAACCAGGACAATCACACAACATCAGATCCTTCTCTACAAACAGTGTCTGAAATTATATAAACAAGGGCAATAACTCAATGTAAATATGTAAACAAGGGCAATAACTCAATGTGTGATCCTACTCAACAAAACAGTGTCTGAAAATATATAAATAAGGGCAATAACTCAATGTGAGATCCTTCTCGACAAAACAGTGTCTGAAAACATATAAATATGGGCAATAACTCAATGTAAATATATAAACAAGGGCAATAACTCAATGTAAGATACTTCTCTACAAACAGTGTCTGAAAACATATAAATCAAGGGAAATCACTCAATGCAAGATCCTTCTCTACAAACAGTGTTTAAAAATATTTAAACAAGGGTAATCACTCAATGTTAGATCCTTCTCTACAAACAGTGTCTGAAAATATATAAACAAGGGCAATAACTCAATGTAGGATCCATCTCTACAAACAGTGTCTGAAAATATATATATAAGGGCAATAACTCAATGTGAAATCCTTCTCTTTCAACAGTGTTTGAAAATATATAAACAAGGGCAATCACTCAATGTGAGATCCTTCTCTACAAACAGTGTCTGAAAATATATAAACAAGGGTAATAACTCAATGTAAGATCCATTTCTACAAACAGTGTCTGAAAATATATAAACAAGGGCAATAACTCAATGTGAGATCCTTCTCTACAGTATCTGAAAATATATAAACAAGGACAATAACTCAATGTGAGATCCTTCTCTACAAACAGTGTTTGAAAATATATAAACAAGGGCAATAACTCAATGTGAGATCTATCTCTACAAGCAGGGACTGAAAATATATAAATAAGGACACTATTGATAAACCACATATTTCAATATTTAAATTATTACATTTGATAATCTCCCCTTTATCAAGTAGCACTGGGATAATCTTTCTTGATTAATTTGCTCAGGTAGTGTTCTACTACTGAGTTAAGTGTCATCTATATCCGTAAAGCTTTTTAGGTGAAGGTGCACTAACCAGACACATGGATAGAGAGAGAAAGAGACAGAGAACAACCAGATGCTCCGCAGGGTGTAGCTTTATACGACCGCAGAGGTTGAACCCTGAACGGTTGGGGCAAGTATGGACACAACATTCAAGCTGGATTCAGCTCTAAATTTGGATTGTGATTTAATAGTTGACACAGCATAGGTTTCTGACACAGAATGAATGTGTTCTAATGAACTTAAAATTTTTGTTTTCTCTTAGACCAATTCACTATGCTGTTGAATATAAATCCTCTCAAAAAAATGTTTGAAGAAATTTTCTTTTTATTTATGAAATTTCAAATGAGAAAAATTGAACCCAATTTTTTAATCACATCCCCCTTTCCCTTATTCCAAAACTAATCTCAATAAAAAATATTCTAATGGAGTTTGCAACAATAAGTTCTCATTTAAATACATCATAAAATATTAAGATGTAAAAAAACTGCTTGTTATCACTGAATGGTAAAGATTATTTAAATTTATCAGTTGGTAGTAAAAATTGAATATACATTGTATATTGTATATAACAAAGATTTAAGTTGATTCTGGACAAAGAAAGATAACTCCAATTAAAAAAAATTCTTGCAATAAGATATTTCCTGCTTACTATTCTGGACAAAGAAAGATAACTCTAATTAAAAAAAAATTTGCTATTTCACAATATTGTGAAATTAGATATTTCTTGCCATTGCACAATACTGTGCAATTGAAAAGACTTGCTATTGCACAATACTTAATATAATAATTTTAGATCCTGATTTGGACCAACTTGAAAACTGGGCCCATAATCAAAAAACTAGGTACATGTTTAGATTCAGCATATCAAAGAGGCCCAAGAATTTAATTTTTGTTAAAATCAAACTTAGTTTAATTTTGGACCCTTTGGACCTTAATGTAGGCCAATTTGAAAACGGGAGAAAAAATGAAGAATCTACATACACAGTTAGATTTGGCATATCAAAGAACCCCATTCATTCAATTTTTGATGAAATCAAATAAAGTTTAATTTTGGACCCAGATTTGGACCAACTTGAAAACTGGGCCAATAATCAAGAATCTAAGTACATTTTAAGATTCAACATATCAAAGAACCCAACCGATTCATTTTTTGTCAAAATCAAACTAAGTTTAATTTTGGACCCTTTGGACCATAATGTAGACCAATTTGAAAACGGGACCAAAAGTTAAAAATCTACATACACAGTTAGATTCGGCATATCAAAGAACCCCAATTATTCAATTTTGATGAAATCAAACAAAGTTTAATTTTGGACCCTTTGGGCCCCTTTTTCCTAAACTGTTGGGACCAAAACTCCCAAAATCAATACCAACCTTCCTTTTATGGTCATAAACCTTGTGTTTAAATTTCATTGATTTCTATTTACTTATACTAACGTTATGGTGCGAAAACCAAGAAAAATGCTTATTTGGGTCCCTTTTTGGCCCCTAATTCCTAAACTGTTGGGACCTAAACTCCCAAAATCAATACCAATCTTCCTTTTGTGGTCATAAACATTGTGTTTAAATTTCATTGATTTCTATTTACTTAACCTAAAGTTATTGTGCAAAAACCAAGAATAATGCTTATTTGGGCCCTTTTTTGGCCCCTAATTCCTAAACTGTTGAAACCAAAACTCCCAAAATCAATCCCAACCTTTCTTTTGTGGTCATAAACCTTGTGTCAAAATTTCATAGATTTCAATTAACTTAAACTTAAGTTATAGTGCGAAAACCAAGAAAATGCTTATTTGGGCCCTTTTTGGCCCCTTATTCCTAAAATGTTGGGACCAAAACTCCCAAAATCAATACCAAATTTCCTTTTATGGTCATAAACCTTGTGTTAAAATTTCATAGATTTCTATTCACTTTTACTAAAGTTAGAGTGCGAAAACTAAAAGTATTCGGACGACGACGACAACGACGCCAACGTGATAGCAATGTACGACGAAAATTTTTTCAAAATTTGCAGTCGTATAAAAATGGTGGTTCCCCAAAAAGCCCCTTAAACTATGTTAAAGGGATGTATTATAAACATGAGAGAACAACACTTAGAAATCAAGAACAAATTGCTGCTACGGTATGAATATGGAAATCTTACCTGGAAATGTTTGGTCCTACCAGGCGTGGCAGATACAGGTACTTTCTTCATCTTTAGTATAGCATTTATTGTAGAACTCTTACCAACATTTGGATAACCAATCTTAAACAAATCAAAATACATATTTAATGTTTTTTGTGAGTTACAAACATTACATAAATAACACAGTTAGTGTTATTGGTTCTTGCCTGTCAATTTTTTTTTCATAAATTGTTTAAAAATGATTGATAAAAAGATTTTGCTTAAAACATGACTAAATATATATTGCTCTTTATGATCCTACATCCTGTTGATCAAGTTTACCTAGCTTTTAGCATTGCACAAGGTCCTCCATTTCTCAAAATGTTATGATTTCTTTACAGCAAATCTGTTAAATGCATTTTGCCTTATCTTTTAATCTGGGTTAATGCGATTTCTCATTTAGTTGTTATTGGCTTTGAACTGGCTTTCAGTAACTGCAAGCCCATTTATTTCAGTGTTTTTGTGCCTCATACCAATCTTTGGAGTTAAGCTAATTGATTTTTACAATTTGTTCTTATGTTGTGCTGATACACCACTGTCCTAGGTAAGGGGAGGGTTAACCACTTACAAACATGTTTAACCCTACCACATTCTTCAAAGATGGTAGTCTGTAGTTCAGTTGTTTTAATTGGTTCATGTCTGTCAATGTCAGATTTGTTTTTCATATACTGTTATGAGTTAGGTTGTTAGTTTTCTTGTTTAATAGTTATCACATACCAGGATTATAATTTTATACGCCAGACGCGCGTTTCGTCTACATAAGACTCATCAGTGACGCTCAGATCAAAATAGTTTGAAAGCCAAACAAATACAAAGTTGAAGAGCATTGAGGACCCAAAATTCCAAAAAGTTGTGCCAAATACGGCTAAGGTTATCTACTCCTGGGGTAAGAACAACCTTAGTTTTTCGAAAAATTCAAAGTTTTGTACACAGAAAATTTATAAAAATGACCATATAATTGATATTCATGTCAACACCGAAGTGCTGACTACTGGGCTGGTTTCAGACCTTTTATAGCTGACCATAGGGCATTTTTTTTTATTCATTATTGAAGGCCATACAGTATACTATAAATGGAAATCATTTGAACTCTGGTGGGTAGTTGTTTCATTGGCAATGATACCACATCTCCTTATTCATTCTTAGAAAGTTTTTTAATCAATAAGAAATATAATACCATTCCAACAGTGGTTTGATCTGGAGTTGCTTTAGTACTGCTATGGAGGGTTCTTAACATTTTCAAAAGTTCTTCTCCATTCAAAACATCATGTTGGTTTCTATGACTACAATCGTCTACTAAAGCATCATCACTATAGTCTGTTTCTGACTTCTGACTTTCAAATTTAATGTCCTCACTTTTGCCATCACTAGACAGTTTGGGTTCAGAGTCTGTTACAGATGCACCTTGCAGACGTTCCTGTATATCATGTGACATTTCATGTGACACATCTTTTTCTTGATTTGTATCTTTGACATCCTCATCAACTTCATTCATATCTTCACCTTCATCAGTTTCATTTTCATCTGACATGTTTTCGTCGCCTTCATCACTTTCATCTGCATCTGAATTGTTATCATCTGATGAATCTTCATCTTTCTGAAATATAGATAAGACTGTTGGTTTTTATGTTAGAATGGTTTTACACTAGTCATTTTTGGGGCCCTTTATGGCTTGCTGCTCAGTGTGAGTCAAAGCTCCATATTCAGGACAGTGCATTGACCCATAATGGTTTACTTTGACAAATTGTGACTTGGACTGAGAAGTGTCTCATTGGCACTCATGCCACATCTTTTTATATATAATAATCAGGTGTATTGGTATCTATTTTGTATGGATATAAATACATTGTTTTTCTATTTTTCAAACATGTATTCTACAATTTATTATATTTTTAAGAACTGACATGTAAAAAGAAATTATGACAAAGTTGGGCCTTTAAAAACAACAAATATAGATTGTCTAGCTTAAACAAGGTTGCCACATTTTCTGTATTGCTTCTGACTATCATAGCTTCAAAACAGGTAAATATAGATTCTTACATTGAAACCAGTGGATCATGTGATTTATCAAATCGAGTTAGTTAAATTGTCAATTTTAAAATCTGAGCCTTTGCAAGGACTTTCAAATTTATTATTTAAGAATCGAATTTGAATAAACTGAAAATCAACAAGTAAGAAGTAACTATGTAAGAATCTATTTCTCTAATGATTAAATAATTAATTTTCCATTTTTGCTAAACTAAAATCCACTTCAAGTGCCTTTCAATTTCCACAAGGTTATCAATTTCATTAACACCTGATAGCATATTTTGATTTATCCAGTGAGCTGATAAAGGTTATAACCCTTAAAATCATCCAATCATCTTCTGAGATCACTTGCAACCACACAATGATTACATTTGTTTATACAATGGGTTCAGAAAGGGATAAATTTCCATAAAATAAGAGAAACAGCTGAGATCTAGAGTTATATGTTTAAATAATATAAGTATTTATTCATTTTGTAATATTATATTTTTCTATTACATTATTACCTCTTCTTTCTGTCTATCTGTTTCTGCTAAAGCTGACCAAAATGCTAACTTGATATTTCTCTCATTGAAGTAATCACACCACATCTGCCTGCGAAGAAAATGTAACACATTATTTAAAAGTAAATGTTAATATTAAGGTGGTACCCAACACTTTCACTAAAATTAATTTGGCTCGTTTAATTTTCATACAGTTTTGTCAAAATATTTACTTTGACACTTTAACAAAAATATAAAAACTTTAAAAATTTTGAAACAACCATTTTGTCAGAAAAATTACACTGGTTATATAGCAATTTGACAACCACCAATTTTGATCATTGAGGAGCTTAATATTTCTTTACAAGACAACGTAATTAAAACGTTTAGCCGACTTTACAGAGTTATCTCCCTGTAGTGTTAGGTCCAACCTTAACAATATACTATAAATAACTTATTATGCATGAGATACCAAAATTTTTGGGTTACAAAATCCACAAATTCAAATAATTTATCAAATATCGATATTTGGTTACTTTGATAGAACCAAATGGGAAGACAATGCATCCTAAATAAAAGAAGAATAATACATCAAATTGTTTTGCATGAGTGGAATAAATAGACCATCAATTTAAGAAGGTAGGTACTGTGGATTAATTTTGGGAACATTGACTAATTTTTTCAAAGAATTGCAGAAAAAAGGTATTTTAGTGGACACAAGATGACCTAGATTTAAAAAATTCTGCATACAACCTTATAGAAATTTGAATATATTGAACACTAAAAGTTGAGATTCCCCTTTCCTATACAAATTAGTACATCATGAATAATAATGAATCAACAGTTATATATTCTGTATTTTTTAAATGAAATTTTATTATCAATAACCTTTTCTTATCACCATTTAGAGAATTGAATTAACTATTTGTAATCATAAATGTAAAATATTGCTTCATCTTGCACTGTAAACATCAAGTATTTTTATGTATTTCACCATTGAAATTTACTGATATGTGAAGTTAAGTGATGTTTGGTCTAATGAAAAGTTTTATATGAACCATGTCACTTTTAGTTCCAAAAATAACCTCCCATTTAGGCATAGGGTACCATGTATGTACCGCGGTACTTTTATTTTGCCAAAATTATTTTCTCCAATTTTGCACTCAACTTTTTTTCTAAACATAAATAAATAAAAATGTCATTGAAGCTTTATTTCTTAGCAAACTTTAGTACAGGTAAGTGCAATACTTTTCTTATTTTTCAGTTGTGAGTAAGTTGACTGAGTTAACCAATCTGTACACTCCTTCAAAATAACCTTTAAAACTTTGACATTTACAAAATAGATTGCAGTAAATGTATTATAATTGACAATCATATGTGTCCATAGAATACTATAACACACCTGCATGATCATATTTCCATATTTAATAAACCGTAATTCATAAAGTTCACACCTAATTGATAAAATGACAATTGACAATGGAAAGGGGAATGTGTCAAAGCGACAACAACCATAGAGCAGACAGTAGCCGAAAAAAAACAATGGGTCTACTTTGGTCCGAAACTTCAGTTAAAACTACTAAAGTAATAAAAAGTTATTTATACCTCTGTTCTTGTGTCAGAAGATCAGCTTTATTAACCAGTAAAAAGTTGACCTTTTCAGGGTTCACTTCCTGTACGTATGCTGCAACATCTTCACAATAAAACAATAATGGATTCCTAGCATCCACAATCTGTACAACGATATCGCTGTAAAATAAAACAATAATGGATTTCTAGCATCCACAATCTGTACAACGATATCACTGTATAATAAAACAATAATGGATTCCTAGCATCCACAATCTGTACAACAATATCGCTGTATAATAAAACAATAATGGATTCCTAGCATCCACAATCTGTACAACGATATCGCTGTATAATAAAACAATAATGGATTCCTAGCATCCACAATCTGTACAACGATATCGCTGTAAAATAAAACAATAATGGATTCCTAGCATCCACAATCTGTACATCAAAATAATGTTTTAATTTCTGCAACAAGTATTAAACCTGAAATGTTTTTAATTCCTGCACTGAACAAAAAAACATTTCATAGTCTTATATTTTACAGCAAAATGCATTGAGTGTGTAGGTAAAGGTAAAATCTTTGTATGGGTTGCTTTCTAGCTGAATTGTGAAGTTATTATTAGATTAGGTATAGAGTAGACTAGCCTGACAGATAACAAATCTTTCTGTCTTTAGGGTTAGAAGGAAGGGTAGTATAGTTTACCTTATAATGACTTCACGGATCAGCTAAAAAGCAATCTAGCCAAAGATATAACCATTACCTACACACTCAAAGCATTTTACTGTAATATTAGCAACTGCATTTCTGTTTTGAAGAATTTAGAAAACCTATGATGGCATTTCACAGTTTTAAACAATAATTTACAACTTAATAAACTTATTTTATAGGCACAGGCACATCTGTGACAAATATCATTTTACTGTTAATTTTTGAAGATCCCTCACTTATTAGATATTATCACAAAGAATATTAAGATATATATTGAAGTCAAGGCTTGTTTTTCGTATTCAGCTTCAGTGGTAAACAATTTTAATTTTTTTACCATTTATAACATCAACTTAGAAAATTCTTGTGAACAAAGAATGTGCTAGCCAATGACTAAATGCTGTCAACAGACTTTGACTTCAATTTACAATATATATCCTAAAATACTCTTTGTGCTAATATCTTATCAAGGACTTATAAAGATCTGCCATCTCAGCATATTCTCAAACTGGGGAACAAATTATAAGATTATTATAAATACAACCAGTGAACTAGTTGTAAAACATTCTTGGCTAAAAAAAATCTTTGAATTGATAACTTTCATGCATATATGGTTTTACAATATTTTGGTGCCCCAGCAGCTGAGTGGTCTAAGTAGTTCATCTATAGCAAACACTAGCCTATCAACAATAAGGTTGTGAGTTTGGACTTGCTCTGGGCAGGTGCATTGGACTCTAAACTTAATTCACTAGGGAAATCAGTATTCCTACCAAAGGTACTGATATACACAATCAAAACAATTGAAAAGCAATATGTATATGACCAAAAGTACCGCCAAAAAATAATAAAATTTATCAAAGGTCAACTTTGCCTGAGGGAGTTGGCTCCTTAGTTTTTTTAAATTTTCTTAATTTAGGAGCATTCATATTTTGAATTTCAAAAGATTTCTGATTTTTTTATGGGGTTATAAATGTGACCTAGGATAAACATCATCAGTTGATGAGGAAAATCAAGGAAAATCCTAACTTTTGCAGAACAATCTTTAAATTACACGGAAACATAACATAGAGTCACACACAATAAACAATTAATACCTTCTCTCAATAACTCTCCATAACTGTCTCCAAAAATCCAAGTTCCTTTCATATGGTGTTAAGATAATGCCTTCTACCTCAGACAACCTACAAATACATTAGAATATCTAATACGTTTAATCAATTAAGAAATCTGTTAAGGTGGTACCTAACACTACAGGGAGATAACTCTGTAAAGTCAGCTAAACGTTTTAATTAAGTTGTTTTGTAAAGGGAATATTAAGCTTCTCAGTGATCAAAACTGGTGTTTGTCAAACTTCTATATCACCAGTATAATTTTTCTGATAAAATGGTTGGTTCAAATTTTTAAATTTTTTTTATTTTTTTTTTTCTGAAAGGGTCAAAGAAAATATTTTGTCAAAATTTAATGAAAATTAAACGAGCCAAATTAATTTTAGTGAAAATGTTGGGTACCACCTTAAGTGCATGATAAATCTAATAATCGCACATGCAGATAGAAATTATATTTTCTTTTTTTTAAAGGGGATTCTTTAAAACTAATTTACAAAATAATTTACCCTAAATCTTTTTAACGAGTGTTGATGGTTAGTGCAGTATGTAGTAGACCAAAATGTTCTGGCAATTCTAGTAAATGAATCAGTCTTAGTTTTCTTGTCTGAATTGTTTTTCATTGTCATTACAGGGCCATTATTAGCAGACTATGCGGTATGGGCTTTGATCATTGTTGAAGGCCATACAGTGACCTTTAGTTTTTAATTTCTGTGTCATTTTGGTCTCTTGTGGAGAGGTGTCTCATTGGCAATCATACCACATCTTCTTTTTTTTATATTACATGTTGATATAATTAATGTCATTGATATATATATAGTATGCCTAAGTAAAAGTATAAAGTTTTATATTAGCTTGAAATATTCTAATCACTCCAATTTTGTATTTTAAGTCTTTGTCAATTGTTTAGAAAAAAGCAATTAAAAAATGTAAACATGGGAAGAAATATATGTGTATAAAACCTGTTTCATGACCTCACACCTATGAATCCAGCACAGAAAAATATTTTTTTAAGCACATGCATTCGTGCAATATTTTAACAGTACAGGATTTTTAGTGCATTTTTTTTGAAAATGTTATGAATTTATTTTTTTTAGACATAATTTTTGTGTCAATTTGTCCTTATAACCTTAACATATTAAAGGTCCTTTGAAATTTATTGAGTTGGTGAGTGATTTCATCTAGATTGCAAAACAATGAACTCCCTTTTTAAATAACTTCTCTCTACAGCATTCAAATACAGAAAATATCTTACACAGATAAAGATTTCCTCCAGTCCAGAAAAGAAGCTTTTTCCCTTCTGTCCAACTCTTCTGGGGAAGTATTAATATCCCATGGTGGTCTGAAAATATATTATACAACATAGCATTGTTTCAAAAAAAAAAATGATTACATGTATAGCATTTGACTATATAACTTTACTTATTTTCATGAAGTCTGAAACAAAACAAAGACAATCTGTTGCTCTTTGACGAAGGGGGGGGGGGGGGGGTCCCAACTCAGGACATAGGGGGTGGGGGGTTCCAACTATATGATCACTGTCTATTTTACTTTATTGGACTTAAGTCATACTTTTAAAATGCTATTTCAATTATTAAACCAAATAACAAGAGAAAAAAGTTTCATTACAAAAAAAAAACACCAAAAAAACCAAATGCATTTCCAATGTGTTTAATCAAAAATTTAGCAACATTTACGTTAACTGTGAAAGTTTAATGTGAAATAAAAACCAAGCAACAGAAATAGCAATTAAAACTTTTTTTGTTTCTTTGCCAATGTTTTTCTGAACATTGTATGTGAAAACCTGTTAAATTACTGAACTTTAAATATCAGTATACCAATATCATTGATAAATACTTACTGTAACAAAATCAGAAAATAAAATAAACAAATGCTAATAAAAAATAATAGGATATTCTACTGAAGGGGAGCTGAAAAGTAAAAACAACTCACAGTGCGACTAATACCCTGCATAGATAATTTCAGGCTGCACTCACAGTGCGACTAGTACCCTGCATAGATAATTTCAGTTGCTGCAGTGAAATTCAGATTGATCGGTTGGTGTGTAAAAGTAAAAACACAAAAATACTGAACTCCGAGAAAAATTCAATAAACAGCTGCGCCATGAGCGCATGATACGCCCGACGTCTTGTGTGGAAGTTTTATGCAATAATCATAAATAGTTTCTGAGAAAGTTTTAAGCAATAACCATATATTGTTTTTGAGACACGGGGGGACATGTGAAACCCCCAACCCTGTTTTTTTTATACAAAAAACTAAATATCACTAAAATAAAATTTTGAATCAAAACCAAAAAGTATACAGATCTTTAGATTAATATAACAAAGAAGTGTGTAAAGTTTTAAGCAATAATCATAAATTATTTTTGAGATATGGCGCGACATGTAAAAAAAACCTCCCCTGTTTAACAAAATACTCAATAACTCCAAAATAAAGTTTTAAATCATCACCAAAAAGTATACAGATCTTAAGATTAATATAACAAAGAAGTGTGTAAAGTTTTAAGCAATAATCATAAATTGTTTTTGAGATACGACACAACATGTAAAAAAAAACCTCCCCCTTTTTTACAAAATACTCAATAACTCAAAAATGAAATTTTGAATCATCACCAAAAAGTATACAGATCTTTAGATTAATATAACAAAGACATGTGTAAAGTTTTAAGCAATAATCATAAATCGTTTTTGAGATATGGTGCGACATGTAAAAAAACCCTCCCCCTTTTTTACAAAATACTCAATAACTCAAAAATAAAATTTTGAATCATCACCAAAAAGTATACAGATATTAAGATTAATATAACTAAGAAGAGTTTAAAGTTTTAAGCCATAATCAAGAATGGTTTTTGAGATACGGTGCGACATGTGAAAAAAACACACCCCTGTTTTAGTTACAAAGTGCCGTAACTCAAAAAGTTTTAATCTTATTTTCACCAAAAAGTATACAGATCATTTGACCATCATAAAAACAACTATGTTAAGTTTCATGAAATTTGGATAAGTCGTTCTCAAGTTACGGTGCGACATGTTTACGCTGGACAGACGGACGGACAGACGGACGGACATTTGTATACCATAATACGTCCCGTCAAAATTTTGACGGGCGTATAAAAAGGAAAGTCCAAAATCAAAAGACAAAAATCAAAAGTCCAAACACATTAAAGCCACTTTCATCATCATTGGCGATTTAGTTGTGGTCAGTTTTTATTGGTGGAGAGAGCCAGGGTGCTCGGAGAGAACCACAGACAATTGGTAGGAAAATTGACAATCCTAGTCAACTATGAAGTTCAGCATTGGGGCAATGACATTTTGAGAGTTTTGATATTCATTTCCTCTCTATGTTAGAATTTCAGAATTTGTTACTGATAGGTCAATCTCGCAGAATTATACTGATGCAGAAACAAAATCTGAGGTTTGTATAGATGTACTGTACATACATGTACATAAATTATTGCCACACTTAGTTTAATTAGCTTAAGTTCTACAGAGAAGAGTTAATTTGGTATTTGACACCCCCATGATGCTTCTGCGTACAAAGTTTGGTAATCTAAGTTCTATGATACAAAAGTAATTAGATAGGAAGATGTGGTGTGAGTGCCAATGAGAAAACTCTCCATCCAAATAACAATTTATAAAAGTTAACCATTATAGGTCAATGTACAGCCTTCAACATGGAGCCTTGGCTCACACCGAACAACAAGCTATAAAGGGCCATAAAATATTACTAGTGTAAAACCCTTCAAACAGGAAAACCAATGGTATAATGCACGGTTCAAACATCATGCAATGTTTTTCCATCATAGGTGTCAAAAGTCAAAGTCTTAATGTTTTACCATAATAGGCATCAAAGGTCAAAGTCAAGTTCGGTATAATATCAAAGTGGTCAAAGTCAGAGTTATCTAACTTTATGTACAATAATACACTACACGCCCATAATCCAACTGCATACCAACTTGGCAAGTATGATGACCTTACTTTTTATTGTAAACAAGTTATGACAACATTATATGAGCCAGACACAAATTTGAAAAGGATTTACTCTAAAAATGAATCAAGGTTGAAATCAGAGTGACCTACCTGACTTTGGTACATGTATATGACACATCCCAATGAAAGTTATGCTCCTGTGCCCCATTGGCCCGCACACAGGCAAATGTTTTGGATAGGCCAACAGATAGGGTGATTGAGATATACATTTTTGTTTGCAGTGTATTACATGTAAAACAACAAAATACAGATGATGTTCAAAACTTTACTAGCTGATATAAAATTTTCTTCTAGAAATTCAAAGGTGGCTCCTGCTGTCAGATTTTTATTGTAATTGAACAAAGCTCTATTCTGTTTGCCAAAATTTCCTAACTAAAAATTAAAAGTTTCACAAAATGCATGCAGGAGTTTTTTTCATAATTATCCTTTTTGACATACACTTACTTATTTTGTTTATATATTAACATTACTCAGTGGGGGATCCAGAACTTTTCCTAAAGGGAGGGGGGCTCTGACTGACCTAAGGGGGGGGGGGGGCTCCAGTCATGCTTCAGTGATTCCCTATATAATCAACAAAATTTTTCCAACAAAAGGGAGGCCCTGGATCTGCCTATGTTCCTCTAGGAATATACATCATGATACATATTGAGCTACCATAAAAATGCAACTCTGAGGATTCTAGAAATTTTATTCTTCCACCACCAATAAAGATAAAATATGAATCTTCACAAACATGACAAAGGAAAAAGTGTTGTTTGCCATCTCTTATTAAATAAGCAAAAATGGTTAAGCCAATGTGTTTATATTGGAAACTCAAAAAATATTTAAGGCATGACTGTATAATTTTTTTCTGTTTATAAAAAAATAGCATAAAAAATGTGTTCCACACTAAATAATGCATGAAACAGGTTATTTAACAGTGTGCACCACATTTTTAAATTATTTTTTTTAAAACTGATTACAGTTATTTCTTGTACATGTAATTCTAAATTCCATTTTAAAACGGCGATAAATCATGAAAAAACGTTGATGACATCATGGTCACATGACAAAATTGTGTCTATGATATGATAAATAAAATGATGTCAGCCAATCAGAAGACGTGTTAAATCCATAATTAAATTATTCAAGTATACCCTATAATAAGACAAATGTAGCACGAGGTAAAATCTATGTCAAATAAAACATTTTGCATCTCATTTAAACTTTACCTTCGTGGAATTCTCAGAAGATCCTTGTGTTGTTCCTGAAGACTTTCTACGTTAGCTTGCTCGGTATGTGATAGTAGTCCAGAATTCTTATTTGGATCTATAAACTTTACATTTAATTTCTCTACAAAATATAGCAATAAAAGTTTAGATCAATTTGAATTCCAGTAATTCTGAACTTAGCTCAGGGTTGGCAAAGTCGTAGTTTTGTTTTTGCCAGCTTCAGTATAAATATTCATCACTCTCTTAAATACTGTGAATTCTGAACTTTTCTTGCATTCATAATTGAGATTGCTTAAATAACAGAAAAAACATTAATTATTGCATTACATTAGAGAACAACGTTAACACTTATACTGTTATACTTGTACCATCCTTATCTTCTCAATTATAAAAACATTAATTATTGCATTACATTAGAGAACAACGTTAACACTTATACTGTTATACTTGTACCATCCTTATCTTCTCAATTATAAAAACATTAATTATTGCATTACATTAGAGAACAACGTTAACACTTATACTGTTATACTTGTACCATCCTTATCTTCTCAATTATAAAAACATTAATTATTGCATTACATTAGAGAACAACGTTAACACTTATACTGTTATACTTGTACCATCCTTATCTTCTCAATTATAAAAACATTACAATTTCAAAAATTTCTGAATATAATGTAAAAAATAATGCCATAGTATTGGTGGCTTGTTTATAACCCACAAAGTTTCATAATGTATTTATTATTCGGATGTATGGATATTTCTGATATTAACTATTATTCATATCAATTCCATATTGACAAAAATAACACAAATTCTTAAGCTGTTTTTTGAAAATCCTGTATGAGTTTTGTACATGTACATGGTCTGATTTGTTAGGGTAAAGTTTGATTCCAGAAATCTCTAGTTAACAAGAATCACAAGGACAAAATAGAGGATGTGATGCTACAAAGGTTCATTTTTTTGGTGAGGTCAGATCAGGAAATCAGTATTTGAAATGAAGTATTTATTGCTGGTCCTTTTTTTTTTGTTCAGTGTAAACATACATGTGTTAATAATAAATATATACTAGTTACCTGCTGTGAATTCAGTTCCTGCTAGCTCTGCAGTAGCCAGGAAATCATCTAAATTGCTTTGTTCTGTGACTGACTGCAAGTTAAGTCTTCCCCATTCATAGCCATCATTTAGGTCTGTAGTATGTAACTAAAAATAAAACATATTTTACATTTAACTTAAAAATCATTTCATTACAATCATGCATGAATTTCCTTGTAGTATGAACATGATGAAATCTTTTATGAAGTACAGCACCAAATTTTAAGGGTAGGACAACTTAAGATGAGAACAATGGACTTGCTGCCAGTAACTGCTAGGATTTTTCAATAGGGAATAGGTTTATATATTCATATAGTGGTTTTTACTATCCCTGATATAAAAAAAATGTATTGTACCATTTATCATGTTTGTATACTTAATTTATTTCTTTAATTCTTACTTGATTTATATTTCCTGACCAGTTAATTTTTCTTATAATAATCCCACTGCCAATTCACAAATAAACATGTTATTTTTGACAAGCTTTTAACGTTCATAATAAACTAAGGGTCAGTTGGCCATAGTGTACCAAAACTTTTAGACTACATGTATACATGTATGGAAGTACAAATGTACATTTTTTTAAGGTACATGTACTTTACCAAAAAAAATGAAAGTGGTAGTAACATACATGTATTATGAATTTTCACATGTAATTCATTACATTCTTTGTTTACATTATTTGTCACATGTATGTTTAGAATATGTAATATACTTGATTTGATAATTGACACAAATACTTCAATCTCTGAGCATTATCAAATAATTGAAATATAACATAGAAAAAAAACATGATAGACATGGAATAAAATAGATATGTATTAAGCTGACAGGGACTGCGCAGTGTGTCGCCAATGTTACAACATGCAATTTTATATTTCATTTGGCGATGAAAATCGGCTGCTCGGCAGGTGCCAACATTTTCCTACAGTTTGCAAAATTTTCATTTCTTCATATTGATCTTCATTTTAAGCAAAAAAAAATTGAACAAAATTTTACCTGGCAAGAAGTTTATGATTTTGTTTACTACCCCAAGCTAATCAACAGTTACAACAGGTGCCATAATCTGTTGTAACAGGTAATCCATTTATTGGATGCGTCATTAATTTTAAATTCAAATAGAATTGGTCAGTCAGCATTTTGTCTTTGAAGAAATGGTCATACAACAACACAATTTGTAATGTTTACCGTTGTTGTATGGAGAAAGCGTAACTGAAAGGAAGTCGAAAACCATGACTAACTTGTTAAAAAAACATTGTTTTACTTGTTTCCCGTAAAAAATATCAAATTCAGACATAATTTGTCTTTGACTGCCCTCAATTATGATACGAAAATAACAAAACTGACTGCCATTGTTCACCTTGTTACTTGTTCTATTTACTGTTTATTAACCTCCAAAGAAGGAGCACACCCGAAAAAAGAAAGATAACACAATTTTACTTTTTTTATCATTCAGATACCTCCATTCTCAATTTTATTTTGTACATTAGACATGTCTAAGATATTTCTACATAATTCTGGCTTTAGAATCTATATGTTTAGGTCTTTTGAGCTATGGGAAGAGTTAAAGAGGGTTTTAGTAGCAGTATGGATAGGATGCCTTTTGTCAATGTTTGTCTTCTTTTTCTGCATTCTTTATTTTCATACAAATTTTCACTATTCTGAAAATTTAAACACCTCTTATCTTATTTTCTTCATTCAATTACACATTTTTTTCAATACTTTATATTTTAAAGTAATTAGACAATATACGTATAGTGTCTTGAAATATGAAATTTATTTGTATGAGGCTTAGAAACGAGAAAATGCGAGGTTCTACCGAGCATTTTCCCGTTTCGTGCCGATTACAAATAAATTTCATATTTCAAGACACTATATGTATATTGTTTTTATACTGAAATTGAAAAAAAAATTGAAATTGAAAAAACTATGTAACAAAAATTGTTAAAAAAAGTGTTTGGAATTTCCCTCTTGGGGTACCATTTTGGGGTATTTCCCTAAGAGCGTAGTCCAGGCGGTAAAACATTGACATATTAAGGAATTAGAAAGGGAAAATGAACTTAATTGATAACATTTGATAACCATGGTATATAAATAACCAATTTGAAGACATAAAAGTTTAAATTCATAAAAGTTTGACCATTGTTACTTTACGTTGGCATGGTCGTGAAGTGACGTTGTTGATGAAATACAAAAAGGAGGCGGGGCTTATAGGTTAGTTGGGGTCATTGACGTATAAAGCTTACGTTTATACGTATAGCTTTATATGTATAGTAAAATAGCTGATTGCAGTATAAAAACATTTTCTCTATTCTGTAGAATATACAAACCATAATCTAATTTATATTCTTTGACATATAAATACATGTACTTAAGAAAATACTCATTGTTGTTTTGTTGTATGTATATAAACCCTTTGCAATAACTTACTTAGCATTAAATGTTAAATGAAGTTAAGCGTATATGTATTATCAATAACTTACTTAGCATTAAATGTTAAATGAAGTTAAGTGTATGCTGAGTGCATAAGAAATTGAACATTGTTTAAATTTTGGTAAAATAAATAAAGACTCTACATGTAGCTGGTTCTAAAGGAAGCAAGTTAACTTGTACCAAAAAAGTTAACTCGTACCAACGTAAAGTCGTACCACTTAGAAGTCGTACCATTAAAAATATATTCAAAAATACGAATGTTTTATGGTGTTTTTTCTTTGTAAATTTAATAAAAAAAAGTTGAATTACTGGAATTTTATACTGGATTTTAATAAAAACTTAGACAAAATACATTGTTTTTTTAATTAAGACACTAACATAATATAACATGTAATTTCTTAATTTTTCAAATTTTTTTATTTATAATTTCTTAATTATTTGGAACTTGTAAGGTTGGTATATCGTTATATATATGGAAGTGTTTAACAACCTTGACTGGCTTTTCAGGCCCTGCACGAAAGAACAGGGCTGAATATTATATATAATAAATTTCATACTTTTAACTGTTGGTCATAAACAATTTACAACCTTTAAAACAAAATAAATTAATTCTTTCAATGAATAAAATTCCTTTGAGAAACAAAAGAAAAGTACCCAAATCTATTCAAAGTAACTGATTTGGAATGATTTAAAATTAAATCCAATGGTTATCAGCAAAAGTTTAATAAAGACTGTTTTCAAGGGAGACAACAAATCAAATCTGCCACGGTATTGTCTATCCAATACACATGGAACATTGGAACAAATTGGTCATTGTACTTTCAAATTATATACATTTTACAGACTTAAGAGGTATTAAGAAAAAATAACAGTATATATTCATAATTAAACACCAATCAAATGCATTTAAATAAGTTTGTACGAGTTAGCAGTGGTACGAGTTTGCAGTGGTACAAGTTTTATTTTAGTGGTACGAGTTGACGTTGGTACAAGTTTACAATGGTACGGGTTAACTATAATTCGTTCTAAAGTTTGGTCCAAATTTTCAAAATATAGCATAATAGGAGCTGGCGATTTTTCTGGCTCCAACTTTTAGGGAGCCAGAACACCCATGGCTTATCAAGGCTCTATGAACTCTTTTACACGTATCATGTTAACAAACGTGTTTACTGTGATTAATGAAAGGAACATACAATGAATGAAATAAAAGTATGAAATTGAGAGGATCGAACTATGTATGACATAATGTCATAATTAATTATTAGTATCTAGAATCTTACAAATTGGTCCCCTGAAGATCTGTGCTTTTTGTGACTAAATCTGTCTCTGATCAACATCTTTCCCAGGTTACCTTCTTTCTTCTTTTTTCCCATTTTGTCTTTCACGTGTTGCACAATTTCACCAGAAATATAAACAGGAAGTGCTGTAAAAAAACAAATTTAGTACAACAACGGACTAAATGAATTCCGGATTTTTTAATTTTCGAGTCACTAGCTTAAAAAATTAAATAGTATTCGACAAGTCGACTCATTGCTAGTCAGTCTACATTTATTTATAAATATGACGATACTGTATTAAAAGGAATACTCATATCTAAATATCTTTTTCTCAGTTCTGTCAAAATAAATCCCAGAAATTGTTTTTCTTTTAAAATGATAACGTGACGGTACCCAAATTGCACCTATTTTGACAGTTTTTCCACCTACGTTTTTTTATGATCAAGAAAAAAATGTTCATATTGTGTTTATTTTGTAGCCCTATCCTTCTTTGTTGTAAAGGTACACCAATTTAATTTTTAATCCATATCGAGTCATACAAATATTTTGAACAATTGGATATTAGTCCATGCTTACTCTTCATATTTTACGACTGAATATATTGTATTTGCTAATTTTAGTTGCTGGATTTTGTTCATGATATATATAATGCCAATTTGTCCAGTGGAAATTTTAGTGTGAAGTTGACACCAATACTTATTATTTCATGTGTATTGTCTGGAATTTATTTGTTTCTTTCAATACTTTAAATGCAAAAAGTAAATCACGAATTGCGGATGATTTTGAGGACTGGCTTGTTCAACTTAAAGGATATCTTGTAGAACAATTTGCCATTTTTATGGAGGAACTTCACCCACTAAGATGTACTTGTGCAACGAATAGACTTATCAAAGAAACATTTTGTTCAGGGTCTGAATTAGACCAAGAGAAACTGAAATGGCTTCGCGTCGTGACTTTGACTGTGGAGTTTAATTACATACAATGATACATGTCACGATGTTTTGGCTTCAGCATACATGTATAAATTTTATATAGAATATTAGAGTATCTGGACATCTGCTTTTTGGTCTTTTTTGCCAGAGCTCGTTCCCAGTGGAACGATCTTTTCAGTGTCCGCATAAGCCGGACACGTTCACTGTTCAATCAACTCGACTGAGGGGACGGTGACGCATAACCACCCGAGCCTCTGTTATACACATACTGCGTACATGTAACGTGGTAACTTAGTAAGTGTATTATATATAGGTCTCTGAATCTTTGTGTCAGCTTCCCATAACTATCAGTTTCAATTAAAACACAATATTAGAAGTTGCTGGTCAGCCACGGTTTAAAAGAACGTAACCCGTACTATTTTCAATATGCATACCATACATTCAGAGTGTAAGTATCTTAATAAAAGTATTCCTGTGTAATGCCCCTACTTGCTTTATTCCACTATCTATGATTTATAGACATAGGAATGATCCCACTATTACCATGATTTCGACCGATCTTTATTGTGAAATACAGAGTACCGCGTGAAGGTTCATCCAAATGTCAACATAACAGTCTTAACATGGTATCGTCCTAATATTCAAGTAATATTTGCAACTGGACATATTAGCAACAATCCATTATATATTTCAGAGAATGTACTGTTCAATAGGATAATGGTAAACTCTTGACTCAATTCAAAACAGTGTTGGGTGTTGCGCTTTTTGTTTAGAACTTGCAAGTGCGATGCAGCTTTATCGACTGCGGAGGTATAACAGTCATACTAACTGTAACCAACCTTAATGTCACTATCTCTCCTATATTTAGATAAAATTACACCATAAGGTATTATTTAATGTATCTTGAATGATTTGACATAGTTGTAATCGATTTTTCTACGACAGATGTTACAATTATTTGACGTTCGAAAGTCTACGCATCCACTGCAAATGTATTAACATTCTCTTGATATAATCACCATTTCTTAGTAAGTTCTTTAAGGAAAACAAAATAATGAATGTTGTTACCCCCACGAGAAAAAGCCACGAATCGTTAACGATTTTGGCCGTTCTATTTAGACCCTAATGTCTCATGTATTTGACCCCGAAACTTTTGATCTTGAGCATGCTGATAGCTATATGGCTGTAATGGTTGCAGATAAACAAAAAAATATATCTCTACAGGTGCGTGACGATTTTTTTAAAACTACTAGTATGTGTATACACATATATTTTTGATGTCGAACAGCAATAAACGCACTGTTTTGTTTGCTTTTTGTTTTGTTTGCTGTGCATGTTTTTAGTTTGTGTAATGGATGGATATATCTTATCCTTTTTTTCTACAACGCTGTATCATGGAATTCTCAGACCAACTACATGTGTAATAGCAAACTTAAACTGCTATACTTTGCTGATACGAAATGCCATTAAATATTAAAGCTTGGAATGTTCTTCTTGACAACAATTTCAACTTTTCAACTATAACGTTTCGTCGACAGTTTGTTTTTCCTATAGGCACCAATTGCGCCCCCTGTAATGGCAGACGTGTAAGATCCATCTGGTTTCTATTTAATTTAAAGATATAACAACACTTATTTGTAAATTGTTGATATTTTTGTTTTAGAACCCGTAAATTTATATACGTTCCATGCTAACTCATTCATCCTTTTAATGAACTTCTTCTAGACAGTTTTCTATTCAAAACCATATGAACTAACATTATTAAAATGTTTATTAGGCAGCAACCATTTGATTTTCTGGGGGGGGGGGGGGGCTATGTTTTTTTTTTGAAAAAAAATACATTGTTCTTCGCCAAAGGCGAAAAAAAAAGTTTGCCCCCAAAAAAAGTTCATAGCCCCCCCCCCCCCCCCCCCCCCAGAAAATCAAATGGTTGCTGCCTAATAAACATTTTAATAATGTTAGTTCATATGGTTTTGAATAGAAAACTGTCTAGAAGAAGAAGTCCCCCCCCCCCCCCCCCCCCAGAAAATCGAATTGTTGCTGCCTTAGTATCAGCAATGATTTTGTCTTTGATAGGTTAAAACATAACTACTAGTATATAATATATATTTATACAATTATGAAAACGTGTTTCCCGTCGATATTCTTAGTCTGTAGGAACACGATTTCTGCATAAGTTGTAATTTGTTTTAAAAATAACTTTCGGTAATTGCGATTACTCTTGCTTGATACTTTGTGTCTTTTTTCTGAGTTGTGCTGTTGTACGCCTGTCCAAGGTAAGAGGAGGGTTGACTGTTCACTAACTTGTTCACCCCCGCAACATCCTTTACCCCGGCCTGTCCCAAATTAGGAGCCCATCTGTACTTGTGTTATTAAACAATCTGATTAATTCAGATCTATTGGATATCGCGTGCTTGTCGGAGCAAATGAACATAACGGCATTAGAGATATATATATTTGATTAAATTGGTCGTTGGATGTTGTCCCGGCGTCAAATTAGTTTTGTCAAAAATAAGGACTTTGTTTTTCATTTGAACTATATAACATGTTGATACGTTTGTGCTGACTATACGGCAAGATTATGACTTTTTTGTTTCGAAGGCCATACATGACCTATAGTTGAATACATCCATGTCATTTGGATCACGCGGCTAGTAAACTAGTTTGGCAATCATAACACACCTTCCTATATTTATATATATATAATTCCTAATTGTAGGTTTTCGAAAAAACAGAAGAATAAAAATCATCCTTAAAAGGAATGGATTCAGTTGAGTAAAGGAAAGCAATGTTCTGAACCATGAATGAATATTAGTTCTAATGAACCACCCTCATGAACCAGTGATATACGTCACTAAATGATACAACGCCATTAATAACGTGATTTACGCATCGTGCATTAGTCTCTAGACATTTGTATTCGAACTACTTTTAAATTAAAATTTGTATTACTCGACAACTTAGTTCTGTTTCAAGTAAATTTTCTAGCCAGATGCACCATTATCTAAAAGTAAAACCGCTACTTTCACCATGGTCTATACTGCTTTATTTTAAACAAATAGAAAGTTAAAAGCTATATATATGCAAAATTATATATGAAAAAGTGCGTTCACCCATCATGTAACTGATTTGATGTTAGGGATGGGCATATGAAGGTTTGAAAATCAGACTAAGTTAATCTATGTCTTTACATCATGCGGGTGTGAATACTTATTTAACAGTGCAATGACCGGTGCATGGCTTATATCACTGATGCTCCTATTTTCTGTTAAAAACTAAGAATGTTTGCCACAGACAAAGAAGGTATTAAAAAGTCATGCAGGAATGTGCATACTTCAGTGGTTGTTGCTGTATGTTATAAGTTTATTTTCATTGTTTTGTACTTAAAGTTTTCTCGATTTTGCTGATTTTGTCAAACCTTCCTATGAACGCCCTAACCCTAACAACAAATCCTGGACCCGCGCCTGTTTTGTATAGACACAAAGGAGTACTAGTAGCTGCAAACTACTCGTTTGTTGCTATATCATATGTTTTTTGTTTATTGTTTTGTTTGTACATGAATCCGGCACATAGTTTTCGCGTTTGAATTGTTGTACATACATCTTTCATTTTGGAGCCCTTTATAGATGACTATGCAGTACGGATTTGGCTAATCGTTAAAGGAAGGACAACTGATACCAGAGGAACATTCAAACTCATAAATTTTTGAAAGAAAGTACGATGGACTATAGCTGTTAATTAACCTTCATGTCATTGATGTTGGGTTTTTTTCTGTGGAGAGATGTCTTATTGGCAATCTTAGCGGCACATCTTATTTCTTTAGGAGCCTGTTTTTTAAAACCTTCCTGTATGAACGTCCAACCCCTAACATCAAATCATTGAACCGCGCTTATTTTGTATCTATAGACAAAAAGAGCAGCTGCATGTAAACAACATTATAAATTAAAGTCCTGGTATATATGTTTAATAACTTTTAAAACCACTTGTCGTGTATGGTTCGTCTTCACGGGTCCAGAAGTCGGCGCTCTTGGTCTGACGTACATGAAATTTCGTTGATTCTCTGAATTTGCTATTCGAAAAAGGTAAAATTGATTCGAAACCCTAAGTTTTATCGGCTTCCAGGTTAACATAGAATTAACCTGACAGCACGTAAAAACGCTTGCTATATATACAGTCTTTGCAGAACGTTTTTTCTTCAACTTCGTACTTTATTTGGCCTTTTTAACTTTTTTGGATTCGAGCGTCACTGATGATTCTTTTGTAGACGAAACGCGTGTCTGACGTATATACTATTTAGTCCTGGTATCTATGATGAGCTTATTTCCAACACCAATCCTATAACTCTTTTGGCTAATACTTGAGACCCTGAAGTTTATTTCCGTTTACAACAATAATTACCATGAAAACTGATCTCATCGAATGTTTATAAAGGTTTCGTTTTGTTTGCATTTTCAATATATATATTTTTTTTACAATGGAAATGTGGCTGATTATTTGTTGAGGAAACACATAATATGTTTTATAGACAAGATTTATATGAAATATGCAAACAGAACAATACTTCGATAAGTTTCAAAACTGTAGCAAGCATCTGAATGTGCCTGACATCAAGGAGGAAAGTGTCAATTATCCGTCAAAAAAGTAAAATCACAAAAAACTGAACTTAGAGGAAAATCAATTCGAAAAATTCATAATAACATGGCATAAACAAATTACAAAACGCATCAAAAACGAATGAACAAGAACTGTCATATTCCTAACATATCGTTCTGTGTTCTCTGAAGACTCTGATGTAACCTTCACAACAAGATAACCTCATTCTAAGCTGGCTTTGCCTGAATATACTTTGGATATATTGTGTGTGTTACTGTGTATTACTTTGATTAGATACTTTTACATATTTTTACATAGTACACGTAGGTTTCAGAATTGTAAAAATGATAAATAGGTTAACCAGTGTACAGTAAGCAGCAGAAAATTAGAAATAGAGATGTTATCTAATTCTCACATTTTGGCTATGTAACGTACAAGACTGTCATTTACTTTCACAGTTGGAGCTACCTCATAGGCAGTCAATATACGTATGGCAAAGTTATCACTAGCTACTCGTCACCTAATATGTTAGTCCTTAAGATACTGAATGTAATTTTTTTAAAGTTCACTTCAGTGTATGAGGTTCAGACTTGTGTTAACATAACCTCAGTATACTGGGCCAAAAAAACTATACTAAAATAGAGAAATATTTTCGAACAAAAATAGATGAGAGAAAAATGGGGTGTTAAAATAAACAGAACATTTTTTATTCAGAAATACTGAAATTGTTTCTATTTGTATAAATACAGCTAAGGTAGTCTATTCCTGAGATAGAAAAGACTTAGTAATTCAAAAATTCAAAAGTTTTGTAAACAGTTAATTTATAAATATATCAATGATAATTCATGCCAGCACAAAGGTGCTGACTATTGGGCTGGTCACATACTCTCGGGGAATTAAAACTCCACCAGCAGTGGAATCGAGCCAGTGGTTGTAAATTAATTCAGCATAGATACCAGGATTAAATTTAGTATTAACGCCACACGCGCGTTTCGTCTACATAAGACTAATCAATGACGCTCGAATCCAAAAAAGTTACAAGGCCAAATAAAGTACGAAGGTGAAGAGCAATGAGAACCAAATTTCCTAAAAGTTTTGCCAACTACAGCTAATGTAATCAACTTATTTTTCGCGGATACCTTATTTCTCGCTTTGCTGTATTCTAGCCCACTTTGCTGCAATTTAATTATGCGATTTCCAAATTCATTAGATGTAGTAAAAATAAGGGGAGATCCAATTTCTACTTATTCGCGACAATTTATATTCGCTTCACAAAAATTCGCGAAAATAAATCTCCCACAAAACAAAACAAAAACACACACACAAAAATTCTCACACAAAATAAGATTGAAAAAATAACACAGTTACCCATTTCCCATATTATATACGCATTATTCTTCAAAAAGATTTATTAGAGACGCTTAGGACACACAATATATACATAAACCAACTTCATCGCCGACATTTCTACAAAATTAAACCTTGACTTCGGAAAGCTCTTCTAAAACAAATGGCATATCTTCAAATTTCTTAAATTTTAATACACCGGTACTTTGGTTCTATCAAGATTTTGTATATAGTCTTATTATACAAAATCTTTGGTTCTATTCACTACTTTACTCATCATTATCTGACACCAATCCGTTATTTTAATGATCAATTATTCTTCATTTATTTTCTATTTCTTTGTTTCGTAATTAAAATACTTCTATACGAAAGAACATATAGCACAGCTGCAAACGAGCATAGAGAACTACAAGAAATATTAACTCTATTGAGCCATTGAATGTCACTTACCTTCAAAGACAAGACGTGACATTACATTGTGATGAAAAATCTGACCGATTTTCGTGGTATGCGAAGACGAAAAATGTTAGTGCTCGGTCGTTTTGCCGCGTGAATTGTCATCTTGAAGATACAATGAAAAGGGAATAACAAATTGAATAATAAAAGTAAAACACAAAAAATACCGAACTCCGAGAAAAATTCTATACGGAAAGTCCCTGTAGGCGATGGCAAAATCAAAAGCTCAAACACACCAAACCATGGATAACAACTGTCATACTTGGTACAAGCATTTTCATATGTATATACACATACATTCTTCTGGTCAAATTTATAATGGAATTTTTGTTTGTTTGCTTTTAAACATTTTTTATTTTATCACATTTAATTTTACATTTAATTTGCAACTAAACATGCCTCAATTTGACATAAACGACAGAAATAGAAAATGTAAATTACTCATGTTACCAAAAAGTTTTGACCATGAGGAGAAAATATAAAGACGGACATGGGTCCAGTTATCACTTATTTACTAAATGTGACATAACAATGAATGATCTTTCGACTCATTAACACGTTTATCATGTTTGTCTTCACCTCACACCGAGTTTTCTTCGCATAAACAAATACCAACTTGACTGGCGGAGACGTTTGTTTTGATTTTGTTCAATATTGTTTTGTAACGATAAAGGTAAGTTGAGTTTAGATTAGCTAGCTTTAAAACCAGGTTTTATCCACCATTTGCTAAATCAGATAATGTTTGTAGCATGTTAGGAACATGACAGTTGTTATCCATTCGTTTGATATGTTTGAGCTTTTGATTTTGACGTTTGCCTTGTGATTTTGCGTTAAGTATTTTCCTCGGTGTTCGTTTTTTTTGTAGTTTGCCTTTTGTAAATAATTTTACTATGCTGAAGAAAAAATACTTTTAAAAAAGCAAATGTTTAGAAAAATTTAAGTGTTTTGGATATAATATCAAAAGTGAGTAACATTGACCATTGCTTATAGCTAAACAAATTTACTTATGACATACAGTTTTAAATTTGTGATTTCACACTTTTCCACGTAATTCTGTATCTTTTGATCAAACCTTTATTCTCTAACCCAAACTTTGAATTTAGAAAATCAATTACAAAACTTAGAATCAGTGACCATTCATTGTTAATTGAAAAAGGAAGGCATTTCAAAATTCCTCGCGAAGAGAGACTTTGCAAAAAATGCTAGATGATGAGAAACATTTCTTAATAAATTGTTCTCATAATTCAAATATTAGATTAACATATTTTAATTGCATTAACAGAGAAAGTAATTCATTTGCTAATCTCACTGACAATGACAAAGTTATATATATACTTAACCCATCAACACCAACACAAGTGAATAAACTAGGATCCTTTATAAAAAAAGTCAATGGAACTGAGGACAGGGGACCCTTTAATATTTACCTGAATTTGTGTATATATTTTGAGTTACTTAGTTATTGACTTTATTTGTTTTTGTTGTTGTTATACATGTTATATGTCACAAACTGTAAAGTTTATATGGCAATAAAACTCTGAATTTGATTTTTTTAAAGAATTATAACGATTTCCTTGAAAGATTTTTATAATTCAGCTTTGCCCAATTATTGCATCTACGAAATTGAGTTCACTTGACCAAATAAAACTAATAGAAGTTTGGAAAACGTGTACGTCTTGTATTTTACTGTATCTTATGGTTATAATTATATTTAATGAAAACAAAATCTAAATAAAAATAGTTTTTTATAAGTTTGTACATCTTATGATTTATTTCATTTTTGTCCACAGCTTCAAGATGATGCAACATTTACAGAAATTCAGCATAGCTGCTAGCGATATAAGTACAACTAGAAAAGATTTAGAAAATACACTCTTCAAACTCGAAGGTAATGTTGATATTCTTAACTATTTGATCAAATAAAAAGGTAGGAAGACTTATAATACAAGAAAAGAAAAAAAATGTTCCATGTTTCCAAAGTGTTAGAAATTAAGAGATGGTGGTTGAATACTTTTTTTTAGTTCAGTTGCATATTCCGGGCAAGAGCAGGTTTCCGTTGAATAAAAATGAACCATATTTTTGACTAGACCGACACGCTAAGTCGGATATCTAACGTTCACACGGTAAAAGTCCGCAAGAGGACATGTTACCCCGAACTCCCTGGCAGTTCCAGCTCCGATCCGCATACGGGTCCGCATACTACTCTACACTAGATGGAGTAAAGGAACGGAAACGATCCCTGTACGGAGTTTGATGTTACCCTATCCACTGTTAGATACATCATTCTGACTCCTCATATGCTCTTAATACAGCAAATACTAATGGTTAAGTCTAGTTTGACCCACCAGGGTATCAATCTCTATGCTCTTAATACAGCGTGCTTAGCTGAGAAGCAGCAACTATTGATTGTAAAGTTTAGTTTGATGTATCAATCTCTTAACATCCACCACCTAACTAGAGCACGCGACCACGAGCCTAGCAAACAAAGTAAAAGATTCATAATTCTACCATTAAAGACTAATTCTAATATCCTGTGAACAAAATTACTGTGTTCAAATTGTGGAAAGTATAAATACTTTGAGTTTTTTTGGAAACAAAAACTGCAATTTTTTCATCGTGTGAGCTCCAAGCTTAAAAGTAATAACCTTGAGAATAGACATTTACCAATAGAAAACCATTGTTACATGCACATCATTTTGATATTCACGAAAAGGTCTTCGATTATGTGCTAAAGTTGTCATACTCAATAGTACCCACGAATTGAGGGAAATATAATATTTTCCCATAGTTTCAGCTCTGCATCAGAAAACCTTTAAAAACGTCACAGATAAAAAAAAATGTTTTAAAAACGATTGATGAATTTACTTTTGTTTGTTAACACATCTATATCTTATGCATATTCAGGACGACGCAAAAAAAAGTTAAGTTTTTGCGCCCGTATAAAAGAAGTCATTACCAATAAATTATATGTTCAGCTCTCTAACAATTTTCAAGGCACACAATAACAAATTGTATGGACATTATGACAAAAATGGAAATTATGAAAAAGAAATATGGAAATTTGATATGGGGGAACTTTTTTGATATATAGCTTAACAATCATAATTTTGTTTTTCAGGAAAGCTTTCAAAGCAAATGTCAGTGTCTAGATCCTATAAACAGCCAAATAAAATTGTTAAACTGGGAATGTTTATCATGCTGTATTCTGTTTTTGTATTAATTGGTTTTTATTTTTGTGGAATCAGTATATATAGCCTTGAAAAAGCTAATACGGTAAGTCAAATATTTTTAAATTGTAAGGAAAACCAACTGCATGAAGGCGATGTGTGACAATTAAATTCGTCAATATAAACAGATATAACAAGATGGAGTATGAGTGCTAATTTGTATTTGCAAGGGGGGGGGGGGGGGGATATTATTAAAAGTAAATAACATTGTTTAAGTTTAATCGTAAATGAAATACATATATTTTGCAAATATTCACTAAATATTTAAGCATTATAAAGACTCATTGCGAATAACAGCTTTGTGTATGGTTTTGAGACCATGTCATATTTGGCGATAATTTTCTAGATTTTATGTTTTCGAGTTTTTGTCTCATTAACACATATCTTATGAAGCTTGTTTACGTTCACATTGTATTATTCATTTCTCCCATCACTCATTAAAAGTGTATAAAACAACAGTTTTTATTACAGCGAGAAAGAAAAGTTTTACTTAACCATGCTAACACCTATTAGCATTCTGATAATTGTTGACGTCTGATTTTGATAGTGTTTTTTCAATTATTTTTTGTATTTATTTTTTTCCAAAAAATCCTTCGACGCACGCTGTATCGCTTTTTTAAGAGTTAACTTATAATAATGCCATTCCATAGTCGTTGCGTGTTACTGTAATTTGTTAATTCCTTTTTTGATTGGATAAGCCGAATTATCCAGTCGTTATATTCAATAGTCAATCACTCAACTGAGAAACAACAATGTCAGAAAGATGATATGCCTCAGTAAATGGGTTCCTACATATAGACAAGGTTACAGTTCCTGGAACAGATATTCTACTACCTTTTTTCTACCAGGAACAAGTACTCTTTTCCTTTTATTCCGTTACGAACAAAGGTTCTTTTCCATTTAAGAATATATACTGGAATATTTTTTTCAGTAAAACATGTACTTGTATTCCATACTTATTGTTTTCATTTGAAACTAACATATTATAACGGTTCTTGTATTTCACGACTAAATTGTTTACCTTTGAACACCAAGTTCTATCATAATGTAAAAATTAAAAAAAAAAAAAATACTGAACACAGACGAAAATTCAAAACGTACAGTCCCTAATTAAACGAATGGATAACTACTGTTCTATCCCTGAATTGGTACAGGCATTTTCTTAAGTAGAAAATGGTGAACTTAACCTTGTTTTATTGCTAGCCAACAACCTACTGATATGACAAGGTTAAAAAACGACAAAATAATGTTATTACGTTACAGTACGATATAAACTTAAATCATCTGACGAAAACACAGAGCGGACATGGCAGCGTATATTTATACATACCAAAGTAAAAGAGAGACTATTAAAGTTTTTGAATACTCACAGTAACTGGCAGCTAAACGCAGACATGACTACAACGATCGTTTTTCAATTAACAAGACCCCTTATATTTTGGATCCTCAATGTTCTTTAACTTTGTACTTGTTTTGATATGAACGTCACTGATGAGTCTTATGTAGACGGAACGCACGTCTGGCGTACTAAATTATAATACTGGTACCTTTGATAACTATCTCCCTTTCCTATTTTTAGGAATCAAGTAATTTTCTACATACATCATCATCATTATCGTAAAGATCGTTATCATTATCATCATAAACATTGTTATAGTTATCATTATTATTTTCGTCATCAACGTCATTATTATCATTATAAATATTATCATTATCAGTATTATCATAATCCTTACTTTCATTATCATTATAATTATGATCATTAATATTACCATTATCATTATTATCATCAATATCATTTGTATCATTATTATATATTATCGTTTTATTTTTTTAGAGTACAAAATTACTGCAGACAGTTGACGCTGATGTACGGACAATTCACCGAATGAATGAAAAACTGCAATCTTTTTTTGAAATTGCAATGCATGGTCATATGACGGAAGAACAAGTAGAAACAGTTATCATCATGGTGGCTGATCTCTATGAATATTACCATGGATACCTTTTGACCAATGAAACTATTTTGTCCGTCTTAACATTGGAAACTTGCCATAACGATAGTATGAGAACTTTAAACTATGAAGATACATTGTTTGTGTTCGATCTATTTTTCCTTGTCATAGATCATCGTGTTAATAAACTTGTGAACCGTTTAACGTCAGATGTATTTGTTGAAATTGAAGATCCACTGGTTAGAATAGCGTCTGGAATCAGAGCATCTACATTTCTTCGTGAATGTTATTATTTGCTCTTGATGGGTTGTCGTTTTAATACAGAGTTTGACAGAATAGATTCTTTTTTCAGATATATGAATTATGCCAAAGGTCACATGTCTTCATTGTTTTTCAAAGACTTTACCGACAATACAACTGTTATCATCGAGGCTGTAAATGACTTCATAAAAAAATATCCTTCTATAGACAATTTTGTTCCTAGTAGTAACCAATCATGCTTCGAGGTGATAGATTCTCATCTATCTATCAATGTGTCTCTTCAAGCACTTGATTTTACTCATGAAATGATTCATCAGGAAATACTGATCAAGAAAGTACGTGTCAATCTAGCTGAGAAATATTTAACCATGATTACTTTGCTTGTACTATTTGCGTCTATTATTGTAGCTGCTTTTGCTGTTGTCTATAAATGTAAACTTGAACTTGTAGACGACTTGAAATATTGTGATAACCTGTTAGAACAAGAAATCAATTATGAAAACGAATTTTTCAAGGATACTTTATCAGACGTAATTCCAAGACAATTATTTTCGTCTTTAGATTTTGACTTTGATTTCAAAGAGAAAAAATCTTACAAAGAACCAGATTATGAGAATCTTTCAGATGAAGTATTTCATAGAGAGTCCTCAACAACAAATATTTCCAACAATAGATGGTACGGTGCTAATTATGGGCATTCAACACCTGCAGACATAAGAATGAGACATTCACGCGGTGAGCGATGCAGCTCGTCTATACATGTACATCGACGAATCGAGGATGTCACTCTTGATGACCCCTACTACCAAGAGGTCACCGTGATGATGATTGACATTGCAAACTTCAATCGTTTGTTAAATTACTTGTCGGCAAACGAAGTTGTCAACGTTGTGACTTATATGACACGACTTATAGATGACAGAGCGTCTTTCTATGATGTTTTCATAGCCTCGAAAGGAACCTCATCATACACGGTTATTTCAGGTGACCATTTATAAATTACTTATATGGGTTACTTTATCAACATTTTTTTTTAAATTATCGTTAAAAAAACTTGAAATTAACGATATAATTTCATCATCCCAAAGTTTTTACCTGTATTTTTCAACGATAAATCAAGAAATATTTAAAAAAAAAAAATATTTGTCTTGAACGGCAGTTTCTTAGAATTACACGATTTTGCATGTAATTTACATAATATTCAATGAAATTTAAAAAACGATAAACAAAATGCATGTAGCTTTTATACTTTCTTCAATGTATAGTATATTAAAGATCTGGTAAACAGACTGAGTAAAATGGATAGAATACACGTAAATATCTCCTTCAAAATATTCGATAACAGTTCTTTATTATGCCATCTCTACGAAATTTGTCTAATGATTTCTTTTTAAGGTGATTTAAAGTTTGGTATTCCTGTTTTTGTTTGTTTTATTTGATGAAACAGGTTTTACCATTTCGTTTCGATAATTTATTATCATACACCGTGTGGGTAAAACAGGCACCTGAAGAGGTAAAGCACATAAGAAGGTCAAATACGACCAACGTGTGAATAAATACATCAAAAGGTCAAATACGTGTTACCTTGTTAAGGTTTTTTGCATGACCATTCTTGATTTTCGACGGGCTAAATTGCACAAATGCTAATTTTAAAAATCTGTGAGATTTTTGTTGTCTCAATGTGTATTAATTGATACTTATTAGTGTGTTTTATAGGGTTTTACATTTAAAATATCGAAAGTGGGTCAAAACTGTTAGGAATTTTGGTTCTAAATGCTTTTCAACTTCGTACTTTATTTGGCCTTTTAACATTTTTTGTATTCGAGCGTCACTGATGAGTCTTTTGAAGACGAAACGCGCGTCTGGCGTGTATACTAAATTTAGCCCTGGTATCTATGCTGAGTTTATTCATATAATTGAGAAATGAAGATCAAGCAAAAAAGAAGCATACGAACACAAAACAGAAAACTTATTTAGAAAAAAAGTTTATATATGCTTTTGTTAAATCCGTTTACAGAAAACTTATAATACCATTTTGTTTCATTATAAAGGTTTCACAGAAGAGCAAAGATGTTACCATGCATCACATATAGCCAATATGGCGTTGGATGTCAGTGTTTCATGTGGAGATTTAGAGATAGATAGTGTGCCAGATTGCAAATTACGCCTACGTATTGGTATTCATACAGGTAGGTAATGTCTCAATGGTGCTTTGTTTTTATTTGTAAACGTATTTAGGCCATGCTTATTTTGTTTTTGCTAGACATGGATTTTGGTCTCTTGTGGAGAGTTAGCACATTGACAATTATACCACATTTTCTTTAAATGAAGTCAAATTACACATGACAGGGAAACACACACACAAATTTAAACCTCAAACATAATATATCGTTTAGTTCGAAGCCATTTTTTGGCGTAAAACTATATCTTGTTCTATGGATCTCGAAAAAAACAATAAGTCAGTATAGATAAATAAAAGGCAACAATTGTATATCGCGCTGTTCAAAAGTCAAAAATCAATTGAAAGAAAACAAATCAAGGTTACAAACTAAAACCGTCGGAAACACATCAATTATCAGCGTAAAACAACGGAACACCGAAATGCAACAAAAACAAACGCCAACATACATAGAAACGGACTATTTGACGACAACTGATTTATGCCTGACAGTATAGGACCAAATTATGATATTGGATAATTCTAATTTGTAAAAGTTCCTCCTCGCGATATTACATGCAGTATAAAAAAAACAGTGAATATATTCCAAATCGATCTATTTAACATCTGGAAAAGGGATAAGAGAATAGAAATAGAAAAGCGAACACACACAACCATAAACAAACTCATTAAAACAATGAGATACAACTCATGTTTAACCATCTGAAGCTATTTACTTTATGAAGGAACCTTAGTCTAATCTTCATCTTATAATCTTATTTATAACATATGATCTATTTTGTAGATTCCAGTTGCGCTTCAATAGTAACGCAACCAAAGACAAGATTTCGCATATATGGGGGTATATTGAAAACGGTACAGACACTACAAAAATCCTCATTTCGTAAGTTATTACTGGTTTATATCTGTGTTTATTATAGGGAATAAAATTTAAATATTAAACGAGAGTTGATATCAAGCGATATTCAATTCTCACTCGTTATGAAACCGATAATTGTCCTTTTTTCTTTCTATAATAATCACAATATATGTTATTTTTTATCGATAATAATTCCTGTCGGTTCATATAGAAACTGATTTATTTTTCGCTGGCGGTTGCATTTAAAATAGTGTAAAAATGTATACTCTATACGTTTACATCTCAAATTCAAAAATTTTGATTAAGCAAAGTTGTCAAACTATCTAAAGTTGTTTTAAAAATACTAGTTTGACCGCAAAGAGATTTCAAAGAGATCGTTACGCAGAGATGCAAACTGAAATATTTGCAAAGGCAAAGTGACGAAGTCATAAATGATGTATAGTTATTTTATCATTCAATGTTATAAATACATATTTTACAAATATGGTCTAATGTATTTACTGACATTTGTTCAGACATTAAATCCGTATTCAGCTACTCAGTTGATGAATCTAAATGTTTTTTTAAGAATTGAATGCTTTTTTTTGTAACTTCATTTGGGTGTAAAAGCATTGACCGAAGTACATTTTATATGAAGCGAAGGTCAACGCTTTTACAACCATATGAAGTTACAAAAAGAAACATTCAATACTAATAATTACATTTTTTTTTAGCTAGGCTTGATTTATGACACAAATTTTATCATTTTTTTTTCATTTAATTCACCTGTGCACTTTATGTAAAATGCAATTGCTTAAGGAATAACACTTGATGTGTAGTTAGCCAATCCGAATAACGTATTATAATGAAACATATTACATTTAATGTAATTATTAGGGTATGATGATAAGTTTTTCTTTTCATTTTAGCGAACAAAATACAGATTAGTGATAATACGTATAAACTACTGTCACGTGACCGAGTTTACAACACACAGAAAAGGGGTTATATAGATTTAAAGGTATATTATTATATAATGTTTATGAGTTGACAATCATGTACAGCGGTTTACTACTGTACCCTTTATTTATATGTGATTGTCACATCTCACTAAGGACTTCTAAACAATTGGAGGTCTTTACTATTTATTGGTTCCTTAAACTACACAAAACCCTTCAAAATCGTTTCTTTTCGGCTACAAGTATGTAATCTACAACTAAATTTCTCTGTCTTTTATCAAGTTCTATCTTATTCTTTTGTTTCAGAAATTAGTTATTACGGATTGTAATTATAAAGTATAAGCAAAAAATATAATCTAATTTATCTCTCGAGGGGAAAAATCTTTAGATCTTTAGACAAATTGCTTGTAATTAAAGACCTTTCAAATTCGACGAAAGCCAAGTTTTTTTATTCCTACACTGTGTACACCGAATGTGACCTACCGAATTAGACTATTTACCGGATTTGTAATCACATAAGCAACACGACGGGTGCCACATGTGGAGCAGGATCTGCTTACCCTTCCGGAGCACCTGAGATCACCCCTAGTTTTTGGTGGGGTTCGTGTTGTTTATTCTTTAGTTTTCTATGTTGTGTCGTGTGTACTATTGTTTTTCTGTTTTTCTTTTTCATTTTTAGCCTTGGCGTTGTCAGATTGTTTTAGATTTATGAGTTTGACTGTCCCTTTGGTATCTTTCGTCCATCTTTTTCCATACAATCTAATGAAATAGTAATTTACCATCTAATCAAATAGTTTTCCGAAAAGTATGATAGCAAGTATAAATGTATGATGTTTACAGCAACGGTCCTAACGTCCGCGTCTTTCATACTTCTTTATAGATATGTTTACTTAAAGGCTTCAGCATATTCAGTTGTTTTATTGCTTTTGTGATATATTTCAGAATGGAAAGAAAATTTGTACTCACTGGTTACTAGGGAAACGTGTTTCTGTCGTTTCTGTGGCACCAGAATTGAATTACAGACGTCGTAGTACCATCGTTCATCCTATTGAATTGGAACAGAAGCCTTTATATGAATTTGACGCAGAGGAAGGAATGCCTCCAGCATGGACGCATGCTCATCTTTTTCAACCTGACGATCCCACAATGCCTCACTGTTCTTTCCAGAGTATGTCGGATCTATCGTCATCACGACGCTACAGAACACAGGGAAACGTGTTGTTTGAAGAGACCGTGATATGAGAACCATGTATTAATATACAATTATTATATATTTTATAAATATTTTATTTTTTATAACTGTCTCCAAATTGTAGTTGGAATATAAAACTATTGATAATGGCTGAAATTCTCTACAAAAAACATCAAGTGATCTAAATTGACCTTAAGTTACCCAAAATTGGTCTTTTATTGTTGATGTAAATGATCCCCTGTTTAGTAAACTACTCTTTTCATGCGTAAGGATCAATGGCACTCGTATGGCAGCGTTGATGTATAAAATATAACGTACAGACGATTAGGAATATACGTGTTGTTGGATATTTTCTGTCTGTCTGTGAATAGTGAAATGATTTCTGGCATTACCCATTTTTTCGTTGTTCAAGGTATCATCTTATTCATTTGATTTATCGAATTGATATAGTATTGTTATATAGTTCTTGTAATAGATGAAACACCTACTACTTAACATAAAATTACTAACCATGTTTGCTCCCTATCCTCAAAAAAGTTGTAAGGGTTCCGCGGAACCCATTAAAAATTTGTCTCTCCTACTTGTTCTGTTAGTCGCAGCCTCAACAAAAATGAGGAGGAAAAAAAAATAAAATTATTCGTCAATTCAAGACTTATCAGTGATGCTCAAATTAAACTAGTTAGAAAGTTGAACAAGTTCAAAGTTCAAAGAACATTGATGACCAAAAATGTGCCAAATACGGCGAAGATTGTCTATGCGGAAATAAGAAAATCCTTAGTATTTCGAATAATTCATACTTTTTCAAAGACCTTATAGTTAATATGAATGACAACACCGAAATGTTGATTACTGGGTTGGTGATACACTCCGGAACGAAACGTCCACCAGCAGTGACATCGATCAAGTGGTGTAAATAGTTATAAAAGGTACCAGGATTATAACTTAATACACCAGACGTGCGTTTCGTCTACATAAGACTCATCAGTGACGCTCAGATCAAAATCGTTAGAGAGCCAAAAAATTAAAAAGTTGAAGAATATTGATAAACCAAAATTCAAAAAAGGTTGTGTGAAATACGGCTAAGGTTATCTATGTCTGGGATAAGAAAATCCTTAATAAGTCGAATAATTCATACTTTTTCAAACAGTAAATTTATAAAAATTACCATATACTAATTGATATGCATGCTAACACCGAAGTGCTGACTACTGGGTTTAAACTTGTGAAGATAGTTGACAAACAGGCAATGAACGAACTGCCATTACAACCAATTTTTCAAGTATAAAAGACTTTATGATATGACATAAACACATTTCGACCAAGTGCTTGATTTCTTTATTGACAACATATGTGTTACGTTTGAAGGACGGTTTTTTTTAACAGAATGTCGGCATTCCAATGAGAACCAATTGTGTTCTTCTTCTTTCAGACTTGTTCTTTCTCGTTATGTGGTTGACCACATACAGGAACTCCTTAGGAATAAGATAAGAAGTGAGCAATATCCTTGAACTATATATATAGGTGATGTTCTCTCACATACAACAGATACAGTTAAGTCTCACTAAGTAATTCAAAATTTGGTGACTTTAATAAACGCATCTATCCCATCAACTAGCGATAGGGATGCAACAGATACAGTTAAGTCTGCCTCATATCTTGATTTACATGTAGAAATTGCCAATTAGGGTAGCTTGAAAACAAAACTTACGACCAAGGTGATTACAGCTTCCCAACTGTGAACTTTCCATTTCTATGTAGAAACATTCCAACAGAGCCTGCATACGGAGTATATATCTCCCAATTGATACAATAGTCTTAACATCATTTCCTTCAAAGAGGATTGGTGCTCACAGGGAAGCTATTAAATCAAGAGTTCCAAATGGCAGAGTTGAAAGAATCCCTTCGTAAATTTTACGGACGCAACCACAAGTTGGTTGACCGTTATGGAATAACAGTTTCACAGATGATCTCGGATATGTTCCGTATGTCGTATATACAATCCACTTCCTTTTTCACCACGAATGTGACCTACCGAATTAGATTATTTACCAGGTTTGTAATAACATGAGCAACATGACTGGTGCCACAAGTGGCGCAGGATCTGCTTACCCATCCGAAGCACATGAGATCATCCCCAGTTTTTGGTAGGGTTCGTATTGCTTAAGGTGGTATGGGTGTCTTCCTCCATCTTGGATCGTAAAAAACAGAGAACCAAAGGTCCATATTTTCTATCAAATTAGCAAAATATGATGCAGGACCGCAGATATTTAATGTGAATTTTCATTTAAAAGAACAACCAATTTATAATAATATAACTTATAAATATTAATATTTTAACAAATGTTGATTATTTTTGGTTGTTTTAATTTATTTGGTAAATTGGCATTTTCAGGGGAGGTAACTCTCAAATAGTTCATTTTCTGAGGGATTCATCATGGAATTTTCCTATTTTGTATTTTAGCCTGAAAAAACGTACGGTGACCCTTTCTTTTCTTTTGATATTCTCAAAGCATTGTCTGAAAGCTATCTTTTCCTTAAGTATCAAACAATTCTAACATTTTGTTTAGTTTCTAATCACAAAATGTTGTTTTTTGCTACATATAATCCATACAAAATATGTCATTTTTTCACGTCCTGTAGCTTGATAAAATTCGCGGTGACCCATCATTTTTATTATATGTTTCAACATTTAATGAATGGCTATTATTTATTTTGAATTTATTGAACCATAAAACTAATTTTTGACTCTTCACTTTGAATAATCCGCGAAGCGGATTATGTAAAATGTGAAGAGTCAAAAATTAGTTTTATGGTTCAATAAAATCAAAATAAATTATTGCCATTCATTATAAATAAATTTTCATCAAGAATAAGGCTCAAAGAACTTTTTATATTAGTTATATTAACAAAAACAACATACACACATGTTGGCGTATGAATACACAACGTCAGAGTGGGCGTGTAGCCATAAAAATTGACAACATTGAAAATAAAACTAATAATTTTAACAAATGAGAAGACAGTAAATACACCAAATTTATTTATATATCAATAGATTCTACGTTTTGGCAAAGTATGAACAAATTCTATCATTTTTATTTTAGACTCCTATACCACCTTAAACCTTAGTTTTCTATGTTGTGTCTTGTGTACCTTAGTTTTCTATGTTGTGTCTTGTGTACTATTATTTGTTTGTTTGTTTTATTACACATTTTCAGTCTTGGCGTTGTCAGTCAATTTTCGATATATAAGTTTGACTGTTCCTTTGGAATCTTTCGCCCCTCTTTTGATACAAGCTAAAGAAGAAATTGCCATATAATTGTTCGAAATCTCAATCCTTTCATTTTTAATCTCGATAAGAAGATTAAGAAAAAACACACAAAAGAGTTTACAATATTAACAGTATAATAAAGGCACTCAAAAGTAAACAAATACTGTTCTGAAACGGTCATTTTGATCTGAACAGCTTTTAAAAGGACAAACAATAAAATATTTCAATCAATTTTTAGTCTTTACCATTGCAATATATTCATTAATATTGAGACAATTCGCTTGCAGTCGCTTAACGTCTAAGGATATGTTTTGTCTATGTTTAACGGTTCAGAAGGTGATATTTACCGATATTCTATGTTAACAAATACTAAACATTGTCATATTCATTTTCTTCTGTAGCTATGTTTTTATCCCTGTATGTTTGTTGGCTTTCAATTTTGTATATCTAAGTGTATGTGGGTCTTGTTTACGATTTAACATTTTGATTAAAGCAACAGTTTGATGCCAAAAATGCCAAGGCTAAAAACACCAAAACTGCCTGTGTTAGTCACAGTACTAGTACCTGATAATTGAAACATTTCAAATCTGACAGTTCTAAATGCCCACAATTTTTCCTCTACAGTTTAAGCTATCGCATTGTGAAAAGTAAAATAATAAAATATCAAACTCCCGAGTAAAATTCAAAACGGAAAGTCCCTTATCAAACGGCTAAATCAAAAGCTTAAACACATCAAACGAATGGATAACAACTGTTCCTGACTTGGTATAGCCATTTTCTAAATTCTATAAATGTAATCGTGAGATAACTTCGATGCCTGATGGACTTTTTGAGATTTGCATGGACCTTGCAAGTCCTTGTAAGTATTTCAAAAATCAAAGTCATTTCGGACTATATTCATGCATTCCATTAATTTTGAATGCCAATTTCGAACTTCAGTTTTCCTAGTATAAATTTCATGTATGGAGGCTGTTAAGATTCTAATGTTTAAGATCATGGTATTATAATACATTGGATGACAGAATTTAAGTTACTTCACCAGTTTCAGAAGCATGTATAGTTATTCAACCAGCACATATTTCTTCAATAAGGTATGTGGCAGTTGTAAATATCAAAGCTAGGCAAAGTGATGATTAGTTTTTCATAATTCATATTTGTCAAGTTAACTACATTGTATTTTTATGTCATTTTAATTGTTATTCTCTGTCAGGATTTTGTAAAGGTTGGCTTAAGTATAAAAAAATCTGCATCTCGTGATTGTATTGATATGCAGGCGAGACGTAAATACCAAGTAAAACTGCGAGCTACTGCTCACTGATGGTACCCCAGCCGAAATATTTCGGTAAACAGGAAGTTATAGAGGGATGAATCTGGAAACTCATCACACGGATATATATTAACCCTGAAACCAAATTTCAGTTATCCTTGTACCCTCTGTATCTTTCCATACAAATCAAAGTAATGGTCTATCCTCAATTATATATTTGGCTAGACTTAAAATTATATTTTATTATATTATATTAATCCACCATTTTTCTACATTTGAAAATGCCTGTACCAAGTCAGGGATATGATAGTTCTCGTACATTCGTTTTTGATGCGCTTTGTTATTTGATTTTGCCATGTGATTATGGACTTTCCGAATTGATTTTCCTCAAATTGTGATTTTACTTTTTCCTATACTTTGATGACAATTTGTTGGTGGTTAATGCCACTTCCAACACTTTTGGCTATATTATGGCTGACAGTGTGTAATTGCATAAAGCAGAAAATCAGAAGAGAGCAACCAACATTCTGCAGAACAACTGGCAGTCCTCGTCAATTAAGATCCAATATGATTCCCCGTCTCACCAGGTGTTCAAACTAACAACTTCAGTGTTGACAGGCCAATTATTGATACTAGTATACTGTAGATTTATTAATATTCGTTGGATACCAATTTTCGTGGATTTTGTGGGTACAAGGGAACCACGAATCTAAATATTCATGGAATTGCAATTTTTAAAAGGAAAGTATCCAGTCCTTGTCTAAACCACGAAATTAAATATCCATTAATATGCAAGTTTTCCTCAAACCACGACAATGGGTACCCACGAAAATAATTGATTCCACAGTAGACACTCTACCACCCAAGACAAATCGTTTTCATCGAGTTTAAAACCTTTAAAACGATCAACAAATATCAATGTAGCCAAGATGAGATTTATTTATTTTCTCTTTCAACACAAAATCAGCAGCCAGATTAAAGGTAAATGTCTACCCAACTGATAATGTCAATATAATTATAAGGAACTCAATATTTACAACATTGCTGTATTGTTCATAACTGCTCATTGTTCACACCAGAGACAATCATGAGACTGGACATGAGTCCTGGTAATGATTTATTCTTGTCATGTACTGCAATGTCAGTAATTTTTGTATGCACTTATTAATGTGATTCTTTAAACATTTCAAGAATTGGGATCACTTGTTGTGTTTAAAGAAATGTTGCATTATAAAAAAATTTATAATGCTATTGACATTCGATTTTTTATTTTTGCTTAACCTTTCCATCAGTAATTTTCACAACAATAACATCATTTGAAGCTTTTTTCAAATACTTGCACAAGTCGGAGCACAAGCTTACATTGGTGGAAATTAGGCATACTGATTCTGTCCTACAAGCAAAATCGTTTTGAATTTTTCAATATGGAACCCTTAAAAGTCCTAAATTTCTATGTGAAAATAAACAAGAGTGCACACACTGAAATGTCTCGCCTTCTTTACTTATCCTTGATACTATCTTGATAGACCTAAATATAAAGATTTATTACAACTGTCACATAAACTCAACATTAACCAATAAAATGAAACATTGATCATTGAACCATGAAAATGAGGTCAAGGTCAGATGAACCATGCCAGGCAGACATGTACAGCTAACAATTCTTCAATACAACAAATATAGTTGACCTATTGCTTATAAATAAAGAAAAACAGACCAAAACACAAACACTTAAAACATAGCAATGGACCGTGAAAATGAGGTCAAGGTCAGATGACACCTGTCAGCTAGACATGTACACCTTACAATCATTCCATACACCAATTATAGTAGAACTATTGCATATAGTATAAGAAAAACAGACCAAAACACAAAAACTTAACTATAACCACTGAACCATGAAAATGAGGTCAAGGTCAGATGACACCTGCCAGTTGGACATGTACACCTTACAGTCCTTCCATACACCGAATATACTAGACCTATTGCTTATAGTATCTGAGATATGGACTCGACCACGAAAACTTAACCTTGTTCACTGATCCATGAAATGAGGTCGAGGTCAAGTGAAAACGGTCTGACAGGCATGAGGACCTTGCAAGGTACGCACATACCAAATATACTTATCCAATTACTTATAATAAGAGAGAATTTAACATTACAAAAAATCTGAACTTTTTTTTCAAGTAGTCACTGAACCATGAAAATGAGGTCAAGGACATTGGACATGTGACTGACAGAAAGTGTGTACCATGAGGCATCTATATACAAAGTATGAAGCATCCAGGTCTTCTACCTTCTAAAATATAAAGCTTTTAAGAAGTGAGCTAACACCGCCGCCGCCACCGCCGTAGCCGCCGGATCACTATCCCTATGTCTAGCTTTCTGCAACAAAAGTTGCAGGCTCGACAAAAATGCCAATATGAACTGATCATGAGTTTGCCATAACAAACTTGAAAGAAGTTGCAAAATAATTTACTCTAAATTCTAAATAGAAAATTTAAGTGACTTTCTATTCTTCCATTCCTTTATCCAAAGTCTTGACTTACAAATAAACAGAAAAGCAAAGTAACTAAAATATAATAACAACACTTTATTAATCAATGTTGTACAATAAAACAGAAATCGTACATCAGGTTTAGATGACAAATGTTAATGGTGTATCTTTGATGCAAAAACAATGGTTAACAAGTATTAATATGCAAGATTGAAATTAGATATTGACAAACATTTCAATCAAATTAGCTGCATATAAATATATAATATACCTCGGTGTATAACTAGAAATGAGACCATGGGGTTTGCTGAGAAGTGTATAAGTTTAAAGATAAAATGGCCCTTGTAAAAAATTTGTAATGCAAGTTTGAATCTTGTTTTCAATAATCTATGCCTGTAAGGACAATATAGGTAAAAGTATTCTATTTGCTTGTTTTATTCTGTGTGGCATCTTAAGGCATATTTGACTTTCTGGTGTCCTGTATCAATCGCAAAACTATAACAGGGTACAAACAAAATTAACATCATAGCTAAACTTAAACCAATGGTGAGCTCAGAAAATTGCACACATCTTAAAGACCATGTTGTCAATATAAACCAGCATAAAACAAAGAGGATATAGCAATATTGGCAACTCACTGTATACAAATGTTCTATGGTCATTTCAGCATAAATAAATATTCATATTTCTTTATTTGTATTCTATGTGTAACAACACACACCCAAAAAAACTCTTGTTTTTTTCTCATATTTGTATTTATTGTGACAATTACATTAACAAAACACTACAAAACACATCTTGTCTTCCCATTTGTATTTATGTGACCTTAACACTAAAAACACACACTCAAAACAGGAAGTTAATGCTGCATATACAAAGAAATATCGGTTTATTATCAAACAACAGAGTTACATCAATCAATCTGATTATTGAAGGTATTTTCCTGACTTGAGGGACTATGCAAATTACCAAAAATTAATATCCACATCAAGTGCAAATGTTTCAAATCACTTTTTCCTACTTTTCATTTTTGACAAAATGGTAGATGCCATCTTGTTCATAATGGAAATAATTATTATTTGAACAAAAACAGACATGAGGTGAAGTAGGAATTGCTTACCATCTGAAGCACCAGAGTTCATCCCAAATTCGTCGGGGATTTGAACTGATCTAACTTGAGTGCAACTTTTTAAGACTTTTTTAGTCTTTCCATAAAACTCTTTTATTCAGGCCATGGTACTGTATGTCATTCAAACATGTAATTGCACTGTTAGTGCATTTTAACTTTTTTAAACATAATTTTGTTCCTATCCCATCTTTCACTTATGAATACAGTTGTACAAATATGTAAAAAGAAATCACCTGCTCATAACAAACTGTTATAAAAAACCAGATTCTGGTAACTTTTGGAAACCATTGACAAACATGTTAGTTTAATTATTACAATTTGAAGACATGCTGCATATAATTAAATTACAGTTTCTAATTATATAGTGATAAATGTACACTCAATATTGTGTTAGTGATATCATCTAATATGAAATAAAACAGTACATGACTTTTGTTTATAAATACTTTTTATTTTCAAGATCATAGTTGAATGGTATTGATGACCAACAGTGAAGAGATAAGGGGTCAAATGAACAGTAACCTTTTTTAAGGGACAGAAATTGAATGGTATTTCTATAAACCAACAAGAAGTGCTACTTATCTTTTCTTTTTTTACATTTATTTCCTGTACTAAAAGTTCATTTTACAAAACAAACCATATATATATATATCAATTTTCCTGAAAGATTTCAATTCAGGAATAACTCTTTCAACATTTTCAAGAATTATTTAAAAATATGGCAGGTACTCAAACAAAAATTGCTTTACAGGTTATTAAAATATTTGTACTAAAGCAACTATAAATCTTCAAAAAAAAAGTAAGAAGATACCCAATTAAAAACCATAAATCAGTAATAGACAAACACCTGAAAATACACTTTTTTTTTAATAAAAAAACCCAACTCAAATGGTAATAGTAGCTGTAATATGATGTTGCCTTGGTTTGCACTTGATAAATTGAAATCGAACTGATCTACTGCAATATAATTGATAAATAAATTCATGGTTTATGTTGTGAAAAAAAAAAAACTTTCATTCAATTCAATGTTTTCCAGTTATTTGATTATTTTTACCACCAGTATATATAACTTTTTATATATTTGGAATACTGCCTTATGTGCATCTGCCCCATGTATTTTCAATTTCACATAAAATTTAAATGAAAAAAAATAATATAATGAATGCATGGTTTCTTATGTTTAAGCACTATACAATGTTGGGTTCAAACTAAATTTAAGACATTTATTTGCACCTCATTAAAATGTTAATTAAAGATACAAAAATTAAAAAAAAAAGTGTGATTAATGACCCTTATAATATGATAAACCATCTTAGTTTTTTGCTATCTTCAAATAGTAAAAATAGTAAAAAAAAAACTCACAATAAGAACATTTCTTTCTTAATGACTCACATATATTTATACCTTTCTTACAAATAACCTTATATTCACCAAAACAGGTCAAAATTATACACATAACATTGTCAAGCATTAAAAAGATTATGGCTCAGTCACATAAAAAATCATAAATATCCATATCTTTGGAGGATACAAGATGCCTTAATTACAGATAATTCTTAATTAATATTTACCTCAGCCTACTGCCTAGGTAAATATCAACTTGTGATAACACATCAATTAATTAATTAAAATCATAACAAAATTATAACACAATGTACAACTATGTTGAAATCCAAACAACAAAAATATTTTTATCAGCTTTTTATATTCCAACAATACATACACACCAAAAATCCCACTTTCAACTCTTGAATTCTTTTGTACCTACTGTAAAAGCAAAAATGTTCGTGGAGGATTTAATTTCGTTTATTTTGTGGAAAGAATATATCCATGAAATTAAAACCCCCACATAAATTTAACCTCCATACAAAACCACTTACAGTTTAAGGAAACACCGAAATTAAATCCCCATGAAATCTTACAGAGAGACAAAACCACGAAATTTTAACCCCAAGAAAATTAATGTTTCTACAGTATATATAACACAAAATATGTGTATTTTTTATCAACTTATAATGATAAATATTTATTCAAATAACACATAGTTAAATGACATATCCCCTGACCATCATTACACCAACTATCTCAATACAAAATAAACCCTGAAAATAACCTGGAATATAGCCTCAATATGGTCAGAAAAACTTTTTAAAAGCTGAAATATGGTTACAAAAAACTGAAATTGATCTAAATATGTTCTCAAGGGCTTTTCCATTAAATTTAATTAATTTCTAGGAGAAATTACTACAAGTTGGTGGTTGATAGAATTTATATTTCCCTTCATACCCTCCCATATCCAAGTTAATAGAATACCCACAATCTGCATAAAATGTATAATAGGCTATTAAAGTAATTAAATGACTTTACCAACCAACTTTAAAGAACTTGGTTCCAGATGTACTTGTTTAATAATTCTCCAGAATGTGACCATTATAGTTTGCTAGGAATTCTGGGATACTTTGTATCCCAGGAGTTTATGATTACTAGTAACCCAGAGGAATTCTACAATATTTAGTATTCAAGGAGTTCTATGACACTTTGTATCCAAGAGGAATTCTACAATACTTATTATCCTAAGAGTTCTATGACACTTAGTATCCCAGAGGAATTCTACGATACTTGGTATCCGCCAAAAACAATGACGAATGACAAAATGACACTCCAGCAAAAGAGACATATTTACATAATGTAACAAAAGAATTTCTGACATAACCCAAGTGACCATTATAATACTACTCAAAATGGAAATGTGTTACAGATACTGAAACCTTTAAATGACTGCAGTTGATTTTTTTATGTAATAAATGGGCCAAATTTCATGTCAAACATACATGAAAAATCTGTACAAAAATATAAAATCATGAAATTCAATTAAAATTCTAAGTGATTAAAGGAAAACTCCCACATATCAATTCAACCAATCAAATACAATGTTTTTTCTTTTTACATTTTGAATGCAGTGTAAACAGTTGAACAATGGTCACTTGAGATGTATGTTAATGGCAGATTTCTTGATGAATGGTACTATAAACAGTAAAATGACTTCAACTATACATGATAATGATTACAATATGAATCATGACATTTCTTCATCTGCTGAATTTCTTCGACCCATTGGACCTCTACGATTGCGACGGTCAAATGGCAAATCATCATTTCTAAAGTTTCTCGATTTTCTTTCTCTTCTCTCCAAACTCCTGAAGGGATTTGGGTCACGGTCCACTTCTTCATCACTCACTTCCATAAGATCAAAAGGAGGCCTTTCCCTGAATGGTTCACGGAATCTATCATGGGGCATGCCTCTAGGTCCATCAAAACCCCCACGACCCCTGGGTCCATCAAAATCATCAAAGTCTCTAGGTCTATCAAATCCAGGAGGACCCCTAGGTCTATCAAAATCATCACGTCCCCTTGGTCCATCAAAGCCCCCACGTCCTCTATGTCTATCAAAGCCACCACGACCTCTGGGTCCATCAAACCCTCCAGGACCTCTGGGTCCATCAAAGCCCCCAGGGCCTCTTGGCCCATCAAAATCCCTAGGTACATCAAATCCAGGAGGACCCCTAGGTCTATCAAAATCATCACGACCTCTAGGTCCATCAAAACCACCACGACCCCTTGGTCCATCAAATCGCCTTGGGGGACCATCGAACAATGGAGACCTATTAGATGGAGGATTATCCATCATTCCGGGTCCAGTTTCTATACTAGGTCTCCTAGGACCCCCTCTGTTAAGTCTCATGTCTAACAGAGCTCTAGGAGGTGGTTCATCCATATCTAAGAGTGAAGGTGGTCCTGGGCCCTTATTCATTGGTGGTCTTGGGCCATGACCATGCCCTCCTAAAGGTGGACCTGGGCCAAGCAAACTTGGTACATCATCTGAAAAATTAATTTGAAATACTTTTATGCATACAGTATCTGTTGACTGTTTAAACTTGAATGTATCAAATAAAAACTTAATCTTTTTCTATAGTACTATAACACACCCATCATATCACAGGTCCGTAACTGAATTAAAGTATATAACTATGCATATGCCTTATTTTAGTATTGGTATTGTCATTAACTAATCATTTACTTATGAACTGTATATATATATATATTTCAGGTATCAGTCATCCTTATAATTGAAGATATTAACTAGGAAGATATTGACTCTCATTTATGACTGATACCTTTCAAATCATCAGAAAAGTCATCGCTACCAAATTCTGCTTGTTCATTTTTACCATCCACTGCAAAATATATAATCTAAGTAGCCATAACTATATGATATAACCTTTCATTTCACTTAGAATGATGGATCATAATTGTTACTCTTAACTTGTTAATTTTGTCACGTTTTATAGTGTTTCCGCATGGTGAACCTTTCAATATTGTTAGCCATCTGATAAAGTCATGCCAATTATAAGATGCACAGTTTTCACTGCTTTCAAAATATTTCTTTTATTTCCGTTCTGTCTCAACAGTATACAGCAAATGTTATAAATCAATGTTTTAAAATCTGTTCTCAAAGAAATGAATATTGGCAAAGCATTATACATATTGTTGAGTTCAAAAATATAAATTTGTTGCTTAACCACTATAGATAGCTCTTCTATGGACACCTGCAGAGGGTAAAAGAATGAGAGGGAGACCGAAAGAAACATGGAGACGCACAAAAGAGAGTGAACTGAGAATCATGGAAAAGACATGGGGAGAGGCAGAAAGAATCAAACAAGACAGACAACAGTAAAGGGTGTTGGTAGTGGCCCCAATGTGCAAGTATTAACAAAGAGAATTAAGTAACAATAACCTTACCTTTAATCAATGTTATTTTCCCACCAGGCCCATACATACTGTGGATTCATTAATATTTGTTAGATACCAATTTTCGTGGATTTCGTGGGTTAAGGAGAACCACGAATTCAAATGATCATTGATTGAGAAGTTTTCTAAGAGATTGTATGTAGATTATTTCCAAAACCACGAAATAAAATATCCACGAATATGCAATTTTTCCCCAAACCACGAAAATAAATGAATCCACAGTAGGTTGTGGACCATAGGGAGAGGCAGAAAGAATCAAACAAGACAGACAAAAATTAGGGTGTTGGTAGTGGCCTCATGTGCAAGTATTCACAAAGAGAATTGAGTAACAATAACCATACCTTTAATCAATGTTATTTTCCCACCAGGCCCATACATAGGAAGTGGACCACGTCCGGCTTTCTGTCTGTGCTTTTCACTATTTAAATGTTCAAATATATTGTCTTCAAACATTGTCTGATGATTACATAAACAACATTTAAATATTTCTACTTCCCTACAAAAACAAGACCACAAAAATTAATCAAAAACAATTCTAACAAAATTCTCCACAGGCATTTTTCAGAAAATTTTATTTTTATTTTATGAGACATGTAATGAAATGGGAGTGATGTGATATCGGTTAATTGTCAATCAAAACAATAAAGTATTTACCTGGTGAGTATATAACAGAAAAAAAGCTTGTAATTCTATGCCAATACAAAGAAAATATTTTACTACTGTTATTAAATCAACCATTTTCTACATAAAAAATGCCTCAACCAAATCAGGAATATGACAGCTGTTATCAATTGGTTTGATGTGCTCGATCTTTTAATTTTGCCGTTTGATAAATAATGGACATTCCCTTTTGAACTTTTGACATGATAATTTGCATGGTAACAGTCCACATTATTCTGACTTCGCTTTAATAGTATACAGTATGGGTTCTACTCAATGTTGAAAACCGCAGTGCACTACAGATGCTAAAATATTTTGTTCTCTGATTTTGTATTTTGAGACATCTTCTTTTTATATAGTGTAGTGTGACCCCACAATTTCATTGCAAACTACCTAACACCAAAACAATAACATCATAGGGGATTTACTGACGGACAGCAGTCTAAAAGATGAAGGAATGCACAGATTTGTAAACATCATTCATTTTGCAGAAATTTAAGTTACAATTTTATTGTCTCTACAAATTCATGCATTTCTTCAAATATTCTTCAAATATTCTTACTTAGAAATATGGGGTGCATCTTCCTCAAGAAGTTCAAATCCAACATCTTGTTTGCCTTCTAACTTTAACATCTTCTTTTTATGATTTTTACCCTTGAAATGGGCCTCTGCCATCGAAGGGTGCTGGAATGCCATCTCACATATATCACAAGTATCTGGAAAGTCTATGTCCTACAAAAACATTTAGTATCAATTATCAAACAATTCCACTTCTTTACAAAACCAGCCTCAAGGGAGGCAACTCTTTCTAAAAAAAAAGTAATAGCTAATGTTAATCCATAGCTTACTAAATCTAGGTTACATGGCATGGTCAATAAAATATTATTCCCATTGCTGAATTGTTGGGGTACAGTAGAGAGTGAATATAGAAATTATGGGTACAAGTCTCACTTCAATACAGGTTTAGGTCAAACTAAAAAATTAAATGTCATATTTTAAATAATTAGATATTTTCTAAAACCTTTGAAACTGTTTGTAAGACATGTAGTGATGTCATCTGGAACAATACTGTGACTGATGCTCTTTTTTGTTGGTCTCTGATTTGTGTCAACCCTATGTGTCTAGTAATTTATGCTGGTACTGTTATTTTCTTATCAAACTCTTTATCAAATACCCTGGTACTACTCTTTTCAAAATCAAACCTTGAAATTTTAAGTTACTGTAAACCAACTTATATTTCGCAACTTAAGTGAGAAGAACCAAAATAGCATAAAAAAATCGTTGTGTATATGTAATACATGTACTTGAATCTTTCCTTATTTAACTGCATGAAACAATTTGAATATCACAAAATTAGACAGCCAGGGAATGGCTTATATTGGCTAAACACGAAATAAAGTATCCCTGAAAATAAGTTGGTTTACAAAATTACTTTTAACAAAATAAATTCAAGACATACCCCTGATTTTGTATCAGCATCCTTTTTCTCATCTTTCTCGTCTTTCTTAGGGACTTCATCAGCTTTCTTTTCTCCATCCCCATTTTTCCCACTTTCAGCAGTCTTTTTATCATCAGTTGGAATGCCAGTTTTCTTTGCTGCTATTTTTGCCAATGTGGCATCGAGTGCTGCCTGATTTTTGTATGCTCTAACTTTCTTCATGTGTGGTTTACCTTCGTAATGCTGTTTAGCTTGTAATGCATTGTTTAACTTTGTTTCACAGAGTTTACAGTACAATGGTTGTTTCAAGGCCTCAATCTTCTTGTCAAGTTCTGCTTCATCAATATCGGAATAATTGCCCTTGCTTTCCATTGGTTCATCATCTATTTTCTTCAACTCTTCTTCTGTCTTCTTCAGGTCATCCAGCTTTTCATCTTTCTTCTCCTTATCTGGCTTTAGAGGATCAACTTTAGCTATCTTGACAGGAGGTTGGGACTTTTTATCTTCACCAAGAGAAGAAGATACATTCTCAGTTTTGCGTTTAGCTTGTCTATCCTCCTTAATGTCCATTTTATTCTTATTTTCATTCTCATTAAAACTGTCTTTCCTTCCACCAAATGACCTACTCGAAGCTCTAACTGAACTAGAGTGTTCTCTGTCTCTTGGACTGTCCCTGTCCCTAGAATTGTCCCAAGATCTTTCCCTTTCATTCATTCCTCCACCCCCTCTTCCACCATGAAATCCACCTCTTCTGTCACCTCCAAATCCACCTCTCCTGTCATTGTCAAATCCACCTCTTCGGTCACCTCCAAATCCACCTCTCCTGTCAGGGTCAAAGCCACCTCTCCTGTCATTTTCAAATCTGTCATTGTCAAATCCACCTCTTCTGTCACCTCCAAATCCACCTCTGTGGTCCCCTCCTAATCCACCTCTGTGGTCACCTCCAAATCCGCCTCTCCTGTCATTTTCAAATCCATCTCTTCTGTCATTTTCAAAACCACTTCTTCTGTCACCACCAAATCCACCTCTGTGGTCACCTCCAAATCCACCTCTATGATCACCTCTTCTGTCACCTCCAAAACCACCTCTTCCTCTGTTATCTCCAAAGTCCCTTCCTCTAGAATCTCCCATAAAATCTCCACCTCTGCCTTTGTGATCTCCCATGAGGTCACCATCTCTCCCTCTGTTATCACCAAAAAAGTCTCCACCTCTCCCTCTGTTTTCTCCAAAATCACTTCCTCTGCCTCTGTCACCTGCAAATTCACCAAGTAAACTTTTCCCTCTTCCTCTATTATCATCAAATTCTCCTTTAACTCCATCATCATGTCCATATCCACCACGACCACGTCCTCCTCCTCCAAAGTCTCTTCCTCTACCTCGCCCTTCAAATCTGTCTTCTGATTCCCTTCGTTCACCACGTCCTGCAAAACGGTCACCACCCATTCCTCTGCCTCTATCAAAGCGATCATCTTGATCTCTACCACCTCGTCCACCACGACCACCACCTCTGTGTCCAAAATTATCACGATCATCAGGTCCATCATAACCACGTCCCCTTCCACCTCGACCACCTCTGAAGTCTCTTCCACGTCCTCTTCGATCAAATCTATCTTCATCTCTTGAATATTGTGAAGGGACCATGCCTGTCATAAATGGTTTGTCACTGGTATCTGGTGGACCATCATCATACATATCATCAGATGGAAAATTATCTGGTTTGGCTCTAGCTGGTGGTGGCTGTTGATAATCACCATATCCTGGCTTAATTGGTGGTACTGCTGGTCCTTGGTTACCTGGAGGATAATTTGAAGGACTTGGCCCATGTTTGTCATAATTTGATTCTGGTGGTTGATTCCCCCATCTGGATGCTGGTTTTGGTTCAACTTGATCCCATTTTGATGCTGGCTTTGCATCACCTTGATTCCCCCATTTAGAAGCTGGCTTTGGATCAACTTGATCCCATTTTGATGCTGGCTTTGTTTCCCCTTGATCACCCCATCTAGATGCTGGCTTTGCGTCAGTTTGACTTCCCCACCTGGATCCTTGCTTTGGGTCACCTTGGTTCCAGTTTTGTCCTTGTTGGTAATCAGTAGGAGGACCTGATTGCTGGTAGTCATAGTTACTTCCAGGCGGATTACTGTCTTTACCTTGTTGGTATCTTGCATCCTGCTGGTAACTTGAACTGCTACCTTTGTAACCAGTACTATTGTCTCTATAATCACCAGATGGTGGCTGACTGCCATATCCTTGAGGATCTTTTTGATAGCTGGACTGATAGTCAGTAGGACCTTGCTGGTACGGAGCCTTACTAGGAGGTCCTTGCTGGTAGCCAGAGACATCTGAGCCTTGTTGATATCCTGTACTTCCCTTGACTTCTCCTTGCTGGTATCCACCAGGTCCTTGTTGGTATCCAGTTCCTCCTTGACTTTGCTGATAGCCAGTGTTACTTTGTCCTTGTTGATATCCAGTGCTTCCTGGACTTTGCTGATATCCAGTGCTTCCTGGTCCTGTTTGGTAACCAGTTGGTCCTGGAGGAGGAGGCTGGTATCCAGTACTGGGAGGTCCACTAGGTGGCTGCTGATATCCAGTACTTGCAGGTCCACTAGGTGGCTGCTGGTATCCAGTACTTGCAGGTCCACTAGGAGGTTGTTGGTATCCAGTACTTGCAGGTCCTGTTTGGTAACCAGATGAAGCTGGAGCCTGTTGATAACCTGTACTGGCTGGAGCTGTTTGGTATCCAGATGAACCTTGTGGCTGCTGGTATCCTGTAGCTACTGGTGGAGCTGATTGGTAACCAGAAGCCCCTGGTGCCTGCTGGTAACCTGTATTACCTGGCGCTGGAGCAGTTTGGTATCCACTACTGCTCTGGGACTGATAACTTCCTGCCTGTGAATAGCTTTCAGTGCCTTTTGCCTGCTGGTATCCTGGAGCAGACTGTTGATAGCCGTAACTGTCTCCTGCCTGTTGATAAGATGAAGTAGCTTTTTCTGGTGTTGGTTCTTTTGTTTTATCTGGAGGTGGTGGTGGCTGATTTGTCCCTTGCTGTGTGCTTTGCTGATATCCAGAGCTTGTACTAGACTGGTACCCATAATTGCCTTCTCCCTGTTGGTACCAGTTACTACCCTGTTGATAGCTCGTTGGTGGGTAGCTTGATCCTTGATACCCTGTACCTTGTTGGTATGGTTGACCACTAGTTGGTGTTGTACTTGCATTGGTTGTAGGAACAGCTGCTGGTGTTGAAGTCGGCTGACTTGCTGGGCTGGGTGGTGGGTATCCAGGGGTTGTGGGCGTTGTCGGTAAGGGTGGATTAGCAGGACTTTGTTGCTGGTATCCAGTAGCCTGAGCAGGTGCTTGTTGTGTAGGAGTAGTACTACTTGTCGTTACTGGTTGAGTTTGACCTGCTTGTTGGTAGCCTGTAGTTGAGCTTTGTTGATACTGGTTATAATTAGCCCACATCTGTTGATATTGTTCTGGAGTATAATTGCCATATTGTGAATAATTATACTGAGAGTAAGGTTGTTGTGAGTTACTTGTTGAATACTGTTGACTCTGTGATGTTGAGTACTGCGAGTCTGTCGGTGTCGCTGCTGTTGAATACTGTGTTGTTGTTGTTGGTGCTGATGATGATGTTGAGTAGGATGCTGCTGATGTGGAATATTGTGACGGGCTCTGTGTTGTTGTGGGCGGCACAGGTGGCTGGGGTGGTTGCTGCTGTCCTTGATATTGGTTTGATGAATAATAATTGTATCCTAAAAAATAAATATAAAAATAAATATAAAATTCATTTAAAACTTTTATTTAATTATATAACTGTAATCATTCAATCATCCTGAAACTACTGTGACATTAAGTTAATACTCTTTCTTAAGGGACAATCAAAATTAGATAACTGCTACCAAATTATGATAACTGTATGTAGCATAACAAAATTACCAACCAACACTATCAAATATTCATGGCACAATATATTTAATGTATGTACTTTTTCCTCATCAACTACCCATGGGAAAAATATAATTTTCTGTTCATGGGTAAAGCATTGTATTTTCTGGAACAGCCCTTATATCATCCCTCTTAATACAATATTGTATCTTTTTAGAGACAACAGTAAAAATAGTAGTTTATCAAATGTAAATTTAAAAAGCAAATACATAAATAATGCAAAACATACAGTTGACAAAATCTATATGTACATGTAGCTCCTGAGGACATGGTACAAATGTAGATATAAAAACTTGGTTAAAAAAATCAATCAATGTCAGAATTTCAAGTTGCGGAAAAGTATTTTGTTTTGAGTTATTATTTGAATTTTATTTCAGCAGGTGCTTTTTAAAACCATGATAAAGAAAGTTCATTCACAACCTACATGATATAAACAAAATAAAAATGATATTCTCTAAACAAATGAAAATGATATTCTCTAAACAAATGAAAATGATATTCTCTAAACAAATGAAAATGATATTCTCTAAACAAATGAAAATTGTATTCTCTAAACAAATGAAAATTGTATTCTCTAAACTACATGTTTATACCTGATGATGAATAGTTGTCAGTTGAATATCCACTGGCTGGTTGCTGATATTGTGAATAACTTCCAGATCCCTGGGGTGGTGGTGGGGGTGGGGCAGCTCCTCCTCCTGCTGTCGCATAGCCTCCTAATAAGGAGAATGATAAAATTAGACTTCATACTAAATTTAAAGACATACATGACATAGATACAAAATAATCACTAATCATGCAAGTATTAATAATGCACAGAAATATAACCTGCTTTCCACTGAACATCTTTGAATTTTACCTGAAATTCTTGAAGATAATGCATGGTTTTACTACCATGACTACAGGTACAGAAAAATTCATCATAGGACTGTAGGACATTTAGTAATACAATCATATCAATGTATAATTATATCCCTACTAATTTTAAATATTATAGAAATTCCTGTTGTATAAATGAAGATTTAAGTGGCACCTGTTTCATCATGTTCAAGATCACTATTTTTCAACTGTTTCAGGCCCTTTTGATCCATAAACACTTTCACAACCCACACATTTGGCCCTCGGGTTCGTTTGTTCCTTTATTTTCTGAATTCATATTCAAATGCAAGTTGAAATAGAAGATGATTTTTAGATGCAAATATATTATATCAAAATATTTATAATTTCTTCAAAGAAATTTTTGACAGTTTTTAAGTACAAAAAATCTTAAATAGTTTGTGATTAGTTTGATAGCGGTTTTGAATCTTCTGTCTTTCATTAATCTATTTTGAGAAATTAATTCACAAAAAATATATTTACATTTTTAGAATGTTATTTTATCTTATTTTTAATATTAACATGATTAAATAAAAAACTATAACTAATTTTCTCTATTTAAAAAAAATAAACTTAAGGTGGTACCTAACACTACAGGGAGATAACTCTGTAAAATCAGCTTAACGTTTAAATAACGTTGAGTTGTAAAGGAAAAAATAAGCTTCTTAATGATCAAAATTGGTGTTTGTCAAACTACTATATAACCATTGTAATTTTTCTGACAAAACGGTTGGTTCAAAATTTTTGAAATTTTTATATTTTTGTTAAAGGGTCAAAGTAAATACTTTGTCAAAATTTTATGAAAATTAAACCAGCCAAATTTATTTTAGCGAAAGTGTTGGGCCAACCTTAAAAATATGTTTGTTTGCAGTTTTCCGACAGTACCTTCAGACTGAAGGGTCGGTAGGTAGGAAAAATATTTTATTTTATCAGCCAAAATACAGTTTAAAAAAGCAGTTACACTAAACCAAGTTTCTTGTGAAGAAAAAAAACAACAAACACTGGACATGCTGAAAACCAACATCAAATGAACAGGCATTCAGATAAAAAACTTTTTAACCAAAACTGAAACTTTAACATAGTGTCATTATCCAATTTATGACATAGAATATGGTATAATTATTAAATACTGGAACACTTATAAACAAGGAATGTCATTATGACTAGAACTGTTTTTAAAAGAAATATATTCAGACATGTATGCTTCTTGACTAGAATGTTTTCATGAGTAGAGTCTTTTCATCAGAAAAATGTATATACTATAGATTTATAGGACAATTATTAAAGAGTGTATTTTTAATAAAAAAAAATAACCATTGAATCTTCCTCAATTGAAAGTTTGGGGTGAAATCCATAGCACCCCATTAAAAGTAAATAGTCTGTACTGAAATGTTTTTAATGCATAAATAAAATTGGCAGCATAGCTCCTAAGGACATGTTCTAATTGAATTCACACAGGCCACACAGTTTGGGTATATTTAATATTGCAAGAAAGAGAATAATTGCAATGAGTGGGGCAGCCACCCTTATCCTAAAGGAGCATACTCATTGCAATCGAAGATAGATTTAATATAGAGAGAGTATATTTATTTTTCAAGCTAACCATTCATGTTCTCTACATCTTTGTGTAGTTAGGGTTGCTTCTTATTGATTTGGCATGATCTATATATCCATTAACATTTCAAATGAGCCCTTCCTCCGTAAAGGCGGGTTTACAGATATCTATGAAGATTTAAGTCAGGGAGGAGTGGTTTCATCTTTGTCATCTTCACAACGATTTGTAGAAGATACGCTAAACTTCAAGCTGCTGTCGAATTATTTAACTACTTAAATTGGTTCCATAAAGTCAGGCTCCACAGATTCTGAACCCGATTTGTTTGAGACAGAATGGTTATTGTGTCAGTTATGAATATCCGCTGCATCACCGTCAATGATATCATCACACATCATTACATGTGCCTGAATCTGTATAAACAGTTTACTAATAAACTTTTTTGTTTGTTATTTGTCTTAAAATTGACACGAGACGACAGCGTAAAGTACTCCTCCGTGACTTCATGGATACAGGTAAACAATTTCCATGTGCTTAATCATTAAATGGTCACATGAACGCTTGAAGGGAAGCTAAGAAAAACGGAACTTGAAATGCGTAATTGACCCAGACTTTAAATCATTTCCGGAAAGGACCCAAAGTTCCGGAACGCGTCAATAGAGGTATTAAAAAAAAAATCTTCAAATTTTAAGCAATAAAATTTTCACAGTCGGGAGGATTTTCGAGGGTCGGTCGGTAAACTGCAAACAAACAATATTTTAATTTAAGCCTTGGGTACCACCTTAATAAAGCATGATTTAAAGTTTATTCAACGCAACAACTTTAAAAGGGTGTCTACCTAGATGTGGTGCGAATGTGAAAGGGAGTGAGAAAATGGGAGCAGATGTGATTTTGGGCCAAAGGACAAACAATACTTTTCAAAATCATGGTTTTATTTTTTATAGCTTTATGACATAATATACTGTTTGCACATAGACAGGAAATTAGGATTCAGTTTTTTTTCTTGAAACCTTTTAGACTGACTGAATTTCAAAATGTCCAGTCCCTTTTGTGTTATCGAATTGTCAAAAAAAAAAATTGTTTTTAGAACTATGTGTATGCAATAGATACATGCTGCATGCAACATTGTATCATAAAATTAAGAAAAAAGAGTTTACAAGCTGAATTTTAATATATTATATACATTTTTGAACATGTTTATGGGACATAATATATGACTAATATCCCGGCAAACATAACACTTCATTGATGTATCCCTATTTGCCAACCATTTCCAGGACATTACAAAGGTTCCCATTAAATTTTGACTGCATAATAGAAGATATCTGATAACACAATAGGAAAGTGATTGTTGTACGACGTCAATACGTCAATCGTTCAACATTGTTCAAGCTGCAGACTCTAGGGTCATAAAACCCGGGTTTTGCCAACCCTTGAGATGGTAGGAGTAATACATTTTGTATAGAATAGATAGATATATATTTTTATTTTAGAGTACAACTTGGTACATATACATGAAATACAATATATTGCAGTTTCAAACATAAGCATTCAATAAAAATGTATAATTATACCAACCAGCCTTTAGAGGCTTATGATGCACTGTAAAAATTGTGATTTTTTTAAAAAGTGGGACGAGTTGGTATAAAAAGTGGGGCAATTAGGTGTGGGTCGATTTGTCAGTGGGGCAATTTATCCTGCTTCCATTGTTTAAAGTTTTAAAAAATAATAAGAATCTAATGATCCTTATGAAATCTAGCATTCTGCTAACATGTGTCAATGCAATAGAAGACAGGGCCAAAAAACAAGGGCAAACATGAATTTGATTGGGTGAAAAGACTCAACATTCATCTTTAATGCGAAACAAACATCATTGCATGCCAATATTGCAATAAAAATCTTTGGTATCAGGTCGTTCCCGCCCAAACTGATCCGTCCCAAGTCGATCCAGGCCCATACAAATAAATGAATTTTAATATAATTATACCAAATAATCTAGAAAACTTGTAATGAAAACATTTTTTTTTACCATACACCTTTTTTACCTTATAATAAAATCCCATAAACATTTATGTGAATAACAATTAATAAATATCTTTATTTGTATTCCTTATAAATATATTTTTTATTGGGGCCGCATCGACTTTAAATATGGGCCGGATGGATGTTGGGACAGATCGACGTGGGACAGGTTCACTTGGGCCCGATCGACGTGGGGCTGGATCGACATGAAAGGAATTTTTGCTACTCTTGACATGTTTCGAAGCAAATAGGTAATACACAAGCATATCAATTTTAACCAGCTACAGCAACTTGATGTGAATACTTTTATTTTGAAGATTAACAAAAACAAAAGCTAACAAGAGTGGCTAGCCAAACAGAAAGTTGAGATACCACATGGTAATTGAACCGGGCTGATGTTGTGCTTGCATTCAAAAAGCTTTCCGACAGCTGAGACACGTAAAGATGTTGATTATTCAATTGAATATTACCTGATGCACCAGAAGACATTATGCTTTAACAAGAATGCCTTGGTTTAATAGTACAAATTTCGGCAATTATCGCTGCCGTTGAATTCCCCATTAATTGTAGCTTAGCAGTAAATAGTCTGACCGTAGACCCAAATCTTCAAGTTGAAAAAATGTGATGCGACGTACAAAATTTCGCTAATGAACTTACTAATATAGGCCAGTAATTCTTTGGGACTATTTTTAAGGTAGTTCATATAATTGATTACACTGATTATAAAAATTAAACCTTTATCAGCAAATAAGGACATTTATAAACATTCTCTTTTTTTCCACAAACTGTCATTGATAGGAACTTATTTTTTTTTTATTCACGCCAAATATGCTGAGGTGAACCAGGAACATACATATTAACCCAGGGTGAAGGCTGTAAAACTGGAAAGTATCTGTCTATATCGGTATCTGTATGAGAACGTTGAAGATACCAATTCTGGCTTTTACTGAAAAGACACCTATTTACCATGTTGGAGACTGAGCAGCCTTGAAGCTCTCAACTTTATTTGTGCATACAATACTGTTTTCCAGTTGGTTCAAATGTAGTATGCGAGACTTGACAAAGAAAGTGTTCTGATATTGATTGTTTTATTAGGGAATAGTCAGTGTCTTGTGCCTTCTTCACCGTAAATTTTTCACTATATTGGCACTTACAAAATTATCAAATGTTTTAGGTTGGATTTCCTCTTATGTTTACTATTTTAAAAACAAGAAAATAATCGGGATTAATAGCTGGGAGTAACCCTCAACCACTTTGTACAGAAATACCAGCCGTTGACTTGTTTTTCTCGACTGTAGGAATTATTAGTATTAAGGCAGTTAACTCGCGCGACTAGTTACGTCAGTGAGGTTAGTCACGGGCGCGCGCAGACACACACACACACTTCTTAGAGATAAGTTTTAGTAAGCAATATGTTCATTTCCAGTATTATACAGATACAGATACAGATAGTGATGAATTTTCATAAAATTTATTTTCCAATCAATGTCCCACAGCATTTGCCGACATAACAGTTATAAGCAGAGACATACATACACAAATGTCTATGTTATCAGTCAGTCAGTGAGTATTATGAGTAAGTATATTCAAAGATTTTGGAGTAATAAGACCTTCTTACTTTTCAAATCCTTGGTAAACTAGTATATGCTTATATAGTCAAATGGGTCCTACTAAAATGCGCCCGGGAGCGCCCGGGTGAAGAAAAAGCGCCCGGGGAAGAAAAAAAGCGCCCGGGAAAAATGCGCCCGGGGAAAAATGCGCCCGGGGAAAAAATGCGCTCGGGGAAAATATATAGATATTTTATTGGCATGAGACATTTTTGTGTCGAATAAATAAGTTATGAACATTGATTTTTTTTTTTAAATTTAAACAAGTAATTTGCAAATTCAGATAACAGACATTTGTAATAAAGCACAAAAACAAGTATGAATGTTTCAATTTTAACAATAATATATGAATACTAGTTTCGAAAGATAAATAATAATGGATCACAGTTTATGCGGAATATTTATAAAATGTAAAACATAAAAAAATATGTTTTTCAAAAACGATATCAACATGAAAAATGTAAAAAAAAAATTTTTTTAAATTTCACAGATAAATATTAATTTAATCAAAATTAAAAGAGTTACACATGATAAATCAGCAAATAAAGCAGTACTATTCATGTACCGCAGTTAAAACAAGTAGGTAAAAAGCAGGAGTTTGATTTAAATGTTTAAACTAAGTATTAAAACCCTGATAAGCAAAGTCATTGAAACAGTTTAAGTTTTAGAAAAACAAATATAATAAATCTATATCAGCATCTGCATAAAAAAGTGTTCACCATGCAGTTGCAAAAATATAGACCTCAGGCACTGATTATTTTTAAATAACAAAATATACGGTTTTTTTTGGTTTTTTTTAAGACTTGATATACATTTATTGAAAATCACCTGATTACATTTTCCTTGTATAACTCAGGGAAGAATACACAAGGGGCCCTGTGTTTACAATGATCCAACGTCCAGGGATAAACGGTGGACTCTATCATAAAAAGAAATCTATTTAATATTTTTTTCCATACATAAGTTATACATTCATATTAATTACACAGATTGAGTTTGCGTATAAAATGTTCACAATATTCTACAGTAAATAAAATACATTAATAAAAGTCCCCCAAAACACACTACAATCTACACAATAATTTACCTTTGCTTATATAATTGGCATTTAATTTTTTGTACTTTTAACACCTGGATTACATTGTTATGTGTCGGTCAGTGGTTTTATAGGTCACATGCTCGACCTTGTAAATGCGTGTATTGTATATTTCTATCGTTGGATGTATTATGTTCTAAAAAGGAAAAGAAAGTAAGTACAAATTATTTCGTCACTTACTAATGTATAAGATTTATTATAAGTTTTATTTCAGCTGCAACATTTTCTTTTTTGGATGATAATGATTTGTCCATAGATTCAATTAAACTTCCCAGTTCCCGTTTTGCATATGCTATCAATTGGCTGGAAGTAAAACTTTTAGACTGATATTTGATTATATTCCTACATTTCCAAATAATCCATTTAACTGTATTCATAATCGTATTAGTTATGACACTGTACTTTTTTTTGTAATCGTACATTCCTAGCATGATAAGTTCTTCGCTCAATGGAATATATACTGTGTTATTTAGTACATTATATGTTTTAAGCGCATCAAAAATGTGTTCCCAAACAACCATTATAATGTTACAGTTGTGAAAAAGGTGTGTGAGAGTTTCGTTTTCTGTTTTACAAAAATGGCATTTGCCATTATTTGATTTGCCCATTCTAAATAGTTTTTGCTCCGTATAGATAATGTTATGAACAATTTTCCAGCTAATTTGATTTGCTTTCCTAGAGGACATACTTTTATTTAAATTTATCCAGATCTTTTTCCACGGTAATTCCGAATTATACTGAATATTCCATTTTATTTGACAGTTTGGAACTATATCTAAATTTAACGAATATTGGATTAATTTCAAAGATATCTCACTTGGGATTACTACTTTATTCTGTTTATCGTAAAATTCAAATGTATTTTTAATATAATAACCATTTTTGGGGGGTTCTGGATCAACGTGGACGTTTTTTAGTCTGTCCTTGAACAATTTAGGAATAGCTAATTTCAGCCTTGCCCATTCCGAGATCCAGTTTCTCTTATCTTTAAGAGTATTGTATATAAAGTTGTCGCTTTTGATGTTTTTCGTTTCTTCATCCCAAATATCTTTTATTGTATGAATTCCACTTTTTCCGAAGTTAGGGAAAAAAATAGGTTTTTTATTGTATTGAATTTTTATGTTTCCAAAAAGTTGTTGGTTTAGGATATCGTTTTTATTTATTGGACTTTGTATACTTATAAATTTTGACCACGTTTTAATTAACTCAAGATAGTATTTTGGAAAATTTTCCATTTGCAATCCTCGTAAGTCCGAACACTTTGCTAAAAAATTATTACAATTATATTTGATATCAAACTTCTGTAGCCACCATTTGGCTATTGTGTTCCAGTTATCGGTTTTTGATCTTAAAATCTTTTGCATACTTTTGATTTGTTTGGATTTAATGAACGAGTCTATATTGATCATACCAACCCCCCCTTCTTCTAACGGTAAGCAACACACGTCCCTTTTAATTAAATTTACTTTCCCCTCCCATATAAAATTCCACATGACATTGTTTATTTCTTTTTTATATTTTTCAGGTATACCTCGCATTTCGATTTCGAACCCTATTTTAGAAATGATCAATGATTTTAATATTAAGACTCTGCCCTTCAATGTTAGGTCACGAGATTTCCAAACCTCAAGACACGCCTTAATCTTCTTTATTTTTTCTAACCATATAGCTTCTATATCAACACTATATCCATGCATGACTCCCAATGCTTTAATTGGTTCGCTAGACCACCTAATTTTTTTATATTTTGGTGTTTTATTTTTCCAACGACCCAAATATACCCCTACAGTCTCGGGCGCTCCCGGGCGCTTTTTAGTAGGACCGAGTCAAATGTTTGCACCTGTCCTAAGTCAGGAATCTGATGTACAGTAGTTGTCGTTTGTTTATGTAATATATACGTGTTTCTCGTTTCTCGTTTTTTTTTTATATAGATTAGACCGTTGGTTTTCCCGTTTGAATGGTTTTACACTAGTAATTTTGGGGCCCTTTATAGCTTGTTGTTCGGTGTGAGCCAAGGCTCCGCGTTGAAGGCCGGACATTGACCTATAATGGTTTACTTTTTTTAAAATTGTTATTTGGATGGAGAGTTGTCTCATTGGCACACACACCACATCTTACTATATCTAGAGACATATAATACTAGTATATATGTATTACTAGTATATGCCTCGAGTGACTGTTATAACCGGGTTTCTGAGCTCAAAATACATTAGTCCAACCCAATATATGGACTGCCGGTAAATGTTTTCCATGCCTGACTATAAATATTATCAAAATATAGATGAACAAAAATTGTCTGATATAACTTATATTTTCGTTAGCTTTAATTTGTTGAGTCATGATAAATCAGATACAGTGTTTCCACTGCCCAGCTTGTTCCATCATCAGGTGGATCCCCTTTTCCATCTGTTTCGGCGCTGTCCACGACAATCTTCTGGGTGCCTTGACTGAGTTGATCAAGCTCAGCTAGGAACCAACTAGCTCTTCAAACTTTTAATTTCAACAAGCTTTGGTTTAGTTAGTACAAGAGACCCTAAGGCTCTTCAAAAAGTTTGTGTAACAAAGCCTCTTCAGTCAATCTCCTCTGAAAAATACCATGTCGTCCAAATCTTGCTACATATTCCTGGAAGCTTTAATTTTTGTCATGGATTTCTACCAGTCATGTTTCCCATGGAACTGTTAGCTCTAACAAGAATGACCTGTCTGCTGATTCTGGTTCAAAGCATGATGCCTGGTCGGAGGGTTGATACAGGAACATATATATTGATATACTGTTCACATATTGATATCAACATATATTTTAATTAAAGAATGTTTAAAGTTATTAGAACTGAGGGTAGGGGACTCTTAACAACTTGTTTGTTGTTAGAAAATGTTGATGCTGTTGTTATCATGTGTGTATGTTTAATATGTATGTATATATGTTTATTGTTTATTGTATATATGTTTATTGTTTATTGTATATATGTTTATTGTTTATTGTATATATGTTTATTGTGTTTATTGTGTTAACATATGTTGGTCACAAACTGTAAAGTTTATATGACAATAAAATATTTGATTTGATTTGATTTCAGTTATAAAACATGATGATGTTTGATAAAAATCATATTTTCATAACAAGTTACGGTTGTGAAGGACAAGTGATAAGTGATAAAGCAAGATGTGGTAATATAACACAAAATTCATCTTTTTCGCAACCAGTATCTTTTCACGTCAAAAAAGCTAGGTGACTTATCATTTTCATTTTATTTTTATATATTTTGTATATCTAATATACGTTAATAATTCTTACATGATTTGCATATTAGGGAATACGTTAATATGATTGGCCGATAGGACCTCGGGTAGATGTTCTTAACCATGTTATTTTGACCCTAAAATTTCAATTACAATGCTGAGAATTTATATTCTACCAATACTTACCTACGGGCTCGAAATTGTGTTACCAAAAGGCAAAATTCTTGACAATCTACAGCTCCAATACAAAAAGTTGCAAATTCGTTAAATGTTGATGTTGCTGATCCTGCTGTGTATCCAATATATCCGGGTTTACTACCCATAGAATCAAAAACTTACACCTGAAATTCCTTAAGGTATTTGGAAATATTACAAGAGCAAATAAAAACTTATCTGAGTGGAGCCTAGCAGAAAGACAACTATACAGATTAAGAGCATGGATAGTACGAACAGCTGGGTTATAGATATGAAAAAGATCTGTATCAAAGATAATTTAGAAAACCCATTATCACTACTTCAGAATGTACTATCAAGGATTTGTATACGGTAAGATCTTACTATACAAATCCTTGGTACTATCAAAAGGAAAATATAAGAAAATTACTACTACAGCAGTACATAAATATTGGACAACAAGAATTAACGAAGAAATAATGTATTACTTCAGCATGAAATACATTCCGACATCACCATTTAAAGTTGTATACTATACAAATCCTTGTTCTTGTATTTCTATTCCTATTTTAATAATATCGTGACAGACAATTTTTATCTTTTACATACAACTGAGATTACTATAACACTCAGCATACAAGGATAGAATAGTATCTTAATTGAAACTGCGAACTGTGTACATCATGCCTAAAGTGTAAATATATTGGTGGAATAATATTCTATCCTATTGCTGTGGTGGAACTATTCATGATTATTAATTGTTTTACTCTGAGACTATTATAGTAGTCTCAGTTTTACTCCATATACGGAGGTGTGCTTATATTGGGAGAAATTTATTGGATACAGATAGAGATGGAATGCATGAGCATAAATCGATCGGAGAGAGAGCGACTTCGGACTTTAATTTGTTTGTGAGTGAATTGGCCGAGTGTATATACACCAATAAATTCCTTTAAAAAGATGTTTAATCCTTTGATGAATACTATACATATGTTCCTGGTATATGTAATTATTTTTCCTCGAAGATAAAATAAGGGAAAAGGGTGTACTATACTATTTGAAAAAAATATTTTGGTATTTGGTTATATTTGTCAAAAAATATCTATTATCAAAGTAATAAATATAAATTAAAAATGTGCGTATATTCAGACCATAAAAATATGTTCTGTGACAGCCATATACTCAATCTAATATTTACGAATACATTTCATATTATTTGTAGACTAATATTTACTGCTGAATTATGACCCAAAAATGCAGTAAAACAACAACAAGAAGAAGGTGCGAGTCTGACCATAATTAATCCTTAAGGGCTTCTAATTTGTTGTCACAGATGAAGTTTCCCAACAGATGGTTCTTCAACGTAAGCACTTTTAACTTTCAATACAACTAACATGTTACAACACATAAACAGTATTGTACTGATTAAATTTATGGACCGTCACCAAGACTTTTTCGTTGGTGTGTTGCACCCTGAATGAATGGGCATGAACTTGAAGCCCTGTTACATGTGGGACAAAAGCTTCAAATCAGCTGCTTAACACGGATTTGACCAAAGTGTTTAAACATAGAATTATTCCCCAAAACATCAATGTCTAACATAACTTCAGACTTTAGATAAATAAGGGGGTCGGAGGGGTCCTGAGCCGGAAATCCTGAGGTCCCGATTAAAAAAATATAAATCCCAAAATTCAAAAAAAGAAATCCCGGATCCCAAAAGTGTCAATCCCCAAATTCACCCCATACCGACGTCCGGAAAAAGGTCCTGCCCCCCATTTCTTAATTGTTCAATGTGTGTTAAGTACATTTTAATCAATGTACATGTATGGCGACTGTCTTTAGTTTTGAAATATACAATTTTACAATATTATAGAATTGCTAATGCCACATCTAGTTTAATTGCTTATTTTTGAGACAAAGATGAATGATATTAATATTAGCTAATAGCAGATTAGATCACTTAACTCCTTTGACATCTTACAGATGGCCCTAACAAGTCAAAAAGGCCCACACAAAATTGACCAGCACTATCAGTCTGTAGATCTAGATCTAGTACTTGGTTGTTGGCACTCTGAAAGAACTACATGTACAACTGTTTTATAATCAAAACTTTATCAGGGGCGTAGCTAGGTATTCAGCCAACTGTAGGCACCAATCGGCAGGGGGTCGGGGGCCGCTCAAGGCCCCCAGTAGGTCCAGGGCAGAGTCCTGGTAGGGGGTTCAGGGGGGCGAAGCCCCCCGACGGAAAACGATTTTCAGCATTTCAGCTGCATAATTTGATGTACAAAAATATTAAATTTACTGGTTATTTATACATGATAATTTTAATATACATGATGAAAAGTTCGAAAAATTATGAATAATTTACCATTACATCTGATTAGTGAATTAGATAGCGCAATACAATCGGAAATAAGAAGCAAAAAATTACATCATGCACTGCCCAGCGTAGATCAGCGTCTCTCTTTCATTAAGCAGTACACCCTGTTTGGTGTGTTCATATCTATTCCATTCTGATTGATACGTAGAACTTAATTAATAGTAAAATTTGTGACGATCCTTCATTGAAGTATAAATGTGCATTTCATCTTATATAAATAAATAAATTTTTAAAAAAATTGTCACGCACGTAAAAACTGATATTACTATATAATAAAACTATCCTTTTGGCTAGACAAAAATCATCAATCTTTATTTATTCTTAAACCTTCACCCTAGCCACATAAACACATACACACAGTTCTGTCCTGTTCATACTATCGTAATAAAATTCAAGAAATTCGTATTTCTCATGTTTTATCCTAGGAATTTGGACTAACAAAAAAACACAAATTTACAATAAATAAGACGGGGAGCTAGGTCCTGTAAAAGGCACCTGTTAAAAACGTCCAGGACGAATGTCTGGAAATTTGAAAATGCCATGCATTGGAAAATGAGGAATCTAAGTCACAGTGATGTTCATTCAAGTTTTTGTTGATAAAAGTGAAATGATCTGAACCAATAAAGTTCTAGATTATAGATTCTATATAAGGTAAAATCATAATAACATTCATTTCTATCCAATATTCCATTCACTAAAAAAGAGAAACTATTGTGCACATGACATTCGATAAGCAAAGAGTTTTGACAACTTCACTGGCGTTCATCATTTTTTTACTGATAAAAAAAAATATTTGTGAAAAATTATGTGTAGGCACGTGCCTATAGTGCCTAACGGCAGCTACGCCCCTGTTTATTACCATCCTCTAAGCTCTGGTATGCATTTGGGTCATTTTCTGCCATACATTTTGTTGTTTGTAATTAAATTATAATAAAATCAATGCAAATATTAATAATAGAAGATTCTTTTGATTGCTGAAGGTAATATTAGATGGGTTAAGTATTAACTATATTCTCAGGGTGAAAGCAGTATAAATAATTGCATGTTATAGTGAATATTACAAAATTAATTCCTTTTCACAAATAATAATCCCTAAGTTTAAAAAATAGTCTACTAGAAGGTAAATAAAGGCAACAGTAGTATACCGCTGTTCAAAACTCATAAATCCATGGACAAAAAACAAAATCGGGGTAACAAACTAAAACCGAGGGAAACGCATTAAATATAAGAGGAGAACAACGACACACCGAAACGCAACACACACAGAAACGGACCAAGCAACAGACAAAACACCAAAAAAAGTTGTATATACATGTAGCATTGTAATACATGTATAACACAATGTTAGAATTGCATTTTATTGCTTGAAGACCAGCCATTGAAATAAACAAATATCTTACAGTGAAAACAGTACAGACTTTGTACTATTTTATTATTATTATTTTACTCTTGAATTATTTTGATTTTACTCTTGTATTATTTTAATTTTAGTTTCTTGTGTACAATTTGGAAATTAGTATGACATTCATTATCACTGAACAAGTATATATTTGTTTAGGGGCCAGCTGAAGGACGCCTCCGGGTGCGGGAATTTCTAGCTACATTGAAGACCTGTTGGTGACCTTCTGCTGTTGTTTTTTTTTTATACGGGTTGTTGTCTCTTTGACACATTGCCCATTTCCATTCTCAATTTTATTTGGTTCTTATCTCACTTTCACGGAACAAGATATATGATTTTGTTCAAATAAAACAGCCTTGAGATATTTGCAGATTAGTCCCATTAATGAAATTGATTTTGAAATAGTGTTTATAACAAACAATATAAGATATTTGTGCAATTAATGAATTTGAGTTATCTCCCATGTCTTGTTAACTTTCTTTGAAAGAAGGTACAAAATGTATGAAGGGCCTGGGGCAATTTTGAATTCTAACCATGTACTAGTTAACAATTTGCATTATATGATAATAAAAAAAAATTGTAGGAAGGCTAGGTCGCAGTAGGCTAAAAAAAGAGTCATTTATTGGTTTCTTATATATAAAAATAAGACTATGAATCAGCTAAAGACTTGAAGAGTGTTCTGACACCTTCATGTTTTAAGGGGTTGGAAGCATAAGGGAGGGGAAACCTTCAGAGTTGATGACTTGAATTAATTTTTTTTTGAAAAAATCTGATAAATAGGGTAGAGTTACCTCCGATTTTACCAAACAAATATTGTTAGGAAGTATTCTTTAAAGTACATTCATTATGTATGACAAAATAGTGAAAGAGGTGTACTGACATCTAAAGGAGTAATTCAAACTCTTGGACATATTGTCCTGTTGTTATTATCAGCAATTTCAGAGCTGTTGAAAATGGTCAGACTTATCAAACCATTACTTTACTAAATCTCTGGGTCATCTTGAAGTTTCATCATTTATCATTTCAGAAGAGTCTTTGTTCCAATAGATATATAGTTTAGGTTGGATAAGAAATTTACTTATATCCAATTTCAGTGTCAACAAATCAGGAAACGATTTGTTAACATGTAAGATTAATGGAAACTGACCGAGGCAAAGTTGTCATCATCATGATCATAGACCTGGAATAACAGTTTTAATCTCAATTATTGTAAATTTGTCATAGATTAGTTCCAAACACAATATATCAATGAAAATCATAGTTTTTAAAGCATTAATAAAATCATATGTTAATAGTTATGTACATTTAATTGATTTGAATGTATTTTCTTGTAACATGTTCTGCCACAGTCTGTCAATAGAAAGCTGTTATTTACATAAGATAGGAGTGTTATAAATGTGTTGTCACAAATTAAATTGGAGTGTCTACCATAATTTTAATAAGGTACCACAATGACACATTGTGACATATATAGTTTATTTTCTCATTTTGCTTGGCATTGCAGTCTTGTAATTTATAAAACCTTTTGTGCTTGCATTTGCTTACTGATTCGATCCACCAATCACTGGCCAGTGGGGTTAAAACACAATAAATCAAATCAAATCAAATCAACTCTTATACTTCAATACCGACCTACATACACCATGTACACATATATTTGGAAATCTGTGACATTTAAAGCGAGAATTTGCTACACTTGAACTATTGACTTCATATAATAATCACTTTTCTTTTGTTAATACATCAGAAACTTCAAATTTTGATGTCAAATTTTATGGGACACGCTCGTGATGTCCCAGCAATGGCAGACAAATTGCAAAATATGGTGTTTTAAGAAGAATTCTATCAGAAATCAACATCAAACCATATCTGTTTGTCTTCAAAGTTCTAAAAAAATTTAAAGGAATATAATGCTTTGAAGTTGCTTTTGTTTTAAATTTCTGTTCTTATGACTTAATCAATTGCTATGTTGGTAGTGATGGTGTGTACATGTAAGTGTATGCTACAGGATTCAGGATTTTGAAAGGGAGTAGGCACCAACAAGGCAATGTTAAGAAAAGTCTTTTCATTCACCATACAAAATGTATATGTAGTTCATTAAGGGAGGCCCACCAACAAGGCAACAATAAAGGGTTGGGGTTGAGGGTTGGGATTTGGACCTTTAGTATTTATACCATTTGAATAATCTACTGGCTAAGATTAAAGAGGACAGGGTTGAGAGTGGAGCAACCCTGTACTATGGACACATTCTTGTTTATTACTGATTACGTTAGTAGTGCAAGCAATTTAGTTCCTTATACTCACTACTGGTATCCAGATACATTTAAGTCACCTAGATACTTTATGTACCTTAAGATACAACTACATTTGTATTAGGTTCAAGATTTGGAACTAAGTGACGAAGTGTGACTTTAAAATGAGGCTATCTTTCATATGCATCAGGTTTATCAACAAGAACTTTGCATTCGTTTATTTTTTCGTGGATACCAATTTTTCGAGGATTGAGAGAAGTGTCATATATATTCTTGAATATTGGAATCTAGGTTTTACATATGGCTGTATATAAACCTATTTATGTTTTTCATATGGCTGTATATAAACCTATTTATGATGAGAGCTACGTTGAAGATTAAAATTTGGGCCTTACAAATATACCAAAGAAAATTGGTATCCTATAAATAATAATGGATCTACAGAATTGTAATAGAAATATGGTTGTATATATTTTGAACTTTGTTGTTACACTTAACGAGAATATACTTGTAACTGTTTTCTTCAAATATTTATAATGTTTTTCTCATCTGGTGATAACCTTGACAGAGCTTGAGGGTCCCTATCAAGGTCGTTCAAAAAACCAATTTAGTTAGAAACCTCTTGAGAAATATTAAATCTATTTAAAAATTTAATTTAAATATATTTGGTATTAAATGGACCTGATCATGGTATGTAATTGGGTGCGGAATGAGACACACGGTAAAATAATGATTTGTTTGTGTAGGCTTTTCTCCTATGACTGATTTTGATGATAAACAAAAACACTATAATCGCAGAAATCAATATGAAAGTCATCAAAAGATGCTAGATCACTTTTAATACAGGAATACGGATAGTTACAGTAAACACATTCTTAATAAACATGTTTACAAACTAGGAACAAAAATTTACATAAATGCACAGGATGTGTTATTACACTCCTTATATTATATATAACAATATGTATCATCCTGCAATATGTTGTCTAGAAAATATTAACCATAAAAAATCATTTTAAGGTTGGTTAATCTTAATATGGAAGTTATTCCAGCCTTTTAATTTGATATTGTGTGTTCGGAAACTAATTTACTGGAACAAGGTAATTTTATTTTAATGTTTTAAACCTTGTGATAAATATAATGTTACCTTTGTCGTATTTTTAGGACAGGCTTTGAAAGTACAAAACGTAAACTAGCTTGTAAAAACAAATTCCAATTTAGTAGTAGGTCTTTGAAAAATCATGTAATATTCAACAATGACCAATTAGCTATGTGGGCTCTGGTGGTTCGAATGAATCCCATTGGTATAAAACAATACAATGTGTATTGTTAATGTTTATAAAATTATATATGTGACATTGTACAGTCGCAGAGTCTCGTAGAGATGATCCTTTTGTTTGTTTGGTTTAAAAGCCTGCAGATGGATGGATACATTGATTTTTAAAATCCAGTGGCAAATATTAGATGCATATCAAATCATGAACGTGTTACATGTTATGTGACTAAATAAATATGTTACCTGCTTAGAAAAAGATAATTTTTGAAGAACTGTTCAGCCATATACTGTTTTGATTTAATCTAAGTCAATGTTCTTCTTGTTCTTATTTATGGAACCATCATGCATAATAATCTGTTACCCACTGTCATGAATGTACTCAAAGTGAAAGATAAATTAGGTTTTCTTTTTGTTCTATGTGAAATCATATCTATATAACTTCTAAAGAAACAATTAATTAAAACATGCTTTTTTATGTGTACGGTATATTGTTTATTATACCCCCGCTTTAAAAAAGGGGGGTATACTGTTTTACCTCTGTCTGTCCTTCAGTCCGTCAGTCAGTCCGTCCCATGAAACTTTCGTCACATTTTTCTCAGGAACTACAATACAAGGATTTCTGAAATTTGGTTTCAGGGTTTATCTAAGTCAGCTATTCCGTGTGATGCGTTTTCAGATTGATCACTTGACAACTTCCTGTTTACCGAACACTTGTATGATTTTACACATGATAGCCAACTTGAAAATTTTCGTCACATTTTTCTCAGGAACTACAATACAAGGATTTCTGAAATTTGATTTCAGGGTTTATCTAAGTCAGCTATACTGTGTGATGCGTTTTCAGATTGATCACTTGACAACTTCCTGTTTACCGAACACTTGTATGATTTTACACATGATAGCCAAGTTGAAAATTTTCGTCAAATTTTTCTCAGGAACTATACAATACAAGGATTTCTGAAATTTGGTTTCAGGATTTACATAAGTCAGCTATACCGTGTGATGCGTTTTCAGATTCATCACTCGACAACTTCCTGTTTACCGAACACTTGCATATTTTTACACTATTAATATTATCCACTTGCGGCGGGGGTATCATCAGTGAGCAGTAGCTCGCAGTTTACTTGTTTAAATAATGTCACTATGGTAGCCAAGTCATTCCCATTCTAATTCTAAGTCTAATTTTAAAGACTGTCTTCAAAAACTTTCTTTTAATATGATTAAACATTTTTACCAAGTTAGACCAATATTGTTACTTGTATTGTATTAAGCTACTGTATTTCAGGAAGTGAAATTTTACCCAAGGACAGTTTAGAGGTATTCTCAGGTGGACTTTTGACTGTTATATTTAATTTAAATGAAATTAATTCAATTTAAAAGTTACAGGAAAACCTAGTGTATTTCCTTGTGTCTTTTAAAACGGTCAGCCTTCATCAGGTAAAAATTGCTTTTCAAATTTATGTTTACTGTTTTTAAATCAATACTTTAAAAATGATTGTACCCCATGTGAAGTTTTACGATAATATTTTTTTGTAAGGTCATTTAAAGTTATTTTATTCCAGTTATGAAATAGAATATATAAGTATATATATCTGATAAGTTCTCAAGATTGTTTAATTGTTTAATATTTTTTCAGTGTTGACTTTTTGTTTACATGGTGCATAGACATAAAAGTGTACTAGATAAAACATAACCACAGCACTGGCTATAAGGGTGAACCACACAAGGCCTAGGGGCTCTTTACTTATCGTAAGTAAACAGCCCCTAGGGTCGGACTATCATAGAACTTTGAACTTGATATCCCCTTGAAATGCACTTTATATACTCTTGATTGATCTACATGCACTCTTTTTATAGGTCTATATATTTACTTACCTACATGACTATAGTTCTTCAATGTCATTGAATTTTGTTATTATCAATTTCTTAGCCAATTTTATATTTTTTCTCAATCAATCTTCAGAATTTATCAGATATATGATATATATGCTTATTCATAATAAACAAGTACATGTACAACATTAACCAAAAAAAAAATTAGTAAAATTATTGACTTTTCTAATCACCAAATTCCAATTATTTTTTTCCACCACACATCTATTTATTTTATATATTTTTTTAGTAGTAGGGGTAATGGGGACTGATGATGGTAACCCTAAAGTTGAGTAAATGTCAAATGTAATTATTTACTTACATTGATAAAAAAGAAAACAATTCATATATCTTCACTTGAAGGTTTAATATTGCAACTTGTGACTTCTCATTAATTTCATTGTGAAATTGTAAATATTAAAAAAAAAATCAGACCTATTACTAAATCAGTTTCAACCACAAATGAGGTGCTGACTTTCCTACAAACAGTATTGTCTGAAGGGCAGTAGCTGGTCAGGTTGGGTCTTTGGCAAAGATATAGAGGCCCTAATAAAGTTTTTATGAGTGACCACATGCCTGATGGTACATGCAGCCCAGTATAACTATTTTCAGACCAGTCAAATATTCCTGAAAATGCCAAATGTTTTAAACTGCCTATAGTTGGTACTTCGTTTGGCCAATCATTAACTGTTGTTCTGTTTGTTTTTTCACATGACCAATATATTAAACATACTGCAGCTGGTCACTAAATATAGAAATGCCAAGTTTATTTAAGATATACTCATTAATTAGAAAAAGTCAAATATGACTATATGATGCAAACATAAATAAATTAGGATTAAAATATTAGATTATTCACATTGTCCTGAGGCTATATTTACTCAAAATAATAAAATGTTATGGTAATAGAATAAGAATTACACATAATGTCTAAATGAAGGTCTTTTTTGACAAATTAACACTTTAAGTTGTAAAGGTGAAACCACAGCATCTATGTTTAGTATTCTTCGTTACTATATATGGACTTGGTGTTGTTTCCGTATACTGTTAATCTACAAGTACATGTAATTTGATGTAAACAATATGACGGAAAAGAAAATCATATGGTTTTATTAATGTTAACCTGTCTAAAAAGTACAAGTTGAAAGAACTATTGCACTACTATTATATATATGATAACAAAAAGAGTGTTCTGATTTAAATCAGGATTAATAAATGAAATCTAAATAGTAAAATTTAACTGAACATTCAATAAGATTGATACTCACACTTTTGGTTTATATTCCCCATTTACAGGCAGAATGTTTTCTGGTCTGCGGGTCCGTTCATCTGTTTGTTTGTCCTTCTATTCGTTCGTCCGTTCATTTGTCTGTCCCGCTTCAGGTTAAAGTTTTTGGTTGTGATAATTTTCGATGTCCAATTATATTGAAACTTAGTACACATGTTCCCTATGATATGATCTTTATAATTTTAATGCCAAATTGTAGTTTTTGTCGAGCCTGCAACTTTTGTTGCAGAAAGCTCAACATAGGGATAGTGATCCGGCGACGGCTTTATATTCTAGAAGGTGGAAGACCTGGATGCTTCATACTTTGTATATAGATGCCTCATGTTACAAACTTTACGTCAGTCACATGTCCAATGTCCTTGACCTCATTTTCATGTTTTAGTGACTACTTGAAAAAAAGTTCAGATTTTTTGTAATGTTCAATTCTCTCTTAGTATAAGTAATTGGATAACTGTATTTGGTATGTGCGTACCTTGCAAGGTCCTCATGTCTGTCAGACAGTTTTCACTTGACCTCAGCCTCATTTCATGGATCAGTGAACAAGGTTAAGTTTTGGTGGTCAAGTCCATATCTCAGATACTAAAAGCAATAGGGCTAGTAAGTATATTTGGTGTATGGAAGGATTGTTAGGTGTACATGTCCAACTGGCAGGTGTCATCTGACCTTGACCTCATTTACATGGTTCAGTGGTTATAGTTAAGTTTTTGTGTTTTGGTCTGTTTCTCTAATACTACATGCAATAGGTATACTATATTTGGTGTATGGAATGATTGTAAGGTGTACATGTCTAGCTGACAGGTGTCATCTGACCTTGACCTCATTTTCATGGTTCAGTGGTCAAAGTTAAATTTTTGAGTTTTGGTCTATTGTCCTAACACTTTATGCATTAGGACAACTATATTTGGTGAATGGAAATATTCTATGATCTATGTTTGTTAAACAGGTTTTATTTAACCTTGACCTCATTTTCACGGTCCAGTGCTAAGTGCTAAGTGTTTGTTTTTTGGTCTGTTTTTCTTAATTTATAAGCAATAAGTCAACTATATTTGTTGTATTGAAGAAATGTTAACTGTACATGTCTGCCTGGCATGGTTCATCTGACCTTGACCTCATTTTCATGGTTCATTGATCAATGTTTAGTTTTCTTGGTTAATTGATCAATGTTTCATTTTCTTGGTTAATGTTGAGTTTATGTGAAAGTTGTAATAAAGCTTTATATTTAGGTCTATCAACATAATATCAATGATTAGTAAAGAAGGCGAGACATTTCAGTGTGTGCACTCTTGTTATACCATTTTTATGGTCTACTGGACATTGATTGATGGTTGCTTTACGCTGCATTAGCACAAACATTGAAAATGAAAGTGTGGATGGTGAATCCGTGTACTAGGGACACATTCTTGTTGGTCATGCAAATTTTTTAAAACACATACACAATGCTAGGAACAAAGACTTGTAGACAGAGTTTAAATTTTGGCAATGATCTCGAGTCATAGGCGGATCCAGGGGGTGCCCTTTTTGTGGAAAAAAATAAGGTTGATTATATAGGAAATCATTGAAGCATGACTGGAGCAGGCCCCCTACTTAGGTAAGTCATTGGGACCCCAAGGTTCTTAATCTGCCACTGAATAAGTCACATAATGTTCTAAAGTTATCAAGTATAAAAAACTCATGCACAAAGCTGAAAGAATAAAAGACTAGCAGACAGAGTTCAAATTTTGATTGCCAGTCAATTATTGTCACTTATGTTAATCCCCTTATTAACTTGGACAATTGCAAAGCATGAACAGTAGCATCGGTGTTCTCAGACACATTTCTCTTTTATTTACACATTTTTCAGAACATGACTCCACTCAAGAATCCTTTTCTACAATTGGTGTTTTACTTGTCTTAAGTCATACCAATTTTGCACACAAAGAGATAAATTTCCTTTAGGTTTGTATGCATCATTTGTTAAAACAATAAGCTCTAGTATTCAATGAAAATACTGTGTCTTCCACATTAAAATGGTATCCTTGCATTGAAAGTAGATACATCTACATCCAAGTGATATCAGTAATCTTGTTTAGGTCAAATCAATTTAAAAGGAGTAAAAATGATATTTAATTTAGTTCATTCTCATATTTCATAAAGATGCATATCAAACACTATCATGGCCTACAAGGTTAAATAACAAGAAAGGTCGTAGTATAAAAATGCTTTATGTTTATACATGGTGTGATCTATCAGAAAAATTCAAATAAATTAAATTTGAAGAATTGATGTAGATTTCAATATGTCATTTTAATGTCAGAATGTGGCTTTTGTGTACCTAGGACAAACCAGTTCACACCTGGTTAATGAAGACAAACAAAATGGTCTTTAGAAAAGTGCTTTGTTGTCAGATTCGTGCTGATACAAAACTTGTGGTTTGACCTGTACTATTGAGGGTTAAAAGAGAAAAATATTGTGGATTCATTATTATTCGTGGGATACAAATTTTCATGGATTTCATGGGTAAAAGAACACCCCCTGGATTAGCCATTTCTTCAGATGTTTTGAATATTACTACAATGTGCCAATTGTTTGGGTTGAATTGAGGATTTCTGAAAGGTTCAACACTTCCTACTTCAATAGTATATAACCACCCATTGTGTTACTCCTTTTAACAAAATAAGTAAATATTAAGTTGTTTTCCCATAAGTTTTAAAATGTACGTACAGTAAACATATAAGTTTTAGTTCTCAGAAATTATTAAAAGATTGTTGGAATTCTTTCAAATTGATATTCCATGAATTAAAATTAAAGCTTGGAAAATTTCAAGTTTGTTGTAAAATGATAAGTTAAGGGTGCCAGTATATTATAATTTTGAGGATAGTGCTGCTAAACAGATCAAAACTTGCAGAAAAAAATATGCAAAGAGTGCTTTCTACTTTGTAAGAAAGTGAGGAATGTTTTACCTAATTTTAAAAAAAAATAACTTTTAATTTTATTTAAAACGAACAATATACATAGATGACATAGCTGTCTGTATCTCAGGTTAATGAAATTCTATGAAATTTTTAATACCCCATTATCAGGAAAAGGGATTGATATAAACAGTAAACATGATTTGGAAAATATCTATATGTGGAAAAAATGTTTGACTTAAAAAGGTACAAGTTCGTGTGAGTCAATAGGACGTTTACCTTTCCATCATATCTGCAATTTATCTTTGACCACATTTATATTTGTGAATTTGAAAACATGTTGTTTATTTATTCTGATTGTACCAAATGGCCTTATAAGTTTTAACCACAAGGCTGTCTGGGTTAATATTAAATGAAGTGTAACTCCGCTTAAATTGTTTGTCATTCTTAAAATGTGGACAAACAAATATCTGTACTTTTGTGTGTTGTTTTAACTGTTCGACTTGAAGAAGAAGTTTTGAAGTTTTGACAGAGTTTATGGAATATTTTTTAAAGTCTGTACAGTTTACCTTGCCCCTTGGGCATGTTTAAGTGATTAAATTCTCAGACTTAGATAATTGTTTTTGCATAAATTATGTGGTACAACTATATCCATCTTAAATGCAGGTAGCACATAATTTAAACTCAGTCTGTTGTTGTTCTTTTGAATGTAAACAATACAAGTTCTTCATTCATTAATCAGCCGTTTTCAAAAGCTAAGACTTCATAATAAAATATCTTTTTATTGAATATGTAAGTATTAATTTTAGGACAAGTGTATACATTGCTATATGATTACTTTTAATAAGTCTATAACATTGAAATACTTTTATGTTTTTATGATTCTCATCCTTGCAAAATGCCTTGTATTGGAAACTATTTTTCTAAGCATTATTTTTACTTCTAATATATTTTGATTCAAAGATACCATGCTACAAATGTATAACAACAACATTGTTGACTGACATATATATATATATCAGAACATAATTTTGCATTTAATCTTAAAGATATTTTCTGTGCATTCATTAATGTTTATTTATTTTTGTTATTTACACATATATTTATAGATAATTGTCCTTGGTTTTTAAATTATTTTAAGAATCGCTATTTACACAAGCTGTTACCCTTGAGGAGGTGAAGGGGATTCTTAAAATACAACCAGGAAGCAGTACTGTTCTGTTAAGAATTCACTTGAGGAGGAAAAAAAACGTAAATTATAATTGTTACCTTGAGATTTTTGTATTAAACAGGAGATAGAAACATCAATTAAAATTTTGTAATAGTAATAAAAGACCGTTATATTTAACTGTTTTGTCTTTCAGTTTTACAACTAGATTTAAAGAAATAAAGAAATAAAGATGCCACCAAGTTCAGGGGAATTATGGGGTCATCATTTGATGCCCTCAACTATTCAGGTGGACTGTTTATTGCCCACGGGGATCATTATTCAGGTGGCTGTGAGCCGTGACGAAACACTTGAACGGATTAAAGCCGATCTTTGGGTAAAGGCAAAGCTTTATCCGCTTTATGAAAGACTATTGGAACCTGCATCATACATATTTGTGAGCATTACCCAGGATGCACGGAAAGAGGAGTTTTATGATGAAACAAGACGATTTTGTGATTTACGATTATTTCAACCTATTCTGAAAATTGTTGAACCAGTTGGAAACAGGGAGGAGAAAATGCTGAATTTTGAAATAGGTATGAATTATTTTTTTGTTTTTCGGCCCATGATGAACATCCTGAAGAAGTGGATATGTTTGATTGTGACCTAGAGACAAGAAAAAAAACAAAAAAACCAATGATATAACTATTGCAGTGTAAAAAAATGTTTATCATAGAGAACTGCAACATTTTTTCGTAAAAAAATCTTACAGTGAGAATGCTGGAGGCCGCAGAATGAACCATAATATTTGGGCAGAAAATTTGCAATACTAGTCAATTAAGATCAGAGCTGAAAGCACCTTGCCACAATCAGTGCTCCTTCAAACAAACTATGTGTTGTCAAGGAAAGAGAACTCTGACAAATACAATACACAAGTCACTTTTGTCATTAAATTTTCATATGCTCTGCAGAATATGTGTTAATAAGTTATTTGAGCTGTTGTACATGTATCTTATTATATATATGGAGTCCTTAAATTTCTCTTCCAACAGGTGTAACGATAGGTGTTTCTATAAATGAATTTAATGAAATGAAAGACTTAGAAGTGATGACATTCCGAAGGAACATATTAGACATTTGTAAAAATGCAATAGACGACCGTCAGCGACGGGGTAAGGCAAGCGAGGCCTTATATGCCTACCCACCAGATATAGAATCATCACCTATTTTACCCTCACATTTACAGACAAAAATTAAAGAAATGAGTAAGTATTTAGATAATACAATTTATAAGCATTTTTTCCCTTCTTTCTCTTTTGTCAATATTTTGAAAACATATAGAAAAAAGGTTGTGGTGTTATTGTTGTTTTGAAATGAAGCATAAGTATAGATTGAATGAAAAGATGTATAAGAGTAAAAGGAGAAAGAAGTCAAATGTCAGCGAATCAAAGCTGTATGCATGGTGAACTCATACCACATCATCTAATATCTATTTTAAATGCTAAAAAAATCAAAACATTGCTAACAATAATAAGACCAAATTGAATGATACCAGCATCTGGATGCCATTCGATTTAATATTATAAGAATGAATACATTAAGAATATTAATACTCAATTATTTTGTTTTCTATTTGTACATAGGTTCTACAGCCTTCAACATTGAGCAAAACACATACTGCACAAGAAAAGACAAATTTAAAATTTAGAAACAAAAGTCTACCGTCAGACCTGATTTATATACAAAACAATAAAACAAATTAGAAATGCAGATTTATAACAAACGGCATCCACTGAATAACAGGCTCCTGTATGCATATCCTCATTAAACTAATCAGTGTTCTAGCTTGAATCTCAGGGCAGAAGGGTGCTAGTTGTCTGAAAGGGCACTTTTGCACAATAACCCAAATTGTAAGGGCACTGTTTGGCAGTGTATTAATAACCTTAAATACATGTATATATTGCTAGGCTCAGCTGGAGAACATTACTTTTATTTTAACCTTATTCAGATATTAATGTGGTCCTGGTGTTGGTTTCAGTAAGATTTTTATGCCCCACCTACGATAGAAGAGGGGCATTATGTTTTCTGGTCTGGGTGTCCGTTTGTCTGTCCGTCCATCCGTTAAAGTTTTTGGTCAAGGTAGTTTTTGATGAAGTTGAAGTCCAATCAACTTGAAACTTAGTATACATGTTCCCTTTGATAAGATCATTCTCATTTTAATGCCAAATTAGAGAATTTATTCCAATTTCACGGTCCACTAAACATAGAAAATGATAGTGCGAGTGGGGCATCCGTGTACTGTGGACACATTCTTGTTTTATTATCAAATTATCATACCATGACACAAAGCAAGTTACTTGTATATACATAAATTTCAGAAAATGATGTAGTGGCGTGTGTTTGGGTTGTATCAGAAGACAATAGTCGTAGTAAATTTAGTGTAAAAGTTTCACATGATGCTTATCCAATTGACGTAATTGCTGGAACTATACGACGGAGGAGCAGAATGATGGGAATTTCAAAGGAACACGCTGAACGTTGTATAGAAGAATATAGTGACACTTATGCACTTAAAGTGTGTGGTTGTGATCAATTCTTATTAGAGGAGCATCCGTTAAGTCAGTATAAGGTTAGTGTCATGTATAATAATGGAATACAACATATTTATACCCCCGCTTCAAAAAAGGGGGATATACTGTTTTACCTCTATCTGTCCATCCATCCGTCAGTCCGTCTGTCCCATGAATATTTTTCATCACATTTTTCTGAGGAACTACAATGCAAGGATTTCTGAAATTTGGTTTCAGGCATCTTCCTGTTTACCGAACACTTACATATTTTTACACTATTAATATTATTCACTTGCGTGGGGGTATCATCAGTGAGCAGAAGCTCACAGTTACACTGGTTTTTATACTACAGAAAAAACATTTTGGGGTGGTATATTGCTATCATGTTGTTGTTGTGTTAGGTGTCATTTGCGTGGTCGCCTCATGCTTTTGGATTCCAGTCAATAACTTTAGTTTTAAGTGTACAGATCTCTATGAAATTAAACCTACAGGTTAAATACTACAAAAAGAATGTTGGGATTGTTTTTCGGGGTTGATTGTCCCAACCGTTTTAGAATTACAGGCAAAAAGGGTTCCAAAAAGAGCATTTATTCAAGTTTCAGGACTGTTACTTGTGTATAAGTATTTTGATTGCTCTAAAATTGTACCTCATTTTTTCCCCTCCAGATTAAAGACATTATCTACCATATAATTGCTAATTCTTTGTATATAGTCTGAAAACAGATTTACTAAGTATAATATTGCGCAACAGCACAGTGTAAAGTAAGAAATTTTTAATCAAATATAAAATCAAATCATATAAATAATTTCAAGTTCTTTGAAAACATTTATTCTGTGTTAGAAATCTGTAATGTGTTAAATATTCAATTACAATCCAAATTTAGACCTGTATCAAGATTGAATATTTTGCCTCTACTGTCCAGGGTTCAGCCTCTGGGCTTGGCAGAGCAATTTATAATTGACAAGTTGAAATAATGTCACTCCATGCACTTATTACAGATGAAAAATACCAAATATGGTACAGAATTTTAAATGCACTTTATATTATAGACTATTTAGGCAAATTTTGTGACTTAAAAGATGCATAATAACAAAAATTCTTTAAAATGTGTAAGTTTTTGCATGGGAAATTTGGACAGGGGGAAGCCAGAAATGTATAATTGTGTTTGTCAATTCAATACTGTAATTAATACATTTATTTGATATATTTCAGTATGTGAGAGAATGTATAGCAAGAGATAATATTCCACAGTTTATGTTATTAACAAAGGAAAGTTTATATGCAGCGATATCACCTAATATATTTATAACACCATCATATACACAGAAAGGTATGTACAAATTTAACATAAGAAGTTTGCTATAAACAGCCAATAAGGTTGTGATTCATAAACTTTTATTAAGGGTCATTTTTTAAACTCATAAAATGGACCAAGACGGAAGTCTCTCAGCTTGATATGTGGACCTGTAAATAGATTTTTTGGTCCCTTTGTCAATAGATCATAAATTCTTTGGATTAATTTCATTGAATATTGATTTGTTTTTCCTGTTTTTAATTCAGTATTTTTTTTTTCTTGTAAAATCAAGATATTTTTAGTTAACAAAATCATTGAAGTAGGGATAATATTCTACAATATTCATGCAATAACTCTTTTATTACAAAAATAAGAAGATGTGGTATGATTTCCAATATAACAACTCTCCACAAGAGACCAAATTACACGGGACTAATACAGAATTGTAAAGCAAAGCTTGAAAAAAAAACTGTTTATTAAACACTCAATGACAAATCTATTGATTTAAACTATACTAAGAAAAAATAGATTTTCGTATAATCTTTTTATGATAAGTAGATCTGTGCAGATATTTTCTCCATGAATACAACACTGTGATTTCAAGGGTTTTATTTCTTTAGAAAATTAAACCAATACCAAATTCCACTATAACATTTAAATTTTATTTTACAGGTATGCAGTTATTAACAGAAATTAACCAACAAAAGACATTATCTTTGTGGGAAATTCATGCCAAACTGAGAATTAAAATATTATGTGCCACTTATGTCAATGTAAAAGAACTTGGAAAGGTAGATAACTTTAATAGATTTTTATAGAAAAAAATTGAGCATGATTTTAATGTTCAAATTTTCATTTATTGTGACACATTTTTTACGCTTTGTTTTTAAACAGATTTCATCTTTTATTATTGATTTAGGAGCATTTTCTTCCCAAGAAGAAAATTTATTTATTATCATTTTGGTAGCTGAGAATTCTATGTAGCTCAGCTACATATAAAAAAGAAGATGTGGTATGATTTCGAATGAGACAACTCTCCACAAGAAACCAAAATGGCACAGAAATTAACAACTTAAGACCACTGTATGGCCTTCAACAATGAGCAAAGCCCATACCGCATAGTCAGCTATGAAAGGCCCCAATACGACAATGTAAAACAATTTAAACAAGAAACATAACGGCTTATTTATATACCAAAAAATAAACGAAAAACAAATATGTTACAAATGACAACCACATTGTGGCAGACTTCTACCTTTATTAACTAATATTTCTAATTTTCCTGTCAAATGTCAGTGTTTTCTCCAACTTCTTCAGCTTCATCCACAAATAATTTCGCTACAATAGAGTCAAAAAAGCACCAACAGCAATCTTACAAGAAAGATTATTATGCGTTACAATTTAAAATGCAGGTGTTAAGTTTTGCAAAACTTTTCCTGTCACAATTAAAAACATTGCATTCAAGTCTAAATTGACAGTATCTATTCATTTTTTACCCAAAGATTTTTTTAACCCAATAAATTCTAGAATTTATAATTTGAAACATTAAGCAAACATTTAAGTAATTTTTTGAAAAAAAGTTTTGCCATGATTTTGTTACTTTTCATTTCTTATATTGTGATTTCAGATATATGTTAAAGCAGGAATTTACCACGGAACAGAAGCTCTGTGTGAATTCCAAGATACAAAGATGGTTGACTCAAACAACCCCCAGTGGCATGAGTGGTTAGAGTTCTTGTACATACAGGATTTACCTAGAAGTGCTAAACTATGTTTATCTATATGTTATACATCTAAGAAAAAGAGGGTAGGTGTCCTTTAGCTGAAGTGCTAAACTAGGTTTATCTATATGTTATACATTCAAGAAAAAGAGGGTAGGTGTCCTTTGATTTAGCTATATAAAAAAAAGAAAGAAAGAAGAAAGTTGAGAAATAGTGTGGATGTCTTCTACATTTAGATCTTAGAAAAATAAAACACACGTTTGACAAACTAAATCAAAGTTGACCTTATTTTATTGAATTTCCAGGAAAACTAAATTTGTACTACATGTATTTATGAGTCACGAAATGACTGCTAATATGTTAATTGTCAAGTGACTAGACCAATTTTCTATCTAGTCATTGTTTCTGTTTCATGTAATGGTTAAATCAATCTAATTACTGTTACAGTCAAACAATGAAATTTGGATAAGGAAACTAGTAGTGCCAGAAATCTACAACAGCAATATTTTGTCGCTATATAACATATAAAATTATTGCAACATTTACCGACTCAAGTTCCATCCCTGTATTTTGTTCTTCAGAAAAATAAAGAATGTATGTATCTATTTTTTCAGGAACCCTTATCTTTAGGATGGGCTAATCTGCAGCTATTTGATTTCAACGACAGACTTATGAATGAAAAAGTCAGCTTGAATCTATGGCCATTACCTCAGGGAATGGATGACCTATTGAACTATGTTGGTCTTCCAGGTTAGAAAAAATTACGACAAATTGTTATGGACCCACTGGTTATTTTGTATAGATTTCTTTGTTAACTCTGTAATAAGAAACCTGGATCTCAAAAGTGCTTTCATTATTTCAAAATAATAACATAAACACATAATTACATACATTACTACACATGCCATCACTGTTAAGGAAAAATGTAAATCATTTTTGGAGAAATTTTATGCCTTGTTTTTTAAGAAATTAGAAATTTCTTTTGGTGAAAAAAGATTTTCGGATGTAATTTGACACAACCAATATCCTCGAATGCACAGATTATAAACAATAGGTATATCAGTTCATGAGATAGCAAACATTTTAGAATTTTGAAAAAAAATGGGTGAAAGATTTTGAATGCCACCTCTTGATCAAAATATAACCATCTAACATTCCACATAAAATTTCAAGCTTATTAATAGATCCAGGATTATAAAAAGGAGAATGAAAGGGTATTCCAAATAAGCCTATTGGCAAAAAAAAGATGAGGGCAGTAAAATATATTATAAACTTTACCATTACTAAAAGAACAAAAATTTGGTCCATAGGATTTGGTTCAGTTAGCAATCTACTTGATATGCACCAGAGCTACATTTTATACTCAAATGTATATCCTTATCATATCACAACACATTTGACAAGTTGAAATATTACCATTATTATTTCAATACTTACATTTGATATTATCAAAATTACAAAAAGGAGAGACATCTATCAGTGTCAACTGTTTATTTTATCGATTATTTTGGTTAATTTTTATACAGATTCCATAAATGATTTATTTTATTTTAGGTTCCAATCCAGACCAAGAAACTCCATGTTTAGAGATAGAGTTTGACAGACTAAGTCACCCTGTGTCATATCCTCCAGAGAAACAGATTGAAGATTTAGCTCAATACGCCATCAGTAAAGAATCACCCCTTATTTATCTGGTTAGTTGATTTATAATTTCATCTAACTGGTGATTAATCAGTTCTTCATTGATTATTCTCAGTGATTGTTATTTCACGAAAAAAGACCACCATGATGAAGTTGAATAGATGGTCTTCTCAAATCATTGGAATATTGCTAACACATCATTTATTAGGAACAAATTCCACCAAAGCATCTCTGAGAATACAGTATTTCTGGATTAGAGTCAGTTAAAATTAGAATAGGTCTAAAGATTAAAAATATCCTATCACATTCAATGCAGTGATAGATATTAAAATAAGAGGATGTTGTATGGTGATACACCTCTCCACAAGATGCCAAATGACACAGAATTTAACACTATGGTTTAATGCATGGCCTTCAACAATAAGTAAAACTCATACTCGTATCCGCTTTAAAAGGCCCTGAAATGATACTGTTAATGAATTTAAATACCGGTAACTCAAACAGGATTTATGTACAAAATAATGAAGGAAAAAAATTAATGTTATTCAGCAACAACCTCTAAATTACAGGTTATTACATTTTGATCCTTCGACATATTCTAAATGATGATTTAATTTTACAGGACACCCCACAAATACAAGCAAAAGAGCAAGCTATGGTGGATGATATAACCAGTAGAGATCCACTATCAGAAATATCAGAACAAGAAAAAGATATTCTATGGAAATTAAGGTAGATGCTGAAAAATACATAATTGTTATTTATCTATAGTTATTATTTAATTTGACTAAAAGTTGATAGAATGAGCTAAAAATTATAAACATTATCAAATGTTTCATAATTTTTACAAATTCAATACAACCCATCATGGCCATGTCCAAAAAAGAAAACTTCAATCTATTATTCATTTAATCAAAAATACTGTGGATTCATTTATTTTCATGGATACTCTTTTATTTACATTGGAAAATAGTAGTTTTGTGGATATTTGATTTTATTTATTTGTCAATAAATGCTTACAAACCTATAGTAAATTTGTACTATCCCACAAACAGAAATGAATCCACAGTTGTCTAATTTTATAAAGTAACATATAGTTTTCATACTTAATCAAACTAAAATTAATTACAATTTTTTAATAATTTTATTGTAACAGAGAATACTGTATTCGAGTTCCTCAATCCTTACCTAAACTTCTACAGTCAGTAAAATGGAATGAACGGGAGTACGTAGCTCAGTTGTACATGTTGTTACGACGGTGGCCCAGATTGATGCCAGAGTTTGCCATGGAATTGCTTGATTGTTCTTACCCAGATCTATGTGTGCGTCAGTATGCTGTTACCTGTCTGGATCATGGATTCTCTGATGATAAATTACAGCAGTATATGTTACAATTAGTGCAGGTTGGTATTTATGTTACATATTTTTGCATTTTCTCAAGAGGGATACTTCATTGTATTTGTTCAATTAAATGGCCAATTGAATGATTTAAATCTATAAACTACAATGATTTCATCATGTGAGCTATAATGAATATCAATTCATCTGTTAACATTTTTGGGGTGACAAAAAACTATATGCAAAGTCTGTAACTATTCAAAAATTGAGTTGTTAAAAAAACTACAAAACAAACCAAAATCATTTAAGGTGGTACCCAACACTTTCACTAAAATTAATTTGGCTCTTTTAATTTTCTTAAAATTTTGTCAAAGTATTTACTTTGAACCTTTGATAAAAATCAAAAAATTTAAAAAAATTTGAACCAACCATTTTCTCAGAAAAATTACACTGGTTATATAGCAGTTTGACAAACACCAATTTTGGTCATTGAGAAGCTTAATATTCCCTTTACTACCTAACGTAATTAAAACGTTTAGCTGACTTTACAGAGTTATCTCCCTGTAGTGTTAGGTACCACCTTAAGGTCTTGTACATGTACATGTGCACTTGCTTAAGGTCGATTCTATCTGACGCAGCTTATGTGATATTTGATTCGTCTCAACAAGTAAATAAATAATGTTTAAGTGAACCACAGCATACCTGTGACCTTGGTGATTAAGAGGGTCTTGACCACAAATAATCCACCTTGGAGACATCCTGAGAACAGGCCTGCAAGGTAGATGAACTAATGGTACACTTTCTGACCATAAAGTCACACCAGTTAATTAGTACAGATTGCTCCAAGCGCAGTGCACTTGGCTTTTATCCCATTTAGATTCATTTTACTATGTCATCTTACCTTATGGCAAGTTCTGTTTACATGAAAACATTCTTTCGTGTCAATAAGTACTTTGAATTCAGTATTTTTAGTGCATTTGTTATTGGAATTATTTGACTATGTAAATAAATAATTATTGCCATTCAATATTGTGATGCCCTTCGCCATGTATGTGTCAGCTTCCAATTAATTGATTTTTGTAATAAATAACATAGACAAAATTTTCGAACTTACACAAAAACTTCACAATAAAGCATCTATAATAGCTTGCAGAAAAAATTTATTTTAAATACATTGAAAAATAAAACGTCTTTTCAAATTTGAGAAAGATCATACAAACAATGAACTTTAGATATTTATCATTATTGACATTGAATGATAATGCTATAAGAAATGTCATCTTTACTTGAAGAAGTCAAAGAACCACACATTTTTTTGCAAAAATCTGAAAAAAACCTTTAAGTGTTACCTAGTCTTGTTAGTACTTGAATATGAATATCATTGATAACTGTATGTGACTCTCTTTTCTTTTAGGCGCTGAAATTTGAGCCGTATTTAGACAGTCCCATCACAAGATTTCTTCTAAAGAGAGCTCTACAAAATCAGAAAACAGGGCAGCTGTTCTTCTGGCACCTTAAGTAAGTATGATGAACTCTTGATCCTCCAGAAATTTGATCATTTGATAATTTATTTCTATGAATAGATTAAAGAAGATATGAAGCTTTCATCAATTAGGCAGTAATCCAGCAACAAAAATAACCAAAAATAACCATTTAGAGGCCAACATGCAGTCTCTAACATCTGACACATACCTATACAACTTGTCAAATTCTTAATCATACTGCTGTGGATTAATTAAATATTTGTTGGATACCAATATTGGTGGATATTGTGGGTACAGAGGTACCACTAATTTAAATGTTCAACGAATTACTAGTTTTCATAAGGAATGTATGCAGACTTTTCCAAAACAATGGAATTAAATAATCACCAAAAATGCAAGTTTTTTTTCAATTAACAAAAACTGGTACCCATGAAAATAAATGAGTGCACAGTTAGTTTAAAGATTTTGAGAATGAATAAAACAGAATCAATACTGTAAATTCAGAAATTATTGCGAGGTTTTTATAATTGCGAAAAATGTGACAGTTGTAAACGCAATAATTTAAACTTGCAATTTGAATATTTATATGGATTTTTAACAGGATTTTTCTCAAAATCATAAAAATTATAATCGTATTTAAGTCTGAAATGACAAAAATGGAATAATAAATGCACACTGAATTCAGAATTTACAGTACTAGATTACAAGTTAATTGTGAGCAGAAATTATGCTGGAACATAAAGCTTGAAATTATTTTATGGATGCACTATTTTCATAGAATGTTTTTATTTATGCAAAATAATTTTATTTATTTTTTCAGGTCAGAAATCCATAATACATCAATCCAGTTAAGATTTGGTTTGGTGTTAGAAGCATTTTGTCGAGGGTGTGGATCCAATCTCAAGATGTTACTGAGACAAGTCGAGGCTCTAGATAAACTCACCAAACTTACAAATATGATCAAAAATGAAGTCAAAGATGTAAGTGTTTAAAGGGAGTTGAGAAATATTTTGACATAAAAAATGAAATCATTTTGGTGAAAAGAAATTAATAGACAAGACAAAACAAGAGGATCTGATCTTTAAGAAAATTATAAATGAACAATTATAAAGGTGAAAACGAAGATAAAATTAATATATCAAGATACAGTATTCAATTAGGCAAGAAAAGTCTGCTGATGTTAAACCATATAACTGAAAATCTTTATACAAGTTCATAATGACTTCATATTTTTCATTTAGAATTTTTTCTCAAGAATAATTCAACAATTGATAAAGCAATGAATAATAACAACAAGGAATGAAAAAAAAACATTATAATTTATTTTACATTATCATGTGAATTTATGTATATTCAATGTTATAATGCTTTGTTGTATGACTAGTTGCTTTCCAGTGAACAATTTAAACTATTGATTTAAAATCTATTTAATCATACTTTACAGGACATTAATGAAATTATGAAGTTTCTTGCCAACCAGTTACAGCAACCAGACTACCAAGATGGACTGAAAAACTTCTTATCTCCCCTTGATAACAGTCATATACTAGGAGATCTAGAGTAAGTCATGAACTAAGATAAATGTAAAATAAGAAGATGTGGTATGATTGCCAATGAAACAACTCTCCACAAATGACCAAATTGACACAAACATTAACAACTGCAAGTAATGGTATGGCCTTCAACAATGAGCAAAAAGCATACCTCATAGTCAGCTATAAAAGGCCTGTAAATGACGATGTAAAACAATTCAAAAGATAAAACTAACGGCCTCATGGATGTACAAAAAGTAAACGAAAAACAAATATGTAACATATAAACTAACGACAACCACTGAATTACAGGCTCCTGTGTATGCATTATATTTTCTTTCATTGATTTTAGCTTTATAAACAATTTTAATATTGGTAATCATGTAATAGATTGCAACCAACCTATACACAATAACAAAAAATGAAAATTTAGACGACAACAACATATGGCTCATAACTGTGAGGAGACTTATGCTTCAAGAAAAAGTATATCTATTGAAAATGCAATATTTTGGTAAACAGGAATCTGTATTCAAGGAATTTCAGAGAAAATTCTGTTCTCTATATAAGAGATTTCTTCACTCTATCACACAAAGCAAAAAACATGCAAAAAAAATATGCCAAAAACATGTAAAATATGTGAAGGATTATTTTGGAAAGTGAAAACATCTTTCCCTGTCTGAAATTGGGGGAAGTGACCATATTCTGATAAAGATCCACAAAGTATTTTCTTGGAAAGGTGGATTATGGGTAAAACTCAAATTAACCACTGTGGATTCATTATTATTCGTGGGATACCAATTTTAGTGGATTTCGTTGGTACAGGCAAACCACAAAATTAGATGTTCAACAAATGACAAATTTTACAAAGGCGTGTATACAGACTTCGGTAAAACCACTAAATTAAATATCCATGAATATGTAAGTTTCCCTTAATCCACAAAAATTGGTACCCACGAAAATAAATGAATCCACAGTACATGCAAACAAGTGGAACTTTATACTCCACAAACACATTCACTTCACACTGTTATGTTTTCTATTATTGATTAAATTGAACTAAGTTTTGTACTAAGTGCAATTATTTCTCTCTCTTATTTTTTCAGTATTTCGCATTGTTCAGTAATGACATCTAAAAAGAAACCATTGTGGCTAGTGTTTAGTAACCCAGATGTCATGGCTGATATATGGTTTACAGACTACAAACTTATATTTAAAAATGGAGATGGTATGTTTTAAGTCTTATAATTCATAACTTCAGAAGCACGGTTTATGATTTTGCCATCTTGCAAAACTGTTACAAATTTTTGGTCCTCAATGCTCTCCAACTTCGTACTTGATTTGGCTTTAAATCAGTTTTAGATTTGAGTGTCACTGATGAGCCTTTTGTAGACAAAACGTGCGTCTGTCGTTAAAAAACCCCTTTAATCCTGATATCTATGATGAGTTTATTTACAAACATTAAATCATGATAAAAAAACAACTACACATCGTCAGTAACACACAGAAATACATATATCTATTTTATCTATGATAGTCAGATAAAATCTATGATATAAAAGAAATTTGTAGTAAGTGTGTAGATTCTTGAAATCTCTTGGAACGCATTGGGTTTTCTGTTTAAAAATGGACTTCAGATGAAAGGGAGATAAACCAAAAATATAAATATTTTAAAATGAAAAAAAAAATCACCATTAATAACTTGAAATTCAAAGCAACAAAAACTGAACACTTTTAATCATTGTTAGTCATAAGTCATCAATAAATGTAAATATTTGAGTCATCTTAATGTCTGAATTTAATCTTGTTTATTATTATGAAATTTAAATATTGAGTCCTTTGTTATCGTTAGAGTTCAATTGGTATACGAAACACTTTGTGACGCTGGTCACATTGTAACTTGAAATAATAAATTTTGTAGTCCCTTTATGGATTAATCTCATAGTTTATGATACTTGCATGTGTATTTTTCATACCTAAATCATATGAGAGCTATTAATATGACTTGAAGTTATCTGTTGTATTACCTGAATACTGTGGATTCCTTTATTTTCGTGGTTTGAAGAAAAAGGGCATTTTCGTGGATATTTGATTTAGTGGTTATGCCAATATCTGCATACAAAGCATATAGAATATGTACATTCTGTTGAACATTTAAATTCGTGGTTATCATGTACCCATGAAATCCATGAAAATTGGTATCCAATGAATATTAATGAATCCACAGCACGAAAATGCCATTTTTCTTCAAACCACGAAAATAAAGGAATCCACAGTATTCAGGTAATACAACAGATAACTTCAAGTCATATTAATAGCTCTCATATGATTTAGGTATGAAAAATACACATGCAAGTATCATAAACTATGAGATTACACCTGCATGCATAGGAGTGAACATGTGATTTAATGAATAAATAGTTGATCTACCTATTGTATAATAAACAGGCTATTATTTGAACTTGGAATTATTTTCGATAATGGAATTTGCATAATTTCTTGTTCTTGAAATTTTTAATAAATTCCATTTTTATTTGGTATTTTAATGTTTTGAGCAGTTCATAACACTTTCCATAAAATGTACTTTGTATAGACAGTGGTGTGTACATTCTATTGGAATAGGTAGTGTTGTGTGCAGCACAGAACATTTTAATACAGAATAAACATGGAATTTATTAAAAATTTCTAGCACAAGAAATTAAGCAAATTCCATAATTAAAAACAATTCAAAGTTCAAATAATAGCCTGTTAATAGTCCTTTTGTGCTTGAATCTCTCATGGAGATTATGGGAAGTTAGTCTTTGTGAATTGATCTTGTAATTTGAGAAGTGGTGTTGGAAGTTGAAGCTGGGTCTGTGTGAAATGGCTGAAGTCTTAGGAATTTAACTTGAATAGACCAACATGTTCAAAAATGGATGAATATTTCCACATAGAATGATGCCACTCTCAAGTTCTCAACCATTTCCATTGATGCAAAGGGTATATGTTTAAGGAAATATGACTTTCTTATAAATATAATTAATCACGAAATATTAATTTCTCCTGATTCAAACTTAAGATTATGTGGTATGGTCTTTGCTCATTGTTGCTCATCCTGACCTATAGTTGTTAATTTCTGAATTATTTTAGTCTCTTGTGGAGAGTTGTCTCATTGGCAATTATACCTCATCTTCTTTTTTATTTTTAGATCATTTTTGTGCCTCATTGCTGAATTCCAATCAACTTGAAACTTGCTACATATGTTCCCTATGATATGATCTTGCATAATTTAATGCCAAATTAGGGTTTTGACCCTAATTTCAAGGTCTACTGAACATAGAAAATGATAATGCAAGTGGAGTATCTGTGTACTATAGACACATTGTTTTTCCTTATGAAAGCTCTTGATATTAACCTTGTTCAATATATTTTTTAGATTTACGTCAGGACATGCTTACTGTACAGTTATTTAAAATTATGGACACTTTATGGAAAAATGAAGGTTTAGATCTGAGGTAAATTTAAAAACAGTAGTGTGTTGTGTTTAATACATAAAAATCACTTTTATACTGTCAAGTTAATTGAGGATTATATATTAGGTCTCTGCGCAATGCTAGGCAGTGTTGTCATAGAAGTTAGAAATAACAAGTACAGGTTCCTGCCCCGCTCGGGGAGAAAGTTACAAATCAAGTCTACTCTAACATTGTTAGGTTGATTTTCTAGGCACTTTATACATATTCTAATGCCTGGTATTTCTTAATCATAAGAAATCTGATGGACAAGGTTTAATTTAAGTTGTCACTACACATAGGCAGACATATACATATATTGATTTACAGTGATTGTATGCTTCTAAAAATAGATTATCATCCTGTATTTATACCGAAGAGATGAGTAGATGATCATTTCTGTAGACTAAGAAGAATACTTCGTGTATAAATCTTGCACAGAGGACTAAGTTCATGATATGTACATTCATTGGTTCAAGAACATGTTTTTCCACCACTCACTTGTTTCTTATGACTTTAACCTCCTATTTAAATTTGTTTAAATTTTCTTCTAATTTTATATAAAAAAAAAAAGTTTTTGATCCCTAATAAATTCAATGGGCTAATGATATAATTCTGTCAGCTCTGCCCACTGTATCTCTAGTCGTCTATAAGACTTCCATCATGGTTAGGAGGATTTGAACTTTTAAGTTTAAGAGAATTTGAACATTTCAGGTTGATACCGTATAGTGTGGTATCTACTGGCAAAGATGTAGGTGTGATAGAAATAGTACGGGATTCCTCGACAATTATGAGTATACAACAGAAGAATGGTATCCGTGCAGCGGTTCAAATGGATTCTCTAGGGTTGTATAACTGGATAATGTACCATAATAAAGATAGGTAGGTACGGTAGATAGATGCATAGATTCATTTTGTCTGATTTAGTAAACAACACTATTTTCTCCTAATATTCTTTAAAAAGCTCTCGCTTACAATAGCTCATTGACCTTATCCCTAAATCTAAGGTACAGAATTTTTCTTGAATAAAGCTGATAGGGAGGAAGTTAAAAAGAACCAGTCTATATAAAAGTGAGAAGATGTGTTGTGGTTGCCAATGAGACCACTCTCCAACAGAGACCAGAAAAAGGTAGAAGTTTTCTCTAACATAAGAAGATATTAGAAGATGTGGTATGGATGCCAATGAGATGACTCTCCACCAGAGACCAGAAAAAGGTAGAAGTTTTCTCCAACATAAGTAGATATTGGAAGATGTGGTATGAGTGCCAATGAGACAACTCTCCATCCAGGTCACAATTTTCTAAAAGTAAACCATTATAGGTCAAGGTACGGCCTTCAACACAGAGCCTTGGCTCACACTGAACAATAAGCTATAAAGGGTCCAAAATTACTAGTGTAAAACCATTCAAACAGGAAAACCAAAGGGTCTTATCTTTATAAAAAAACAGAAACAAAGATAAATTACATAAACAAACAAAATAAGGGTTAGTATCTCTACTAGAAAAAATCGGCAACTTTTTCACAAGTGAACATTCATTCATTTGTATTTCTTTTAGCTTAGGTTTTGAGCTTAAGTTTTATTTTTTTTTATTTTCATCTTTCCATTTGTGCTCTTATACTGTAAACCAACTAATTTTTGTGGGCAATTTATTTTCAAGACTTGCACAAGTAGAAAAATAACGTGAATATATATTGTAGTGAAAATTTAAAACTTAAATCTTTTGAATTTGAAAATTGTGAGATTAAATGGCAGCTAAATGTGCCAAAAAGGGCTAAACAGGAAATAAAGTACTGTAAACTCAGAAATTAATGTGAGGTTTTTATTATTGCGAAAATTGCAACAGCGTTGCAAACGCAATAATTTAAACTCGCATTTTGAAATGTTATATATGAATTAAACAGGATTTTTTCTCAAAATCGTAAAAATAAAAATCGCATTTAGGTCTAAAATGACAAAATCGCAATAATAAATGCACGCAATAATTTCTGAATTTACAGTACCTGAGAAAATAAGTTGGTTTACTATAAACTGAAATGTGTGTGGTTTAATTTGATTATTTATTTTTTATCAGAGAAGAACAAGCTATTTCTAACTTTACAAGATCCTGTGCTGGTTACTGTGTAGCTACATTTATACTGGGTATTAAAGACAGACATAGTGGAAATATAATGGTCAGGAAAAATGGACAGGTACATTTAATAGCATATATAATATGGATTCATTAATGGTCCTGGAATAACAAAATTAATTTTCCTCAAAATATCAAACTTTCCTCCACCGTTAGAGAATTTATAACAACTTAAGAATGAAATTATATCATTCAATTGATTGTTATGTTCACTTTTTATCTTAACCTTAAAGCAAGAATTTCGAAAAGTGACATGTTTGATCTTGCAGAGAAAGAAAATGAAAAAGAATGTGTTAAGGTGAAACAAACAACAAATTGTATTTATTATGTAAAGTGAAACAAGTATAAGCTCTCCTATGTTTAACTTTTTATTTTGTCAAAATAAATCTGAAGAATTTACACAAAATTTGGTATGACAATAAAAAAGAAAGACAAAATCTGTATAAGATATTTTGATTTACCCAACTGTACAGATTGACATAAAGCTTGCTATTATGTATGACAGTTTTTAATGAACTGTCTTGTTTTACTTTACAGGTATTCCATATAGATTTTGGACACTTTTTGGATCATAGGAAAAAGAAATTTGGAATAACTCGAGAAAGAGTACCATTTGTATTGACAATGGATTTTATAAGAGTGATTGCTAGAGGATCAGATCAACCACTAAAGCACAAAGAATTTAAAAAGTAAGTTAACTTGTATATTTATGTGATTTGGCCTTTATTTATCTTAGTACTTACTGTTTTTGTTTTTTTAATTAAGAATTGAATGCTTCTTTTTGTAACTTCATTGGGGTGTGAAAGCGTTGAGCGAAGTACATTTCTTAAAATATGCGCATGGTCAACACTTTTAAAACCCCATTCAATACTTATAATTAGATTTTTAGCTAGGCTCATGAAAAACACATGATGTGCAGTTAGCCAATCAGAATAATGTATTATAATGAAACATATAAATGCACAAACAACAGAGAAAAAAATATGTGGTCTAGATAGGCAATTTTGGTACAGGAACACAAATTGGTGTGATTTTTTTTTACATATAAAAAAGAAGATGTGGTATGATTGCCAATGAGACAACTATCCACAAAAGACCAAAATGACACAAACATTAACAACTATAGGTCACCTTCAACAATGAGCAAAGCCCATACCGCATAGTCAGCTATAAAAGGCCCCGATAAGACAATGTAAAACAATTCAAACGAGAAAACTAACAGCCTTATTTAAGTAAAAAAAAATGAATGAAAACAAATATGTAACACATACACAAACGACAACCCCTGAATTACAGGCTCCTGACTTGGGACAGGCACATACATAAATAATGTGGCAGGGTTAAACATGTTAGCGGGATCCCAACCCTCCCCCTATCATGGGACAGTGGTATAACAGTACAACATAAGAACAAACTATAAAAATCAGCTGAAAAAGGCTTAACTCATCAGATGGACAAAAATTACAGATGGTACACAATTCATCAACATTTTTGTTTAAGGGGCACTAGCTACAAGATATATAAATGAATTTAAGTAAGATTTTTTTTGTTCAATCAATAATGAAAGTGTAATAGTGAAATAATAATTCGCTTTTAGCAGCCAAAATGGTTCAATTTTGTTAAATTAAGCGATGAAACATTGATAATTACTGTTTCACTTGCAAGTGAATTGGTCGACCTCATTAAATCCGTATTCATGTGAACTTCAATTTAACACCTAGCTAGAGATTGAAAACGCATGCATTATACATGTACAGGTTATTTAAAGAAAAAGAATGTCAACAATGAAAGTGAAACTACAGTAAATCATTTGATTACTGATTCGATCTATATAAAATCATTCTTATACGGATAAAAACAATAAGAATCATAAATTTTTAATCTATAAAATAAAATCAAACAGACCTATAAAAATCCAATTGCACGTGTTGGTTTAATCTATTCATATTGTTATTTAATATGTTTACATCGCTTATATGGTCATCTAAGGTCAAATCAATAGTTATTTTGATGGCGTCTGGACTAACATACACACGAAACGAATCTACAAATTATCTACACCATGTTCTGTATACTGTTTATTTTAGACTTTAGTAGTTTGGATAAATGTTTTACATTTTTATAAATAAAATATGAGAATTTGAGTCAAATCGGTGACCATGAATTTGACAGCTAGTGCCCCTTTAACATACCATAAGTCATAAAAAGAAAACTGTAATTAAAACTTGCAATGTCCCACTACCAAAAGAATGACCATGAACTAGGATTAAAGATGACACATAATTTGAAATGCAAGGTCAATATGTGCTTCATACATCAAATTACAACTAACCATCCATTTTCATTTCATTGCAACAAGCATAAACAAAATTAAGGTTTTGACCTAGATTAGCAGTTCACAGAAGATAGAATTGTGATAATGCAAGAATGTTATGTGTCCAATGGATCAACATTCTTCTTTATTATAATTATAATCATTATTGTAGTTTTAAACCAATTTTTGAGACATTTCTGAAGAAGGCCAATGGCCGAAACTTCTTAAAAATTGGTTTATTATTACAATTATGTAAAGTATGTTCCCTAACCTTATTTGAACTTTTAAAACAAGTAATTATAATCATTTATCTTTTTTTCAGATTTCAGCAACTCTGCTGTGAAGCTTATTTAATTATTCGTAAAAATGCCTATTTATTCATCAATCTTATGACTATGATGTTGTCATGTGGTATCCCAGAGTTACAATCTCTAGATGACATAAGTTATCTTCGTAAAACATTAGCTGTGGAAGAGAAAGATGATGAAAAAGCCTTAAAATATTTCATAGCCAAGTTTAATAGTGCTTATTCTGATGCTTGGACTGTCAAAACTGATTGGTTGTTCCATTATATGAAAAACAGATGAGCCAATCACCGAGGAGTTTAGTGGAAACGTGCAATAGAAAGGAGTCTATAAATAGACACCACACCAAGGAACTTCGTTGAACGTAGAAACTGCTGTTGGAGTTGGAATAATTCAGATTCTTCATAACAACTATTTCTGAGTTTATGGTTGTACTTTACTTAGAAATACAAGACTGGCTTACGAGGGACCATAAATGTTGATATGATTATTTTTTTCATTTAAGAGGTATTTCATGAGAAATAGTAATACTTTGTTGACTTAAAGGATATTTTATATAGTTCATATTGTGTAAAACCCTTAGTTTTAAATCCTTTTTTTAAATCGAGTTTGACTTTATATTTTGTCCATTTAATGGCAACTTATTTTGCCAATTTCTTTTGTTAATATAAAGGGAAAGTTTTAAGTGAATAATTAAATCATTAGACGAAGCAAAAGAGCTAGTCCTAAAAACAGAATAAATTATGTTGTAAGTAAATTAGTCTTAGATAAGAACAACCTGCTTGAAGGTTATTATTACATTTCATCATTGTCTTTTCCAGGCTTTTTAAGGATGTTTGCTGCTCAGTTTCAAAATAAATAACTTTTCATAAAACTAGTATATATTGATAGGGGATTAATTGAGGAATCAAAAAAGGGAGAAAAATATAGGGGTCAATGTGCTTGTTTTTCGAGATATTGTCCATTGGAATTTTGGCGGGAAAATGTTCTCTCTTGATTTTTCATAGCTTTATCATTGACAAGTTAAAGTTCCCAAAAGGTATTAAAACATAAATAAGATTTTATAAGACTTTTACAAATGCTTATAATTATACTTGTAAAAGATTTATAAAAAAAAAATGGGGGTCCATGGGCAAAATTTCAAAGGCATTCTAATGGATAAAACCAGAGCATTCGAAAATCTGACAAAAATTCCAAAACATGACAAGCAAACATCCTTTAAGTATTTTTCGTTCCATAGTGCTGTATTTTATTCTACCTCAGTGGGATATATTCTGGTACATTGTATATTTTTTTCCAAGTTCCCTCTACAGGTGTGTGGAGTTCTGTCTGTTTTACTTCATTTAGAACTTTCATAATAACCAAGAAATAAATATAATATCAATGGACTTTTATAATCTAAAACACTTAATAAAAGAAATAATCAAAATAAGACCACATGGAAGTCATAAAACTTTTTTTAAACTGACACAATCTGTGTATATTATTCTCAGTACATAGAATTAATATCATTAAGAAAAAAAATGGCTCTCTTGAAATATATACATTTTTAAAGGCATCTTTAATAAGCTCCTAAGTTTTTCTTGTATCCTTATCTTTAAAGCAAAGGTTTTCTAAATGCATAATCATATGGCTATTAAACAAAAAAAATATAAAAAAAAGAATCACAATTAATTTATTGGATTTTATTTCAAATCTGTAACCATAATTATGAAGGAAATTTGTATTGAGTGATTGTTAAGTTAAAAAGTAAGAGTTGCTTGAAAGGAGTAGGTCCAGTAAGGACCGATTTTGGCCTCAAATTTCAGGTTTATCTGACAAAAGATTTTGACCACTTTTCAAACACTTAAAAGTGTCTATTTCATTTGAATCAATTAGTTTATGTGAAAGATTTGAACTGATTTAGTCATTAAAAACGATCCGATTCAAGCTCAAATTTGAAAAATCGACCAAATATGCCGTAAAATGTCACTTTTCGGATGGTCTATGTCAAAAATAAAAGTGGCCGCATCCGTGTTCATTCTCAACCTTTATATATGTTATGTTGTATCATAAAATACAACTTCCATTTCAATATTAAGGATGAACATGATTGTGGCTACTATTGTTTTACACGAAAACCGTCTAAAATTTAACTAAATTGCTAGAATTGTGATTTAGCATGACTTTAAGGTGCCAGTACCCGATATATGTTCATTGTAAAGTCAAAAATAGCCCATATTTATGTAGCAGACGCACTCTACTGTTCAATAAATAACTAAAAGTTTACTTTTTATCAATTTTGTAAAACTGCTACATTTTGAGGCCAAAAAGGGGTCTTACTGAACCTACTCTATTGTTGTAGAACAATGTTCTTTTTGAATTTTTTTTTTTTTACCAGCCATGTGCAATTCGATGAACAAATTTGGCCCTTATTGAGCAACATGAAAAAGACATGTTGTACCATAACAAATTACACATTTCCCTTGTTTAGCATTACAAATGTGATAAAATATTGGAATATAAACAGTTGCTATAACATACAGATATGAAAAACACCGTATTTAGCATCAATTATTAAAAATTAGATGAAGTTTGAAAGGTTGTTTTCTGATAAACAGATGTTTGAGGCATTTTGGTGCTTTTTCTGAAAGATATTTGTTATTGTTAAATGTTTGATATAAATATACACAAATTTAATATTTTTTAAGTTAATATTGTTAAATTTCTGAATGTTTTTATATCCTTGGCTTCAAGTATAATTTTGTAAGAAATTCTGAATTTCTATTGAAATGTCCTATTTGTGGAAACAGGGCATTTTATGTTTGTCTCCCCTGTGATGTAGTTTTTCGTCTGTTTAACTTTTCATAGATGTTTAATATGTTATTGCATTAGCATCCTTGCATTTCATATTTCGTTTTTTAGAAGAATGTGATGCTCTTTCCTCCTATTTATACTTCACATTAAAACGTTTTTGTCCTGATATGTATACATGTTATATTTGCCAGTGTAAGTTTGATACCCATCCATTTGTCCAGCTTTCAGTGACTTTGAGAAATATTAACATAAAATCTTATGAAAATTTTATGTATTTTAAGGGTATGAAAACTTACAATTGCAAAGTGCTCAAAATATTTTCAGCCATCTCACAAAGGTTAGACTATGTCAAAAAGTATCAACCAAAAAAAGTTGTTGTACAGTATCTGAAATCATATTGTAATTGTACATTGTTGTAACTGGAAACTTATAGGATATCACATGCATATTATTTTTCAATGAATAGTGTCATAGGTATTCTTGGTAAGTGTTAGGTTTTTTTTTATAGATTGAATTTTAAATTGATACTCAGCTATGTATAAAGTTACAAGAGAACCATTTTTAAAATCAGATGCGCAACCATGTTTCTAATACAGTCATATAGTCGTTTAAATGTAAAAGCTGGTTTATTTTGGCATCAAGGTTTTGTAGAATTCGATACATTTGTGCACCATATTTAGATTGAATTTTAAATTGATACTCAACTATGTATAAAGGTACAAGAGAACTATTTTTAAAATCAGATGCGCGACCATGTTTCTAATACAGTCATATAGTCATTTAATGTATAAACACTGGTTTATTTTCGCAGCAAGGTTTTGTAGAATTTGATATATTTGTGCACCATATTTTTATGACTCTCTAAATGACAGAATATCATGTTAGTTTTCATAACATTAAGGCATTCATCTCCACTGCAGATTTTCTACTGTTGTATTCTCAGGTTGTATAATTTGTATTGTATTTCTGACATTCAAATAAGTAATGAAATGCATCTTCATTGTTATTGTAAAATGAATGTTAAGAAGATTATTGTTGATATACATGTATTTATATTTCTCATAGATTTGTATGATAACCACACATTTTATACATAAAAAATGCAAACATTTCAGTATTAATTTTTCTGTTGCCATTTTATATGATACCTACGGACATTGATTAATTGTGACCTTAAACACATAAATGATCTCCTCTTCCAATGATCTTTTTACAATCAGTATTCCTCGGTAATCTTGAAGCCATTTAGTAGAAAGGATCAACTGGATGTCACATAGTTAGAATAATGTGCTTGAATAGAATGACATATTTTCCAGCAGTCTGGGTATCACATTTTAAAGATGGACACAACATGCCAAATGGGATCATTAGCTCACCTGGGACAGTTCAGTGTTAGCTTTTCCAACCACTTGGTGTCTGTTGTCTAGTCGTCAACCATGTGGTTTTAATATTTACATATAATATCAATGTGACTACTAGAAAAATTTAACCAAACTTGGCCACAATCATCATTTTGGGTAATTTGTTTAAAAGGTGTGTTCAATGACCTGGCCTGTAGATTAAGATGACGGACATGGCTAAAAATAGAAAGTAGGGTTAAAATTTTAGATCTACCTTTTGTCTGTTTACATTAAATCTGTCAGACAACTTCTTACAAGAGTTAGTGCCCTCAAAAGATGAAAATCACTTCAGTTTCCAATTATTGCCTAAAATCTGAACAAACATCATCACACAAAAGGATCCGCAAGACAAGATCTGCATATAATTCAAGATGGCAGAACCCACAGCCATGACATAATTTTTTTTTATCAAACTTTATATTTCAGACGGTATAAGACCTGGATTCCTCATATCTTGTATGCAGGTATTCTATGTTATTTGGCTTGCGTCTCATATGTCCATCACGCTTGACCTCATTTTCATGGTTCTATAAATTAAAGTGTTTTTGTCTTGTGAAACACTCACTTATTATAAGTAATAATATGATGATATTTGGTTTATGGCTTCTTTGCAAGGTGGACATGTCTTTCAGTCAGGGTTCAGTGGATCAAGGTTAAAATCTAAGTTGTCAATTTAAAAAAGGAGTTGAGGTATGATTGCCAATGAGACTAAATGAAACCGAAATTAACAACTAAAAGTAGATATAAGAACATGTGGTATGAGTGCCAATAGGACAACTCTCCATTCAATTCACAATTTAAAAAGTAAACTATTAAAATAGGTCAAAGTACGGTCTTCAACACAGATCATTGGCTCACTATGTACATAGAGCTATAAAGGGCCCCATAATGGCTAGTGTAAAACCATTCAAACATATAAACCAACAGTCTTATCTATACAAAAAAATAAAAGGTTCTGCATAACCAAGTGTCTCGCCTGCTGTTAATTGCAGGCTCGACAAAAAGGAGAACAAAAGATTTAGAATATTCCTCTAGATACTTCTGTCCAAGTTTGGTAATAATCCAAGATTCTCAGTCCAATTATAAGTAAATAATATAAAAAAACCAGGAACAAAATTTTATAAAATGTTCTTCTAGCTTCTGATCATTAACAAGCTTCTGTCGAAGTTTGGTACAAATTCCAGACAGTTTAAAAAAGTTATCAAAATTTAAAGACTTTAACCAGAGTGAAAGTTATGTTTTATGGCAGAGAAACGACGTCCATTTATAAGTAAAATACGAAAACAAGATTTTTTTTACAAAATTTACTTCTGGATACTTACTATCTTATGATCATAAAAATATCTTTAACCACAGAGTGAATATTTAAATATGTCGATGACGACGAGATAATTAAGGATCGCTATGTCTCACTTTTTCGACAGAAATAATTAACGAGAAATTCTTTCGAACCATATCAACAATGACAACCACTGAACATCAGGTGTCTGACTTACGACAGACGCAAACAAATGTAAACAAATACAGCTAGTTTAAACGTTTTAATATGTACCTACTTCACCCTTACCTGAAACTAGATTGTAGCATCACAACAGAAGTCTGTATCTCAGATATTTTAAGCAGTAGGTCAACTATATTTCATGTATAAAAAGGTTGCAAGATGTACATGTTCGTTTGACAGGTTTCATCTTACCTTGACCTCATTTTCTATGGTTAAACACACCATGTTTAGTTTTTGTGATTTGGTCTATTTCCCAGGTATTATAAGGGGACGACCATTTGATATTATGGGGGGGGGGGGGCGGGAGGATGATTATGAAAATAAATAACTCAGCCTTGACAATCACAAAAAAAAAAAATACCTGACTTGCAATGTATTGAAAACAAATGAATCAGCGGGTCTAATCAAAAGTATGAGATGGCACCAGATTCTTCATGAATTCATATTTTCCCCCAAAAACAAATCGGGAAACACTTCCCAAATCTGTTAATAAAAAAAAGAATAGATATTATTTAAATATGCTTGAAAAATCTGAAAATTGGTTCTATCAATGATTTGTATATAGTAAACTTTGGTTTCATCTAACTTGAGGTATATTGTCTTACTTTTATTAAATCAAGGCTGTAACTACATTGTGGCTAATGCCTCATGTATGAAATTTCAAAACCAAACGCGTGTCTCCATATCAAATTGTGTTCACCGTGAGTTCCTTGAGCAAGTTCTGTTCTACCTCAAACATAGCCACTGATTTGTCAGGATCAATGTTTCTTATTTTTCTTTGTTCATTGATTGCCCTTCTTTATTCTGTTAGAGTTGAATTCATTTTGTAATTTAGAAGTTTTGTTATTTACTTGATCATGAGGTTTTTTTTAAACAGCCACAGACTTAACTTTGTGAATTGCATTTGTGCTTTATCATGCATATTGGTCTTTTGATGTTGTCCTTATCAACTTAAGTCTTACACTGAATCTATGCATTTTGCTTTGAGACCAAAATATAGTTTTTTTTTTTTTATTAAAACAGAACTTGCATTTTCAAATTAAGAAAGGATTTGAGGAACATCCAGAAAGCATGTTATTGCATCATTTGTTGTATAGCTTCTTGGGCCTTCAGTGGTTCCAAAACCCTAAATAAATATTTTTCCACGCTCCGCTCAACGAAACATGTTTGCCAATATTGTTAAAGAGCCTAGTTACAACCGATACTTTAATGCTGTGTATGTATGCAATACAAGTATATGCAGTTGGGAATATAGAAGATTTATATCTGCAGAGGATGATGATTAGTTCTCATTAAATGGTACACAGTGACTTGACTATACATGTATTATTTATTATAAACAAATAATTTAAAAATTGTATGTTTTCGAATATTATAAATATAGTTGTGAAAATGAATAATCAGTCCCTTGCTTTAATGAAAATGAAAAATCTTGCTTCAATAGTGCAGAAAATAGACAATATGTCCTCTTAGTTTACAAAAATAAATAACCGACCAAACAAGTTCTCCTGGCCCCTGCCCCTTCCCCAGCATATCAAATGGTCGTCCCCTAAGCAATACTAGGGCCACTATATTTGGTTTATAGAATAAGTGTAAGTGTAGATGTCTGTATGAATGATTTCATATGACCATAATCTTATTTGAATGGTTATTAATCAATGTTATGTTTTCGTGTTTTTATCGTTAATCCGATTTAGTAGACGAAACGCGCGTCTGGCGTACTAAATTATAATCATGGTAACTTTGATAACTATAAACACCACTGGGTCGATGCCTCTGCTGGTGGACGTTTCGTCCCCAAGGGTATCACCAACCCAGTAGGCAACACTTCGGTGTTGACATGAATATCAATAATGTGGTCATTTTTATAAATTTTCTGTTTACAAAATTTGGAATTTTTCAAAAACTAAGGATTTTCTTATCCAAAGCATAGTTTACCGTAGCCGTTTTTGGCATAACTTTTTGGAATTTTGGATCCTCAATGCTCTTCAACTTTCAACTCGTTTGGCTTAATAAATATTTTGATATGAGCGTCAATGATGAGTCTTGTGTAGACGAAACGCACGTCTGGCGTACTGAATTATAATCCTGGTACCTTTGATAACTATATACTACCAGCAATGGGTAAATTACAATTGGAATATTGAATAAATAATGTGAGTTGAACAGGTCTGTTATTACATGTTTATATGAAATTTGCCTCATTGTCATATTTCATTTTATAGTAGAGTTAAGTTTGTGATTTTGTTTGCTTATCGAAAACACCTACTCTGTTGGTATGACTCGTTACATTTTTTTTGGTACTGTGAATTTTGATTGTTGTTTTATCATAATAATAATAATAATAATGAAAATTTATAGAGCGCCCTATATAAAAAAAATATAAATTTCTGTAAGGCGCTGTACATTCAGCATGGTAATAAAAACAAATCAAAGACAAAAACATAAAAAAATACACTGTTTTAGATTCGAATACTAACATAAAATATAAAACAACAAATTAAAAAATTTAAATAGCAATCTAGGTTAAAAACATGCAAAACAAGAAAAAATCACAAACAAAATTCAACATATAGTCTAAATGATAAAAAATAATGGAATCTGAAGCCGGACGATATGTAAGATATTTTTGCTTTATACAAAACAGAAAACTCAAACACGCCTAAACGTAAAAAGGTGACCAAGTTAAAAAAAAATTCACGTAAACATTTGTAGCTGAACATACAGATTGCAACAGCTAATGTAAGTAAAACAGTAAAAGTCTGTAACGCAATAGAAGACAGGACATGATTGGTTTGAGAGAAGAAAGGAAATAGATTTGTGAAGACTATGAAGTAGTATATAAGGTAGGGCATATATTTGATAAAAGAAACACACGTATATATATTTACACGGTATAAATGGAGATTCAAAAAATTCACATGATAAAGCTATTGGTTATTCATCAGAATAGAGTCCCGTTTTCTGGAATGTTTCAAGGGCGTTACCTGACATTATGATAGATGATGAAAGGAGTCTGATGAAACAAGAAGCTTTATGATTATAGATTTAACTTCTGTATTCGTGTACATAATTAATTCTAAATTTCATTTTAAACCGTAGAAAACCACGAAAAAAAACGTTGATGACGTCAAGGTCACATTCTTTCTATGACTAAATTATGTCTATGGGCTGATAACAAAATAACGTCAGCCAATCAGAAGACGCATTACATTCAAAATTAAATTATTGTCTAATCATCCTAGGTGGAATGTTTTCTATCTTTGGATTAATTAACTGAGGTTTCAAGAGACAAAACCAGATCCCCACCCGACTACATTGGTATGACAACCATTGTTAACCGAATCGTAGAGTTAACCTGCCAATCGGATATAGTTTTGTATCAAATGTATAAATTGAACAGCAGAACTAACCAAAAGTTGTTGTAAGGGTTGTAAACTTGACATAAAGTTGTCCGCCTTTGGTGTGAAATCTTGACCACATCCATATCACCTGTAATTTTTATATTTATAAAACGTCAGATTCATTGTTAAAATTCACATATTTAAAATAATTTTATTCGTAATGTGGGATATTAAGAGCTGTTTTACAAAAGCATGTTTGCAAAGAATTTGCCAATTTCTTAGAAAGTTCGCTCAACCTTTACACTTAAAGTGGCATGATCTGTAAAATTCAAATGCATGTTCACCGATTTGACTGAAATTCTTATATTTGATTTATAGCATACTAAAACGTATATCCAAATTTCTAAAAATTCTAAGATAAACAATTTACGATGCATGGGCTGGATAATTTGTATCAGCATTTTGTTTGTAAGCTAGACGCTATCTAATTAATCATCGAGGTGACCTCCAAATACTACCTACAGTCAAATAATCCTTTATAAACATAAATATAGATAGCGAAAAGGTGCAATTTGAATTTCTAGATCTGTTTGATTTCAGATTATTGATTAAAAACTATGTTATCATCGGTTTTTTTTTCTTCTTCTGAATATTAAGAATGAGATATTGTTGATCGAAACAGTAGACCAAATGATTTGCCCTGGTTTCACTTTTAAAGTTGACATTCGTATCTTTTGATAACTGGAACGTCAAATGCATACATAACCCATCCCTATCCTAAGGGGTCAAATCGGGGTCACATGATTGTTTCAATATGGCCGAATAATTTACTTGCAGGTGAATAATTCATCAGCGATGCCTTTTTTACTTAATTTGATAAAATTTCACTTTTAATAATGAATCATTATGATGGAACTTTTTGTTTATCTTGTAGCAAATGCCCTCTTATAATTGATATTCTCCAACACTTACGTTTGTGGAGTTTCTGTCTTGTTATGAAAAGGTTAAACTTTTATAAATGTTAACAGTGTTCGAACCAAGAATTACAATCATTGATAAAAATCATGATAAGGTAATCAATATGATTTTGATAAATGATTGAAATATTTTTTCGAACCTACCAATTAAAATCCCAAACCCGATAACTGTGAATTCATTTATTTTCGTGGATATCCAATATCGTGGCTTTGCTAAAGTTTACATACAACCTTAAAGACAAGGTGTCGAGCATTCAAATTTCTGGTTCACATGAAAGCTCGAAATCCACGAAAGTTGGTATTCAACAAATAATACTAAATCCAAAGGCGATAAAAAACCAAAAAAAAACCAAAGGGAAATATTACAACCAAATGCAGTCAAACTGAACTATAAAGAATGTAAAATAAGAGATGATTGAAGCATCACAATAATTAAATTATAATAGGAATCAACAGGAGCTGATATTATTCTAAAGAGTTGTTGAGAGTCAGATAAGAAAAATGCAATACTTATTAGTTATTATCTCTTTTAATTCAATTCTTTAGAAAACATACTTTAAATATACTAGTATACATTATACATTCACAATGGTAAAAAAAGGATTGTGACAGTTAGCACCCTTTATTTCGTCTCATTTAATATTTTTTTTGTGCATACACAATGTAAGAAATTTTATAGCTAACTGAACATAATAAGGATAAAGAATATTAAAACAGTGATATGCAAATGAAAACAAAAAAAGTTGGCTCTTCATACAGGTTTATATTGCAAATTGTAAAATGTTAAAAAAAATGGTGAAGTATAAAGTTTTCATTGCAATAAAAGGCTTAGATTTTCTTTTATGGTGTTGTACTCAGACCTAATGAAGGTTAACTGGAGGGACGAGTTAATAAAGATAAAAAAAAACTGGAGGGACGAGTGCCAACCTTTCCCAGACAATGGTATAACTCATGTACTGTCATAGCCATTTTGAATGTTTGTCACATTGATATTTCTCATGTGGATGGGAAAACAGCCGCATACAAAGAACTCACTGGAAGAGTACGGGGAATGGGTATACGGTTAGGATTATAGGTATAGGTTTATATATATGTGTAGGGGTATACGGATAGAGGTATACGGGTAGGGGTATAAGGGTAGTGGTATACGGGTAGTGGTATACGGGTAGGGATAGGGTATAAGGTTAGGATATAGGGTTAACATATAGAGTAAGAATATAGGGTTAACATATAGAGTAAGAATATAGGGTTAGGATATAGGATATAGCAGGCAGAGTGAATATGGGAGTGAGAGACAATGTCAGAGAGAGAGAGAGAGAGAGAGAGAGAGAGTAAGCAGGGCTGAATAGAAGAGCGGAAGTGAAGCAGAGAGAAAGGGAGAGTATGTGATAGATAGACAATGAGTGAGAGAGAAAACACTTACTTTTGATAAAGTATTAAGAAAAAAACAATTCTTCATGTAAACGATTACATTTGTAATCGTGCCAATCCATCGAATGCCGCGTATACAACATGCAAAGCAGGTAACGTTTTAATATTGCATTGATGCAATCGATCTCGATTATTTTGAAGACAATACGATTCCCTTATTTTTTTCTTATTTTTTTTTTGCCGTGACTAATCTTTTTAATGGAGATTTGAGAAATCGGTTAACTACTTCTGCCTTTAATAATACATGTAAACGCCGGAAAATATCAAGTTAAAGCTGAAGCAATAATAACAGAATCCAATCGAATTATGTAAGTTCAACAAAGAATAGGCCACATCATTATAAATAAAAAGGGTAAATTAGGAATAAATCATTAGTGTATTTTGTTAATCATGTTCAAATAAACAATTGTCAACTTAACGTTTCGTAAGGATTACAAACACATATATGACTTTATTAGGATCTACTTGTTTTCTAGAAACTACTTGATTCTTTTTTTCTCTTGTATATACTAGTCATCTTTAGATATTGGATGACCTCCTGGTAAATCAAAATTGCAATTATTATTCGTAACGGTCATCATTCTAAACTCTTTTCTATATATGACTCTGCCTTTTCAATATCACAGTGACAAATACTTTCTCTATCAACTGCTAATAGATAAAGGTATGAATTCATATGCTATAGTTTCTTTATATTTACATATATCCCAACCTTATGTGTTTAAAAAGGTCTTTTATCAGTAAGGTTTAAGAATTCCATGCTCCCGTCGTTCCTAAAAATAAAAGATCTCGTAAATGTCAAACATTTTGTTCCATCAACAGCTGTGAAAATATCTTCAATTTTATATCCGGTTTCTTGATCGACATTTTGGCCCAGAATAGTCCCAAAAAACATCTACAGCTATAAATGCGTCTGCTGTTGCATACTCTATCTGTTATAAATTGACAACTTCAAGTTTTCATATCTTATATATTTACTTTCCAATACTTTTCCAAATAATCTTTCAGCGTGGCACTGTTATTCTTATTATGACAAGTGTATAGTCCTCTGACTTTGTTATAGACATTTGTATAGTCCTCTCACTCTGTTATAGACATGTCTAAATCCACACATATCCTCTTAATACTATCTCATAATCAATGTCATCTTTTTACACTACAACTCTTACTTTCAGTATGCTTATATCAGCAAATAAGAGTTTAGGACACATCCATTCGATTCCAACGAATCATTGCACAGTGTCTTCGTTGCATTGCTAGCTTTAACAAAGCAACATGAAATATCTTACCACTGACTGATACCTTTGCACAATCCAGTCATAAAATCATTTCGATCTTTCATTCTTGTCAGTATTTATAAAACTTCGTAATATTGAACCTAGACTATAAATCATATATTTTTATGATGGTTCAGATATCTCAGTTTCTGTATGTTTTATAGTATAAACACGCTCGAAATAACAACTTATCACATAACCTCCTTTTTTTCTTTCGCTCAAAAAGTCATTAATATACAAAAGTTTCAGTATTTCACAATTTTTTTCCCCATGGCGCATTCTTCTAAGCAAATAATACACAGATAGATCCATAAAATATCTCTTCTAACAGTGTCGAGAAGTATTTCATATTAATTAGATCAATGGCATTGTCATCAATTGCAGTGGCGGATCCAGAACTTTTTCATAAAGGGGGGCCCACTCCAGTCAGGCTTCAGTGATTCCCTGTATAATCAGCCACACATTTTTCCCTCGAAAAAAGGGGGGGGGGCAGGCTCAAAGGCGCCCCTGGATCCGCCTATGAATTGTGTGTATCTGTCTTAAAATATAAAAAAAACATAGATATCGTAATTGAAAAAACGCATCAGTTCTTTCTGTCTGTGTTTTCAAAATTAATTTATACGTTTCAGTTCATCGCTCATCAATAATTATTGCATGTTTATAAAAAAATGTTTTCAAACACATCATTGCCATGTAAAACAAATCGTAGTTCATAAGACCTACACGTTAGAACACACGCACGTTTGGTATCTCTATTTAAGTTAACATGCTTTATCGTGTGATGCATTTTCACATCTTTTGCTCATCAACTTTCTGTTCATCTAATACAGAAGTTGGAGGTATTACTAGTCAGCAAAAACCTTTACCACAAGTTGTTCTTTCTGACTTGTTCTGTTGTGTTCTGTTCCCTTCTTTGCTGTTAATTTTTGCTCATGTTTAGTTTGATTTATTTTTGTTCTTTTCCAAAAGTCATGATGTTTTTGAAATCATGGATACCTGATATTCAAGTCCACATAATCATTCGGTAATTCTCGATAGAATCCGCTACTCTCATTCTTCCTTCTTCTTAGATGAGAGTATTGAATCGGCCAAGTTGTAACGAATGTCAACATAAGCTGTCAATCTGCATTTTACGACATCCAATATGTTGCTATTTGAAATCAATGAAGAATCTAAATTATCTTTTGTCTGAATGTCGTCGTCTGTTCAATAATCATCCCAAAATTTATAGCTTTGTAGTAAGTTTTATTTTTGTTTAATGCAAGTGAGGCCGTAAAACGTCTAGATTATATGATTTCCTTTCTGGTAAATATAAGTTACCTCCGGTCATAAAATACTTCTTCGATTCTGTCAGTACCAGTCAGGACAGATAATCATACTCATTACCTTTAGAGACTGGAGTAAAACATATAATTTTGTGTCTAGGACTAAATTAAAAACATGTTTTGCTCTTGTCAAGGTTTTGCGTGTTTCTGGTTATGAGCAATTCGGGATATGTATGACAAAGACTGCAAATAGAAATTTTATTTTCAAATTTAAGACCTACAATCTTTATCTGAGAAATGATATGTTACCCTCACTTAAAACTATTGCGAACTCAAATGTTAAAAACTGCGCTACTCGGCCTATTTGAGAAATATGTTATTTACAGTATGACCTGTGACACATTCAAAGCCTATTTGTTGCTTTTGTTGTCTTGGAGGATTTTGAAATACAAGCACTTGATACAAGTTGACAACATACTATGTTGTGCAATTTACACGATAAAGAGTACCGACCGTGCGGCGAGGGCTTTATAGCCAGTCAATGTCATTAAAAACTTCCATCATCATCGTGAATTTTACATCATATACAATGTGTAGTTTTAAAGAAAATGAAAATTCCACTCTGGCATTCAATATGTCCATTATTACTGACTACCTCAGATTTCTTACCACTGTCTCTAAAGATGCTTAAACAACGTCAATAAACGGAAGATTGTTAAAGCATCGTAAATAAGATACAGGTCAACCACGGACGAGGAAACGTATGACAAATAGTCAGGTTTATTGATTAAATTACATAACATCAAATTAGAAAAACAAGATGAAGTTTCTTACTTAATGAACTAATCCCCGAACTTAATCGTGCATTAAAGTTCCGGAATCTTTCAGATACAATATTACGATTTGTACGCTTTTCTGGATTTTTTACTGAATTAAACAGAATTGAGCAAATTAAATGGCATACTTGATGGTTCGAACGTAACGCTTGGTATCATTCTTGAATATGATGTATGTCTTAAATGTATAGATCCGATAGAGTTGTCTAATTACGCTGCCCGAATCTGACAAGTGCACGTTACGTTGTAGTGGTCTTATGTGCCGGTGGGGATACGCACTATAACCCGGAATACAAATCTGGGAAATACATCACGATTTCCATAAATTTTAGGTTAAGCTAATGGATACAATTTCTTGTTATTGACGACAGATGTATGACATTAACGCTAAACTGTTCTTGTCCGTAAATTAGGCTTAAATTTTCATCGACTGCACAATTTTCAATCTCAAGAAATTGCCCTCACGACAAAAGATTGTTCAAATCTGTATTGTGTTGCTATAAATCACAACCGCATAAGATTGGTCATTTGTTGGACCATTAGACATTCGGCAGTGAGCAATCAATAAAAATTACAATTCAGTTTTATTGGGTTATATAATTAACGACATGAGGAATTTTGTTCATTTCGTTCCTTTTAAATGAACATTTTTATTCATTTACGTTTTATTATATAGACGACATTGATGGAGTTTTATGTTTTCTATGTGTAGCTGCAAATATTAAAAAAGCAGTAAATGAAACAGAAAGAATAAATGATTATTAATCGAAATGTAGAATTTGATGTCATTAATCTGGAAATGAAAAATGCCTTAAAGAGTTACTAATACGTGTACGTGTTACTTTATATTTACTCAAAACGCGGTAGTTATATTGTTAAAGTTAAAGTTGATTAATAACTTTAAAAGTCGATTGTACAGTTAGTAACAATTTTAGGATGGTGCTTGGACAAACAAACAGTCATTACAAACTATGTTAAGTTTTGAATCTTCTACTGCCTCAAAAACAACGGAAAAGTCAATTTTCCAGCCACATGAATACCAAGAAGACATGAAATCTTCACCATGCTACATAAGAGTAATATAATGTATAAACAAATACTATAGACTACAGCCAACAGAGGCATACCGTCCAGGAAATGATTATTCCATAGATATAGAAATTTGGCAGTATTGCAAATGACAAGTAGATAATAACAGGTTCACGTACACCCTTAAACAGGAAGAAAACTCATACTATATAGAAAGTTATGTTTCTATGTTAATAAAGACCACGCGATGAAAAATGTGAAACAATTCAAAAGAAATAATCTAAAGTCTGAATTAAACTTGAACATTAATACTAAAAATATTGATGGTAAATAGTATACAACAATCAAAGACAACAACTGAAATGCATGCTCCTACCTTTGGACATGCAGCCTAACACGGTTAAAGTTGGTTAGCTCAATGAATTTTTCTTACTTTTCAAATACTAATAGCTCTCAGTTTTTCAACCGTTGACACATGTCTGTATGTTACAGAAGACAGTATTTCCAAACTGAGCTATAATAATAAATATTTGTGTGTTTCCCTGTCCAGTTTGTTCGTCCATTTTTTTGTACTGTAGTCCTGTAATGTCATGTTGTCATTTTAGTGTTATATTTTACATGGCTATTAAAGAGGAAGGTTTGGCTAGCCACAAAACCAGGTTCAACACACCATCTGTTTCTTGAAATGTCTAGTACCAAGTCCGCAAAATGACTATTATCTTATAGTTCGTTTCTTTTTGTGGAGCATTTTAGTGTTTCTGTTGTGTTTTTTTCTCTCCTCTTAATTTTGATGTGTTTCCCTCAGTTTTAGTTTGTTTCCCGGATTTGTTTTTTATCAATCGATTTATGAATTTCGAACAGCGGTATACTACTGTTGCCTTTATTTAACTGTTTGTGTCCTTTTTATCTCAAATTTCGTAATTCATATACCGGTATATTACACCATTTTTTTCAATTTTTACATATTTCTTAAAATTGTACTTAAAAAAATAAAATTACAAAAGTTCTAAACTCCGAGGAAAATTCAATCGTAAAGTCCCTACTCAAATGGCAAAATCAAATGACAAAACACATCAAACTAACAGACAACAATTTCAAACTTTAAAAATGAACAACATGTTTATAACTCTATACTAATCATATTCCTTAGTTACAAAATTGAGAAAGGAAATGGGGAATGTGTCAAAGCGACAACAACCCGACCGCGGAGTAGAAAACAACCGAAGGCCACCAATGTAGCAAGAAACTCCCGCACCCGGAGGCGTCCTTCAGCTGGCCCCTTAACAAATATGAATAATATATGTAGTTCAGTGATAATGAACGTCATCCTAAACTCCGAATTATACTAAACAAACTAAAATACAAGACTAACAAAGGCCAAAGGCTCTTGACTTGGGACAGACGCAAAATTAAACATATTTTATTTGCAGAAGTAATTGGACCTATGTAAAGTTATAACAGCATTAGTTAACTACAGGTCAATTTAAACCAATGTTTTAAATTCTAGAAGTGACACAAGACGTTCCAAAAATAAAGTAAGCATACAATGTACCTCATTTAACATATATTCAAGTTATTGTATGTTATCAGTAAGAGCACAATTTTGTCAAGAGTATAACTGCTTTTTACTACCTATTTTCTCGCCTATTTTCTAAATGTGAGGGTGGATTGGTGGCCTACTTAAAAGTAAACCATGCAGCAAAACATTAAGAATGCATATGCAGATTATTTTGTCACTGAATGAAATACTTGTAGTACTACGCATGTTCTACGTATCGAGAGCTCCCGGAACAGTATCTTACAGTCCTTTAGATCATTTAACGATGCATGCTTTTGCAGACAACAAAGATTTCCTGTCATTAATGTGTCGTTTGAAAATTTGATGACATGAAATATGATAAATACAACAATCACACCGTTAAAAGGGAAATATTGTTAGCTGACAGCGAACAAAACGGCGACCAAACACGCATTAGCTGAAATAACTAGCTCATTAACTAATATAAATGGATTTTTCAAATATTTGGAAAAAACCCTGGTGTGTCTTCCATTTGTCATACAATGTTTTCAATGGATACCTAATACATGTTAATGTCGAATTAAAAAAAATGCTGGCTAACAGTGAACATTTTAATTGATGATTTCATTTTTTATCGTGGTGTGATAGTGTCATCCTTTTATATTAAGATGGGTCAATAAATGAATGAAATACATTTATTTGCTAATGTTATTACGAGAACCATATCATAGACGAGTTTAAAACTAAAAAAAAAGACAAAACCATTACTTTTATTTCCGGTCCAGCAAAATTATATCCGATATTAGACGGGGACAGCAGATCGCTGATTATATTGTGATCAAATAGCCTTAGCATAAAGATGTAATTTCAGTAAACAATGCAAGTTCTGGAATTGAATTTTGAATTAGTTCCATTGTAGCAAAGTACACAAAATTAGGCGATATTTCAGATTTTGATGAAATTTTCAATACACAGTTAGAATGAACTACTCTAGAGATAAAATTAGATATTTGTAAGAAAGATCTGTATAAATTCAAGGGTCGCAGTATTCGTTTTTGCTGTCTTCATCACTTAAGTCGGAGTGATGTATTAAAAAACATGGAAAAATACATTTTTTAAGTTTTTGACATATTTCCTCTCATCACAACATAGTCGGCGTGTGTTGATACAGAATTTAACAACAATCCATCAATCCAGAACCTCTCGTTTCGTTTTAAATGAATTATTTTGTTTTTTATGCTTGTTTCAAAAGGATTGGTGAATTGCTCGTCTCTTTAAGATTGTCTAAAACTGTTCTAGCCGTAGAACTGACTAAACCTGTGAGGATTGTAGAACAGTTCTAAATTACGTCTCTGAATGTAAAAACAGTGTTGTGATGAGAATGTTTTGATATATATATATATATCCGATTCTGAATTATTTGTATTTAAGACAAAGAGTTCTTAAAACTGTTCTATGGATAGAACTGACTAAATCAAATCTAGTCGTAGAACTGACCAAATCAGTTCTAATCGTAGAACTGACCAAATTAGTTCTTATCGTAGAACTGATCTAGTAGTAGAACTGTCTAAATGAAGGCAACAGTAGTGTACCGCTGTTCAAAACTCAAAAATCCATGGACAAAAAACAAGATCGGGGTAACAAACTAAAACCGAGTGAAACGCATTAAATATAAGAGGAGAACAACGACACAACACTAAAATGTAACACTCACAGAAACTAACCAAGCATCAGACAAAATCCCACGAAAATAACAAGAATAACATCAAAACCAAATACATGAATTTGGGATAGACAAGTACCGTGACACGTCTTATCGCAATGTGAATTTACACTCAAAAATAAGAGAAAACGAACGACCCAACGTTAAAATGTAACACACACAGAAACGAACAATAATATAATAATGACCATATTCCTGACTTGGAACAGGACATTTGTAAAGGAAAAAATGATGAGTTGAACCTGGTTTTGTAGCATGCCAAACCTCCCTCTTTTATGGCCATGTGAAATATAACATCAAAATGACAACACAAAACTGTTCTAAGATAGATCTGTCAGTATCAATTGTTTGCAGAACTGTCTAAATCAGTTCTAGATAGAAAAGACAAAATCAATTCTAGGCTATAGAACTGTCTAAAAGGTCTCAGGATGACAGTTCAACATACCGTCCTAGAACAGTTCTCCTGGCAGATTCTAACATATTGTATTTAAGACAAAAAGTTTTTAAATTACTCTTGGTACAGGACATTTTTAAAGGAAAAAATAGTGGGTTGAACCTGGTTTTGTGGCATGCCAAACCTCCCACTTTTATGGCCATGTGAAATATAACATCAAAGTGACAACACAAAACTGTTCTAAGATAGATCTGTCAGGATCAATTCTTTGCAGAACTGACTAAATCAGTTCTAGATAGAAAAGACCAAATCAGTTCTAGGCTATAGAACTGTCTAAAAGGTCTCAGGATGACAGTTCAACATACCGTCCTATAACAATTCTCCTGACAGATTCTAACATATTTGCTGAGAGGTTAGAAGTGATCTCCACTGTACGTCATATCCTGTCTCATTTTAAAATGGGATACTCAAAATCCCGTTGAATTTTACAGTTGCAGGAAACCCCAAATTTTATTTCAGATTTGTTAATGTGAGAATAATTATCAGGTTAAGTCTTTTTTATAATGCGTTTCTATATAACATTTTCGGAATATGCGGTGACCTAGTTACTATTGATTGAAAATGAAAGTTGAAAATGACCTGGATAACTTTAAAACTTCAAGAGAAGTTGACTTTCTTATATATGCAATGAAACGGTAGAATGATGAAAATACCCTATTTAAATTGAAACAAAAGTAAAGTATACATACAATTGTTAAAAGTGTCAATTTAACTAAGAGCAAAAAGAGAAAATTGTACTATTACCTCTAAGAATGGATGTTAAAAGATTATTTCGTTCTGTAATTCATGACAAATGTTTATCATATTTGTTTGGCATTTAATTACTTTCCAAATTCACTATAGTGTCTTTATCTTTGAATAAAATATCTATAATTCAATTGAAAAATTCTAAGTATTGTCAAAAGCATATAACAATGATGTAACAAGAAGATGCTTTTCTCAACGTAATTAGATTCTAAGTAAGCGAAGAGTGCTCAAATACATGTAAGTGACGGTTTATTGTTTTATTTTATTTCTGTTCTAAATATATTATTCATTTGGGACTTCTCGATTACAACTACCTTCATTATTAAACTAGTTTGTCTGGAAATCTAAATTCATCATTCGCCTATTATTATAGAGAAAAGTGTAACTATTTCAGGCTCCGGCAGTGAAGTTTTCAATGAATCAATTATAAAACACTTTTAAAGAAACAAATAAATAAAATGCTGCATGAACAGTATAACTAAAGAGTTTTTAAAAATGACATAAAAATAAATTCAGTGCTACAAACTGAAAATTGTCATCGATATACTAAAATGGCAAGTACTTACAAAAATATTATATTTCACTTCATATATTTTTGGAAGAAAATGGATACATACTCATATTTGCAGGGTATTATAGTTTAGTTATGTTTGATTAAACTACTTGGACGAGGACTGGAAAATGTCACGACATAATAAGATATGATGATTAATCGGAGGATTATTCGTAGCTTCAAAATTGGTCAATTCGAATCTTATCTTTTTATTTGGATTTCCAGACATCCAATAAGTATGTCTTAACATCTCATTACAGGTATGAGTTAAAAAAGACAATAGCTCAAAAGAAGATACTCTTCATGAAAATATAATACTACCAAACTTTACTAAGCACGTCACATCCGGTTTCATGTTTTAATATGACAAAAATAGTCCCCTCGCATTTTACAGTTGCAGAAATTTTAAAGTGTGAAGAAATTCATGTCAAATTTATTCCATTTTTCTATGGCATTTAATTCCTTTCTCCATTTACTTTCGTGTCTTTATCTCAGAAAAATATCTATAATTAAATGAAAATGCTAGATATTGTCAAAAGCTTATTACAAGATGCTTTTTTCAATGTAATTAGATTCTAAGTAAGCGAACAATACTCAAATACCATGTAAGTGGCGGTTTATTGTTTTATTTTATATCTGTTCTTAATATACTGTTCATTTTGGGACTTCTTTCATGATTAAACTAGTTTGTCTGGAAATCTAAATTCATCATTCGCCTATTGTTACAGAGATAGAGTGTAGCTATTTTCAGGATCCGGCAACTAAGTTTTCAATGAATCAATTATAAAACACTTTTAAAGTAACAAATTGGTAAAAAGCTGCATGGAAAGTATAACTAAAGTGTTTTTTATAAAGACATTAGTATTAAGGCATATCTACACACTGAAAATTGTCATCGATATACTAAAACAAGTTCTTACAAACATATTATATTTCATTTCATATATTTTAGGAGGAACATGATAGCATAGTCACATTTGCTTTCAGACATCAAATAAGTATGTTTAAACATGTCATTACAGCGACGCGTTAAAAAGACAAAAACATAAAAACGGATACTCTTCATCAAATATAATACTACCAAATTTTGATAGGTACGTCACATCCGGTTTCATGTTAAAATAGGACAATACTAGTCCACTATTTTTTTTTTATTTGGAGCTCCTTTACAAATATTTGATATTTAAAACGATAGTTGATCATGACTTCCAGAAGAGTTTGCTCTCTTATATATACGACGAAACGGGAGAAGAAAAAACTGTATTTTTTTAATCGAAACATTTGTAAATTATACACATTGTTTAAAAAGTGCCAATATAACAGAGATCAAAAGGTGAAATGGTACTTATAGCTCCTTAAAAATATATGTTTTTTGTACCAGGATTATAATTTAATACGCCAGACGAACATTGCGTCTACATAAGACTCATCAGTGACGCTCAGATCAAAATGGTAATAAAGCCAAACAAGTGCAAAGTTGAAGAGCGTTGAGGACCCAAAATTCCAAAGAGTTGTGCCAAATACGGCTAAAGTAATCTATTCCTTGGATAAGACAATTCTTAGTTCTTCGAAAAATTAAAAGTTTTGTCTCAGGAAATTAAGAAAAATTACCATATAACTGATAATCATGTTAACACCGAAGTGCTGACAACTGGGCTGATGATACCCTTGGGGACGAAACGGCCACTAGCAGTGGCAACGACCAAGTTGTGTTAATAGTTATCAAAGGTATCAGGATTATAATTTAATTCGTCAGACGTGTGTTTCGTCGACATTAGACTCATCAGTGACGCTCAGATCGAAATAGTGATTTTATAAAATAGCTTCCTAAAATATATAAAGTTTAATATAATATATTTGTAAATACTTGCCTTTGTAGTATATCAATGACACGTTTCAGTTAGTAGCAATGCATTTATTCTAATATCTTTTTTAAAAACACTTTAGTTGTACTTTTATACAGCTTCTTACCAATTTTATTTATTTGAGATTTCTATAGAATATTTTGTAAAATTGAGGTTACATGGTTACTTAATCGTGTATATAGGTTAAATAAAGGGAGAAATTTGATTGGTTAACTTCAAATGATGTTTTTTTCTTATATGCAATGAAATGGTATGTGTATTTTTTTTTATAGGACTGGAGAGGATAAAACTTTACTCATGCCAAGAATTTCTTTATTTGAAACAAAGATTTTTTTTTGAAAAATGCAAAGGAGTATGTTCGATAAGGTCCTAAAATGGCCCCCTTTTTTAGCGTAAATTTCAAACTCGGATTTATCGACCTATATCACGATAAATTATAGCTAATACATTGACTAGCTAGGATATAAACCATTTTGTTGAAAATGTTACGTTTCTGCGTTTCATTATGACGTATGAGTTGTACTCATGTTGATTTTTCACGAAAAAATAATGAAAATGGTTAAATTTCTATAGATTATTGGACAGGAAACATAGAGCGCATACGTCGACAACAAAGATCTTTTAAAATAATGTTTGTGAAGACAATTCACATGTCTTATTTGAATCTCAAGCTTGTCGACGCCTGCGCTTTATGTTTCCCGGTCCTTTATTTGGTTGAAAATCTAGCTGATTTTGTCAAATTTCACCAAAATCCCTTAAATTGACCTTTTATGGGTGTAAAATCAACGTGTTAGAAGTAAACTTTGACAAAAACTGTTCTGTTTTACTTTCTAACATGTATTTAGGGCAACTTAAAGCATGTATTGTCATGTAACTTTGAACTTAATAATTGGGGCTAAATATGGCCCTTACCGAACTTACTCCTTTAACAAAGACTAATAGGGGAAAATCAATGGTGGTATTACACCAAATATGAGAGCTGTACATGTACCTCTGACCTTGTGAGTACTCTTCTGAGTGGATTGAGTCTAAAACACATTTTATGAGAAAAGTTCCTTTAAATAGGACTCTACCATAAATATTCAGTTGACAGAATAATAAACTCATCATAGATACCAGGACTAAATTTAGTATACACGCCACACGCGCGTTTCGTCTACTAAAGACTCATCAGTGACGCTCGAAATCAAAAAAGTTAAAAAGGCCAAATAAATTACGAAGTTAAAGAGCCTTGAGGACCAAAATTCCTAAAAGTTTTGCCAAAATGACAGCTAAGGTAATCTATGCCTGAGGTAGAAAAGCCTTAGTATTTCAAAAAGTTCAAAAAATTGTAAACAGTAAATTTATAAATATAACCATATCAATGACAACAAGCCATAATTAGTGTTTTGTGGAGCTTTTTTCCTGATTTCTTATATTCTACTATGATAGAACATTATCTTGCGAAATACTTTAATAAATATATAGTTATAAGTAAATGATATTGATTTTAATGCTGTAACAACAAATTATTCACTAAAACAGAAACCTTTTTTTGTCCCTCTTTTGGAAAACGGCGTAAATTTAATTTTTAAGTGAGGACTTATTGAAACCTCCTTCGAGACAGTAAACTTTTATATGGATTGTTCATTCTGTTTGAATACTTCAATTACTCAGTTTTTCTAACATTTCCCTCATATATGAGTGAAAAGTTACCTTATATTGTTATTTGTTGGCCTGAAATGAGAGGTATAAATTGACCAAAAGAGATTATATAAAGAAGACAAAGAGGTCTATTAGGGATATTTATCTTCCTTAATCATCATGTGTATCATATTCAACTGTTGGTAGGCAGATGAGATAAATATTTGATCATTTATTGGTCTACACTATATTCTATTTTGGTGCGGCTTGGTTTCGATTTGTCGAAGAAATTTTGCTCGAATCGCTGTAGATGTCGTCTTTCATTTTACTAGATTTTTCTCAACTATTGAACTGATTTTGAAAAAAAATTACAGAAATGCTTGAAATAACCAGTACTGTGGATTCATTATTATTCGTTTGATACCAATTTTCGTGGATTTCGTGGGCACAGTGAAACCACGAAATTAAATATTCAACGAATGAAAATTTTTCTATAGGTTTTTATGCAGACTTCATCAAAACCACGAAATTAAATATTCACGAATATGCAAGTTTTTCTTAATCAACGAAAATGGGTACCCACGAAAATAAATGAATCCACAGTATTACACAGGGAAGAAGTCACATTGCGCTTATTAAACAATAATGTCTTCTTTGAAAAGCATAATATTGTTCAATGACAAAATATAATTATCGCAATTTGTCTTCTTGTACTTGTATGTTGTTTTTTGGTAAACAGTGTTTTAGTATTATTTATTATTTGTTTTTAACAGTTATTTTAATTTTGTAATACTGTCACTTTTAAAATTATGGTTTCAATATTATTCACATGGCTTTTACATTTCAAAGGACGTTGGTGCATATCTTCGACGTTCTTGAAGTCGGAATAGTTCCCCCATAATTATCATCTACAGCCCCTTTGACATATTGAAATTCAGACTGATTAATTTTCCTATTTCTCTTTTATAACTGGTGTAAAACACCTCCTAGCATTTTCGTATTAGAAAACAGATTTTCATGACAAAATTGTCGTTATCACATGATTACGGTTTAGGTGGAACGCGTCTGCACGTGCATTGGATTTCTTGTAATTTGATCATTTTAATTCAAATGTAATCATATAAATTCCCAATGGATAGGTTTCCTTTTGGCTTTTGACTATATTATTATTTGCACAAAATCGCTTAGCTCTTCAAAAGTTTAGGTTCTTAAGGCTTACTGTCTTAAGATTCAAATATTTTGACCGAGATTTTGACAATCCTCATGTAGGTTAATCAAGAAAGGCGAGTCGCAAGCAGCAAAGGTATAAAGTGTCATTTCCACAGGCATAGATTACCTTAGCCGTATTTGGCACAACTTTTTGGAATTTTAGATCCTCAATGCTCTTCAACTTTGTATTTATTTGTTTATAACTATTTCGATATGAGACTAAATTATAATCCTGGTTACACCTTTGATAACTATTTGTTGGTAAAATGATTTTTGGTTTAGTAGAAGTTGCGTCCCTTTACCTGTAAAATGATATGACAAATATCTATGAAAATAAACTTTAAATCTACTGTTTAAATAAAGAAATTCAAATAAACTGCAGATTGTTAACGAAATGAATGACAAGTTGATGTTTTAATCTGTTCTTTGAAGTTGAGACGACGAGCCCCTAGCTTTTATAGTTATACACAGTGGAGGCTGTAACTGTAAAATACTGCTTCATTGCTAGAATGACAAAATTACCATTGGAATTAAACATACATGATGTGGATTAATTTAAACAGAAAACTATTTACATGATTTACATTTGTGTCATTTATACATTTGTATTTGCAATTGGCTGAATTTATAGAGATATTGCCTAACAATTACTCTCATTTAAAACAAAGGCTCATCTCTGATTTTAGCAATCTTATTGTCTTATAACTATACACTATATATTTTCAGTTTCATTATGAACAACCTTTGACTTCTTCATCCTCAAACAGCTATAAAAAGACCAAACAAACACAAAAGTCCATGTTGTATCTAAACAGAATTCATGGAATAAACTTTCATATGACCTCGCGTGTACATTATAACGAATATTCGAAGCAATCTTCGAATATTACTTTATTGAATGTGTACTTTTTTTTTTTTTAGAAAATTCGATTTGTTATTTGTTGTCATTTCAGGGCCTTCTAATATCAAACTATTTATTATTTCAGTTGGGTTATTATTAATTGATGAAGATATAAGGTGACTTTAGTTGCTTACATTCATATAAACGTTATTCGGACTCAGTTTGATACTGGTCTCATTGAAAATCACCACGTATCGTTATTCTTATATCATAGGTAACTTGTGTGTAGCTTTTTTCCAATTTTAGGTACTTATAGTTGAAAAATTTAGTTTGCAAAATAATTTTCAAAGTTCTAACTCTCTTTTCAGTATGTTAATGTTGGCAACATTCTGTAATTGTGAACTATTCGCCAACTGCATTGATCCACTGAAACAAAGGGAAGGGACTCGCAGAATTTTAGACTTCTTTTCACTTTACATGTATTAATTGATATTTTTTGCAAATTTTAAGAACTGACTAATATTAATTTATCATTCTGATTCAGAAAATTTACAATCAGAATCATCTCATCGCATTGGAAAAAAGTTCAATAGGCAGAAAAAAACAGATCCTCCTTTTCTTTGATCTTTTAGTTACAAATATATACGCTTATAACAATATCAAATGCACACAATGATTAATGTCTGTGCTATTTTTATTCTTGGGAACACCTTTAATATGAAATTATAAACATAACATCGTGTTTATATTACAAAATATGTTTACGATTTTATCAGCTGTTACCATGCTTGCAATCAGTTCATTCAGATCAGTTAATCCAATGGTCAATGCGTTTATAGTACAGAAATATACATATAAAAGGTAAAGAACATAAACCCAACTTGGAGAAAAGTAACTGAACATGGTTGATTGATTGATTGACGGCTGTTAAACACCCAACGACCAAACTGCATATGCATGACGATGACATGTATAATGAGATATGACTAATTCTGCTTTGTGGTAGCTATGAAGACATATCACTACAAATCTTCATTTTCTCAACCAACCATATATCAAAAGAAAATTCCGCGGTATTTCCTGGTTGTAATTACACAGCAGTGTAAAAGCGGAGAAAGAAAAAGTTATACATCATTATTTATATACATCATTTTAGGTGCCTGGAATCTGTTTCACGGGCTTTGGAACCCTTTGTTTCCAAATTTACAGAATTTGAAGCCTTCGTGGAATGATTTAAAATGTCTTCCCCGTTGTTTCACTGTTTCGACAACACTTGATGATTGCAACTTTAAATTTGTTTTTTTCTGATAGTAAACATTTGGTTAAAATTATAAAAAAAATTCCCAGTTAGACTCTTATACTGACACTGAGACGACTAGTCTTGCTCGGTTCTTTGCATACCCGAGGCGGACACTCTGAGATCAATAGTAGTGAAATTTATTGAAGTTTGGTATTTTTGTAGTTTATTTTGTTCTAAAAGAAAGAGTATGAAAAAGGCCCACTACAATCGTTTGAAAAATAACAAAAGTATAAATATTCAGATCTTTTCTATGATGGTAGTTTTGTGATGTTTACTCTCTCAATTAGAAAGAAGTGTGGTAGTTTTGTTGGTGATGACTGGCAATCGTATATACATATTCTATATATTCTGTAATAAAGTGTCACAAGTTAAACTCATTTACTTTAAAAGACATACATGTATCTCAGTAGTGCAGTATTGATATACAACTTAGCATACTTTGTTGCTGCCCTACATGCCGATGGCATACCGGGCAGTAAGTAAGTAAGTTAGCATACTGTAAGTTCAGACTTGGTGGCCATACAACATCAGGTGGGGAGTTTGTCAATGCAATTATTATTTGGGACCTTTAGCGACAGAATTAAGATTAATTAGGAACTTTTGGGTGGAAATTAAAAAAAAGAAATCGTGTTAATTAACACATTAATGCTATCTGTTAGATAGCGATATTGTCTCTTTCACAATGTTACAAATTGATTCTTTAATCAATATGAAGATTCGGTCTTGAGATGGTTTCCTTGGGGCATTTTTATATGTTCCGGAACAAAGCGGAAATCTTAAATCACGTGACAGTACCCATAAAACACTTCCTATTGAATTATATGGACACGTGCTAAAATTTGATTATCATGCTCAATGACAGATTTTATTCGATCCTATTCAAATAATATCCGCAGCTCAATTGATAATGTTATTAAGCGAAGGAATGAATATTTGGTCTGGTTTTATCATTATGTTTAATGAGTTCCATTTACAGATCCATAACCTATAACGCGTTTACAGCGGTAGGAACAACTGGAATACAACAGCGTCCTCCCCCATAAAATGTAAACAATTGCCCATTTTACCAAACATTCGAACGTATGAACAGTTATGTCCATTAAAGCATTTTCATAAACGTATGAGCATTAGCATTTTACATCCATTACATACCCAAAACATGGTCGATTTAATGATTTGTGAAATGAAGAGACCCCGCAGAAAAAGTTGAATTTCCAAAATTAAGGGCATACGATACAGAAAAAATCTCTCAAAACAAAGTCAATTTTGATATGCAGTTTGGAAATACGTAAAGATAATTATTCTTTTTTCTCTTTTTTTCACTTACTTTTTGAGGTATTTCAGTTTGAAATATACATTGTTCATGTCGAACGCAAAATTTTATTTTTCTATACCTTTCCGAAAAACAAATCACACGAAATATTTTTTAGTAAGTTTATGGGTATTGGATAAAGCGAATTTAAAAGAACCCTTTTTCAATGTTTGAGATCGTATTTCTCTTTTATAGTACTAAATTACGGTAGCAGTGTATTCTTATTGCAGCCTTGTCGTTCGGCTATTCCAGTTTTACATCTGTAGGGTTTACTGTCATATACGAATTTAGTGATAATAGGAAAGTACTGAATGTTATGTTGCCTAAAATTTTATGATTATTTCTGCGTTATTTTGAAAACATTGTAGTAATTAAATGAATTGGGTGGGATATGTGTTGCTCAGTGTTAAGTTTTTCTATGTTGAGTTTTTTTTTATTATTGTCTGTTGGTCTTTTCCTTTTTAGACTAGACGTTGTCGTGTTATTTTGACTTATGAGTTTAAATGTCCCTCTGGTATCTTTCGATAAAGTAAGCTACAGCACAATTCTGCCCAAAAGTACACATTTGCGACGCCATAATGCAATAAATATAAACCGCAAATGGAAGTACTTTACTATTTTGAGAAATTACATGCTGTTATGATTATTGTGTTGATTTTTCCTTTAACTGTTGGAGGGGTTAGATCAAATCTGTTAGAAAATTTTATAAAGAGCTTTCGATGTCACTTTGATTGGAATACTTTTTACAAAAACGGCAAGAATATATTATTCAAGATTAATAAAGATTAATAAAAGTAGTATACCGCTGTTCGAAATTCATAAATCAATTGAGCAAAATACAAATCCGGGTTACAAACTAAAACTGAGGGAAACACATCAAATATAAGACAAGAACTACGACACAACAGAAACACAGCATTAAAATGTAACACACACAGAAACGAAATATAATATAACAATGGCCATTTTCCTGACTTGGTACAGGACATTTTAAAGAAAAAAATGGTGAGTGAAACCTGGTTTTGTGGCATGTCAAACCTCCCGCTTTTATGACAATGGTATAGATCCTCGATCAAGTAGAATAATTGATTTTACGACAATATTGATACCTATCTAATTAACATGAAGCAGTTGTACAAATCTGGACTGACAAGAAAGGTAGGAAATAATTCATTTAATATTTATGGTTTTCTGTCTCCTGAGAAAAGGTCTATGAAAAATATCTGATCAGTGTAGTAAAATTTCTTGTCAATGCATCTTAGGGAATTGTTTGTAATGCTTCTAATAAACTTATCATAGATACGAGGATTTAAACTGTGTACGTCCACTAGACTCATGTTCCGTCCGCAAATAATTCATTAGTAAAGCTCCAATAAAAAAAGTAAAAAAAGGCCAATATAAATTTCAAAGTTGAGAAGGTTGAGGACTCAACTTTCCAAAGGATTGTGTCAAATAAAAAAGGAGACATATTTCTAGAGTAAACAATCCTTAGGTTTTCGAAAAATTTAAACTTTTGATAACGAATAATTTATAATTATAACCATATCACTGATAGTGCAAGTGAATACTTCTGTGCTGTTGGTTCCTTCGGCAAGGAAATCTCCTCAAGCTTTGGTATCGACCAGTGGTTGTAAATAAACTCATCATAGATGCCAGGATTAAAAGTTTGATTCGCCATACGCGCGATTTGTCTACAAAAGATTCATTAGTCACGCTCGAATCCAAAAAAAATAAAAAGGCAAAAATATTTTCATAACGAAATAGAGGAGCATTCAGACCCCAAAATTCAGAAAGGTTTAGCCGAATACAGCTAAAGGAATATTTTCCTTGGACAGAAAATCCTTATTATTTGTAAAATTTTTGGCTCTTCCTCTGGTATCTTTCGTCCCTCTTTTATATATATGACAATATCTATGTTAATTCATATTCAGTGTCAATCTAAGATTTAGGCAGTGGTGAACACATATGTCACAAAAACTGAACTTGAAGTTGACATTAATTTATGTTCAAATTGAATATTGGTGCACGAATATATCATTCGTTTCCTTTTTTGTTCTGGTAATTTCAAAATGTTATGTGATTGAAATGCAGTCGAAATTAACAATAAAGGGTCGCTAGTTTTTGTGATTATTCTAACCAAATGTTGTCTAGAGATTTCTCGAATTACCAGACACCTAAAACAAAATACCTACCATTTCGAACTCAGATTGAATGTAACATTTAAATAGGATGGTTAGATCGGTGTTTTTTTCGGCCCGTTTTGGTTTTTATCTAAATTGCCTGATTTTTATCAAAGACTGACAAAAGAAATGATGACTATTGGGCAAGTGATACCCACAAATACAGGCATCATACTGTAAGGGGACGCATATGGCTTTTTATGTTCCAGTTATGAATATCGTTGGCATGTTTAACGTTTTGGGTGATAATATTCACGTTTGTCACATTGACAAGAAAAATACAAGACTGATGCATAGATACCTCAATAGTTGGTCAAGATGTTTCTTCATGGAAGGAAGTTATTCATACGAAAGGATACCAATCCATTTTGGAAGGTGAAATGCAACACCAAGGTAAATTTGCAAATTCTAATGGAAAATTGTGCGGCTGTTTTTAATAACATTTCATGATTGAACACTAATCAAAGAACTTTCAAAAACAGTACCATTACTTCAAAGGCAAATTTAGGAAAATGAAATAAATATAAAATTAGAACTATAAATGTGTCGGATACAAATCATATAGTCCATGCGTGGTCCGCTCCCATTGTCTTAGTACAAAAATGATTCTTTAAAGCGGATATGTGTTGATTACTGGACACTAAACGATAATACCATAAAAGATGCGTATCCAATCCTGAGGATTGATGACACCGTGGAAGCTTTTTGTGGATCTTGATGGGTCTTATCACTAGACTTGGGTGTTACTAATTATGAAAAAACAATGAAACAAGTTTGAAAGCCTTTTCAACCCTAAGCGGTGGACGTTATAATCAAAGTTGAATGCCATTCGAACTATGTAGAAATATTTCTGCATTTCTGGTAGTTCGAGAAATCTCTAGATAACTTTTGGTTGAAATGATAACAAAGTACAGAGTTAATTCACTAAATTGTTAATTTCTACTGCATTTCAACCAAATCATATCTTAAATTTCAGAACAGCAAAAGGAAAACAAATCTTATATTCGTGTACCAATATTCAATTTGAACATATATTAATGTGATAGTCAACTTGATTTGGTCTTTGTAAAATTTTAACTCTTCAGAAACTTGCAGATTATAGATCACCCCTAATTTTTGGTGGGGTTCGTGTTGTTTATTCTTTAGTTTTCTATGTTGTGTCATGTGTACTATTGTTTTTCTGTTTGTCTTGTTCATTTTTAGCCATGGCGTTGTCAGTTTGTTTTAGATTTATGAGTTTGACTGTCCGTTTGGTATATTTCGTCCCTCTTTTATATCAGATTATATCTTAGTTTCAAATAATAAAATATGAGTAAAGTTTTATCCTGTCCAGAACTACAAAACATTTCACATAATAACATTTCATTGCATATAAGATAACAACCAACCAACTAGAAATTAACCAATCCAATTTTCACCCTTTTTTTTCCAGTGTTCAAGCTTCAGTAACCATGTTAGGTCAAGTCTTAAAATAATTCTATAAAAATACAAAATATAAAGTTTGACAATTAACAAAATTTACTGACAATAACGTTCATTACAATACTGGACAACAAAATGCAATGTTACTTGCTACGTTTATCTATAAAGACAAGAAAGCTAAAAAAGGAAAATGTTAACCAAAAGCATACTTCATTTTCATTGAAAATTCATTGAGGCTTGATATTTATGAAACTTAAAGCTTTCGTACATAGAAAATTTAACTTTTCGCCCTTATATTTAACACATAAAAAATATAATGCACGCACTACTTTTTTTCTTTCTTTGATATACATTTTAACATTTTAAGATAGTTTAGTGTAATTCCACTCGGATAATTATCTCCAAAAGTATCACAAGGGTGGGTAACAGTAACTAATAAAAAGTCATATTTACGTGCAACGATGTAACTTACGAGCATAAATTTCATTCCCATAGACATTTGTTATGCACTAAAATGTAGGCCTGGCTATCGAGTTTCTGCTTCTTGTCTAGTAAGTCTGATTATGTAATTAGGCGGATATTCTAACATACGATAAGATGTCCGAAACGGGAAAATACGACAATGATCAATCATTTAAAAGAACATATATCAATTATAAAAGGTACAGTTGCAATTTGAAACATATGTTGGAACTTTAATTTACTCTTTTTATTATTAGCATATCTTAATGACAAATGTTTTATGAATATTTTAACGAACAGAGGTTAATGTTGATACTTAAAAAATGAATTATAGTCTTATTTTTTTCCTATATCGAAAGAATATTGGTTGTGTCTATTTTAAAAATATCAACTGATTTCAGAAAACATATTTCATCAATATACGGTATATTATCACATCAACAGATAACGAGGACAATACATGAGGCGGTTCAAATGGATATATAGGAGATGTCGAGCCTAATAATGTGTATTGGTACTTGCATGTCTATTGTAAAAACTGAATGTTGACCTTTGTATGTCATTTGGAAAACTGTGTGATTGACGACATTCATAATTACTTACTCAAATGATAAATATAAAAAAATGAGAGGATTGGGATCTCACAATATCAGGCGTATTTTTGCTTATTTTAAATTTCGAGAGCTTGGTGAATGTATTGCCAGCAACATGCACATGTCTGGTTGTTCCCGCTGAAAAGGGTATATTTTCTATATTTTAATTATTCACATATTTCTATCATTAAAAGCACAAGGTTGATTTTTCATCAATTCTGTTGAGGATTTCTACATTGCACCTGTTAAGCAATCATTATAAATAAATTTTGATGAACATGACATCCCTGCAAATACAAACAAACTTGAACATAAAGACGTTTGTGGAATTCAAATGATATCAAATTTAAATGAAATATAAAAAAAGGATATATAAAGGCAACAGTAGTATACCGCTGTTCGAAAATCACAAAGCTAATTTGGGAAACATATCTAGGTTAAAACCGAGGGAAACACAACTTTAAGAGGAAAACAACAGAACAACAGAAACACTAATGCGCAACAAAAACAAACGTAACTGTACATATTCTAACATAGACTATAACTATAAGATAACAATTGCCATCTTCCTGACTTTAAAAAGGACATTTTAGGAAAATAAATGGTGGGCTGAACCTGGTTTTGTGGCTAGCCAGACTTCCCGCATTGTGAACAAAAAATATCGCTAAAATGAAGAAAAAACCCTACGTGACAGAAATATAGCACATGTCAGATGTGTATCACTTAAATACCGAAACCAATAAAAATACAACAAAATTCAAGAAATGTTTTTTTTCCTACGATGGTCCATAACATCTCAACTTAAATAAAAATTCCCATTTCGATTGAATTAGTGAAGGTGTGTTGCCTATGATCATCAATAAATCACAAATAAAAAAGGTTTTTGATTTTTATAATACAAACAGATGAAAACGTGGAATTTTACCATGTTATCGTTATTTTAAATTCAGAGAAAGAAATCAATATGGAACATTGAAACAGCTATCTCCAAAACATAGAAAGAATAAACGATTACACAGCAGGTGGATAGAAAGGGTCCATGAATGGAGTCGTAGTAATAAATACTGCCGAAAGAAGCGAGTCGAACAAAATATAGGACAAAATTATGCTTACAAGATTACATAGTGAGAAAAATCTGATTTAGTGTTGGTTTTTTTTAATGTCTTTTTTGCGATCAATGGGGCTAACCGCCCTCTATGCTGTATCCAGAATCCCTCAATGTACACGTAGCATCGGGGAAACTAAATATATAAAACGGTAGATTGATAGTGTCATATGAAATTGTCACTAATCAAAACGTTTTGGATCTTATGAGTCATAATGCAACTATGTAAGTGTAATCCTCAACTATAATTCTTTTTTTTTAATGTATTCGCCCATTTTTCCACAAAAAGTATCAACCAAGAAAAATTTTCTTGTTTCTCCATGTTTTATTCTTTTGGCAAAGTATTAACTTTTGTGTAATGTAATGGGTTTTGTCTTTTATAATTCAATATATTGTCCTGATAAACCATTAAAATTCCTCCGTCTATCTGCCAAAAATTTACGACTATCAAAATATTTTATGAATATTTTAACGAAGAGAGATTAAGGTCGATTCTTAAAAAACTGAATAATAGTACCTATTTTAAAAAATCCATTGATTTTTTGAGACATTTTTGATAGATGTTTGGTACATTGAAATCGACAGATAACGAGAACAATGCTTCTAGCGGTTCAAATGGATATAGGAGAGGTGAAGAGCCTGACAAATTGCATTAGAACTTGTATGTCCATTGTTAAGACTGAATGTTGACTTCTGAATGTTATTGGGTGTCTGTGTGATTGACAAATACTCGACATACCCATTCATAATTCGTTATTCCATGGATAAATATTTAAAATTGAAAGGGTTGGGATAACAAAATATTAATCCAATGACGACATAATTTTGGCCTATTTAAGATTTCTAGAGTGTTTGGTGAGCATTATTTCAGCAACACGTGTCTGGTTGTTTCCCCTAAAAGTTATCCATTTCATAATATTTCAATTTTGTATTATTAAAAGGACGTGGTTGGTTTTTTTCATCAGTTCTGTTACTGATTTCTAAACATTGTACATGATATATATAAATTGAGATTAACATGACTTATACATACCTGCAAATACAAAGATCATGAAAATATATAGATAAATAAAAAAGCAAAAATGAGTTTGTTAAGTCTGATTATGTCTGTCAGTACTTCTTTAGTATACTTGTTTGTTTTATAGTGATTAAGATGATAACACAATGTTGACTGATGTACCACTATTTTTAACATGTATACCTATTGTGTCTGTTTGACTTGTTCCCGCATCGTTGTCAATATATCGGAATTTGGTGTGACTGTCATACAAGTCAGAGGTTTAGCTAGCTATAAAACCAGGTTCAATTCACCATTTTCTAAATAAGAAAATGGCTGTACCAAATCAGGAATATCACAGTTGTTATCCATTCAATTGATGTGTTTGAGCTTTGATTTTGCAATTTGATGAAGGACTTTCCCTTTTGAAGTTTCCTCGGAGTTCAGTATCTTTGTGATTTTACTTTTTATAATCGTGTATGTGAAATTCGAATTCCATGACATCAAATTATATTGAAATATGAATAAAAGTGCATCAATTAAATACAGAAACCAATACAAATACAACAAACGATATCGTTCCTACCATAGATGTGTTTATTTTTCCTGACACCTCAACTTAAATCAAAAGTTCCAATTTCAATTAAATTAGTGAATGTGTGTTGCCAATGATCATCAATAAATTGAAATATAGTTTATTATTTTGAATTGATAATACAAACAAATGAAAACGTGGTACTTCTAACATGTTTTTTATTTAAAATTCAGAAAAAGACACTAATAAAGAGCATTCACACAAGTTCTCTAAAGCACAGAAAGAAAAAAAACCAAATATACACCAGGGGTGTATCCAAAATACATGAAAGGGGTTGTCGTAATTCCAGAAAAACGTAATAAATATTTCCGAGTGAGCGAGTCGAAAATAAATATGAACAAAAAATATATGCTTGAAAAAGTACATAGTGAGAAAAATGCCACATCATGGATCCATCACTGCACACGTATCATCGGCGAAACTAAATATACAAAAGGTTGATAGTGTTCTATGAATCTTATAAGAGTCATAATGTAACTAAGTACATGTATCGTATCCCTCAACTAATTAGTTTATGTATTCGCCCATTGATACCACAAACGTATCAACCAAGGACCATTTTATTATGTCTCCAGGTTTTAATTTTTTGCAAAGTATTAACTTTTGTGTAAAGTAATGTGTTTTGTCTTCCACAATTCAATTTATTGTTCTAATTAACCATTAAAATTCCTCCGTCTATCTGTCGAAAATTTACGACTATACAAATCAGGCCTACATTCTAATACCGCATTGGTCAATGGAACAATATTGTGTTTTGAAACAATGAAAAACGAAATCATTATTACAAATGGTTTATCTTCCTACCCATCAGAACTTTAAAGTATATCAGATAACAACGTACTCCTTCTACAGTATTTTATCTTTTTGTTTTGATCTGTCAAATAATTCTAACTTAAACTGCTTTGTTTCTTATCTCGTACCTATGTCATTCAGGTAGGTAGATCGAATTTCTGCTAATTCAATTACCTGTGTTAGTAATTGATTATAGACAAAGAAAACTAACACTAACTACCCTTCCCATTCAATTGAATTTGTGTAGATTTTCGTGAGTGTGTGTTACAAAACAATATTTTTTCAATTACCAACAACCTGTTTGACACGACATTTTCACAGACATGTTTTTTGAATGTATATAAATCAATTAACTTCTTACACCTGACTAACTCAGTCAAAAATATATTTGGTCAGGTGAAACATTGTGGTTTGATGACACACACGAAGAAGTACCAAGAGACCACTTATAATCAAAACTCAGAAATCTACATCTTAAGGTCATATGAGTGATTATTGTTTATAAGACGTCCACCAAACGCCCTTATTTGGGTTAACATATATTTTTACAGGCATTATACCATACAAAATCTTTGTAACTGCTATAAGAAATTGGATCTGTGTTTCCTTTCGCTACATAAAACATTCATTTCCACACGAAAGAATAATAATTAAATCATTGATTCAATTACATTTAAACCTTTTCACAGAGAAATCTATTATTTTGACTACCTGGCAATTCAATACAATATGTTTATATAAGGACAAACTAATATTTGAAATTTCATACGAAAGCAATTTTCAGGGTAGAAAGAAAACAATCTGTGGTTATAATATAATACGCCAATTATAACTGGTGTCACGTGACATCAGATTGGCAGTTTTGGTGAGATATTTGTCATGTCCAAGTGTCACAAAAGTCAGCGAAAAAATGTTAATCTAGATAAAATTATTTGATTCCTAGATAGGAAGGTACACTCCGTTTTAAAGAACTATGTTTGACCTTAAACGACTTAATTGATTTTAAACAGGTGAAAGAAGATTAACATGCAACTACAGGAATTACCTGATATTTCAAATAAAACGCAATAAGTACTAGAATCACCCGTCTAAATCAACTTAGATTACTTTAAACTTGATGAACATAAAAACAGTGGTTGATAAAATTAGTAAAAAGAAAAATCACAAAAATACTGAACTTAGAGGAAAATCAATTCGTAAAGTCCATAATGACATGGCAAAATTAAAATACAAAACGCATCAAAAACGAATGGACAAGAACTGTCATATTCCTGACTTTGGTACAGTTATTTTCAAATGTAGAAAATGGTGGCTTAAACCTGGTTCTATAGCGCTAACCCTCTCACTTTGATGACAGTTTCATCAAATTACGTTATATTATAATTATGACTCTAGTTAGTATTTAGCAAAGAATGGAATACACATAAGCAAAAAGTACCTAAAACAACTACGAAACAGCAACGACATAGCATTTAAAAAGAAATGTGGATTAAGTCTACACATTATCTGACACAGGATCAAATATTCAATTGACAAACAAAGTCTTACGATACAATTCCCTAACTTAAAGATGTACACTGTATGAAAAATTATATAACTTTAAGTGTTACGGCTGAAGTAATTGTCAACATATGAATAAAGACAACAGTAGTATACCGCGGAATAAAAGTCATAAATCGATTAAGAGAAAACAAATCCGAATAACAAACTAAAACAAAGGCAATATCAGCTATAAGATGAAAACAACGAAAAAACATAAACACTGAAGTGAACAAAAAACAAATGACAATGCAAATAAACTCATCATGGATACCAGGACTAAATTTTGTATATTATGCCAGACGCGAGTTTCGTCTACAAAAGACTCGTCAGTGACGCTCGAATCCAAAAAAGTTAAAAAGGCCAAATAAAGTACGAAGTTAAAGAGCATTGAGGACCAAAATTCCTAAAAGTTTTGTCAAAAACAGCTATGGTAATATATGCCTGAGGTAGAAAAGCCTTAGTATTTCAATAATTCAAAATGTTGTCAACAGGTAATTTATAAATATAACCAGCACACACAAGCACAGAAACAAACTATAAGATAACAACTATCATTTCCCTGACCGTTTGTCCAGGACATTTGAAGGGAAAATGGTTGGTTGAACCTGGTTTTGTCGCTAGCCAAACCTCGCGCTTTATGCAATGTTTAATAAAACACTTAAATGACAACATTGCATGACAGGAATACAGTACAAATAAATGCAATAACATACAGGATAAAACCGTTAAAATTGTGTCTTTATATCTTAGTTATCTAACTTGTGTCATAAAGGGTTTCAGTTTTAGAAATAAGTATATCTTGGACGGCTGTAAAACTATCAAATTAATACAATTGTTACTTACATCCACATCCTAAGTTTTTTGAAAAGTGACCATGCATTTCTAAAAATTAAATGTTGTTTCAACATTAATAAGTACCTCTTAACAATCGACAGAAGGTTAAAAATTACCAACACCCCTTTGGATAAACACACACACAATAAAATTCAATATTCGTATTCATAACTACAGTAGGAGTTAACAGCTATGTATGTCTGTAAATGTAACAAAATATTTGTTCCAGCGTGACATTTGTTCCGCCGGAACAAATTTCATATGAAATATGTTCCACTGGAACTTATGTCACAGAAAATATGTTCCAGCACTATAAAATTTGTTCCGGAACTAATTTTTTAAACAAGTGTGAAATAAGTTCCGGAACAAAAAATACAGCACCATGAGTTTTGTTCCAATACTAAAATTTAAAAGAAAAGGTGAAATAAGTTCCTGTGATATTAGTTTTGAACAAAGGTATTTTACAGAAATCAATGAAAATGTTCTGCTCGAACCTATTTCACAGAAAATAAGTACTGTGCTTGCATGGGGTACATTTGCAATTGAATGCATGACTGTAGGATGAAGATAAGAAATAAAAGCGATGATAATGTATCATAATTTGTATCTATGTTTTATCCTTTATGTGGTATTCAACCTCCTTGTTTCCTGTTGATCTGTCATAGGTGTTCTTATCGTACATGTACTTAGCTATGGTCATTGCACAGTTTTTAAAGAGTGTGTCTTTTGTTTCTTTGTCTTTTAAAATAATTGATCAGTCACTTTGTCCTTTTTTTAAAAGTACCAATGTTCATCTTTAACTATGATACCTTTTTTGGAGGAATGACTTTTATTACTATTTCTTATTCTACTCTTTCCTGGTTTGTAATTGTCATTTTTAGTATTATTAATTGAGTATGTTATTTAACTTTTGCTGAACTCCACATGATCCAAATTGGATGTATACACTTTTTATTTATTACATTATCAATATAATACATACAAAATACATGTTTTTTATAATGACTTTAAACTGACTGATGACAAGTGCTCAGTATGTAAGATAACTTGTTTAACCAGTGGAACATATTTCATAGACAAGGAACTTATTTCACCAGGTGAGGAACAAATCTCACAAATCCAGAACTTATTTCACCAGGTAACGAACAAATCTCACAAACATGGAACTTATTTCACTAGGTAAGGAACAAATTTCACCAGGTAAAGTGTGGAACTTATTTCATATAGATGGAACAAATTATATAGAAATTGTCTGTGTAAAAAGTTCTCCCAGAACATATTACCTGTGAAATTAGGTCCACTGGAACTTTTTTCACAGGAACAAATTTTGGCTCACATAAACACTATTTGAAATCGGAATATAACAAAAATGTAACGCCAATATGAACCACCAACATTTTTGTATTTTTAGATGTACGCTTAAAATATAATTATCATTTTAATTCAAGTCGTAATGGAAGAGAAACAATGAGTGACACAAACGAGAAACTTATGGTTCGAACCATTACATAGAAATTGCAATCTACATATGGAGTAATGAAGCGATTTCCTTATAAGAATATCATTTATTTGTGCATATATTTTTTTCAATTTAAAAAAAAATAGAATGATAGGGTGGATATACATTACATAAAAACCCAATAAAATACATAGGAAACGATATATCTAAGAAACTAAGCTTTCATTACAATTCTCCATTTTACGAAAGAAAGCAGAAATAACTGTACGAAAATCAGAATTAAAAATATATAATGAATATTCATTCTGAAAGGCTAATAATACATTTGATAGTGCAATACCAGATTTTCTGCAAGTTAACTTTTTACGACGCGCTAAAGATGATGCAGACAACTTTTTTGCGCTAAGCTCAGAATACATTCATTGAAGTTACTTTGGATCGAACAAATATAAAAGACCGTTCTTACAAAATCTTTAATGAACATTTTGATTTTAGCTGCTAATAAAGTATAATACAAATTGTAAGGTAATTACCAAAAGCAGCACCAAAAGGGTAGATAATTGAATTAATGCCACAAAATTATCTGTGGGCGAATTTCCTGAGTGATTATATAGATAAGGATGAGACCAAAATATGAATTATGAATTATACTGCATTGTTCTATAAGACAAATTAGTTAAAGAATCTTATATACGTTAAATTTACAGTAAATAGTCTTAAATCAACTTTCTGATATCTCAACTTTCAGTACATTGCCAGTTGAAATCGTGCAGCTCGTGTCCTCTGAAGTTCCGACTGGACTTGACCAGACGTATATATTAGATAAAAATATATAGTTAGCATGTTGATACCAAGATGAATAGACGGAAATATGCATTTAATTGAGAAATCATCGATTTAATCCCGAATGTATATGTAGGTAATTGAATTATTGCGTCATCAGTTCTGAAAATAATTATTCCTTTTCAATTACGCTTTATATAACATGCGGACAGTTTCAATTTCTGTAAAACCATGTGCCCTTTTACGACTCAACGAGAAAATCATGTGCCCTTTTACGACATTGAGAAACGTTATCAGCTGGTCTGCAGACATGATCCTATTGATATGCTTAAAATACGGAATAAAGCAGGTTTCCACCAATTGTTCTTTATACGTGTTAAACCAATTTTTATTATGATTACTCAAAGAAAAAGGTGTTTGAAACGTTACATCACGACAAATGCAACACTGATAGATGCAGCTTATTATTATTCCACTCTCGTAATTAGTAGTCAATGGTGATGTAAAATGTTCATATCTCCCTTGTATCGCTTTAACAATGTAGATTTCATTAATTCCACGACGTATTGTCTTGTCTAAGATACAAGAATTTAAACATAAAACCAACTAAGATGTGAAGGTAATTGTATTACTTCCCATAAATATGTCTCTGAAACCTAACAAAAAACGACAGAAATGGTCGTTGATGATTACATCATCGCGGATGTATACAATCTAAAGGTGTAATTAACCGCTGGTTGATAATTAAAGACAGATGACTTTGTCGTGTCATAGCTAAGGCTTTATATTGTTTGCTTTAAAGTTTAATGGAAAACTCTAAACAAATATTCCAGGAGTCTTGGTGGAATAGTGCAATCTTGTAAAACTGTTAAATCAGTTTACATGCAGAACACTTGAAGACATTTTAAGTAGACTACGGTGATGCGGTAAAATAATGAACGGCTGAAAATAGTAAGCCTTTTCATATCTTGAAATCGAACCTTCTTGTGAAGCACTTCTATGTAATAGAGGGACGAAAGATACCAGAAGGGTAGTCAAACTCGTAAATCGAATATAAAATCCATGGCTAAAAATAAAAAAGACAAACAGACAAACAAAAGTACACATGACCGTGACAACATAGAAACCCAAATAAAAAACAACACGGTTGACGTAACATGTCATAAAAGAGCATTCTAAAACATCATATGCCAGAAAAAGACTTTTCTACTTGTACACTATTTAAATGTTTAAGGGTCTACACATTGATGTCATATACGTTTATTTACAACTTTTTTGATTGTTTGCCGCAATTCTTTTGTAAAATAAAACAAGTTCGTTGGTGAATATATAATTACATATTTAAACGTTTATCTTGTGTAGAACCTGTGTTGTTTTAATGTTTTTGCATGCCCATTTTTTTAATACACCACCAGAAATGTTGTCGAAATACTGTTATGCATTTAAAGAATTGCAGTGAGTTTTAACATGACAATTAGGTATATCAAGGTGAACTTAGAAATTAAGGATACCTCAGTGTCAGATGGTCAGATTCAAAATGGAATTTGGTATTCTCTAGACATATAAAAGACATGCAACTTTTCTTACACCATTTTTCAAACCAACCAAACAATTTCCATTGCAAATGTCACGAATTAGTTCTATGTCTCGAAATCCCAACTGACTGAAGGAAAGACTTGCCTCCTCTATACTATAAAATGTGACACTGACCACTAGAGAGGTAATTGAAGGTACTGAAGGGCGAGATGTTTTTTTAGCATATTCTAAAGTTGCCGTAAACTGTTCGTTACTTTCTTTCAACTGAAGTAGCTATACTGCTTATACTGAACCAGTTGAGAATGTAATTTCTAAAATTTGATTTAGATGCCCGCAATTTCGTGGGAGTCTGATAAAGATATCATTTTAACAAACATATATTAATGATCATTTCGTATAAACCATACCATTAAAATAATGCATCTCTATTTATGGAAGTGGCGTTTTTACATTAGAGCTGTGTTAATCGGGAGTAATTTTTGTTGATTTTTATTTTAAGATCTGTAAAATATCTTAAAAAGCAAGCAAAATTGGTGTTATTGTGTGAAATTCAATTCTCTATTCTAAAAGACAACCCTAAAAGAATATTGAGATTAATTCGCTGCAGACATCAATCTAACAAATTATACTGGTATTATAGTAGAAAACGGAGACCTAAGGACGGCCTTTCAAGTCTGATTAACACATAATTGCATCGTATATCAACAGCAATACCCATTCGTTTTCGTCAACTGTTGAATACAATTAAATTGAAAACCAGAAAATACAAAACAAAAGGTATCCATGTTTGTATAATTCCCCAATAATTACCCCTGGGTCTACATAGGCTCGCTGACAAATTGTAGAAAATGAAGACATATTGGATTAGAATTAAGTTGCGATATATCCTTTTGCTGACAAACTGAACCGTAAGTCTTTGTAAATCTGATCTGGTTCGTATCAAGGAAGTGCTGATGAAGGATGCGATGACAACTAAATAAGGAATAATTCTTCTGATAATTGGAAATCGTTAATAATTTAATTTGAAACTGGATTGTACAAATGTCATACAGAAATGTGTACTATAACACTATCAAATAGTCTTCCATGAAATAAAAGTGTTTTAATTCTTCGAAATAAAGATGGCTAAATGAAGAGGCGAGTTTTAAAGAAAAAAAATACAGACTTTAAGATTACATAAGTTTTAATCGCTTTAATCGGTTTATTAATTTGCTTTTTACAGATTGAAAAGAGGGATAGTAATTTCTTCTTGAAATTGTTGTTCTCGTGTTGTCAAAAGCCAAATATTGGAAACTACCGGATTTAAATGTTGACCAATATTTAAAGATAAAAAATAATTGGCAACAATTTTAAATCGTATCATAGCAATATGTAGAAAATAAAGTTGAAGAATTTGTTTTTAGCAAATAACATATTGGAATAATTCACACTGAAAACAATTATTAACATTCATAAAAGTAATGAAGTTGCTATAGAAGAAATACGACAAATTATGAATATGTTATAACAGTTTTAAACCCGATAGGGTCTAAGGATATGGTATTGCCATTGTTTGCATTATTTTTCTGAATTTTGCAGTCTTCGTATAAATGCACGATTCATTAAATTTTAAAATTGGTAAGAAAGAAATTGTCAGTCAAAATTATTTCATTTTGAGTAAAAGATCGCTTAGCTGATAGCATTCTATAATCCATATTGTAAGCAAAAACATGCTGTATAAACCATAACATCATATTACAATCTTAACAAATCATTCCTCAGGCGAAACACTGATAGTGACACACTGCTCTGCGGAAGTTCGTATGTCACCGGCCAATCACACGAGATCACACGAGATCTTATCACATGCCCACTAGGACTTTCATATTCATCGTCTTAATTGAAGTATTAATAATTTGTTATTGTCAATAAGATGTACGATGTGTTTAGAAGCTTAATATAAAAGGAAGACAAACAGTTGAAAATGGGATCGATATTAAAAGAGTTTAGTAATAAAAGTGGATACCAAAATAGTATAATGTGATTCCGAGTTCATGTAATTGTTGTGAGGCATTTTTGCAATCCTTGGCCAAATAATTCCTCTTAATTTATTTTACCAGAGTTATATATACTTATATATCATGGACTGTATTACGACGGTAGATTAAAACTGACGAAGAAAGGTAACACCCGGCCACCGAAAGCTTTATTTTTTGTGAAGCCAATGTGGTCGTGCGGTCTAGAGCGTCAGATACTGTGCAGGCGATTTGGTGTCACGATATCTCAGAAGCATGAGTTCGAATCAAGGCGAGGGAAGAACAAAAAGTTGCGTAAGCGAATTTACAGATCTTTAACATTATTAGGCGCTGATGTTTAGACGAGATGTGAATACAGAAATGTACACAGCCATGTATCACCATCATTGCTGGTGATCCGATGGATAAATCTGTTGTAGAGTTGTCACTGTTTGAACTTTCAGACGTACTTATATACTGGTACTGCTAGAAATACCTCTATCTTCGCTTACTTTTTGAAATATGTTCCACGTCTTTATAAATCATACTACTAGTATATATGAAGTAAAAAAAAAGTATGAACGAATTACTTGTATAAAAGATAAACATATAAAGAAAAAAAAACGTTGGCTCATACATATCTGAAGGAGGGTAGGAGAGGTCCTGATCCCGAATTCCCGGGCATAAAAACACGGAATCCCGAAATCCCGGACTTAAAAACACGAAATCCCGGCGAGGTCCCGAAATTCGAAAAAAGAATTCCCGGATCCCGAAAGAGTCAATCCCGAAATCCCGAGCTTTAAAGCACCCGATCCATGAGTCCCGGTAAAGGTCCTATCTCCTCTAATATCTGACATGACTGTAGAAGAAACAAAATGATCATGCAGGTGTAGCTTTCTTTCTCATTACTTTGAATATAGTATACCTTCCCCGCGGGGTGTTTATGGTGGGCTAAAATTTGTGATGTATAGAATATTGCAACTGCAACTAATCTGACTGCAATTGAATTTAGGTGCACATTTACGACTGAAATAGTCACTTATTTTTCAAATTCTTGCAAAATTTGTAACCAATTTTTTAACGGTAGACTAAACTTTCTTGTAGAAATAATCTAAATGCGCTCAGATATCTCCCTGTTGCAGAATTTTCCAAGAAAACATTCAATTTTCTGACAGAACTTCATGGTGAGTTTAAATGTGTCTATATATAAGTCCAGGACAAACAACGGCAGTGTATCACATTAAATATTATAGAATTCTCTGTGTGACATGTTATATTTAATGGTCAAACAACATGAACAATAATTAAGCAAAACGAATTAAAAAATATAATATCACGGAGTCATCTTGCAACTCGTATCATCAACGTTTGATTTCCATAACCTCATAGATATTCCTTATACATTCAGCCCAACAAAGGTTTCGCGCAAATGTAATATAAATTGGATATTCGTAATAATCGGAGTTTCAATGATCAAAATGTCATTTTGTCTTTGAACATTACGAGGGAACTGACGATATTAAAGAGTTTTGTAATGTGAAAACCTTGTCATTTTTAAATTATTTGGATATCGTTTAATTGTTAAATGAATTGAAAATTTATGAAATTACTGCATTCATGTGTGTATGCACATAGTTGCATATTGGTATTTTGCTTTGAAGATTTGCTCCCTGTGGCTTTTGGTGTTTGCTCGTTACAATTGTGTGATGAAATTGAATTATGTCAGCTACAGAATCACTTTTAATATCAGTCTATTATACATCTGTAAAATAGATTAGTTTATCAACACTCTTAAAACAAATTATGATTAAAATCTTATTAGGAAAATAGTTTTAAAATTTTTAGTGAATTTTTTTTAAATTTTATTCGTTTCTTGGTACATACGTTATTCATTTTGGTGGTCTTTTATTCAAAGTTACATGCACATGTATTGTTGTTTTTCTGAAATATATTTAACATCTCAAAGTGGTATACTACTGTTGTCTTATTTTATTGATTTTGTATTTACGTTGTGTCATTGATCAAATTTATTCGTTCGGTGTATGTTCACTTGTGTTAATATGTCCTTTGATTGAGTTAAGCCATTTCAATTGATATGTTATGGTGTGTCGTTCTATGTTGTGATGTTACACTTTTGTTTCAGATATAAGGATGAAGGTTGATACACATTAAAAAAAAGTTTAATGCATTTGTGTACACTTGTCCTAAGTCGGGAATCTAATGTTCAGTAGTTGGCGTTTGTTGGTTCATAAGTGTTTCTTGTTTCTCGTTTTTTTATATAGATAAGACCGTTGGTAATCCCGTTAGAATGGTTTTACACTAGTCATTTTGGGGTCCTTTATAGCTTGTTGTTCGATGTCACTGTGAGCCAAGGCTCTGTGTTGAAGACCATATAATGGTTTACTTTTACAAAATTATGACTTGGATGGAGAGTCGACTCATTGGCACTCATACCAGATCTTCTTAGATTTACATTCTGTATATAACAATCGTGTACCAATCCAGCCTCTCACTTTACTCCATCATTTCTGATATCGGACAGTTTTAGATGTTAATCATAATGGCAACTTTAACATTTACAAATTTAGACACATAGTATTTTGAATTCAAAAGCAAGTTTTCACACTGAAAGAAACATTCCTATTGTTTAGATTTTAGACTGACAGAATTCATATTCTTATTAATCTTACCGCTGATATTCTTCAAATCATCAAATTAAGCGTTTCTTCTTATCTACTGATTATCGAAAAAGAAAAAAAAAAGTCGAAACATTTAGATAGATTAAATCGTTTTATTACGAGATTGGTTTCCTCGTTATCATAATGCGTGATGTAAACTTTTTACAGACTACAGCTTCCTATAAAACCTGATATTATGAATATATGCAATATCTATCCATATGTGTCGTATCATTTCTTTATGATAGGTGGACCTGACGTTAATCAGCACGTTAACGTGTAAGATAACCCGGATGTGCAACATGCTCAGTAATCATCTTGTTAATCGTGGTAAGATAACGTGCTTCCACACAAAAGTGTGATAACGACGATACAATACATACAGTGACGCCAATTTAAGTCAGTTAGGGTCAAATCACCAGAGAGAGTAAACCGCTTTGCCGTTGCATGTCTGCGGTTGAATCTTAAACAATTTCAAAAGGCGGCAATGCAATAATAAATAGAAGTTGCACAACAAGAATAAAGTAATCAGATCAGTGTTCAGCAATTATATCTGACTGACATTTATTTAACTTATATATTACATTTGCATCCGCATTCGATAATATCATCTTGTTGGTAAAAAATAAAGATGTATGCAACAATAAAAGTAAATTGGATACATCAAACACAATTTAAAAAATCAGTCAAATAATATTACTTAAAACAGACAAAAAGACAAACAAGGATAAAAACAATATTTATAAACTCCAGATTTTCAATACACTACATATATATAGGCATGTACTAAAAGTGCTAACAAGTGTAGTGTCTTAAAACAGGTGACGCGAAGGGAAATTAATTGCTGATTTATCTGAAGACCCCACTCTGAAGGTTCCAGAAGTGTTTCTCTTTAAAATTAAAGTTTTTTCAGTGAGTCTATTACACAAAAAGGCAATCAGTTTTGTGTATACGATGAATGGAAGTATCAATGGTCATCTTTGTAGCCAACGTCTTGCATCGATCAAATGAGGGACATTGGTGAAGATTATCCCCACTTAATTACAGATGGCGCTGTTGTAGATCAGGTCCAACATCTGTTTGTATGATAAGAAGTCAGCATGCATTCATTGGCACATGATACACAAATATGTATATGTTGATAATTAAGCCTTAATTATAATTAATTCATTTGTATTATTGTTTATTTTAATCACTATTAATAAATTAATTACTTTAATATAACTTTATTGAAAAGCACTTTACGCCCATATGGGCCAATGACTTAAAACATTATGTATACATAATATACAGTTTACATAAAACAATGGAGACACTTTGAACTATAATTCTTGTCTTTTTTTTAATCAATATATAAGAGATTTAAATTATATCAAGGACTCCCTGCCCTCAGTCTTAGTGACTTTTTTAAAAAGGAGCCTAATTTGCAAGTGTCCTGTTTTGTTTCAGGATTGAGGATATGTTTTAATTTATCTATATCATTTAAGTTATTATATTTATTTTCATTTAAAAATTCGTTTCTTAATTGTTCATTTATTTTACATTTAAAAAAGAAATGAAACTCATCATCTAGTACATCACAATGTGTACATAGTCTTAAATCTCTGGGAATTTTCCTGTATCTTCCAGTTTCTATTAATAAGCAGTGGTCACTTATTCGAAATTTAGAAATTAGTTGTCTATATTGAAAGTTTTGAGAAAGTAGGTATGGTTCAAAGTTATAGCTTTACTTATTAATGATAAATGTGTCAAATTTTGGATACATTGCCCAAACAAACAAAAAGAACTATTAAAAGGAGTGTATGTGTATTATCATGCAGTGGAAGTAAAATGAGATATTTTTTTCACATAATTACAATAAAGACTATTATTTCTTTCTTTATTAATAAAAAAAAAATGAAATGTAAAAGAGTTGTTAGATACATAGGTACATGTATAGGAAGGTGTGGTATGAGTGCCAATTACTGAGACATCTAAGTAACAATTTATAAAAGTAAACCATTATGTACATGTATGTATTTATGACTATATTATAATAATTCAATTTTTTACACAAATATATAAATTAAGCATGTTTTTTTATTTGTTTAATTCTTCAAATAATTTGTACTAATTAAACTGAAAGAAATCTTTATATTTATATATATGACAGCTTAAAAACAAAACTCAGCTTTCAATTCCAAATTTGATGTTTTTTTTCATGTAGACACTTTTTAAATTTTCAAATGAGAATCAAATGACAGAAATCAGGATTTTGGAAAAGACTTTGCACATTTAACATCAATATCAAAAGAGATATAGCTGGAACCAATAGTGTTAAATACTCTTCAATACAGATCAGCAATTTAACAACAATAGATTTCTGAAATACCAGTGACTAGGAACCAAAAATCATTTAAATGACTATTTTTTGCCAAAGTAAACATGGTAAAGTGGGATATCAAAATGAAAAGAGCTAGAAATCACCTACAAAATGTTTACATAAAGAAAGACCTCAACAATTGTTATAGAGTATCAGTGTGACTGTGTTAAAGGTTACATAATACGGGCATAACAGCTCATTGTAAACATGTCTCTGTAGTTTACTTTGACATGACAGTTTTCCTCTTTTAATAGTTGAGTCAGTCATAAAGCCAAAAAACCCATTAAATTTGGAATATTTGTGTCAAAGTCACTTCTTTTTCTTGGTTCTTCATCAGGTGGATTACAGTTTAAGCACTCAAATGCCCATATACATCCCGAAATAAACTGATCACACTAGATCTGTTGGCCTTGTCTGATGTAATTTGGGAGTTAATTAGTGTTGGGCCAACAAACATGACTATTACTTTTAAATATCTTTTCAAAAGTATTTTAAAATTCAATGCTGAAATGAAAGAACTACTTTTTATAAAAAAAATATTTCAAACCGATAGTTCATAAAATATCATAAAATCAAAAATTGTTAATTTAATTATTTTTATTAATTATAAATTTGTCAAAACTTTTAACTGATGCATGATCACTGAATCATGACTCTGCTAAAAATAAAGATCACAGCAAACTAAGCTGTTTTTGCTAGCTGTCCATTCTATTAGTCCTATAATAGATGCATTTAAGCATAACAGTTGTGTTATTTATCCTTTTTCTGCTGATATTTTCATTAAAAAAATATAATGCACATTGATAATAAAAATGAAAAATTATAAATAGCAAAATAAGTTAAAAAAAAAACACAAATAAAGTAGAAGAAAATATCCTCCTCATAAATTATACATATAATATAGGACTATCAATTCTATGTGCTTTTCATATTTTTTCTTTTTGTTGCAATTGTCCATTTTTTATTTTAAATCCCCATCCATTAAAAACATATGTCCACCTCTACAAGACACATCCAGATAAAAGACATTTATTAATAAAATCTTCTTATTATAATTTGTATACAAATATACACAATGTAATTCTCAATAGGATATAGATAAGAGATGCTGTGTGTTGGACCTGATCTACAGCACTGCCACCTGTGTTATCATTAAAGGGGAATAATTGACCAATGTTCCTGTGTAAAATCTAAAACAGAAAATTATGCAAAACCAATGTTCGGACGTCAAAACGAATGACGTTATATATTCAAAAAAGGTGGTGGGCTAAAAAAAAAAACACATAACGACAAGAAAAAGATATTTATACAGTCTTCGATGACAAGCAAGTTTTATATCTAAGCAATGCTATTAATTGTTGTAGCATAAAAAACTATTTTGTTTTTAGAGGCTATAAAACAGACCTTCTATCAAAATAAACAAAAGAACAGAAAGAACGACAACAACGGAACAAATCTTAGGGGTCAATCTTGGTTTTATTTAACAATTTGTCACGGGCTTCAGTGGAATGACAAAATGTTGTAAAGAAAAACACACACCTTCAGATATATGCATTCATGGGTACATAATGTTTGTACTATTTATCAGAAGAATTAGAAAAAAAACAATTTACACATGCAAATGTGTCAACATTCTCACGAAATGACGAGATCTCAATCAAGACGAGATGACAAACATTGCGGACAACGATGTTTCTCTAATTGGATATGCAGAAGCATCATAAGATGACTTGTGTATTGGGTAATACAAGGTGACAGGTATATGACTTTGCAGAATGCAGTAATTCACTTCATGATCGACGCATTGGATTATGTTAGACGTGAAAACATTCCTTGCCAGCAAAAAAGTATTTCATTATCGAACTGATGATAAGGGCTGTCCTTCAAACTATTTGAAAAATGATAACATGGATCAGATTTCCTCTACAAGCAGCCAAAAACATGACAGGCAATGCAAAGTTAAGGATTCGAAGTCGTGCATGACTGATTTGATGGAAATAAACATGTTTTTGTTTAGCAAACGAAATGATGGAACAAAATATACAATACGATGTTAAAATATAATCGTTGTTTAAAAGGGCATTAGCTACGAGATCGGAAGTATAATTTTGTTGGTCCAATCATTAATGAAAGTGAAACAGTGGAGTCTTAATTCCCTTTAGCAGTCAGTATGGGCAATTTTGTTAAATAAAGCTTATAAACATTGATAATGTATTATTCACTTGCAAGTGTCAACTGAAGATTAAGATATATTTTTAATCTATAGTATGAAAGTACAGAGACCAAGAAAAATCCAATTGCACGAGTCTGCTTTCTATTTGTATCTGTATTTATGTTCATATCGCTTATATGACCATTGGAATTCTTTGGAGTTCAACGCAAAAGTTAATTAGATGGCGTCAAGACTAAAATACATACAAAACAAAGCTACATTTTATCAAGCCCATACCCTGTAAAGTGTTTATTTCAGACTATTTATAATTTGGTTAATGTGTTACATAGTCAAATATGAGAATTTGAGTCAAATCGGTGAGCATGAATTTGACAACTAGTCTCCATTTAAAGCCTTAGGTATATCTTCTAAATCTTTTTCTTCTCTGTTTCACCAAGGATTTGTAAAGTAAACAAATGGGTTTCTCAGATAGGCAAAACTACGTACCAAAAATGCATACAACGTTGCCAAACAAGGCAGCACAACAACGTACGTAAATGAGAAAAGATAAAAAAAAAATCACAAAGAATTTTAAACAACACCACACCATTTAATTAATTGAGATATAACAGGTTAACATCAAAAATTATTTGTTTTTCAACAAAAGGAGTTACAACATGTACTTCCTAAGCTGACTATCATGAACGATAAGCTCAATGCGCGATTTTGAATCTATTTGACAAAATATTGCAGTAAAAGTTTTACGTGATGTTACCATAATCACAATTTTCTGAATCAGACTTGGCGCATTGAATATATCTAAGTTAATTACATTGAGTTATTTTAGCGCTATATTAAATAGAGAAAACCCTGGAAATGTACTGTAGCAAGAATTATGTTGACGTGATAAACATACATGTGTTACAAGATAGAAGATTGTTCATCATTGTGCCAATTTCTGTAGGATGATTTACGAATAAGAAGGCATTATGGGAAAGACCTTTCACAAGAAAAAAGACAATGATAAACGAAGGAAATCGTTGAAACCAAACATAAATGTTGAAAGGGTCGTATAACGTGTTAGTCTGATGAACGTTTTAATTGCTTATTTCCATATGGAACTAAATTGACGACAGCGCGTGCCATGTCATAATCACGTGGTTACTGTGGGTTGTCATGATGTAATAAATATATGCATCGGACTGATGATTTTATGCGTTTCCAAATCCCGTTTCACTCATCGGAACAAAAAATTTACGGTTATTTAAATGATCCTGCAATTTCATATCAGTGAGTCAACACGTTTTGGAATATTAGAACCAATCAAGATACTGTTTTCATTAGCTAGATGGTGGAAAGTATCATGATTTAATGCCAAAACTGTCGTACATATTTAACACAAATTTCCATCAATATGAACCCCATGCCTTCTATATCCATAAATTCTACATCCAATGCATTAGGTTTAGATAGTGAAAAATACTCATATTTTCTCACTACAATAATCAAAGTTTGTATTTCTGAATTGAGTTAATCAAGAAAAAAAGCTTTCTCACTTTGTACCAAATGACATGCAATATATCTCTATAGATACATTATTAAAGCTTCCAACAAAAACCAATGAGAGATGCTCAGATAAGTAGGGATTTCTGTTATTACTAATATTTTCTGACATAGATCACAAAGATGGAAGAAGATCACTGTAAACAGCAAATAAATAAATATGATTCTAAAGGGTCTGAATGAGGTGTCTATACAGTTCTATTACTCTCTATTCCTTTTTTGTATATACTATTTAAGGAATGACTGCAATATTTTTTCTGTCTATGAAGAAATAACATAAAAAAATTGGTGCTCACTAAATGACGCGCGTTGCGAGTCATTTAACAGTGTGCTCCATATTTTTTTTATGTTATTTCGAATAGACAGAAAAAATATTACAGTCATTTCTTATCATTTAATTCTAAATTCCATTTTAAACCGTAAAAACCATGAAAAAACGTTGATGACGTCACGGTCACATGACTGAATTATGTGTATGAGCTGATATCAAAATAACGTCAGCCAATCAGAAGACGCGTTACATCCAATATTAAATTATTTCCTTTTGAACTCGATCTGTTCTTCATATTTTAGCACCCGTTAATCTCATTTCTTAATTATAAGGTTCAATTTTCTCTGTATTCTTTATTACTTGGCCCATTATTCTCCAAGTTGTAACTTCATAAATATGGTAAGAGATGGTTACTGAATAGAATCAACAAGAATTTAAAATGTCTTAATCTTTTGTATTTAATATTATAGAGACTGACTCGATTCAAAGTTACTGCAATCATTTTTGGCAAAATAAAATGTCTTTGATGAAAATCAGAACAGCCAACATCATACTTGTTTAGTTAACAGGCTTATATAATTATCATTATGAATATGCAGATAGGCTTTGGTAAAGAACATAAGTAAGTCGTGTAAATAAGACCAAAATATGTGTATGCTGATCATAAATAAAGGCAACAGTAGAATACCGGTGTTCAAAACTCATAAATAGATTGAGAGAAAACTAATCCGGGTTACAAACAAAAAACAAGGGAAACACATCAACTATAAGATGAACCGTGAGAGCCGTGATGTAGTGGTTAGTGCATCGGACTACTAGCACAAAGGTTTCTGGTTCGATTCCCATTTGGGGTGAAAATTTCAGGAATTGAATTTGCGGCTTTCCCTTGACACCTTTTGCGAATATGGTCTTAAGGAAACGATGATAGTCCGTCGGAAGTGGACGATAAATGGCTGACCCGTGGCTGACCCGTGTTAAGAGAGAGACATATCTCTTGCACGTTAAAGACACCCTTGTAGATTTCGAAAAAGAGTAGGCTCATGCCGCTACAAGGCAGCACTCGCACCCGCAAAGTGGAAAGGGATTGATATAAGTTGCAAAACTTGTTTCCCAATCCACTCTAAATAAATAAGATTAAACTATAAGATGAACACAAATTTGAAGCACAACAAAAATAAACGCAAACATTCGTAGAAACAAACTATCTGATAACAACTACCATTTTGCTGACCTGGTTCAATACCTGATTTAATGGCTAGGTCGACCTCCCGCTTATAAGACAGATCTGTTGAGTTGTTTGTTTATAATACTCTATTGTTCTGACTTTTGATGACCTGTGGTAAATAAAATACATTACAAATTAACGCCTTTCATGAATTACCTTCAGCGGGAATTCGTTCTACTAAAATATTTGAAATCCAGGAATATGCAACTAAAGAAACGTTCGGAGCAAATGGGGTATTAAAAGAATAGTATTTTCGGTGCTTTATTATGGCATATTTTTCCTGAGCCAAGTGCCTGTGTATTTTATATCAAAACCTTCTCGATGAAGGAAATTCAAGAAAATCTAGTATAGAAAATGGCTTATGGTATTTATGTCGTTTCTTTCTGGCCCATTTTCATTTATTAACTATACATGCATGACATGCATTTGTAAAATAGAAGCAGACGTGTAGAAAAAAATTGTTTGATTATCACAACACATTACATCCTTATACGAACTGCATATCTTCCGATATTTGTCATTTCCCACCTATAGGTCACATGGTTTCCCGAAGCAGACGACAAACGTCAAGGAAACACATTTTTTTGACAGACCGTTCTTGTCGCCTGTCAAGCTAAAGCAGACGTCCACCCAAAAACAATGCAAAACAAATTGAATTCTTAGTCAATGCTATTGATTTGGTTTAGACTATGACAGGTTGACTGAGGTTAATCCTATATTAAAATTATACCGTTATAAATACCATCTTGTATTTTTTTTAATTTGCCTTAGTGTTAGATATTTTCATTCATCAAATTTACTGTTATACATCTTCGGTCGTTATAGAAAAATAATCTCAAATTACACTGCAAGAATGCAGTAAAAAAGAAGACCTACCATTTCTAACACAGAGCAAGAACTTGCAAAACTTTCTTTTCATATATTATTTCAAAAACTAGCATTTAACATGTTACCAAGATACTTTTATGTTGTTGTTTTAATATGCTGCACCAAAGTGCATGGGTGGTCATGTTTAACATGCAGTTAGCACTACTTTCAGTGGAAGAAAGGAAAAACAAATATTGACAGGGCAGGTGTTGGGTAGTAATCGAATCCTCCTTATTTCTCTGGCATTCCTGACATTCGTATTGTTGGATTTGATGTATTGTTGCGATATTTATCATCGTTCGTTGTGCTGAAATCATTTTTGACTGGCATTACACTTTATGAGGAAAAACAAAAGATCGTGCCGATATTCTAACTACCGTTTGCTTGAGAAGTCAAGAAGTGCAGAGGAGAAATAAAACCAGGTTCATCAGATCAGTCTGAAGCACAACCCGATTACTTACAAAAGATTAACAAAAGACACAAAGTATACTAGCATTCACTGGAATCCATTTAAAAAAAAACCTCACTTTCAATAATGTTTAAATAGATTAAGTTTATCTAGCTTAAACACTGTTTAATCCACCATTTTCTACCTATAAAAATGCCTGCATGTACCAAGTTATGACTATAACAGTTGTTTTCCATTTGTTTGATGTGTTTGAGCTTTTAACTTGCCATTTGATTAGGAACTTCCCGTTTTGAATTTTCATTGGAGTTTGAAATTTTTGTTATTTTCCTTTTTCCTAGACTAGCATATGGAATGTGCATGCTTGACCTATAAGATTGTCTCGTGCCATTTTTAGAATAAAAAAGAAATTATTCCCTAATTGTATTCCAGCACTTATTATGTAAATAATTGAAGCATCTAATTGAATTTATTGGTAAAATCTAATTTAAAAAGAGATCTGAGGCAATAATATTACACCGCGATAAGATTTAATCCACAATAAACCACTTGGAAGAATGAATGTCCTTTTGTCTCAAAATAAAAGATTAGCCATTGGAACAAATAAGTAAGACATAAAAAACAAAATCTTGTTATTGACATTTGGAAAATGATGAGTTTTCGCCTTTCCTGACCGGCCTAGACGAAATATATTTTTAAATGCCTGCAAGACTCACAGTTATGTCTGCTAACTGATTAAGAGTGATAAACCCAATGATTACACTTTTTTCATTCTTATGGATTGCGGCCTTTTTAATATATACCCAGTTCTATCAGTCTCAGGAAAATCGAAGTAACATATCATGCGAGACTTGAGTGGAACAAATGGTTTGATCCTGACTGATACCAGGCTGTCTCCACAGTGTAATAAGGATTTCAAGTCTGGCCTTTTATTACTTGTAATTGTATTGTTTTGATTTTTTTTTTTGATTTTTTGATTTGTTAACAACTCTCTTTCTGCATGGTACCTAAATAAAAGATCAGCAATTTTATTTATTTTGTTGTATCCCGGGGTTTTCTATAGACTGCATGCGTTCTGATGTACTTGCTGTTTAAAAGTGAATGATATAGTGAATTAGGTCAACGATCTATATCCACTGTGCATATTTTCAACTGCATTCACTAGGACTAACTTGTAAAAGTCACAAAAGTACTAACTTTGGAATGCGCTTCCGCGGTTTTCAGTATCGTGATGCAGTGTAAATATATTTAGCAATTATTTAATAGATGTGTAAATAACTCTAAAATAAAGGGATAACATTTATATGCAAGTAATGTTTGCTTATTGGATAAAATAATTCTGGTATCCGTAAAGAAACTTTCATGTGTCCTCGAATTAGCCTGCTTTTCATGGTTCATGTTTGTTTGTACTAAATGAAATAAGCATGAAATCACAAGCGTTTTATAAAATAATAACATATGATTAATACATGAATACATGTTTCATATATACCTATTAACTCGTTGTATAGTATCAAATGGTACCAATTCATCTAGAAACTATTTGAATAAGCCTTAGGAAGTTTTATTAATTTAAAAATAACATTGTTGCAAAATTGTATGGTTGTTTGAAGATCAATAATGATTTTATTTAATATGTTCTTCGTCTGATTGTCCGAAGCTCACGATGAATTTCACCCAGGGGTTGATAAGAGTATATGTATAGGTATATGAGATTACATTGTCAATATGATACTTCCATGTTAGCTAGAGAGAAAGAGAAAATTTGAAATTATGACATTGATTTCTTCTGTTGATCATCAAAATCACCTTTCTTTTGTTTTGTTGGATTCATGAATTTTATACAAGTCTGTTCTTCAGAACTAGAACGATCTCGATCTCCTTGTATGGAGAATATATAGATATAAGAAGCTGTGGTATAGTGCCAATGAGACAACTCTCCATTCATGCAAGTCACAATTTGTAAAAGAAAAAAAAACATTCTCATATCACGTCATATATATAGTACATGTGATGTAATCACTTGACCTAAAAGACCTTATTTAACCATTTCGTATACTATAGTCATATTATAATTTACAGAACAAATGGTGCTTGTTGATATATTAACCAATTTCCGGTCTTTCATGCAGAACATACATCTAGAACAAAAGAGTGGACGTGGCCGGGTACTTATATATCCGAACAACAAAAAAACAGGCTAAGTACATATCTGAGAGTACTCGCAGTTACTTACAGCTAGTTCAAAGCCACTTACAACTAACAAAAAAATCATACATCTAAGGCAAAGCCTTCCAAAACAGGACAGTCAGTCATGTGGATAGATTCAGTACTCAATTTTAAAGCATTATTAAGCGAAACTGATCAAAATAGAAAACATGTCTAGAGTAATAACAATATATCAGTTCACTGTATTAAGATATACTATGAGGATCCTTTGTCATGTTGTCGTGAGAAAAGAGCCATTCATTGTATGCACGGTTCATTTTGAGTTTATATAAATAGTGGGTTCAGGATGATGAGGTTTTGTCAATAAATATGTTTTATTTTCTTTGGGTTTAAGATTACCTACATATAAGTGTTATGTTTTTTATTTTATTCTTTAAGGCAGAAAGGTTTTTGCAATTATATTATCGTACTGTGGATTCATTTATTTTCGTGGGTACCAAATTTCGTTGATGAATGAATATTTACATGTTCGTGGATATCCAATTTCGTATTTTGTCGAAGTCTTCATACAAGCCAATATAAAATTTGTCATTCGTTGAACAAGATTCAGCAACTGTACCGACGAAATCCACGAAAATTGGTTTCGAACGATAATAATGAATCCACAGTATTAAAATACATCGCACGAGAAACGAATATTACATCACGTGTGAAGTGACTTTTTATGACATTAACAGACAAAATACTAGAGTTATTTTACCATTGGCTGTTTAAATAATTAAAACATTATCTATAAAATCAGTAACAGCACCAACCCGTCAAGAAGGCATGAATTAACGACTTAATCCGGACATTAATCATACTTTCTCGGACCAATAATCAGTACTTTTCATCGGCTACTTTCGCCACTTTCTTTCTCCCATAAAGAACTCCTTCCGTGATATGTATTTTCCAATAAAACCTGAAGTAAAATGGGCATGATTAATTAGCCCAAATGTTACTAATCACATGTTTGGCTGCAGAGCATGCAGACACACCATGTCAAATCCGACATTTATATTGGTATGCCGTTCCGCCTGTCCATTTAATTAATGTAAATGATGTGGTCAGAAGATTTTGCTCTTTTATTTCTATCAGATTCCAAGATATAACGGCAGAAGTCAGAGTCATTCACGTTTGTAATTTATTATCAGCATTGAAGTGATTATACGTGTTAACGGTCAGCGTACCTTGTACTTCAGTTATGTTTCTTACACTTTATAGATAGTAATGGTCAGAGTTCTACATGTTCGTAATCAATCACCAGGAAAAAGTTAAAAGTTGCTTATTCATTGCCATACTTTCTATAAATAGATATTGTGAAACTTAATACATGTTAGCATATAAGTAGGAGTACTTTTGCAACCAAAATAGTCATCATAAGCTTTAGCGTTCATGTTCTATCCATTGTAGGTAATTGTTCTGTCGATTACAGCTGAATCAGAAGGTTTGGTCCAAACCGAAGTCATTACAGATCAATAGAATTTTCTTAAATTATATGTCATTGGTCAAATAAATTTATTTCTGATATATCATTTTGCATTTTTATAATGAAACCTGTGTGAAATTATATAATTTCAAGACAATTAAAAAGTATCCATATAATATCTATAATACTAAAATTACGAGGTCCAATTTGTCAGCCGTCATCACGTAATAACGACGAATCAAAGAATTCAACTTTATATATAACTAATATAGTACAAAGGTGTAGATTAAAAATTACACCACTCCAGGCCCTTTTGTTTTCCACGTAATTAATATTGCCAATAATTAAGAAGTTCCGGGTCGAGTCCGATACCGATACCAATAAAATTGAGAATGGAAATGGGGAATGTGTCAAAGAGACAACAACCCGACCAAATAAAAAAACAACAGCAGAAGGTCACCAACAGGTCTTCAATGTAGCGAGAAATTCCCGCACCCGGAGGCGTCCTTCAGCTGGCCCCTAAACAAATATATACTAGTTCAGTGATAATGAACGTGTGCGTATCCTTTCGTAAATGCATACCAAAAGGGACCTGCTAAGAAGAATACTGATCAAAATTCATCTAGGGTCAAGTTAACTTTTGAGAGTTGGAAACTTTGTTTCTTGATAATTTCATAATTTTTCAACTTAAAGTATATGAGAAGAAAGTAAAATGATATTAAATCCAATTATAAATTTACAATTATATAATGTTTTTAATTAACTTTAGATTTGCATGTAACAGTGTATTTAACCGTATTAAAACATCACAAAAGCCACATTTAATTCTAGCCGGCCCGACATGTCAACCAAGAATTGGTACCAAACGTAACTTATACAGAAGGTTTAATGCTACAAGTTTCTGTTACATATTTCTGGCAGGAATATGATTCATAAGATTAATCAAATACATGCAACAATCTTTTTTATATTCATTAGAAATCGAGCACTTGCAAAAACATTTCTTGTTTTCATAAGAAAGCTCGGTTAATCAAATATTGGGCTTTTAATCTGCAAGATAAAAGAAAAATAACCTTTTATTAAATGATATACTATCTTTCGTGACATCCCATTTACGGAGATTGCACTTGCAGGATAAAACTAATAACCAAACAGTTTAAAAAATGACCAAAAATGACAGTTCCGTCATTAAGAAAAACATTTGTCCAGACATATTCTACATTACGCCATCGACTTTAGAACAGTATTAAAGATTTGTGATCGTGCTGGCTTTATAATGTTTCCTCGCAGAAGTTAAATCAGGCTGTCAAATAAAGACATGAAATATTTGTGACAGGACCAAAGACCAAATCGGTATGATATGGATTCTGGAGAGAGATTGCGCTTGATCATTGTTTTATTGGACGAAATTCTCTCAGTTTAATTTTCTCCGAACCATTTAACATTATAAATCATTTTTATATAATTTCATATCGAGGAAATGGCCATCGCAGACCATTTTACCCATCACTTTTACAAATTATTGTCTGGTATATTGCAAAAACTTTGACTTATGTCGTTATGGAGTTGACTTTTTACGACTACCAGAAAATTGCAAAACTCGTAAACTGTCATGCGATATTTCTAACAAGTGAAATTAACTTACAAATGTATATTTATCATTGGGTTGGTCGTTATTCTGATTTCCATCCGTGCTTTCAAGAAAACGGAATAATTCATGAAATGATTTGTTCCTAATGTTTCTTTAGCATGCTCAGAAAAACAGAAAAAAGTTGAATATCTCTCTGAGTAAAGTGCATAAGATATAAGACGATCTGTGACATATAAAGCGGGGGACCAAACGAACAGAAAAATCAGCTACACCTCCCGGGTACATGAGGAGTCTGTGATTTCCTGTGAAAGCTTTGAAATCAAACAAAAAATCAAACAAAAAATTAAACAAAGGGAGATACCTAAATTTATATATGGTATTATATATTTTTTAAAGTCCTGAATAAAATTTAAAGCTGTTATTTAACGTCAGTTTATTTGAAACAATAAAGTATAGGAATTTGTCAAACGGTCTTTAATACATAAATCAAGGGGAATCGTCTAAAATGAATAGTTATTTGATATACAACACCATCAAAACAACAGAAAGACCGTACGTTAAAAATTATTACCAAGTTTTGGATAAAAAAGCATAAATAAAACATTAATCCTGCATGCCTTGGCGATATTCCTTAAGACGGACAGACATGCACATCACTGAAAGAATAAATTACAAATCGCAAAACGGACAATAGCCAAATAGTAACGGGGAGTAAGCTACAGCAATTAAAGTGCGTTTACTCTCTTAAGACTTATCCCTATTTTATTTTTGTATCAGTTGTTGTACTTCTAAAAAGATTTAATGCAACAAAACCACAAAAAAATAGTATCAGAGAAACACGTACGATTCATCGTCGTGTTCAGATACCATTTGATTACAATACCCATACAAGTCATATGTCTACAACTATAGCACTGTCGAGGTAATGAAATGTGAACACAGAAAATAAAAACAAAATTGTCTACGCAGCAAAAAATGGAACTCTTTAATAGAAAAATCTAGGCTATCTTAAGTGGGTGGCGCCTTTTACGTTTGCTGTAAGTCTTTGAAATCAAAACACTTAATGTTAGACATATTAATTGAAGTGATGTCTTCATAGTTCCTTAGGTCCGTGTTATGTCGTTTTGATATCGCAATAATGTCATTTTCAGCATAGGATCAATACATAGTAGATATACTAGAGTAAATTGATGATCATGGTTTAATGACAGGCTTTTTATATAGACTAGACCTTGTCAATTATAAAATGAAATCGAAATCAATAGATAATGAACAGTTAACATGAAATCTATTAAGGTTTAAATTAAAATTCTATCCAAATGCACGCTTAGAAAGATTTCAAACCCCTTAAGTCAGAAACTACTTCAGAGTTGAAAACCGTGTGGTAACGTGATTGACTGCTCTGTCACCAGTAACAAGAGTTCATGCAATTAAAATGATTTAGGTCAGGTTTTTTAAGCTGTCTTTTTTTTTTAAGTCGGTGGAAAATCAGTTAGAATACAGACAGAAGTTGAAATAAACATGCAATGATTGTTTAAATAGTTAAAACAACACAGTTTTGTCTTATAGAATTACCTAAACGATTCCGGAAGTAAAGCTTCAAAAGATGGCATTCATTTATATGTAACAAAAAAATTGTTCGGCGTGACCAGGGACATATCTATTTTAAGTCCTTGGCGTGACATTTGTTCGACCGGAACAAATTTCATAGGAAATATATTCCACCGGAACTTATGTCATAGACAATATGTTCCAGCACTATACAATTTTTTCCGTAACTATTTTTTAAACAAGTGTGAAATAAGTTCCGGAACAAAAATCACAGCACCATGAGTTTTGTTCCCAGTTCCAATATTAAAATTAAAAAAACAAGTGAATAAGTTCCTGTTTTATTAGTTTTAAACGAAGGTATTTTTATAGAAATCATAGAGATACATGTATCATTTGAAAATGTGCAATGAGCAAATTAAAAAAAGCTATCGAACAATGACGGTGGTTTTTAATTTTTAATTTTTGTTTCGTTTTACTAACATAGATATAGATACAGTCTTATTCGGATAAGATGTCTTTGCAAATGGTTATTTGAATCAATATTGTCAGAGCATATTTTGAAATAACTTTTGTTTAAATGATAAAATGTTATAACTGAACTATTGTATTTCTCTCGTTGGACCGCTGAATAAATTTTCAAATTTATAGTATAGTTGGGTTGCTTGGAGGTTTTCTCTTGGCTCTGGGCCACAGGCACTTGTCTTAGAAAAAATTCTATATTACTTTATATAAAGGTATTTTGGGGGATCTGAGACACGCGCCTGTGATGTGGGCTCCCACTACTGTATAAGGATTACGACTGGATTCGTCAAGCCTGTGTGTCGATAGACTCGAAAAGATTCCACCTTATAGCTGCCAATCAATCACACGTTAAATAGATTGTCCCGGAAAATCTTGTATCAATAAGGTATTCCGATAAAATATCAAAAATGATATCATTTTACAATTAATCATAAAACAGTTTGTTTATATTAGATGAACAAAGTCTCGATCAAGGGAACGTGATATCGCTTTTAATCCTGATCAAAGATAAAATCGTATTCAATTATCGGAATTTTCTTTTAAAGAAACTATTTTCAAACTGTTTAATGGCAACCATTTGACCAGACGGCACATTTGTTTTCGCTGAAAACTGTTGACTTTCCGGTAACTGTCCATTATTTGTTGTTAAATTACACTTTTCGTATGTCTGACTTGACAGAAAACGAGACAACGTCGAATAAAAACCCAGATAAATATTTTCAATAAATCGTGTCAAAATACCAACTTTTGTATTGAATTTCGCCCGATTGATTTTATAGCATGTCTAGTTGTACTTTATAGTAGAAGTGTTAATGTGGTTGAAATAACAGTTAAATAATAAAACACAAACACCATATACTTGTTTTTAAAATGGATTTAATCTACGACCTTTAGAACTATGCCTCGTTCTATACTCGATTCACTAGTTTCTATTCAACAGCTGTATATATAGGATACACAATATACAAATAAGAAGGTGAGGTATGATTGCCAATGAGACTACTCTCCACAGGTTTATTTTAGCTTTTTTGTTCGTATACTGATGATGAAATTTATGTTCGTATATTTGTGTGACCATACGTTTATAAACAAGAAAATCAACATGGAGTGAGTGTTTCCTTGATCTCAAACGGCAAAAGTCAAAGAGAAACTGATAATACCACGACAGAAAAAAAAACCCAAGAAATTGACTAATTATTTAGAGTTCTATCTCCTTTCACAGTTAACATCACATAGAATTGCAACTAAACGCCTTTATTAAAAAATATTTGATATAATATAAAAAATAAGGTGATATAGTATCGTTGCCAATGAGACCATCAACAAAGTTCAAATAAAGTGATGTCAAGCAATTATAGCCTTCAACATTGAGAAATATAATATACCGTATGGTCGTCTATAAAAGCAATGAAATGGAAAACATAAAACAATTCTATATATAAAACTAACGGCCTGATTTATATTCTTTATTCTTTAGTTTTCTATGTTGTGTCATGTGTACTATTGTTTGTCTTTTTCATTTTTAGCCATGGCGTTGTCAATTTGTTAGAAAAGATTTATGAGTTTGAGACAGGCACATACAGAATGTGACGGGGTTAAAAATGATTGAGGGCCTTCAACTCTCTGAATCTTGGACGGTGCATGGTGTTACAGCACAACATACGAACACTGACATAAACCTACTAAAATCTCAAAATTGCGTTTGTCTGAGAAGTCTGTTCATTTTGTTTGCATTTAATAACGTCAATAGAACGGACTTATATGATGGACGGACATCATCGTATTCATTTTCCATTGTTTTTCTCTTCGCTTAGTCAGACGATGGCCAGGCCAAGCTTTTTCTCTCAATCAAACATTGTTCAACCAAGTTTTTTTTCATTTCATGTATTTATTCATAAACATTTTTTATTTGTGAAATATAATTTGTTGATGTTGAAACTGGACGTGCACGACACACAATGTTGCAGATTAAGTAACATAGCAAAGTATTTAAAAAGATTTGAAAAGTATTAACTTCCCTTTCTAAGTAGCCGTGTCCGGTTGTTTTTACACATGTTATTCTTTTTCGAAGGGATTTGTTACAGACAGAGTTTTTATCCAAAACATCATTTATCATTAATCACTCTTAGCCAGCTGTTCAAAGACTTTTGTCAATAAAGATCGACTTTGTATTCAGCAGCTTGTCTGAAATTTAATTCCCCGCAGTTATTTAAGGAAAACATCGGGATTTCTTTTGGTATTTGGAGAAAGTCTCAAATAAAAGTTTACTAATCCCATTTATACACCAATCAGGAAAGTATTAAGTACTATCCATCATGTAATCGTACTCTCCTTAGTAAAGACAGTAAAGCTTTACTGATGACAGAGATTACATCGAGTTGTCTGATCTTGAATGTGATAAAACGCCGTAAAGTGGCGCTTCATCAGATAATACCGTCAAATCGGCAATAAACGTTACCTAAGGAATGTGAATGCACCAAAGGTACATGGAACAATTTGTTAAACAGACATATTTTGAATATGTCACCACATCTGTCTTATTTTGAAGCTATTTGTATATGACATGCGTTTTAATTGTTGCAATCTGCTCGGCAATCTGTTAAAAGGCGAAGATCTACAACAAAGGTTATTCTTGTAAACGGTAACAAAAGATGCATTTTCTGGTGTTGTTATTTTTTTTGTTTACTGTTTCTTTTTGCGTATTTCCTATATCGTATTTTATTTATATTAACCCAGATTCAAAACAAAAAAAAAACATTACCGTTTCTATTTTAGCTATGTTTGATTGTTGATATGGCATACCAGAGCGTTACAATGGTGTAGACAGCATGGAAATTGATAATTCTGATGTGTTTTGCACATGTAGGTTACGCAATATTTCGCTTCAGAAATACGAGCTTTTTGCAATCCAGCTTTTCTTTCACACAGATTTAACTTGGTTTCTTTTAATTTACATGTGTTCACATTTTGTGACAATTCTAAAAGAAAATATGCGATGTCATTTTTGGTAACAAAATATCATTTTGTACCTTGGTAATCTCCCGTGTATTAACACGTATGTTGGTTTTTGAATTTCACTATATGAGCTTTCCTGAATGAAACACAGAACACTCGGATCGAAGCCAACTTGATACAACGGCAAAGAATGGATACCTGGAAGTGTTCACATAAAAGAGTGATATCAAAATGAAACATGAGGCAACATGTAAGGAAAATATAATTAGGAAAAAAACTTAAAATGGTGTTTAATTTTGCATACTACTGGTATAGCACTGTACGTGTGTGTACGTGCATGGAAGTATTCTATTGATATATACATGTACATCAATATAACACTTCCACGACCAGACCATCTATGCCAACAAGATGTTCAGTTACAATTAATAAACTCATCATATATATCAGGACTAAATTTAGTATACGCCAGACGCGCGTTTCGTCTACAAAAGACTCATCAGTGACGCTCGAATCCAAAAAAGTTAAAAAGGCCAAATAAAGTACGAAGTTGAAGAGCATTGAGGACCAAAATTCCTAAACGTTTTGCCAAATACAGCTAAGGTAATCTATGCCTGAGGTAGAAAAGCCTTAGTATTTAAAAAAAATCAAAAATTTGTAAACAGTCAATTTATAAATATAAAAATATCAATGACAATTCATGTCAGCACAAAAAGTGCTGACTTCTGGGCTTGTGATACCCTCGGGGAAATAAATCTCCACCAGCAGTGGCATCAACCCAGTGATTGTAAATAAACTCATCATAGATATCAGGACTAAATTTAGTATAAAATGATTTATCAACAAAAACAGTAGTCCGAGATTACTCTGACACCCAACGGCTGTTTTAACAGACAAGCTGGTCGCGGCCCTTTTTTGACGATTCACAGAAAATAAATTTACATTATCACGGATCACCGATTACGAAGAACGAAAATAACCCATCAGGCCCCTCTAATATGGGAATCATGCATTGAATTTGTTGTATCTATATGTGGTATCATGTAATGCTTGCGAAAAGAATATGTACATAATATTTAGTGATAAATTATGAATTAAAAGATTTTACTATTATCTATACTGAATGTTAACCTGTATAACTACAATGGTGCAAAAGAGATGTTTGATTTTCGCGCAAATGAATTTCAAATTGGCGCAACTGCAAATTATCGCATGCATAGTAGAAAATGTAATTAGAAACTTCATGTCACATTACGTAATCTTTATATAGATATATATAGGGAAAGATATGATCTATACTTCTGACAAATAATTGATGCCCCATCAAATTCTCTCTTTGGTATCGTTTATCTCCAGATTGTTATAATTCCCTCTGGAGTCACGTTGCAAAGAAATTACTTTCAATTAAAGAACAATGAAATTTTGATGAGAAATAATTATGTGTCCCTTTCATGTATGTTAACACACTTTTCAAACTCTATAAATGCAAACCTCTTTTAAATGTGTTACTGAATTTTTGCTTCTGATTAAAAACGAAGAGATTGCAAGTACATGTATTTATAACTGGTTATAACCATGGTTTCTACTCAATACTTATAATTCTTAATTCTATACATCCGAATATATGGATACGCTTGATAAATCAAAGAATTACTGAAAGGGAAAATATAAAAACAATGCTTTCTTATCGAATATTCTTCTACAATTTTAATTATTTATACAATACCTGTGGTCTACATTAATATGCCAAACTTTTTTGTATTGCGAGAATATCAAAAGACTATAGTTCCTACCAATAGACATGAGCAGAACACTATATAACTCAAAAGAGACAAGTTTAGTCAAATTTGGAATAAGGCAGCGACTTTTCCTTATATGTTTCATCAAGGATTAATATTATAGTGAGTTTTGTTTTTGTCTGAATATGGATGTTATATGATATAAACTCCTTGGTTTGACTCAACTCCAACTGATACTTATATAGTCAGTGATTCGGTATTAGCATTGACTGGTTTCATACACATCATACTTCCATTTGGATACTTGGGTTCTTAATACTTGGGTTCTGAATACTTGGGTTCTGAATACTTGGGTTCTGAACACTTGGGTTCTGAATACTTGGGTTCTGGATACTACTTGGGTTCTGGATACTTGGGTTACTTGGGTTCTGGATACTGCATGGGTTCTGGATACTTGGGTTCTTGATACCTGGGTAATACTTGGATTTTGGATACTTGGGTTACTTGGGTTTTGGATACTTGGGGTCATTAGTTTCTGTATATTCTTTCAATTTTTCATGTCATTTTTCTCTATTCTTTAAATTTTGGCCAATTCAGGCCCGTTCTTACTTCTTTATATTTCATCAGCTCCTATTATCTATATGTTTTGTTCTGTGGCCTGTTTTCTTTATTGTTTTCTTTTGCTCAGTTTCTGTAGTATTGGGCAATAATACGTATTTCTATTCGGAAAAGAGCATCTAGACCATCATACAAGTAACAACCCTCAGTTGCAAGATCTGTGTAGCCTTTTATGATCGCTTATAGGTTAAAACTAAGGAAATGTTCAGTTTTGAAAGTTAACGTTCAATTGCTAAGCTCCTCGTGTTTTTTTTGTTTTTTTTTTTGGTATGTGTCATTCTTCAACTAGCTGCAAATTTGACATCTTAACATTTCGGGAGCTGCTGGTATTGATTATTTTGAATGTCAATTATATATCCAGAATTAGCGTTTCTAATGCCACGAATTATTGATAATCAACAGACTAGTCTTTCGCCGTCTAAAAATGGAAAACATATTTTTGTTCTCTTCATCATGTTTATATTTAATGTTAAGAATACAATGTCAAATTTTTTTTTTTTTGCAATTGTCTAGAATTGTATAAAATTATGATTAATTTGTAACAATTTTTAATGTTCATTTCTTTAAGATTTGTATTTAGAAATGATCGATGCGTCTGGAATATTTACAAAAAAATATATAACATGAATGAATGATGAGCTCCCAAAACAGCAGGAACAGAGTCTAAATTACTTTCATTTGCATACAACTTAAGTGGCCTGCTAACATTCAGAATATATTAAAGTTTATTAAAAGGGAAATTAAGAGAAAAGTCGATGTTGACAAAGGAACGATGAGGGCGAAGAAATATACGCGCGCGCCAATACTATAAAATGGTCGTTATAATCCGTGACCAGACAGGTCATAAGGGTGATCCGTTTTGCTGTCTGAATTTTTGTTTAGAAGGTTTTAAGATGTTTCTATCAAAGATGACCAGTTAGCAACAGATGCCCACTGATCGATTTTAAATGACCATTGGTCATTCACCAATGACATGTTGAAAAATTGGTTAAATTGTCCGTGAAATCCCACACCAGGTGATATAGAAATCTGTAACAGGCGACTGCTAATAAGCTAAAAATACGTTAAAATGAAGTGAGTTTGTAGAATCAATTAACATACTCGTAAAATGACCGCAAACAGATGAATAGTAGGTTTTTTGCGATAATTGGGTAAGGTGTTAGTAATGGCATTAAGCACTTTTAAGACCAGTTATGTTAAGTCATCGCGGTTTATATTTTTCCGTTAATGTTAAAGCCAGGGATTTAATTTTAAAAACAATATTACATAAATACTGAAATTCATAGTTTCAAATATATAAAAACGAAACTAAAACAAATGTGTAGTGATGGTTCACAACATTTGATTTTCTATATATTCCATACAATGTCAAAATCGAAATAAGGCTTTAAGCATTTTCTTTTGCGAAGTATTCTCATTTTAACCGATTAGCGTTTTCAGTATGGTTTGATGTTTGCTGATTAACATTTAACTGAATTTTCTCAAATTAAAGGTCAAGTATCACCGACCTTACTTTCTTATGACCAATGGTCAGCAAGTCGGCCAATGGTCAGTTTACACTTCATTACTCTGTGACCCTGCATAAGTCCAAGTTGTAATTCATCGTGGATTATAACAAGGAATTGTAATAACAGAAAAGCGTCATAAACCCTAAGTGGGTATTAATGTTTTGTTCACAGATTTAAAGAACCGTAAAACAAACATTCTATTCTTCCATGTGAAAATTAACGATTTAAATACCGTATGTCTGTCTGTCTTGTCCATCTGGCTGTTTTAAAAACACCAAGATATTTGCACTTTTACACTTATTGCTTTTCGATTAAAAAAGTGCTTTGTATGCATGGGTTAAAATGTTTATCTATGGATTAAAATGGCGTTTTGCATACCCACGGGTTCGTTCTGTATGTGTATTAATCTGTTTGTCTATGTGATGCACTATTGCTGCACTTGAAATGAATCCGCGTCAATATAATAAAAATGCGGTATCATTTATCTTAGTATTCCCAGGAGTAATTTGTTCGTTCATTACTATGTATATATGCACAACTATTGTCTAGCAAGTTTATCATGTTATGTAAACAGGTTTCTAACTTATTATGTAATATCCAGTAACCCTTTGAGATGATAGGAAGAAAAGTTAAAATGGGGAAAAAATAAAACGAAACTTAAATCAACGAAAGATGTATGTAGGTCACCTAATCCTAAATTACTTTAGAGTTCACTGCAATCTAAGACTATAGGCCAACATGCCTGGACACACTTGCATAGCACAAAACAAGCTGCGTCAATAGTATTACAATTTATGGTCACTTTTTAGAGATTTACTCCTGAATGAGTGGTCTAGAGCGCTGGGCACAGTGCATGTGTTGTCTCGATATCACATATCACATATTATGGCGGTTAAAAGCTCATTAGAGCTTATGTTTGTCTATGTTTTATATACCATGCCGACTCTAAATAAAGCTTATTTATATCATGAGTTCAAAACCCGACGAGGGCAGAAAAAACAATTCCTTCCTCAAATTTCCATATTTAACATTAAAGATAAACAGTGGTTGTGTGTATGTATTATCCACAAGCTTACATGGGTCGTATCTGAATTTACGGGATCTTACAACAACACCACTCCTGTTTATAATAATAAGTGGTTTTTTTTTTAATGTTCAGTCTTACTTCAACCAAATTCTCTTATTAATTAAACTCGGAATTAAGTAAAGGTTTTGAGTAGTTTTTAGTAAAAAAAATCTAACTTGATATTTTACCAGTGATACATAGATTATGTTCACATGAGTGGACAGTAACACAATCATAGCGAACGCAATTGGATAAATAACCATCGCAAGACGGGACTATAAAAGTTCGACTCTGTCCAAAAAATGGAAACGTAACAACGGGAAATAAAAATGTTTCCTTTTGCCGTAAACTGTACATCATGACCTGCATGGAACCTCAGTTGCATGTACACATATGCATGCATGTTGATTCATCATAAACTTTTAATACTATATGTACTCATATAAGGTTTATATAAGCATGATACGCCCATGCTGTTCGTATAATTAAGATATCGTGAACAATGACATCGTTAGTCCAATTTTCACCAAGATATTATGGTTTTAGAAGCAAATTTGTCTTATATTCGATGGTAAAGCATGACAATGCAGTATATCCAAAAACATTTAGTGTCCGAAATATAATTCAATTGTTGAAAAGTGTTTGTCATCTTACACTTAAGGCAGAATGACATCTTCCGGAGCACCTAAGATCACCCCTAGTTTTTGGTGGGTTCGTGTTGTTTATTCCGTTTACTTTTCTATGTTGTGTCATGTGTACTATTGTTTGTCTGTTTGTCTTTTTCATTTTAAGCCATGGCGTTGTCAGTTTATTTTAGATTTATGAGTTTGACTGTCCCTTTGGTATCTTTCGTTCCTCTTCTATGTATTTTTTTTTATATAATGGTATAAATAATTCAATTGTTGAGAAGTGCATGTAATTGTACATGTTTGGGTCATAGGCAAGTGACAAATAGCATCTAAAGGCGTCTTAATTTTGTGTCCAATAATGGAACCCTTTGTTCACTATACTGTATGAAATCTATATTAATCCATACTATAAAAGTAAAGTATGAACAATAGAAACTATAGAAAGTGTTTCCATGGATTTCTGAGACATTTGCAGAAGAATGTCCTCCTTAACTATAAAATACTTAATAAAATACCACATTAGATGTTTTTATCAATATTGGTGTTATAGAAAATATTGAATGCAGCAATTCATATGTCCACGGCCATTGCCAATATCCGCTTCACCAATAAAAAGGTAATCTTGTTTAACGCCCGGATGACCTTTCTGTAAACCTTGCTACACGCCAAATAGAAGTAAAGATGCAGAAGGCGGCTTCATGAATATCCATTGGAACAGATCAACACTTTACTATGTGTTTTTTTTTTTAAATATTCTGATATTCTCGACAGTTCAATAAAAATCAAAATTAGAAACAATATACTTACAATCGATCTGAAGATCAACAAGCAACATTTACGACTGATATTTGAGGACAGTGACACTGTGTTACTAGTATTCGTCCATTCTTTTAAGAAAATTACCCCTGTCCTGGAGCAGAATCTGCTCAGTAGTCTTTCCCTTACGGAGCACTTGAGATCATCCACCATTTCGTTTCGGTAGGGTTCGTGTTACTCTGTCGTTTGTCTTCTATGTAGAGTTTTTAAAGATTGTTTTTTGTCTTTTCGTCGCTTTTTTGTTTTTTGTTATCATAGTTTTGTTTCCGTCTTTTGTTTTCTATGTGTTATATTTTCTATTTTGCAAATTGGAAATTTCAATATGTAGAGTTTTGAAGATTGCTTTTTGTCTTTTCGTCGCTGTCGCTTTTGTTTTTTTGTTATCATAGTTTTGTTTCCGTTTTTGTCTCTATCGTAGAGTTTTGTTTCCGTTTTTGTCTCTATCGTAGAGTTTTGTTTCCGTTTTTGTCTCTATCGTAGAGTTTTGTAGATTGTTTCCGTTTTTGTCTCTATCGTAGAGTTTTGTAGATTGTTTCCGTTTTTGTCTCTATCGTAGAGTTTTGTAGATTGTTTCCGTTTTTGTCTCTATCGTAGAGTTTTGTTTCCGTTTTTGTCTCTATCGTAGAGTTTTGTAGATTGTTTCCGTTTTTGTCTCTATCGTAGAGTTTTGTTTCCGTTTTTGTCTCTATCGTAGAGTTTTGTAGATTGTTTTCTGTCTAATTGTCGTTTTTTGGTCATAGCTTTGTTCCCGTCTTTTGTTTTCTGTGTTATATTTTCTATTTTGCAAATTGGAAATTTCAATATGAATAGAGTTTTAAAGATTGCTTTTTGTCTTTTCGTCGATGTCCCTTTTAATTATTTTTTTGGTTTGGTTCCGTCTTTCGTCTTCTACGTAGAGTTTTGTAGATTGTTGTTTGCTGTGTGTCTTTTCGTCGCTTGGCGGTTTTTTTGCAATGCTATCTTTGGGTTAAACTAAGCCCCACTGAAAAGATTCATAAAAGATTATATTATACGCATGTAATCACAAAACATAAACAATGCATATTTAAAGAATAATAAATGCATATTCTTTTTAGTAATAAAATAAAGGCAGATTTTGGCTGTGTAAAATTAAAATTGTTTCACCATTAAATCAAAACAGAAATGTATTGTCATAAGACTTACTGGCTTAAAAATTCTTGACAAAAAACCATCAGAATGGACAGAGATATATAATCCAATTGAATCATGTGTCTATGACATGACTAAACAATTCAGCAGTATATCCGTATATTACTGATATAAGAGCTGGGGACAAGGGAGCAATCTAGTACCCTCACTTTTGGGACAATTATAATATAAGTGAAAAGTACAAGCTCCAGCTCCGGTACCGGGGAGTAAGTACTCTTCAGTAGTATTAGAATCAGATTTACTCTGACATGGGTAGATTGATAGAAGTCTATATTTATATATAAAAAGGCCAACAATCAAATCTAATTCTAAAAAACAAACAAACTTTCGAAAGTAGAAAAATAACTCGAATATTTAAAGTCGCGAAAATGTCCTTATCTGCTTTTGAAAATTGCCGTGGAGTTGGCAAAAAAGGACTAAACGCGAGAATAAATTGGTTTATGGAATGTCCCGGGATCCCATAGAAATGCCAAATTTGCGCAGTTATGGAAAATATAAAAGTTTTAAGATTTTCGCAATGGTACAAGATGGTAACTACTAAGATACGAAGATGATGGTATAAAATCGTCTTGACAATTTTTACGTCCGAACAAATAGTCAAAATATCAGTCAACAATTAATAGAAAAATAATTGTCAACACAATTTTATAACATCATCTTCGTATGTTACCATATTATATAAGTACCGTTGCGCAGGCACTTGTTTCTGGAGAAAAATATCAACATACAACATTTGGGACTATTATACCAATATGATAGTATAATATAGCCCTAACCTTGATATACTAAAGTAAGGTATGTAGGGGAATTTAACAGACAGCTCAGCTACTTTGTATGTATTTTCTTATTGAATTTGCTGTTTAATATTTGAAATAAGCACCATTGAGTGTTCCTCAATCTAAAAAGTTATTTAATATGTTGTTGTTTTCTTTTATCAATACGGTGTTCTCTACGACGTTCGCGTTAACAAACGGGAGCTTTCCCGCGTTAACATCTTTAATTGCATGCAACGGTGCCGCATAGGGCAATGTTTAAAATGATATTTCAATCATTAAACTTGGTTTTTTTTTGGTAGTCTCGAATATACATATATACTTTTACACTGCGACATTCATAAAATGTGAGAAAAAAATAACTATTAGAACTGCGGAAAAATATATTGAAAATGTTAACATGAATGTATACATTTTAACGTTTTATTAAATAAACTATGGAAATTCAAACAAACCTTTGTAAAATAAATAAGCTTGTAAACTTTTATTGTTCACGTATGAATAAGTCAAAATAGGAAAAATATAATTCGCCAATACATTTTTCGTGGGCGGAGTTAAATCAAATACGCTGTTGATCTGAAGCAATCAATTCATTATTCGGAAGGAAATGCTATACTGCATTGCAACAGTTCAAAATCACAAATTTTGAAGTTTTGTGGATTAATTAACGTAAATTGCACTAATCAATTAACATATTGTGTCAAGATTAAAGGATTATTAGTATACAGCGGAACCCGTTTGATCCCAGTGGAAGTGTTTTTACAGATAAAACGAAAACAACGCGTATACAAATCAAATATAAAGTTAATGTTCTAATACATGTGTAACAAAAGTGGTAATTTTGATTTATTATTTTGTGAAAAATTAAAAGTAAACTATTTTCACCTGTCCGATAACGGGAAAGTTTTTACCTTAGAACTACTTGCGCATGCGTTAATGCTATTTTTGCAGACTGAAAAGTGAAACACTGGCCAAAACATGGCGAAGCCATGTCGCTTCGTAGGATTTATATTTCGAGGCCTTGTGTATTATTTGTGGTTTATATCATCTTATATTTCTTGTGAAAAAGGTAAGTGTATTGCTGGACATGGACAGCCTTTTTGTAAACACGGCACACATTATAAACAGACGATAACAGTACACACATTTTTCAGTGACAATGTGTCAATAATTCTTACATTACACAAGCAAAATTTAATATTTATTCACTATTTTGTTGTTTCTAATCACTTATTTTCTTATTTTGTGAATGATATTAGCTTGTTGTTGTCTCCATTGATTTTTTAAGCCTTTGTTTTGCTTGAGAAACAGTTGACATCATTGATTTTGTATTTCAGAAACTGGTAAAGAATGTGTATTTTACTCAGGTTTTTTTTTAAATCACCCATGCGAACAAAATAAGCAGTCTCTCATGATTTATTATGACATCAGATATATCAATTTATATTTCTTCATTTCATGTATTTTTTAAATCTTTGTAATGTATTCTTTTTGTTCTTTTATAAATATCAAAGTAGTTTTGGATAAATTAAACCTGGATTAAAACTTCAAAAGAAGAGACACCCTTAACAAATTTCATTTTAATTAAAAATATTATTTTATATTATTTTTTTGGGTTAGAAATGTAAACCTTTTGAATTTTAGTGATACTGTAATTTTACTGAAATGAAAATTAAAAAAAATATTTCCCCTGGCAGACAGTTTTGTATTGTAAAATAAATTAGAAATTTATCAGAACTTTATCAGAACTAATCAGTGCTCTAAGGGATAAATTCAAATAAATTACCAATTATATCAGATTTATGGCTTAAAGGATGATTCACAATTGTGTCAAATTCTTTTTCATCATACAATAATCTGATGACATTTCATTGTTATCTGTTTTGGCTATTTTGTCCAGTATGTGTAATTGGTAAGAAAAAACAATTATAGAATAAACATGTACATGTTTAATCTAATTCAAATAAACATATATAGAAATATGCAAATTGAAGATTGGTCAATTATTTTGATAATGATGAACAAAGAAATTAATCTTAACTTCTTGAAGTGGACACTTAATAGTAAAAATATTTTTTTGAAAACACGAAGGGTTTAGTCCTTGATGAAAAAATAAAGAAAAAATAGCTTACTTCTTTTGTACCCTTAGTAATCTAGTTACCAAAAAAGGGAAAATGAGGAATTTTTATTTGCAAAAAAGGGTGAATTTGAAATGACTTTTTTGTTTTTAAACTCCATCTAAAGTGAAGACAAAAAAACGAACAAATTTCCTTTGAAAATGTAAATTATTGTGTTGGAATACTGTAAGATTGTGTATGTATCATTTACATTTGAACAAGACCATTTCAATTTAAAGATGTAATTACATCGTTTCGCACTGTGTGCAATCTCACGAGTACAATACATTTTAATTGCCACAATTATTTCTTCCAGTGGACCAAACAATTATGGTCGCAAACAACTTCGTTTTTTCAGCCACATTAATTTCGCTTAACTTGATCAATACAATGAGGTTCAGGCCTGTACCAAATAACTAAGACATAAATTAATATGATCACTTTTGATATTTTGTTTAAAGAAGATGACTTTATTGTTGCTATTACTGTGATCAATGAAATGTAAAAGAAAACTTGATAATTTTGTAAAACAGGGTTTTAACTTTTTGAACCAATCTGTCATGTTTTAAAACTTAGAAAAAAAAAGTGAAGCTTGATTTCAATCATCATGTCTGCTTTTAAATAAAATGAAACTAAAACTGTACTGACATCTGAATTTATTACATCATAGCTAGAAAATATGAAAGTTAATATGTGTAGAAAGAAAAACTTGCATGCAAGTCTGTATTCTTAAATTTGTGTCCTGTTTAGAATTCAATTTTTCTATTTTAAGTAAAGGATGGTAAGATGGCAATTTTTGGCTTGTACATGCTTTAGTTGATTTTGTTAGTTTGGGTTTATCGAAATTATATATCAGTTTTCAACCAATATTTCTTTTCATATTTAATCACATTTTGACAGGTATTTTATTTCACCTTTGTCAGTGAACCAATCAAAATTTTGTGTGTATTTGCCAATATTTTGCCATGTACACTACAATGTATATAGCTTCTTTTAAAAGGTTTTCTAAAACAGTTGGATAGCGTCATTGCATTTGTTCTCATAATAATTCAAAAATTCAAATTATGTAGAAAGTACATGTAATTATAACAGTAATTCTTATTTTACTGAATTGGAAATTGGAAATATTGTTTGGTGGTCAAACTTTATTTCTACATGCTTTTCTCCATTCTCACTTCTTTCCTTTAAAGTATGCATATAATTTATAGGCCTGATATACTTGCTTTAATGAAACTTTACTACATCATATGATAAGTAGATAGATGGTCAACAGTTGGCTCAACTTCTTTGTCATTCAGACTGGATATATATTTGACCTTTGTCAATAGAGGTCACCATGTTGTATTGGACCACAGATACATTAACAGATAATTTTCTCTATGGGACTGGTCATTGTAAAAATTCAATTGTGGTCAGTTTTGTGACGAATTATTCTATTTTTCTGTCAACACAACTGATACTTTAGTTTCGGTTGGGGTTCAGACTAATTATTTTCTCATTTTTGTGGTTTAACTGTGTAACTCTTTTGTAAAATGTTTTGAAAATAAGACCAAGAAGAGACAGATTTTCCCAGCTACATGTACATGTACTTACTAGTCATAAGTATTTCAGTGAAATAAGGATCAAGTCTAGAGCTTTACAAAATATTAAAAAAAATGATAAAGAAAATGTATAAATCCTGCTGATTTTTGTTTAAACAAATCATAAGTTACATTTGTAAATGTAAGTGAAAAAGTTTTACTTTACCAACTTATTGTTGGTTAAAATCGAAGTAAAATCCTGAAGATTAATATCATTTGCTTTGTTATTTACAAAATGCATTCAATTAAATGCATTGATAAAATTCTTTTCCAACCAAAATATTCATTTCTGAGATGAAAGTTGACCAGACTTTCATTTAGACAACATACATTCATTTGATATAAATTTGCAGGATCAAATACACAGCTTAATCTAAAATCTCCTTCTACCCAAATTCAATACACTTTTCAATCCTATCTTTTTATCTCCGTTCATTCAGTAAAACTTTTCTTAAGAAGGCTTGATAGAAGATAAAGATTTATAAGACCTAAGGACAATTATGTTTTAAAATCTTTTTCATAGCTATATTTTACCTGTAGCGGTCAAGTAACCTGAGTGGCCATTAGGCTGGACATTTGGACATTGTTGTCAGTTTAATTGAATGGTTGGACATTGAAAGGCTGCTATTGAAATTCAAGCCGATAATTTAAATTTCAAAGCCCTTTTCTATTGAACTGTTTCACTTGTTGACTTGGTAAACATGCATTAAGGGTGCGTGGCTGTGTTCAATTTTTATCTCGAATGGGCCTGATCCAGTAAATTGCAGTCTTTTCATATGGCAATTAAGAAGCAAGGAAAAAGTTAAAATATTAAACTTTTTATTTGATCAATTTATGAGCTTTTAAAGTTTTATCAAATTTCTATTACACTATAACAATTTAAACAGAAGAATTTATGAATATTTTTTACGATAAGTAGAAAATAACAACAAACACGTATGTTTCTTACATAAGAAATTGTTTGACATAAATTGAAAAGTCTTGGGTTTGAGTTTGAAAACTCATCATGGTACATGTATCATCCTGAAATTCAAGCTATGAAATTTTGTTTACAACTTTCACCATGGAAAAACACTTTGTATGGAAGAAATTAATGAGCTTAAAACAGTAAGAATAAATTGATAAGCAGTTAACATCTTGAAAATAAATAAGATAATAGGTAGTAAAATAAAAATGCTTTGAAGATTTAGTTGTCTAATTAATAAAACATGTATCTCGCAAATAAGCATCATAAAATAATTTCTGTAATAGTCCCAGGATCATACAGCTACAAGTGTAATGGTCCCCTGTTACTAGTTAGCTATTGTAAAACTATAAGAGCATCTGTTCTTGATTCCTTGACATTTTTAAATCTAGTAATTGTTGATGCATGTACATGTACATGTTTATATTGGGTAATAATGATAAGGTTTATATTGGGTAATAACGATAAGGTTTATGGGCCAGATCCAACTCAATTCCATAATTTCACAATTCTTACTTTTTTTTCTTGGATGAATTGGTCTCTTTGGCAATCATACCACATCTTTTTTTTATGTCTATTTTTCTTTATATGTAAACATCGTGTTTAATATCAATAGGCTTAATTTTGTTCGCCCTACCAAACTATAAAATACCTAGTAATTATGAAAATCATTAATTTATATATATATATATGGAAATTAAAAAAAATATTATATCAAGCTCCAATTGTCAATACTTATCAATATTTTAGTTTCATTAAAACACATAAATACTTCAGCAATATATATACTACTAAGAGTTAAATTGACAATTCTTGCATTTTTCATCATTTAAATTTAAGCTGTTCTGAATATTTTCAAAAATTAAAGGGGGGGGGGGTCTAAATTCAAGTTTCCTGTGAGGTGTTACAGAGATTAGTGTTGTAAATTACAGTTGTCAACCATGGTTTGATAACAGCCATAAAATTATACCAATGGACCATTATATGTAGTGGTCAAGTATTTACACTATTAGAGTTTTATTGTCCAATAATAATGGGATTACAATTGATAAGACTAACTTTATTATTAGTTTATAACTATAAAATGTGATGTGAATTTAGATGGTAATTAATGGTCTCATAAATGTCTGGGGCTACCTGTCAAATTACAATTGACCAGTGTCCATTATAATTCTGTCCACACTTCATATAATGGGGAAGCTAGGCAAATATTTGTTACAGATAATTATTTAATATCTCATTTACTCCCTATTTCAAAATATTTTTAAAGGTCATTATACAATTATTTACATTCTTAAAATATTCAGCTTTAATTGAGTTTTATTAAACTAGACAACAATAAATGTTAAGTGCAGCATTGCAAACTTGAAAATAAATTGCACTTTCTGAAAATGATGTCATCATAAATATATTGTTTCATGGTACAAAGAAAGTAAAAAAAAGTTTGGGAACAAATTTAATGTTAATTTTGATTGAGTAAAATTTGTAATGAAGAATTGCATAAAAACTTCAAACGAACTAAAATAAATACAACAAAGCTCAATCCGTCAAACAGTAGGAAGTGACATATGGCCAGGGAATTGTGTCGGCCCATTACAGGTATCGATGATGTTAGAATCAGCCTGCGGCACAGGTACGTTTTCACCTTTGTCTGCCCAGGTGAAGATTTCAGGTGTAAATGAGGTGTGAAGACATTGATCTATCGTGTGGAAGATACATTATTGTGTACCTGTTCGTTGCTGACCACAATTGTTTGGTCGTCCCTAGGATAACTTTACGATTTGTCAGATCAATTAAATTCCTCGGACATTAGAGGTGATTTGGACATATTTGAGCGAGGGAATTATGATCCATGGTGATGGTGGTTGTTTGTTTTCATTTTATCCTATGTTTGATTGGTTGGCGAAGGAGCGATTTTTTTCTTCCGTCTAAAATCACTAATGATGAAAAAGACTCATTGTTTTTATTTAATGTGACACAGTTCAAGAATGTTTGCATATCTTTAAAAGTACATTTATGTGTGATTACTTGGTGACACCTACATGCGTCAGACTGAATTTCATATTTGACGAAATAATATTTTCTACTGTGACTCAAAACTGATCTTTGCCTTTTTCAAATCCAGAATTTCAGAATGCACTTGAAAGCATTAAAACAATAAATATAAAAATATTATTTTTGTCTCCTATGTGATTGAATGTGTCAACACTTCTCACCCCGGTGTTGACACACATGTTATAGTCATTAACTTGATTGTTGACACCTGACTATACCCAGGACACCTCAACATTCCACTTATTAATTGATATGGAGGTTTATCTTTCATTAAGGGTGGTAATTAATTTATGTATGTAAGTTATTGACCCTCATCAGTTTAATGGCTATGACCCATGTCAGATTCTTTGATAATGATTTTGTTTGTTTTTGTATGTTCTCTAGAGTTTTCAACAGTATTACGCAATATTAATATGTTAAAGGTTTCTGCTAATGTTATGCCTATATAGTCTTACATAATGCCATAATGCCACATAACTAACGTGCATCCTTCAAAGACACCTAAATTTGTTCTGGTTATTCCTGTTATAGGGAATATTGTTAATTAAAATAGCAATTTTAGTTGAAAAGAGAAATTCAATATCGACAGTTTATTAGACCTAGAAGTTGTAACACTATCCAATATAATAATTACAAGAGAATGATTATCTAATTTGATGCGTTTGATCTAGCTTGTAGGTTCCCTTAATATTGGGTTTAAAACAACAATAACCTTATTCGCCTTTCTTTGATATTGGCGGTAATTAAGTTTGGTAAACTATATATGTTTAATTCAGTTCATCTACTATGCATAAAGTTGATCCCTCTTGAATATAGATTTATGGAGTAAATTTTTTTCTACCACAGATCAAAGAATTTGTAGAATTTGCATCGATCCTCTCCTCACTTTTTTGAGCGCATTACTCAATGGCGTCATGCTTCAATGACTTCCTGTTTGAAGTTGCACAATTTGGAAAGTTGATCAATTAATTCGGAACCTCTCAAGCATATTAACTATTTTAATACAGCTACAAACTGCAACTAATATAATTTTCCAGTCCAGAGAAGTACGTAGGGGAGTCGATCACGGCTGATTGACATGTTCTATATTTGTACTTTGTGAAGATGCCTCCAGCTTAATTTTTACAGAGCTTTGCATTCTTAGTTCGTAATTATGTGGATGGACTTAGAATTACCAAAGACAAATTTTGAAATAAGCTCTACAATCTCCTTCAAGGTCATACAAGGTTGTTGTCCTTGACGAAAGACCATATCAATGGTTATTTGTCCATTTCGCTTCCTCTAGCTGCTTATTTCTCATTCTTCCAAACATTTGTAAGTCTATAACTAATTGCAAGGTCTTTAAATGTTTATTTATATATTTCAACTTCAAAGCAGCAATATTCTAGAAAAACAAAATGTTTTATATTTTGAAATGGCGACTTGACAACCAGAGTGTTGTCAGCTTCTTTTATCTTCACATTCTAGCATGCAATAGTATTTAGCTTAAGTGCTTACATGGCAAACCATCACTTGATAACAGTGCACTTTTATACTGTTTCAGGATGAAAATTATAATTCGAGATCAATTACCGCTTTGTAGTTCCCTTAGTGGAAATCCTTGACAAGGATTGTGATATTTTGAATGACATTTCAGTGACATTGGAAGAGGATTTTCATATTGACTAACTGTTAAAAACCTATTCATTATGTCTTTGAGTGTTATGAAGTCCTGCAGAGCATTGCAGTGTTGTAATCTTTAAATTTGCAGGGTTTAGGTTGATGTGGTTGTAGTGGAAATAAATGTTTTAGACACAAAATGAATTATTGTACCTATCGGGTGCTGAAAACTTATTTTAAGTATTTTTTGTAATGTACAGTGTTTCAACATTTGAATGAGCATGTAAAAGTTGGTAAAATGAGCAACCTTTGTATTTGTCCCATACTATATTATAATGCTGTATCAACCAAATTCTTTGAAAGATGTCAGTTTTTGTATCTTCAGTTTTTGATATCACAGAGGTCTTTTATTTCTGCATGCTCTAATGCTTCAAGGACAGATGAACTAGTTTGTAACACTGAAAGCTAAATCTTAAATTGGAACATTTTCTCATTCTGTAAGTTTATATATCATTTAAAATGTACCTCCTTGCCTCAAATCTGTTTTGTGATACCTTTTTGAACATCAAGTGATTACCACCGACCATATTACACTGTTTTAGCTCCTATTTCATCATGTCTCTTTATTCAGTGTTATATGCAGCTCTTGGATCTTGTTATTTTATCAAGTTGAACTTTTAACGATAAAGCCAATTTGCTTGATAAAGCCAATTTGCTTTAACTCGAAATTTATCTTTCGTATTTTACATGTGGTGCAAAATGATCCCACATTTTAGATGATAGCATCTTAAAAGAATTAGAACACTTGTAGCATAGGAGTTATATCACTCTACTAATAGTATTGTTTATTGTCAAGTTATGAAAATTAATGAGATTTTATAGCCATTTTACTGCAGTAAAAGCATTTAAATCGGTATCTGATGCACTTAGTTATCTGTGATGAGAATTTATTTAGATACATGATGCTCATGATGTTAATGCTTCTTTGTGGGGCATACATGTATTTTCCTGAGATTTATGTTTATTTTCCTCATCCTGATATTAGACATTAATCGGTTGCATTCTTGATGGAATAATCCTTTTTATAGATAATCCAAAGTACATACATTTAATGCTTGGATTTTGTGGCTGATTGACATTTAAAACTTCTGGGTTTTCCTGGAATGTGATATTATGTCATACTGTGTTAGACTTCTGTATAACCATTTTAATGAAGTATATCACAGAATGAATGGAATGGAAAATAATATTGTTGGGTGTTTTTTTCTTGTTTTCAATAAGAGATCTTATTAAAACAGTATGAGATTGTCAGGTTGTGGGATGTTTTCTCTTGTCAATACAAAGGTTTACTAATGTATTTTGTGGTATAAGGAAAAAAAAGTGAAATGAAGTGAAAACTCCAGGATTTCTACGTTTCATTCTTATAAAAGTTTGTGCTCACATAAATCATATTGGACCTAAACGATTGATATTCACACCAATATGCACTAGTATGCACAGGGCCATGATGCATTGCATTGCACTTATTTTTGCTGTAAGATTTTGTAAAGAGTTCAGTGTTTTCCTCTAGAGGATTAGATAAAAAATGAGCATTTTAAAAATCTGTTTCCTTCAAAAATATGAAATCCCCTATTGCTCAAAGTAAGGCATTTAAATATTTTCTGAGATTTATGTTTATTTTCCTCATCCTGATATTAGACATTAATCGTTGCATTCTTGATGGAATAATCCTTTTTATAGATAATCCAAAGTACATGCATTTAATGCTTGGATTTTGTGGCTGATTGACATTTAAAACTTCTGGGTTTTCCTGGAATGTGATATTATGTCATACTGTGCTTAGACTTCTGTATAACCATTTTAATGAAGTATATCACAGAATGAATGGAATGGAAAATAAAATCCTTTCAATTTGAGTTCCCATCCTTTCAGTTATTTCCAATCCTTTAAAAATGTCCGGGAAAATACAACAGTTTGATTTTTGTCCAATAACAATCCAGTGTCCATGTTGTCAATATGCCAGGTTATTTAACCAGCTGTTTGTTAAAAGTAAATTGTGTATTGGTACAGGTAGGAAGTACTATGTCATGAGAAGTGGTGTCATCTCTAACCTGAGGCTACACATGATGGATGGTCAATCATTAATTATAAAAACGAAATGATGGTGTTGTTCCTCTAAATCTGTATTTTGGTTTATATTGTGGAAGATGTGAATAATTTTGATAATTTGTAGCTGAGACACATCGTTTTTAAGTACATTCTATTTCTGTTTAAATTGAGAAGATTTATCTTGTGTACATGTTCAATTAACCCAATATATGTGCAGTTTAAGTAGAAAGTATAGCCATGGCAAATTCAGTGGTGTCTTCTAAGAGTCTAACTATGTCCAATGTAGGTCGTTGGAGCCTATTTTAAAACTAAAAAACTGTATCTCAATTTTCTGTATGTCATGTTGCTCTTAAAATGCCCATGTTTTGCCCATTATCTTTGTTTTGTCAAATGTACTTTTATGGTATTGTGAAAGCAATGATATCATTATTGTTTTTCTTGTTGTATTATAATCTTTCACTAATCCATCAACCACATTACATTTTAATGAAAATTCTACCTGCCCAACGGGTCATGCAACATTTAATTAAACAGATATCAATATTCAAACATTGACTTAATCAGTCTGTGTACTGATAACGCAAGAAGCAACGCTGATCACCTGTGGTCGTTAGACATACCTGTGACAATACCCCTGTACCCCGGTTTCTACCCTCGCCAAATACTTCTATTATAAACCAAACAAACATGTTCGTCATTGGTACTGGTTCAAGTCGAAAAGAGAGAATTTATCTTACTTGGGGAACATTTGTGTTTGACAAGGGTCGAAAGGTGGAGATAATCCCTTCCTTTTATTTACAAACTGCTTAAGAAAAAATTGAAAGGATTGTTTCATTGAATTTAAGTAATGGCTAAAATTTAGAATTATAAAGACGTGTTCCGCCTTCTACGACAGGGCTTCAATACTTTTGTTGACTTAATATTTTTCTGAGTTCAAAATTTCAATGAAATTTTAATATTGAAATAAAGTAAACTTTAACAAACATATATTTTGCGGCGTGTTCAATTGTTATTCCATTTTTGAACTAAAACGGAGACAGATTTTCTCGCTTTTCATTTTATTGATATGGATTTTTTCCATAGAACTGTACAAGACGATATTTTATCCTAATGGGAAATATTTTTTCTTGTCTAGAATATCGTTTACTGACCCGTTTTCTCATTGAATTTCAATTGCATGTTTATATTCACCTTTAGTGAGAAATCTTTGAAATCAATAGCTGTTTTGCCAATATACAGAAATTGAAGTAGAAATTATCATTGAAGATATTGTATATTTTAGTCAAGATAAAATGAAAATATTTTGATTGAATGTGTAGAAGTCATACAATATTATAAATAAGTCATCCTCTGAGTGAGTGCAGTGCAGTTTATAAAAAAATATTTAAAAAATGTGTCATTCCAAACAATATGAAACTGACTTGAAGTAACGGGAGAAATATTATCTTTGAATGACTGGATGTCTTGTCTTTAATATTCAAACTAAAGAAGTATTCTAGTATGGTGGCCTCTGAGTACTTGATTTGTCTTTGGTCAAGATATCTGACATTGTTCTGAGGTAAAATTTTTAACATTCAAGGCTGATTTCATGGTTCGCCTTCTGTCTTGGTAGATGCAGTTTGTAGCTAGTGTCAGGAAGTCAAAAGCTTAATTATTGATTTTTGTCATGTCTCTTTTTTCCCATTTATAACCAGTGACAATTTCAACCAAATAATTAAATTCTAGAATTTAACAAATTACTTAGGCTTGATGTTTGGATAGGTTTCTCATCAGTCATTTCTAGAATTCAAATTAAACGCATTTTGTACTTGCAAATTGAATCGATTTTCTTTCAAAAATATTTTGGCTCTATAAAGTTGTAAACTCAATACAGTATCAAGTGTACTTATAGATATAACTCTGGAACTCTCAAATTCTGATTTTGTGTTTTATTGACATTTTTGTGCTCATTATTCAAGATTTCAAGTTGAGGTCAAAAATTTAAGTGACTGTTTTTAACAAAATGCTGGCCTTTCATTGCAAGCATGTTTGTGCAAAAAGGCATTCTGATAAATCATTTCTATTTAAGGATGGGGAATAAGTAAAAGATTGTTTTTCAGGCTAAATATTTATCTGAGAAAAACAGGATTAATCAACTATTTTTGTTTTCAATGTTGATCAATATATTAAAAAGTACTGAGGGGGGAAAATGTAAAGGAAATTTGCTTTTGGTTTTTTGATCACAAACTAATTAGATAGATTGATATGATAAATCTTCTTGTTTACAAAATAATATAGTGTTTTCCCTTGGAGGATAATGGCGAACACCACTCGGCAAGTAAAAAAGTAAGTCACAATAGGACATCATTTACTGTTTGTCGTATCCTAAGATTGAATACTCTGTCCATAATATAATGAAGGGTTTCAAGCATTGGTACATAAATAATAGATTACTACGATCGGAAATATAATCAAGTATGGATTAGCGTTCATTAATCACATGACTCTGATTTAGTTGGGCAGGAACATAGTATTATAACAGGAGATTGAGTTGTCAAAGCCAGCACTCTAGTGATGGTCAGCCTTAAAAGCTTTTCCACCGAGATCGTATTTTAGAACAAAATAATTGTCTGGATTAAGAATTTACTGTGTTAAAAGAGATGTTGGACATTGTACTGGACACTATTGATGGCAGATAAATCTTGTCTCCTATCGATTTCTCTCATTTTGATGTGAGAAAAAGACGGGAATTCTTTTTTTTTTTTGCAAATTTACGTCTTGGACAAGGAAATAAAGTAATCAGAATGAATTAAGCAAGAAGTGGAAGCATTTATATTATTTTTTAAGAGACATTTGTTAAGGGAAGGCAACACTTATATAATAACCATTAACCTTATTTAGCTTGGACCAATTTATTTACTAGACAGTATAAGAGACATTAACCTCCTAATTAAGCTTTGACCTGAGTTCTGGCCTGAGTCCTAGACTTAAACATCTTAAAAGAGGGACGAAAGATACCAAAGGGACAGTCAACTCATAAATCTAAATCAAACTGTCAATGCCATGGCTAAAAATGAAAAATACAAACAGACAAACAATAAATAGTACACATGACACAATAAAGAAAACTAAAGAATAAACAACACGAACCCCACCAAAAAACTAGGGTTGATCTCAGGTGCTCCGGAAGGGTACGCACCCATCGTGTTGCTTATGTGATTACAAATCCGGTAAATAGTTTAATTTGGTAGGTCACATTCATGAAAGGGAAAGGGATTGTAGTTACTACGTAAGGAACATATCCGATATCATAAAGCTTGCACCAATTCTGGACTGTATCCTTGACACTTTAGTTTTGACCTGAGTACTGGACTGTCCTTGACATTAACCTGACGATTCAGCCTATCCTGACATATCATTCTCAAATCCACATTCTTAAATTATATTGTAATGGCCTGATGTATTCTACACAAATTGCTCTGAAACAAGACAACAGCATTCAATGTTCTGTAGAAAATCCAACATAACATCATTAAAACAGTCTGTTAAATGATGCTTTCTATGTAAATAGTGTGCAGAAGATGATTTTCAAATAATTATTGTTTGCCAATTCTCTTAAAATTACAAGCATCATTGAACAAGAATACTTTGATGGTACTCCTACAGGGAGCTGTTGATCACATTATTGGGACATGAACATTTAGAAAGACAATATGAAGTTATACAACCATACAATAAACTATATTGGAAATACAATTATGTTTTTTTTCCTTCTGGATTTTTTAATAGTCTTGGGAGTGATCATCTGACATGAGCGTTCATTTGTTTATTTTGTACAAACAAAATACCTTAAAACTTAAGTTTTATCGATGAATGAATTGTGTTTATAGAGGGAGAGAAACATTTTATCAATGGTCAGTAAATGATTTGTGTGTTTGAATTATGTTCTATTTATAGAAACAGCAGCCATTTTGGTTGTGACATCAATGTTGTAATGGTGGTTCATCTTGATTTCAATTTAATGTAGAAAATAACTTTAAAGTTTTTATTTTTAAAAGAGAAAGAGAAGATCTAGGAGTTAAGGCTATCATAAGAGACTCGGCCCATTACTTTGTGACTCAGTTTTCAAAATAGATAACATATTCCTCCACATGTCACCTGTAATATTTCATTTCAACGCTATTGATTTCTTAAAAATTCAAAAATTATTTAATTCATTCACTTAATTCAAGAAATCAGCAGGCTCTAGAAAATTGATCTGTTCAAAATTTGTGTAGAACCCCAGGAAATTCCTTATGATCCAAAACAAAATTGTAAATGTCTTGGATTGTCAGACAGAAAATTTAGTGAAACGCTTCACTCAAGCTTAAATTAAAACCAACCATGCATATGATTTGAGAAAAAAAGACTTATTAGATTTCTATTTGAAAATTTTGTGACATTTAATACCTAAGATGAATGATCATGTAGACTTTTTATCAAGGTCAGATATTCATGGTTAAACCGTTTGTATTTTGACTTAAAACTACATTTTGTAGATTTAACAATAATGTTAAAGAAGTAATATAAATATATGAGTTTCAGAATAAGAAAATGTGATGGTTCTGTGTGTTTTCTCTTTTCACAATTTTAAGAATGTATGATCAGTTTTAGAGATATTTCAGTGACTTTAAGTTTAATTTTGAGGAATTATATCTGTTGATAGATTGCTGTAGGAGCCATGATGAATTTAGGGTAAAATTTTCAAGCCATTTCCAATAATCGTAGAATATTTTTTATGCATTTGTATGTTTCTCAGATCAGAAGACCTAAAATCAGAAGATAAATAACTTGAACATCTCTAAGTCTTCGTAAATAATGATCAAGGAAAATTTGTAATTCTATGTACGGACTTCTAGACATTTTTCGATAGATTTTCTTTTCCAAATTGAGCTTTTTGTATTCCACCAACTTGTAATTTTTTAAACCATGAACATGTACAACTGGAATTTAAATGGTTTCAAAATTCTCATTTAGGAATACGTGAGCAAATTGCTTAATAAAATCGTGATTTTTATAGAAATAACCCTTTGCCATTTTCATCATTTAAAGGTTGTATCTTAATGCATCGGAGTTAAAGTAAACATTACATATTACATAATGCTGGGTGATTACAGATGATGTTTTATAACAAGGTATAAAAATCTCTTCATTCTCCCCTTCACAACTGATCATTAAACAATATTTAACACCTTTTTGTGACATTCTTTTATTGCATCAGTATTTTTTATATACCTCAAAATAGTGCTAAGTATACTCCATTTTATCATTTTATGGGGGTAGAGTGTGAAGCAGAGGAGATTTATATGTCAGTGACAGAACAAATTGACAAGATTGAAATTTACGATCTAACGATGATGGCAAAATACAAGTATTTTATTGTTTAAGGGAGGTATTTTATTATAGAAACATATAGAAAATTTATGATGCTCTTCTGACAGTGGGATAAGTACAATACAGTCATTTTATAATCATTATTTGAAGAGTTTTTAGTGGGAAAACTTCAGAACTGATTGTTTTCTCTCCCACTGTGATTTGTAGAAGTAAAACCAATGAATGGAAAGTGGTTTTTTTTTGCAGAGGTTTACATATTTTCTATTTTTTAGAATAAATTTATTTTTAGGATTATGTTTTTTTTGTGCTTTAGTTGCTCCTTTTTGACTTTTTCTTATCAATTCTGCCAAATAAAAAAAATTATAAAAAGAAGTTTTCATGTTATCTCATAAAAAATAAAGTAACATAAAAAAATAATAAAAGAATCTCAAGTATATGTTATATCTATTAGAAGCTAGAAATCCAAATAAAACCATCAAACATTTGTTCATTTGATAAATCATAATCTTACATCATGATGTCCTAATCAACCATTACTAATCAAGTTAAGCAAGCTGAATCAGGAACTGGTTCCCAGTTTCTCTGGTAGTTACATTGGTCCCCACTTTACATTTCAGTTACCATTCCGTGGATTAATCCTGTGAAAGGTAACATTCTTTGGGGTGGCAAGAATTCCAGCTGCTTACATTATAGTTTAGCTATATTTGAATTTTGAAATACTATTGAAATTTAATCACAGATACAAATGTTGAAACCTGCAAAAGTGGAAATTGAATTGATTTAATCCATCAGTAAAATACAGAATTTTCAATATTAAAAAAAAAAGAAATGACAAAGAGAAAAAAATTAAGTCAATAGAAAAGAGAATGGATGAATGTTTTGGACCAGGCAACATACATAAAGTACAAAATCTGATGAATTTCTATGGTAATTTAAAACATGCTGCATTTTATTTTTGCCATATATTGCATACAATGTTCCTGAAAAGTCTGCATCCATTGACAGCTTAAATTATACGATACTACTAGTCTGCATCCTTGGGAAGCTTGTTTTATATGATTTACTGCTTTTTCAATAGAATCAAGAAGGGTTTATATTTCTTATTATATTCATACTCTATACCATTATACCATGTTGATTAATATTAAACAAATTTCAAATTATTTTATGGGGATCTGTGAATATCCAATAATTTGTGACAATTGTTCATCAATGTTGGTAACTTCGTCTGACATTTGTATTATCTCTCTCTGGTGTATTTCTCTTATAAAGTTACTTATCTGGTCAAACAAAGGATAAATTGAACTGTCAAATCCACGGAAATATCATTCCAGTATAAACATGATCATTTCCGATAAAATTAAAGTGATAATTTCCTGCCTGGGAAGAAATTGAACATTGTCTCGGAAAACCCCAAATAAATTGGATTTAATTCCACTAGCAAATTTGTTGTATATAGTGTTGCCCGGCAGAAGTGTTTGTTATTAGCTGTAATAGTGACAAACTTCACTTAGCAAATATTACAAAAGTGCTTTATTGGTAAATCTTAGCTGAACATTTTTCCAACAATTAGATTTTTTTCCATCTACAAGTAATGACTACCGCTGGGACTTGACATCAAAGACAGGTTGTCGTGGAAATTGTTTGTATTCCATCTTTTTCTCCGCTATTTCTTGGAAACAATTTCATTATTAAATGGTGTAGACCTTTTAACGTAAATATTTGTGATTGACCTCTTGGATTCATTCTTGCCATTTTGTAATGGAATTAAAAAATATAAAATGACATCACCCTTTTATAGTATTTTTTGTCACGTAGAATATTAGCTGATTTTCTTTTGATATTTTCCTATCTAATGATTTAAGAACATTTCGCACATTTCAAGTACATAAAATAGATGCTTAACATTAGAGCATTAGGTACTCTAAACTTTGGTTTTATTTGATATAATTGTATGATAAGAAATCATCCCTAATTGAAATAAGTCAAATGAAAATAAAACCTAGATCTGGTGAATTACTCCCCCTTTATATGCATTTTACACATTATTTTGTTTCCAAAAAATTGGGGGTTTTATATGTTAAGGACCAGTTATGTTTTCAAAACAAGTTGATACATATCAGCTGCAATGAAAGAATATTATAGCAGCATTTGCTAAAACAGCCGCTGTATTGTATAAAGATCAGAGGCATTGACCTATGCCACCCATGTCATTGAAAACAAAAAAGATTACTTAACCCAGACAAGATATTTTTTATAAAAGGTTTGCTTTTAGACAGGACATGTAAAATATTAACACAAGTATAAAATACAACAAAACACCCATGTCAGTGACCCTACAATTAATTGGGAGTTTTTATGAGCCAGAAAGGAAGTAAGGATATTTTTTATTGTATGATAATGTGAAGCCTCAAGTCTATGGTGTGTTGATAATTAGGTGATAAAAAATCTACATCAGTAGTCTTAATTTTAAGATAAAATGTTATCAGATAAAATCTTGAAATTATACTCTGAGAAAATCTGCTATTGTCTGAACCTAACTTTGAAAATAAACTATGTAAAATTAAACATGGTTTTAAACCTGCATATATTTGTAATTTATACAATTGATTGATCGGTTTTTACCAACGATCCATAAGGAAAGTGTTTCATACATATTCAAGATGAGAATAAATTAAGTTGTAAAAGTCAAAACTGTATAAAAGGTTTGAAATTTGGTTTACCACTAGAAAAAGTGGTTAAATTGGATATGGCCTTGTATAAGCTGCAATCAATGCATCATGTAGAGACTACTGTAAACCAACTTATTTTCACAGATACTTTATTTCGCGTTTTACCCTTTCTTGACCACTTCGCGGCTTTTTAATTTTCGCGATTATCTGATTTACTTGAAGAAGTTTATTAAGGAAAGATCAAAGATTGACATATTCACGACGATTTATATTCGCGTTATTTTTCTTCTCGCGAAAAATAAATTGCTCGCGAAAATTAGTTGGTTTACAGTATTGTGGCTTCTTTTTCAGCAGGCTTTTCACTTTCCAAATATGGATAAAAACTTATATGAAAATAAAAGCTTATAGATACTAATTAACACATATAGAAAACTCCACTTTCATATGCCTAAAAAGAAACAAACAAAGATGGGAAATTTGTCAGTAAGATATAGAATAAGTATAAATAAGATATTTATGAAATTAATTGTTTATTTGTGTTTTTCAGTGGTATTATTGGATTCTACAAAAACTTCTAGATTAGGATGGACAACACAGAGAAATGGACCAACAGATCAGTCAAATTATGGGGTAAGCTTTTATTCATGGAGGTCAGAAAACGAGAAAAGTGATGAGTTCAGGCCTCATTGAAATGTTGTATTCTTCTTTAATAGCAGACATAAGCTGATGGGTTTCCTTTCCTAGGTATCAATGAGGTTTATGGTATACAACGCAGTTACAGGTTTCAGTGTCCAATTAATATTTACGTTGTTCTTGGAAAATTTAGAAAATTTGTGTGAAGTTGGACAAAAACAGTGTAGGAACCCAACTTAATGTATCAAGTTAAGCCTTCTTAGACTCTTATATTAAAGTTGTTAAATCTGTCAATCAAATTATGGTTCCTAGCTTTTTGTTGTTTTGGATATCTGAGTGCTCATGGGTTAGCAACCTTGTGTCTTTTGCTGTTAGATTTCACTCCCACTGTAATTACACTTGATGTGTTTAACTTGACAATAGAACATTGTGATGAACAGGAAGGAACATTAGGTTTAATCTCTTCTTTTGCTCTCTTGTCTTGTCACATACATTACATAACAACGAGGACAATACAACACAATATTTCTATATTTTTCTCTGATGATGACTAATATTTCCCACAGGAGTTTTTGTCAACACGAGTTTATCTGTTGAAAAGTATGGATTTGTTCCATTGACGGTTTTGTCACATGCCTGACACAACATTGCCGTTAGACTGATCCCTGACAGACTGCAGTCCTGTTAACTACAAATTTTCAGATAAAGATGATGAAAATTTTAATCAAATAGAAAAATAATTTCTGAAAGAAGCACACTTCACTACTGAAAACTATGGTTTGGGAATAAAAAAATATGGAAACCTAATTAAGACAGCGATCTTTGTTGACAGGGTCATGTGTCCTTTGCAGGCTTGATTAGACAGAAAAAATGTTTCTCTCCCTCAGGGAGTACATAGACTTCATTATTATGGTAACTAAGGAAGTCAGTGCTTCCATAGTAACAAGAAGCTTCTTAGTGAAAGTTCTAATTCTTAAGCAGAAGGTTACTAGTAAATAGATTCTGAACTTTTTCTGTTTTTAAAGTTATTTATTCTATGTTGTTTACTGCCTAAACAATGGATATTTTCTCATGTTAATTTTTTGAGAAAAAATGCATTGAATATAAAAAAAAAATATCATGTGAATGACACTGAAAATGAGCACAAGCTTAAAATTTTACCCCAAAAAAAGAAAATTAATAGAAAGACTTGCTGAACCTGTAGTGAACAACTTCTAAATCTCATGTTGGTAAAATTCTCCCAATAAAATATTTTCAGTAATCAATAAGGCCACACTTAAAAATATTTTGGTTTGCCCAAACCCTACCCAAAGGTTGAGACAGTGGATAGGTAGGTAGGCATTTTTTTTTTCAAAAAAAGAAATTTAAGTATCAGATGTATATTGGTCTTCATAGATATAGGAAGATGTGGTGTGAGTGCCATGCCTATTTGATTAAAAAAACCTTCATCAAATCAGGACAATAAAAGAATTTGTGTAGGCAGCTTTTTTCTGGGTAGGTAGCGTTTGGGCAAACACACCTATTACTTATTATGGCCTAAGTTCTGCTGGTTTGGTTTCGGATCACTTTTCAGGCTTCTAAAATATATATAAAAACTATTAAAAATAGCCTTCATGATTATGAGTAATGTGAAAAACCATATCCCTATTTCACTGAGATTTCAGTCAAGATCTCTGCATGTCATTTTGTCACAAACTTATCTTGAGGGGTTTCCACTGCATGTATGAAATTAAATAAAATCTATGCAAGAATTTTTTTTTTTTGAAACATTAAAGATTTTAAGATATCTCCTGGGAAAAATGAAACTTGAAGATATTGACAGATTAAGAGAACTTAAGTATGCTGTGTAAAATATCAACATTGGAATGCTTTGCACTTTAATTCACTTGATATAAATTCAAGTTTCAAATTAAAAGATGTCTCGATAACAAATTGTTGCAACTAAAATGCATTTCAAAGAGAATTTGACATAAATTGATAAACATGAAGCTTCAATTGGACATGCAAATATTTCCTCCTTCAAATTGAAGAGTTCCTAACTGGTAGACATTTTCTGATCTTGTTTCCCTTATAGAATAAATGTGCTCTAAGTGGTTATGTCAAATGAGAAATTATTTTCCATAAGTGAAAGAGTTGGAAAGACTTCAGAAAAGCTTTTGCATTTTATTTTAAAAAATGAACCAGAAAAATCAATGGGTTTTTATATGCGAAAGTTAAAAAAAATATGGAATTGGTTGTTAAGAATGGATATTAATAAGGGAGCGTCACAGATGAATAAATTTTAAGAATTTTAATTTTTTTTACTAGTTGCCAGATGTAATATGTTATAAGCAGCATTATATTTGGTGTGTGAAGAAATATATAATTATAAAATATATAAATTCAAATTTTTTTTTTTAGTCTTATAAGGTCACCGTAAAAACCCTTACATTTATTAAAATACAAAGTGTAGCAAAAAACAGTTATACGATAATGTATAGAATATATGCATCTAAACTGGCATCTGACAGTTTGATTTAATGCAATCTTCCTTGAACCTTAAAAAATAATTTACAATTCATACAAGTGGCCATTGAAATCACCACATAAAAGTAATAAATGTAACTAAACGTTTTTTCTCCCTCATAACAATGACATACTACTGGTGCAGTATTAAAAATAGCATTGTAAATGGGTATTCAGGGTTCTTTATAGGACAATTTGCACCTTTAAATTGCTTTATTGGAAGAATTCATTAAAATTTGGGTTGTAAAGTGACGATAACACTGTAGGAAAGAGATGCATATACACAGGATCTTGATAGATTATATTTTCAAATTTAAAAATCCAATCAGAAGCTTAGTAGGGGATGTTTTCATAAGTGTAAATATATATATAATTGTCTAGAATTTAACGCTTGTATATGTGATTATGTTAGTTCTGTGTTTTCTTGTTCTGAATTAAAAGTCTCGGTGGTTAAATCGGTGGTTAAATCTGCGGCGTTAATTCAAAAAGTTATAAATTGACATATGATGCTTTTTCAAATCTCACAGTTGGTAGTAGTCGCCAGAAAAGTAGTTAAACATTATGTATCTGAAATAATTCTGTAACTCTTAAATTATAGTTAAATATCAAACTGAACATATATCATGTATATGATGTTTATTTGCGATTTTAAAGCACAATAAACTGCAGGGCATAAATGTATTTAGATATTTGACAGAGTAGGTATTTTCCTTAGGAGAAGGTATCTGACTAAATAGCTTTCTATTTTGATGATCCTTGAATTGCCATCATGATCAACTGACTTATCAACTATAACAGTTCCTTAAAAACCTTGCTCAAGATTCCCTTAAATATAGGGACTAAGTTCATAGGTATATTATGATATCTAAAAGATATCTACTACTTATCCAATTGTTTGGTTTAGAAGCTTGCTGTATTCAGCATTATGTTACAGTCTAGAGAGACTTAATCTGGTCACTTCAGATTTTGGGAAGTTGTACTTCCGATTTGTCTCTGAGTTCTAAATTTCTTTGAATAACACTAGCTACATTATTGTGAATATGGTATTGACTACAAAACACCAGCTGTGATATTCTGATTTGAATAAATGTTTTTGCATTAAATTAAATGATTTTTACCTATTTATCCAATTACATAATTGGTCCATTGGGATAAAGCTCTTACTAATTGTGTAATTCCTTTGTTTCCAAGACAATTAAAATCGTTGTTGAGCTAAGAGCTTCTTTATTCTGTTGTTTTCATAACCTTTTTGGGAAAACTGTCAAACAAAACCCTTATCATCCATATATGGAAAATTTGGCAGGACACGCAAGTAAATTAAACATTATCTACGTTTGTATCAGTACATTTGACAAGAAAATTATTCTCTTGTATTCAGTAACATATTTGCATTGCTAGATTTGCAGATCAACTGCGGCTGATATTGTTTGGGACTTTATTGTGCATTTCAATTGGAAATATATTTATTGTCATTTAATAGTGGTTTTCAATTTCTTATCTGTACTAGCAGTCAGAGAGAGATACAGTGTTTTTAATTTAGAATATTAATTGGTACAGATGACGATTAAACAGCTGCCTACAAATACATCACATCTACATGTAGTTTGTATGATAACATACTTTTTCATGGCAAAGTTTCATTGATTTAGAGCGCAAAAAAAACCTAAAAAGGTGCAATAAAAATACATGTGATTGTTTTAGAAGGAAAAAAGAAGGGGGCATTGAGGCTACAATATAAGATTATCTCATGAGTATATGTCCAAGTTTTTCCAACATTAGAAAAGTATAAATATCTACAAGTTGGTGTACAACAGTTTAAACTAGAAGTTATATACTGGCTCATGGTGTAGTACACTGAATTGTCAGTAGAATTATGAGGACATCAATATATAATCAAAGATAAAATTAAGTTGCGAATTAGTGATGAAATAACGTTGATTTTGGCTGTTCTGTTCTTAGCCCTTTTGAATTCTGTGCTCTTTTAAGTATACTACTACTGTTGGTCTTCACTCAGGAGCTTATTTTACCTGATAAGGACTATTTTAAAAACGCAGTCTCATTACAAAAGTTTTTGGGAAAGATTTCATGGTTATTTGTAAGTGCTAAAAGATGAAATTAACAGTGTTATTAAATCCTGGGTGTATTAATTTCCATATATAAATTTATCCTAAATCTTTCTCTCCAGTGAATCCGCCATCTTAATTCTTTGTCAAACTAATAATAATGCATTATGATTGCATGGGGCCCTCAGTGTCGAACACTGTAAAGTACATCACATACACTTCTAATAAATCTTTAGAAATTGAAATTACACAGAGCAAACAGTTATGTCATAATGAAAAGAACAAATTGTTCATCTGTAGAAAAGATTTGAAGAAAAAAAAAACTTGACATAATTTCCAGTGTGTACATATTGATGCACATCGCGTTGCAGTAATTGTCAGTTCAATGTTATGCCTATCTCTCAGTTCCATTGAAGAGCCTTCTCGGTAATCAAACATATTCTGCATTATAACTGTGATTTTTAACAGCTAACAAATGTTTGAACAAGAAATTGTGCTAAAAGCAATTGACTGGTTTTTATATTCATTTTAGTTATATTTGATAAAAAAGTTATTTTATTGATTCAGTACAAATACATGTTTGTATTTAAACAAATTTGCTTTAAATCATTTTGGTCCATATAGATTATAATTTATAAGAAAATTGTCAAAGTATTTAAAATTACCATGAGATTCAGTAAACAGAGGTCCTAGTCTGAAAGACATGGCAACAGTTTTTGTCAGTAAAATAGTTTAGAAAATATAGATGTGATATTTCTGTTGTAATTCTTCACTAAAGTTTAAAACATATTAGAACAGGTACATTTTAACATTTATATTTTTCTTAATTATTATTGGGGAAAAAAGCTTAGTGTTCAAGGAGGTGAGGGCCATAGGGGTTCTGATCCTGAAATCATGGGCTTAAAAACATGAAATCCAGAGGTTCGAATTTAACAAAAAGTAAGATCCAGAAAGGGTCAACACAGAGTTTAAAAACGCCCGAACCTGGGGTCCCGAAAAAAATCCTGCCCCCCTTCCCCTCTTCCCAGAAATTTAAGTCCTGCTTATAAAAGCAAGTCATTTCAGGTTTATTTTCATCAGCACACTGTTAATTTTCTATCTGTTGCCGATTTTCCCAGCATTCATTGTGCTCATCTATCTCCCTAATTTCTTCGTGCCGACACTTAATCTTATTTTATTTTTGTCAGTACCGCTAATTACATCATAATGACATAAACTTATGGTGTGGAATCCCCTCTATTTGTAAGGATAATTACAACCTCGTTAATCACATTTGTCATATAACATCAGTTTGTCATACTTAAAGTAATTATAACCCAATATTTCATTTTAATTGTTGATTAAAAACCAAGTCACCTGTTTAGGAAGAACTAATGCAAATTGAGTTTAAAATTAAACTTTTTTGTCAATTAATGGTGGAAATTCAAGTCGAATGGAAATTTTCTGCAAAAAGCAAAATGTCTACAGATAACCAAATATGAGAATAATATCAGGATTTCGCAGAGAATTTTGGGCAAATGAAAATAAAATAATTTTGAATTGATATGTGTTAAAGTAAAAGAAAAATGTTAGCTAGCTCAGTCTTCTTTTACAAATGTTTAGTTCTGTTGTTGACTGAGATGAACTTGATGCATACTGTTTATATTGACAGTTTGTTTTTATTTTATAACCTATAATGACCATAATGGGAGAGGTTGCATGTTATGGTGGAGCATTTGTCCATAAAACATGCCTTGAGTGATATAATAATCAATTTATAAGCTTTTATGTTCAGCTTTAATGTCCATTTTCTCCATAGATATTGATGGAAACTTCTGACCATATGTCTAATGACCTCTGCAAGGTTCCTAAACCATTGTAGTAAATTACAGAGTTATGGCCCCTGGAGGAACTTATGACCATAGAGAATGAGGTCATCGTGTGTATTGGAGACACAATTTGATTTTACATCCTGGTTTGTTCTGTAATATGATTTAGATGACATGGAGGAAGTGTCTTTTCACACTGGCAGAAGATATCATTACTGCTAGTTAAAGTAGTAATTATGTGTCCTCAGAAAGATAATCGGTAACCTCAGGGGAAATATGGATTATTGAACAGCCAATTCACAGGGACATGATGACACATACAAAAATCATTAGGAGAATTATTTGAAAATACTTTACATTAAAAAAAAACTCAAATATACTGGAAAGGCTCAATTTTTTCGCAAATTAAAAATTTATGTGATAAACACCAGAAAAATATCAACATATATTCTATTCTGATATAGATCATAACATAAGACAAGTAAAACATGAAAATGAAACTTCCTTCACAGGTTTAGTCTGTGAAATTGTGAAATTTTATCTCTGTGAAAACTAATGCTTTAGCTTTACGGTAATAGTAATGTAGTGACATGTCCAAAACCCAAACGGACATTTTTAATGATCGAAAGTTGTTCAAAATTGAAATGACCGTTTTATGAAAAATGTCTTGAAAAAAATAATTCTATTAGACCGTTTGAGGCTGAGAGCAGCCGGTCTTTTTATAAAAGTTCCGGTCATGTCCGAAATATATGACCGTTTTGGAAGCCTTGATGTAGTCCATGTCTTTTTGCCTAATGTCTGACTTCTGATTAAAAAAAAGATCCTTGTATTGTTAGTCAGTCAGTATCCTGTAATCAGTTAAAAATTAGTGTTCTTCCCTCTGTCCCTGAGGTTTTAACAAAAAAATAGAAAATTGTCAATCACATAACACTTTTTTTGTAACATAACTCTTTTTAATTTGTCATCTAAAGCTTCTGCAGACACATGCATCTTCTCCAGAGACTTCAAGACAAAATTCTACATTTTTCATGTGTACAGAAAAATTGGTGGTTTTTAACATTCATATTTGATTCTCTTTAATTGATCTGAACTTGACAATTCATCATAGAATGTCTTTATTTGAGTTATGTCCCCTGGGAACCATTATCCTGACTTTGACAAATGACTTCTTCAGCAGGGGACCAGTATAGATGATGATAAATGCAGATTTTGTATAATATATAGATAACATAAATCATAGTTCTTGGTTTAAAAATGACAAATGTAGGAGAAGGGATGTGAGAACTTGAAAGTTGCGATAAATTAGCTAGTTAATTTTAGGTTAAAATGTTGATTTCGTGGCTTTAAAACAGTAGGTGGCACCTTATAACTTAATTTGTTCTGAATGGAAGACAGATGAAAGTCCAATGAAGTTAACTCAAATATAGTCTATTCTTCATGTATTTTGACCAATTTGTGGCCGCTGGTTTCTTACTCTTACTTAGGGTTGTTGTCTCATTGACACATTATCTCCATTTCTATTCTCAATTTTATGCCATAAAAGAATTGGCAGTGACAATGTAAAACATCCAGGCTAAGATTCTTCTGACCTTGTAGCGGATTCAGGAAATTTTTTAATACATTATCCTTTTCATTCTGTTCAAGTCAGTCTTGTATCCAGAAATTTTTATAAGGGGCCAATAGGGAGCCCACTGACTGCTGAAGTGGGGTCCACAGTGATTCCCCATATAAATCAACCAAGTGTATTCCCCATAAAAATGGGAACCCTTCAAAAACCCTCTAAATTGGTCTCTGCAAATGGCCTCCAATATCCTGACAGTGTAGGAGTATGAAAGTAGATTTGAACAGAAAATTTAAGATTTGGAAAAGAATGTGACATCATGTCACTGAGTGAATGAGAGATCACCCCAGACATTCCATAAAACAAACCCCCACTGATGTAACAGCTATCAGCATCACATGTTATCAGAACAGCCATCATACATAACCTAAAAGATATTGACACAAATTGACTCAAAATAATGAGTTAAGTGGTTGTAATTATATGTTTTAAACATGGTAGGTGTTTTGTTGGTCTGGGGTTGACATTTATTGTCCTCAATATAGTTATCTAACCCAAGTGCACACACTGATATTATAAGTGACTGTCTGTTCGAGTGTAGACTTTATGATATAAAATACTTTTCTATCTTTAATGATAATTTTGGCTGTCTGTGATGCCTATGATAAATTGTACTAATTGCAGTTTACACAGAATAGGTGGTCTGTGATAGATTTGTTGAGGAATTTTTGTTTATCTAAATGTATTATCATCCTGAGATAATACTATTCACATTCATTTAAGCTAAGTTGTTGAACAAAGATTATTCATTTGCACAAGTTCGGCTTGATTGCATTTTTTTTTTAATTTGCTGTTTTCATATATATTGGTTAATTATACAGTTTTCAAAGTCATTCAAATGCTGTAGCATTTATTTCATTAATTTTTATATATTTTATTTATGATTGATTCTGCATTTATGATTGGTATTATGTACCTCACTTGGGAATTTTAAAACCTATATATGATTTTATAGTTGAACATAATGAACAGTGTATGGGCTTATGTGATTTTTCAAACACAATTGTATTTAATTAAAAAAAAAAATTACATATTGGCTGCAATTTATTTCCCCATGGTATATTTGAACTTCTAAAATATTGATATTTTATTTGCAGCATTTTCAAAATATAGGTGACTATCAGATCTATGGAATACATGTACTTTAAATTTAAGCATTGTTTAAAATATGGAAGGATTATATGTTAGATAGGGAAGAGATAATATTTCGGATAACTCCAAGTTCACATTACTGAGCTTCAATACAAATATTTGTCATGTCAATCATACTGATAATATATCTTAAATTTGAACAAATTATGTCTGATGTCCAGTGTGGTTGATGATTAATTTGTGAATAAGTAGGCGTCAGGACACCTTGCGGGGTCATGACAGGTCACGGGTAAAGTGACGGTGGAAGTTCCATTATCAACCATGTTTGTTTATTTTTTGACAATTTTGGGTTCATATCTGTCCGATAAAAATTTATATGCATTCAACAAACATATCTACTGTGATGACGAATGATTACAGCAGCGTGTGTCATCATTTTCAACAAATTCCGATACCCGATTATTTGACTTGTACTATTTTGCTTGTAAGGACGGAACTTGTGGTATAAAGCTTGCTTAAAAGTACGATAAGATGGACTTTTTGTTCATTTGAAGTTTGCATTAGTGTTAGATTTATGAACTTAGCTGTTGGTATTAAGATATATCAAAAGAAGATTGAACTACATGTACATGTAATAACAAGGACATTTATCTTGACTCGGCACAGGAGTTGTGTAACTCCAATGGAATTTCGTACACTGTAGAAAGATTTAAGGACGGACTCCATTAAGATTTTTGTGTATAATAAAAAGATGTTTTGTATTAATGATTGATTGATCTTTATCTGACTGAACAACTTGACATGATGAAAATTATAAAAGTTAAATTCCTTTTCCTTCACAAACTTATCTGAATTAGAGGTAATTTAGGAGACTTGGTACTTGTCTATGATATATTACGCTCCTGGTGGGATTTTTTTCACCACAGTACAATAAAAGTTTGTTAGTTAAAGAGGGGTCAACATAGAAATGTCCTAAGATGTTTTGTTGAACAAAAACCCGAGAAGTCACTGTTTTAGAGGGGTCATTGCACTACTTTAACTATTCTTTTAGGAGTTGGGTGCAGCTTTCATGATTTATTTTTGAGTCGGCAAGCCCAAAGATCAACTTTTCCAAAATATGAATTGGATTCTGTTGGCTTGTTGAGACGAATTTTACAAGCCTTGGATGTAAGACTTGTAGTAAGCGTGAAGACTGTATGTACAATAAGGTTCCCTTTGTAAGTAGAAAAGAAGATGGTAGAAATCGTGAAGCAGAAGTCACCTTTTGGTTGGCTTAAACAGTCTTCCATCAGAAATGCAGCTTGAGGATAAAACTAATTGTCAATTATCTACTTCTACAAAGTACACTGTTTAAAACAACTTTTGTTGCCAGACCAATTTCCTAGAAAATGTGCCCACTGTTAGCAATGGTATATGAAATAAATGAATGTTGCTCATGTATAAAAGAACTCTCCTTATTTTTATTAACAGAATTTCACATTTTATGTAGTCTGTCAAGAAAAATAATGAGTATTACATGAATTAATGGAAAAGTTCAGGTATATATAGGACAAGTTCCCTTCACATTAAAACTGGACATAAATTGTGAAGATATTACATTAAAACAATTACCATCAACTTCCTGTGTCCTATAGAAGCATAAAGTATGGCTTAAACAGTAAACAACCTTCTAAATTAATTTAAAATAGAATTTTGTCTTTAAGTTCAAATTAATGGAAATTTCAGAAAAAAAAGTTAATAGTAAAGTATCATTAATGGAGGCTGGGAAATCAGTGTGACTTTAACTCATTTAAATTGACATTAAAACAACAATTTGAAGCCATGACATTACGGGCGGGGTATAATTATCAATATAATAACCGATTGTTTAGAGAATTATGTTGAAACATTTACAGCTTTTTTGTTACATAATTTCGCCTCTAATATTAATTACTTTGTCAGATTAGCTATTAAACATTCCACCATATAAAGACCTCCCCAAGTTAAATCTAATGAATCAGGCTGAGTTTTAATTTTCTAGATTATTGTGTTGGATGAGACAGAGAATCATCTGTCTTGTTCAGTCGGAACCAAATTAAAAACTTTTTATCAGTGTTAAGGAGCTTTTCTTTCTGTATTTGGTAATTTTGATTGTATTTTTCAATAAGATTCTTCAAGGGTTACAAATACGGCAGCTGTCTGGTTTCTCCTTAGGCTATTTTATATTGTACTTTCCAGGTTTCCATAGCTTTCTGTGTTGTTCAGTCTGTTTTCTACAATATGAATAAAAGTAGATGCAAGTTATATGACAATGAGACAGCAACCCAATCACCTAAACACAAAAAACATCTAGAAACAACGTACATCTTCAGCATTAACAGTGTCTCCTTACAATATGTCAATCTCTAAATTGTCTTTTTTATAGTCTAAAAAACTCAAAAGATAGACCATCAACACAAAATTTTGTCAAGACAAAGGGGGAAAAACAACAGGACTGAAAGACAAATTTCCTTTGTTTCAGACCTTACTCTTAAGTTAATCATGGCCAAATTAAAATACAAGTGAACTTTACATGAATAACATTGAATATATCGATGAACTTTAAATAAAATATGTTTCAGTCAGTCAGAAAAGTGAATTCCAAAGTGTTTTTCCACAGACATTGATGACCTAGATTGTGACCTCACATAGATAATTATCAAAAGCACAGGCAGAAAGTGATATATATCCATTATAACATATCTTGTCAGATGAAAGTTCTGTGGCTTATAAAACCTATCAGATAAACTTTTATTATATACCCTTATCACTAATTGATTTGCACAATTTGAAATATTTTCTTTTAAAACGGAAATATGATAAACAGATTTGAAACAGAAGCTTTTTCTACGATGCATGTTAAATGGGTCTAGTCTGACATGTCTATTGTTACAATGACCTTGTGCAACTTGATTCCTGAGAATCTTGCAGTTGTTGCATCATTAAATTGGAAAGTGCATATTGTTTGCATATCAAATAGCAAAATATTTATACTAATTAGATTTTTCTTGTAAACATGATTCCACATAAAAGTAGATTGTTCTCTTTCAAAATGTCTACATAGCTGAAATTCCAAATTAAAACTGAAGGAATGTTCACTCTATAAAAATTGTGTTCATTTTGAAATTTACAAGCATGACCTAAATAGTATGGTTCAATAATTGTGTGAGAGCTGTATTTTTCTGGCTTTTTGTATCTTTTGAAATCAGCTTATTCTGGTATAAAAATTTGACTTTGAAGGGCATTATTTTAATTTTTTGGAACTTTAGTTAAATGAAATTATCATGCAGTTTATTTCCTGTATAAAATTGAGGTAGGGGAAGGTCTTGGATGAATGATTTTAAATTTCTAAACATATTTATGGATGTGTATAATTAAAGGTGGATATATAATTGTAAATATTGTTATTGTTTAGATTTGATTTTGATATAATGAAAATTTATCTTTCATGATTTATCTAAAAATTGCAGCTCTGAATCGGCCATTTTAATTCTGTAATAATGCTATCAAAGCACAGCTGAATGAATTCCGACAAGACAAGCAGCAAATTTGAGTTGAGTCATTTTAATGAATTAATCCTCAGAAAGAATTGATTCGTTTGATCCCAGAGACCCAGAAATAGGGGAAACAAGAAGGTTTAATCAAGCGACAAATTAAGTGAAATTCATTTGTGAGGTGTTGACAACCACTCTATAATTTCAGGTTACATTTTACAGTGGGGTTAGGTCTTTGCTCTTAACAATATGTTTTCTTCAGTGAATATTAGCATTGGCAAATAAAATACATTGAGAGAATTATGAACCGGTTTTAGAAGATGAAAGCTAAGTGAAAGATTGGAAAATGGTTAATTTTGTTTACTTTGGCATACATGCTGACATGGTGATTATTAAAAAGTTTTCCATGGCAGTATTGTTAGATTAAATAGGTTGTCAAAGTTCACTGGCACATTTATATGGTATATCCATCAGGTAAATGATGATTTAATTCCTTAGGGCTCACAATATTCAATCTTTGGAGATTTATCTTCAGTTCAAGGCTTTCTAACAAATTACTTATCAAATTTCTTTGAATATCAATCAAATGAGAGTGTTCAAATTTAAGAGATCGATAATTTCAACTTCCATTCACTGGGTAAAAATTAAGTGTCTTCTTTTTCAATATAAGCAGTGTTGTGAGATGGAGTAGATATTTTAGCATAGTGTCTTTAAATAGTAACAATGCAACTTAAATGCTGATGTAAAAGCAATAGAAGTTTTTGACTGAGGGCACTCTGCTGGTAGAACATCAAAATACTGTGAAGGAAGAATTCCCCTCCTCCTTTTTTCTGTGGAATATTCCAGGAATTTAAAAATCATGACAAGATCCCTTTGTATAGATCATTCAGGATTGATTAAGAAAACAGACATGAAAAATGTGAAAAATATAATTACACACAGTTTGGCCTCACCAGTACATAATCATAAAATAAGAAGCAGATTTAAAATAGTTATTGTATCCAAAATAAATATTCAGCTTTTGGCCAAGATGTGGGAACCTTAAATTACTGTAACTGCCATTGAAAATTAGGAGACTCTGGTTGAATCCTTGAGTATGGGAGTACTATTAGCTATAGATATTACATGTGCCACCTATATCACCCAGTGGATCAGTAATATTTTTTTTTCATTTATAGTTGACATATCATTCAAAACCCAAGGGTTATATTAATAATGTTGGTCTGGTTGTCCAATTTGTTACTGTAATATGTTTGATAGGATTCGTTTGATTTTCTGAGCTATTTTATTCTCTAGGGCTGTTACACAATGTCGTATACTTTCTGTTTAATGAGACTGCCTATAAAAAGTAAAAGGCGCACACAAAAACTGTTGTTTGTGATTTAGCATATATACAATGTTTACGATTTATATGTCTTTGTGTCTGTCAAATTTCCACTGTATTTTGATAATTGTATGAAAATAATTTGTTTTTCTCTTAGGCAATAACATTTGAGAAAAGCATGCTTAAGAGACCTGTTGGTGACCTTCTGCTGTTGTTTTTTCTATGGTCAGGTTGTTATCTCTTTGATACATTCCCCATTTCCATTCTCAATTTTATTAAAAATGTATTCTTAAGGGACCAGAGACTTATTTTTTGTTCATGATATTTTGATGACTTTTTGTGCTTTAAATTCTCATAGTGCTCGGCACTTACTCCAAAACACAGTCTTATATAAATATTTCTAAAAATGGTGTTCAGCCATATCATTCATCACTACATTTTAATATTAAAAGAATCGGCCTAATACATCGGAAATCATTCTTTTATTTACCATTCCTCCTAGCAATTCTATAGCAAACAGTTTCAAAACAATGATATCGGATAGACACACATTTAGGGCCACTATACAAACATTTCTTTACAGTAGAAAATTTTATTGACCAAGAATGGTAATATTTTCTTTTCATTCAGACCCATGTAATTACCGTAGCATTAAAATCTATATACACATTTACTTATCCTTGTATCAATATTATACTAGTTATATTGGAAAGTGAAAGTAAAAACCCATTATTTACCTTTTGGCGAAGGTATAGATTTTGACACTGGTTTTGGATATTGCTGGTCAATTGAATATGCCTTGCAGGAGATTGTTGAATAAAGACATGAAAAGAACTTATTTAAATCCCTAATCAAAACTTTTCAGATTTACATTTCAAGCTTTTACTTTTCTCAACTCTTTTTGCTTTGTTACATTGAAACATGGTGATAAGTTCAATCCCTGTTTTGTAAATGTAACATTAGAATAGCGGGTAATTATTTAGAACGGTTGATAAAGGAAAAGAGTAATTTTACCACAAAAATTCTACCAAAGTTGCATGTATATAACCCTTTCAACAGTCATAAATTTTGTGAAAAAATATCAAGTTCAGAAAATTTATGCAAGAAATAGATTTGAATAACCATTGAATTAAACACAAGTGTTACCTAAAAAACATAATCGGCTTAAAATGCTAAAGAATTATATGATGTTTTTTTTTCAATAGTACATGAAAAGCTGAAAGAAACACCACAATTTTTTGATTGACATTATACCAGTGCATTGGTAAACATTTTAAAGCCTAAATGAGTATATATCTTTTTGGATTTGACCTTGTACTTATTTGCTCAGTAATCGGATCTAATATAACTGTCTTTTAAGCCTCAATCTCTCCTTGTTTATAAAGACAAGGGTTTATCCTGCTTTGTTTGTATAGACAGGTAATATTTGGCTCTTTCTTTGATTTGCTATACTGTGACATCTTATAAATGCTTTAAAGCATGCAATCATTGTCATTGAAATGTTTGCAGATTAAAGGGACATAACCCTACTTTTGTGTTTTTTTTGTGTATGGAAAACCTAGGAAAGTGATACACTCAAACAGTATAAATATTGAACAGTATTTTTTGTTTGAAGGCCAAAATACGGTGAAATATATTGTTAACGTCTATGTCATTTGGGATCTGGTGGAGAGTTGTCTCATTGGCATTATCATAACATATTTTTTTTCTTGACTGCATGAACTATGACAATTTAAGCAGAAACTGTCTATAACCATATACTATTCTTTGAACTCTTCTTTGAAAAAAAACCCCAAGTATTGAAAACAAAGCTACACAGTTCAGAACTTCTGAAATAATCATATTAATAACAATTAAAATTATAGTGAACAAAACAAACGGTTACTATGAAGGGTAGATATTTGACATTGACAAACAATTAAGGATCAACAATAAATTGGATTGAGAAATAATATATAATATTCTTAATACATTGATATATGTTAATCATTTTTATAGCAAGAAAAGGTGGGAGTTTCTTTACTTTGAAGATAAGAGACTGTTGGATAAACAGTTATATAACAATTTCTATTCTAGCTAGCTTCATATTAAACTGTGTCCCTGTTGTATTGTGCAATGGAATTTCAAAAGCACCACAAATTGGAAACATGCAACCTGCAGTCTGAAGTCTTATCAAAAAGAAGAGATAATTCAATTTGATTGTTTTGTTAGACCTTTCAATCTTATTTAAATGAATAATTTTATTTCACTGCTCTCTTAAATAAGAAATAAATTTCTTGATTTAATTTCAATAAAAAATAGATTGATTCCAATAGCTGCAGTTCTGTATATTGAATAAGATTATAATATCACAGCAAACGCAGGAGCTGCCAACTTTGATGTGCACTGATGAGTTTTATTTAGCTTATTTCATTAGTATATATCGGTATATGAAAAAACGGATGAAAAATTTATTACTCTCCGAGGAGAAAAGTACCTTCAGCAGGTATTGAAATTAATTTGATTAGATAATATTGATAAAACTATATAAATTGCTAGTTTTATGGTACTGTTGGCATGCAATGTTTTCATCCAATAGAATTACTAACATTCTATTCAAATGTCAGTATTCTTTATTGTCCATAATTGAAGACTCAAAATTGAATTATGGTTTGATAGCTTAATTTAGGAAGCTTAGTATGTCTGAAAACAGTTTTTTTTCACTGAAGGAAATTTGAAAAGTACCTTAAGAATATTTCCTGTAAGATAAGTGATCAGTCAGACACAGAAAACTTATGAAATCAGAAAATTCTACAGCTTAGGGAACAGTCAGACACTGAATACTTAGAAAATTCTACAGCTGTCGTACTATGTTGGTGATATAATTTTCTTCCTGGTTTGTTAAAAGGTGCGTTTGACTCTTATCTTAATTGACTAGGACAATGACAGTTCTCTTACTGAAGTTCCATGTTTGATCTCAAAGCACTCCACCTTCTTTTACTTGTTTTAAACTAGCCACAAAGATGTAGCCAATATTTCTACTTCTGAAAATGATTTTGTTTACACTTATCTATATCTTAGAAGTGATCTATGGCAGTGTGACTTTCTAATATTGTTCTATCCAGTATCTGATTGGGATGAGTGATACTTATAGTACCTGGACTCTGTGTAATTATCTACTTAATGGTCTGATGGTACTGCCTGTATCATCAGCTGCCATGGGCAGTTTACATGTCCATCTCACTGTGAAATCTACAGCTGATTAGCCAGTGGTCAATGTTTGTCCACTAGGAGATTCAATCTGTAATGTCAACATTGTGTCTGATAGGTATCTGATTTACACCTGAGAGACTGAGCAGGTGCCCTATAGATATTTTTGTCAGGTAAATTTGATTGATGTTTACCTGTAGGAGTTTGCTCTGGTTTGGTTTTCTATTGTTGGAATTTTAAGCTGCTGGTTCCCTTATTCAAAATAATAATTCATTTAGAAAGTGCAGATGGCAATGTGTATTTTGTAAATTGACAAAAATGTGTTTATTTGTAGAAAGTATTAGTATTTGTTCATTGCTAATTTTCTCCCGTGGTGTTCTGTTGTACATCTCAGTCAAAAGTTGAATACGTGATTGTAATTCATAGCTAATGAAAACTACTTAAGAAATTTTTAAAAAGTTTTGCTCATTAATGAAATTAATAAGATTTGCATATGTTTCCACTTCATTACGAAATTGAACAAGAGTACATTGTCTGAACATTGTTTCTTAAAGTATACAAAAAAAAACGTCAATCCAAAGTATCAATTGATTTGAATGTACTTATTGGCTATATGTAAATGAGGGAAAGCTAATAAATAAGCTTAACTCTATAAATCTGATGGCGGTGAATTAATTTCCAAGATTTGCTGTACCAATTGAAATTAAGATATCTTTTTTTAATGATCCAGCCGCCATAGTTTCATGTCTGATGAGATATTAAAGTTTTTTTTAGAGACGCCAGGGAAAATGTTTTTGAGCTAAGCATGTGGTAAAGGACATTCTATCTTGTTTTGATCATTCCTTGGTTACCATTTTATTTGACTGAAAAGAAAACCAATGAGACAGCAATACAACAAAATAAAAAAAAACACTAAAAAATAAATTACATGCAAACAAACCAACTACATTATTTTAAGAAAAAAGGACTCTATAGTAAACACTATATATATACATTTGTATATATATATCACTATTTATGACTCATATATATATCACTATTTATGACTCAAAATTTTCCAGTATATTTTAACGTATAAAAGTACCAAACTTTGTAAAGCTTGATAAAGAGGGGACCAGACCTGATGATTAGTGTAATAATGGAATCATATAATCTAACTTTCAATTTTTATTTTTCAGTGGCGAGAGGGAAGTTACACCAAAGATGGATCCCCCATACGAGTGTACGCCTCATGTTCAGTTAGCAGTAATGGCGTAGACAACTGGTTACGGACACCATTTATAGACAGAGACAAGGCCAATAGTATTAGTGTAGAAATAGAATTCTCTATGAGGAAATGTTCTAGACATTCAGACCCAAGTTCTTTAACAGCTTGTAAAGAGACTTTTCATCTTTACTATTACGAAGCAGATTCAGACATTGCAAATGAACTAATGCCATCATGGGATGCTACAACTTATACGAAAGTAGATGTGATTGCTGCCGATTATTTGTACGAGGGCAAACAAGGGGAAGAAATTAAGTTAAATTTTGACAAACAAGAAATAGCCTTAAATAAAGGACTAGGAGGGGTTTATTTAGCTTTTCAAGACACTGGTGCATGTGTTTCTTTAATTTCTATTAAAGTTTATTACATCAAATGTCCAAACATTACTATGAACTATGCCTTCTTTTTGGAGACACCTACTGGAAGTAGTCCGCAGGCGTTAGAAGAAAGAGAAGGTGTTTGCATTGCAAACTCACAGATGGAAAGTAAAGCCACCTTACTGTGCCGTAGTTCTGGACAGTGGTATTATAACAGTGGTAACTGTCAGTGTATAGCTGGATATGAAGGCAACAATGGAACAGAATGTCTAGGTATGTATTGTTGTGTTGGCAGATTGCTGTCTACTAGACTTTAGCTTTGAATCCTTCTACTTAAAACAGTGGAAATGATTCTAGTTGTCAACCTAAAATATATAAACAAATAAACATATTTCCCATAGAGGACCAATGATAGACAAAATCAAAACAATTATGCAAAAAAAGTGTTCTTCAAAAAAGAGCCAGATAACTTGAAAATATTTTTTTTTATCATTGACAATACAAAGACGTAAGTGAATAAAGCTATTTACAGAAAAACAGGTGCTAAGAGATAAGTTAATGTAAAACATGATGGTGCAATAAAAATATATTTGAATATTTTTTTTTTTAACTTTCTTATAAGCAAATGGTTATTAGATTTTAATCTAATCATATTGAGGTCATTTGATGTTAATAGATATAGTCATTATTTGGCAATAATGCAGTAATATGAGATTTTAGATTTCCTTAACTATCAAATTATCAAATAGATGATTGCATGGCATTTTTACTGCACCATAAAGATATCCCCCTTTGACAGCCCTGTAAAATACCATGGTTGCATATAAAAAGTATGAGAATTTTATAGATTGTTGGGTTTGATATTTTGTTCCAAATGTCAATATTTGTAAGATATTTAAACTAAATGTACCTCAATGTGGATTAAAGTTTTTTGTTTCACAGATATATATTGAAGTTTAACACTCGAGTTTTCATATCTACAAAGTTGTTTGCTATCTGTAGTCAAGTTTGTGGACATTGACGAAATCTTGGTTGTTCAGGTTCAATGTGAGAAAAAGATTTTTTAATTAACAAATATTGCAATAGGGAAAAAAAGCCCAAATAGTTACAGCTCTCTTTACACGATATAGATCTGAAGTCAAAACATATATTCTTTTTGGATTTAGTGGATTTAGATTCATTAACATTATAAAATTGTTCAAATTTTTCATTGAAAAAATAAAAATAAATATATTTTAAGTAACTTATTTGTCTGGTAAATAAAACTGCAAGGCATAAAAATTTCAAACATTAGCCCACACCAAAATTGTCTCAAAAATAGCAGCCATTGGGTCTTCCCAAAACCAACAGTTTAGACAGCCAGAAACATGCAACCTAAATAGAAACCTCAAACCTTCTAAACTGTCATCTTAAAATTTTAGCTTCATCACAGTTACGTAACTTGCATGAACTTCAAATGTACAGACATATATTTCTCTTTGATTTTCCTAAACCTGGTTAAACTATCACAAATACTATTATAAGAAATTTTATTACAGCCGACAAAACAATAAATTCTAATTCTGCCTCAGCTTTATGGAATACACTAGAATTCCATTACATAGATTGGTTTGCCTGCTAGTCGTTAAAACATCCTATCCTTCAGTTCTGTGTTCCATCATATTCAGGAATGTAAATACAACTCTATTTCCGATAATAAATCATATTTTTCTGGCCACGAGGGTGACCATAACTGGATCAGCTCCATGTCAGAGTTGGAACATAATCAAATTTCTTGCCAAATGTAGTCGTAAAATCAGAGAGCAGGATCGTAAAAAATAAGTGTTCTTATAGAAAGAAGAAAGATTCTATTGGTGAAAATACTAAAAATCTGATAAGAAGGAATTACAAATTAAGGGGGAGCTTTTATTAATGAGAAAATAATCAAACTTTCGCTCTCACTTATCTATCACTGGAAATAATGGATCTGGAAAATCATTGATTTTTTAAAGCTAAATTATATTTTATTACATGCCATCATTTCCAAGACTCCATAATTAATCCTAAAGTTAAAAACAGACATGAATAATTGATGACTAGATGTTAAGATAATGATTACTGTATATAAAAAATGTAAACAAAATGGATAAGTCTGTTCATGTAAGGAAACTAAAACAGATTTAAAATTTCAACATGTTAAAAAAAGTGTTACCTTTACCATATTAGTTGGGAACAAAATTAATATCTCAAACATCCATTACAACTGCAATAAATACGCCATATTGAATTATAACATACTAATCCATAGGATTTGTAAATAAAATATATGGTGGCCATATTGAATTGCAACATTTTGGTATATGCTATATGTATTATAGAGGCAGTGTTGTGACCTGCTTTTGAATTCTTTCACATTTTGTTTAGCCAGGCCCTCTTATAGCTAAGACTTACTGTATTGGTTTTGCTTATTGTTGAAGACTGTACAGTTACCTAAAGTTGCTAAAATCTGCTTAGTCTGGACTCTGTTGGATAGTTATCTTATTGGCAGTCATAATTCATTATATATTATCTAGATGTCTATTTTTTGTAATCTTGGGTTATTGTCTCACAGTTCTATTTGTGTAGCTGTAATTTTGCTATAGGGATTTAAAGACTTTAAGAAGCAATACACTGTAGGAATGCTTACCCCTGTTATGCTGCATTACAATCATTTCCCATTATCAAATGTGTGATTCTCATTATTGAAAAACTACAAAGACAATTTGTCAAAGAAAAGATAAGGATGTAAATATTTATCTAGAAAATAAAATTATACCAACATCTGCAAAAATAGTTCTGCCTTCCCATACCACTATGATGTTGTTTTCTTGTTTTTTAGGATGATTTTCTAAAAGCATTTAAAAGACTGTTGTCGTTCCATGCTTGGGTGCTAATGTCCTTTTAACTATTGATGGGAATGTTGTTAGAGATCATTACGTAATCCCCATGATTAAACTCTTTAGTAATTTACAAAATACGCCATTAACATGGAAATCGTAAATATTTTAGGGAACAAGGCTGCTTGGTAAAGGCTTTGGGTGATTGTAAAATTTATTTCTGAAGATCTGAATTGATAAAAGATATATGATAATGAATAAATGTTGACAGGGGCTGATTTAGATGGGGAGGAAAATAAAACTGTCCTCCTCCCTGCCCCCCCCCCCAAAAAAAAAATAAAAATAAAAAAATACTTAATTTAAAGATAAAATTACAGCCAATTTTATTTTTTATCAAACTATGCCTGACTACGAATCTTAGGAATGTTTCCCCACAATCAAATCTTGAATCACTAAAAAAAAAACAGAAAAGAGAGGACAACATTTAAGTGTACATATAATGAATATATAAACAGATGTTAACTTGTCACCAGTCATTGATCCAATCAATTGATACAGTAGTATGATTTCTTAATATTAACATATGTAATGTCCAAAATGAATACATATAAAAATTGAATCGTAATTAATCAAGGGTTTTCTATACTATTAAACGAGAAGACCTCATTTTGGGTGTCGCTTCTCTTCCTTCCACAATAAATCAATCATCATGCCTCTGTGTCCTATAGGTAACATGCATAGTCGCATTTGTCACCCATTCTTATGATTATTCAGATTGAGTTATTTTGGGAGAAAAACCACAAAAAAGGAGTCCGGAAATGATTCCGTCATCAGACTGACTTTTTGTCATAGATAAGACTTCCTGTTTGAAACATGCACAAATACAACCAATCGTATGATAGATAACAAAAGAGAAAAATAGATAAGCCAATCAGAGCGTTCTCTATATCATGGTGTTTAGATCGCAAGAACCACAACTATTTAACCTCCTTAGAGAGGACAATTATTTTTCGCGTTTATCTACATGTAAACTACGATTATACTTCTTTAATATATAGAGAATCTCTGTATTCTGTCTACTTTTTTTTTAATGTTTACTATTGAAGGGGTCATACCAGTTGCCTTTATATTAAAATAAGTAAAACATGTGACACAAGTACAACCAATCGTAGAGCGTTCTCCATATAATGGTGTTTAGATCGCAAAAATCAAAAGAAATATATCCCTTAGAGAGGACAAATATTTTTCTCGTTTATCTACATGTAAACTACGATTATACTACTTTAGTATATAGAGACTAACTGTATTCTGTCAGGGGATTTCTATATATAATTTATTGTTAAAAGGGAAAATAGTGATTTGGCAAAAATGAAAGTAAGGTAGAGATTAGAGGGAGGCAGGACCTTTTTCGGGGCATCGGGATCGGGTGTTTTTATGCTAGGGATTTGGGGATTGATCCTTACGGGATCCGGGAATATATTTTTCGATTTCGGGATATGAATTTCTTAAATTCTGCATCTCGGGATTTCATGGTTTTAATCCCGGAATTTCGGGATCAGGACCCCTCCGATCGACAATCCCTCAAATAAGCCTAAGTCGGTATTAGTCATTTATTATACATGATTCAAATCCTACCATTGGCATATTTTAAAAAAAAGGCTCTAAAAGCACTGATGGATTGTCATAGAAGCATAGTAGACTAATAATGGTCTATATATAAGCAGTTACATTTATTTCATGTTTGAAACGGTGCAAATTTTCAATTTGATTTGACTTTTACCAAAAGAAGCATTGTAGCAAAGGAGAAGAATAATTGTGGTCGTAGGCCAGAAACACGAATATAATTGAATTTAACAGAAAGGAAACAAACATCGGATTTTGGAAAAAGGGAGATACCTTTTATGTAATTCTCAATACAAAATATCTTTTACAAAAAATCATCCCACAACAGTTCACAAGCTGTATATTCCCGCGATTTCGCGGGTGTGTTCTAGTATTTCTGAAAATAAGGTGTGTGAGTACAAGTTTGATGTAACTTGGTTCAACATTCATGCTTCATCAAAGACCTTATTCTTTTACAAAAATGATAAATTTGTAATAAAAACAGAAAAATCATAATTAACATAAAATCTTTTGCGATATTTTGTCAGCTTGATCCTTGTAAGATGCCATAAATAACATGTTGAAACAATAACTTTATACTCAAAGTACTTTGAAATAAACACTTTATTTGCTCTCCAATGTTTGGTTCTTTTAATACAAAAAAGTTTATGTGAGTGACATGTGCAGTTTACTTCTACCCAAAGGAATTGGAGATTTTACTGGGGATTTTTGGGTGCCCAATTAATTACAGTCTCTTTTAACAGAACTTTACATATAGATAGCTTTCCATTGATGATGTAATTTGAGTATAAGTGATACCCCTTTACAACCATGTTCAGGAGGGCAATGTGTTCAAATTCTTTCAATATAAGTCAACCAAGTTCAACTTGCTGCTGAACTCCAGAAAAGTTTTTTTTTTTTACCATTATCAAATTTTTTATCACTGTATTATAAGTATTCATCAGTGCAATCTTGTAAGGGTCAGAACCTTTTTTTGTCAAACTTGCTGATACCACAAATTCAACCAATTTGGCCAAAAATTTTCAGATATGCCCCTAGTTCCTCTAAATAGAAATTGCTACTAGAAATCTTAGTTTTATAAATAGCTTAGTTTAATTAGAATAAAATGTATGAACTGGTTTGAATCTGCTCTGAATTTAGTTAAGAATTAGCCCATGGTGTGATTCGTGTAAATCTGACAGTTTTGGTTTTCAATATGACAGTTAACAGCAAGGATACATTTGCATGTATGCAATTTCAATGCAACCTTTCTTTACCATGTTGTCATTCCTTTCTCAATTTACAACAAACTCAATTTGTACATATCAAATTAAAGAACTTCATTTGCAAAATGAATAACCAACATTCAATTTATTATTTTGTTGTGTTTTTATGCTGGAGTCTTTTTCTCCATCCCTTGAATCAATTGCAGTTGATGGATTTCTCAAGCTGCATTTTCCTACAGATTCTTGTAAATGATAAATCACACGATGGAAAAAGATAATTATATTTTCCGATTTAGATGTAATATACAGTTAGTTAACTGGAAAATTTAACAGATTTTGATCTCGCTCCAAAGAAATTCTATTTGATTTATGCTACAGAACTTTGGTGGTGTATTACCAATAGAATTAAAAGAGGCAATCGTAATGCCAAGCGTACGACATAAATAAATCCTATTTACTTTCTGCCAATATTTTGTAGAATTTTATGCTATTTTTGAAGGCAATTGATGTGAATTTTGCTGATTTTGAAACCACCGTAGAAGATACATGTGACATTTAAATTAGCGCTTTCCCATATCGTCATAAGAGGATAGAATCAAGAGCCGATAAAAAATGCTTTATGATAGATTTTTTCTGATACCATTTGATAGAGGAGGAATTAAATTGATCATTTCTGATTAAGTGTACTAAAGTTATATATTTTCAACAACCAAATTTGGACAACATTATTTGCCATCAGATATGAGGAATAGTACGGGAAAAGGTCACAACCTTAGTCTTATCTCACAAATTGAAAGTGTGAAAGGAAAGATTTTTTAAGAGCCTACATGCTATCTTTTAATAAAAATGCAAATGCATAGACACTCCAGCTTGTAAAAGGGGATTGAAATATGCATCTTTTATGTCATAAAAAAGATTAACTTATTATATTTACTGATGGAATAATCATGTCTATGAATAAAATGAAGATTTCTCCAGAAAAATAATGAGTATATTTGGCCTGAAGACCTTCATCTTCATCTGTTCGAGAAAGTTTTGAAAATGAGGCTAATACTTAATACTCTATGAACTGAGTAAACAATGTCTTGGGGTCGTGTTCTGTCAAAATATTACCCTGAAAAGTACATGATTTAAAAAAAATTGAAGGACTACTTTACTTTTATTTTTAAAGGGTATTAATTTTATGAAGTAGTTTTTTCTGATAGAATAACATGTTTTAGAATTGATTGATTTTTTCAGTCATTATCTGAAAGTCCAACCTTTCTTTAGTTTGCTAAAAAAAAAGTTCAAATTTATTGTCTTGAAATCAATGTATTGTGAAGATAATTCCATTTAAGAAAGTGAATCCATCAATATTTTTTGCTTCAGTTGATCCATTGCAGCAGACAACTCTAAATAAATGAAACAAATGGAGGAAAATTTGACCTTTGCTTCATTACGGATGTAAATCGAATAAACAATTGAATTTCCAAATGATAAAACCATAGATCAACCAACAGTCAATTGGTTTAAAATCGATTTGAATTTCTGCTGTAGAATTAAACATAATGTGGCATTCTCCCGCTTTAAAGAAACATCGCTTTTCTTGTCATTTTAAACAATTTAACTTCACGTCTTGATTTTTTCTTCTTAAGAAATTAGATTTTACTTTGAAAAAACAAACAATGATCTGCAATAAGGAGGAAAAAAATGTTAATTTAATTTCGCCCGACAAACACTGTAAGGAAATGCAGCATGTTAAATTGACATCCATTTTTCTGTCAATTTACACGCTTTTAAATCTGAAGATACAAGTTTTTATGTAAGATGGGGATTTCCCTGTGCAGATACGTTTGATCATGTAATCTGTTATGTCAAAATGTTAAGTGTTTCAAGTAGCTTGCAGTTGTTATGTAAGTGATATGTATAAAACACTGAAATCTTCAATAACAATGAAAATTGTCATTTTGGCAACAGCCTTATATTATAAGCAAAAAGTTCCCTTTAGGCAAGGCTTTGTATAAATGAATTAAGATGGATATATAGGATATATAGTATCATGAGTTGAAAACACATTTAAACTAATGAAAATTAAGAACTAGGATCTAAGTATTATGCATTTTTACATACATGAAAATATGTTTTCATCATAAAGGCAACAATCCTCAGTCCATGATAAACAACTAAACATAAAAAAGGACAAAAAATCAGTCCCCTCCTAGCAGACTGCAATCAAGCCCCATAAAATAGTAAGCTATGAAAGGGCTTTAAGAATGACAAAATGTGATAATCATGAAAGAAAACTAGCAGCATGATTCATGTTAAAAACAACAGCAAGCCATAAAACATATAATTCCTCAAGTTTTATCAAATATTTATAAAAACAATTTTGGCTTTAAAAGCAGCGAGATATCATAAGACAGATATACAACTGCACTCGATACCATTAAAATGTTTTTTTCCAATCTAGAATAATCGATTAAAATTTTAGCATCCGTTTATCTTTTAATAAATCATGATTGAATTTTGATCGTAAATAAAACCAAACCAAAGAGGAAGTAAAATGTATCTTTTTATGGATCGGTTTAAAGACTAAAAAGTAATAAAAAAGGCTGATAAAACTGTTTTTAATAGAAACTTGGTTGATATATTCTGTAACAAGTACAGATCTATCCCATATATTGCATGTTTTATGGAAAAAGTGTGCCCTTTCTTGCATGCCTTGTTTTAAACATCACATTACTATTTGAAAACTGATGTTTTATTAACTTTGGAAAAGTCTTGAAATTTCCTGATAATTTGAAAAAGGATGTTTTATTTACGAAAAACAAAGTCTTAAAATCAGACTTAGTATACAGATCTAACTTTATAATTCTCAAATGTCTCATGAAAATTTCCTACGTGTTCCTTAGATATGTCACCTGGTCCCTTGATCGTGGACCATAAAACCGAGAGACGGTAGAGATGGCGGACAGTGAACATGCAATATGCATTAATGAATTAAAGATTCAAACAGAATACTTAATTGTGAGATGATAGAAAACTAACTCAAACTTAATTGTCACTACAACAATTTTGCATCATAAGGCCTTTGATTTTTATCCCAGTTAAAAGGTTTGGATCAATTTGAAAGTGAACATCAAACAGAATATAAGGATACAATACAGTAGTGTTCTACAAATAATGAGATTAAACCACCCCCTTCATGTTCTATACCGACGCAATATACTCATAGAAAAGTCGGAGGAAAATGTTATAATAATGAAATCGTACTGCATGAATAATGCCAAAATCAAGTATGTGTACTCTATTACCTTATCATTTCTCTTTTATCGTTCCGAATCTATCATGTCAGGCGAAAAATTCAAATGTAAATTTGCATAAATTGTTCCTATTTTATGATACATTCTGCAGATGAATTAACTTTGTCAACATTTTTAAATAATTCAAAGTAAACTTCTGAAAGAGGATAAAGTTTGAGTCAGGTGAGCGAAACAGATGTTAATGAGGTGATGATTATGACTTAACTTCAAAGAGAGGCTAAAAACGAGGGAAGAAAAATAGGATTATTGTAATAATATTGCTTTATTATCCCACTGATCTTTATCTACCTCACTGGTTTGTATTGATGTGAAAAGTTATGTCGATTTTCTGGTTTAAAAAGAGGAAGATATGAACATTCTGTAAAAATACTGATCATTAAAGTTTCATTAAGGACCAAGAAAATTTTAGGTGAAAGATCTAAAGATTTATTCCTAAGAACAGTACCTTTGTATCTTAAAATCACTGAGTTAAGATATGTTATAGTTCTACACTATGATTTGTAAGAGGAAATTTCAGAGAAAAAAACCTGCTTCATGGATTTCAAACAACAGCCTCAAAATAGTTTTGAAGTCTGATAAGAAATGACTGAAAAGGAAACCTTGGTTTTTGATTGATAATGACTACAGTATCCCAGTTTGTTCATGATTGGGCCCACTCTCACTCAATGGACCTTATAATGTAAGAGTGTATTATCTGAATTGATAATGCCTGAAGCCCTAGGTGTTGTCCATGGTGTCATGAGACCAAATTGAAAAATGTCTGTCTTTATCTATGATAACCGAAGCCTAGTTTGTTGATAAAGGACCACACATGATCTTGATTATTGTCCTGCTAGTTATTGAGTCTTGCCCAGGCATAAAAATAATCAGAATTTGCCTGCCCAGTGAGTAGTCAATTCTATAGTGAAATTGCCTGCCTGTTACATGAGTGTGAGAGTTAGAGGTTGGTTCCAATTTTATCAACAACTCATTACATGTCTTGATCATTAGTGGTCATGCTGTAAAACTTCGCCTTTATAATGTATGAATTTAGTATACTTTACTAATTCTGTTCCATTAAGTTTGGCCACAAAATATATAAATTAGTTATAAACGAGAAGTCATTTTGTGCGAGTTCTGCATTCATTCCTTACTGATGACTAAATATTGATGTTAAATTCATAAATTTCCTATTAATATTTACCTTTTATATTTGTTTATTTCAAATGATTTCCTACCCTTTTATACAAAGTTAATGATCGAGTACAATTTCCCATTACGAGTACAATTTCCCATTACGAGTGCATAGACGTAAATCAAATATGTATGGCATTATATATTGCTGCATCTGCAGGCATAAATTTGGTATTTTTTTGTACAATTAAAAGCTGATCTACAATTAGTTACGGCAGTGTGACAATTTTTGTGCTTTTTTAAGCCATAATATGTAGATTTGTGGTAGCTGTTTACAAATGAGTGGTCAGATTTAAGATTACATTACTTACAAGGATGAGTAATTGTATTTTCAGTAGAATTGTGATACACATTGTACACTGTTATTATTTATTACACAAATGATGTCTAAATAATATGTAAAATGTAGAAGTGTCAGCATGAACACATCCATAATGTCACATACTTTGAAAAACGAGAAGTTAGGTGAATGTTTTTAATTAATGATTGTTAAGTATGGTTAACAAGTAAAATGTTCTTTTCGTCAGTAGACAAGGGCAGGTTATTGTTGTTCAGATTTTGTTGAACCTCATTGCACCTCAAAGTAATGATTCGAGTTGGATGAAAAAATGAAATTAATATCTGTTTTCTTAAAATCTTGTGGGTTTTTATTTCTCGTAGGAAAGCCATACTTTAAGCAAGCTGTTTACAGGTTCAGGTCAACATTGTGAAGTCCACAACAATTTTTTGACAAGAAATTGTTCTGCGTTTAAGCATATTCCTCCAATCACAAACTAAAGATACAGTAACAATAAAGACTGTTTACTGCTATTTGGTTGGATTGTTGTCTCTTTAACTTACTCCCAATTTCCATTTTCAATTTTTTTTTTAATCACTGAAAAACAAAGTGCAAATCAACATTGGTGCACCTGGGAAGCATTGACTTCCGTTGCATTCTTAGTGCATAAAATTGTGTCTAGTCACATGCAAAGTACGAAACCTGTCATTTACAGATCCTTATATTTGAATAAGTACACAGGTTAATCTAGTATGACTTTTCATCAATATGCATAGATAAACTTGAAAGAAAAATTAGAAATTATTGAAATATAAACTGCCAATAATGCATACATTGTAAACAACACATATACCATATTCTCTCTATTGTGATATTGTCTTTTCCTTTTAAAAAAAAATTCGGGGAAGATTAAATTTTGTGAGCATTATAAATCATGATGTTTCCAAGACAGACAAGATATTCTTTACTTTTCACTTGTTTGTCAAAGGATATAACATATTTTGAAATGAATCAGTTTGAGAAATAATAGGATTACGTTAAGCCATGGTCTAAACGAGAAGATGTATTATTTGACAATCAGATATAAATGACTGTCAGGCTGAAGTAGAGATATTTGCTTTTCAAATTCAAAACATGTTATGTGACAATATGATCTTGAAAAGATAAAATGTTACGAAGTTAGGGTATTGTCACAGGTAAAATATGATTTGCTGAAAAATACAAGTTTTTATGCATTTTCAAATCATCTCTCATTTTCCATGAATTTCATGCTCCAAGGGACTGAAAATGCACGTATTTGTATAACCATGATACATTAAGCAACTAACAATCATTCATTTTCATCTACATTGAACCATTCTTCAAACAGTTGTCTCAAATATGAAAAAAGGTTTCTAAGTCAAAGTCTCAGTGATAAGAAACCCAGAAATCAAAAGTTTAATCTCTAAAGATCTGTAATTTTCAATACTGGTACAGTAAAAGCTGAAGTTGAAAAATATTCTATTTTATGCATATCATATAAAACTGTTACCTTTTTGTGTTTTTCAGCCTGTAAAGTTGGTTACTACAAGTCGTCAGCAGGGAACCAGAAATGTTATCGTTGTCCAGATCATAGTTACACCAATGTGCCACAGTCAGTACAGTGTACATGTGACTCGGGATATTACAGGAGTCTTACTGACAAGAAAGACATGCAATGCACTCGTACGTATGATAAAAACTGAACAAATAGGGTTTTAATTTTTTGAAAATATGACATATAAGATGATTGTATCCAGGCCCGCAGCCAGGAATTTCTAGGGGGGGGGGGGGGTATTTGGACTCATGAACTCGTTTTTAATAGTCACAATTTGAACAGAACGGTGCCCCCTCCTGGTTTCAGGTATGGTATCTTGGATGTTGGTTTTTTTGGCATAAGTTTTTGAAGTTGACAACTTTACTGTACCCTATAACATTTTATTATAAAAAATGGAATTATTTGCTAGATTGTTAAACTTAATAAGTGCAATTATAAGTCAACCATAAAATAAAATATCTCCACTTCAAAAGTATTCCACAAGGGTGGTTCTTTTTAATTGTCCTTCATTCTACTTGGTTGAAAAGGCAACTTCAATCGTATTGTGTAATAACGGCTGTTCTTTAGCCTGAAATGTCCAAATATAGAACAATTGAAATTAAATTGATAAAAATCTGGATTAAAAATATCTGACAAATGTATTTTAAATATCAACAATAAAAAGAAAAGCATGTTTTAAGGTGTTCATTTAAAAATTTTGACACTCGACAGCGACACAAACTTGTTCAAAGTATAAATTCATTCACATCAAAGACCTGTAAGAGATCTTAATCGTGAAAACGTAATAACGTAAGATTTATTAAATTCTCCAATTGTTTTCATGCTTTTTATCAATATATATATTTTGACAAGTCCTTCAACAGGTAAAAATGTATAGTCAACTGATAAATGCCAGGTATTTTCTCGTTTCACAATCAAAAATTTAAAATCTGAAATACAGGCCATTTATAGGTTTGTTCACATCTTTAAACCAGGTAAACTTTCATTGTCTAATTTGAATATCAGCCTGATATAATGACATCCAGACAGGTAATTTTGATGGCCGATCATTGATAAGGTTGTGATGTATCCATTGACCACCTGTAGTAAGTCACAAACAGGAGACCAGGTCAAAAGGAACCAGATCAACCTCCATTATGATGGGGGAATACATCCATTAGAGCAAATCAATATAATTGCTACTTTCAATTTTCTGACAATCAGAGCTTTTTTTATGATATCCCATTTCAATTGCAAGGTATAATCGTAAATATTCAGTGTTTAATTGTATGAATAAGGTGAAAGGTGGTTTGGTCCTCGCGTTCGTTTATATTTACTTTTATGTATTGTTGTTAAATTTAAAGAAAAAGTCTTTCTTTAGACATGATTAAAAATTACTCTTTATGATGAATCATGTATAATTATGTTGTTAAAAAAGAAATTTGCTTTTGTAAAATTTATGGCTTTTTTGTTCGCATTTTCAAGTACAGCGAATTAGAATTGAAAAAACACGGCTTCTTGCTTGACTTGGAAATGTCGCTATGATTCTGGAGGGTGATTAAATACTATTAAATTTTCAATTCATATTATATCTTGACAAAAATCAATAATTTTGTGTTTTACAAAGATTTCTGTGACAGAGATTTCAATGGTGTAAATAGTGAAATAGGCTTGTTTGTTTGAAAATCTGTTGACATTTGAAAACTTAATTGTTGTATGTCATCGTAGCTCCACAAATTTTTCATTATTGTAAGATTTGGATAATTTTTTTTCTAATTTTCTAAATTGACATTATTAAATTGGAAGACTCTATTATAAAGCAATAAATATAGGTGGTAGGTGATGTGAATTAAAACTTTAAATGCAGTTAAATTATTTAATTTGTCAGGTGTCTATAAAAAAATATCCCAAATTGTCTCGTGTGAAAGCTACTTATAACTTTTACCAAATTTTACTTACATGTAATTTAAAGATAATTAATGTTGATGTATTGTCATTGAAAAAAACAAAATAGATTTTGAAAAAAAAGTCACATACAAAATAAAGGAAGAAGAGCACATGCATGGCAGTACACTCTAAAACCATAATCTCAAACAGCTTTAATATTAAGTTATAAATTGATTAGTTGATTGTTAAGCCCCCATATAAATGGAGCACTATTGGCTTAAATATGGTGGCCAGTCTGTATTGATGCCAGAAGTTGATGTTTAATGCCTTTTGGAGCACGAAATATTGGCTTTAGTGTGGTGTGCAGGGAGTTGGTCTACACATAGAGAGTCGTCATTATGACAGGAAAAACTCACATTATTTTATATTCAATAAAGAAGGACTGTCCAACTCATAACTATTTATGTAATGTGTATGAATATTGTTTTTTATCCCACATCTAATATTCATTCGAATGTATTTTTACAATGTGTTTTAATGAAATTTTATTTTATATTTAAAGAGCCACCTTCAGCTCCTACAAACTTGAGAGTGACTGAAAAGACCAACAATCGGTTGACACTGGTTTGGAATAGGCCTGTTTATGATGGTGATAGAGCTGACTTGTTTTACAAAGTTAGCTGTTACAACTGTGATCATAATGTTAAATTTGTTCCAAGCCATGAACTTAATTCAACTAGGTTTGTATAAATTATTTATATCAGATATTTCAGTTTTGTGAAAATTCCAACAAATTCGTGGTAGATTTAGCAAAAGGAAAATCATGCACATCTTTATACCTGTAATGTTTGATTAATGTGTTAATACTCCATAACAAGCTAGCTGTATTTACACCAAAGAACACAGCATATTCCTTCAGCGACTTACTTTAAAACAAAAATATAGAAATACAACACTACTGTGGTTTCTACAAAGTGTAACCAACAAAAAATGTCAAGGCTAATTGTCTTATAATATGTTTTGATTGGGAAGCACTAAAAAAAACCCACTAAAAACAACAACCCTTAATATGAAATCTTAAAAGTTCTATAAAATTTCTTAAAAATTCATGTGGTTAAATAGCAAGCTAACTATTATCTATATCGAGAATATTTTCCCAATACCATAATTTCTCAATGAGCTCTAAGAGTTTATCAGGGAAAACCTTTCGTTGGAGTGAGATTCAACAATATTAGGTCTTCACTTTATAAATTAACTAGTTGAAGGCAAAACACAGTTAATATTGTCATTGAATTGTGGGTTATGATTCAGACTTTTTTCACAAGTCTGAGTTCGTCCAAAGAATCCACGCCATCACATGACAGGATATAAATCATCGCTTGTTATATGCTGAAAAAGAAAATCAATTCTAGGACGGAAAGGTGACATAATTTAATGAAAATTTGAATAAAATAAAAAGTTAGGACATTGATAATTTTCACAAATTGAATTATTTCTAACCAAAAAATAGAGATCTTAATGTCTAATGTTTGGCATATGATTTTTAATGATACAGACATTGTTTAAAATATAGATGAAAGAAATACACAAATTTCAAATAGAAATCAGTCTTAAATATTAAAGGCAAAGGTTGTTGACAAATGTTCACATCTCATAGATCAATTATAAAGGTACAAATCAGGCCCGTAGCCAGGAATTTTCAAGGGGTTTATTTGGACTCATGAACTTGACTTTAACAGTAAAATTGTAAAATTTATGGTTTTCATTCAGCAAAAGTAAATTGGTATTTTTATTCTTAGTCATGTGTGTTCTGTAAATTTATAGCTGAAGAAAACATGAATGATAATGCTATTTATGGATTTATAATATGGAATGATTGTTATATAAACTTTTCTTAAGGGCTTTTTTTTTCCTGGTTTGATATGGTATGATATATGATTTCATAGTAATAATTGTATATGATAGCTTTTCCTAACTAACCGGGGGTATGCAGTCTCAATTCTCAGCCTATTTTGAAAAGGAGATAGTATTGGGCAATAAAAGGATAAACTTCTTAGTTCTATTTAGGAACACACGATGACATCTTTTTATTTTACAGTGTAACACTACAAGGTTTGAGATCGAGCACAGAATACAATATAACTGTCTTTGCACACAATGGAGTTACAGTCACAAGCAAACAGAAGCCACAAAGTGATTCAATTAAAGCCAGAACTGACTACAGTCTAGCAGTTATAGACAATCTAAAAATAGTACAGAAACTTTCTACTGGAACTGTTGTCATAACATGGGAGCTGGCCCAACATGTGAAGGAGGAAGTAGAATTGTATGAAGTCAAATGGTACCCATCAGGATTTCCCAATCTGGTGTTATCTAATGAGACCACATTCACCAATTACACATTTCATAACTTGGATCTTACAAAAGTCTACAATGTGCAGGTTTGTTATTTGTCAATTTTAAGTGTGAAAATATCTTTCAGTGAAAACTGTCAAGACAGAACCAGACTATAGTGGAAACCTCTCTGACTTCTTTTGGCTCCAAAGTTCATGAGCAACAATATAATTTAAACCTGTTTAAACATAACAAATTCTGCAGTCATTACAGTGTTTGATTTGTAGGAAGGATTCACTGTACACCTATTTTGTTTTTCTAATTCACATGTATCATAGCAGGAGTTATAAGGTTTATTTAATTGCAAAGCATATTTCTGACTTTTGATGAAAATGTATTTGAAGAAACTAAGAAAACCGAATTAAAGTCTAAGTCAAAATTACTCAGAGTATAAATGTGGAAACTTAAGCAACAGGAAAAGTTGATAAATTCAAGTTTTGATTAGGTTTTAGTAAAAAGTTAATGAATTCAAGTTTCGATTAGGTTTTCCAGTTGTATGAATGAGACATTCAGTGCTACTTCTTATGAAAGTGTAGTCATTGTATTTCTTTCCCCAGTGGAACCACTAATTGCTAAAAAATTGTCACTTGCACTTAGGAAAGACGACTCGGTGTCATGATTGGTGATCATGACACATCTTAGGTGGAATGTTTTCTAATAGACTGGACACGCTTTTTAATCAAATTAACTTGTTCCATTTTTTGCCGTATTACATGTTGTCTCGAAACCATCGATCAAGTAAATTTATATCTAATGGAAAACTGATTTTTTTCCCATGTCACCTGATCTTGAAGTGTAACGAAACTTCATTTTGTGGACGAAATTTAAGTCTCATATCAATTGGTTGTTGCTTTGTGACTCACTTTCATTCGAGTTCTATGAATCTGATATCAAATCATCAAGTCTTTTTGCATGTCTCTCAGGAAAAATTAAATCCCAAGGAATTCAGATTTTGCATTATCGGTTAAAGATGAAAGAATTTTGGTTCATGTGCATTATGTTGTTATAAAGATATTTGAAATGATTATTTTTTATGGGCTTTTTTGTGAGATAATCTGAACTCATGATTTGTCAAAGTATAATTTAAGAATAGGATCCGACTTTTATTACTATAAAATTTTAATAATTTAAAATTCATCTGATAATATTATCAACTTCATGATTAATTTGTCTTCAGTAAGGTCTAAAAATAGATTTTCAAAGTAACGATATTACAGATTTAGAATCAGATTCTATTCCTATAACATTAAAAAAAATTATAAAAAAAAATCTTCAACACAGACAGTCAACCTTTGAATATGCCATAGATAGATATCCTCTTGTTTTATTTTTACATCTAAAACCTAATGATTAAATAGTCAGTATAGTTTTAACTGATTCCTGATTGATTTACGATTTGGTTGTTGTTTTTTATCCTGATAGAGGACATTATTCCTTGACAAGATCATTCTTAGGATGTTCTTGGTTGTTGTAATGATACTTGGCATGCAAACCACTTATTGATCAAGATGGAAAGCCGTTTCCAAGAAATTAGACATACTATTTTGCTCTAAGCGTCTTATTAGAGCTCTTGTACAAGTTTCACCTGTCAAAGTCGTTGACTTGTATTTTTTGCTCTATTTTTTGTCTAACAAGCAGCTGATGAAATGGGGCGTTGTGACAGCGGTTTTATAAAAAAAATAAGTCAAATCACAGGATGGCAATTTCTAGCACAAAATATAATTTTCTATCTAATAAACTTTGTATTGATTTTCTGCGGTAAATTGTTTCAGCAACGATTATAAGTAAAAGCGATATGGTGAACAGTTTGAACTATAAAATAACAATAAAAGCCAAGTGAATGTGGCAAGCAGAGTCCTTTTTGTTCTTAGAATGTTTCCAATCAATAACTTGACACTTTCATGTGAATCAAATATTTGCTTGATTTGGTAATAAAATAGAGAATTTCGAATCAAGTTTCACAAACACAGTTGACAAAAAATAGTAGATGGGTTTAACACTGCAATAATAGACGTCCTGTAACACAAATATCACCGACTCAACGCTAGAGAAATTTGGTTAAAGCAATTTGTCTCTTCCTTTGATCTTTTGAGAACTGCATTAAAAATTAAAAGATTTTAACGATTGTTGAATAGCTAAATACACATCTTGTATTAAATTTACATTTGTTGATGAGTGTATGGTTAATTGGTTTGTTATAAACCTATGGATCAGTTCATACTTAAGTAAACTAGGTTATATTTTATTGTTCGGTAAAAATGTATTCAGGATACACTGAGAAGAAATTAGTATTTCAATTTTATGGCTCAAACATTTCATTGTTTGTCTGTAAAAAGTGATCACATATGTTTTGTGAGAAACAACCCATGAAATTAATCTAGCTATGCATTACTATAATGCTAATGACAAAAAAAGAACTTCATAGGTACGGACATGGAACAGGGGTTGGGGATGGGGTGCTATAACAGAAAAGTATAAAACAGTTCTTTTGCTAGTTGTACTAGCTGAGACGACATTAGTGTTACAGCTAATTTCCTAATACATGTAAAGCAATACTTTGGTTAGTTTGCTTGCTTTGTTTGAATATTGTGTAATTGTAATTGGGATAATGTCCAATCTAATTTAAGTATGATATATAGGTTAAAATATGTCTTTATATATTATTTGAAGATGTCAATGCTAATTACAAAGCTTGAATTAATGTTTATACAAACAGAGCAAGCAAGCCTACCAAAGTTTTACTCTACAACCATTAAGAAAATAGCTGTAAAAACACACCTTCACCTGCAGTATATCAGTGTGTTAGTCTTGTGAACAAGGGCAGATCATAATTTTTAGATCATTTTATTTTCAATTTAAATGGAAGTCAATAGAGTGTTTAATTTTTTGCCCTACTTTTCCTAAATTTTGACTGATTGATCGTTGTTTGTTTTTGTGAACATAAGTAAATATTTTGATCTTTTTTAGGGTTCTCAACAACATTTAAATTTTTCTACTGGAAAATGATGTTATTTAAAATTTCAAACACAAAAATGTACTATGTATTTGATCTAGTTAATACTCAAAAGCGAATTCTATGTTTCGATAAATAAATAATTTCTTAGTTTTTCAAAAGTACTGTTTTACATAGAATGGTAAGATTTATACCTTAGAGAGTGACCAAATTTTATTTGGTTAAAAATACTGTAAAAAGAAATTGAAATAGCTCCATAGTATGACCACCCATGTTTTAGTCTGATCTTTAAATTTTCAAAAATTATCTCTTTGCATAAGATGCAAAAGAAAAATAATATTAATGACTTGTTTAAATATAAGCTGTAGTCAGTTTTCACAGGTTTATGTGAATTAATCACAATTTGATCATGTTTTAATGTTGGATTATAATTATTCAGCTACTTTTATCAAATGAAAAAAGCAGTTAACAGCAAAGCATAAGAATTAAACCTAGCTTGTGACATAATGTACTATCGAAATTACCATTGTGTAAAAGCTTTATGTTTAAGGTGAAGCATTGTAAGTCCTCGTAACAAATCTTAATTCATGGTGTCGGATTTAAATGAACTTTATACATGTGATCAGTCTGGCAGAGAAAGGCGCAGCAGGGACTTAAGTTTCACATCTTTCTATAAAATCTATTCTACCCAAACAGATTACGATAATTGTTATAGCATTATGTAAAGTTTTTTGCCTTTTAAAGTGAAATATTTTTATTTTATGATTATATACACTTGGCTGGTCACAAAGAGAGAGAGCAAAGATAGTTACATTATATCGTGTCAAGTTTTATAAAACATTTTGTTGTTTGTCAGTAATTACGATTTATAACCTGTGCTTATTAAATATTTTAAAAGGCTGTATTAAGTTAGTATATAATTATTAAAATATCCACAAAGTGCAGACATTTTACTCTCATGAAAGATTGCAATTGTCGCAAGTAACCAAGATTGTTTGATGCACGAATTCAAAACACATAAAAATAGCAATTTTGTAGTGCAGCAAATTTTCATAAAAGGGAAAAAGGTTTTAATTTTTGGTGGAAGAAGTCTGATGAGTTGAAATCAATACGGTTATGAAATAAAGATAAATATAGCCCTCTAATTGAGACAATAATGTCCCCAGTGTGCAAGAATAAAAATATCAACAATTTCAAATTCATAAAATATTTACAATCAGAAACTGCTGACAATTTAGAAATAAATTTTCTATGTAAAATCTGTCAAAAGCGTGGGAGATATGCACTCTGTTTTACCATCGCTTAGAAACTAATGTCATATAGCGAGAAATCTTTGAAATTAAAAAAGGGAAGCTTTTTTCCTTCTTTCCTCACTTAATTAGATACACAATTGTGTAAAATCCAATGATCTCTCCCACATAGAAGTGTATTAGCATGCATAAGCTGGTTCTGGTGTAATTAGATTATCTGTTGCTCTAACATTGAAGATGACCATATCCTAATCATATCACTTCAGTAGTGATATGTGTCCGTCCAGAGAATACGTATTCCTCGAGGAATGATCGGAACATTTTATCTATGCCTTGCTTCAACATGAAGATGACCATATCCTAATCATATCACTTCAGTAGTGATAGGTGTCCGTCCAGAGAATACGTATTCCTTGAGGAATGATCGGAACATTTTATCTATGCCTTGCTTCAACATGAAGATGACCATATATTCTTATTGTATCACTTCAGTAGTGATATGTGTCCGTCCAGAGAATACGTATTCCTTGAGGAATGATCGGAACATTTTATCTATGCCTTGCTTCAACATGAAGATGACCATATATTCTTATTGTATCACTTCAGTAGCGATAGGTGTCCGTCCAGAGAATATGTATTCCTCCGAGAATGATTGGAACATTTATCTATGCTTAGCTGTAACATCAAAAGTGTAATTAAGCATTTCTGCAATATCATGCCAAGTAGAAAAATAGAGATTTTAAAGATAGGAATAGCAGTTTAAAATGAAAGCAGATTTTTTGTCTTTTGGGAAATTCAACTTTTGATGCCTAATTTGATAAGTGTGGGGTACCAGAAAAAGTAGTGTTAAATTGTCCTAATCTGCAATCAAGTAGGGATTAATATCTGTCTTTCACTTTGTAGTATAATTTAGTATTGATGGAAAAAGGGAATAATCTAAATAGAGCAATTTTGTTTTATAAAACTATAAGTGATGTAATTATCAGATACATTCTAAAATCTTTAACCTTGCACCACTGTTTCTCCCTTAACAAACTTTTTACAAATCAAACATTATAAAAAGTTGAAAGTAAAAAGCAATGATAATTTGCAAACATTTCAGTGTATTGTTTCTTGTTTACATTTGTAATTGAATTGCAGCAATTCAAGTCTGGATTCTGTGTTAAAAATTGACTTTATATTTTTCACTGTCTCTAAAGGGATAGGTAGTGAACAACAGGATTGACATGAGGCTTTTAGCACTAATAAAAAGTATTTCTCTGCAAGTAATTGGTTTCCATTTCCATATGAATTTAAATATAATAGTTAATTTTCAAAAGGTTGTATGAATTTTAACAACTTTTTTTTTATTTTAAAAAGACATTTAATAAAAATCATTTGTTCTGTTTCATAATCGATAGAAAATTACCCATCATGAGAAGGAGTATCACTGAAACTTTTTCCTTAGATAAATATTCAAAGTGACAGTCATAGCTAGGAAATTATTTCATAATATTTAATCATCCTGAATATCCCTGAAATATTTGCCACAGGACTTTAAGAAAGCAATATTCAATCATCATAAATGCTATATATAAAATTACATCATTTGTATCATTGATTCCCACTTGTGTACTTATATTGCTGGAAAAATTCTTTGACAAATTGCTTTTCCTGTTTCAAAGCCACACAGATTTAACCTTCGCTGTAACAAAATCAACATTAATAAATGTGAACAACGTAAGAAACCTAAATTTGTATGATCTCAGCTTCCTCTAGAGAAAAAAAAGCCATTGATCCCTTATATATACATTTTGTATAATAGTAAGACGTAGAGATGGCAAGATTTAATCAAAACCAATCTGTTTAAGATTATATGACCTGTTTGTCCGACATTAACTAAAACTACCGGACAATCTATCTCAACCAGTTTTGTCTTAAATTGAATTTCCTTCTATTGACCAAGTATATAACAGAGACAATTGGATAGCTTGGCTTCAGCGGTATAATAGTTGGGAACACCATGTTATCTAAGAATAACTTGGAAACTATTGATAGATACCTCAGGCGACTTGGTAATTGAAAATTAAAAAAGCAATAATTCGCTTGCTGATAAATTTGTAGAATTATCGGAATGGTGTACAAAAGCCTGATTGTAATCCAAAATTACTTACTGGAAACTATGTACGGGGATTATTGAATAAAAACCGATGGTAAAATTGCCTTGTAAAATCTTATTAGTTATATAGATTTTATGATACAATGGGCTTTTTCATTTCATAAGTTGTTATTCGTCGAGGCAAAACTGTATGGCATCGTAATAAAATGGATTTGCAAATTGAATTAGAGAATTTCACTTTGTTGGTGTTTGTCTCTCATTTCCAAGGGAAATTGTCTTAGATTGACAACTTTAAAGTTGAACGAGAGAAACAACATCAAACAAAGTGAATCTAATCTACGATGATTAGGAGTAGCAAGGAAATCAGTAGGATTAGAAAAAATGAATTACTTAAAAATAGAAATGCTTTTATTGAATTATTTTTCGAACAGAATTAAAGAATCAATGATAAATGTCTTAAGTTAGAATGCTGGATTATTGGCAACACGATCCGTGCTGTCAGCGCAATAATTGTGACATGGAGGAAAATTTGTGTAACATTGCTTATCTACATAAAATGTTTACAGTACAAAAACTAAGCTGCCATTCAAATACATGGGTGCATTTATATAATTACAAGAATAAGAACATGTTTGAATTCTTAAATAATACTGCATCCATAGACATTTCCTCTAATTTTTGGGTAAGCCCATTCCTTTTATTGACTCATACAGATTTTTTATTCTAAAGAAGGTTTGATGAACATTTTCAGGGTTAATTTGTTGTTGATTGCTTAATGTTCAGTGGCAAATATTTCATGTATACCTTAGTTGAAGGTCTTTCTGAAAAAAAGAATGAATTTTCTAAATCACAAAATTCCTTCATTGAAACTTAAGCTCACACACAATCAGTAAAGCATCACAAGGAGATTGCAAAGTACACAATCAGTGAAACAAGAAGACAATTAAGTCCAAATAGCATCTACTGGTCAACTGTGTGAGGTCAATATGCATCCAGTTTCTCGAATTTATTTCTTGCTGGAAGGGATGTTATGCTAACTAGTCAGAAAATTGTCCATAGGCTTTCTGATTCATTTGATGATAATACAACACATTTTGATGTATTGAACACTAACTATAGATGTATAAATGTCTTGACTTTTATGAAATAGTTAGTATGTATGATAAGAACCATGTCAAGAGACAGTCTGAACACAAGGAGAATAGCTAAGTTATTATTTTATTATTATTCTCTATTGGTTAGACTGCACTAAAGGTTAATTCAATAGAGGACAAAACAGAAGGTTTTGATTTGATTATGGATGACTGAATATCTGTTCCTGCTCAGATTGTTAAACCTTAACTGACTATGATGACATTGTCTGGTTTGAATGTTTTTATATAGTACACAAGAGATCACCAACACTTGGTGCAGTTTCTTTGATATTTGGATGGAAAGATGAGAAATTCAGTGGGAAGTAGAGATCATAGTGATTTGCTACAGAGTCAATGAATTTCTGTAATAAACTTTTTTTCTTTTATACAGTCATTAAGAAATAATAAATCTACTATCTAAGTTCAATTTGTCATTCTGAATGATTCATGAACATGTATAAAATGGCCTTTCAATACATAAGTGGAAATAAAATTCAAATGTTTTGAGTGTCTGTTTAGCTATGATTCTTTAGCAAAGATGAGCATAAAGTTTAAACTCAGTCTGAAAAGCTGTTGACTGTTGAAGACTGTCTTATGTCCTTTAGATGTATTGGGGTTATTGTGGTGTCTGGTTGCTGTATATGGGTAATTGACATTTATACCACATATATCTTTGTAATTATATTTTCCAATACTTTACATATGAATCATTATTAAACATGACTCTTGTTGTTTTTTTTAGATTCGAGGGAAGACTACCAATAAAGGTTGGGGAGACTATAGTGATCCATTACAGATCAAAGATGGAGACAACCAATTAGGTAGGTTGAGGATTATTTACTTTCAAAACCAATAACAAGCCATACCATCTGTAAAAGAGGGACGAAAGATACCAAAGGTACAGTCAAACTCATAAATCTAAAACAAACTGACAACGCCATGGCAGATTTCATAATTATAGATGGGAAATTGATCTCAGAATTTTAAACTTCCTCCTTTTTATCTGTGAGCACACCAAAACCACTTTTTTGAAACTCATAGCTAGGTCTGCCCCTATTACATTTATATATCACATGATGTATTTTGCTGATGAGGAGGTGCACTGAAAAGAGTAGAAATTGGCCTGATGTATTTTGCTAAGGAGGTGCACTGAAAAGAGTAGAAATTGGCCTGATGTATTTTGCTGAGGAGGTGCACTGAAAAGAGTAGAAATTGGCCTGATGTATTTTGCTGAGGAGGTGCACTGAAAAGAGTAGAAATTGGCCTGATGTATTTTGCTGAGGAGGTGCACTGAAAAGAGTAGAAATTGGCCAAACTGTTTAAATTGGGGAAGTAGTGATATTATTACATGATATACATAAGTCAACATCCACAAGATTTACTGATTATTCTAATCAAAGCAACAGGTTGTTGACGTCTTTTTCTTGCACCAGACTACAAAGTTTAAGTGTTGCTAGATATGAGACACTCAAAGTACATCTCACTTCCTTTCAAAAAGACATCAGTCTTATTATGTAAAGTACGTTTGTGTTTTGATTTATGAAGGAAAGACCCTTGAGAGTTTAGATTGGAATGATAGATATTTGATGACTGCTGTAGAACATGCACATTACAATGGGACTTGAATGGGAGTATGTGATATTGGCATATTTCATTCATGTAATTCACAAGTACTTAAGTGCAGCATACATTTCCTTAATTAAGTGTTAGTATGATAACAAGTTCTATTAATTATATTAAGGATTTTATACTTGTATTTTATTTTGTTTTTGGCATCACATGTAAATTAAGTGAGTATAGAAACTTTGAAAACATACTTATTGGGAGATCATTATTCGTTACCAAATTGTTGGTTGGATTTGTTAAAAACATCATAATTTCTGGTATTTACCTAATTCTCTTTTTCCAACTTCCATCACAAGAAATTAGATGTAAAAGCGACTTAAGGCTACAAGAATTCTCCTAAGAAATAAATCACTCATAGCAGGAAAAATAAAAGTATTAAAATAAATTGTACACAAGTGCCTTATAAAGGATTGTCTTTAGGCCCCCTTTTCTAAATTGCAGGCTCTACAACTACTACCCAGGGAAATCGTGATACACTTATTTCAGAAAATTTGAAGTGAAGTTGGTACAAATACATAAATTTATTATACCACTGAAATTAAATAGTGAAGTTATCTAAATCTACAATGTCATATTTGTCATTTCTGATTTCACTTTCATCTTTCATGCTTGACTCTTTCTTCAACAATAATATAATGAAAAGAAATTTAAAAAGGCCTTATACTAGATTTATTAGATTGAAATCCATTACGGGATTTATTCATATTGCAACTTTCATTGAATTTCACATGGCATATCTTATCATTATCTCGAAAGGTTTAAACTTTGCAAGGGTAGAATATCAAAAAAAGTTCAAAGACAGAAATATATGTATGAATGAATGAAAGTTAATGTGTATGTGTACGTTGTTAACGTTGTTAATATATTGATAAATAAAATTGAATCAGAATTTATTTCCGTTTTGATATCAAGCACTATTTAGTGATACAAGACTACCCATTCTCGTCTGCTATTCCCCTCCATTTATATAATGAAAATACTGGAAGATATATATTAAAGTCTTTCATAAATGAGTTGTCACTAGTCTTGATTTTAGTTGGCATATTGATTTATCATTATTTATCAGTTAAAATTGAGTCATTATTATGTATGCGATGCATTATGGGTATAATTATAAAAAAATCTAAAGCCAAAAATGTTCTAACTTATAATCAAACAATGAAGCCTGTGAATCAAGCAAGTGAACATTGTCTCTTATGATTGAAACACACAGAGATGTGATTGAAAAATATTAAACTGTATGTAAGCCATTGTAACTTAAGAGTCCATCTTGGATCATGGTACTTATGGGGGATTTTTTACATTCCTTAAAAAAAAATAAACTTTCCATGCTTCAGTGCTGAATGACACTCTCTTAATTTGTTGATATGTGTTTATAGTTAAATTCTTTCTTCCATTTCAGAAAAAGTAGAATTAGAACAGCCTATGCCGTCTGTTGGTATTATAGTAGGGTCTATCATAGCTGTGTTCCTGTGTATGTCTATAGCAGCCATTATGATCATCATTTTACTCAAAAGGTATAACTATTTAGAAATTTTTATCCAAAGTCAAATAAATATTTTAATATTTTGGGATTTATTAATGATTTTTGTTCCTGTCTGTTGTAAGTGGCGACATATTTTATTCAGATGTATTGTTTAGAATATTTACAAATTTCATTTTTATGGATGGACAAAAATATATTCATATTTCTTGACACTGTTTATTCAGACTGGTTCAATGAAAATACCACAAAATTGTCACGCTGGAGGCTACATAAGAACATTTCTCAACACCGTGGGCAGTGGACATTTCTCAATTTAATATATAAAATAATATTTATATATAAGTAGATATATTTATGCTTGGCCATGAACTTAACAATAGAAGGATATGTACTTAGTGTCAGAAGGTTTACCTTATGCTCAAGGTACTGGAAACCTTAAATTAAAAAATAACAAGACTTTATTTACTTTGTCTGAACAGTGTAAATCTGATATTTAAATGATTTGTATTTTAAATTAAATCTTTCTTAAAAGTATAAAAAAATAATATTTTAAGATATAAACCAAGAAAGATAACTCATATAGATAAAAAATATTTTTCTGTATGACATGAAATAAAAATTGATATTCATCATTTCAGAAATCGGCCACAGTGCAGTGAGACAAAGGGAGGCGACTGTGATACTCTACATTATGGACACGGTGAGGGTAGGCACTTATTGCACTGATGATAATTCAATAAGTTTATCATTTCATCATACACATCATACGAGACGTACAATAAAAGATGCGAAAAAATGAAATTTCTTTGTCAAGAAGTCAGTAAAGATCTATAACAAAGTCCAAATCCATGTGTGCTGTTCAAGACAGACTCTGTTGGCTCTTAGTAGAAAATGTTTTAACTGAAAGCTGATCAATTTGAAATTTTGAAATTGTCATGTAAAAAGAAGTTTCACTTTTCAATTCTTTTATGCTGATACCTTTGCTGTATTACTTTAAAATACACTTGTAATATTGCCTATAATACATATATAAGTTATTAAATCATGTTAATTTCTCATGATGTCACCATACTTATCAACAACACACAAACAAATTAACATTTTACATATCAACTATAAAGCATGTTATGGGAAGGGATTTTTATGAATGATGCATTTTTCTTTGGTATTTTTTATGTGTAAAGTTTGGTTTAGAATAAATAATCAGAAAAAAACATTGGAAAATATCCATCACAATAATGACTAGATGTGTTACGTTCATTCATTCATTTTTGTCATTACTGATGATTTTTTTTGCATGAAATTGATAAAAGTAAATTCAATTCATATCTATTAGAGTTGTGGTATCAATGTATTGATTTTATAAGCATACAAATCATTTTTTGTGTGGAAATTTTATAATTTTGCTTATGTTTGGCTTATGGCTGCTTGTTACTTTAGAACTTTATGCTTACGTAAACCATATATATATATTTTGCATTTTATAACATTAGGACCTGCTAATTGTTCCCTATCCCCCTCTCCTTTCATTTCATTGCAATTTGCCTTGAATGCCAGAATGCTGTTTAAAAATGAGAATTTTAGGTTGAGTTTGAGGCATGTTTATGGTGTATGGGTGGTTGTAAGAAATGGTTCTTGTTTTCTGGGGTTTCTCTGATTTCAATGCTCAAATAGTAATAAATTGCTGTACATTATATAAAATGTGCTAAATGCTGTTGAGTAAATAAATGTCCAAAACATTTCAATCAAACAAGGAAAATTAAGGCACTTTTCAAAACTGAAGATGGAGGTTTTATGTTAGGGCTTTTTAGGTTGCAGAAATTCATACAATATTAACCTGAAATTATTTGATCGCAGAAATTCATGCATTAAATATCTCAACTTAATAGGTGGCAGAAGTTCCTGTACTAATTATCTGAAATTAATTTTTAACTGTATAAAAAGATGCCTATACTAAATACCATTGGTACATGTATAAAAGGAATTAGTTCATGATCAAATGTTTGCTTGCGATCACTGTTAACACAAGTAACACGACTGCTGGTTCTGTTTTGTAGTTGTTCACTGCCCCCCACTGGAGCCCCACATGAACGGTGGTTGTAAGTAATTCTGTATGGTAGATCATAGGCTACTAATGTCACATGTTAATCAATGATATATCACACTACTAATAATCTATATTTAGACAATCTGTCGTCTGTAATGTTAGTGTATGTAGAAGTCCAGTTTTCTCTAGTTCTCTGTTGTGAATCTCCCATTTTTGTCTCCATGTACTGATGTAGGCCTATTCTCTAGTGTTCTTTAAAGAGAAAAGAATAAATGTTCCCAGACTTGCACAGATTTAATTGGAATCTGGATAACATGCAAATCATGTGTCCACCCTTCACTTACAAGGATCTGACAACATTTTTGTTTTACTTTCTATTTTTATGTTATATTTGTACGCCAATATTTCATCGCAGAGCTCTCATTTGTTAACAAGAAAAATTTCAGAACATTCAGTAGAACGGATCATTGTCAGATCCTTGTAACCTAAGTGTGCACATAGAGAATTTGTATTTCCATTAGATTGGTATTTAGACATTATATAGTCTTAGATGATGCTGTTTTTGTTTGCACAAAATTTGTTTGACTGATATATATGCAAGGTTTGAGTGACCATAGCTGCTTTACTTTATGTATGTTTGCTCAAATTTGTCAAAGTTCTTAAAGCAAAATTATGTATGTGTATAAATACTGTTTTGGCAAGTTGTCAACTATTTTCAAAGGTTGTAAGCTGATGAAATTTTGCGCTGTTATTTTTTTACTCTGGTAAATCTAGGATGAATTTATCTTTATAAAGCTGCTTCTTTTAAGCAAATTTAATTTCAACAGCTTGCTTTTTTTTTAAACCATAAAAATGATAAAATCCAAATGCTTATGAACTCTCTTAAAGAAAATTTGTTCACACATGAATGGTTTTAGCTGTTTTAAAATATGTGTAGATAAATTTGATGGCACCATGCATTGCAGCATGTATTATCGCATGGTGGTAAAATAATCATAGAAGCTGCAAGCGCAAAATTATAAGGACTTTGAAGAATTTGAGCTAATGTAGTGCTGTAGACTTTGCTTTGCATATCAGTTTCAGTTTGACAAATTATTCTGTTCATGTATAGGCCATTTATAGAGGGAAAACCGAACACACCCATTAAAGATATAACTTTAAATTTGCAACTGTATATCAAGTTCCTTAAATTAAATTGTTTGCTAAAGAATAAACATGAAAGTGATGGTCTTTTTTAGCTTGCTGTTTGGTGATAGCCAAGGCTCAGTGTTGAAAGCCATACTTTGACCTATAATGATTTACTTTTACAAATTGTGACTCTGATGGAGAGTTGTCTCATTGGCACTCATACCACATCTTCTTATATCTATTTGCTGTTAAATAAAACTGAAATTTAGATTCATACATGTCTTTAATTGTAAAAATAGTAAAGAAATATTTCCCAAAAACCCTTCCCACGATAAAAAGATTAAAAATACAAATAAAGCAGTAAAAGAGGCCAAGTGATAAATCATACTTACTATAAACCTCTTATGATCATGATGTTACATAGTATTATGTTGTATAGTCGGATTTATACAAATTTGCTATGTTGATGACCTCGATCTTGATATGTTTTCTTCAGGTACAAATTAGTATTGACTATTTTTGAGTTTGTCCATTTCAATAAAATATCTAACCTTTCCATCTATTGGTAGTGTGGCTATAGATTAGTATAATTTCAAGCTGATGGTTAAGAAATAAATCTTCATTTGTTTTTTTAAGGTTGCTTGTTTTGTGGTATTTTATAGATTTATCCACTGTTTAGGTCAATAAGAAAAGATAAGAGTTAAAGACAAATAAGTAATCATTGCAATGTCCCTTGATATTCTTAAATGAATTTAAGAAAAGATGTAATTGTTTCTTTAGTATACGCCAAAAGTTTCTTACTGAGTATTGTAAACAAACTTAATTCTGCGAGCAATTTTATTTGGTGACTTTTATTAGTAGAAAAATAACTTGAATGTAAAATTTCACTTTGTAATATTCATATCTAAAATCGAATTAATTCATATTAACATGATTAATGCTTTATTTAATAACTTATTTATTAAAAATGTTTTTTCATTAGTTTATTTTCGACCCATGCAATAGCATCATCAGTCTTATTTTAATGTGTTTAAGATCAGAAGGATTTTAAAAATTAAAATCTATTAGGAAAATGTAAGTCCTGGGGAATACCAATTTGACAATTCTCTTTTCTACCACTAAATTAGTTTGTATCCCTCTGTTTTATTATAGGTCAGATTACTAGTTAATGACGATTCATTTCGAAAATATGGTAAAATCACGATTAAGAATTCTATACATGGCCTGAGGAATCAAAATTTAACGACATAAAAATGATTTTATTTGCAATGGAATGACTTTTTATAGCTATCAAATCCCATTTTCCCCAGGTTTAAAGTTTAATATGGAGGATGAATTGTATTAATCTTTCTTTCACTTCATTACGCCATTTATTTTGCATGTAATATATTTTCACTGTTGAGCTATTTACATTTCTCCTTCTCTTTGAAGTCACAGTAATCAAAAACATTGAAAACAAAAGACAAAACTTGACGAGTATTGATTCGGATTGAAAAATCTTGATATGAAGTCAAATACCAATGCTAAAACACAATGTGAAAAAAAGCATTATGGTAATAGAAAAAGTGGAATTATTTAGAAATCACCAAGCAAAGCTATAAAATAACCATTAATCACATGACTGCTGCTTGACTTATCATATGGCTTTGTAGTTGAAATAATCATGGTTGAATAAGGAATTTTGTAGTTAAAAAAATCATTTGATGGTAAAACTGAACACTTTCTGTTAGTTACGGGAGCCTTGATGTGCAGTGTTCAAGAAAAACTTTCATGTTAAGAGTAAAAAGGGGTCAAACTGAGAGGGAAAATGCATCATTCATATATGTAGCATTCGTTGTATAGTCTATAAGGTTATTTTATGAATAAGGGTCGAAACAAGACTTACATGAAGCATCGGATCTTTTTTTTAGTAAAATAGAAGATCGAAATACCAGCTGAAACTGGTACCCTTAGTGTTGGTTAAGTTGCTGCATTATAATGTAAACTAGTTTCTTAGACAGTGGCCATTGTACTGTATACATGGTATTGACATTTTGAGGGCATCTCAATTTGTGTACCAGTTTGGAGAAGATAAAAAATCTTTGTAAAAGTCATTAACCAAAATAATCAATTCAAGCCTTCATACCTATTTTCCAATATCAACTTTTATTTCTTACTGCAACTAGTATTAAACAAAAAATGTATATAAAAAATATAGCAATTTTAGCCATTGCTTCATGTAGTCTGTTTTTCTGGAAATAAAATGTATGTGAATGTCTTAAACATTTCATTGACTGATAAATGTATTGATTTTTGCTAAATTTCATTGAATATTTTGTACTGAATACAAAAAAATTATATCATTGCCTGAATGATCTTATTTTGTCTGTTAGTCTGCTAAGTGTTTTGAATTACGAAAAAAAATAAAGAAAAAAACATAGTTGAAAAAGTTTATAGAGTCGTGTCATACAAGATGGAAATGCAAAAACTAATACTTTTCAGTGTTCGTTGCTGATTGACAATTTAATTACCTAACTTTGAAAATGACCCAACAATACTAATGAGCTACTTGTACATTTTAGTGACGATGCCATTATTCACGCCACCAGGATCAGTAAAAACCTATGTAGACCCCCATACATACGAGGATCCTAACCAAGCTGTGAGAGAATTCACCAAGGAGATAGATAGTTCTCATATAGTTATAGAGTCAGTCATCGGTGGAGGTAAAGATATATTTTACTCCCATTTTGCTGTTTTCTTTTAATGTTTTCAGTGAAGCATATTCAGAACAAGGCTTTAACTATGAAAATGTCCAGATTTTTACCTGTTTTGAGGTTTTGTGCCCTGTCTTTGTCAGAAGCTAGGCATTATGTTTTCCCAGTCTGTAATTGAGTGCAAGAAATAGAAAGTAAATTTTTATTTATAGTTGGGCATGATATGTGCATATCAACATGGTAACAAGAAAAGTTTAATATACTTAGAAGGTGCCACCTGCAACATGAAAAATTTTGTGGTTATAATGCAGCATACAATGTGTGATAGTTTAAGGTGGAACCTAACATTACAGGGAGATAACTCTGTAAAATCAGCTAAACGTTTTAATTATGTTGTGTTGTTAAGGGAAAATTAAGCTTTTCAAAGATCAAAATAAGTTTTTGTCAAACTGCTATATAACCAGTGTAATTTTTCTGACAAAACAGTTGGTTCAAAATTTTTGAAATTTTTATATTTTTGATAAAGGGTCAAAGTAAATACTTTGCCAAAATTTTATGAAAATTAAATGAGCCAAATTAATTTTAGTAAAGGTGTTGGGTACCACCTTAACATGGAAATTTGATGAGAACTTTTCTATATGTTTTTCAGGAGAATTTGGAGATGTATGTAAAGGAAAGTTAAGAATTCCCCGTAGAATGGAAATGTCTGTTGCCATCAAAACATTAAAACAAGGTGCCACTGATAAAGACAGAATGGAGTTTCTTACAGAAGCCAGTATCATGGGACAGTTCGATGATCCAAATGTAATCTACTTGGAAGGAGTAGTCACAAAGAGTAAGCATTTAAAAGTACTTTCGTTCGTTTGGCTTAGTAATCTAGCTAGTTAATCTTGGTAGTGGCTAGTATGCAAAATTAAGCAAGCAACATTCAATCAATTCATTTAATTATATTACATAATTTGAAATTTCACCATTTCAAACTCTAATGCATTCTGGGTAATATTTTCAAAAACGTACACCAGAACAGTGACTAGTATTCAAAGTTAAGCAAGCAGCAATCAATCGATTCATTTATTTTTTTACATAATTTGAAATTGCACTATCAACCTAGATTTGCCATTTCAAACTCTAATGCATTCTGGGTAATATTTTCAAAAACATACACCAGAACATTATAATTAGCTTAAACATCCTAGACAATAGAAATTAAACCAATGATGTAAAGTTATTTTCATTTTGGTGTACAAACAATAAAATTACTCATAGTGCTTTAGATTCGTTAAAGGCAGATTGGGTAGATGCCAATTAATTAGAATAAAGTGTTTTTAAAATCTTTCCTTTGTCTATTCAAATTTTCATATATTTTTTTCAGAATTAATTACATTTTAATTGTTGTAAATTTATTTGGTCTATGAAATGTGAACATCATACTCATTCTGAATTTTAGATTTTGTTTTTGCAGACCATCCAATAATGATTGTAACAGAATATATGTTAAATGGATCACTTGATACATTTTTACGAGTAAGTACATGTACATAGGACTAACATTTTGGATTGAGAATAGATATATATTTTACTGTAAATTCACAAATTATAATGCATTTACCTGAGGATTCATTTATTTTCATGGGCATCTATTTTCCTGGATTGAAGAAACCTTGCATTTTCGAAAATATTTGATTTCTTGTTTTTGCCAATCACTGCATACGAAGTCTAGCAAACAAAATTTACCAGACATACATTACAAGGTTAGAGTATTGCATCAAAGAATGAACCCATGGTTCCCAAACTGTCTGAGGCAATACAAAATTTTTGTTTACAAATTACAATTGTGTTTCTCAATTTGAGGAACATTAGGGATGTTGACCTATTAGGCATGTCTAAATTATTATGTTTTACATTAATGTCAAATGATTTAGGCAATGGTGTCTGGAAAATTAATGCTCTTCTTTTAGTATGGCCCATTTTATTTTTTGAAGGCAACCAAATTGGTTGGATAACAGATATTGCAAGAGATTTATAAATGTATTTCATAAAAAAATCTTCTTTTGACAGTTAAAACGCTGAAAAATCATGAACTATGTTTAGTAACTAATGCTTGTTTTTAAAATCATAGGCCAGAGTTGTAGAAAGTGTCGTTAAAACAGTCAAACACATTCAGCCATGCATCTTGTCGAGAGTACATGAAAAATTACAGGCAATAAATATTTTTGCGTGAAGATATTGATCAATTAAAATCAAAATTAGAAATTGATTTCGCTGACCTTGCATAAAATATGGAGGATTATCATTTCTCTCTGACATCTTGACATTCAAGATTGGAGTAATTAAGCTCTAAATTAGACCCTTTTCCCCTTATCCCTTATACATCTTACGCTCAATTATTTAATGTTCTCAAAAACTCATTTTTCTTGATGACTAAGAACATTTATTTTGCCTGATTTTTAATTAATTATTAACCTTTGTTAGAGGCAACCAATAATTTGTCAGATTTGGCAGTTTTATGTTTCTGTGGACACAAATTAATAAATAAAAATATGAATAAAAGTTGAGTTGATCATAATGAATGTTTTTCTATTCTTGATTAAATTTAATTATTAATATTGATTAGTGGTGTGTAGAAAATAGACCAACATTGCTTTTGGGGCTGATTTCATAGATAAGTCTTTTATTTGAAGTTTTTTATTTGTAGTATAGAATGTAACTTTTTTGTATAGTCTTGATCAGCTGATTATATTTATGTCAGTATATTTTTGATTTGGAATAAATAGTCTAGCCAATTTCTGTTAATGGAAAGTACAAGTTAGCAAAAATTTTAAACTGCTAACTGTCCAAGTGTAGAAAAACTGATATATTCTTACTACTGTGTTATTTAAAATATTGTGCAATGAAGTGCAATTTTAATATCTAGACAAAGATGTACTTTTACTGTGAGAGAAAGAAACATTGTTCAATCTCGAGACAAAAAGAAAATATAATTGATGATAAAAAATTCTATTTATTGAAACTAAATGTGGCGTAATTGTCAGGACAAACGTTCTGTGACAAGATCATGGTAAAATGTGATTAATTTTAAATGATGAATTGAAATCCTACAGCTTTTAAATTTTTTATTGTGTCTTCTCATCCATGGGGGAACAATTGTCATGGAGGAAGAAATTACCATTAAATAAATGGACAAATCAAATTCTAAATGAGTTTTCTTAAACTTTATATTATTTCGCCAGGCGTCCCCATTAAAAAGAACCCTATTCTTGGTGATTATGGGGGATAAAATGCTCCATTTTGATTAGTGTTGAGTAGAATGATTTGGACGGAATACATTAGTTATCATATGAAGCTGCTATTACACAACTCTTCATTAATGGTAATGTTCATACACGGATAAGACGGAACATGTGATTTATGATAGAGAAAGAATAACGTAATTGATCACACATCCATCTTCGTATTATATCTTCTTTACATAAGACCAGATAATCTGATGGGATGGTTTTCATTTAGACCTGAGATACATAAACATTATCAGGAGGTATTGGTTAAGATTAGGTCTTTTTCGTGTGACATTGTCCAAGAACTGTGTCATATATTAAAAAGAAGATGTGGTATGATTGCGGATGAGACAACTCTTCACAAGAGACCAAAAACAGAGAAATCAACCACAACCTTCAACATTGAGCAATGTCCTTATGAATGTCACATGATGTGACTTGTCCCTATTATGAATAGGTGATATCAAGTACTATTGCCCAGCTTATAAATCAAATTTATATATTATAATGTAGATGCATAATATATCTTAGAATTTTATCATATCATGTGAAATTGTTTTAAGATTGTGTCAAGTTTGTAGAAAACTTGAATTGTTGTATATAGATAGCACATAATTTAGAATTTTTTATGTTACTTGTAGTTCAAATTTCAGATATGTGCTTTTCTTTTTTTCAGAATAATGATGGTAAATTCACAGTAATACAGTTAGTTGGGATGATGAGAGGAATAGCATCTGGTATGAGTTATCTGTCAGAGATGGGATATGTACATAGGGTAAGTCTTACTTTAAAGGAATAGGATATAGTCACTGTGACTTTGAGATGAAAAACAGCATTAAAAACACTTATTTTTGCTTTATGTGAGTGTTTTTGTTTTGCTATGCATGTACTGATTTGTGTCATAGATGGATACATCAAATCCTTTGTTTTACTATTATACAATTGTACTTCAAGATCAATATGGATACGGAACTTAAAACACCTGTAGTAAAGTTGAAAAATTAACAAAAGTCACAATTTTAGTAAGGCCATAAAAAGATTGTTTGTTTGCCCTAATCCTACCTACCCCAAAAATAGCTGCCTACTCAAAATCTATTATTGTCCTAATGTGAAAAAGTTTTGATTAATCAGATAGACATGGAGACTAAAAAAATATTTGACACTTTAATTTTTCTTTGTCGAAAAAAAAATGCTTACCTGCCTACCTACCTTAACCCACTGTTTCAACCTTCAGAATTTGGACAAACCAAAATATTTTCAAGTGTGGCCCAATGCCAGACTTATTTGTAACAGATCTCTACAAATAAATAATTGTTTTATTGACTTTAAAAAAATGTGCAATCTCTTAGAAGTGCATGTAGTAACTTTTTTTAATGCTAACTTATGTTGATCTGACTATTGGTATTTAAGACAGCAGATTAAGAAGTAGGGGACAAAGGGCGAAGACCTATGACACTATGATATTTCTATTGCAGGATTTAGCAGCAAGAAATATTTTGATTAATGAGAATTTGGTGTGTAAAGTAGCAGATTTTGGTCTTTCAAGGGAGATAGATTTAGACACTACAGATGGTGCTTATACCACTAAAGTAAGTATATTAGAGGGTCCGAGTGGTCAGGGAGAGGGCCAGGATGGTCATGGGCAGATGGTCTTGATTGTCAGGGGGAGGGAGATATCTTCATTTCAAAATTATGTACTATTTAATCTCTTACAAATTTTGTTATTTTTGTTGGGTTACTTTCACATTTTTCCCAGTTTTGCATTTTTTCATGTTCAGGAATTTCAAAACCAAAATTCTAGTTATTTGTAATAAGAAATTATTGTTGACTCAAGTAATATTTTCACTAAAGATATATCTTCCAAGAAAAGAATTTGAAATGTTCATACTTAGACTAGTAAACTATAGAAAAAAATGGATTCATAAGAAATATGTTTGAAAAAAAATAAGAGAAAAACACCATAAGAGCTTATATGAAAAATACAATTTGAACATTTATTTTTAGGGAGGTAAAATTCCAGTGCGATGGACAGCGCCCGAGGCTATAGCTTTCAGAAAGTTTACTTCAGCCTCTGATGTGTGGAGTTACGGAGTTGTTATGTGGGAGATTATATCATATGGAGAGAGACCTTACTGGAACTGGTCTAACCAATATGTCATACAAGCTGTAGAAAGAGGATTTAGGCTTCCACCACCAATGGTATGTTATATATACAGCAATACTTAATACGTGTACTAAGGGGGTTCATATTTACTCAATTGAAAACAAGTTTATTAAAGTTGTAATTTAGGTCAAAGGTTGACTTGAAGAGTCATAGATGAAATTTAATTCAAATTTAAAGAAAAAAACTTTTGTTTTGACATTGACATTTTGATCTATCTATAATGGAGATGGTTGGTCTCAAGTGTATAGATTATTACAAATATTTTAGAATCCTATTTGATACAAGACAAATAGCTTGAAGAAGAGTTTTAACAACAAATTTGCTTTATCCCAACTGATGTAAGGGAGGTAATCAATTATGAAAATTTTCCTTTTCAGGATTGTCCAGAGGCTATTCACCAACTGATGTTAGACTGTTGGCAGAAAGAGCGTGGAAACAGACCAAAGATGCAACAAGTGGTTAGGTCACATGATAAATTCATTAGAGCACCAGAACTGTTGAAGAAAATAGCAAAACCAAGGTATGTTTGAAATAAAATTAAACCAATTTAAATTTGAATAAATAAGTTTCAAATTGTGTGATAAAAAATAAGGCAGAAATGATATTTTAAGTTACCTTAATATTGGATGATAGACAAAAGTCATGTTTATCATTTACAATATTAAAAACCTCTGTGGAATTTCATAAAGGAGTAGGTCCGGTAAGGCCCCTTTTTGGCCCAAAAATATAACAGAGTTGACAAAATTGTTAAAATGTAAACTTTTAGTTTTTTATTGGACAGTTCAATGCTTCTGCTACATAAATATGGGCTGTTTTTGGTAATACAATGCACATATATCGGGTTGTAGCACCAGTAAGTCATGCTAAATAACTAAAATCTTCAAAATTCTATCATTTTAGTTAAATTTTAGACGGTTTACGTGTAAAACGAAAGTGGCCGCATTCGTGTTCATCCATAATATTGCAATGTAAGTTGTATTTTATGATAATACATAACATATATAAAGGTTGTGGATGAACACGGATGCGGCCACTTTCATTTTTGCCAAAAACCATCTGAAAAGTGACGTTTTTTGGCATATTTGAGAGATTTTTCATATTTGAGCCTCAATCTGATCGATTTTAATGACTTAATCAGTTAAAATCTTTCACATAAACTAATTGAATCTGAAATAGACCCTTAAGTGTTTAAAAAGTGGTCCAAATCCTTCGTCAGATGAAACTGAAATTTGAGGCCAAAATGAGTCCTTACCGGACCTACTCCTTTAAATCTATAGATAAATAAAGATGTAGTATGAGACAACTCTACATCGATTTGTAAAGTAAGCCATCATTAGTCAAAGAACGACCTTCAAGACAGAAGCTTGGTCCACACGCAACAGTTAGCTATCAACGACCCAAAAAATGACTAGTGTAAAACCATTCCTATATAAAAAAGGAGAAACAATAAACACTTCTGAACCACTTCAACAAACAACAACCACTGAACATCAGATTCCTGACTTGGAACAGGTGCAAAAAAATGCAGCAAGTTTAACTGTTTAAACAGGTGCCAATCTTCACCTTAACCTGAAATAATAGTGATACATTACAACATGGACAGACACTATAGAATATCAATTAAAATGGCTTAACTCAATCAAAAGATATTTCCTCATTTTAGAATTTCTCTGTTATGTATGTTTAACTGATATATGATATTTTGATTGCAGAGCTGACTTACTAATGGACTTAAACCCAGTAAATGAGGTTTCACGATTCAATAATGTGGAAGGATGGCTAATCTCTATCAAAATGGACAGATATATACAAAATTTCTTAAATGCCGGATATCGGACAATGGAACAAGTGTCAACCATAACTTCACGAGACTTGGAAACATTAGGTGTGACTTTAATAGGACATCAAAAGAAAATAATGAATTCTATTCAAACATTGCGTGCCCAGTTGTATGGACCTCACTTTCAAGTTTCCGAGGGATTCCTAGTATAGCAGTGAACGAATGTTGTAGTCAAAAATGTTTTCTTACTAAATGTGATATGTTATAAATGTATGATCATCCATTGTATGTGCTAGTTGGTCCTGCATTGTAAATGTTGAATGCCTCTCAGAGAGGCGTAGAGTATACCCATCAAATGAAATGCTGTTGCAAATTGATGGAAACTATGGATTCAAGAAATGGACTTGACAGAAATTTTGTCGTAAATCAACAAAATGGAAGATGAAAAGTCGACATTGTCCTTCAAAGAAATAAGGAATTGTGGTCAAACTGTATTCCTTTGTCAATGATTTTTTTGGCAGATATGACCATAATGAATTGAAGTGTCATTTTGACATTTGCTAGTCCAATAGGAACTTGAAACTTTTTGAAGTAATATTGTTTCCATAGTAATTGTAGCACATCACTTATGTATAAATAATGAATCGTGTAACGAATCATGTGATATAAAACTCATATTTCAGCCAGTTAAACTGGATACATGTGTGACTGTTTTGTCAGTATTTTACAGACATCTCCCCTATGTAGTGAGGGGAAATATGTTCAAATAGAGCACCAAGGTCACAATATATATGTATAGGTCCTGAAAATGTACATAGAAAGAATATTTATTTGTGATATTTGCTTTTAAATATTTTTATTTTAAATCTTTCTTTATTGGTGGAAAATGGCTTTTATGTATTTTTTTCTCTCACATTTTATATAGTTTCCTCTTTTCTTAATGGAAAGCTTGCAGAGCATGCAAGTCTGTTGTGTTTTTAATTAATTTATAAGTTAATATTGAGACATTGAAGTTGAGATATCAGTTTTTTTTTAAACAAAAAGTTAAAAAAAAAAAATGATTAAAAAACTTTTAGACTTACCTCCCCTTCATCAGTGATTACATTTACTGAATTTTAAACTTGGCAATGGTTTTTAAATGGCATTAAATGCTGATATTGATGGTAAAAAATCATATAAAAAACTTAAAAATGGAATACATATCAGTTTAAAATATTTTACAATATTGTAGTAATTTAACTGCTTGTAGATATTTTAATATTTTTTGTAATGTGTCTACAAATTTAGGTGCTATTTTTGTGGCAGTTTTCTGCATTCTTTTATTTTTAAAGGTTGTTTTGACTTGAGTAGATTTGTAATATTATTTTAAGTATCATCTATCATCCTGGCGTCTTAATACTGAGATAAGGTTGTATTCTGTTTTCTGTCGATCTAGGATTGAAATTTTCTTCGTGGTTGAGCTATGGTCTGACTTGAACTGTAAAGTACACACAACACTATGTTCATTTACTCCATAGATATTTGAGAACATGATGCTTAACTTACAATCAGAAAAATTGAGAACAATTTAAATAGTAATTTAATTAAGTTTAAAGAAAATAAGCAGTAAAGAAAATTACTCATTAGTATTTGAATGAGTTATCTCCCTTATCACAACTTTGAAAAATCAGACAAGAAAAAATTATGATTTCGTATTTTAAAACTATAAATATTTGTTTTGCATATAGAGTAATGGTCTAGTTTAAAATAAGTGTTTCAAAGATATACTTTGCTGACCACTGCAAAGATAGATATTTTCAGTATGTTTAGCTCATCTTTATCAAACTTTGGACTAGTTGATTCTTCAGCAGATGAAAATTGAATGACTTAAATATTGCCTTTCAAATGACACGTTCTATGCAAGCTTCAACCTTTGCTTTATAATGCATATTAATTTTGAGTAACTCTTAGCACCAACTGTTTAATTTTAATACCCATCTAATAGAGGTGTCTTAATAACTGCAGTCTAAGAATTATTTGCAAGATGAATAAATTTTTCTTTACATCGCGCACTTCTGTATTTATTTTGGTTTAAAAAATAAAAACTTTTGTCATAATAAATTTTGTTAGATTATTTTTTTTTTTTACAATTTTTTTCCCCTTTCCAATATAATTTCATTTTCTCTATTATACATTTTTGTATTTGTTTAATGAGTACAAAGCAACTGGCATGAAAAACAAATATTGTTTTTATTTTCATTAATCATTCCCATTTTGTATATATTGTAAAAAGTGTACATTGTATATAATAGTGCTGTATATATATAAAAATATATATCAGAAATACGCAAATCACAAATTAAACATTTTGATACCAATTATATTGCTGAGAACTTAAAAACAACATTTTTTTTTACTTGTATCAAGTCATTTTTGTCTATTGACATTTTTATTTTATCATGAAAGAAGGAAATTTTTATATGTATGTATTGATTTTCATTAAGGTTGTTTTATTTGATTTTACATTACAGAATTTTAGTTGTGAATACTCTAATGAGTATTTTCCTTTTGTGAACACTAAAATGAATATTTCCATTTTGAATACTTAAAAATTTTAAAAGATTTTGGTCCTAGTCCAGTTATAAGTCATTAGATTTATGTAAAATAAAAAAAAAGTAATAAGAATTGAATCACACAATTTTAGCAGTTAAGTCCTGATTTGAATGGAAATAGCAATGAGACTTTATTTGTAACAGGTAATACCTCTTGGTATTTAATGTTGCTATCTTAATTTAAACAGTGATTTCTAAGGTGAAATGAGAGTTAAAACCAGGAAAAACATTTCCAAAACATATTACATATTAATGCAAATATTTAGTATGGCAAATGATTTGTCTTGATATATTTCCTGTTAAAAGGTACTTGAAGTGAAAAAAAAGGGTTGACATGAGTTTAGGGAATATGAATAAATATTGGTGAGAGTGTTCCTTCGAAATCCAGGGTAAAACTTTGCTCATTAGATTTGTTTCATGTTTGTGAAGGTGAATTCACACATTCCAAATGAATATATGGTTAAAGCCTTAAAATTCACAGTTATTGAAATACATATTTTTTTCGAGTTTGATGATAAAGTTATTTTAAAAATGTTTCAAAGAAAAAAAAATTAATAGCAGTGCTGATTTTGAAATGAGTGCTTATGACTGCATACAAATGGAAAATAATTTTAAAATGGCATGGATGTTTGTAACTTTAAATTTTCTATAAAGACTTTATTGTCCTTAAATGGCTGTTCAAAAAACATTTTTATTTTAGTTTTATAAAAAAAAAAAAAAAAATTGTGAAAAGGTCAACTTAAAAAAATACACGATTGATTTGTTTTTAACTTGGGTTCTACTTGGTCCTATCCTAGAAGAAATGTCATTTATATTCTGAACATGAAAAAAGAAATAACCACTTGAAATACAAGTCTGTTACATTCTTGCACACTTATTTCATTTTGTTTTGTAAAATTTTGAGTAATTATATATAAAAAACCTGACAACTTCCTGATAGAAATCAGTGTTATGTCAAATGTTTAAAAATCAAAACATATTTTCACAAATTTTAAGTATGTAACATACTATATCATTTAATTATTCACATTACATTTGAGGAAACAAGGTTGTGTTTATATTTTGTTTATGCAGTTGTAGTAATGAAGTATTAGCAATATAAAACTACACATGTTCTCGTACTGTTGATCAATTTTAATAAAATATGTCAAAATATAGCAAATGTTTTATTTTAAATACATGACAAATGGAAGACCATATTATCCATCCTTAAGTACCCAGTATTGCAAGTTGTCTTCTAACAAAATGCAAACATGGCACTTTGATGTCATCATTTCATAAATGGTTTGGAAGACTTTCTTGAATATTATATTATCTTGAAGGGCATGACCTATGGAAGACCATATCATCCTTAATTACCCAGTAGTGCAAGTTGTCTTTTAGAAAAATGCAAACATGGCACTTTGATGTCATCATTTCTCAAATGGTTTGGAAGACTTTCTTGAATATTATATTATCTTGAAGGGCATGACATATGGAAGACCATTATTTATTATCCTTAATTACCCAGTAGTGCAAGTTGGTTCTTCTTAGAAAAATGCAAACATGGCACTTCGATGTCATCATTTCACAAATGGTTTGGAAGACTTTCATACATATAATCTTTTCTTGAAGGGCACAAAAGGAGTTCATACAATCTAGAAATACATACACATGTATATTCACATTCACATACCTGGTATGCCAACTATCCTAAGTTGATGTGATATGGTTGGGATATTTTACTCATATATAGTTTTCATTGTCACTTTTTTGAAGGAGTCAAAAAGCTTGACTTGCTGGTTTTGGTGTACATAAAGTTGAGACATGTGTATGTGTGAGCAGGTTATGATAAGAGGGACACAAATATAAGTAAAAAGACATCTAAATGGCAACATAATGCCTTCAACAATAGGCAGTTGCATACAAGTGGAGAATACACACACGTTCTGACTTGTCCTCAATATTTAACTATTGTCAATAAATGAACACAAATTATCACAGTTTAGACATCAATGAATCAAATTAACATATGACATTGGATAACCTCTGATGAGGTTCCTGACTTGGGACAAGGGCATGAATTTATGGTGGAGGATTTAGTTTTGTGGGAAGGATATAACTATTTTTCCATTTTTTCTTTAGACACCAATTCACAACAAATAAAATGTAGCTACATGTAGATTAACCACCAAATCATTACACTGTCAATATAGTGTCAATAGTTCATGTGTTAATAAAATGGGGCACAATTTGGTAATAAGAGCACTTCATTTCAGTATTTATCTCTTTTGTTTTGTCTTGTCTTTTTATAACTTATAAGTCCTGATGCAATACCAGAATGATTGACAACTGATATGACTTTTAAATAGTAGGAAACGCATTGTCTTAATTGGAATGTACCTCCCTCTTATATGTTAATCATGTTGACCAACATACCAAAATTAAGTCTTGCAAAATTAAGCAAACACTTTCTTGACTTCAGGATAATCTTGGATTAATCAGTTGGTGATGGGTATTAAATGCTAGTTTAAGCACTATTTGGTGTTTTCTGTCGATCATTTTGTATTGGTGGAGGGAGCCCATCGTTCTTGGTCCATTTGTAAATAAAGAACCCTAGTATTATTAGTATTTGGTCATTCAATGTTCAGTACTGATTATTTACTGCAAATTGATTTGAGGGTAAGTATTTTCTTATCCCAGACATAGATTACATAAGCTTTATTTGGCACAACTTTTTGGAATTTTGGATCCTCAATGCTCTTCAACTTCGTATTTGCTTGGCTTTATAAATATTTTGATATGAGCGTCACTGATGAGTCTTATGTAGACGAAACGCGCGTCTGGCGTACTAAATTATAATCCTGTTACCTTTGATAACTATTTAGTACTTGTATGCATCTTTGGATGTACAGATGTGTCTGAAGATATGAGAATGATGTTTTCTGGTTCTTGAGTATGTTGGGATAAGAATTGTGCTAGATGGTATAGCTACAAGATGGTGTGTGATCTTGTACATTATAACCAGGCGTTTGTGTTGTGTTAATTGTGGCCAGTTGATTGTATTGAGCATGTTTGATACACTGCTAGTCTTATGATACCTGTGGCAGGCAACAGGTTGAGCGTTAAGCAACCAACAATCAATCAATCAATCTTAAGAACCATCGCTATCTTCAAGATAGATTCTATAGTACTGTGGTCCCAAAGCGAGCAAGATAACTCGAGTTTGGGACGGACAAGTGCTTGGTATGCCTGGTACTTTATATTTTGATTTGATGATTTCATGTTTTTTTTCTAAGAAAGCAGAGAGGTACCCATTATCAGGTTATCTGCATGTTGATATCGTAAAATATCAGCTGCGAGACATAATATGAAGCTTTTTGTCGAGTGAGCGTAGCGAACGAGATCAAAAAGCCTTCATATAATGTCAAGCAGCTGATATTTTACATTATCGCTATTTTGTGCATTTTTCGTTTGATCTTTTTTTGTGATAATTTTCATATCATGCTTCTCGCTTGATATGGAAAAATTATTGCTAGAAACTAAGGAGCCACGTGGCGTTGCTAACGAAATTGACATTGAAATTGACAACGTCGTCATAGGTAAAATAGCGATAAACAGATTATCATTGGTCATCTCAACTCGATTGCTTTTCTCACTTTCGCTGTACCAGCTCAAGCGAGAAAATCAATCTCGTTGAGATAATCAACGATAATCTATAATTATCATATACTTCGACTAAATAACATATGATTTTTACTGTATGATAATACTAACACAGAGATTGTGTTATAGTAGTCTCAGTATAATACCAGAGACATATAGTATATGTCTCTGATAATACCATTGAAATACCGTAAATTTCATATTTTTCGATTTGGTCCTTAGCGGGCTGATATGAAAAGTTTATCACATGCTTCGATTGTTATCACATGCCTTTCCGTAACGTTATCACATGGCATTCCGGTGATACTCGGCAAATTCCGGAAAATACACCAATGCTACGTTTTCAGTGAAAACTATTTCAAAGTAGTGTACAAAACAATCATTTGGATACTGGAAAGTATATTTTGTGAAATAATAAAAACAAAAAACAACCAAAACAAATTATTCAATAAATACAAAAGTACATTGTTTAAAAGTTTCAAACATAATTTAGAAAGGTACTTTATAAAGTTGCCAAACAGTCTTCATTATGTGTATTGTTAATTTTTGTTTGTTTTTGTCAATACGTCCATATTAAAATGTGTTTCTTCTCTGTTGAGGCAAATGATAGAAAAATTTCATATCGAATGCACTAAATTTGAGGTCCGACGTTTGTGAACTTTTCAATATTTAAACTTCTATTACAGAACCCCGTAAAAGGATCAATATACGAATCAGTTATTTTTCTCCATGGTTGAAGCATATGATAAAAAGATCATAACATGTCATTTTGCATATCGCATGTATTATCAGCCCTCGGTCAATATCAGCCCTCAAGCCATGCGGCGCTTGTGCTGATATTGAATCTAGGGCTGATAACACATGCGATATGAAAAATGCCATGTGATAATCTGATAATATCAGTATGCAGATAATCTGATAATCAATTTATCGGGCTATATTTGCGTGTTTCAGACGGAGTGTTTTCTTTGTTTCACCAGCACACAAAAGAGGACTTGATAAGTTCGGGTCAAAGTTATTGACGTCGGTTCAAACATTATGACGTCGCTGATATGTCCGGGTCAAAGTTATTAAGGCCGGGTCAACTTATTAGACGTCACAAAGACATGATACGGAATAATATTAAAAGAGCTGAACAGAGTGATATAGACAGTGGGACGACCGATAATTTGTTTTATTGGCTTTTGAGATATTGTTATCTACATGTATATGGTTCCATTTTAGGTTTGATTGTAATGTGCTGTACATATAGCAGATGCAACAGTTTCTAAAATATGATTGAGAAGAGTGAAGTTATCTGTTATGTTGTAAAGCTTTACGTTTGGTTGTGACAGAGAGAACATTAAACTTGTCTGGGTGGAAGGCCATTAGCCAGTCTACTTCCCATTTCGCAGCTGCCTCAGGACTAGCTTGCAGTTTGAGGCAGTCATTCTTGGATTAAACTGGCACGTATGTCATACTGTGATCAGCAAATAATCTTAATTTGCTATGAGTAAGTTACTTTGATAGTCTGGAAGTTCGTAAATATAGACCAATATTAGGACTGGACATAATACAGTGCCTTATGAAACCCAAGAGATGACCTGGCCTTGAAGGCATAACACTTTGCTCAGTGCTCTGAACACAAAAATGATGCTCGAAACTTTTATGACCGTGAGGCCTGGCCTCGCGGTCATAAAACTTTCGAGCACGATTTTTGTACTCAGACTCAAGAATCAACCAATCAAAATACTGGATTTTGTGTTTCGAGCACTTATTTTGTACTCGGAGTACTGAGTAAAGTTTTATGACCGAGAGCCCTGGATAGTGCTAGATGATCTTCGGCCTCCGAAGAACTGTCTGAATACGGCCCGAGAGAAATTCCGAGATTCAACGGTTTAATGTTTTTCTGTTGATGCCAAAATGATTTAATGTGTAAAGTAAATGACAATGTGCAATTTTATCAAAGGCTTCTGCAAAGTTCGTTATTATAAGATCTGACTGTTGGTGAATTGAAGTTTTTGGTTGAAGGAGAGAAGAGAGTGCTGAAAGCCGTGTTGGATGTCATACAGGATGTTATATGATTCAAGATGTAACAAATGTGTGACGTGACTATGTGCTCCATTAACTTGCAGCAATTTGAATACAAGTTAATGAGATTGGTCTATAGTTGACCAGTTTATGTTTGCCCCCTGTTTATATGCCGGTGCGACCCTAGCATATTTCCAGTCGTTAGTTAGACACGTGAATGAAGAAGGTGGACTCAGATTTAAAATTCCATACAATTAGTGATATTATTTATTATTAAAAACTGAATTATTGTCACTATACAATTCAGGCTGACCAAGTCTCAATGTCCCCTAAGATCAAACCTCGCTGATCATTAGACCAGAGATGAGAGTATGAATCAATGGCTGTCCCGGATCTCTGCCAATGATATGCCTGAAGACTATACTAGTATTGCCATGCGTCACATTTTCCACTTGACACGTGTCGCTTGAAGTTGTGTATGCCGAACTTAATCTATTCATACTGTTCTTAATTCTATTTCGATTGGAGAAGTTTCCCCATTGTGGTTTAAAGATTATTGTTGCTTCTATTCTATACCAGACATTTCTCTTGAGTGTATGATGTCTATCAAACGGGACATTGTGTGTATCAAGGTCTTGGGCTATCGTAAAGTTTTCTACATTCGATAGATCGTCTCCACCATGCTGATTCATTAAGTTATCTCCGTAATCCTGATAGCCCCTTGGTCTATAATGCAGAGAATCTATATCGATGTCCTCTTGTTTTATTGACCTCTTTAGTCTTAAACTGACCTTTGTCTGAATAGTTCTCGATGGCGGAACGTAGACAATAACGCCATGGAGATTTATATCTGATGTTTTACAATATATATCCGCTGCTGCAAAAAGATGTTCAGAATTGTCCATACATCGCTGGATAATTTCTACAGAGCCATCAGCATGGCTAATATTTCGGAGAAGGCGCATGGTTTGTTTTCGCTTTTCGGAAGAAAACAAGCCTTCTGATTTAGTATGAATAGACTGGAATACTGATAGTATTTCATCTTTTGTTAGAATATTTTTGACCGTGATATTCCTAGCAAAGTATTCTACATCCATAAGTGGAAATCTTATGGCAAAAATTACGTCTCCCAAAACTGATCTTATATTTTCATCATTTTCCGAAATATTCTGTTTTCGACACTGATTTGCAGCCCAATTTATACTACTTTCATATACAAGTTCTTCTTTACATGATAGTCTTTCGTACCGTATTACCTCTAAAAAGCAGTCTTTGCCAAGGCTATGGAACTGACTCGACCCTAAGCATCTAATTGTGTCTCTTGAAATGTATTGCAGGCATTCTAATTTAAGATCATCGAGGGAGAAATCAATGGCTGTTTGTAGCACATTCCACACACGGTTCAAATCTATCAGGGAATGAAGGAACCTCACACATGCCGTTTTCATGCTTTGGATGAGATATTTATCCGCACAATAAAGAAGTCCATAAACATTTTCTTCGTTCAGGGAAAACGTGTCCGCATAAATTAGCCTGAAATATAACAACAAATGAGTTCCATTTGTGTGGTAAAAATTTGATATAAACATCATTAGAACAATGACTTTTAAATAAAAAATGTAAAAAAGGTTCTACCTTAACTTTATTAATAATGAGTCTACAGAAATACTTTCTATATAAAAATAAAAAAATAAAAGCATGGATTTTTATCACTGAAGATAATACCGTGTCTTAATATATATTTTATGTGTGTTTTGTGCGTGAGCTGTTGTGTTGCTGCCAAATTGGGATACGTTCATACATCAATCATATATTGGATGGATTTTTCAACTCTATTTCAAGCCTACTTTTACTACAACTGTACCTCAACATTTGTTTAAATATATCTGCCTCAATATCCGGAACAGCAACTTCTGTCTGTTCTGCCAAAGGACCAGCAAACATGGCAAAAAATACAGGACTCGCACTTGCTACAATGTTTTTATGGGCGTTAACCTCTGTATGGTTGGAACCTACGATAAATTTGACATCCACCAACACCTCATTTGTAAGCAAGTACACCAAGCGTTCCGGAAGTGCCTTTCCTGTCTGCCAGTCTGTCTCTGGAGGGTCATCGATATCGTCCATCAGAATATCTTAAAAAGTAGACCAAAGAACAGTTTTATACTAGTACTAGTATATAAAAATTATCAAGGTTAAGCATTTTTTTATGATTTCAGATTACATGCATGGTAACCTAAACTCTATGTAATACCACAGTAAAAAATAGCTATTGAGGCACTGGCTACAGTGACACTGAAATGTATCAATATTTTTAAACCAGTACTATAAATTAGATTACAACAATTATTGTTAGACGGAAGGTTCACATCATTCGTACACGGCTTTGATGATAATGAACATTACACGAACGACGACTCTCGGTTTATAATCAAACTCCGTTATCATCAAACACCGAAACAGCTTAGTTTCACAACTATAAGTCACCATTGTGAAGTTCTGTGTCATTGGGTTCTATCGTGGAGAGTTGTCTCATCAGCAGTCACACCACTTTTTATAGTTCAACAAATTTAAATATCGCTGCTTTTTCGTAGTTTGGTTTATAATATTGAAGCTAATCTAAAATCTAGTCCAAGACGATGTGTGCACAGAATTTTAATTTAAAAGCGAACCGTAGTTGTTGCTTTTAACAACATATCATAATTTTAACCTATGCCAGACACCAGGAATTCAAATCTTTGGTTTTTGTATGGTAAAATTGTTTTAGCACAAACCATCTCATTTGATTGTTTCACATTTTTGTATGGTCTTTTAGAGCGTGTTGTACGGTTTTTACCATTTCCAAAGGTCGCACGGTGACTTATTATATATTAGTTGATATTCGCGTCTTTTTGCTTTCTCTGGAAAGAGGATACAGAACACCTTATACATCGGGGTCTCATTGTCACGAAGTCTGATAGAAAGTGTCAAGAAGTTCTAAGTTTGTATTTTCGTTGCATTTATTATAATAACAGATTATTTATTATACTATGCAAGGGTACCTCTATTAGAACTATATAGTATATCCCTTTACCGGAAAGACGAACACAGGTACCACTATATGCAAAACAAAATCGTCGTAGGATAGCTTTATGTACAAACTTACCACGAAAAATAGAAGCCATTCTTCCTAGTTTTTAGTTGCTGCTTACTTGGACGTTACGTCGTAACAGTGGATTTCATGTTGGTAGAAGGTTGTTGCCAAAAGTAACATACCATGACGTTGCCACAATGCTGAGGGCAAATATGCATCAGGGTTGAGTTCAATATCGTAGCAGCTACATAGCAGCTACATGTATCAATATATATGTGGCAGCTAGTCTATAGCTATACGTTCAATAGTCAAAATGTACGTAGCACTAAGTAGCAGCTACGATATTGAACGCGGCCCTGCTGGTCTTACAAAATTCCATAACCTAGCACAGGGGCCCCTTATTGTTTTTTTTTCTATTTCTGAATTTGAATTATCCCCTTTTATTCTTAAAATGTTTGAAAAATGTCTATAACTATATAGAATGCACGATAATATTAAAAACACTGTTTGTTGTATACAAACACAACAAATATATTCAGATGCAGTAAAGCAAGTTTTAAAAATGCACTCGGGCATTCGAAACGTCGCCCTCCAATTACGTATACTGTATAAGAAATGTGATTTCTTTCGTTTTCGAAAAATATATGCTCTTATTTAAAGTATACGTTGTTATTATTATCTCTTAATCTTGAAGATTAAAATACGGTATTAATTTCTCCTCAAATAAGCCGACATATCTTCAAAATACTGCCGGGAAAGTAATTTTTCTTAGCATTGAGAAAAATACATGCAATAATGTGTTCCAAAACATCTACTAGATGATTTATTTTAGGCACTGGCTACGGTTACATGGAAATGTAACAATAACTATTGAGGCTACGGTTACATTGCGTTATTGTTTCATGAAAAACAGCAATGTACGATGTCACTAGTTATATGTATTAAATAATAAAAGTTTAAAGACATTTATTTTATATTTACAATACATTCAATTATAAATACAATTTCTTTATTTTTTTATTTACAATATTGAACAGTTTCTACATCCAGTAAGTGGTTTAAGTCCTACACATTTAAAATGAACGAACTTTCCTCCTTCATGGATACATGTATACAGAAGTTCCCAGTATTTAAGTTCACTGTTACCAAACATTGCTTTTGATGTATATATTTTTTTGTAAACTGCGTTTGTATAGCTGTGTGAAGTTTGTGTCTTAGTATTGTTTCAGTTTCGTTTCAAACGCATCCCAAGTTTTAAAATTTTCACCCTAAACAAAATTGGTTATAGGAATCTCTTCATCCATTGTTAAAAGTATAATGACAGCAATAAGAGTATGTGTGCAGTTAAATACTTAAAAAGTGAAACCATTGAACTATATTTTTCGTCTTTGGGGCACTCCTAAGCTCGAGTAGTAAGTATCTTTAAGAACATCAACACCATTAATACGTAAAACTATTTACACACCGTTTTTTTGAATAAAAATATTTATTGTTTATCATTATTACCAGTATTAATTAGTGCATATGAAAGAATTAAGCAATAAAACTATAGAAGATTTAAGTTTAATTAATCTAGCTTATGTACATTGCTGTTTTCATGTAACAATAACTCAATGTAACGTAGCCTCAATAATTATTGTTACATACGTAATTAATCGGTTCCTTACCCAACTCTGCATTCCGGAAATAAGACTCCAATGTAGGAAATAAGACTCCAATGTAACAATACCATTTTTTTTTATTATTGTTACATTTCCATGTGACCGTAGCCAGTGCTTTTATTTTATGCCAGACACAAATATAAATCAACATGCTGACATCTTATACGTTCAATTTTTCACATCAAGTCATTTATAATAATATTCTATACAAAGCACAGACGTGTCGGAATTCACCTCAAGTATACAGTAGTTATTAAGATTCTTTTCAAATCCATGGGTGTTGTTCAACACATAAGAATATTTTGCCTTCAAAAATACACACACTTTTAATATCTAAACTTGCTTTATAATTACTGATTTTTAAAATAACAAACTATAAGGTTTGACTGGGATATAGAAATAAAGTTCTATGAATTTCTCCCTTTTGCAAGTTAAATCCTTGCTGAAATAAGTAAAGTTAGCTATGCGGGATGTATCAGTACGCAGCAACTTTTGGTTGGAATAGAATAGTTAAAAATATAACTGCCTCATATAAGGAAAAAATGTCATACTCCCATTGCGTTTACAACTCTCAGAGAAGTCCGTAGACGACTTGTTGCCAGGCAAAACTTATGCACCCACATTTCATACATATCAGTATATTCAAGTGACAGTCAAAATACAATTCATTCTTTTAATCCTAGTTGTCCAACCTCACTTGCAGAATCTGTATTTAAATATATGAAGATGTGATATGATTGCAAATGACAACTTTCCATCAATGACCAAATCACGTAGAAAGTACAAAGGTAGGGTATCGAACGACCTTCAACTATGACCCAACCCATACCCGAACGAAAGCTATAAAAGGGGCCGACATGATAAAAATGAAACAATCCAAACAAGAAACTAACGGCATGCTAACTAATGAAACAAAAAAACAACAAAATAATACACTCAAATTTCTGATCTGAGAGTACTCGAAATTACTGAAAGCATGCTCGAAATTTTAAACTAACAACAACTAATAAAAAGAACTATCGAATTGACTGTAAGCTCGCTCATAGACAACAGCAACTAATAAAGGAACTATCGCATTGTCTGAAAGCTCGCACATAGACAACAGCAACAAATAACCAGAACTATCGCATTGTCTGAAAGCTTGCTCATAGACAACAGCAACTAATAAAAAGAACTATCGCATTGTCTGAAAGCTCGCACATAGACAACAGCAACAAATAACCAGAACTATCGCATTGTCTGAAAGCTCGCTCATATACAGCAGCAACAAATAAAAAGAACTATCGCATTGTCTGAAAGCTCGCTCATAGACAACAGTAACTAATAAAAATAACTATCGCATTGTCTGAAAGCTCGCTCCTAGACAGCAGCAACTAATAAAAAGAACTATCGCATTGTCTGAAAGCTCGTTCATAGACAACAGCAACTAATAAATAGAACTATCGCATTGTCTGAAAGCTCGTTCATAGACAACAGCAACTAATAAATAGAACTATCGCATTGTCTGAAAGCTCGTTCATAGACAGCAGCAACTTAGAAAAAGAACTATCGCATTTTCTGAAAGCTTGTTCATAGACAGCAGCAACTTAGAAAAAGAACTATCGCATTGTCTGAAAGCTCGCTCATAGACAGCAGCAACTAATAAAAATAACTATCGCATTGTCTGAAAGCTCGCTCATAGACAACAGCAACTAATAAAAAGAACTATCGCATTGTCTGAAAGCTTGCACATAGACAACAGCAACAAATAACCAGAACTATGGCATTGTCTGAAAGCTCGCTCATTTACAGCAGCAACTAATAAAAAGAACTATCGCATTGTCTGAAAGCTCGCTCATAGACAGCAGCAACTAATAAAAAGAACTATCGCATTGTCTGAAAGCTCGCTCATAGACAGCAGCAACTAATAAAAAGAACTATCGCATTGTCTGAAAGCTCGCACATAGACAACAGCAACAAATAACCAGAACTATCGCATTGTCTGAAAGCTCGCTCATATACAGCAGCAACAAATAAAAAGAACTATCGCATTGTCTGAAAGCTCGCTCATAGACAACAGTAACTAATAAAAATAACTATCGCATTGTCTGAAAGCTCGCTCCTAGACAGCAGCAACTAATAAAAAGAACTATCGCATTGTCTGAAAGCTCGTTCATAGACAACAGCAACTAATAAAAAGAACTATCGCATTTTCTGAAAGCTTGTTCATAGACAGCAGCAACTTAGAAAAAGAACTATCGCATTGTCTGAAAGCTCGCTCATAGACAGCAGCAACTAATAAAAATAACTATCGCATTGTCTGAAAGCTCGCTCATAGACAACAGCAACTAATAAAAAGAACTATCGCATTGTCTGAAAGCTCGCACATAGACAACAGCAACAAATAACCAGAACTATCGCATTGTCTGAAAGCTCGCTCATATACAGCAGCAACAAATAAAAAGAACTATCGCATTGTCTGAAAGCTCGCTCATAGACAACAGTAACTAATAAAAATAACTATCGCATTGTCTGAAAGCTCGCTCCTAGACAGCAGCAACTAATAAAAAGAACTATCGCATTGTCTGAAAGCTCGTTCATAGACAACAGCAACTAATAAAAAGAACTATCGCATTTTCTGAAAGCTTGTTCATAGACAGCAGCAACTTAGAAAAAGAACTATCGCATTGTCTGAAAGCTCGCTCATAGACAGCAGCAACTAATAAAAATAACTATCGCATTGTCTGAAAGCTCGCTCATAGACAACAGCAACTAATAAAAAGAACTATCGCATTGTCTGAAAGCTTGCACATAGACAACAGCAACAAATAACCAGAACTATCGCATTGTCTGAAAGCTCGCTCATATACAGCAGCAACTAATAAAAAGAACTATCGCATTGTCTGAAAGCTCGCTCATAGACAGCAGCAACTAATAAAAAGAACTATCGCATTGTCTGAAAGCTCGCTCATAGACAGCAGCAACTAATAAAAAGAACTATCGCATTGTCTGAAAGCTCGTTCATACACAACAGCAACTAATAAATAAAACTATCGCATTGTCTGAAAGCTCGTTCATAGACAGCAACAATAGAAAAAAAACTATCGCATTTTCTGAAAGCTTGCTCATAGACAGCAGCAACTTAGAAAAAGAACTATCGCATTGTCTGAAAGCTTGCACATAGACAGCAGCAACTTAGAAAAAGAACTATCACATTGTCTGAAAGCTCGTTCATAGACAGCAGCAACTTAGAAAAAGAACTATCGCATTGTCTGAAAGCTCGCTCATAGACAGCAGCAACTAATAAAAAGAACTATCGCATTTTCTGAAAGCTCGCTCATAGACAGCAGCAACTAATAAAAAGAACTATCGCATTTTCTGAAAGCTTGCTCATAGACAGCAGCAACTAATAAAAAGAACTATCGCATTGTTTGAAAGCTCGCACATAGACAACAGCAACAAATAACCAGAACTATCGCATTGTCTGAAAGCTTGCTCATAGACAACAGCAACTAATAAAAAGAACTATCGCATTGTCTGAAAGCTCGCACATAGACAACAGCAACAAATAACCAGAACTATCGCATTGTCTGAAAGCTCGCTCATATACAGCAGCAACAAATAAAAAGAACTATCACATTGTCTGAAAGCTCGCTCATAGACAACAGTAACTAATAAAAATAACTATCGCATTGTCTGAAAGCTCGCTCCTAGACAGCAGCAACTAATAAAAAGAACTATCGCATTGTCTGAAAGCTCGTTCATAGACAACAGCAACTAATAAATAGAACTATCGCATTGTCTGAAAGCTCGTTCATAGACAGCAGCAACTTAGAAAAAGAACTATCGCATTTTCTGAAAGCTTGTTCATAGACAGCAGCAACTTAGAAAAAGAACTATCGCATTGTCTGAAAGCTCGCTCATAGACAGCAGCAACTAATAAAAATAACTATTGCATTGTCTGAAAGCTCGCTCATAGACAACAGCAACTAATAAAAAGAACTATCGCATTGTCTGAAAGCTTGCACATAGACAACAGCAACAAAAAACCAGAACTATCGCATTGTCTGAAAGCTCGCTCATATACAGCAGCAACTAATAAAAAGAACTATCGCATTGTCTGAAAGCTCGCTCATAGACAGCAGCAACTAATAAAAAGAACTATCGCATTGTCTGAAAGCTCGCTCATAGACAGCAGCAACTAATAAAAAGAACTATCGCATTGTCTGAAAGCTCGTTCATACACAACAGCAACTAATAAATAAAACTATCGCATTGTCTGAAAGCTCGTTCATAGACAGCAACAATAGAAAAAAAACTATCGCATTTTCTGAAAGCTTGCTCATAGACAGCAGCAACTTAGAAAAAGAACTATCGCATTGTCTGAAAGCTTGCACATAGACAGCAGCAACTTAGAAAAAGAACTATCACATTGTCTGAAAGCTCGTTCATAGACAGCAGCAACTTAGAAAAAGAACTATCGCATTGTCTGAAAGCTCGCTCATAGACAGCAGCAACTAATAAAAAGAACTATCGCATTTTCTGAAAGCTCGCTCATAGACAGCAGCAACTAATAAAAAGAACTATCGCATTTTCTGAAAGCTCGCTCATAGACAGCAGCAACTAATAAAAGGAACTATCGCATTGTCTGAAAGCTCGTTCATACACAACAGCAACTAATAAATAGAACTATCGCATTGTCTGAAAGCTCGTTCATAGACAGCAACAATAGAAAAAAAACTATCGCATTTTCTGAAAGCTTGCTCATAGACAGCAGCAACTTAGAAAAAGAACTATCGCATTGTCTGAAAGCTTGCACATAGACAGCAGCAACTTAGAAAAATAACTAGCGCATTGTCTGAAAGCTCACTAATAGACAGCAGCAACTTATTAAAAGAACTATCGCATTGTCTGAGAGCTCGCTCATAGACAGTAGCAACTAATAAAAAGAACTATCGCATTGTCTGAAAGCTTGCACATAGACAACAGCAACAAATAACCAGAACTATCGCATTGTCTGAAAGCTCGCTCATATACAGCAGCAACTAATAAAAAGAACTATCGCATTGTCTGAAAGCTCGCTCATAGACAGCAGCAACTGATAAAAAGAACTATCGCATTGTCTGAAAGCTCGCTCATAGACAGCAGCAACTAATAAAAAGAACTATCGCATTGTCTGAAAGCTCGCACATAGACAACAGCAACAAATAACCAGAACTATCGCATTGTCTGAAAGCTCGCTCATATACAGCAGCAACAAATAAAAAGAACTATCGCATTGTCTGAAAGCTCGCTCATAGACAACAGTAACTAATAAAAATAACTATCGCATTGTCTGAAAGCTCGCTCCTAGACAGCAGCAACTAATAAAAAGAACTATCGCATTGTCTGAAAGCTCGTTCATAGACAACAGCAACTAATAAATAGAACTATCGCATTGTCTGAAAGCTTGTTCATAGACAGCAGCAACTTAGAAAAAGAACTATCGCATTTTCTGAAAGCTTGTTCATAGACAGCAGCAACTTAGAAAAAGAACTATCGCATTGTCTGAAAGCTCGCTCATAGACAGCAGCAACTAATAAAAATAACTATCGCATTGTTTGAAAGCTCGCTCATAGACAACAGCAACTAATAAAAAGAACTATCGCATTGTCTGAAAGCTTGCACATAGACAACAGCAACAAATAACCAGAACTATCGCATTGTCTGAAAGCTCGCTCATATACAGCAGCAACTAATAAAAAGAACTATCGCATTGTCTGAAAGCTCGCTCATAGACAGCAGCAACTAATAAAAAGAACTATCGCATTGTCTGAAAGCTCGCTCATAGACAGCAGCAACTAATAAAAAGAACTATCGCATTGTCTGAAAGCTCGCACATAGACAACAGCAACAAATAACCAGAACTATCGCATTGTCTGAAAGCTCGCTCATATACAGCAGCAACAAATAAAAAGAACTATCGCATTGTCTGAAAGCTCGCTCATAGACAACAGTAACTAATAAAAATAACTATCGCATTGTCTGAAAGCTCGCTCCTAGACAGCAGCAACTAATAAAAAGAACTATCGCATTGTCTGAAAGCTCGTTCATAGACAACAGCAACTAATAAATAGAACTATCGCATTGTCTGAAAGCTCGTTCATAGACAGCAGCAACTTAGAAAAAGAACTATCGCATTTTCTGAAAGCTTGTTCATAGACAGCAGCAACTTAGAAAAAGAACTATCGCATTGTCTGAAAGCTCGCTCATAGACAGCAGCAACTAATAAAAATAACTATCGCATTGTCTGAAAGCTCGCTCATAGACAACAGCAACTAATAAAAAGAACTATCGCATTGTCTGAAAGCTTGCACATAGACAACAGCAACAAATAACCAGAACTATCGCATTGTCTGAAAGCTCGCTCATAGACAGCAGCAACTAATAAAAAGAACTATCGCATTGTCTGAAAGCTCGCTCATAGACAGCAGCAACTAATAAAAAGAACTATCGCATTGTCTGAAAGCTCGCTCATAGACAGCAGCAACTAATAAAAAGAACTATCGCATTGTCTGAAAGCTCGTTCATACACAACAGCAACTAATAAATAAAACTATCGCATTGTCTGAAAGCTCGTTCATAGACAGCAACAATAGAAAAAAAACTATCGCATTTTCTGAAAGCTTGCTCATGACAGCAGCAACTTAGAAAAAGAACTATCGCATTGTCTAAAAGCTTGCACATAGACAGCAGCAACTTAGAAAAAGAACTATCACATTGTCTGAAAGCTCGTTCATAGACAGCAGCAACTTAGAAAAAGAACTATCGCATTGTCTGAAAGCTCGCTCATAGACAGCAGCAACTAATAAAAAGAACTATCGCATTTTCTGAAAGCTCGCTCATAGACAGCAGCAACTAATAAAAAGAACTATCGCATTTTCTGAAAGCTTGCTCATAGACAGCAGCAACTAATAAAAAGAACTATCGCATTGTTTGAAAGCTCGCACATAGACAACAGCAACAAATAACCAGAACTATCGCATTGTCTGAAAGCTTGCTCATAGACAACAGCAACTAATAAAAAGAACTATCGCATTGTCTGAAAGCTCGCACATAGACAACAGCAACAAATAACCAGAACTATCGCATTGTCTGAAAGCTCGCTCATATACAGCAGCAACAAATAAAAAGAACTATCGCATTTTCTGAAAGCTCGCTCATAGACAACAGTAACTAATAAAAATAACTATCGCATTGTCTGAAAGCTCGCTCCTAGACAGCAGCAACTAATAAAAAGAACTATCGCATTGTCTGAAAGCTCGTTCATAGACAACAGCAACTAATAAATAGAACTATCGCATTGTCTGAAAGCTCGTTCATAGACAGCAGCAACTTAGAAAAAGAACTATCGCATTTTCTGAAAGCTTGTTCATAGACAGCAGCAACTTAGAAAAAGAACTATCGCATTGTCTGAAAGCTCGCTCATAGACAGCAGCAACTAATAAAAATAACTATCGCATTGTCTGAAAGCTCGCTCATAGACAACAGCAACTAATAAAAAGAACTATCGCATTGTCTGAAAGCTTGCACATAGACAACAGCAACAAATAACCAGAACTATCGCATTGTCTGAAAGCTCGCTCATATACAGCAGCAACTAATAAAAAGAACTATCGCATTGTCTGAAAGCTCGCTCATAGACAGCAGCAACTAATAAAAAGAACTATCGCATTGTCTGAAAGCTCGCTCATAGACAGCAGCAACTAATAAAAAGAACTATCGCATTGTCTGAAAGCTCGTTCATACACAACAGCAACTAATAAATAAAACTATCGCATTGTCTGAAAGCTCGTTCATAGACAGCAACAATAGAAAAAAAACTATCGCATTTTCTGAAAGCTTGCTCATAGACAGCAGCAACTTAGAAAAAGAACTATCACATTGTCTGAAAGCTTGCACATAGACAGCAGCAACTTAGAAAAAGAACTATCACATTGTCTGAAAGCTCGTTCATAGACAGCAGCAACTTAGAAAAAGAACTATCGCATTGTCTGAAAGCTCGCTCATAGACAGCAGCAACTAATAAAAAGAACTAACGCATTTTCTGAAAGCTCGCTCATAGACAGCAGCAACTAATAAAAAGAACTATCGCATTTTCTGAAAGCTCGCTCATAGACAGCAGCAACTAATAAAAAGAACTATCGCATTGTCTGAAAGCTCGTTCATACACAACAGCAACTAATAAATAGAACTATCGCATTGTCTGAAAGCTCGTTCATAGACAGCAACAATAGAAAAAAAACTATCGCATTTTCTGAAAGCTTGCTCATAGACAGCAGCAACTTAGAAAAAGAACTATCGCATTGTCTGAAAGCTTGCACATAGACAGCAGCAACTTAGAAAAAGAACTAGCGCATTGTCTGAAAGCTCACTAATAGACAGCAGCAACTTATTACAAGAACTATCGCATTGTCTGAGAGCTCGCTCATAGACAGCAGCAACTAATAAAAAGAACTATCGCATTTTCTGAAAGCTTGCTCATAGACAGCAGCAACTAATAAAAAGAACTATCGCATTGTCTGAAAGCTCGTTCATACACAACAGCAACTAATAAAAAGAACTATCGCATTTTCTGAAAGCTTGCTCATAGACAGCAACAACTTAGAAAAAGAACTATCGCATTGTCTGAAAGCTTGCCCATAGACAACAGCAACAAATAAAAAGAACTATCACATTGTCTGAAAGCTCGCTCATAGACAGCAGCAACTAATAAAAAGAACTATCGCATTGTCTTAAAGCTCGCTCATAGACAGCAGCAACTAATAAAAAAAAACTATCGCATTGTCTGAAAGCTCGCTCATAGACAGCAGCAACTAATAAAAAGAACTATAATAAAATAGGACTCATCAGTGACGCTCATATCAAAATACTTATATAAGCCAAACAAGTGTAAAGTTGAAGAGCATGTATTTGTTACATAAGTGTTTTCTTGACAACAAATAATGTGTCTCCAATAACTGCCAAAACTGCCCCAACAAGCTGTAGCCAATTGTCCGTTAGGAACTTTATTGATGACATTGTTTGTGTCGGTATTTGTATAAACTTTTTATATGGATGTTTTTTACGAGATATGTTTAGAATTATGTTTAGTATCGATTCCAAATACTTCGAGCAAATTTTGTGTGTGCTCGTTTAATATGTGATGAGAAAATTTGCACCTTTCATTTCTACAGCTACCGTAAAACCACTCTTTGCATATATGCGTATAAGGACAATGAAATTCACCAAGCGAACAACCCTTGTAATTATAATAACAGCAAGGACCAGTTATTACGTTATTTGGCATCGAAGCAAGTTTCTCTTTACATTTCTGCCTATACAAATCTAAAAGGGCGTTTTGGTTTCCATCAGTAATAAACCCAAGATCTGTAAATATTTGTCGTGACTGTTCCGTAACTAAATCGTGGTTCTTGCCGCAACTCCCGTCACACGATTCCTCACTTACAATAAACTTGACGCAGACATGTGGATATCGACACCGTAATATCGAGTGCTCCTCGTCACAATTGTAATAAATACATGGCGTTGCGACAACAGTAATGGTCTTTCTATTTGAAACCAGGTGGTCCGCAGTAAAAAATATACCATTCATAGATACTCTATATACAAAGTACATTAAGATACTGAACATGTATATATAATTTTTAGATTGCCGATTGGTTCCCAGGTTCAAGACGAAATTTTCAAAGGTGAAAAGTTAAATGACAAAAATACCGCACCTCGAGGAAAATTCAAAACAGAAAATCCCTAGGGTATCAAAGGAAAAAATAAAAATTTCAAACATTTCAAACGAATAGATAACAGTTGTCATATTCCTTACTTCAGCCAGGCATTTTCTCGTGTAGAAAAGTGGCGGACTTAATTATAGCTAGCTGAACCTCTCATTTGTATGCACGTTGCACAAAATTACATATTGACAACAATGTCGGAACAAAACAAATAGACATGACCTATTAAAACGTTTGAACCAGCTGCTTTTGTTTATACCTGTCCTAAGTCAGGAAAGTGATGTTCATTCAACTTGGTTGCCGTTTGTTGAAGTGTTTCTCGTTTCTCGTTGTTTATATAGATTAGTCCGTTGGTTTTCCACTAGTGATTTGTGGAACCCCTTTAAATTGCTATTCTGTGCCGGTAAGCCAAGGCTCCGTGTTGAAATCCACTTTGACCTATAATGGTTTACAGTTACAAATTGTGACTTGGAAAGAGAGTTGTATAATTGGCACTCATACAACATCTTCTTAGATCATCTTATATAATAGATCATCATGTCAAAAATTTAGGGTATATCAGCCATCATTGGGTTATAAATTAATCAAAATCAATATAAAACAAACGAATATATCAACAAAGGAGAAAAAATGTATATAGATAATGCACTTTAGCAAAAACCAAAGACAAGAATACAAAAAATACTATAGCACAATAACACAATGACAATTACTTTTACAAATTGTGACTTTCGTGTTTTTTTTTGTTAGAAGTTTACATTTGTTTATTTTTCAATGTAAAAAAAAAATGTTTTACCTGTTTGGTCATTTATTGCATTCGATAGACGACCAATCCATTGCTCTAGAGGATTATCTGCAGACAGGTACGTGTAGATTTTCATCGAATCGGGAACGTCACACTCATCTAACTTTAAAATGATTGGTTTGTATCCCGGGCCTTCTTTTATATTTAATGTCTCTGTAACGTAAAGCTCAGTCTGGCACCAATTACTAGCTTTTGAATTTTCTGATAGGAAGAACACAACTTTAACCGATCGCTTTATATTTTGAATAATATTATTCATTATTGTATGTCCAGGTATGAAATCTCTTTCGAGAAGACAGCATCTAAAACCCTTGTTCCTTAGCATTTTGTCTATCTTCCGAGCAGTCAGAAAATCTGGTTCAATCGTCTTGTAAGAATGCGTTCAACATAATTACCAAGCTTTTGAATTATATATAGTAGGGGGTTATCATTTATATAGCGGAAAGTAAAGTTAAAGGTTGTTGCTAACTTTTTTCTTCACCGTGCGGATAATTTTATTTGCCTTTTTTTTAACTTTTCTATAATAATGACTCATTACATATCACTTGGTCTAACATATATTACTTACCGACCTATAGTTATGTACTCTTACAAGGTACACTAATGCTTAATATTTTAGTCCCACAAATACAATATAAATACCCAATAAGAAATTAACTTCTACTATTTACACAGCGACAAATGAACCAAAATTGGGATGTTTCAGTAATCTATTCCTTTACATAAGAGTCAAATATAAATGATGAAACATTGTGATTTTATTGCCTAATACACATATCTTTATCGTTTCATTACGATTGACCTTAAACTAGATATGATAAACAACAAAATGTTGCAAATGTCAGCAAATATATACAAAATCTTCTTGTAAACATATTTATCAATACCTGTCATTGCTTATTTATTTTAAAGTATTCGATGCAATAAAGCAATACAGCCAGTAAAGTTTAACTGTCATCAATCGGGTTCTTGCTTTTTTTTTTTATAAATCTTAATTTGCACTTCATGTCCTCTCCTTAATGTGTCGTAAAACATTCCTTCCAATATACTAAATTGTTATAATTTCCAAATCTTTGTGAAGCATTTAAACTATTTTGGTAATTTATTTACGAGCTGACCAAACCATCTCAAACGATCTTTAAGTGGACACTATCAGAGGAATTTCAATCCAATATAAGAAAAGTTACAGGAACGCTCAAAATTGCTTAAAAGGTGTCGATCCGCATGGAAACCATAGGCTTAATCAACAGCACATCAAAAGCTGTTAAATGTATTTTGAAAACCTATGCAGATTTATGTGTTTTTTTTAAATAGTGTGACTATGCTGAAGCCAATCAAATATCGTAATGAAATTCCATTCATTGAAAGATGATTAAACAGATGCATAATACCGTTTTCACAACAGCAAAACAAGACGTTTCAGCTGGATTAATTAATTTAAAGGACCTCATACATAAATTAGCTGCAGGCATTTAAGACGGATCGTTCAGTAGTATAAAACATGGCAGGACGACATCTTGCAATAGACATCAATGTCTTTTCATTCCATTTCTTCCATCTCTTTTTACTTGCTATGAATCAGAATTGAAATAGTAAGTAACATCCATACTCCATTCTCGCCAAGATAATAAAAATCAAACCAAGTAGTAAACAAAGACTCACTAAACCAAAGGCAATTAAAACCAACAATAACAATTAAGAAACAACACAATCGCGAACTCCATTAAAAATCGGTTGTGAAACCAGGTGCTTCGGAATGGTAAGCATTTCCTGCACAGTATACGGCACCGTCGTGTTATTTCTTTGTTCAGCTCGGTAATGATGGAAGGTTCTTATGACTGAGGAAGAATATCAGATATGCTTTCTGACACACTTTTGTCATAATGACCAATCAGCTCACGATAGCGACTGAGTAATCCTCGTTCAACAAAATCAACATTTTTTAAACTAGCTCTAGAGTAACGTATCAATTGAGACGAATACACTCCATATGCTGGGATGTTGCTACACAGAAATGAAAAGTTCACTATAGGAAAATTAAAATCATCGCGTTTGTCATATGTTTTGGTATTCAACCTACCATCAGTAGTAATTTCGGAAAAAGGTCTAAATATGAAGCAGATTTATCTGTGTCGGTAGTATCTTTTATTTCAAGTTCACTTGGATATATTAAATGTAAGTGATCACTGAATCTTTTATTATCAAGAGACAGTACATCATCAATATACATAAAGGTGAAATTAAATTGAAAGACTGGGCTAATTTCTTTTCTCTTTTCTATACAAACCCTTGGATAAATTCTGCTTCATAAGAATATAAAACAAATCTGCAAGTAGAGGAGCGCAATTAATACCCATTTAGATTCCAATAGTCTGTTGGAAGACCAAACCTCTAAATTCAACAATGATGTTGTCAATTAAAAAGTCCAGCATGGCAGTGATATCCTCTTTGGTGTATTTTTTGCTTGATTCTGTATGATTTTTCACAAAGTAAGCTGAATTCGAGCCCAAAATTAAATATTTAAAACGTCTAGTGCCCTTTTTGTTAAAGAAACATAAGCTGACGAGTTCTTTCAGTCGAGCTTAAAGTTTAGTGTGTGGAATAGTGGTATAAAGAGTTGAAAAATCAAAGGTTTTAATGTTGGTACAATGTTATAATGATTGAGATTGTAAATTGACCAACAACTCTTTTCAATTTTTCAGTATCCAAATCTGATTAACACCACTTCTTGAATATGCCGTTTCGGGATATTTCTGAAGTCATTCTTTGACTACAGTGAGTATGGCAGTAAGAACTTTAGAAAGGGATTTAGTGGAACACTTGAAAGGACCTGCAGTACACCTTTCCTTATAAGGATTTTTGTGAAGCTTATGAATCCAATTTAAGGATGGACGATCCTGGTCTTCATTTTTTGGATTAACCCCAAAAAAGATTAGAACCGATTTGTGGTTTTCAAGGATCTCCTGCTTCGTGAGCGAACTTAGTGTATATGTAGGATTTCCAAGTGTGTTATTTATCCCCAGGACCTTTAAAATCACGACATTTTTAACAATTCCCAAAAGAAATCTATACCGAAAGGGTGGTTGAAATTGTTCAAGATGGTAACTAGATAGGTAATATATAAAGCATTGTCTGACGAGGCATACAATAATTTGGAGCATTGTAATATGAACAACTTTGAAATGCCAGCTCCATCGGGTTTCTTTGTATTGTGAGAATTGTCACCGCAATTCATTCTATTTTGAATATCAAACTTCCTATAAAATGGTTCTGCCGATCACCAGTAGACAACACCATTTAGAAGGAAACACTTCATAATCACATGATACCTATATTACAGTTTTGTTTTACTGCAGATGTAGCACAGATTTTATTATAGCAGTTGGCTTGTATTGAGGTTAGCACAAAAGCGCACAAGGGTCTATAAGGATCAAATGATAAAGCCGTCAAACAATTTATATGTTTAGCTAGATATGAAACCAGGTTTAATCAACCATTTTCTATATACGACAATGCATGTTCTAAGTTATATGACAGTCGTTATCCATTCGTTGTCCATTCGTTTGACATGTTTGAGCTTTTGATTTTGTAAGTTGATTAGGAACTTTCCGTTTTGAATTTTCCAAGAGTTTAGTATTTTGGTCACTTTACTTATTGCACACAATACAATATACTTAAATCAAATTTCAAGGTTCATTATTATAATTTGACACTGTAGAACAATACAGATAGCTCTTTTAATGAATTTGTGGTAGCTTTTTAGTTTAAGTTTAAGTTTAAAAACAAGAAATAACAAAAGATGATACACATTTTTCCATAACATATTCAAATGGAAAACTACCATAAGAAAGTTACAATTCTAAAAAGTTTAGAAATATTTCCCAGCTGGAATATGAAATCTGTTTTAGTTCTTTTTGATTCTTTAGTCAACGTATTTCACAACATATATAAGATAAATATTTACAAAGATAGCCGTTTAGTCTTAAATGCTATCGTAATCATTACAAAGTTCAATTCATTGGATTATATAAAGTAAAGATCAAATAACAGATGTAAAGAAACAGTTATTATTGTTATGAATAAAACAACACTGTAAGTCAAAACGACCCTAGTACAATAAATGTATCTCGATTGATATTCGAGGTCAAAACATTTTAAAATCCAAATGATGAAACAAAATAGACATTATAATAGCTACACAAGATACAGACAAGAAATCAGAGCTTAAATATTATGATTATCCAACAATTACAGTTAAAATAAATAAAAAAGAATTCTTGAACATTGAACGAATACATAATAATACTACTAATGTATAACGTTTACCGGGTTCCAGTTTTCGCCTTAGACTTAACTATATCTATCGAGATAAATAGCTTACTAGAACAACAAGGTATATTGATTTAGAAAATGAAAGATTATAGAAAAAGATGAGTAAAAAGAATAATTTTTCGAAGAGTACCTATTTACAATTATATCTTTTTAACAACAAATGCAGTAACTCCTACAACAGTTAAAACTCCTCCAAAAAGTGGTAACCAGTTGTCTTTTAGGAAAGTTGTTTTTGATATTTGGGTTGGTAATTGTATGAACTTTTTATGTGGATACTTTGCACGGTATGAGTCAAGAATAATGTCTTCTTCTTGATCTGTATCGATTTCAAATATTTCTAGCAACCTTTTTGTGTGGTCGTTTAATATATCATGCGAAAATCTGCATTGTTTATTTCCGCATTTGCCAACGAACCAATCCTTACATATGTGTGTAAACGGGCAATGGAAGTCACCCAACAAGCATCCTTTTTTATTATAGTAACAACACGGACCAGTAACTGTGTTGTTTGGCATCGCAGCAAGTTTCTCTTTACACTTCTGTCTATACATCTTAAGAAGGGCATCAAGATTTCCATCAGTTTCGAACCCAAGATCAACAAGTATCTCACGTGACTGATCTGTAACTAAATTGTGGTTCTTACCGCAACTTCCGTCGCATGGCTCATCACTTACAATATATTTTACGCAGACATGTGGATATCTACACTTTTCTATCGAGTGTTCCTTGTTGCGATTATAATCAATGCATGGTACTGCAACAAACTTTATGCTCCTTCTATTTGTAATTAGATGGTCTGAAAAAAAGAAGGAGACAAAATTGTATAGTAAAAATATCTAAATATTTTTATTCATTAATTAATCAACGAATGTACGAATGGATATCACAGAACTATTTCTTCAAAGGATATCAAACGGTTTTGAAGACATTTGAAACTTCGTAAACAAAAAGATAAATGATCATGCATTTGTGTTGTAGCACCATGCTATGTATTAATGCATAGAAATGGCAATAAAGTTAGAAATTAGGGAATAACTAAGACAATAGACGATTCAAGGCTTTTAAAACATTAACCAATAAAAAAGACAATGGGAAAAAATATCGGAGCAAGTGAAAAAAAAGTAAACAAAACCCTACACAAAAATACGAATATCATAAAAAGACCGGGGGTTCTGTAGGAAAATTAAGGCTGACGCTGCTCAAAAGTCATAATTCGATTGAGAGAAAACAAATCAGGGTAAAAAATTAAAATCGAATGAAAGTCATTAACTATAAGAAGAAAACATCAGGACAATAGAAGCAATCAAGTGCAACAACAACAAAAAAAACCGGCAATGCTACATATATAGAAACGAACTATTCGACAACAACTGCCATATGTTCGCAGTCCTAGATCATGTAGATGTGTAAATGTGGTTTTATATTAACCAAATAACAAATATATCATTGATTTGTGTTCAAATATATTCTTTTAATCATTTCTACAAGAAAGAATGTGTCTTGTAACTTTTGTTAAAATTTGTCATTGCGTCTGGTCTTTGTTTATTTTGTTTGAAATGTGTCATTCAAGATTTAACATTAGTTTACCTGTTTGATCATTAATTGCTTTTGACAATCGACCAATCCATTTTTCCGGAGGACTAGCTGCCGGCAGGTACGTATATCTTTTCATTGTATCGGGAAGGTCACACTCATCGAGCTTTACAATGATTGGTTTGTATCCCCTTTCTTGGATGTGTATAGTCTCTGTGACATTTAACTCAAACTGGCACCATTCACTAGCTCTGGACTCTTCTGATAGCAGAAACACAACTTTAACCGATCGTTCAATATTTTGGACAATATTATTTACAATCAAATCTCCAGGAAGGAAGTCCCTCTCATGGAGGCAGCATTTGAAACCTTGTTTTCGTAGCATTCTGTCTATCTTCAGTGCAATTGAACGATCAGGTTCAACAGTCTTGTACGATATAAAAATATGAAATTCTTTATCTATAGGTAAAGTAATCGGATCTATTGAGAAGAAATCAATTATTTCTTCTGGTGTATCAAAGTTGTCGCTATAGTTCACATTCTCATTTTCTTCAGTCATTCTGACAATCTACTGAAAAAGAAAATAACTCATTTTCAAATTTATATTATGAATAACATAAGTGTCGACACATTACATATTTGTTAAGTTCTTATTTTCCCGAATCAAGTTATAGAGACATTGATTTAAAACAGACTACTTAGGATATTTCAGCAGCATCGAATTTTCAAAAGAGACACATGAACATGAGGCAACTTCTAAAATGATTTCGGTCTACGTTCATGACTTCTTACAGTTTGACAAACATGTGAACGGTATATATATAACATTTTTGTAATCGATTATCTTCGTCTGTACTGTTGAAAAGATTGTGTACCATATAATAATGGTCGACACTTATTTAATTTTAATATATAACTAAAATAGATATATGTTGATCGTTTCAAAATATAATATGATTTCCAAAGAAAATAATATACAGCCCGACTCATAAACTATATAGTTTACCGCACTCCTGTAAGAGACCCAAACAAACTGTATCTGGTAATCCTGTCTACCCAAAACTTAGGTGCTGATCAGAACGATTGTTTTGGCAGTTTTGAACTAGACTCATTAAAATCAGACTGTTTCCAAATATCTAAACTAGTGACAGTTTTTAAAAAAATGTTAGCCTACCTGTTTGCCCTATCAGCATGTTTGCAGAAACATAAAGTAGTTTTTTTTATATTAACCTAAACAAGAAGCTACATTACCCATACTCCTTGTTGTGTTTCTTTGTGTAAAGAATAAAACCTATTCACTGTTCTCATGTAGTTGACCTTTTTAAAATCCAAAAATTTACTCGAGTAAAAGAAGACTATTAAATTGAAATATTGATAACGTTTCTCTGGCGAGCGATGTTAAAAGTATTTATGACATTCATGTAATTTTTATACAATTTACAATGCATATAAAGATAGTTAAACTCTTGACAATTTTCAATGAAGATCCCTCATTTACCTGAAACTTCTTAGCATGTTTACATGGATTATCATTGTATTTCTAAAAAGTTATGTAAATTTCCAAAAAGCCACACCCATTTCCATAGAGCTCAACGTCATCATCAAAAGGTTTCCATACAATAAACTTTTGCAAATCTGTTGTCATTGTACAAATAAAAAGACTGGATGATTGCCAAAGAGACAACTCTCCATCACAAACAAAATTTGTAAAAGTTTAACGACTTTTAACTTTCATTTTACGTTTAATGAAAACTTTTGCAAATACAAAGTAAAGAAGATATCACAACCTTACCTTTGGCGTTTATCTAATTATATCTATTTATGGATACATTGATTATATCAATTTTGCCACCAAATTACACTTGGTCAGTCAGCTTCCGGTTATCAGGAAGCCTCCATCAGAATATACATCATCGATACTGATAAAACATTGTCATATGAATATGTAACAAGAATGTAGCACGAAATGTAAATACTCACCAATGATGCATTGTTGAAATGTGTACAGTTTATCACATGACATTAGCAACATATGTGCACTGCTTGATGTTTTAATCATTGACTATTGTTTCTTAAGAAACCAAAAGGCGTTTAGAATATACATATAAAATTGAAACAGTACATACCTTATAATACACACAGTCAATAATTAGAATAAACATTATCTAAATCTATAAAGATAAATCAAGTACAGTCATATCTGTAACCGATTTGTATATCTATTTATAGATATTCCACCACTATGTATTATGGTGTAAATTTTCAGAAAATGAAACCGAAAATGAAACCGAAAATGAAACTATCTCTTCTTTACGATAAATCCACAACGACTTTGAGCTTACGTCTCACTCATTTTATGCCAATCTGTTTGTATATATAACTGTGTGTAGATGATTGTATACTTAGACAATATACGTATAGTGTCTTGAAATATGAAATTTATTTGTATGAGGCTTAGAAACGGGATAATGCGAGGTTCTACCGAGCATTTTCCCGTTTCGTGCCGAATACAAATAAATTTCATATTTCAAGACACTATACGTATATTGTTTTTATACTGAAATCGAAAAAAAAATGAAAAATGAAAAAAACATGTAACAAAAATTGTTAAAAAAAGTGTTTGGAATTTCCCTCTTAAGGTACCATTTTGGGGTATTTCCCTATGAGCGTAGTCCAGGTGGTAAGACATTGGCGTATTAAGGAATTAGAAAGGGAAAATGAACTTAATTAATAACATTTGATAAACATGATATATAAATAACCAATTTGAAGACATAAAAGTTTAAATTGAAAAAAGTTTGACCATTATTACTTTACGTTGTCATGGTCGTGACGTGACGTTCATGTTGATGAAATACAATAAGGAGGCGGGGCTTATAGGTCAGTTGGGGTCATTGACGTATAAAGCTAACGTTTATACGTATAGCTTTATCTGTACAGTAAACTAGCTGATTGCAGTATAATAGCTTTCAACTGTATTGAATAAGTAGATTTCTGATCTCTGTCAGAGTGCGACAGTGTACAAAAAACTTTAAATAATAGTCAACCATGCTTTAGTTATTACGATTGTAGTTATAAAAATATTCAGTGACAAAAATACATTTTCCCCTCTATATCATGGCAATGACAGTGCAATAATGAATTACAGATTTTGGAATGACCTTGGATTGATGTTACCATGCAGGGATTGAGTAAAAGTCTTTGACATTGGTCTTGTTGAAGCACTACTCATACAGTAGCGAGTACTTTTAATTGGGGGTAGGGATTGGTAAGGAGAGGAAAGGAATCATTCCGATATTCCGCCTAAAAAAAGCCTTATCATAGAATTCCCGCAAAAAATGCAAAAATAGAATTCGAACTGCCACAAAGCAATAAAGCATTCGTTTCTAGATTTTGAATATAGGCTTCTCCAAAGTTAACTTCCAACGTTTTTTTGTGTCGTTTTTTTAAGTACTAATGCTGTTATGCCCTCGACATGTTTTAGTTATGGCTTTTCAACACCAGCGTAATTGACATATTTATCCGTTACAATATTGCTGGAGGAAATTCCGTGTAATATCAACAATGTTTGCAGAAAATTAAACCTAATTGGAAACTTCACCATAAAACCAGACTGCTAGCTGCCTGCTTCGAAATTTATAATTCCAATATTATCTGCAATCTAAGCAATCTATTTCAGAGTTGATGTGAAAAAACCTACTGTAGGAGTAGTATTGTTATATGAAAGAGAATTACATTGCATGTACAGTACATGCAATGTAATTCTCTTTCATCTAACAATAATATAAAACATTTAACCATTCTATCGTTTACAAAAGTAAAAAATTATATGTACAAAGTAGATGCAAATATCTTGTTCGTAGAATTATATGACTTTGGAAACAAGGCAAAACGGTCAAAAAAAATAAAATGTTGCAAACTTGATGAAACTTTACAGAAATGGTAACTGGCATGGGCAGAGTTGCATTTTGAGGTTGGGATTTCCAAATGGCCACCGTAACCATGGAAATAGCAAAAAAAAATTCCAAAATTTCCAAATGCTCCAAACTTAATGAAACTTTGCAAAAATGATAATTTGCATGAGTAGATGTACTCTTTTCTTTGGAATAAAAGGCTGCCCCTCGCTTGGCAATTAGTATTGCATTCCAAATCAGAATTATCAACAGGTTATGTCGAAATCAATATTTATAGGTTTGGAATCGAATTTGTAATAAAAGAAACAACAGATGCGGAAAAACTGCTTCTTATATTGACTTACATTAAGAATTAAACAATAATGTTAAGTTTAGAACAGATTTTATTAAAACAATTTCTATCCAGTTTTGAACTTCGCATTGCTATGCAGCAACATTTAAATCGTTAATAAGATATTCCGAATCTTGCGTTTTCTATCATGTTTCTCTTGATAGAGATGTTGCTAACAAGGAAACTATTAAATCAAGAGTTTATATGGTAAAGTTGGAGTCGTGCATCTGAAAATGTACGAATGATGACGGATATGTTCTAATTGTTGTAATTACAACCCGAATTGCTAGGATAACAAATGTTGCCATTATAGCGATGTGACCAACGCTGTATGAATAAAGATTGTATAGCTTTGATTTTAATTTCTTAATTTTTGAAAACTTTCTTTTCATGAACGTATCAGCGTGTTCCCATAATCTAACTATTCTTTTTTTTATTATAAGTTATTTCTATCATTAAACTTGCTCTGAGTAATTATACTGTATGATTCATCGGTTGGTCCCTGTTTGTTTTACGCCTAATAGAAAATATTTCATGATAATTCAAGGCGGGATCAATTTGATAATTTAGTTCTAATAATCAATTCTTCCAACGCGAGCTGTTTAGTTTTTCTAGTTTTAATGAAATAAAAGTTTATAAACATAAAAACAGTATTTTAACCATATGTCTATACCACAGTGAACTTTTATGCTGATTTTGCATGTGGAAATGTACATAAAATAGATTCTTTATTCACATTCACAAATTGAAATAGGAACCTTTATTCAAGCTATAAAATCGAATAGGATGAAAAAATAACTAATAACTGATAACCTGCTCCATACTTCTACTAAATCAAACCTGCCAAAAGTATTACCCAAAGAAGGCGCAGATTATGTAAATTAAAGACATGAACACATGATAAATCAAATATAGTTTTAATTTGGATATCCGACACACTAATTACAGTTCTGTTTATTGTTTTGAAATATAATTGTTGTATATTTTATCCCTAACATGTTATACATTGTAGAATTCGTACTTATTTTGTCTGATTAAACAATTTTTGAATCGAATAATCCTTTCATTACGTTTTATTTTTGATAACATAATTGTTCATAAAAGCATAATAAAAATGTGTCTCTTTGAAAGCCAATTTCGTAGAGGACAAACATTTTACCTTTTCTTAACGACAATTGCAATGAGTCCAGCAGATATAAGAACACATACAATCACAGACAGCCAGTTTTCCGTCAAAACCCTGTTTGTAAATATAGACGTGGAAATCGGTATAAACGTTTTTTGAGGATACTTGGCACGATATGTGTTTAAAACGACATCCGGGTCTTGTGTAGTATCAATGTCAAAAATTTCAAGCAAACGTTGCGTGTGATTGTTCAAAATATCATGAGACCGTGTACATTTCCGCTTCAAACATGTACCAAGAAACCAGTCTTTACATATGTGTGTAAATGGACAGTGAAAATCACCAAGCAAACATCCCTTGTAATTATAATAACAGCAATAACCAGTTACAACAGCGTTCGCCATACCCGCCATCTTGTCTTTACATTTCTGCCTGTATGTTTCAAGAATAGAATCATAATTGCCTTCAGTAATGAATCCAAGGTCAACGAGAATTTCCCTTGACTGATCGTCAATCAAGTTGTGATTTTTGTCACAACTCCCATCACATATGTCATCATTGATTATGTACTGTGCACATATGTGTGGGTATCGACATGTGTCAATTCTGTGGTCTTTATCACGATTGTAATCGATGCATGGAACTGCAACGAACTTAATGTTCCTTCGGCTGCTAATAAGGTAATCTGAAATATAAAGATAAATTGTTTGATAAAAACATATGATAAGTTCAAGTTATATATCGAATACACTGTAATTAATGAATGGATTTAACCTGATAAAATTTAAAATAATACAGCAAGTTTCTGCATCAAAGTTATCGTTTAGATATTTTTACACATTGCTAGTGTATTATTATTTTCTATTGTGTAGGTTTGTCTGATTCTTTTAAATTAACATGTATGCTAAAATGTAAATTTCTCTTAGCATATTCTCTCAAGTATGGAAAAAGTATTTCAATTAAATTGAAATCTTTCTTTTGGAATTAAAATAATTCAGAAGTCTGTCAAAATTTTGGAAATTGAGCAATATCTGAACAGTTCAACATATTCAAATGATTGTCACTGTTTTGATGAATATGACTTCAATACTTGAATATATGATTGAATACATTTTGGACATTTTACAAAATAAAAGATGTCAGCTTACTTGATAGATGTTAGAACCTTGTAGGTATCGTATGATACGAAATTCAACATAAAAAAAGCTTAAAAGAAAACTTTACACAATCGACAAATTATTTATAAAACTATTTACCAGTTTCATCATTAATTGCTTTTGCTAGTCTCCCAATCCATTCTTCTATAGGTTTATCTGCTGAAAGGTATGAATATTTTGTCAACGTATCGGATAAGTAGCATTGATCAAGCTTGATGATGATTGGCTTATATCCTTTTGTTTCAATATGAAATGTTTCTGCCACATCCAGTTGATATTTCCACATTTCACATGCAGAAGAGCTTTCTGACAACAAGAATACAACCTTAATAGAAAGTTTAATAGTTTGGGCAATAGTCCTCAGTAAAGAATTTCCAGCTAGGAAATCTCCTTCGTGGAGACAACATTTGTACCCTTTACTCTCTAACAGTTCGACTATCTGCAACGCGACTCCACTGTCTGGATCTCCAGTCTTATACGCTATAAATATGTGGTATTCTTTATCAATAGGTAATGTAATTGGTTTAATCGAGCTGAAATCGATAGTCTCATCAGGCTTGTTAGCTCCCTGTTCTGTCATTTCAAAAGCGATGCACAATCTGAAATATACCAAATGATTTTTTTTTTCAACAAGTGATATATTATATCTTCGTAGCTCTAACTTTATTTAAAAACATTTAGTTTATTCCATCTTGAAAACAAAACAAAAAAGGGTTTAATTTTAGTTAAAATCTATTTAGACAAAGTAAGGTACTTAAAAGGATGTTCTTCTCTAATATATATACCGACAGGACATCGAGAAGAACAGATGGAATTTTCCAACAATTTTTCTCTGTTTTCAAAGTGGCTTTGGGACTTATTCAAATATTTTGTTCATTCCAAGTGTTTAAGGTAGTATTCAACGTAGTATTCAAGATAGTACATGGAGACTTATATACTGAAAATGATAATAAGTGAATTTTCTACATTTAATCGTATATTAGTAATGCAGGGTGGTGAGTCATTTAAAAAAAAACTATATGTACGCCAAGGCATAACCGTTAACCTCCAAACCCGTTTTGTACTCTGGTTTCCCTTTAAGAACAAATGAAAACAGCATTATCGATAAAGACCCCAGTATAACAATGTCATGAGAAGTGGTATATTGCAGAATACATTAACGCCACCCACCTTCAATACATATTCGGTCGGTCCTTATTCCTACTTCCAAATCATGAATTGTAATGTTCCATCTCAGTGCACACATTTATATATATCATATATGAATTGTGCATAAACTGCAACTGGTCTATATAATATCAATAGACGACACAATTGCTATGCTTATTGATCTTGAATGTTGTGTTATCAATAGACATGAAAAGTTTCGCAATTTGCATGGCTATTCTTAGTTAACAGTCAATAATAAAATTCGAACAAAACGAAAGTAAAATTATTCCAATGCGTACCCTGGAATAGCAGGGTTTTTCATTAAGTTCATTAGACACATGGACTGTCAAGAAATAATTATACATGACAATATACGTCCTATACATAAATGTATAAGATATCGTCCTATACATAAATGTATTAGGTATCGTGGTATATTTATGATTTAATGTACAATTTAAATATCATATCAATAATTTCTGTATTATATACGGTATTTATATAAAAAAATATTTTTAAATTAATGACAAAGAAAAAAATATCATGACTCCATAATATGGAGTCATGATATTTTTTTCTTTGTCATTAATTTAAAAATAATTTTTTATATAAATACCGTATATAATACAGAAATTATTGATATGATATTTACTATAAATTAGTGTTCTCCTTTTTTCACTAAGGTAAGGTGGGTGTTTGGAAAAAAACACTTGCAACCGGTTGATTTTTTTTTAATATTTTCAACCGGGTTGATTTTTACTGTGGGTTGGCGTCACAAATAGAAGGATAAGAATTGTATTCACATTTAATGGAATTGAACCATTCTTCTGCTATCACTGATAGCCTTTCATTAAAGGATTTGACAAATTAGTTTTGTGCATCTCGAATAGCAGATCATAATGGCTTTGGCAGGACTCCCTCTTCCTACGAAGTCTGCTAAAGCATGGCCTATCCAACCAAGTTTCTGTCCTGTTCCTCGCTTTAGTGCGGTATTTTTGGCACACAGAACAGTATTATCCTTCTATGACGATTATACATTTTAAAGTCCTGTTCATATTTATCACCGACCCTCATATGAGGGGTAATCTTTCAATGTAATGACTATCCCTTTTATGAGGGGTACATTTAAAGAGAAACAGATGAGGGGTAACCTCTCAATGTAATGACTATCTCTTTCAAGAGGGGTACATTCAAAGAGACGTTGATAGTGGGTCTTCCAATGGATAGAAACAAGTGCCTGTGTTATGGACAATCTTTTAGAAAAGTTGTATCAAATAAAACGATTTCCCCCTTTTAAGATAATAAATCTAAGTTTTTCTTTATCTTTTCTTAAACAGTTATATGACCCATTGCCTGATGGACAGTCCCTAATTTTAGGGAATCCCCCATTTTGAGATTGTTCCCAACCTGTTTATCTTCGCGATCGCCTGTAGGCCTTTTCTGTTGTTTTGATACTTTTTTTTTTTAATTTCAACAATTTCAATTCAACTATCCGTTTTAGATGAATTATATGGCTTAGAATTTTCCTTAGAACCATCGTCATCTGCCTTTCCATTCTCCCGATTAATAAAAGAAAACATTGAAATTTGACGATCCGCCATTTTTGTCATTGAAAAACAAACTTCAAGGCGCGATTAGTATTTAAAATTTTACGGTGCGGAACCGAAAAAAAAATCCGGAATTTGAAAAAAAAAGCCGACCACCTCCTGAAATGGAAAGGTGGTCGGCTTTGAAAAGAAGGTGGTCGGCACACCCGGCTTAAATGGCGAATGGAAAACACTGCGGCATATGGAATATTATCCATTACAAATTTAAAGATTGTATACAAATACAAATCCTAACAATTATAAGATGGAAAGGAATATAACTAAGACGAATAGTTATCGTCATAGCATACATATTAGACGAATGTTCAACTAAGGCAAGTCAAAATAATTCAGCAAAAGCAAGCTGGAATAATCATGGCCCTAATCCGACTAATATTGTTAAAGAATTTTCGAATATAACTCAGTTACTATTATCAGAAACGCAGGTTACCAGTTCTATTTTATTCTATTTCATGTTATTGACACTGGCATCATTTTTTGTGTTACTTCATCAATCATGTTTTTTTTACATATGATTTACGGTTTTAAGGGTTTTCACAAACAGCTTTCTTAATACTGTACACAAGCTAGTATTTATTTTCGCGGGAAGCTAATGCTGACATGATTTTTGGTAATTATCTCACTTATAGCACTTCATCAAAATATTCTGATACAATATAAAATCATTGTGACTAAATATACAACAGTTTAAGTGTTCCAGTACCAAACTGTCCAAAATCAAAAGTGTTAGAAGATCGACTAATTATAATTAATGTCTAACGTGTTTTAACCATAGTATTGGTCACTGTATTCTAAGCAATGAATAACAATGTCCAGTGACTCACCGATGAGGGTTGGAAAGTTGAAAATATACAGAACTGTTGGATACGGTCATATTTATAAATTGTTACAAAACTTTTAAATATTTTAAATTCTAAGGATTTTCTACCTCATAAATAGATTACCTTAGCTGTATTTAACAAATCATTTAGTAATTTTGATCATCATTTCTCTTCAACTTTGTACTTTATTTGGTCTTTTTAAAAACTTTTTTGGAATCGAGTGTCACCGATGAATCTTATGAATACAAAACGCGGGTCTGGCGTATTAAACTACAATTCTGGTACCTTTGATAACTATTAGAAAAAAATAAAATCACAAAAATACTGAACTCAGAGGAAAATCAATACGACAAGTCCATAATCACATGGCAAAATCAAATAACAAAACGCATCAAAACGAATAGACAAGAACTGTCATATTCCTGACTTGGTACAGGCATTTTCAAATGTAGAAAATGGTGCATTTAACCTGGTTCTATAGCGCCAACCCTCTCTCTTTAATAACAGTCTCATCAAATTCCGTTATATTTACATGATGCGTTAAATAAACAGTCACAATTAATAAAATAGTCAAAATATGGGTACATCAGTCATCATCGATAACAATTTTAAAAGGGACAATTTAACAGAACACAAAAACATCTATCTACGACCAGATGGATTGACTTGAGTGTCTGACGTCATAAAATTTGTATACGTCACATACATTTGTCGTTCAATGTGCATACAAACAGTTTTAAAATTTACATTGGCAATGTAAGCATACAGAGTTAAAAATTCAAAAGTATGTAAAAACAAATTACAGAAATAGACCGAGATTTAAACTAGTCCAAAAGTTATAGGTAGAATTTATGAGAATCCAAAAATAGTTAATTCCACTACGCGATTGAATGATTTTGACGTTTGTGGTTCAACGTATATAGTAATTCATAAAAGAACTATATCATAATGACATATACTAGACCAAAATAATACTGACGGGATCTTTTAAAGTACAGAGTCACGTAATAAGAACAAAAGAAATACAAAGAGTCGCATATACAAAACAAACCACCAAAAAAATGAAAGCCAATACACACACATTGACGAGATGTTTAAGTACCGAGCCACGTCAAACGGATATCACATAAAACTATTCAACAGTAAAAGTAATATTAATAATAGAACAAAGACAAATGAAAGAACAGTAAAACATGTTTTTAAGATGATAAACAACATCACTACGCAGAATCTATACATCAAGACCATCGTGTATTATTTTTGAAGTTGATACGGAATATTTATCAACAAGGTCTTGGTACCTTCCGATGAACTTTTTTTAGAAAAAGGACGAGACGTTCTTTGACATACCCCTGGTTCATCAACTTTCCACTCAGACACTGATGACGTTTAACAAAGTCTGAGTAGGAGCTGCAAGCTTTTGAATATCGAATAAGTTGGGAAATATATATCCCATATGCAGGTGAAGTTGGTATGTTGCTACTAAGGTGGGGGAAAGTTATAATTTCAAAATTAAAATCATCTCGTTTGTCATAGATTCTGGTACTGAGATGACTGTGTAAGTCAAATTCGAGATATAAGTCTAAAAATGAGGCGGAGGAAGCGGTGTCTGTTAATCTCTAGTTCTGGGGGATATATGAATGGAACCTAATCAGAAAAGTTCGGATTGTTTATGGAAAGAACATCATCAATATATCTGAAAGTGAAATTAAATAATCTGGCTTCTTTGATCCTCTTGTGTTTGACAAGTGTCTGGAGGAACTCCGATTCATATGAAAATAAGAAGAGGTCGGCAAGAAGAGGCGCACAGTTTGTTCCCATAGGAATGCCGACAATTTGTTGGAAAAGTCTACTTCCAAACTCAACAAATATGTTGTCGATAAGAAACTCCAGCATACTGACCACTTGTTCTTCTGTGTAGCATATTTTACCTTTTTGTTTGTCACTATTAACGAAATATGCCTTATGAAATCCCAAAGTAATAAATTTATAGCGTATGCTACCATTTTTATGTTGAAAGGCATTGTGGATAATTTATTTTAAGCGATTTTTCAATTTTACATGGGGAATGGTGGTATACAGGGTTGAAAAATCAAAAGTTTTGATGGAACTTATTTCAGAAAAAGACCGAGATTTAAAATTGTCTAGAAGTTCTTTAGAATTTTTTAAGAATCCACATATGGTTAATACCACTACGCGAGTAAACAGTTTCACAGTATTTCTGAAGACCCTCTTTCACTGCGGACAGAATCTTAGACAATCTAATGGACAATTCTTTAGTAGAACATGAAGATGAGCCAGCAATATACCGTTGTTTGTACGGAATTTTATGAAGTTTTGGTATCCAATACAAACAAGATAAGTCCTCCGATTTGGTCTTCAATGTAATGTTTATTGAAGCCATGAAGGACTTATGATTTGCTAAAATCTCATCCTTGTCAAATGATATGTCTTTGTATACGTGGGATTACCTGAGTGCTCCGTTATACCCAATTCTTTTACAAGACATTCGTAGTAATACGATTTACATACAAAGAAAATATTATTTGAAGCTTTGTCCGCAGGACCACACCATACTTATCATGAAGAGTTGATAGACATTTCATGGCCTCTTTGTCTCTGAAAAAGGACGTTGGTCGATCGTTCACACAGTTCTTCAACTTGTGAATGCGACGTTTTATCAGAGACCTGATAGTTTAACCCATTCTGACAAAGTGTCCAGTTCAACTTCTTCTCGCTTAGCCCATGCTCTGGCGTAGTCCTCAATAGAATCCATAATTATTTTTAAGTTATGGTTACAATTGATGTGTTGGGGTTCTCTAAACTTAGGACCATGAGAAATCACCTTTCGGAGATTTTCATGTTGAATTGTTGGTTTTGAAAGTTTTGAAGATAAGATTTTTCAAATTATTAAAGAAATTTCTATAAAGTTTTTCAATTTTGATTTTCCTGACATGCAAATTTGCTATTTATTTCAGTTAGTAGAAATACAAGGTGTACGAAATTAATAAATTGCTGTAACAAAAAAGAGTAAACCCCACTTAAAATGAGAGCTGGGCGACAAAATTTACCACTTTACAATTGCCAATATTGTTACATCGGAAGATTTTATAATGTTATTTTTTTCAGCTGTTAAAGGACCTTGAAAGTTCATACATTTATCATCGAAAAGATAATTTACTATAGTTACCAAAGGTTTTAAAGTGAAATATGACAAACTGCAAGAGATATTGGTAAGGACTTGTGGTCTTTTGACTGATAAACGCATCATAGATACCTGGCTAAAAAATGTTGAACACCAGATTTGCGTTTGACTTTAAAAAAAACCTCATCAGTAACGATTGAATAAAAAAACCCGATAAGCCAAATACAATACGAAGTTGAAGAGCATTGTCACTGTGACGAGTTAATTCTCATATGTTATTACCTTTATCCTTATTTCATTAAAATGAGCCCTTTATAATACATGTGAAATGGCTTAATTTAGCATTGCAGTCAAACAGAAGTCAATTCTGGTGTGCCTTATTACCGCTGTTGACGTTTGATTTAGACATTGCAAGAGTCACTCGGTCTGTAGATTTATCTCTTTTAGGTTGACGTCATTTAATGCTAATCATTTGCATCACTATATTTTCTACACTGCTGGTGGACGTTTCGTCCCCGAGGATATCACCAGCCCAGTAATCAACACTTCGGTGTTGACATGAATATCAATAATGTGGTCATTTTTATAAATTTCCTGTTTACCAAACTATGAAATTTTCGAAAAACTAAGGATTTTCTTATTCTAGACATAGATTACCTAAGCCGTATTTGGCACAACTGTTTGGCATTTTGGATATTCAATGCTCTTCAACTTTGTACTTGTTTGGCTTTATAAATATTTTGATATGAGCGTCACTGATGAGTCTTATGTAGACGAAACGCGCGTCTGGCGTACTAAATTATAATCCTGGTACCTTTGATACCTATTCTAAGCATACCTGCAAATTCCATTTACACCGATTAAAGATATAGAAATACATTGAATGCAAATAACATATAACTGTGAAAGGCTTAAATATGTATCCTTACTTTAAAATTTCAGGGGTTCCAAAGATGGCTTTTATTGTATATCATCACTTTTATTTTTTTATATTTCAATATTTCATAGTAATAAACATGAAAACTTTTATTCACACTAAAGATTTAAATTAAAAAAAAACCAACAACAACAGCAACAACAGCAACAACAACAACAAAAACACTCACAGTATAAAAATTCGTGAAAATATGTTAAAAAATGTTGAATCATTTAAACTAAATATAGAGTCCGTATGTCTTTACAAAAAAGACAATTATTAAAACAATAACTACAACATACAACAAGTTTTCTCTCGGAAATGTTCTTGTGGATACTGACTCTTTCATCGTAATAAATGTTTTATGTGGATACTTAGCACGATATTCGTTTAAAATGGCCGCCTTGTCATTTGTAGTATCAATGTCAAATATTTTAAGCAAACGTGTTGTGTGACCATTCAAAATGTCATGCGAAAGAGCACAGTTCAGCTTTACACATGTACCAATAAACCAATCTTTACATATGTGAGTAAATGGACAGTGAAAATCACCAAGCAAACATCCCTTGTAATTATAATAACAGCAGGGACCTGTCACTCCATTTTTTGCCATATCAGCCAGCTTTCCTTTACATTTTTGCCTATAGGTTTCCAATAGCGAATCATAATTGCCGTCAGTAATGAATCCAACGTCAACCAGGATTTCTCTGGACTGATTGTTTACCAAGTTATGATTTTTGCCACAACTTCCGGTACATTTTTCATCATCGATTATGTACTTAGCACAGATGTGTGGATATCGACATGTTGAAAGTTGGTGTTCTTTATCACGATTGTAATTCATACATGGAACTGGAACGAACTTAATCTTCCTTCTGTTAGTAATTAGGTGATCTGAAATATAATAATTATTATACATTGTCATTTTAAATTTCTTTAAATGAAAACATTGATAGGTTACGAACTTCTTTTCGTTTTGTATTAGAAAAAAATCAAAAGATGCCAAAGGGAGAGCAATTATCAAATATTCAAATCATGTCTGGGTTTTTTTGGGGTGTTTTTTCCTATTACATTTTTCCATTTAGTAATAAATGCTTCTTAATGATGTTCGCTACTCTCTTTAAAATTAATTAAAAACTTTTTAAAGACTGTTATAAATAAAGTAAATAACAAAACAGAAAATATGAAGGGTCGGATTCTACTGCTTGTTTTTATGACATAAACCATTAAATATATGGTGGGAAATAATTTTCTCTCGACTTTTCATGCATTTAACATTGCCACCCATTTTCTTCGAAAAATAAATATAAAAAACAAGGATATTAAGGATTTTAAAATATGGTTTTCAAACTAGATGCTATTTTAAAAATAAATAAGAGGAGTTCGAAATTCCTTAGGATTTGATGAAATTGTCAAAATTTTCGTCAATGTTCCTATTAATTTGATTGACTTCACAAACAAACTAAAAACATTACGTGTTTTTTTAAAAGATAACAACAAAACAAAAACAAAATGACAAGACAATAAAATGACACAAACAAACAAAAGATACAACATATTTACCCGTTTCATCATTAATTGCCAGCGCTAGTCTGCCAATCCATTCTTCTGTAGGTCTGTTTGCTAAAATGTATGTATATCTTTTTATCGAATCTGGCAACTTGCATTGATCAAGCTTTAATATGATTGGCTTATATCCTTTGTTCTGAATATGAAATGTCTCCGTCATAGTGAGCTCGTATTGGCACCATTCACTTGCCGAAGAGTTTTCTGATAACAAGAATACTACTTTTATAGAACTTTCAATATTTTTTTCAATATTGTCTACTATGGCATTTCCACCAAGGAAATCTCTTTCATGGAGGCAACATTCATATCCCTTTCCTCGTAACAATTTATCTATCTGTATCGCGACTCGACGGTCTGGGTCTACAGTTTTGTATGATAGAAAAATATGATATTTTTTATCATGTGGTAAAGTATTTGGTTTAATGGAATTGAAATGTATTACTTCAACGGGCCTGTCAACGCCAAGTTGTTCCATTTCACATGAGATTCTCAGCTTGATAGCCAATCTGAAAAATTAAATATCATTTGATTGTTTTCAATATGGTGGTCAAACATATATATCTGTCTATTCTTAAAAGAAATAGCGAAGTCCAAGGAAATTCAAAACGGAAAGATCTTTAAAAAAAATGGCAAAATCAAAAGTTCAAAAAGTAAAATCACAAAAATACTGAACTCAGAGGAAAATCAATTTGGAAAGTCCATAATCACATGGCAAAATCAAAAAACAAAACGCATCAAAAACGAATGGACAAGAACTGTCATATTCCTGACTTGGTACAGGCATTTTCAAATGTAGAAAATGGTGGATTAAACCTGGTTCTATAGCGCTAACCCTCTCACTTTAATAACAGTCTCATCAAATTCCGTTACATTTACATGATGCGTTAAATAAACAGTCACAATCAATAAAATAGTCATCAAAGACATCAAACGAAAGGAATACAATTGTCATATTCCTGACTTGGTATATGCATTTCATTTCTTCATGTAGGAAATGGTGTTTTTACCTAGCTAAACCGCTTACTTGTATGACAGTCGCATATAATTCCATTATATTGACAACATAAAAGTGTGAACAACATACATTATTTGTAAAAATGACAAAAATAGAAGAACAGCAGTCAACATTGTGTTATATTCTTAATCAACATAAAAACAAAAAAAAACATCTATCCATTAGAGACCAAAAAACAAGGATGTTATAAAATTAGATATCTTTTTTTATTTACACATTAGATTACATTTGATTTAATAAATCTACTGTTGCATACATTTCAATATATTCATATACCTTTTATTGCGTTAAAAATACCGAAAATCAACATCATCACTGAGATCGATAAAACAATGTCAGTAACTGAAATGTACAGCTATACAGGTCGAATACACATAACCTACCTTCTTTATAGAAGGGTAAAATGCCTACTCTTGTTATAACCTGCTTGTGTGCGACTTTAATTGTAGTATAGATGTCATCTGAGATCGGTTGAAATATATTGTATTGTGTATAAAATTATCTGTAAATTTAAACATGAAAAACATTAATAAGAATGCATTTCTATAAATAGTATTGAGGATTTACGTAAACAACGTAACATATTTGAACAAGTCACCAATTAAATTTATTTGAAAGGTAATGCATAAATACAATGAAAATAGAATTAGACGATATATAAGTATGTCTACTTGTATATTCAACTGTTTATGTTTCACTTTATGCTTGACAATATACTAAATACAGTAATAAAAAAACTGTTGATGAAATTGGTATATTATAATTATAGTTATCGTAGTAAACTGATGTTAACAATACCTGTATATAATATGATAGCCTTCTGTTTTGCGATTTGCATAGACAAGCAACTGCATGAACAGTAGAATAGCGAAAGTTAACGGTTTTCTCCTTTACTTACTCGAGTTTACTTACTACTTGTAACGCATGCGTTCATGAACTATACAGTTAAGATATCGTATTACGATCTATATGGTTTATATATATATTTAAAAACACGTAATTTACTCCACTTTGCATTCCTACCTATGTATATAATTGAAGTCAATTATGTCATGTTTTCCTTTATTTTTAATATTTGCATGCTAATATTATTATAATTACAACAAATGAAGGAAGAACCGGAAAAACATAGAATTAAGAGGGTGTGGACTATTGTGGATCATATCCAGGCAGAAATAGACTTACTTATAATGAGAGCTTCTGCCAACGAAGAGAAATGTGAATTATCAGACTTAAACATCACATTTCACGTAAAAGATAATGACAATGTATACGTAATATTACTTTACTTAGTCAGTTCAGAATGCATACAACAAAAGGATCGTCGACATCTCTCATCAGAGATGATATAAAAATAAGAACTGGTTTGATAAATATTAGAATGGATTTCGTCAGAAGTAATGGTAATAATACTTTTGACTAAAACACAACAGAAAAATATAAAATATGAAACCAAGACTTTATAAATGTGATGCGTCCGAAGTGTTTTTCTTTTGGATATATCTTCATTATGAACGCTCAATCCAAATATTTATTAGCCACAAAAGATCAAGAAACCAGACAGTTTATCAAAAATAAAGATATAGAAGAGACAAAACAAGAACAAAACAATTCAAAGACAGATTTTAAAGGAATATTTTTTTTTCAAGAAGTGATGGACATGGAAAGAGGAAAGCAAACAATAAATTATGACCAAGGATGGCCACATCTCCACTTAAAATAATAATATAAAGAGCAAACATTTGCACTAATTCACAACGGCAAATTAACATAAGAAGCCAAGAATATGTCAAGAATTTTAGAGCTACTTAATAACATTTATAGACCAGCACGGGAAGACAATATGAAGAGGAAACGAAAATATTAGTTTATCTCACCGAAAATTATCTAATAAAGCAGGAACCAATATAAAAACAGGGAATTCATTTTACTCCATCCCAAAATCACAAACATAAACCCATTTGAAAAAAGGTTATACAGTAAACTAAGACATACCAGAAAAATATTAAAACAAAACTTTATAAATGTCATGCGTCCGAAGTGTTTTTCTTTTGGGTATATATATCTTCATTAAACATGTTCACCATAAATACATACCGAAACCGAAACCGAAACCGATACCGAAACCAAAACAAATGAAGTGAGGAAAATGGTAAATGTTTATATAGTTAAAGTAACTCAACCCTTTTACTCCATTATATTGTTTGAAATTTGAATACACAAGATGGAATATTACTTCAAATGAATTTACATTAATCTATCAAAAGAGCAAAGTTAAATTCTTATGAGTATTTTAAATGAACTAGATTCAAGTGATATTTAATTAGGATGTGGATATAAATTTATATATGGTGTACATTAATCATGAAGTACGTTTCCTCGAGGGAAAACTGTGCATAGTTCTATAGTATGTGCAATATCGTTCTTACTATATATATATAAAGAGAACCTTTAATTTACAAATGACCCAAAACAAATACTAGTAATTATAAAGGCGAACACTTTTTATTTTAGTATAAATGTGTGACTACTGTTGATATGTATCAGCTTGTGTGCTTTCAGAAATATTTCTTTCAACAGTGTGTTATTAATTTTTCTCCATTTTTTATGCTTTTTTCACATTTCCTGACCGGTGTGAGAAAATATTTCTTATCTCTAGTGAAAAATGTTTGGTCGAAATGTTATTGTGACCTTAAATTTTCTTTGTTTATTCTGAATTTTCCTATTGTGACGTCATGAAAAAAGGCGAACATGCCTGATGACGTCACATAAAAAGTACACAATTTTCTTCAAATCTTTGAAAAAGAAGGATAACAATCATTAGAGAAACAGATTCTACCAATATAACTCGTGTATTATGATATTTCTCCACTCCCGACAGTTAAATTTTAACTATTTAAAAAGCTCGGCGAAGCATCGCGCTTTAGATATCAAAATTAATTTAACTGTCTCGAGTGGAGAAATATCGTAATTATAGTAATCAAAAGTACCAGGATTATAATTTAGTAACACACTTGTTGCAGTTGTGAAATCTATATATATGTTTTCTTTATCCCAATCCTTTTTTCTTTTCTTTCCTGGAATCACGTTTTATTGTCCCACTTGATGTGCTAGACTGCACTACTGTTTCATCTTCATCCTCCGTCTCATTTTCTTTTCTTTATCTGGAATGACTTTTGATTGTCACTCTTGAGATGCCAGGTTTGAGAGTAGTTGACCTTTGTCGGCCACACGAAATATTACAATTTCCTTAAGGAATGACTGTGATATTTTTTCTGTCTATGAAGAAATAACATAAAAAATTTGGTTCACACTGAATAACGCGCGTAGGACAAATCCTGTTTTATAATTATTGTACATCACAAATAAATTTGATCAACATCTGAAATTGGATATATATATTTTTTTTTATTGTATTTAATAATATTTGAATTAATTAATTTTTTTAATAGATTCATGAGAATTAATGTATTAAGTTTATACTCCATCTAGTGTATTAAAATTTGATTTATCAAGATACAAATATTAGAAATGAACGCTTTTTAAATTTTGAATTAGTCAGAAATATGATTAAAACATTCCCCATCAACACCTTTATATCACACATGAGCTTAGCATGGATTTGTATCTGAAAAATATTAAACCCAAAGCAAAGTGTCAGTGTTGATAGTATTTGGTAATAAAAATAATTTCCTCTCATTTGAAAGAAATTCAGTCAACTAATGAACGTAGAAACTAAAATAAAACCTATTGATCTAACACTCTGATACATGCTAATAACGTGTACAATCTACGACTTTCCTGTTTGAATTGTTTTACACTAGTCATGTTGGGGTCTTTATAGCTTGCTGTTCGGCGAATGCCAAGGCTCCACACTGAAGACCGTGCTTTGACCTTTAAATGTTTCATTTATACATTGCGCCTTGAATATAGAGAGTTGGCTCATTGGCACTAATATCATATCTTCTTGTTAACAAGGATATCATTTGCGAATAAATGGTACATGTATGTTCTAATTAATTCTATTGACACTATTCCTTGTACATGTAAATATAAACACCGTGCTTGCATTTCCTATCATGATTTTCTTGATAGAGGGTTACTGCTCACAAGGAAGCTTTTAAACCAAGAGTTCCAAATGGTGAAGTTGAAATCATCCCTTCGTAAATTTTACGGACGCCATCACGAGTTGGTTGACCGTTATGGAATAACCGTTTCACAAATGATATCGGATATGTTCCTTACGTCGTAACTACAATCCCCTTCCCTTTCATGAATTTGACCTACCGAATTACGACTTTTTACCGGATATGTAATCACATAAGCAACACGACGGGTGCCGCATGTGGAGCAGGATCTGCATACCCTTCCGGAGCACCTGAGATCTCCCCTAGTTTTTGGTGGGGTTCGTGTTGTTTATTCTTTAGTTTTCTATGTTGTGTCATGTGTACTATTGTTTTTGTCACAATCATGAAAGGGAAGGGGATTGTAGTTACGACATAAGGAACTTATCCGATATCATTTGTGAAACGGTTATTCCATAACGGTCAACCAACTCGTGATGGCGTCCGTAAAATTTACGAAGGGATGATTTTAACTTCACCATTTGGAACTCTTGGTTTAATAGCTTATTTTTTAGCAGTAACCCTCTATCAAGAAAATCATGATAGGAAATGCAAGCACGGGAATATCGTATCAATTGGGAGATATATACCCCGTATGCAAGTGCTACTGGAATGTTTAACTAGCAGTCAGTAACTGTGAGTATTCTCAGATCTGTACTAAAAGCCTTTTTTGTTGTTGTAGGGATGTATAATTACCCTCCTACATCCAGTCAGTGTTTTGTTACTTATTTTTCTGTTTTGAATCAATCCAATAAATTAAGCCCTTTTCAACTGATTTATAGTTTGTTCGTATGTTGTACGGTTACACCATTATCCCAGGTGAAGGGGATGTGCTCCATGTAACATGTTTTCCCCTCTACATTACGTCTGTGCTTGTTCCATTCTTGTTCATTGTTTCTTATCTAAATCAGGCTGTAAGTATTCTATTATTGTTTGAATTTTTTCACATTTGTTATTGCAGGGTCATTTAAGGCAGACTATTATGTATTTGTTTTGCTAATTTTTGAAGGTTGTACAATGACTTAAAATTGTGTAATTTAGTCTCTAGTTGAGAGTTGTATCATGGGCAATTCTTCAACATCATCTGATTATGAATATTCCAATTTCTCCATTTTATAAACACTGCCTTCATCAAGTTATTCTCCTGTATGCACTTTGATTGGTTAATAACATCAAACAACCTACAAATCTCAAGATCGCTCATTCACACTTCTAAGAGACTATTGTTGATTTGCTACACTACAAAGAGACTACTGCTCATTGGGTTATAGCGTCTTACAACAACCTAAAAAACTCAAAGTCAATCACACTATCAAGAGACTGCTGTTGATTGGATAATAACATCTAACAACAACCTACAAAACTCAAAGTCACTCAATCATACTTTCAAGAGACAATTGTTGGTTCGCTTATAACATCAAACAACAACAAACAAAACTCAAGGTCAATCACACTTGTAAAAGACTTTTGATTGGCTTACAATATCTAAAAACAACATACAAAGCTCAAGGTCAATCAAACTATAAAAAAAAATACTGTTGATTGGCTAATAACCTCTCAAAACAACCTATAGGACTCAAGGTCAATCACACTACCAAAAGACTATTGTTGATTTGTTAAAAAAATCGAGCAACAACCTTCAAAGCTCAAGGTCAATCACACTGAAAAGAGACTACTGTTGATTGGCTTATAACATCTTACAACAACCTACAAAACTCAAGGTCAATCACACTACAAAGAGACTACTGTTGATTTGATTGTGGCATCTAACAACAACCTACAAAACTCAAGGTCAATCACACTACAAAAAGACTACTGTTGATTGGCTTATAACATCTTACAACAACCTACAAAACTCAAGGTCAATCACACTACAAAGAGACTACTGTTGATTGGCTTATAACATCTTACAACAACCTACAAAACTCAAGGTCAATCACACTACAAAAAGACTACTGTTGATTGGCTTATAATATCTTACAACAACCTACAAAAGTCAAGGTCAATCACACTACAAAGAGACAACTGTTGATTTGATTGTAGCATCTAACAACAACCTAAAAAACTCAAGGTCAACCACAATCTCAAGAGACTTCTGTTGATTGGCTAATAAAATCTAGCAACCAGATGCTCCAACATTGACCAACAAACCTCAAGGTCAATCAGACTACCAATAGACAACTGGTGAAATATACAATTAAATATACAATGGAAGACTAGAACAGTATTTGAAATTTTAATATTTTCTACAAAACATATTTTAAACTGTGTATACATTTTATATTTTCATTCTAAGATTACATGTAGCTTTAATCTACACTATACATATATGAAACTTAATACAAATAAACTTTGTGTCTGAACTAAACATTCTAGACAGTTTTTTTCAAACAAGTTTTTAACCAGTTTCTAAACCTTGGTTATTTTTAAAAAGGTGACCTTATTGCATGCCCAAAATTTAAACTCCGGAGAAACATTAGAATTTTGCAATTGCAATAATTTAATGGATGTGTTGTTTTTGTTGAAAAAAATGTTTTGTTTTCAAGCTTGCACCGAAACAATATTTGTTCAAGAAAAATACATTTATGTCCATTAAGATTTTTAAAGGTTTTAACTGTAACCATTAGAAAACCTTTTTAGGATTTGGGTATAGAATAGTTTCATTTCAAGTTTGAAATATGAGGAATTTCTCTTTTTGGAAGATAAGGGATATTTTTAATCTTAAATATGAAACATCTTGATAATCTTCAGGGCCCCTGGGGATATCTGATTCAAGAAATGAAATTGATTTTAGATTTTTTTCTTCCTTAAACATCTGACAAAAATTGAAAACTTCACTTTAAAATCTTTATATGAATTAATGATCCAAAATTAGATTCTACAACTCCTTTACAGTATTCACAATCTTGTACAAAAAAGTCACAAATTATTATAAATCCCTCTAAAAATTATTTGTTTCACTTTTTCTTTACACTGAAGTAGCTATTATTGTCCCATACTCTGTTGTGACGGTATAAATCAAAAGCTCTAAAATGACTAGCTGTAGATAAGGATTCTGATGGAGTTGATAGACCAGGAAGTGAAAACTCTCCTTGTTCTTTTTGTAACTCTGCAGTGAAGAATTCCATCAAATCTGGTTCATTGGAATGTTTCATTGTCTGTAAAAATAAATTATTTGATAAATAGAGCAAATGATAGGATCATTTAAATTCATCTATACTGTTAGGTGGTTTCCACCAGTGTAACAGGCTCTGAATTAGTTTTCCAGAGCACCTGAGATCACTGTCATATTTTGGTGAGGTCAATATTGATCAGTCTTTAGTTTTTTTATGCGGTGTTTTGTGTACACTCGTTTGTCTTCTGGTTGTTTTTAATTGTTTGATATGAGATTATCAGTTTGTTTTAGAGTTGTGACTTTGTAATCTTTCGCTCCCTTTCAGAGTCATGTAATTACTATTTTGATAGCTACAGATATACAACTTTTATACCATATTTTATTTTGGTACATACATTTTGTATGCTGCATTTGAATATTTCAAAAGTTTACTAATTTTTTTTTACTTGTGGGTGTTTCTCATACAATATATTTCAAGCTAGATTGCTATTGTGCTAATGTGAATGAAGCCACCAAACACAAACAAAAAACCTTTTGACATTTCAGGACTTTATTATGGTTGTCTTTTCTGTGACTGTTAAATTTGATAATAACTAGTACTGTTCTAGATTCAGGACATCTTAGACATTAAAGTATAGAATCTTTGTTAAAGACATTGTTGACAGCTCTGAGACTTTTGTATTCCTCTGACATATAGTATATATAATACACAAATCTCCTTTTTTTTCATATTTATCTCAAATCAATTAAGTTATTCCCATTACAACATACCTGAGATTTGGGCCTGCTTGTTTTACTAGATACTTTGCTAGATTTAGTCTGCTCTACTTGATTACATAAGTCCTCCACAGGAATCTCCAGGCTTACCAATCCACTATACATGCTGTCTTTTGTGTTCAATTTTGATGTAGCCTGTCAAATACAAAGAAAGTGCTGGTCAAAAATGTATATAATTACCTGCTTTAAATTAATGTTGTCAACATTTTTTTATTACTGTGGATTCATTAATATTCGTTGGATATCAATTTTCGTGAACCACGAATTCAAATGTCCAACGAATAGCATATTTTGAATAGGCTTTGTATACATACAGTGATTCATAAAACCACGAAATCAAATATCCACGAATATGCAAGTTTTCAGCAATCCACGAAAATTGATATCCACGAAAATAAATGAATTCACAGTATGTAACAAATACAATTGAGTTAATTTAAAGCATATAGATTATGTAACAATTTTTTTTAAACTTTTTTTTTTATATTTTCCCAACTGATCAATCCTTCTATATATATAGATAAAAGGATTTTATGTTGGATGTTCAATTAGTGTTTGCAAAAAAATTCTAAATATACATATATTTATAATCTTAAGATATTCCATTAAAAAATATCAACGACTAAACATGCACAATGTATAAAAACATTGATCTTTCACCCTACAAATTGAAGGCCCACAAACATGACAAATACAGTACTTCTTGGGATACAATATTATTTTTGTACATGCAATTTTTCTGGTTTTATTGGGTTTCATGGCTGATGCATTGTTTTCATGGTTTTGTATACCATACATTTCTTTAATTTAAATTCAATTTTTAAGAAAACCTTCTTTTTGATATTGTATGACAAAATAAACATGATAATTAACTGAATTAAGTAATCATCTTAACCCATTTGTATGACATCTTTTTAGTATAAAATTAATAACAAAATTAAACAAACATGTATCTATATAACTTATTACCTTTTCTGTTATTTCTGTTTTCTTTGTATCAGACAGTTGTAATTTCTTCTCTAAAGCTTTCGCTACATCAATTTCACTGTCTTTTATCTGCTGTAGTTCTGTTCGCATCCTAAGAGTACTGTTGTACTCAGGCCTTTTAAACACATGTTCATATTCTGAGGTGTCTGGCATACCGTCCGAAAATGGATAATTATAGTCTGATAAAGGAGGCTGGCCTGCCGTCTCTCTTTTAACTTTAACTTTGCGTTTTGGGGCAGATTCTCCTTGACCCTTTATATGTACCTGTTCTTTCTCAGAGTTGGAAGAAGAATCTGGTTTCCTAATGTCTTTATGTTTTGATCTGGTTTCCTGAGTTTTATGATTTTGTATATGGCAGACAGGTCTGGTATCAGTTTGTTCATTGTATATAACTTCAGGTAACACTGAGGTTTGTTCATGTTTACTAACAGTATTTGTTTGATCCTGATTTGTTGATTTTTTATCAAAATGATCGGCTAATTTCATTTCCTTTGATTGGTCACTGCCATGTAGAGGAACATAAACAGTTTTATTATTCACCTTATTTACTGTATATTGAGTTGGTTTATTTTGAGATTTGTTTTCACTTTTAGACAAGGAATCAATGAGATCCTTAGCATTATCATCACTATACGATGCTGGTTTGTATGGCTTTCCTGGACGACATCTTGAAAACAGAAACGAAGAATCCTGATCCCCACCCTCACTTGATCCTTTAGAGTCATCCAATTCAAATCTTACCCTGTGTTGACCCTTGAACTTTCCATCTTCACAAACCCCATTTCTTAAATTACTTTTATGTTCTTTGTCATTGGTTTCTAAGGCTTTTTCTGGGGTCAAGGTCAAGTCCAAATCAGGGTCAATTAAAGTGTTCCTGCTAACTTTGGTTGGCACAGGGGCATTGAATTGTCTTCCTTGTAGATTGTTAAATTTCCCTGCTGATGATTTTTCAGGAGTTATACAAAGATCTGGATCTGGTCCAACCAAATTGGCAGCTGTTTTCCATGATGGGACAGGAACTCTGTATAGGGGTAAGGAATCTTCTGAGCTCTGCGATGTATCCCATCCTGGTGGAGGGAAACGACAGTGTGCCTTGTCACTAAGATTTAATAGTTCATACTGTGAAACAGCTCCATGACCTTTCTCAGGGGCCCTTGTTGTAGGAAATCTGTGTGGAAGAGGTTCTGTAGCTTGACAAATGAAATGTGTTGCCATTTTACAACAAGATCTTCATTTTATCCTGTAAAAAATTAAAAGAGAAAAATTACACATCTTTCTTTTTCTTTACAAAAAATAAAAAGACTATTGAAAAAGGAAGTATCATTAAATATTTCATTCTAGTCTTATCTATACTAAATAAGTGCTCAAAAGTTATTAATGGGGTGTGTACATACATGCATAAAGGAAAATAAACTAATATCAGATAGTGTAAACTAATTTTGGGATGTATGGACAAATAGATATAGTCATGATAGTAGATCATCATGATCATAGTATAATGTTAGAGTAAAATTTCACTTTTGGAGACTGTAAAATAATATTTAGCACCTAACTCATGTTAAATGTCAGTTTGGTATGCATGGTATAGTTAAGATGTATGGTTAAGTTAGCATACTTTCAAGAGAGTTATCTCTCCTTATCTAATTATTATTTTATATATATATATATACAAATTGCAGTCCGTATTTGAATTGTTTATTATTTGATTTGTTCTCTTGATTATTTGTGACTATAGAAATACATGTGTTTGAAAAATAGAACATTATTAATTTGAAAAATAGTTTTACCATTTATGCCAGAGTAAAGCATAAAACTGGGTAAAATTTGACAGACCTGAAATTTCAATATGTTAATATAACAAGCTTTCAGAGTATGAATATGGTGATTAATACTTTACCACCCATATACGCTTTTTACGGTTATCCCCTTACACCGTGTATACGCTTTTTACGCCTATCCCTTTCCCCCGCAACTACGCTTTCCTACGCTTTTCATGTATCTTGTCTTCAAAACGTTAATGTAAAAATTTAACATACAAATAAATGTTGTGACATTTAAAATTCCATAAATGAGACAATTGCCAGTGCTTATCGTAGGAAATGGGCGGTAATTATACACTTAATCGATGAATATTCATGAGATTCTCACATGTACACAAATGTAATAACAGGCGACAATAACAAATATGGCGGCCTCCGGCAGGCCGAGTGTATGGGATGTTTAAGAACAAATCGTGTCTGGACCAGCCCTTCAAAATAAATCAGACGACGAAAGTATTGAAGGTGAGGATAACGGGAATGTATCTGATATAGATGAACCGTTGGTTAGCGAGGAGGAAGTTGATATTGAGGATGAAATCGTGTATAGGATCAGGAGGATGGAAATGATGATACTGGCATGAATGAGATAATATGGAGCGAGGCCAATCAAGATATATAAATGTTCGACAGTTTAACGAACGTACCGGACCTCAAGTATTATTGAATGCTGATGTTAGTGAACTGGCACAGACATGATAAGTAAACATGCCCAGGAGACCAACCTAAATGCAACACGCAAACAGCAGCTAGCCAGACGTAATGACACAAAAGTTTTCCTGGATAGACTTAATATGTAAGGCAATTTGAGGTGGTCAAATCAAAAAATCACTGGGGGCGTCTTTTTACCACAGAACACCACAGAATACCACAGAATACTCAGAATATACCACAGAACTCCACAAATCACAATAAAACTACTGAAATATACAACAGAAGTTACAGGACATCAAAATTCCTTTATGTCAAGACAAGACAAGTTTATTAATACACTATGAATTGCAAATCTGATAATACAGAATCATGTTATTTCTTTCACTTAGGTTACACTAATCACATGACAATTGCCAGGATAAGATAAACATTATCATACTTTTTTTTGTTACATTGTACTTGGCATATTTTTTTACATTTGAAATTTAAAATAAGCATTTAAAAATTAAAATGTTTTTCAAGAGCAAAAAAAATTACTGCACGGTTTTCACAGTCACTTTTATTTATTGAATATATTTAACTGATCATTTAAAAGTGTTATTATCTCTTTTGTTTTACAATATATATTTTGGTGATATTGGGAAATCTGTGAGATTATTAAATATGATATTTAACAATAAAAACCTATATATAAAAAAAACATGATCTTCTACAATGAAAACCTGAGCTGACGGATTTTACCAGCAAATAATACTCTATGAATGATATTGATCTGAATCAGTTGAATTCAGATATATGCAAGATTAATAAAATTGAGAAAGGAAATGGGGAATGTGTCAAGGAGACAACAACCCAACCATAGAAAAGACAACAGCAGAAGGTCACCAATAGGTTAAAATTAAAATAATACAAGACTAACAAAGGCCAAAGGATCCTGAATATTTCATATGAAAATATATATGATATAACCTGTAGTTTTCTACAAAATGTTGATTTGACAGATTTTAATGGTGCCAATCACGCTATGAATTATATTGACTTTATTCGCAGAAAGAGCCAATTATACTTCTCATATTTAACTATTTTTTTCTGTTAAATTAATAAACCTATAATACTAATTTAAACTTTTGGAACTAAAATCAGCTCACATTTTAATCTTTCATTCTATTTGTTATAAAAATTGTATTTTTGGAATTATTTGACAATACTCATGATAATAAGAACAGGATTGATTGATTGTTGGTTGCTTTACACTAGCACAAAAAGGCTATATCGCGGTGATATAAGAACAGGAAGACTGCTTGCTATCATCATTCTATTTTTTAATTGCCAACTGATTGAATAAGGTAATTCAATTAAATGTATTTTATTTCTCAGGTGTGAAAATATTACATGTTAATTGGCTAGATTGGTGATTACAAAAAGTGTCAAAATTAGTTAATCTAATTAAAGTATGGTACTTTAATTGTGCAGGTGAACTTGCTAAGGTCAACATTAATTTTGGACTAAACAAGAATGTGTCCATAGTACACTGATGCCCCACTTGCACTATCATTTTCTATGTTCAGTGGACCGTGAAAATGGGGTCAAAACTTTAATTTGGCATTAAAATTAAAAAGATCATATCATAGGAAACATGTGTACTAAGTTTCAAGTTGATGTAACTTTAACTTCATGAAAACTACCTTGACCAAAAACTTTAACCTGAACTTTGCACTATCATTTTCTATGTTCAGTGGACCATGAAATTGGGGTCAAAACTATAATTTGGTATGAAAATTAAAAATATCATATCATGGGGAACATGTGTACTAAGTTTCAAGTTGATTGGACTTCAACTTCTTTAAAAACTACCTTGACCAAAAACTTTAACCTGAAACGGACTCACAGACAGACGCACAGACGGACGGAAAAACAAACGGAGACACAGACCAGAAAACATAACGCCCTCTACTATCGTAGGTGGGGCATAAAAATACAGAAACTATATATGTAAATATTGTACATGGACCTGTATTTTTCACTTTAAAGTTCCAGTTCAAAATTTTAAATGCATACAAAAAATTTGGTAAAAATCCGAAATATTGCCAATAATTGAGGAAGATACCCATACAACCTAATCATGCTAATGTTCAGTGACAAGACACTTGAACTTTTTGACAATCAAGAGACACACTTATTATATACATGTATGTTATTAGTGCACTCAAATATTTAATACTGTCGGTTTTAAAAAACTTCAGAATTTTTTTTGAAAGTATTTGATTATTTGTTGTACTTATCATTATCTTAACATAAAATTAATAAAAAAAAAAAGGGAAAAAAAACCTGACAAACTTAATAAATATGGCTCTCCACGGTTAGTTCGGTCATATTGGATAGGGGGCAGTTTTCATAATGGAGGTAAAAATGGTGTGAAAAATACAGAAAACATATATATATATCATTAAAACAGAGCAGTTGCTTAGAAACATGCATAGAATTCCCCCACTTTCATACTATTTCTACCTCTTTCAAAAAAATCTGCCCCCTATCCAATACAGCCAAACTAACTAAAGCCCTATTATGATCCCAATTACAAATGTATATAGGCCTAGGTCATTCAGTTGGGGGCTTGGCCATAGTCATGATAGTGAGTGTTGTCTCTTAATAAAAAAAAATATTTGAATAATATATGTCAAATTACAAAAAGAATTATTAATACATTAACTTGATAATAATGTTTGAGGCATTAAATTTTGAAGTTCTGCAGTACATTTTGAGTGTTCAGTGGTATATATTCTGTGGTAAAATGACACTCCAGAAAATTGCTCCAGACTCAGAATCAAGAAGGGTTTTATATTATAATTAAGTAAACAAAAATCTATCTAAAAGCTATCTTATTAACGAATGATAGATTTGGGATATATACATGTATATCACTTGAAACCAGGTTCCATTTTTTTTTAAGATATAAATCAGTGTATGTAATACATGTATATAAAGTAGTTGCCCTTGTATTCAAATCAATTTCTAAATCTGTTTACAAATATTTTATATACTAATGACATTTTGGATTAAAAATTATTTAAACAATACATTTATACAAGTGCAATAAGATATACAAGTCTGTGCCTGCAACAAAGATCCACAGCAAAATTCGCCTACGTCAAAAATACCTTATCGCCTTAAGAACGCTTTAAATTAAAATAAAACTATGTTCCCTTTTTGTATAACACTACAGTAGATTCTTACATTCAACATATTAAACAGGAAAGATATTTGAATATGTAAACCGATAAGCAACAGTCGCCATCTGTAAACAAAACATGGTAATAATCTCTGAACAGATTGTAAATTCTTAATACAACTTCAGATAATGCTAAATACCAAACAAATATATTTATACGATAAGAACGCTATGAACTATAAAACTGAATTTGCTTTCAGGTCTATAATTTCCACAAAAAAGAATCATGCTTTCGAATCTTGTAGTGATACTAATGCTATTTAATTAAAACCTTTAACTCTGTCTTAGCTTGTAAAAAGCTTTTATTTGGTACGTTGTTGTATCTACGATGTTTGTGGTATTTTGTTGTATTATTTATGATTTTCAGGAGAATTGTCTTATGGATAACTTTGACCAAAAGTTCAAGGTTACAGGAAACGACAAGTGCGCTTGAACGGAATTACATAAACTACATGTAAATCTTCAAAATAGAAATGGCTAGTTCGGCAGTGGTCAAGATAGCTCCAGTAAAAAGAGCCTTATTGCAATTAATTCAGGTATTATTTTATGAATTTCGATATTGACTTGTTTATTTGGACTAACAGAAATAGCTCACAAAAGTAGAAAACTGTTCATTGACATTGAAACTGATTGACATAATTTGTAGGTTTCATAACAATAATTTACTATCAATGTCAAATCGGAGAATATACAAACAAATTATGCATTCGTAATATATCATCATACAAAATGTATATAAATTTAATATAGGTTCAATCTGAAGAGCTGAACTATTGTAAAAAATAAATTCTTGTTTATGTAATTGGCATTTTCATACATCACTGTTTATGTTATGTAAGCAAGTTTAATGATATATAATTTCAATTTTCATTATTTTATTATTGGGTACCCAGAGCAGTCTGCACCAAAAACTTTTGATGGTACTAGTCCACTGGACTAGTAGCTTAAAAAATTTACTAGTCCTCGATTATTTCCAGTAGTCCGACACCGGTGAGGGTCGCGCAGCGACCCGAACCACCTAGGGGGGTTTGGGGGCATGCCCCCCCATAAAAATTTTGAAATCTTAGATGCAAAATCCTGCATTTTGAGCATACCTGAAAGGGTTTTAAGCTGTTTGAAAATTATTTTTTTTAGCTAATTTTAAGGATTTTACATTTGCAAAAAATCATTAAACAAGAAAAACTTGTGACACTAATTATTTTTTGTCATGTGTTCTGTCCATAAATGATAATAAAAACAATTTCAGAGTTTTCAAGTTTTATTCCTCATAATCTTCAAGCCTGAAGTTGGAAGTCCCTTTAGCAAAGTTGTTATTTTTTTTATTGTCTTTGCAATATGTACAAAACATAACACTAACAGTCTCAGATGACTTTTCATCGTACTGCAACCACAGACGGTCGGTTTTCCAATGGGGTTGAAACCCTCTGGTCCTGGTGACCTCGTACTTTTTTTTTTGTTCCGTTACATCATCATCTGTTCTTTTTCTTTTAAAAGCCTTTCCTGGCTTTGCCCCGGCTGTCCATTGAAGCATATTTACGTTTTACGTTTTCCTATGTTCACATGGTCTACGGTCTGTCTAATTACCAAAAAGATCGAAGTGTACCAACACGGTGTTGTTAAGATAACTCATAATGACATAAATCTATTTAAACTCTTTAATGATTATGTGAATTAAACTAAAACATTTTGTTTTATCATTAAAGATATGAAATTAATCGGGGGAAAACATGATAGTCTTTTCGTTTTATAAACAATTGCCTTCATTATAGTGTCCGTGTTGGTCCACTTTATATTGGTTATCAGACAGATCGGAATACCGGAACAAGCGACTGGTTTTCGTTTCTGTTTCACTTCCTCGGGATAAATGTATAATTATCGATCTCGATAGACTTCGTACACATTAACTTGACGATCTTTTCTGTAATACTTTGAACTAAATTTGAAGTCCAAAATACCTTTAAATTTTTAAATAACATAGAGAGGACGTTATATTTCTTACTAGTCCGGTCGGGCTAGCGATAAATAAAGTTTACTAGTCCGAGCTGAAAATTACTAGTCTGGGGCATCGGGCTAGTGGTTAAGGTCGCAGACTGCCAGAGTACATGAAAGAGATAACATTAACTTTGCGTTTACAAATTTTACTTCATTACTTGTATCACAGTATATATTGTCATTGTTATTGGTAACAGCTGATCAGAGTTTTATATAGATCATTCCAGTATAATTTTGTCTTCCAGTAATCGGCAGTACATACATGTGTCTTGTGTACAATTTGTGAACAAGTTGGTAATAAATATGTTCGTTTGAATGGTTTTACATTTGTCATTATACAGCCTTTTATAGCTGATTATCAGGGATTGTGCTGGGCTTAGCATACATTGTGTATTATGCAAATTGTGATATTTTATTTCTGGCAACAAAATAAAGTTGCTGACATACATGACATAGTCATGATGGATCAACTTTACATTTTTTATGATGAATATTTCTTTTGTCTTACAGGCAAGATGTGCACAGACAGCTGCAGCAACAGAGGTTGCCCCAAGAATGAAGAAATTCTCCATCTACAGATTTGTAAGTTGGAACAGCCATGTACAACTATTACAATGAATACATTTTGTATCATGTGTATCTCTAAATTACTTATCTACATATATACATATTCATTTGTACATGTACCTACATAACAGAAGTCAGATATCATTGATCCTGACAGTGCAAAATTGGAAGATGGAGAAATGATAATGCACTGATCATGCTGATAGAATAAGAAAAAGAAATTTTGATATATATGTAAAGATTTTCACAGTATGGAAGTCATGTTAGGATATTTTGTGCAATGCAATATATATACTCATGATCACCTAAATTCATTTCAGTATATTTTTTAGTTTCTTCTTTAAAAACAATTGGTCTTTTTATAAAAATTGGAACAATCAAAATTTTTGTCAATTATTTATATTATTTATGACACATCAAGTACACTGTACATTAATAATGAAAGGGCTAAGGTGTTAGAATACAAGAAAATTACCAAAATGCCTTAAAACAGTTTTGCTTTATAAGAAAATATCTAGACCGTCATGTTTTAATCATGTTTATGGAAGATCAATCAGTTGTTTACTTTTACAGAACCCAGAAAAGCAAGGTGACAAACCCAAAGTACAGACATATGAACTGGATCTAAACAAGTAAGTTTTTAAAGGTTACACAGTCAACTACATACATGCAGGGTTCTCACTAAGGCGAGTCCATGAGTCCTGGACTCATGAAAATCTGTCTGGACTCACCATTTTCAAAATTGGTGAGTCCAAAGATGCATCAAGATTGATATATATTTTGTATATTTATAAACTGAACACACAAATCATCATTTAATAGCAAAAGTTTACAGCAGATTCCATTAAGTGTGTGGCCAAAGGTAATATCTTTGGTTAACTTGCTTGTTAGCTGAACCGTGAAGTCATTGTTTGGTTATGTAAACTACCCTACTTTAAGAATAGACTAGTCCGACAGAAAACTGATCGATCTGTCTGTCGGACTATGCTTCTTCGAAAGGAGGGTAGTACACCTGATCTAATAATGACTTAACAATTCAGCTAACAAGCAAGCTAACCAAATATATTACCTTTCGCTACACACTCAATGGAATCTGCTGTAAAATAAATCTGAATTTGATGTCAATTCATTGCTCTATTAGGTAATGCCTAACAGAGACTTAAATGGTGAATTATCTTGCAATAAAATATCTTATTTTTACTTTTGGACTCATCATAGCCAAACATGATGAGTCCCTTAACTCCCCATCTAAATTCCTTATCGAGAACCCTGTACATGGTTTATCTAAAGACCTTGACTTTACCTACAAGACTCTCAGTTATATGGTAAACTGCTATAAAATTAACCTGTGTTTTAAACACTAAACCAGGGTTGGCAAAGTATTACCCGGGTGGGAAAACCCGGTTTTTCCCGGGCTGGGCAATACTCCCAGAAATGAGGAATACTGGGCATTACTGGGCAATATGATTTTTATACGTCCGCAAAATATTGCTATCACGTTGTCGTCGTCGTCGTCGTCCGAATACTTTTAGTTTTCGCACTCTAACTTTAGTAAAAGTGAATAGAAATCTATGAAATTTTAACACAAGGTTTATGACCACAAAAGGAAGGCTGGTATTGATTTTGGGAGTTTTGGTCCCAACATTTTAGGAATTAAGGGCCAAAAAGGGCCCAAATAAGCATTTTCTTTGTTTTCGCACTATAACTTTAGTTTAAGTTAATAGAAATCTATGAAATTTTGACACAAGGTTTATGACCACAAAAGAAAGGTTGGTATTGATTTTGGGAGTTTTGATTCCAACAGTTTAGGAATAAGGGGCCAAAAAAGGGCCCAAATAAGCATTATTCTTGGTTTTCCCACAATTACTTTAGTGTAAGTAAATAGAAATCAATGAAATTTAAACACAATGTTTATGACCACAAAAGGAAGGTTGGTATTGATTTTGGGAGTTTTGGTCCCAACAGTTTAGGAATAAGGGGCCCAAAGGGTCCAAAATTAAACTTTGTTTGATTTTATCCAAAATTGAATAATTGAAATTCCTTGATATGCCGAATCTAACTGTGTATGTAGATTCTTAATTTTTGGTCCCGTTTTCAAATTGGTCTACATTAAGGTTCAAAGGGTCCAAAATAAAACTTAGTTTGATTTTGACAAAAATTGAATCAGTTGGGTTCTTTGATATGCTGAATTTAAAAATGTACTTAGATTTTTTAATGTTGGCCCAGTTTTCAAGTTGGTCCAAATCGGGGTCCAAAATTAAACTTTGTTTGATTTCATCAAAAATTGAATAAATGGGGTTCTTTGAAATGCCAAATCTAACTGTGTATGTTGATTCTTCATTTTTGGTCCTGTTTTCAAATTGGTCTACATTAAAGTCCAAAGGGTCCAAAATTAAACTTAGTTTGATTTTAACAAAAATTAAATTCTTGGGCTTCTTTGATATGCTTTATCTAAACATGTACTTTGATTTTTGATTATGGGCCCAGTTTTCAAGTTGGTCCAAATCAGGATTCAAAATTATTACATTAAGTATTCTGGAATAGCAAGAAATTTTCAATTGCACAGTATTGCACAATAGCAAGAAATATCAAATTGCAGAGTATTGTGCAATAGCAATTATTTTTTTCAATTGGAGTTATCTTTCTTTGTATAGAATAGTAGTTGAATCAACTTTAATCATTGTTTTATACAATATACAATGTATTTTCATTTTTACTACCAACTGATAAATTAAAACAATCTTTACCATTCAGTGATAACAAGCACTTTTTATAACATTTTAATATTGTATGATGTATTTAAATGAGCAGTTATTGTTGCAAACTTCATTAGAAATTTGAATTGAAATCAGTACATTATAACTTTAGTATAAGTGAATAGAAATCTATGAAATTTAAACACAAGGTTTATGACCATAAAAGGAAGGTTGGTATTGATTTTGGGAGTTTTGGTCCCAACAGTTTAGGAATTTTGGGCCCAAAGGGTCCAAAATTAAACTTTGTTTGATTTTGACAAAAATTGAATCCTTGGGGTTCTTTGATATGCTGAATCTAAAAATGTACTTAGATTTTTAATTATTGGTCCAGTTTTCAAGTTGGTCTACACTAAGGTCCAAAGGGTCCAAAATCATAATGTGACATAAACCTATGTTGTGTCAACTATTTAATCACAATCCACATTTAAAGCTGTATCAAACTTAAAAGTTGTGTCCATACTTGTCCCATCTGTTCAGGGTTCTACATCTGCGGTCGTATAATGCTGCGCCCTGCGAAGCAACTGGTTCTTGGTTTTCGCACCATAGCGTTAGTATAAGTAAATAGAAATCTATGAAATTTAAACACAAGGTTTATGACTATAAAAGGAAGGTTGGTATTGATTTTGGGAGTTTTGGTCCCAACAGTTAAGGAAAAAGGGGCCCAAAGGATCCAAAATTAAACTTTGTTTGATTTCATCAAAATTGAATAATTGGGGTTCTTTAATATGCCGAATCTAACTGTGTATGTAGATTCTTAATTTTTGGTCCCGTTTTCAAATTGGTTTACATTAAGGTCCAAAGGGTCCAAAATTAAACTTAGTTTGATTTTAACAAAAATTGAAACCTTGGGGTTCTTTGATATGCTGAATCTAAAAATGTACTTAGATTTTTGATTTTTGGCCCAGTTTTCAAGTTGGCCCAAATTGAGGTCCAAAATTAAACATTGTTTGATTTCATCAAAAATTGAATAATTGGGGTTCTTTGATATGCCAAATCTAACTGTGTATGTAGATTCTTAATTTTTGGTCCAGTTTTAAAATTGGTCTAAATTAAAGTGCAAAGGGTCCAAAATTAAACTAAGTTTGATTTTAACAAAAATTAAATTCTTGGGCCTCTTTGATATGCTGAATCTAAACATGTACTTAGATTTTTGATTATGGGCCCAGTTTTCAAGTTGGTCCAAATCAGGATCTAAAATTATTATATTAAGTATTGTGCAATAGCAAGTCTTTTCAATTGCACAGTATTGTGCAATGGCAAGAAATATCTAATTTCACAATATTGTGAAATAGCAAATTTTTTTTAATTAAGAGTTATCTTTCTTTGTCCAGTATAGTAAGCAAGACATATCTGCAAGATTTTTTTTTAATTGGAGTTATCTTTCTTTGTCCAGAATCAACTTAAATCTTTGTTATATACAATATACAATGTATATTCACTTTTTACTACCAACTGATAAATTTAAATAATCTTTACCATTCAGTGATAACAAGCAGTTTTTTTACATCTTAATATTTTATGATGTATTTAAATGAGTAGTAATTGTTGCAAACTCCATTAGAATATTTTAATTGAAATTAGTTTTGGAATAAGGGAAAGGGAGATGTGATTAAAAAATTGGGTTCAATTTTTCTCATTTGAAATTTCATAAATAAAAAGAAAATTTCTTCAAACATTTTTTTGAGAGGATTAATATTCAACAGCATAGTGAATTGCTCTAAGAGAAAACAAAAATTTTAAGTTCATTTGAATACATTCATTCTGTGTCAGAAACCTATGCTGTGTCAACTATTTAATCACAATCCAAATTTAGAGCGGAATCCAGCTTGAATGTTGTGTCCATACTTGCCCCAACCGTTCAGGGTTCAACCTCTGCGGTCGTATAAAGCTACGCCCTGCGGAGCATCTGGTTTAAGCTTATTTCAATATAGAATAGTAAAGTCCTGGTGTAGTTTCATAGTATTACAGCTAAATATATACTTTTTATACAGATAACCATTGACAGTCATTTCTTAAAGAATGAAAAATTCAATTTCATTTCCTTCTATGTAGCCGGAATACAAGATTTGCACATTTAAGGAAACCTTGTTAATTACCAAGCATTGTTTCAATAATCCATACTTTGAAAAAAAATATTATTGCAATGTTTAAGTGAATTAAGATAAGATAAGATAAATATGTTTATTGCAATAAGCCCAATTATGCTATAGCACATTTAAATAACAACATTAGCATGTGTAAGCAACATGAATTTTTGTTAAAACATAGGTATAAGGAAATGCAGAGAACAGTCATAATTAACAATATGAACATTTTGTTAATTTAAATGTTATACATTTATACATTTGTCATATTGCTAAATAAACACCCTAAGGGGTCATGCCATTAACACTTATAAAATTGAAAGAACTGATTATTGTTACATAAACAAATCTGCATTCTAATCAGAATAATTACTTACTTATTAGTGACAGTACATATATACATTATTTAAATGTAATTTTTTCTTACATGTAATTGTTAATTCTTAATTTTTAAAAAAAGTATTTTGCTTTATGATTTACAGTTTTACCAATCCAGACAAATAAAAAAGGTTATATAATACATCTTAAATGTATAAAATTTGTGTTTGATCACTGAATCCTCTATAAAATTCAGTCTAGTATTTTATATTACCCAGTATTGCCCAGTATTACCAACTACAACCCAGTAAAACCCGGGTTTTCCCAGTATTTCCCACTGGGCTGGGCAATACTCATAAAACCCGGGTTTTTGCCAACCCTGCACTAAACAAGAAGTAATGATTAGGTTTTTAGCTCACTTTGCCCTTTTCTCATCACTTGGCGTCCGTCGTCGTCTGTCATCGTTAACTTTTACAAAAATCTTCTCCTCTGAAACAACCGGGCCAAATTTAACCAAACTTGTCCACAATCATCATTGGGTTATCTAGTTTTAAAAATGTGTCCGACGACCCGGCCAACCATCCAAGATTGCCGCCATAGCTAAAAATAGAACATAGGGGTAAAATGCAGTTTTTGGCTTATAACTCAAAAACCAAAGCATTTAGAGCAAATCTGACATGGGATAAAATTCTTATTCAGGTCAAGATCTATCTGCCTGAAATTTTCAGATGAATCGGACAACCTGTTGTTAGGTTGCTGCCCCTGAATTGGTAATTTTAAGGAAATTTTGCTGTTTTTGGTTAATATCTTGAATATTATTATAGATAGAGATAAACTGTAAACAGCAATAATGTTCAACATAGAAAGATTTAAAAATAAGTCAACATGACTTAAATAGTCAGTTGACCCCTTTAGGAGTTATTGCCCTTTATAGTCAATTTTTAACCATTTTTCGTAAATCTTAGTAATCTTTTAGAAATATCTTCTCCTCTGAAACTACTAGGCCAAATTTAACCAAACTTGGCCACAATCATCATTGGGGTATCTAGTTTGAAAAAATGTGTCTGGTGACCAGGCCAACCATCCAAGATGGCCGATCTGGCTAAAAATAGAACATAGGGGTAAAGTGCAGTTTTGGCTTATAACTCAAATCCAAAGAACTTAGAGCAAATCTGACAAGGGGTAAAATTGCTATTCAGGTCAAGATCTATTTGCTCTAAATTTTTCAGATGAATCAGACAACCGGTTGTTAGGTTGCTGCCCTTGAATTTGTAAATTTAAGGAAATTTTACTGTTTTTTTTTTAATATTTTGAATATTATTATAGATAGAGATAAACTGTAAACAGCAATATTTTTCAGCTGAGTAAGATTTACAAATAAGTCAACATGACCAAAATGGTCAATTGACTGCCTAAGGAGTTATTGGCCTTTATAGTCAAATTTTAACAATTTTCATAAAATTTGTTAACTTTCACTATCATTTTCCACTGAAACTAACTGGACCAAGTTCATTATAGATACAGATAATTGTAAGCAGCAAGAATGTTTAGTAAAGTAAGATCTACAAACACATCACTATCACCAAAACACAATTTTGTCATGAATCCATCTGTCTCCTTTGTTTAATACTCACATAGACCAAGGTGAATGACACAGGCTCTTTAGAGCCTCTAGTTTGTTTTGTTAGAAAATGTATACATTAAGTTTCAATTTTGAGTCTGATTTTTGACAAAAGCAAAATAGTTTCTTTAAAAAATACCAAATTTTCTGTTATATATAAACCGGTATATATTATACATGTTATATGTAGATGTACGAAGATCTTTGTAAATAGACCCTTATAACAGTAATAATGTTTGGGTAATATTGTGATATATATTTATTTATAGTTTTACCAGCTTTGATAAATGATTATATATTTTAGATGTGGTCCTATGGTTTTGGATGCATTGATCAAGATAAAAGATGAATTGGATCCAACTTTGACCTTTAGAAGGTCATGCAGAGAGGGTATTTGTGGATCATGTTCTATGAACATTGGCGGTGAAAACACACTAGCATGTCTACGGTAAGTAAAAAGATCTTTATTTTCAAATTAAGGACCCCTGAAGGGACAAAAAGACAATTATACACATTATATTCTTATTCATTACATATGAAAATTTATCGCTATTTTGTGCATTTTTCCTTTGATCTTTTTTTGTGATGATTTTTCATATCATGCTACTCGCTTGAGATGGAAAATTATCACTAGAAACTAAGGAGCCACATGGAGATTCTAATGAAATTGACAACGTCGTCATAGGTAAAGTAGCGATAAACCGATCATCATTGGTCATCTCAACTTGATTGCTTTCCTGTTTTTCGCTGTTACTGGCTCAAGCGAGAAAATCAATCTTGTTGCGATAACCAAGAATAATCTAAAAGTACATGGAGATTAAATTAAAATGCAAATAAAGATTACTAAATACAATATATAAATCATCCATAAAAACAGAAGTTTTTCATGTTATGGCCTCATGAATAAAATGAAGTTTTTACTGTGCATTAGTTTGTTTAACATTGATAAGGTTTGCTGGACACAGATTGTTTTTTTGGTGGTTTTTTTCTAACAAAAAAATTAATCTTGTTTTAATTAAGAGAACAATTTATTAAAATAAATGTATATGCAAAAAATCATTTGGTCACAAAAATGTTGATGAAACAACACTTGTTTGAATGATAATTTACAACACCAATCTATCCCTGGATTGCGTATCAAATAATCCTACCCTCTAAGATAGTCTAGGTCTATACCAAGAGATGAATTGTAATGCTGTTATTGAAAATGATTGTCACAGATTGTGTATATATACAAAGACCTAATATTATCATAGTTTTGTTTTTCTTTTCCAGAAAAATAGACCCTAACACCAGTAAAGCTATGAAGATTTATCCCTTGCCACATATGTATGTCATTAAAGATCTTGTTCCAGTAAGTTTGGCACATACATTATGACATTTAAACTTTTTGAGGGCTTTCAATCATGTGTTTTAATGATGATATGACAATGGGTCCCAGATTAAGTAAACATTTGGTCTGACAGAATTGGATAAAAATCTGATATACCTGTATATTTCTGTAATTCTATCCATACATCCAATGATACATTAGTTACATGGTCTAAAAACGACAGTAAGAGATTTCTGAAAGTTAGCATCAATTTCCCTTTTAAGGCTACTCCATTGAAAGATATGTGGGACAGTAGGAAGGGACTTATAAAATATCCCTACAGAATAATAAGAATTATTATTTAGATGAATTTGCATAATGGTAATAGATGCATACTATAAAAATATGAAAAAAATACTTAATATCCAGTGGCAGATCCAGAAATTTTCATCACTGACTGCATAAGAGGGGTTCCACTCCAGTCAGACTTCAGTGATTCTCTATATGAGTAACCAATTTTTTTCCAAAAAGCCCCCCCCCCCCTAAATCCGCCTCTGATATCTAGACAAAATTGAGGACTATTAATTTTTGAATTCATACTTCTTATTAGATAACTAGAACATATGATTAGACACTTAAATAATTTTGCCTTTATTTACAGGATATGAGTAACTTTTATGCCCAGTACAGAGCTATTGAACCCTACCTCAAAAAGAAGGATGGATCAGAGAAAGATATTGGTAAAACACAGTACCTACAGTCAGTAAAGGATAGAGCTAAACTGGTAAGAAATTCTGGCATTTTATTGATATAAACCAGTATTTATTTCCAAGTTTTATATTTAAATTGAAAACACTCTTTTGTTACTAAAAGCTGTCTTTATTCATATAGTGTTGAACTTTTCTTGAATTATCTTCTTTCTTTTTTTTAAAAATCAAATGAGAAAGTATTTGTTAAAAAATATTTTCCTTTTTTGTGAAACACATTTATTTTAAAAAACATGATAAACATCAGGATTGAATTTAAACAGTTTTTTTTTTAAATAACAGTTCATAGTGAAAAGGGAGGGAAAAAAATCAATTTACAGTTCAAAGAATGTTTAGAATTACTTACTCCTTATCAATGTGGCTTGCATGTGCTCTTTATATTTGAAATAAGAAAGACTGACCAAGTAGATTCTTTGGTTTATAATAATCTGTGAATAATTTTACCATCGATGGAACAAATAATCTCCCCTTCAAATCAAATGATCTTCAGCAATAATTATAAGTCTGATTGTGACACATACACACACATGTACCAATTAATAAAGATTTCTTGAATAATTATTTAAGCTTGAAATATTTAAAAAATATCTTGGTGTTTACAATGATGATTTTTTAACCTTGAAAGCATTTCACTTTATGTTTCATTAATTTTGTATTTCAGGATGGTTTATATGAGTGTATATTATGTGCATGCTGTAGTACATCTTGTCCTAGCTACTGGTGGAATTCTGATAAATATCTTGGCCCAGCTGTTCTCATGCAGGCATACAGGTACATGTAATATTGTAGAAACAGAATCTTTTGTGGAATTTTTCCTCAAACTGGATTGTATGCAGAATAATTTGGAGGTTCTGGTTTCAGAAAGAAGTGCTTTATGAATTCATTTTGGATTAATTATTTTAATAACATCCATCCACAAGACAAACAAATAAAGATTTCGACAAAAATTATTAGATTTTAAAGGAGAGGATATATGGTTCTTGATAGATTGAAAGGGGCACTTTATGTTGCTTCTATACAAAATTACAAATATGCTGCCAATGAGGACAAAATGGTTGTGTATTTGATACTGGATATTACCATTTTTGCTTATCAGGAGTTTCTGCCCTTGACATATTGAAAACATATGAATTGACTCTGGCAAGTCACACATATATTCATATTAAAAAATGATGCTAGTTTTATTATACATCTGAATTGAAATTATATTCTAGTAATTTTCATACAGGAAAAGAACAATTTTATAAGCTCTACCCTCTGAGATGATTCATACTATAGTAACTATATACACCTCAAACAAAATAAATCTATAAAACATGTAGAGGCCTAAAACAATCAACAGGTATTTACCTTGAATTTGAATTTTCAGATGACACATCTCCATAATTTCCTATAATATTTTTTTCTTATTTCCCTTTACAGATGGATGATTGATTCCAGAGATGATTTTACCAATGAAAGATTGGCCATGATGGAAGATAAGTTTTCTGTCTACAGATGTCATACAATTATGAACTGTACAAAGACTTGTCCTAAGGTAAAGTACCTCAGTCATGAATAGCACTGGGGCTGAAAAGGGGGAGGGGTGTCATTGGTCTGTGTAAAGATGCAATAGCATAATGAAATATACAAAGACTTGTCCACAGATAAAGTACCTTCACTTCCCAGACCAAAAAAAAATTAAAAATAATTCCTTAAAAAGTATGAAAAAGACATTTTGATAGTCTAGCCCTTAAAATTGTTACAGCTAATTAAAATATTAACCTCTTGTTCTAATGTTCATCTCTTCAGTGAAAAACATATCTTGCCTGATCACCTCTTTAATCTCCTTTCATTTGATGTGTTTGACATTATGATTTTGCTTTTTGATTATGGAATTTCCATTTTAAATTTTCTTAAAGTTCAGTATATTTTGTGATTTTACTCATCTTGTCAGACTGTAGTTATAACCTCATTTCAAAGGTCACCTCTCTTGTAATGTCAGTTTTCTTTAGTTCCATGGCTGACCTTAATGAAATTTAAAAAAAAATACATTCGCATTGGTGAACATAGATTTCAGAAAAATATTTCTGAAATATTGAACTCAGCACATTTATTTAAGGGGCTATTAGGAAATAAAAATTAAAGAAAGACAAATAGACGATGCTAAAACCATACTTATTACGTATAGAGAGGTCAATTGTATGTGTAATATAATGATCAAAAGCAATAGATCTGTATTAGCCTGCTGTAATGCTATTGACAGTATTCATATTTGTACAGGCTTCATCAAATCTAAACAAAAAATATTCTGTCTTTAAGTATAAGCTGTATAATATATTTTCAATAAATTTTGACGAAAGTATTTTAACTTTGACCCTATGACAAAAATAAATAAAATTCAAAAAAATTGACCCAACCATTTTATCAGAAAAATTACACTGGTTATATAGCAGTTTGACAAACACTCATTTTGATCATTGAGCAGCTTAATATTCCCTTACCAACACAACATAAATAAAACGTTGAGCTGATTTTACAGAGTTATCTCCCTGTAGTGTTAGGTACCACTTTAACAATGTATTTTATTTGTATGTTCATCAATTTAAATCTTTTGATTTCAGGGATTGAATCCAGGTCTGGCTATAGGAGAGATCAAGAAGATGTTAGCTCTGTATCAGAGTGAAGCAAAGACAGCCAAAGCTTAAGTAGACATGGCCAAAGATTAATCCAACTTATGATGGATTAAGTCAGATCTTGTGATAGAGTGACATCGTTTTTAAAAAGTTTTCCATCTACTTTTATAATATTTTAGTTGTTATCCTATCTTCTTGTTTTTTGTGTTTAGGACTTTACTATTGGCCTTTTATCATTTGGTTTAAAAGTTATGCTGTTAATAGAAACAGAAAAAGAGAAGAAAAACTAACATATTATGGAATAATAATAATAAAAAAGAATATTGTTAGAATTATATGTATTGTTGTGTGTTAATATCTAATGTCAGATGTAATTTAACACAATCAGAATTCTTGTCTGAAAAAAATGTTTGAATTCAATTTATGAATGTCTTCCTGAAAAGTGAATTTTTATATCTTTATTTTGAATTCTTCCAATCAATGCTGAATGATAGCACATAGAAATCTAATGGTATTTTCTATTCAATTCTACTGCTTACTGCCATAATACTGGAGTAATAAATACAACATAGTAGTAATTAATAATATATGTAATCAAAGCTTTGCTTTAATATTATAAAAACAGCTTTACAAAAAGAAAATATGAAAAATTCTCTTGTAGAAAGAAAAATATCGTTTTGCATTTATATAACTCAGTTAAACACTCTAATTCAATACTTGCACATCATGTTAAAATTGTTGGAAGAGGAATTTAGTTAAATAAACAATTAGAATTAGATTAGCTTTTCTTATCGATATTTGGGTTTTAATTTTAAATGAAAACCATGTATCATGGTTGCAGATAATGCTAAATAATAAAATGATTCTGAGTAACAAAATGAAATCCTTTTATTCTGGCACTCATTTTACTAAAAATCAGTAAGTTATATGTTTTATGGTTTTAAAAAGATTCGTGTATCCTCTGGTTTTGTGAAAACCAAACATTGTATTCTGTTAAATAAGTAATATATGCCTTTAAAGCTTATTTTTGTTTGTTATTTATGCCCATTGGGAAATTTGGACATTTGACATGTACATTTGGTTTTAGTCATTTATAAAAAAAATCTGTGGTTTTTTATTCACCTAAAAAAAGAAGTTTTTTTGCAGTATCTACACGAAACAACTCATAAAAACATCAGATAAAGCTTGAAATAAGGCTGGATAAAATCTGAGTATTTCCCATGACTTTTGTTAGTTTGATCAGTGATGAAAATATTATTGATTTAGTACATACAACATGGAAGATCTAATCAAATGATAAGATTACTGGTGCACTCAAAAATACTGTCATGACATCTCAAGAGATTAGTGTAAACTGATCAAATGATAAGATTTCTGGTGCACTCAAAAATACTGTCATGACATCTCAAGAGATTAGTGTAAACTGATCAAATGATAAGATTACAGGTGCACTCAAAAATACTGTCATGACATCTCAAGAGATTAGTGTAAACTGATCAAATGATAAGATTACTGGTGCACTCAAAAATACTGTCATGACATCTCAAGAGATTAGTGTAAACTGATCAAATGATAAGATTACAGGTGGACTCAAAAATACTGTTATGACATCTCAAGAGATAAGTGTAAACTGATCAAATGATAAGATTACTGGTGCACTCAAAAATACTGTCATGACATCTCAAGAGATTAGTGTAAACTGATCAAATGATAAGATTACAGGTGCACTCAAAATACTGTCATGACATCTCAAAAGATTAGTGTAAACTGATCAAATGATAAGATTACTGGTGCACTCAAAAATACTGTCATGACATCTCAAGAGATTAGTGTAAACTGATCAAATGATAAGATTACTGGTGCACTCAAAAATACTGTCATGACATCTCAAGAGATTAGTGTAAACTGATCAAATGATAAGATTACAGGTGCACTCAAAAATACTGTCATGACATCTCAAGAGATTAGTGTAAACTGATCAAATGATAAGATTACTGGTGCACTCAAAAATACTGTCATGACATCTCAAGAGATTAGTGTAAACTGATCAAATGATAAGATTACAGGTGGACTCAAAAATACTGTTATGACATCTCAAAAGATAAGTGTAAACTGATCAAATGATAAGATTACTGGTGCACTCAAAAATACTGTCATGACATCTCAAGAGATTAGTGTAAACTGATCAAATGATAAGATTACAGGTGCACTCAAAAATACTGTCATGACATCTCAAGAGATTAGTGTAAACTGATCAAATGATAAGATTACTGGTGCACTCAAAAATACTGTCATGACATCTCAAGAGATTAGTGTAAACTGATCAAATGATAAGATTACAGGTGCACTCAAAAATACTGTCATGACAACTCAAGAGATTAGTGTAAACTGATCAAATGATAAGATTACAGGTGCACTCAAAAATACTGTCATGACATCTTAAGAGATTAGTGTAAACTGATCAAATGATAAGATTACAGGTGCACTCAAAAATACTGTCATGCCATCTCAAGAGATTAGTGTAAACTGATCAAATGATAAGATTACTGGTGCACTCAAAAATACTGTCATGACATCTCAAGAGATTAGTGTAAACTAATCAAATGATAAGATTACAGATGCACTCAAAAATACTGTCATGACATCTCAAGAGATTAGTGTAAACTGATCAAATGATAAGATTACAGGTGCACTCAAAAATACTGTCATGACATCTCAAGAGATTAGTGTAAACTGATCGAATGATAAGATTACAGGTGCACTCAAAAATACTGTCATGAAAAAGAGATTAGTGTAAACTGATCAAATGATAAGATTACAGGTGCACTCAAAAATACTGTCATGACATCTCAAGAAATTAGTGTAAACTGATCAAATGATAAGATTACAGGTGCACTCAAAATACTGTCATGACATCTCAAGAGATTAGTGTAAACTGATCAAATGATAAGATTACAGGTGGACTCAAAAATACTGTCATGACATCTCAAGAGATTAGTGTAATCTGATCAAATGATAAGATTACAGGTGCACTCAAAAATACTGTCATGACATCTCAAGAGATTAGTGTAAACTGATCAAATGATAAGATTACTGGTGCACTCAAAAATACTGTCATGACATCTCAAGAGATTAGTGTAAACTGATCAAATGATGAGATTACAGGTGCACTCAAAAATACTGTCATGACATCTCAAGAGATTAGTGTAAACTGATCAAATGATAAGATTACAGGTGGACTCTAGAAATACTGTCATGACATCTCAAGAGATTAGTGTAAACTGATCAAATGATAAGATTACTGGTGCACTCTAGAAATACTGTCATGACATCTCAAGAGATTAGTGTAAACTGATCAAATGATAAGATTACAGGTGCACTCAAAAATACTGTCATGACATCTCAAGAGATTATTGTAAACTGATCAAATGATAAGATTACAGGTGCACTCAAAAATACTGTCATGACATCTCAAGAGATTAGTGTAAACTGATCAAATGATAAGATTACAGGTGCACTCAAAAATACTGTAATGACATCTCAAGAGATTAGTGTAAACTGATCAAATAATAAGATTACAGGTGCACTCAAAAATACTGTCATGACATATCAAGAGATTAGTGTAAACTAAACATATTGCTTTCCTATATATAAATAAGACCGACAAACTTGTCTAACTTAAATACCAGTAAGATGTTAACAATGGCAAAAATGTTTCCTGAAATAAAATAGTGTATGTGTATCTTATTGAGTTCTACCTGAGAGATAGGATGGGACACTCTACAAGTAAACATATGTAAAAATAAAAAAACACCAAAAGAAATTACTATTTGTTTACTTTTCTGTTACTGTAAATTAAGAAATTTTTGCATGCATTTATTATTTGCGATTTTTGTCGAGCCTGCGACTTTTGTCGCAGAAAGCTCGACATAGGGATAGTGATCCGGCGGCTACGGCAGCGGCTACGGCGGCGGTGTGAGCTCACTTCTTAAAAGCTTTATATTTTAGAAGGTGGGAGACCTGGATGCTTCATACTTTGTATATGGATGCCTCATGTTACGAAGTTTCCGTCAGTCACATGTCCAATGTCCTTGACCTCATTTTCATGGTTCAGTGACTACTTGAAAAAAAAGTTAATTTTGTTTTGTTATGTTAAATTCTCTCTTATTATAAGTAATAGGATAATTATATTAGGTATGTGCGTACCTTGCAAGGTCCTCTTGCCCGTCAGACAGTTTTCATTTGACCTCGACCTCATTTCATGGATCAGTGAACAAGGTTAAGTTTTGGTGGTTAAGTCCATATCTCAGATACTATAAGCAATAGGGCTAGTATATTCCGTGTATGGAAGCACTGTAAGGTGTACATGTCCAACTGGCAGGTGTCATCTAACCTTGACCTCATTTTCATGGTTCATTGGTTATAGTTAAAATTTTGTGTTTTTGTCTATTTTATTCATACTGTATGCAATAGGTCTTCTATATTTTGTGTATGGAATGGTTGTAAGGTGTACAGGTCTACCTGGCAGGTGTCATATGACCTTCACCTCATTTATATGGTTCAATGGTCAAAGTTAAGTTTTTGAGTTTTGACCTTTTTTTCTAATACTATATGCAAAAGGTCAACTATATTTGGTGTATGGAAATAGTTCATGATCTACATGTCAGTCGTGCAGTTTTTTTTTTTTTACCTTGACCTCATTTTTTACAGTTCATTGCTCAGTGTTAAGCTTTTGTGTTTTGGTCTGTTTTTCTTAAACTATAAGCAATAAGTCAATTTCATTTGTTGTATGGAAGAATTGTTAGCTGAACATGCCTACCTGGCATGGTTCATCTGACCTTGACCTCATTTTCATGGTTCAAAGGTCAATGTTTAGTTTTCTTGGTTTATGTTAAGTTTATGTGACAGTTGTAATAAAGCTTTATTATTAGGACTATCAACATAATATCAATGATAAGAAAAGAAGGCGAGACATTTCAGTGTGTGCACTCTTGTGTCATTTAGACGAAAATGTGATTTTAATTTTTGCGATTAAAACAAAATCCTCTTTAAATCATGTAAAAAAAATCAAAATGCAAGTTCAATTATTGCTATTTTAACCCTGTTGCATTTTTCGCAATAATAAAAACATCACAATATTTTGTGAATTAACAGTATTTGAATGAAATCCTTGGTCTTCTGTGTCTTGAGGGTTTGGATTTTATTATATCCCCTGCTTCTAAAAAAGGAAGAGTATGCTGGTTTTCCTCTTTGTTTTTCTGTCAGTAAATTACAAATTGTTTTTAACACGCACAGATTCAAGATTTGTGATATTTTGTACTGAGGTTTATGTTGGTAAGGACTTTTCCTAGAAAAATGTATGGTAGGTTGGACACAACATGCTATTTTATCTCTATGTAAAAGGGCTAGAGGCAATTTAATTATGTTGCAATTTAAAACATAAACTATAGTTGAAGGTTCAGGGTCAATTGTTTCCCAACTTTACCTGAATGTTTCTTTTGAATTTATTTTCAAATAATATACTTGGATGTGATCTATATATATATAAATCAACAATCATTAGTCACTGTTACTTAGAATAGAACACAAGACTATAATGTCAGTGGCGGATCCAGCCATTTCAAAAGGGGGGTTCCCAACCCAGAATAAAGGGGGTTTCCAACTATATGCTCCCATTCAAATGCACTTATCACCCCCCCCCCCCCCCCCCAAAAAAAAAAGGGGGGGGGGTCCAACACAGAAATATCAAAAGTGATGCAAGAAAAGAATGATCAGCAGGTCTATCGGGTTTGATTTTTCTGAAAAATCTGACAATCCACTTTGGAGTTACTGCCCCTGAAATGTCAATTTGTACAGAATTTCAATATAAGGCATATATCTTAAAATAAAATAGTTGTAGCAAATCTGACTTGGTGAAATCAAAGATCTGCTGGTCAAGGTATATCTGTTCTGTTATTTTCAGGAAAATTGTTAAGTTGATTTCTTAAAATTCATTTTTTAATAGCAAATTTCCATATTTTTAGCATTTAAACTATAAAGGATGGAGAGAAATGAAATTTTAAACAGTCATTTTTCTTTTCAATTGTTAAAGTAGTCCACCACATTTCTTATTTTCACCAAAATGTATGGAAATTTTTCAATGATACTGGTATGGTTCCATTCAAAATTTTAAAAAGCATGGCTGCCAGATGCAATTTTTTAATTGGATTTGACAAACACAAAGTGAAAAATTGCACTTAGTTCATATAGAATTATTAAGTTAGAAGACAACATTTTCATCTTGCTATGGATCTACAAAAGATTTTTATGTGTGTCCATTCATATGTAAAACTTTGCTGCAAAGGCCAATCTCGACTTAAATTTACCTTAAACGATTTACGAAACTACAACGATCCTCAGTTACTATGATATTGTGGCAAACAGAGCTGGTTGTTGCATTAAACCCCCATTATACATTGTAAAAGAGGAGGGGGAAATATACTGGAGTGACATTTTAGCTCATAAGTCGAAAATTAATTTGACAACACTATTGCTAAAAAAGAAAAAGAAAACATTAGTACACAAAACACAACATATAAATACAAGAAATTTAAGATTGAAAAACACGAACTCCAATAAAAGAACGGGGTTTGATCTCATGTGCTCCAGAATGGTTAGCAGATCCTGCTTCACATGTGGCACCCTTCGTGTTGCTCATGTTAGTACAACACCGGTTATAAGGCTAATTCGGCTATAACAGTTCACGATAAAAAAAAAACACACACAAAAAAAAACCAATATAGCAGGCTGGAACAAACGATTACAACTTGACTATAGCTCCTGGCTAGGAAAAGGCAGATAAATAGTTTTACAGAAACTTAAGCAGTAAAGAGCATGTGTCCAACGTTATAAACCAGTATATGACTCATGACTAACATGTTGATTTTTGCTCATCTTTTTTTTGCTCATTGCCACTTCTACTACTTTAATTTATGCTGTTTGAAGAGTCTACTTAGCTATTATAACAATGATAAGCAATCATAAATGAACCGCAATTACTCCTATAAGTATATGTGACGTATTTTAAAATAGGTCTAGTTTTGGTAATCATGTTTGTTATTTGAAGTTAATTCTCTATATCTTTTATGTATTTAAGGTTATAGGCGAAATAATTATGGAAAAACAAATTGTCATTTAAGGGTAATTAATTATAAAAGGAGTTTACTTACGATTTCTCTTTGTTGATTAAAAAGTAAATATTGACTTTCTGTATAGGCCGTGACGTCTGACTATTTTGGCAAATGGACGGTAGCTAGGTCATATATTTTCAAACTTTCTGCCCTTTCAGATTGTATCGGTCCATTACGGTTTACAAGACAATAGACGTATTTTATCCTTATGTTCTAATTTTGGCCATACATGACGACAATGTTGGCAGACTGAATCACTGTTGGCTACTTGCACCTTTTTAAAAGACTACATGTATATACCATACAGATGATTGTGGCTCATTTTGGTTTTATTCTTCCCATGAAGTAGTTCCAGAGGAGAAAATGAGTGCACGAAGGACGCAAAATGACAGCAAAATGATTGGAAAGATTAGTATTAGAAACGGCATTAGCATCCCCCCCCCCAATATTACTTCAGTATTAAAGCCTGATCATTACTAAATCCCTATCAGATCTTGCTAATTTGTCCAAACAATCTTTCCAAATAAAGTGTTCTTGAGAAAGACTATTACAAGTTAGTTATATTCTTCTATTTCGAAAAAAATATGTTTTACTGTAGGAACACGTACTAGTATTCAATTTGGAATGGCCTTGCTGGTGCTTGTTTACAGACATAAATATAAGTTGTTATCAGCAATTTGTCTCCGTTTTAAATAGGACTAGGTAATAGCCGTTTTCACGACACAGAGAATTAAAAATCACCGAATGGCGCAGGGTGATAAATTGCTCGGCAATTAAACACAAACTATGCTAAACATTGATGTTTTTAACGGGTTGCTTGTTTCGCTATTTCAATGCATAAACCAAATGCGCAAGGGCTGTATTTGCGAATTTAACAATAAAAAACATTTCGCTTCAATACCGTTGATTGGTACAAACTATTCGCAAAAATTACAAACAAACAGATAACAAGCAAGTATGGTCGGGTTGTTGTCTCTTTGGCACATTCCCCATTTCCAATGATTCTCAAATTTATGCTCAAACAGTGAAGTGGCAAATTCTCGTATCAGACCCAACACTGTTGAAGTCGTTTGTTTCTTCACCAGTTTTTAATAAAATTGAGAATGGAAATGGTGAATGTGTCAAAGAGACAACAACCCACCATAGAACAAACAATAGCAGAAGGTCACCATTAGGTCTTCAATGCAGCGAGAAATTCTTGCACCCGGAGGCGTTCATCAGCAGGCCCCAAAACAAATACATATACTAGTTCAGTGATAATAGACGCCATTCTAAACTCTAAATTATACACAAGAAACTGAAGTTAAAAATAATACAAGACTAACAAAGGCCAAAGGCTCCTGACTGTGGATAGGCGCAAAAATGCGGCGGGGTTAAACATGTTTATGAGATCTCAACCCTTCCCCCCTTACCTTTGGCCAATGTAGAAAAGCGAGCTAACCGACTGAGCGGAAGAAGTACTTCCTTAGCTCAACCGCTTATATGGCTGACTAAGTATCTACTAAGTTTTTCTAAGGGAAGCAACCCGTCACACTTCCCACACCTCAAGACAATGCAAGAGTCATTATACTCTATAATGATGATATTTTCATCTTTTTTATATTTATATTTTAACCTGGCTAGGTAATTCTTCTAACCGTGGGTAATTATTGTTGGGCGCCAAAATAACAGGAGACCACAAATTTCATTACAAAATTGCTCGTCTCCACCGGGACTCGAACTCGGCACCTTTGTATGACAAGGCAGCGCGCTAACAGACTGAGCTAAATAAGTACTCCCTTAACTTAATCTCTTACGGCTGACTAAGTATCTACAAAGTTTTTCTTAGGGAAGCAACCCCGTTACAAAGGATTCAGGATTTTTATTTAATTTTTTAAAATAGTGCAGCCCGTGACACTTTATTATCAATTCGATTTTTAGATTTTTTTTTCTGAAAAGAAATAAATGTACTTTAGATCTACAGGTTACAGTTTGAATTTTGATCATTATTGAAAGCTGTATGGTCCCCATACGGGGCGCCGAATGGGACTCTTGTGGTTTTGAACAAAATTCAATTCTGTCATAACAAAATCATTTTTGTCTTACAAAACTATGTGCTACAGACTTGTTTTGTGAGAACTTCAATTTTGTGATGACAAAATTCATTTCTGTAGACAAAATTCATTTTTGTCATGACAAAATTAATTTTTGTAGACAAAATTCATATTTGTCATGACAAAAGTCAATTTTGTCTTAAAGGTATGCAAATATAAACATATTTGCATACAAAATTGACTTTTGTTACCTGATATGGAAATTAAATCACAAAAGTCAATTGTGTACGGTAAGATTCAATTTTGTGAGACAAAATTGACTTTTGTGAAACAAAATTGACTTTTGTGAGACAAAATTGACTTTTGTGAGACAAAATTGACTTTTGTGAGACAAAATTGACTTTTGTGAGACAAAATTGACTTTTGTGAGACAAAATTCAATTTTGTCATTTTTGTTGAGACAAAATTCAATTTTGTCATTTTTGTTGAGACAAAAGACAATTTTGTTAATTTTGTTGAGACAAAAGTCAATTTTGTAAATTTTGTTGAGACAAAAGTCAATTTTGTTAATTTTGTTGAGACAAAAGTCAATTTTGTCAATTTTGTTGAGACAAAAGTCAATTTTGTCAATTTTGTTGAGACAAAAGTCAATTTTGTGACGACAAAATTCATTTTTGTGATGACAAAATTCAATTTTGTAACAACAAAATTCAATTTTGTAACAACAAAATTGACTTTTATGAGACAAAATTGACTTTCGTGAGACAAAATTGACTTTCGTGAGACAAAAATCAATTTTGTTGAGACAAAATTCAATTTTGTTAATTTTGTTGAGACAAAATTCAATTTTGTCAATTTTGTTGAGACAAAATTCAATTTTGTCAATTTTGTTGAGACAAAATTCAATTTTGTCAATTTTGTCAATTTTGTCTCACAAAAGTCAATTTTGTGTAACAAAAGTCAATTTTGTGTAACAAAAGTCAATTTTGTGTAACAAAAGTCAATTTTGTGTAACAAAAGTAATTTTTGTGTAACAAAAGTAATTTTTGTGTAACAAAAGTCAATTTTGTGTAACAAAAGTCGATTTTGTATGCAAATTAGTTCACAGAATCCAAACTAAACTAATTTAAATACAAAATTGACTTTTGTCGCTCAATTTTCAAATTAGGTAACAAAAGTCAAGTCTGTGTAACAAAAACGAATTTTGTCATGACAAAAGTGACTTTTGTCATGACAAAATTCATTTTTGTTACACAGACTTGACTTTTGTTACCTAATTTGAAAATTGAGCGACAAAAGTCACTTTTGTATTTAAATTAGTTTAGTTTGGTTTCTGTGAACTAATTTGCATACAAAATCGACTTTTGTTACACAAAATTGACTTTTGTTACACAAAAATTACTTTTGTTACACAAAATTGACTTTTGTTACACAAAATTGACTTTTGTTACACAAAATTGACTTTTGTGAGACAAAATTGACTTTTGTCTCAACAAAATTGACAAAATTGAATTTTGTCTCAACAAAATTGACAAAATTGAATTTTGTCTCAACAAAATTAACAAAATTGAATTTTGTCTCAACAAAATTGACAAAATTGACAAAATTGAATTTTGTCTCAACAAAATTAACAAAATTGAATTTTGTCTCAACAAAATTAACAAAATTGAATTTTGTCTCAACAAAATTGATTTTTGTCTCACGAAAGTCAATTTTGTCTCACGAAAGTCAATTTTGTCTCAGAAAAGTAAATTTTGTTGTTACAAAATTGAATTTTGTCTCAACAAAAATGAATTTTGTCGTCACAAAATTGACTTTTGTTTCAACAAAATTGACAAAATTGACTTTTGTCTCAACAAAATTGACAAAATTGACTTTTGTCTCAACAAAATTTACAAAATTGACTTTTGTCTCAACAAAAATGACAAAATTGAATTTTGTCTCAACAAAAATGACAAAATTGAATTTTGTCTCATCAAAAATGACAAAATTGAATTTTGTCTCAACAAAAATGACAAAATTGAATTTTGTCTCACAAAAGTCAATTTTGTCTCGCAAAAGTCAATTTTGTCTCACAAAAGTCAATTTTGTCTCACCAAAGTTAATTTTGTTTCACAAAAGTCAATTTTGTCTCACAAAACTTGACTTTTGTTACCTAATTTGAAAATTGAGCGACAAAAGTCACTTTTGTATTTAAATTAGTTTAGTTTGGTTTCTGTGAACTAATTTGCATACAAAATCGACTTTTGTTACACAAAATTGACTTTTGTTACACAAAAATTACTTTTGTTACACAAAATTGACTTTTGTTACACAAAATTGACTTTTGTTACACAAAATTGACTTTTGTGAGACAAAATTGACTTTTGTCTCAACAAAATTGACAAAATTGAATTTTGTCTCAACAAAATTGACAAAATTGAATTTTGTCTCAACAAAATTAACAAAATTGAATTTTGTCTCAACAAAATTGACAAAATTGACAAAATTGAATTTTGTCTCAACAAAATTAACAAAATTGAATTTTGTCTCAACAAAATTAACAAAATTGAATTTTGTCTCAACAAAATTGATTTTTGTCTCACGAAAGTCAATTTTGTCTCACGAAAGTCAATTTTGTCTCAGAAAAGTAAATTTTGTTGTTACAAAATTGAATTTTGTCGTCACAAAATTGACTTTTGTTTCAACAAAATTGACAAAATTGACTTTTGTCTCAACAAAATTGACAAAATTGACTTTTGTCTCAACAAAATTTACAAAATTGACTTTTGTCTCAACAAAAATGACAAAATTGAATTTTGTCTCAACAAAAATGACAAAATTGAATTTTGTCTCATCAAAAATGACAAAATTGAATTTTGTCTCAACAAAAATGACAAAATTGAATTTTGTCTCACAAAAGTCAATTTTGTCTCGCAAAAGTCAATTTTGTCTCACAAAAGTCAATTTTGTCTCACCAAAGTTAATTTTGTTTCACAAAAGTCAATTTTGTCTCACAAAATTGAATCTTACCGTACATAATTGACTTTTGTGATTTAATTTCCATATCAGGTAACAAAAGTCAATTGTGTATGCCTTTAAGACAAAATTGACTTTTGTCATGACAAATATGAATTTTGTCTACAAAATTGAATTTTGTCATGACAAAAATGAATTTTGTCTACACAAATGAATTTTGTCATCACAAAATTGAAGTTCTCACAAAACAAGTTTGTAGCACATAGTTTTGTAATACAAAAATGATTTTGTTATGACAGAATTGAATTTTGTACAAAACCACAAGAGTCCCATTCGGCGCCCCGTACGTACCCCATATTTATGTTTTATTTAATGACCTCATGATAAAACTTACTTATGAAATACAAAAATACAAAGATCAGTGGAGACAGGACATGTAACTGCTAATAATATAAATGCTAAAAGAAAAAGATGTTGTATAATTCCCAAAGCTATAATTCAAACCCACACCACTTAGTAATTTAAGACAATTCAAAGGAGAAAACCAACTGTCTAATTTATCCACAAAATAGTGAACGAGAAACTTAGTAACACAGTAACAAACTACAACCACTGAATCCAGACTCCTGACTTGGAAATAGGCACATACAGAATGTGACTGCGTCAACTTTAGCATGCTAGTTGGTGTCCAATCCTCCTCTAATCAGGTACAGTGTTGTAATAGAACAACATAAAGATTATTAAGTGGTAATTGAATAAAAAAAATCTATAGGGTGAACCAATGCATTTTTTTATAACAAAATCCATACTAAAAGTTATTGTACAAGTAATAAGTGAATTTGTACAAAATGCTACATGTTCACAGACAATGGAATTTATTACAAAGGATAATAATAATATATACTGGAATAGTCCTGGGTCCAATTGATTTTATATGTTTATGTGATGTATGTTACTGAAATTCTTCTGCAAATACAGGGCCACCCGATATCACCAGTAGAAAGACCATAATAGTTATACATTGTAAGAAAATGTGGTAAGCGTGCCAATGAGACTATTATCCATTCAAATCACAATTTTTAATTAGCTTCAATTTATACGGTAAATTGGCTGTCAAAATGCTAACATTAAAATTTTCAATAACAGTTAACAGCAAATAGATTTTCACAATAACAGAAAACAAAATAGAAAATAGTCCTATAGCACTCACACCACATCTTCCTATATCTATAACAGCTAACAAAGAATTAGACAATAACAGCTAACAGTAAATATATTTTCAGAATAACAGATAACAAAGAATTAAAATGCCCCATAACAGCATAACAGTTAAACCCCTTGCCCCCCCCTCTTCAAAGGTCACAAACCAAAACTATACCGACTACGTCGGAAAAATAAATGATTCCAAGTCACATGGCGGACATTTATAGTATATAACGTATGCTAACAATAAATAAATCATATAAGTGTTTTATTCGTAGAGCTTACATAAAGTTGACGTCCAAACTTAATAACACGTGTTAGAAGTAGACACGGTTTAATTGTTTTTTTAAGAGCTATTATAAAAATATTAGTTTTAACTATTTAAATGGTTTTATAGCTGAATATTTGATTTCGCTCATTAATTTTCGTTGATTTATGAACCATTTATTACATCTCAAATTATATTTCATTGTCGAGGATAAAAAAAATAGATAATCATGTTAAATTTGAAATAAAATTGTTATTACTGGACATCAGACTAGAACCAGTGGTGCTGTTGGAAATGTACCTTATTCGGTTTTTCTGCTAACGGATATCTGGGCAAATCTTAAATTTTTTGCATCGTCCTTCGTTGATTATTGCTTTGCCAAAAAGAAGACGTGGTGTGAGTGACAATGAGACAACTCTCAATCACAGTCACAGTGTGCAAAAAGTAAACATTTATAAGTTTAAGTACGGCCTTCAACACGGAGCTTTGGCTAACACCAAACTATAAAGGGCCCCAATATGACATCTTCCGGATCTTTTTTTATATTCAGATACATTGTAATGCGCTGTAGGCTGAAACTGACATACTTCTAATACTACGAATATTCCACCCCCTTTTTTTGTTTTACATAAAAACAACACAAATGTACATGACAAGGAACATACTGAGTAAAAAGTACGATAGAGTCATGAAGAATCGATCCAGGAGATGGGCATATTCTTTTCCTGAAATATTGTATTTTAAATCTAGTGTGTCGTCTTTCTCATATTCTATCACAGCATCTTGGACTTTATTCGTACACCTTGAAACTTTTATCAGACACGCAGCTAACTTTCCCGGCTTGAATGTTTCTGTGTGGTAGTAACGCATTGATATGATTACAAATATTACTATCATACCACTGATCGCTATAATGAGTATCATGACAAGCAGGAGAGTGCACAAGGGGTCAGATGATGTTGGAAGCGACGACAAAGCAATTGTCAAAAATATAGCATATGATAATAGGATAGTCACTGCATAAGATACACGCTCTCCTGAGTCTGGCGGCAACACGAACACTAATGGATTCAGAATACAGAACGATAAAGTCGGTACAACTAACATTACAGCATAGTAAAGTGGACGACGTGTTAAAGTTACTTCAACGTTAAACTTTATGGAGTATATAGAAGTCACCTCCACATACGAACGACTTTTTACTATCCAATCAGAGTTTGTTGAGAAGTAATCCATTATTACATAGTCGAAAAGCGGAGATAATGTGATATCCAGAGCTGATGTTCCCCATGGTTGAAATTCCAGAGTACAGACTTGTGTGTCAAACGGAAATTTTGTAAAGTCTGTAGAGCATTTTGCATTCAACACGCCACCGGGAAACCATGCCACCATTCCAAAACTATAAACAGTAAGAACGTTGTTTGTGTCGTAACCGAATGGTTTCATTTCATTTGGAGAATTCACGAGAAAGATATAAGGATGCCATATTTTTGAGTTGTCTAAAACAAGATTAGTAACACCGCCATAACTTGCTGGGTTCCATTGTAAAGAGACGTCATTCCATCTCATAGAAAGTCCGCCAGTCAAAGATAACGTTTCGTCGACACCATTAAAACCATTTACAGTAAACAGACAAAACCCGAGTTTGACTTCGACAGGACTTGATGCGTTTTCCTTCGGAAGAAGATGTTTTTCATATCCATTCATGATATAAGTGAGGACATTTTTCGAATCTTGCAAAGTTTGCGCTTGCGATACTGTATACAAATATCCAAACATAAAGAACAGAAATAAACGATTCATGACGGACATTAATGCTACTGGTATATAGCGTATATATACTAACAGTTAATAAATCATATAAGTGTTTATTCATAGCTTATATAAAGTTAACGTCCAAACTTAATAACACGTGTTAAAAGTGGACACGGTTTTAATTGGCCTTTTAAGTGCTTATTAAGATTAATATGAACAATATTAGTGTTTACTTTTTAAAATGATTGTAAAGCTGACTATATGATTTTTCTCATTGCCAAATGTAGAACGTCTCATTTGAGATCACAATTCACTTTAATAGTAATCTCCTAGTGAATTAAAAAAAACTGTTGACCCTGATAAGTCCACATGGACTGGGTAATCAGATTTTTAAAAAAAGTATTTCAAATATTTTTTTTTCGTATTTCCTGTCTATTTGTAATACATTTAATATTTGTACGTTTTCTACCGACCGTGCAAGTATATATATATAGCCAGTCCAGGTCGTTAACAAGTTCTGTCATCGTCATTAACGTTTTTTTTTTACGTTAGCAACATATTTTCCTTTTTTCTAGCAATATGCAGTTTACTATTCACATCCATACACTGTAAAAAAAAACAACAAAAACTCTGTTAACCGAGTCCCTGTTAATCAGTCGTGATATTGACAAAAAAAATTAACATTAGATCTCCACAGACCAATCTCCCTTAATTTCTTGGATGACGCTTCTAATTTATTAATGCATCTTAGTTTCGGACATTGAGTTTAAAAGTCTTTCGCAAATTATACCACTTAGCACAAACCTATCCTTAATTGACAATTTAAAACAAATATTTGCAATTTTAAAAGTATTGTACCACTTTGTTTCCAAACTACTAGTCAACGTGGTCCCTGTTATTTTACCATACTGCCTTCGATCTTCACATGATTTGAGACTATATCAATCCTTTATATTAAACACTAGCTCTAGAATATTAAAAAAATTACCACTTCACAGGTGAACATTATGAATACATGTGCAAAATTAGCTATGAACACAGAAACAAACTTTTATCTTAGATCCATGTACAAAGGATTAAAAACTGATACACCCTGCGAATGCGTACGCCTTGTAATATGAAAAACAGACAGCAAAGAAAACTTCACCTTTGACCTATGAATCATGAAAATGATGTTACGGTCAGATGGACCCTTCCAGATGGACATGAATATCATATAATCATTCCATATACAAATGTACATTTAACCTGTTACTGTATAAGAGGAACAAACTAAAACACGAACATAATTACCCTTGAACCTTGAAAATCAGGTCAAGGTCAGATTACACCTGCCAGTTGGGCATGTTCAAATTACAATCCTTCTATAACCAAATATACTAGACCTATTGCTTATAGTATCTGAGATATGGACCACCAAAACATAACCTCATTTGCTGATCCACGAAATGAGGTCGAGGTCAAGTGAAAACTGCCTTGACGGGAATGAGGACCTTTCAAGGTACGCACATACAAAATATAGTTCTTCTATTACTCATAATAAGAGAAAAATAAACCTTACAAAAAAATCTTAATCGTTTTTTCAAGTAGTTACTGAACTGAAATTGAGGTCAAGGGCAATGCCTATGTGACAAACGGGAATTTCGCATCTATATACAAAGTATGAAGCATCTAGGTCGTCCATCTTCTAAAATATAAAGCTTTTTAGAAGTTAGCTAATGCCGTTACTATCTTCTGCCGAGTTTTCTGCGACAAAAGTTGCATGCTCGACACAAAGATAGATGATCAGTATCTTTAAAGATAATGAAGTTGAATACAGGTAATTCTAGATCATAAATTAATTATCCAACCAGCAATAAACATGCATGCTGAAGATAGTGACACGCGTGTAATCAAAGTATATATCGTGCTTTACTAGATGACGAGGTCAGTTGTAAGGGAGCTACCGTTGTATTGGATGGGTCCAGGGTGCAAGGATGAATTATTTATTTTATTTAAGTTGTAATCTTTGTCCTGGATTTAATATTTAGTTTATCAAGACTTTTTTACATAAATTGTCATTCCGGCTTTTTTTTTATGACCCGTTTAAGGGCATTATATTTTCTGCTATGTGCGTCCGTTCGTCTGTCCCGCTTCAGGTTCAAGTTTTTGGTCGAGGTAGTTTTTGATGAAGGTGGAGTCAAATCAACTTGAAACTTAGTATACATGTTCCCTATGATATGATCTTTCTAATTCAAAATGCCAAATCAAATTTTTGACCCCAATTTCACGGTCCACTGAACATGATGGTGTGAATTTCAGGTTAAAGTTTTGGTTAAAGTTTTTGGTCAAGGTAGTTTTTGATGAAGTTGAAGTCACATCAACTTGAAACTTAGTACACATGTTCCCTATGCTATGATCTTTCTCGTTTTAATGTCAAATAAGAGATTTACCCACATTTTCAGGGTCCACTGAACATAGAAAATGATAGTGCAGATAGGGCATCCGTGTACTGCGCACATGCACGTTCTTGTTTTGTCAAGTGTCTCAACTTGCCTTTTTTCAAATTTCACCCCACCCCATAAACATCAAATTCAAATATTAGCTCCCTTTAAATGAATATTATCATTGTAGTGTAACAGAAGTCTGCCTCCAAACCAACCAGTCTTTGCTCTCAATTTCTGACAGAAAAGAAGCCAGTGCTTATAAAGACGTGACTTTGACAAAATCCAGAATCAGACTACTGATCTTCGAGGCCCCTCATGGGGGGGGGGGGGGTCCTAGTAATCACATAATCACAATTGTTTTGCCAATATAATCACATAATCATTAAATATTTGCTTATCTTTAGTAATCAAATAATCATAAACTAAAAATACAGTCCTAGGTAATCAAATAATCATGAAATATTTGGCTTAATAATCAAATAATCATTAAAAAAACGGCCAAGTAATCACATAATCAAAAACCCCATGAGGGCCCTCATTTTCAAGATTCATGGTGATCATCTCTAACATACTACACCACAAAGTGTTATATATAACTAGCAGTAAACAAAGGTGGATATTCTGTAAACCTAAATACAAGGCGAACATTCGTGTGAAATACAAATTCTATCCACATTGTGTTCATTTAATATGCAAATGAGATATAGTAATCAGGCCTCTATTTGATGTTCTGTCATATCCTATTTCATCATGAAAATCATAGTATAGTTTCATCAGCATTTAACCTTTGACAGTCATTGAATTATTACAAAATAGGGGGTGGGGTAGGAGGGGTCCAGATACCGAAATCCCGGGCTTAAAAACTCAAAATCCGAGGTCCCAAATTTAAATAAATTTAAACCCCGAAATCCCGAAATTCGAAAAAAGAATTCCTGGATCCAGAAAGGGTCAATCCCAATTTCCGGAGCTTAAAAACAACCGGAGTTCCGATAAAGGTCCTATCCCCCTCATAATATGGTGTGCTATATTCATACTAATTTATCTGCAGTTATAAAACTTTTTAATGAGGATGCTGAATGAACAACATGATTGAATGGCAATAATGTAAAATAATAAAAGATTGTTTCATAAAAAATCATTTTATTATTTTGGATTTCCAATAACAGAATATTGTATACATCTTGGTTATGACATAATTTCCACAGAAAAAAACTGATTTAAGGTCAAGATTACCATTTGGTTCTTTTTCAGAGTAACTCAGTGGCGGATCCAGGGTGAGGGTTCGGATGTTGGATTCCAACTTTTTTTTGGGTGAAAATCATTGCATTTGATTGGGGACATATGGTTGAAACCCCTCCCCCTCTTGAAAATGGCTGGATCCACCCCTGAAACTTAAATATAAATATGAACAAAATTGTATGGCTTGCCCTTATCACTGAAAACAGAGAACAAGACTGCAAAGCTAAATATAAGGGACAAATGTACATGAGATAATGTTATTACAATTTAACATGCAGGGAAATTATTTTTACAAAAAGAAATTACTTCACCAATGTAAATTTCAACTTCTGCTGTCTCAGATTTCATGTATAAATGGATACACTGACCCCCTGTTTTTGTGTATAACTAGGTGTCTCTGCCTTTCTGAGAAAATGTCTTAGGTTTTGATTATTAGATCTTTCCAACCTACCAGTGAAATTCGATTGTAATTATACTGAAGAATTATTTTTTCTTTATACCATGATTTGTTTGCTTTACATTTTTACTAATACTGAGAAATGATGGATTCAGAAAAAAAATGTATATGAGGTTAGACAGATGTTGGTCCCTAGTGAAGTATAAATAGGCTCTAAACTAGTGGTCCTTGCATTTCACATTCTAGGTAAAATTACCCTTTTAAAAGTAAAATAATATAAATCTTTGTAATGCCATAGGGACCATCAGAAGAGCATACTAATGTCTTGGTCTATTAGCATTCCACATTCTAGGTAAAATTACCCTTTAAAAGTAAAATAATATAAATCTATGTTATGCCATAGGGACTATCAGAAGAGCATACTAATGTTTTGGTCTGTTTATAAAAGCAAGACAGAAATATAACCCTTTAATGCAAAATGTGACCAAAAAAAGTCAAATATAACAATATTCACATAAAAATCTGTAGAAACATGCAACAGTGCATTTGTGAGGGTCTGGATAAAAGTCTTCTCATCCCGGTACAATTTTTCTTTTGAGAGGCATTTATCTCTTTTTTTTTAATTGTTTATGATCATGTTATTAATTATTCTCTTTTCTTTATATTTCAGCATACATTATTAACTATTTTTATATTCTAATACTATTATTATCTGTTCTTTATCTTTTAATACCACATTATTGTCTTCTTTTTTTTCCATTTTGTGGCCCATTTGACTCTAACCTGGGTTTCTTTTCGCCAATTAATCTCAATTTTCTTAACCTGTCATCCAGACTCTTATCTTATAAAACAAAATGCATTTTTATGAATATTTTCAGATTAAAGTTTTCTCAACAGGTCTCTCAAGCTGATTTCTCAAAAATTTAATAGTTTTGTAACTAAGTGTAACATAGATCATCATCTCCTTAATACAGATATAGCTCGCATAACATGTAGGGTAATAAAATACCATAAAATACTAAACATTAAATGCCAGCTCTGCTGATGAACAAACAGTCCAAAAATGCACTTTAGAAAAAAAAACCACAGATGTTTCTTGGAAAAAATAATATAAATATATAAAAGTCTTTTAATGAATGATGACTTCTACAAAAAAAATACCAAACAATAAAAATGTTACTAACCATTTCTAGTATACAACCTCAAATTGATCCACAACTTTCACATATGCAAAATAAACTAATTACAATTTTATTCTGGAAACAATACCAAATGTCTTTTCCCTTTTCAGGTTAATATAAATAAGCATGCATATATATATAAAGATATAAAAAAAAAAAAGCTACAAAGCTTCTAGAAAAGTGACAATTTACTTGCAAGGTTATTTATCAAAACCAGTTTGGACTGAAAGGGTTCTAAATTATCTAAGGCATGCAAATTCTCATCTTCACACTCAAGTGTGATTTTATTTGTGTTCTTCCTTAATATAATTTTTCCTTAAAATGTATTTTTTATTACAACTGCATCACATCTAAAGATATTTAATTTAATCCCAATGACCATAATATCCAATGTCAGCATAATAGAGGTGACAATCAAAGTTGAAAAGAAAATAATCCTGAAAAGAATAATCAATAAATGCTTAATACATGATGTAAACAGCACATGGCACATGAGATAGTATATAAAGGTATCAGAATAACATTCCAAAATTCTTAAAAATAATATGAAATCATCATTATGAAAATTGCAAGTAACTTAATCTAAATGGAAAAAAAAATATATATATATTAATTTAATACAACAACTGGCACTGTATAACAATATAAAAAATAACTTGAAAAGAAATTCAAAGTAAAATATTATCAACAACCAAATTCTATAAAAATAGAAATAGCTATACCATCTAATATGTTACCAAATTACAACCAATACATAAACTTGAACATTGATCAGTTCATTTCTTTCCCCTACATTTAAAGTACTGCATGTAAGCCATGTATATTAAGCAATATGTAAAATTACCTCTACTGTTACAAAATTAAAATATCACAAATTAAGTACTACTTAAATTATCTCCCTTATTAAAGCTACTTATAAAAAAGTAAAGTTATGCTATCATAACAACTTTTATATTTAAAAATATTATTTGAGCCATTTTAAAATGTTTCGTCATGCAATTTGATATCATTTGCTATTACATGTATAAGCAATTAAATGAATTGAATATAATTGTTGTCTTCCAAAAGATAAAAATTTCATATATGCATGACTCTTATTTAATTTCCCTGACTGTGTGAGGGCTTCATAGCCAGTCAAGGTCATTAAAAAAACCCATCATCATAATTTTATTAAAGCAAATATAAAATCTATTTTTCCCAATCTAATTTTGGAATATCTGTGTTACCATTTCCATGGTAAATATTAATATGACCTTCACATTTAAAATATAGGTCAAAAACAGACTCATAACCTTTATCTTTCCACCAAATACAAAGCTGTCGGTTCCATGTGCAAGGCAAAATATAAAATAAATTTTCATGTTCTAATGATAACAAAGTAAAAAAATCTTGATCACCCAAATGACCTTGGAATGAATATTTTTTTGTTAAATCGTCAACAACCTTTGGATTAATTAAGGAATTATATAACTCAGATTTTCTCATTTTGTCTAAGTTTAGAAGTAGCACACCACTGTTAAAACCTGTGATTCCGTTTGGTGGTGGATCACCGACCCTTGTACCTGGATTAGCGCCACGATATACTGACAACACATGTCTATACACAGGTTGATTCTCCCTGGCTATACCCATGACATTTGTGTCGGAAAAGTTATCAAATAGATCAAAAAGCTCCTTGACATCGTTATTGAATTTCAAATCGGCGTCCATCATGATGACTCTGTGTAATGTTTCTGGCATCACCCTGTGTATTGCGATAGAGAGAAAGAATAGGGAATGACTGTAATACGCTCCAGGTTTATAACTAAAATGCTGCTGCATCTTCTTTATAACTTCATGTAGTTTCTTGGCTAAATCATCAGTATCTAGCTTCACCAACTGAAATTACAAAAAAAAAGATTTTTTTCATACTTCATTTTTTCTATCATGCATATGATAAGGGGCACGGAAGACCTCATGATGGACCATTGCATAATTCTTTCATTATAATAAAAGCTAATTGTAACTCTTACAAATTCCAAGAAAAATGCAACTACTTATATTCCATTATCTTGAGTGCCTACAAATGTACCATGTCTCCCATGGGATAAATTTTGGAACTGCCCTATATTGATAGTATACAGGGGAGGATCCAGCCATTTTAAAAATGGAAAGTTCCCAACCCAGGACAAAAAGGGGTGTCCAACTATATGTCCCCATTGATATGCATTGATCGTAAAAAAAAGGGGGGGTTCCAACCCCCCGGAACCATCCCCCTGGATCTGCCACTGGTATACCAAAGTCTGATCAATATCTGCAGGCATAATGATAGCAAACTTGTACATACAGTAACTAACAAGTACAATTTTCATAAAAATGTTAAAGGTTGTAAATTTGTAATTCAAGGTAAAGTTATTCAACCATAAACCTCAAATGCTATCAATAAATACGTAATCATTTTACAAATGAGCCAAAATTAAGATACATGTATCAACAGGCATACTTAAAAAGTGCTGAACACTGTTTCATTTCAGATTAGGACTGAATGCCATTATAGGATTTACATTTGTGAATAAAAAGGTGACACATATGTACATTTATAAATACAAGTTTGAACCAAATATCTGAGCAATCTGCAAAAAAGGAAGAAAATATTAACTATAGTAACATGTTTTATGTATTCAGAGCAATAAAAATCACTGATTGAAAGATTTGTATCTTTTTGTATCCATAACTTCAAACTTTTAAAGTCCTCCATTGAGACAACAAAAAGCATGATATAGCACTATATTCTTCAGAATGATAAGAATTTGTTTCATTAACTAAAATGACCTTAATGTGTCTATGTTAAAGGTTCACTGAATTCATAGAACAATGTCCTTTTCTTTAATTAACTGACTTCTTCTTTATATTGCATCTTCCCTAAATCTGCTTAAAATAAATACCCCAACCTCCCAATAATGACTGGCATGTATTGTTTAAATTTGAAGTTGAAGTGCATGTCTTTAACTGTAATATTGGCTTAATATATTATAAGACTAATAAAAGACTATTACATTTACAAACCGTAGATTAATAACAGGTTTATAATTTATTATTACTAAATACCAAGGTCAAAAGAGTGGATTAAAACTTACATATATTTAAACTGTCAGAATAACATCAAATCAAAATGTATTAAATGATATCAAGGCATTGACATGCACAAAAATCTGTCAAAAGAATAACAGCCAACAGCATATCAAAGAGGTTAATTGTTGTTCAAGGTTAATGTTAAGAAAAGCAAATTATTGACTGCTGGTAAATTCTTCTATGAAAGTTATCCTCTATCTGCTAAAGTTTCCATAAAAAAAACAAAATAATGAATCTACTGTATTTTTACCAAAAAATGTAAAACTTAGCCTCTTTTAAGGGCAATTACTCTTTTAAACCAGATGCTCCACAGGACACAGCTTTATCGGACTGCAGAGGTCAAGCACTGAACGATTGCTAACTTGGGGCAAGTATGGACACAACATTTAAGCTTGATACAGCTCTGAATTTGGATTATAATTAAATAGTTGACACAGTATAATAGGTTTCTGACACAGAATGAATGTGGTCTAATGAAGTTAAAATATTTTTTTGCTGTTGAATATTAATCCTCTCCAAAAAAAAATGTTTGAAGAAATTTTCTTTTAACATGTCTAATTTCTGAAATCTGAAATGAGAAAAAATTACCCCCCCCCCCCCCCCCATTTTTTTCACCTCCTCCTTTTCCTTATTCCAAAAATAATCTCAATTCAAATTTCTAATGGAGTTTGCAACAAAAACTAGTCATTTAAATACATCATTAAGTATTTAAATATAAAATGTCATGCAGTCATGGTTAAAATTAATAACTTCTAAAAAAATAAATGGGGAATGCAGGTGTCCAAAGCTAGGGACACAGATGCTAGCATATAATGTCATAAAGGTATATTACTCAAGAACTGTCAAAGTGAAGCTGCCAAAAAATGAACTCAAACTGAGTTTAGAGGTAATAAGCATTATATACACATTTCATTTCATTTAGTTGAGACAAACTTAGGTTAAGCGAACAGAAAAAAAACTTTTCTTCAATTTTTCCACTTGTTAAGTGGCATAAACCTAGAATGGTAATCATAGTGCTTGTAATCACTGAATGGTAAAGATTGCTTTAATTTATCAGTTGTTAGTAAATGTGAATATTGCATTTTATATTGTATAATATATAGCATTGATTTAAGTTGATTCAACTATTATTCTGGACAAAGAAAGATAAATCCAATTTTCTAAAAAGATTTCCTAAACATGCTAAAGCATCAATGGTTTTAGATGATTCAACAACCATTCTGGACAAAAAAAGGTAACTCCAATTCATTGTCTTGAAACTATATAAATGCTTGTTTTTGGCCCTTTATTCCTAGACTGTTTGCCCCATAACACTTTAAATATATCACAGCCATCTACTTATGGCATTAAACATTGTGGTACAATTTCAGATTAATTAAAATACTTATACACAACTTATTGTCCTGACACTAGATAATGCTTTTTTGGGCACCTTTGGGCCTCTTAATTCCTAAACCCCAAAGTCAAACCCAAACTTCCTTTTGAGTTAATATCTTATTGATTTCTATTCACTTATACTGAAGTTATTATCAGGAAACCATCTGTTTTTGGAAGACGCTGACAACAACAACAATGCTGATAGGGACGTGATACCAATATATGACTGCAAAAAATTTTGCGGTCGTAGAAAAGTATGCTGAAGATTTTAGGCTTGTAATAGCTGTTTTCATTTACAAAATGTATTTGTTGTTCTTGTTCTGCTGATCATATTTGCCATTTCAGCTTCCCTTTGACTATTTGCTAAACATTTGTAACAAGAATGTGTCCATAGTACATGGATGCTCCACCCTAACTGTCATTTTCTGTGTTCAGAGGACTGTGAAAATGGGTCAAAACTCTAATTTGGAATAAAAATTAGAAAGATGATATCATAGGGAACATGTGTACTTAGTTTCATGTTTGCTGGACTTCAAATTCATCAAAAACTACCTTGACTGAAAACTTTAACCAAAAACATTAACCTGAAGACAATGGAAGAGGGACAGACAGATGGATGGACGAATGAACACACAGACTGAAAAACGTAAATGAGGCATAAAAAATGGGGCATAAAAATCACCATTTTAAGGACAATACTTGTCTTATGGTGTTGTTGTATAATTTTGATCACATAGAAGTTAGGGAGGTACCATTTGATTTTTATGGGGTGGGGGGGCTAGGATGAAAAAATTTGTTCGGTCCTGCCTTTTTTTACCTAAATTGTCGTCCCGACTTTTTTTTTTTGCAAGTGTCTCATCCTGCCTTTTTTTCCCTCAAAACTCCTGTTTTGTTTGGATACTTTTCCCAGAAACTTGATTTTTTTATTGGTAAAAAGACCAGAACCCCATTGAAAAAACAACTATGTACATGCAGAAATTGTCATTTGGTTGATAAGCCTGCCAGTTTTTATAGTTAATTTGAATATACGTATACATGTATGCAATTCTTGAATAATTTGTAGATCAGGACATAACCTTATAATTGTCGAGCCTTCGACTTTAGTCGAAAAAGCGAGACTAAGCGATCCTACATTCCGTCGGCGTCGTCGGCGGCGTCAACAAATATTCACTCTGTGGTTAAAGTTTTTGAAATTTTAATAACTTTCTTAAACTATACTGGCTTTCTACCAAACTTTGACAGAAGCTTGTTTATGATCATAAGATAGTATCCAGAAGTAAATTTTGTAAAAATAAAATTCCATTTTTTCCGTATTTTACTATAAATGGACTTAGTTTTTTCTGCGGGGAAACAAAACATTCACTCTTCGGTTAAAGTTTTTAGAATTTTTATAACTTTCTCAAACTATCCTTGATTTGTACCAAACTTGGACAGAAGCTTGTTTATGATCATAAGATAATATCCAGAGGTAAATTTTGTAAAAATAAAATTCCATTTTTTCCGTATTTTACTATAAATGGACTTAGTTTTTTCTGCGGGGAAACATTACATTCACTCTGTGGTTAAAGTTTTTAGAATTTTAATAACTTTCTTAAACTATCCTGGGTTTGTACCAAACTTGGACAGAAGGTTGTTTATGATCATAAGATAGTATCCAGAAGTAAATTTTGTAAATAAATAAATCCATTTTTTCCATATTTTACTTTTAAATGGACTTAGTTTTTCTGCGGGGAACCATTACATTCACTCTGTGGTTAAAGTTTTTAAAATTTTAATAACTTTCTGAAACTATCCTGGGTTTGTACCAAACTTGGACAGAAGCTTATTTATGATCATAAGATTGTATCCAGAGGTAAAGTTTGTAAAAAGATTACTCTGTTTTTTCTGTAATTTACTTTTAAATGGACTTAGATTTTCTTACAATCATAAAGTAGTAACAAGAGGAATATTTGTATTGATTTTTTTCCTCATTATTGTTGAGCCTGCGATTTACAGCAAAAATAGGCGAGACACTGGGTTCCGCGGAACCCTTACAAATTTTTATATAATAAATCATTCTAATTCTAAAGGAAACCAATCAGGTCACCTAATATTGTTAACCTTTGTCTGACAGTTTGAGTGAATATTTCATAGGCGGAACCAGGAGAAAAATTTGGTTAATTATACAGGTTATCATTGAAGCATGACTGGAGCAGGCCCCCCCCCCCCCCCCCTTTAGGTCAGTCAGCAGTGCCCCCCTTAGGAAAAGTTCTGGATCCACCACTGTATTTGATTACAGAACAATTCCCAAGGGTAAATTAAAAGCTTTAACTTACTGCTCAAGCGCACTTGTGAAATTGTTATCCCAAGATAAACATGATAAAGGGATAGTTGGATTTATGTAGGAAAATTAAAGATAAGTTTGTGAAATTATTGAAAATCACTGAAATTAGCATTTGAAGATCAAAGAAAACACCAAAATCACTTTAATAAATAGGTGTAAACTGAATATACATTTGTACATGTAAAAAAAATCACTGAAATAGGTGATAATGAAATCACTTGTTTAAGTAGCACCCCTGACTGGTGATAGCTAATATTTTACCAGCACATATACATGTATTAGCAAAAAGCTAAAACAGGGGGAATAACTCCAACATTAATATCCTACAGTTTGAAAAACACAGATTTATTTATGACTTGTATGCAGTCTGCACCTTTAGCTACTAGTCCGATGGCCCAGATTAGTAAATATTGATTGGGACTAGTGAAAATTTCCAAATTTTAAATAGTCATATATGGGCAAGTTTTGATATTTTGTGTCCGGACTATTAGATGGAAAAGTTTTTGGCACAGACTGTATATAATGGCTGAGGTAATAGACGCTAATTAACCGACTGTTTGACATGCAAGATGTCAATTGAAACCAGTGAGTTTTCCACTGAATTTGCTTGTAATAATCACCTTGATTAATGACAAAATGGTCAATTAGGGAATGACATCAATTGTATAACACTGAAAAGATCACTGAAAAATTATTGGATACAATTTTTGAAAAATGTTTTTTTTTTTATGTTTGGGACCTCAGGATTTCTGGATCAGGACCTCTCCAACCCCCTTCTAAAGAGGAGCAGATTCTTGACTTGGGTCAACCAATGCAGGTTTCCAAATAGCAATAAGGTCTATTGTGTTGTTCGACTGTATGCATAATTAAAATAAATATGCTTATTAAATGATTATAATATTACCTTGTATTGTTTATTGTATTTACTGACAGCTTGTTTTAAGATTGCATCTGCAATGACCTGACTAGCTTGGTCACCAATTATGTAAATGTTGACAGGCGCTGTTGTCCATTTAAACATTGATAAAACAGTTGTTTGGAACTTTTGTTGTAGATTGGTGTTGTCTTTGGCATTTGTAAATGTAATTACAACGTTAATTTCATGTACTGCTTCATTTTTCTGGGCCTTAGCAGTGCCCTGCGGTTCGTTTTCCAAAACAACTTTTACATTGCCCACTCCTTTTCCTAAAGGCACAGGGTCTGCCTGCGGTATTTTTGAGTCAATGTGATTGAAAATAGATGTTGTCAACAGAATTTGGTAGCAAATGATAAGTATAACACATGTAATAAGGAAAGCAAGTATCTTCAGCACTCCAGATGATCTCATATTCGGTATTTAGCTGCATCGTTTGCCTAGTTATCGTGAAAAATATGTATACAATCCCGGGAAGGTCTTTTAAAAAAAGAAAATGTAAAATTGACATATAGATTTGAAGTAATTTCTAAGTAACGGTTGTTCAGAAAATAAAACGCATTATAAAAGTTTGCGAATTGTTCTACAGTTTTGAATTGAACTATTTTGATTTTGAAATCTGCATCTATCAGAAAGTCGTCTGGAAGCTGGTCAAATTACCGGTTACGATTTTTCCACTTTTAACCAGAAAAATAAACAACCCTGTCAAAAATTTTGATACTTTCCCAGAAAATTTACTTGAGATGATATGGTTTGAAATAAATGTGCTTTAAATGATTGAACACAGAAATTGAAAAAAACATAGTCGAAATTAATCATTTTACACGGAAATAGAAAAGTTTGATATTCACAGCCTCTTTGATTTCTACCCATAAATGATAATAAAAAAAATTCTTTTATAGTCCTGGTATATTTTTTTATATTTTTTCTTTTGCAGTTAAAGTTATTTACTTATCAATGGGTATGCCTTCACATATTTGTTTTAAAGGGACCCGACTAATCTAGCTGTCAAATTTATGTTCACCGATAAAGGATTTGAAAAGAACTGCCATATTCCTGACTTGGTATAGGACATTTAGAAAAATGTTGGGTTGAACCTGGTGTAATGGCATGCCAAACCTCCCGCCTTATGACATTTAAAAAAATATAGTTATATCACTAAAATGACAAAACTACGTGAAAGAAATACAACACAAACACACACAAGGAAAATTAATTACACAGAAACGCACACACAAATAATATAATAGTTGACACAACATACAACCCTTAGAACAACAACGAACATATTCCATCAACTACAACTTGAACACCACAGAAAAGCAGCTTACGTAACTAACATGAAATCTCGAACTTAATACAATTATTGCAAATTCCTCGTTCAAACAATTTTTATGACAATGATTAGTTAAAAAGTACAATCGTCTCACCGATGGAGAACTATCACTGGACTTTTACTCTCATAAGCTTAACTATGGGTGACAACTGTGGAGCAGGAAATGCTAATACCTTTTGGAGCTACTGAACTCATAACCATATTTTGATGGGGTACATGTTGCTCAATCTTGAGTTTTCTATTTAGTGCTTGTATGGTCGTCGTTTTTTTGCTAAAGTGTTATCAGTTTTTCTCCAAAATATGTTTTTGGAGTAATTGTCATTAAAATATATCAGTTTGATTACAAAAAAATAATTGATTAGGACTTTAATCCAACTGCCTGATTCTAATCTAAACTAAGACCACTATATATTTTGTTAGCCCTTATTTATTTATTTATGTTTTTTTCAATTTCAATTTATGATTTTTTTTATGGGCATTGCTTACAAGAGAGACATAAGATATCAAGCTCATAGCTCATAGGCCAAAGACAAAAAAAAACCCAAAAAAACAAAACAAAAACGACAAAACTCGAACAACAGTCTATAACACAATAAAAAAACCTAAAGAATGAGCATCACGAACCCCACAAAACAGCGTGGCCAAGTTCGGATGGATATCTAGAGTAGATAGGATTGACATGGTCATATATAACACCTGTTATGATTGGATATAGCTTTCCCGCCATTAGGCAGGGTTCCTAGAGATCGACTCGATATCCCGGATGTTATGACGTCGATCCAATCAAATTTGAATGTTAACATATTCAGAGTAGGGGCCGTGTATTTCCGGTAATCTAGAGTCCTTACTCTTCAAAATTATTTACCGTTCATATGGAACTAGAGTCAGTACTCGAGTTCCATCCGAACTTGGCCCGTATGTTCTCTGGTGCCCCGGAAGTGTAATTCATCTTGCTCTACACGTGGCATCATTCGGGTTACTCATTCAAGTACGAATTCGATGATATGATATTCAAGGAAAAGTTGTCTAAATTGTTGTTACGGCAATTGGACCATTTCAAACATTATCTATGTAATAGATACTGTAGATTTATTTATTTTTGCGGATTGAAGAAACATAGTCGGAGATACATGCATTCTTGGTTTTGCAAACGTTTGTATGCAAGTCATACAAACTTTACATTTCCTTTAACATTTAGAGTCGAGGTTCCTTATATCCAATAGATCAACAAAATTGGTAACCCACAAACAGCAATGAATCCATAATGTTTCATTAAGATCAACCAACTCATGTTGGCGTTCATAACAGTTTCGAAGGAATAACCTAATATTTATAATTTTGTTTACCATTTGAAATATTTGGTTTCATAGCTCTCTTGTAGGTAACAATCATCGACAAAGGAAACATTTCAAGTTCGACGGGACAGAAGCAGCTATTGTAGAAACAAAACTCTCAATATTTTAGTGAGAGGACATCATCAACAAAGCGGTACATGAAGGTAAAGGATCATGCTTGGTTTGTTATTCTTACGGAGAAGCTCCTATATAAAGTAAAAAAATCAAGAACGAAAGCCTCTCGACACTGACAATATTAGTTTCATATAATGTTTAGTTGAATGTTAATTTTTTTTTCAATTGAATTTAACCATCTCTAAAACAAGATACTGTTTCCACGTAAACCTTTTTTTTTGTGAAATAAAAATGTGCTTCGGTGTGAGCCAAGGCTCCGTGTTGAAGGCCGTACTGTAACCTATAATGGTTTACTTTTTAAATTGTTATGTGGATGGAGAGTTGTCTCATTGGCACTCACACCACATCTTCCTATATCTATTTATTCTGCCAATCTCTCTTTTAGTTTTGCAAGGGAATATCTGTGCTCAGGGTACAATAAGCAACCATTTTTAAACCATGGCAAGATGGAAGAGACTAAGATCTTATATAGTTTGACAGTTCCTTGACATTTACGTTAGCACACCCAATTTATACCACCCTAAAGTAGTCAATTACACAATTTTTAGGATATTGAATTCTAATACGAAGTAAAATAACACAAAATCCTAACTCCGATGAAAATTCAAAACGGAAAGTCCCTAATCAAATGGCAACATCAACAGCTCAAACCCATCAAACAAATGTATAAAAATTGTCATATTCCTGACTTAGTACAGGTATTTTCTTATGTAGAAATTGGTGGATTAAAAATGGTTTTATAGCTAACTAAACATCTCATTTGTATTACAGTCGCATAAAATTCCATAATGATGAAAACAATGTGTGAATTAAACATACAGTCATAATAGGTAAAAAATGTCAAAAATAGGAGTACAGCAGTCAACCTTGTGCATACAAGCTTAATCACTATAAAAACGATCAAATATGTGAATAAAGAAAAACATAAAAGCATATAGACAAAGCACATAAGCAAAACGAAAGACAAGAGTACACTTATTTACCACATCGCAATAACACAATGACGAGATGTAAGCACCGAGTCACGTCATCTAGAAGTTACAAAAAAGACTGAACTGTACGTAATAATATGCAAAGACAAATAAAAGATCACATAATTAAGATGATAAAACACATCAGTACCTAGAATATATATTTTTAGACCATCGTGTATAATTTGTTAAGTTGATACAGAATATTTATAAACAAGTTCTAGGTATCTTTTGATGAAACTTGTTTTAGAAAAATGACGAGACATTGTCTGACATAACCCTGGTTCATTAAACTTCTGCTCAAACACTGGTGACGATATAAAAAGTCTTAATGTCAGCTGAAAGCTCTTGAATTCCGACTGAGTAATGAAATGCATATCCCATATGCAGGTGAAGTTTATATATTGCTACTAAGGTGGGGGAAATTGATAATTTCAAAATCAAAATCATCTCGTTGTCATAGATGTCATGGCATTGTCGAATTCGAGGTATACGATTACAGAAGATGATATCGAATATCATCCTTATATCGTTACTACACTCCCCTTCTCTTTTTACGAATTTTACCTACCAAATTATACTATTTACCGGGTATGTAATTAAACGAGCAACACGACGGATGCCATAGGTGGAGCAGGATCTGTTTACCCTTCCGCAGCACCTGAGATCATGACTGTCCATCTAGTATCATCCGCCCCTCTTCTAAGACATTTGTTCATTATAAATTCAACATATAATACTATCAAGCTACAAATACTTAAAACTAGGAGGCATTATTCTGGTCACAAATAAAATCCGATTCAAAGAGGTATTGCTGTAAACATACAACATCAATGTTCTTCATGACATCCTATATCATATCATTGAAAGCGGATTTGTAGCTGAAACAGAAAGTACATTCAATTTGGACCAAGTTATGCTTGTACGATATGAATACAAGTATTTGGATTTAGTCATACGTAATCGAGTTCTGTATACGACAGACCACGCAAAAGAGAAACGATCATGCCAGTCATCTCCATTTATGTCACTGATGTTTGATTATGATGCATAAAAAATACTTTGTTTTTTCGAAGTAAGTAAACATTAGGGGCCAGCTGAAGGACGCATCCGGTTGCGGAACTTTCTCGCTACGTTGAAGACCCATTGGTGGCCTTCGGCTGTTGTCTGCTCTGTGGTCAAGTTGTTGTCGCTTTGACACCTCCCCATTTTCTTTCTCAATTTTATTATTGAACAACTTAAAGTACAGATTATTTACATAACGGCAAACGTTTTCCAGTTCTTTTTATAATTAATAGAATGTAAAAAAATAAAATAAAACCCTTTCATCAACACTCAAATATTCGAAATAGTACCGCTTATTTGAAGACAATTTTGGTTGAATAAAACAGGAATTCCAATGGATACTAACTGTTCATCACTTATTGTGGACATGTTTCTGTATTGTTACGAGTTCCAATTTATGACAAAAATCAGCAAAGACACATCCAAATAACATCAGATACAAATATTTAATAACACTTTTAGATATTTGGATGATATTAGCTCTCAATAATGTCGACTTAAGTATGAATATTTTTGAGATTTATCCTGCTGAACTGTCTGATATAGCTAATATTTACAACAAATAATACTGTCTATTTCATTAACTTGGTACCTAAATCTTTAACGGGAAACTTAATACCAAAATGTACCATAAGAGATTATTTTTCGTCATCTATTGTTAATTATCCATTTTAAGACGGTGACGTTCCCTAGTCACCATCCTATGGTGTTTACATATCTCAACTTGTTTGTTTCGCTCGGGTTTTTTTTTTTTTTTTTTTTTTTTTTTTAACTTTTTATGTAACAACGATTTGATTTTAACGTTAGAAATCGTTGTATTACAGACAAACATATAGCACAAACTTTTCAAACATTCACTAAATCTTATCATCGGTACAAGGACATTATTCGTAAATATAAATCAACATGAGGACAGTTACTATTTTCAGGTTTTTTACATTCGATCTTTTATGGTAATATTATATGCGAAGGACAACAGTCTCGTGTTTCATTTCAGAAGCTAACCAAAACTTTAAACAACAGAATTATTAAGAAGGGTTATAGTTACGATACTGTTGTCAGGTCATTAAAGATTACATTTTTTTTGGAATTTATATTGATTTAATCATAGGGTCAAAAACACATTTATTCTAAAACAAGTTGTTGGCATGCTTTAAGAGTTATGTTCTTTCTCGTAAGGTTTATTTTATGATAGAATGATTTGAAACCCATAACGGGTTGGATTGTGTTTGATTTTCATATGATGACGACATGATCTTTCAATCAGTTTAAATGAGTCTGAATCTGGCAGCTTGCATGATAATAACTGCTAGATGTCCTTTGTTAATTAATGTTTATCATTGTCATTTAAGGGGGCTTGCGGGTCTAAATCAGATATTTTATTTAATATAGGATGTTGCTATAGTTTTCTATAAATGAACGTTATCATATACTTAATAGAAAAATGAAATAAAAAATGGGGTCACAGTTCATTTACGCTCACTATCTGCCTTCAGAAGAAGCATTCATTTTTGTAAATGTCCTTTTTTTGTTGAACTAATAGGAGAAACAGCGGTGATATCGAAATACAAAAGAACCTAATTACAGAAATCGCTTAAATTTTACAATTATTTAGTTTATGTACAGCTTTTTCGAAAACAACATTAAAAGTATAGGTCACCGATGAGTTTAAAAAGATATTCCAATTTTAATACCAAACAATGGCATTTTTGCACCAAAGGGAGATAATTAAGAGCTTTTTTAATTATATTTACATTTTAAAAGTCACCTGGGACAAACACAAATTGATATTTTGAAATGATTTTTGTACTATATGATAAAGAAACAACTATTAAAGGTAATAAATAAAATTTGTAATGAAAAATAAATTTTTTTTTCTGAAAATCTTATACCCGCGAGTCTCCTTAAATAGAAAAAGCTCCGTGTTGAAGGCCGTACCTTGAATAATAATGATTTACTGTTATAAATTATTACTTGGATGGAGAGTTGTCTCATTGACACTCATACCACATCAATAAAAGAACCACGTTCCGATGTCCACTTTGATGCACATATTTTATCACTTCAAAGGTAAGAATTCCAACACAAGAGCACGCTTTGTTTTTTTAAAGCATAGCCAATTCGTTATTCAAAATTACTGAAAACTCTTCACTGCCGAGCTGTTGGCCACATAAAAATCATTTTCTGTGGCAATAGAAAAAGGAGTGACAGATTATTCTAAAATTAATTCAACATTTTAAAAAGTCAGACAGCATGCAGATATCTGACGAATTCAAAAGTGTTCATGAACAGTCGAACGGACCCACATACCAAACAAACAGACGCACATACGCCGAGGTTTTTAGTATTTCATGCAAAACGTAGTGACGGAGACACAAAGCTAGTTATAATTAAAACAATAACCATTAAAGTATTATCATATCTCATGTATTATATCAGAAGGGTTGAAGCACTTGTCCTCCTTTAGACGATCATACACATTGATTTTTTTATTTACAAGTTTTTCATTTTTGATTCGTGTACATACATCACATATTGCTTTTTTGAAATTAAATGCCCAGTTTGTTACACTGTATGAATGTTTCTTCCTAAGATAAGATGTATATTTGTCTTCGGACGAACCAATCTTTGCTAGAAATGCAGCAAGCTGTTTTGGAGACGTAAAATCACTGGTTGTAATAAAGGTTCCCGCAGGAAGGATGGATGCAATATTTGGAGCTCCTCGAATTACTGGTAACATCATATTATCTTCCTCAAATATGTCATATACTTTTTCGGAAACGTAATTATTACACAGTGAATTTTCAAAAGACAAATAGAATTTGTAATTTTGGCTAACATACGACTTACATACTTTTAGATCGCTTGATTTTTTCAATCGTTTTCCACACCTCAAGTGTCCACACCCACCATAAACATCTATCTGAATATATTTTTGTAATTCTTTTACATATTCCTCTCTTCTGGAATTTGTTTGACAGTGACTTACTATCCATGCTATATCTTTATTTTTCTCCTTGAAAATTTTAGTATAATTCAACTTATTATGATTTTCTTTTTTAGCCAAAACACCGAATGGTAGGCTAATATCAGATCCAGGTCGATACGACATTACCCAATCAAATTTCGACATAGATTTTTCCCAGACAGTGTTTGGCGGAGGAAACATGTATTCAGGTGATTCGTTTGTAAAATAAACCCATATCTGGCCAGCTAGTTTTTCAGGTGGAGGTTTTGTAAGAGTTCTGAAGAAAATAACGACTTTGCTCATATTATAAAACTTGGAATTACTAGTAAACAAACACTTTGTACAACACTTGTCTGTTATGTTAAATGCTTTAAACCAATCTAAATGGTGTTTTTCGTACATAAATATTGTTGGTATGTCATTGTCGTTATTTGACATTTCAGCTGTGTTATCAAAATTATGACCTCTCTTTGTAAAGTTGTATTTTTCATACGTCCTTCCAAACAGTGAATAAATATTTTGGATGCCATTTGAAAGTTTGTTTTTAAGATCAATGGACATCAATCGTCTGTGTGTTTCATGGTTATACGTGATGTTATCATATTTCTTGATGATGATATTCAAACAATATAAAGTAGACAAAGTTATGATGGCAACCAAAGCCTGTTTTATCCGTGGAATCACGTTCATGATGTTATGTCTGCAATAGAAATAATTCATAAACACAAACAAATATAGTAAAACTAGAAGATCAACCTTCAAAACAATATTTTATTGTTCACCAAGCCATGAAAGAATACGTGTAGACTCTACATGAAAACAAACATCCTGAAGCAAGTCAAATCCACCATTTTCTACATTAGAAAATGCCTGTACCAAGTCAGGAATATGACAGTTGTTATCCATTCGTTTGATGTGTTTGGACTTTTGATTTTGCCTTTTGATTTTGGACTTTCCTTTTTGAATTTTCCTCGGAGTTCGGTATTTTTGTGTTTTTACTTTTCCCTGTTTAGTTTCCGATGATAGTGAAAACTTTGTTCGGTCTCTTTAATTTTGGCTTTTGAACTGCATTATAGTTTTTGTATCAACAAATGTGACTGCATGAACATACAGTTTCATAAAATGCAATGTTCATTTTGTTTTAAAAAAATATGAATGAATAGTTTTAATATTAATAAATATATTATAATCATCAATTATTTAACAGATGTTTATGACTACTGCAAGTGTTTTTATATCTTAGAGACTGATAAATATGTTGGAAGTAGAATTGTACACAGATACAGTTAAGTCGGCTTCATATCTTGACTTACATCTCGAAATTGACAATGAGGGTCGTTGAAAACAAAACTTTACGACAAAAGAGATGATTTCAGCTTTCCAATTGTGAACTTTCCATCTCTTTTAGAGTACATACAATCTAACTCTCTTTCATCTTGTAACAGTATTAAAACATTTGACTTTTCTACTCTTTACACAAGTAATCCACATTCCAAACTAAAAGACAAATTAAAAGAGTTGGTATTACTTTGCTTCATAAAAAAGAATGGCCAACGTAGATACAAGTATCTTGTCTTAGGGAGGGATAAATCATACTTTGTAAAGAATCATTCTGATTCAAACAAAAAATTCTCTGAAACCGATATTATCAAGATGCTTGATTTCTTGATTGACAACATATTTGTTACGTTCGGAGGACGTGTTTTTCAACCGACTGTCGGCATCCCAATGGGAACAAATTGTGCCCCTTTACTTGGTGGCTTGTTTTTTTTATTATTATGAGGCTGACTTCATGCAGGAACTTCTTAGGAAGAAAGATAAGAAGTTAGCAATATCCTTTAACTCTACTTTCCGCTATATTGATGACGTTCTTTCACTAAACAATTCAAAATTTGGTGACTATGTGGATCGCATCTATCCCATCGAATTGGAGATAAAGGATACTACAGATACAGTAAAGTCGGCTTCATATCTTGACTTACATCTAGAAATTGACAATGAGGGTAGGTTGAAGACAAAACTTAACGACAAAGCTTTCCAATTGTGAACTTTCCATTTCTAAGTAGCAACATTCCAGCAGCACCTGCATACGGGGTATATATCTCCCAATTGATACGATATTCCCGTGCTTGCATTTCCTATCATGATTTTCTTGATAGAGGGTTACTGCTCACAAGGAAGCTATTAAACCAAGAGTTCCAAATGGTGAAGTTGAAATCATCCCTTCGTAAATTTTACGGACGCCATCACGAGTTGGTTGACCGTTATGGAATAACCGTTTCACAGTGATATCGGATATGTTCCTTACGTCGTAACTACAATCCCCTTCCCTTTCATGAATTTGACCTACCGAATTAGACTATTTACCGAATTTGTAATCACATAAGCAACACGACGGGTGCCGCATGTGGAGCAGGATCTGCTTACCCTTCCAGAGCACCTGAGATCACCCCTAGTTTTTGGTGGGGTTCGTGTTGTTTATTCCTTAGTTTTCTATGTTGTGTAATGTGTACTATTGTTTTTCTGTTTGTCTTCTCATTTTTAGCCATGGCGTTGTCAGTTTGTTTTAGATTTACGAGTTTGACTGTCCCTTTGGTATCTTTCGTCCCTCTTTTAGCAACATTCCAGCAGCACCTGCATAAGGGGTATATATCTCCCAATTGATATTCCCGTGCTTGCATTTCCTATCATGATTTTCTTGATAGAGGGTTGCTGCTCACAAGGAAGCTATTAAACCAATAGTTCCAAATGGTGAAGTTGAAATCATCCCTTCGTAAATTTTACGAACGCTATCACGAGTTGGTTGACCGTTATGGAATAACCGTTTCACAAATGATATCGGAGATGTTCCTTACGTCGTAACTAAAATCCCTTTCCCTTTCATGAATGTAACTACCGAATTAGATATACCGGATTTGTAATCACATAAGCAACACGACGGGTGCCGCATGTGGAGCAGGATCTGCTTACCCTTCCGGAGCACTTGAGATCACCCCTAGTTTTTGGTGGGGTTCGTGTTGTTTATTCTTTGGTTTTCTATGTTGTGTCATGTGTACTATTGTTTTTCTGTTTGTCTTTTTCATTTTTAGCCATGGCGTTGTCAGTTTGTTTTGGATTTACGAGTTTGACTGTCCCTTTGGTATCTTTCGTCCCTCTTTTACCAATATCTTCTTCAGAAACCCAATTACTCTAGCCCCATTTTTAATTTTGTCTACTTTTTTAAAATATATTTTTGCAATGCGTTCTTTTTTTGTGGGAAAGCAACAACCATTTCTTCAGAATCTATAATATTTGCTAAGATGTAATCTTTTTTAATGTTTTTAATTATAATATTTAAGAATGAATCATTTAACCCCGTTAATAAAATTGTTTCTGAAACATTATCTTTACATACTTTTTGTGTATCAACACATAGCAGGCTATCATCAATATAGCTAGTATTAGAGAAACCTACAATTCTCAACCGGGAACAGTGCGTGACAAAATATTACCTCCGCTGTAAACAGTGCGCTCTTCTGACTAGAGGTAATCGGTAAGGAACAGCGAAAAATGGTGTACATTGTTTACGAGCTTGAAATAAGCTAACACAGACGAACTAAGACGTGTCAACGTAATGTGAATATGATAATGCACCAGGTAAATTATTAGTTGTTAAGTTTATCACATCATCGTATCTTCATATGATAGTTAAATAAGTGAATTTTCGATTTTAAGTGTCGTCAGGATTCAAACCTGTAATCATGCCATCCTTTCATTATTTTTTTTTTTAATACTAACCTTTAGTCGGAACATCTTGATTTTCTCCCAATTCGTAAGGTTAATTATGCTGCTTGACATATATTTTTTTTGGGAAAAAAAATTGGTATGCAGTCAAATCTGGCAGTTTTTAATATTTGTTGCTATGTGAAATAAAGGGAAGTAAATTAAAGTGAAAGAAGGCGGGCTTTTTCAAATAGTAAACAATTTAATTCAGATGCATAGTATTTTGTCAAATGATAAAGAATATCGTAGAAACTTGCTAGAAATTCATCTAATTTATAAAAGATATACAACATGACATACTGAAATCTGAAAAGGGGTAAAACCACCATGTACCTTGAACAAATTCAGTAATAAAAAAAAAAGGGGGGGGGGGTGGTAAAATGCTACGAAATTTAGATTTTATTCATTTGTGTTGTCGACAGGCAAACGATGATTTGACATGCAACTAACTACTTTTTCAATTTCATTGTAAAGTAAAATTGGCTTTTTTTTGGGTCTCTGTTAGTTGTGGTCTGATATTTTCAGGTTCTCGTTGGAATGCCAAATAATATTATAATCATATAATTGAATGTTCAAATTATTTTGCAGCAATGGTCTGTATGGAAGGAAGACTGTCATAAAACCCAAAAGTTCCGGATGGCCCTTTAAATAATTGCTTAACATCAATAGCGATGTAAGATTCAAGTGTTTGATTAAGCACAAGTTTAGACAGGTTTTCTTTGTAATTGTGGAAGAAAAAACACTAGACAGTGTCGTGCATTGAAAGGATATCAAACGGATGTTTCATGGAATGATTTTCGTACATATGACAATCATATGCATACGAATTTGGAGCTAGTCTCTTTCATGCAGCAATTTTTAATTTCCAATATAAACTCCGAAAAGACGAGCATAGAAATGTATACCAATGAGAAACATTCTTTGTGAATAAAATAATTCCAAAACTCAAATGTGTCATTAGTGTTGCATTATTTATCAGTAGAGATAATCAGATTTCAGTAATGTGTTGTTTTGACAAGCTGGGTTGTGCAGGTTGCTGGCTGCCCCTTTCAGTGTGAGACAATATTTTGTTTATGATAAACAAAATCACTGATTCAAGACTGGAGCGGACCCCTTTTAGGCAGTTAGTGCGAATCCTTTAGGTTTAAACCATTGCATGCAATACGAGGGGAGGGGGAGATTTTTCCTAATAACAAATTAATACATTGAGATTTAATATATACTTTACTATATGCAGTGTTTATATTAAAGTATTGCCAACAAAATTCATTAAATTTGGGATCATAATAGTGTTTAAGAAAAATCCTTAACCCCTGTACATCGTAAAAGTTCATAATCTTCTGTAACACACGTGCATAGTTAATTCTGATCACATATTTTCTATTCCGATATTATAAGAATTCGAAGGTTCATATCATTTACAATATCATTCAAAAAACTTCTGGGATTTTTTTTTACTATCAGCGTTGAGCCTCGAGGTTACATTGTAGTAAAAAAAATTCCAATAAAAATGTTGAATGTAAATGATATGCACCTTTAAAATCTTATATTGTAGGACTCATGTTGTTCAACATAATGTGTTAATCAATTATGTTATGATGATTTTGATAAACTTCACATTAGGTAATCTTTCACGTATATTGATTACATTATATCGAGTTGTCCCAACGATATACTTGTCGGTGTGCTCGATCATACGAATTTACCGACATTCATATTAGTGCGGTGACGGAAGTGTAAAAAGTCGTCTAGATCGCGAGTTTAATCTCCCCAAATAACACACGGCTAAAAATGGTCTTAACGTAAAGACAAATATGTCTTCTTTAGTTTTTGCCCTGTCGTCAGAATTTCGTACGGTCACATTTTTCTAAAAAGTCGTTTTAATGACTAGTAGTATATTGGAGAGTTTCGAGTCCCCTTTTTCAAAATGAAAAATTGTGTATGTTTGCTTACATATAACTGAAAAAGTTTTTCCTGAAGCTATGTTTATATGTCAAAATATTCTATTCAGTATTTCATTTTCTTATAATGTATAAAATTCGCGAAGTTTAGACTGTTTAAAATTGAGGTAATTTTATTTGCAAATTCAGACACAAACTTTAGTTTTTTCTTCATAGTAGTGATAAGAATAATCCCATAATATTTTAAGCATATAGTATTTCATAAAATTAATCAGTGATAAAAATTTCGGAACCAAAATATGAAAAAAAACTTAAGAAATCAATGGAAAAAGAATTGAATAAAAACCTTCAATTTCAACACGGAACTTAATCACTTGCCTTCCGTCACACTTTGTGTATTAGTCAATAATTTGCTCTCAACTGATAATTGATATTACCACCTCTCCGCTTTTCTATAAACATATTTCCAATTAAAGTGCACTGATATATGATGCAAACTTTATTCGTATGTGTTTATACTTTATGTTTTTTGTTATAAAACATCAAATATACTTTGTCAGAAAAGTCTTATTGTAAAATCAAAATAATTGACGGATAGTTTCAGTAAATATTCCGTGATATGTCAAGTCCGTTGCAACTGGCTCCATTTAGTCCAAAGAAAAGACAAAAGTTGTTAAATTTTATTCAGTGCTTAATCTGCCAGGAAAAGAAAAAAAACTCGACCGAAATTTTGAGTCAATTTACCCGTATAGGGAAGTCAATTTTTGTATCTGCATTGAATACAAGATTAGATGAGGTGAACATTAAGATGTTTCATGCGATAGCTGTTAATTTACAGAAGTCCATGCAGGCAGTTTATCATCTTTCGTGCTACAAAAGTTATACAAGTAAACATATTTGTTCCCCCTTTTAGAACGAGGAAGCTTCTAATTTGATATTTAATGACGACATAGAATTATCGGACTGTTGTCCATCAGTTTCTGGTATGTGTACACGTTATAGAATGCAGTCGTTCAACTGGAGCGCTGGTATATTTTGTTGCAACAAAACATTTTAGAAAGATCAAAAACTACTCAAATTTGAATCAGATGAGCGTATTAAGAATGTTTTAACCGTGTCAGATAAAGTCAAAGTTGTAATAGATTCCCGTCCATCTTTTAAACTTCAAGCTCTCTGTCATTTTGTTTGCAATACAAATTATTTGCCAAAAACGAAAACAAAAATAAAACCCGTGGAAGCAGATATCTTAGTTCACGATACTGCTTTTACTAATTTTATTTTGGCTATTGACAACGATTTAGTGGTCATTCCTCAAGACACCTTTACTAGATAAATATATATCTTTTCTTCCAGCTGATTCTAATTTAAAATATTCTTCTTTTAAAATGCAGTCTAAATTCATTGATTTCTATAGAAATTAAGTTGTCAAACAACTTCAACAAGTTCAAGGCAAATATAACAATATTTTGTAGCAAAATAACTATTTGAGATGCCATATCAGCTGCTAGTCAATTGAAAACTGGCCTCAAAATCTTAATGTTAAATGTAATAGACAAAAATAACGGACAGATATTTCATTTCGCTGCAAGTATACAATAGAAAAGACTTCTCTACAAACTCTATAGAAGTATACCCAACTTCTGAAGAGTTGTCTCTTTCTTCTCCAATTCAGTCAATGCCTTAGTCTTTATTGTAATTTATTTCATGGTAACTCGATAAAACTGCATACAGCCAAGACTATTCTCAGGAAATGGCACCAGAGAAATTGCGTAAATGCTAAGTAATTGTTGAGTCAACCGTTCGTGTGGCCATTTTTGTTTTACTCCTTTTCATTTAGGATTGGCTTTACAAATGTAACATGAGTTTGGTTCGAAACACCTTGTTGAAACATTGAATGCCAATGGATTATATGCTTCTTAAAGTAAAGTGCGACGCTATCTAATGTGTTGCTAACCATGAAATTGAGCAAATTCAAGATAGTGTGTACGTCTCATGCATAAGTTTCCCCATCATCTTTGCAGACAAGCATATGGATGTCATATTAACCCCATTTTAGATCTATGTTAAATCTTGGATGAATTAAAAGGGATGGTTTGAAGCTAGTATTTTTTTTAGGAACAAATGTCTTCGGACTTCCTCCAATATCTTGTCTGTACTTGAAAAGAAAAACTCAAAATAACGTGTTTGGTTTGAGCAGAACCTGTCATGTGCAGACCTGTGGACATGAGTGAAATGTGTAGAAATATTAAAACATGTCTTGTGATGGTTGATGAAAATGAAGATGATGGCGATAACGGTTGATAAGTATAAAGTTTGTTGCACTAATACACAAGGTCCCAGTCCCCGGGTAAGGGGAGTGTTGGCGAGCCCTTAAAAAAGTTTAACTCCGCCACATTCTGTTTGTGTCTGTTTCAAGTCACGAGACGGTAATGCAGTGTTTGTCGTTTGTTTCTATATTCTATATTTGTTTGTATCTTATTTATTTTGCCTTAATCAGGTTGATATATTTTTGGTTTATTCTACATTATTCATTTCGGGAATTGAAGACTATGCAGTATAAATTTTACTCATTGTTGAAGCCCGTACGGGACGTATTGGTAATTAATGCATCATTTGCAATCATATTACATCTTCTTTTTTTTATATGGAACACTTTTAAAGTTTGTGGTGTGTTGCAAGAAAAAAAAAGGGGGGATATAGGTACAAAACTTATAATGTAATAGATATTAACCAGAGTAAAATACACAACAACAGATAATACTATATGGAAGCAGTAATAAGTGTGGAAAAAAACAAAAGCAACGAGTAGTCTATAATAAAACCTGAAGTATCCGCAATTCAATTTGAGGTCATATTTGACTGTAGTGTTCTATTGCTTTGATTTGATACCTCAACCAATATGATAGTTTAAAAAATAATTTTAAAGTATTGTCTTGCATGACACTTGATTTATACCTGAAATTGTAATTTTTTCATAAGGTTAAGGTGCTCTAAACATTTTATAGGTCGAAAACTGAATTTTTGAAGATTTGTTTATAAAACGTCGTTTTAGGATTTTTTTGATAAAATAAATCTGAATGATTAAGGTTTAAGTATTATACCAAACATTAATAAAGCCAAAACAGTATCATTTGTATTTATGTAGAGTTTAGAAATAGAAAAAAATGTCAAAATTGAAAATCTCCCAAATTTTAACAGATTTTTACATATGACCTTTGCCCTCAATTTAAAAAAAATGTGACCATATTAAGTCTTGACGACAGGCATATTATTATAGTTCTCGATTTCCTCTTTCCAATGATATGTTATATAGGTGTGTGTTCGGTGGGGAGATTAAATTCCAAAAAATCTACCTTCAGTCACCGCACTATATAGACAAAATGACACAACTTTGAAAAATTCTTGTGACGAAACTACATTTCGGAACACGTTAAAAATTGGATACCCAGAAAGCTACATTATTAAGGTTTGATATATATTTAAAAAAAGAAAAGAAAAATATGCAGTCAAATCTGGCAGTTTTTTACACCCCCTATGTTGAACAATAGGTTGTTCAATTAACTGCATGTTTGGCAATTAAAAAATTATATATTAACAAATTTAGCTTTAACATATACTTTATCTATAGTGGTTGTATAAAAGTTATATAATGGTTTTGTGTTTTAAGAGATATTCATCCCTATGCATATCGGTTTTATGCGTAAATTGTCTCTCCTGTTTTTAGACCTTTTCTATCTCTTTCATAAGAAGAGTGACTTTTCTATTGTTCTAGTGTCACTGGAAATCCCACTGGGAATAAACAGGTTAACTTGTCGTAAAGTTAATAAAATTAACGTCAAAAAATTTATATATGTTTTGTTATAGTTCAATTTTTTTTTTAACTGAATAAATAATTTAACATATCAGGGCAAACTATGTCTGATCTCGTCGAACTATACAAACACTTTTTAAGTCAATCATGCGCAAACACTGTCTATGGAATGATACAATTGCTCATTAATTTTTAAGAAAAATTACAGAATATTATTATACGTAGAGAATGACTGACACTATCTTTGTCATCAAACACAAAGCCAGTCGACTTGAATATGTAGACTTATTTTGAAATACTGTGAATTCAAAAACCATGGCGTGCATTTATTATTGCGATTTTGTCATTTTAGACAAATATGCGATTTAAATTTTTTTCAATATTCAGAAAAAATCCTGTTTTATTCATATACAAAATTTCAAAATGCGAGTTTTAAATATGACGATGATAAATAAGGATGTCGCTTTTTCCCCCAATCATAAACACATTTCATTATTTTTTAATTTTCTGTACGGAAAAAGCACAAATAATCTCAAAATCAGAATAAATAAAGAAGTACCGTCTTAAAAGAAAGTATAACAACTATTGGTATATTGTTGAATAAATTCCAGCTCTGATAAACGCAAAATGCAAAAATAAAAACAAAAACTTACCACTGATCAATATCCATGTGAGTCTAAGGATGATTTAGCTAAGATTATATAAACCACTTTAATTTTACTAATCGTTTGGTAAGCTTAATATACTAGCGTGGTAAATTGATAACAAAATGATACAATAGTTGCAGCCTGTTGCAGTTTGTATAAAATAATCATTCAAGCTGTGCTTATCATTCATATACTACATAAACTTGAAATATTGATTTCTCAGAGATTAAAAAATATTAAAATTAAAGATAATTTGTTGTAAAATATGTATGTGAAAATGATTCAACTTTTACTCCACCATTTTCTACATTTGAAAATGCCTGTACTAAGTCAGGAATATGACAGTTCTTGTCCATTCGTTTTTGTTGCGTTTTGTTATTTGATTTTGCCATGTGATTATGGACTTTCCTAATTGATTTTCCTCTGATTTCAGTATTTTTGTGATTTTCCTTTTTTCTCAACAATACTATGCAATTAGATAGAGAAAATATACAGTACTTTATGAAAAAACACAAAAGGCGCAATAAATGCATATGTCCATGGGATTCATTAACAAAAACACGCTATTTGTATCTTTAATGGTCGTATTCCAATATTTCATTGCTCAATAAAATAAGGCAAAGTCGAGGTATGAAAATATTAATACTTTGAAATGCTTAATGAAAATTATAGATACAAAATAAAACAATCTTAAATTTCATAATAACTGACGAGGGACAGACAAATATAGTGATATTGCTATAATTCACCTGGGTATTTGTGGTGTTTTTAGGTGTCACATCACCAATTACTCCCTCTAATTTAGAACGTATGTGAAAGTAGGCCTACTTTGACACAAAATAGTGTTTTTGAGATCATTGTTTACTTAAACTAACTAACACATTGTCAGAAATGAAACTTTTGGTGAAAGGGAGATATATTAAGACCATTTTGAGCTATAAATTACTTGTTTATGAGTTTGCATTCAAAATTGAGGATTAAAGCACTCCATAGTATACTAATTTAAAACTTCCAGAAAACCAGGGGTTATTTTTAGTAGTACTGCTATTCGGAAGACCTCTTCGTTTTTATATCTGTTGAAAATTGGCATGTAGAAAGCTGACACATGTACGATTCAAGATATACATGGTTTCTATGAAGTCCAACTTAAGGTAAAATATTGATAAAACTGTGAAAATTGTAAAAGATAGGGACTTTCAATTTACGGTATGACCCCTTTAAGCGAAATGCGAAGAAACATCAAAATCAGAAAACAATTGTTTTTTTTTGTCTTAACTGATCATTTGGAATAATAGTAACCACATTTCAAAATTTTTGGGGACTAAATGTCACATATTGCAAATTTAGAGCATAAACACTTGAGTGAGTGCTATTTTTAACTTTTCTCGGCCTGACAATATGCTTTTATATAAAAAAAAATGTCCTAAATTGCTATAAATACAGAAGCTGCTATGTTTATTGTACGTACAGGCGTTGGAGGCATTAGCCGGGGATAAAGAAACGATGCGAAAGAGGAACAATGTTATATGCCATGTGTTTATATAATGTTTCGATTGAAGAAATATGTACAATTCAGTAAAATAAAATATTGTATCGCAAGAGAAAATAAGATGTTACTGCGAGCAACTAATCCTATATCTGTGTTTGTGTTGTTTATAGCCTATTGAATTAGAGATTAAATACTTTAAATTCGGACGAGCAGGGCGATGGAGAATTTAAAGCTGATACATGTACGATTCAGGATATACCTGGTTTTTATGAAGGTAAAATATTAATAAAGCTTTGAAAATTGCAAAATTCGGTTGAACAGATAGGGACTTTTAATTGGTGGTATGACACCTATAATATAGTTAAATCCGATTAAATTACACGATTAACTCCCTAAAATTTACGAAGGGATGATTTCAACTTCACCATTTGGAACTATTGGTTTAATAGCTTCATTGTAAGCAGCAACCCTCTATCAAGAAAATCATGATAGGAAATGCAAGCACGGGAATATCGTATCAATTGGAAGATATATACCCCGTATGCAGGTGCTGCTGGAATGTTGCTACTTAGAAATGGAAAGTTCACAATTGGAAAGCTGAAATCATCTCTTTTGTCGTAAAGTTTTGTTTTCAATGTCAATTTCTAGATGTAAGTCAAGATATGAAGCCGACTTAACTGTATCTGTAGTATCCTTTATCTCTAGTTTGGTGGGATAGATGCGTTCTACATAGTCACCAAATTTTGAATTGTTTAGAGAAAGAACATCATCTATAAAGCGGAAAGTAGAGTTAAAGGATATTGCTCACTTCTTATCTTTCTTCCTAAGAAGATCCTGCATGAAGTCAGCCTCATAATAATAAAGAACCAAGTCGGCAAGTAGAGGTGCACTGTTTGTATCGATTGGAATGCCGACAGTCTGTTGGAAAACACGTCCTCCGAACGTAACAAATATGATGTCAATCAAGAAATCAAGCATCTTGATAATATCGGTTTCAGAGAATTTTTTGTTTGAATCAGAATGATTCTTTACAAAGTAGAATTTATCCCTCCCTAAGACAAGATACTTGTATCTACGTTGGCCATTCTTTTTTATGAAGCAATGTAATACCAACTCTTTCAATTTGTCTTTTAGTTTAGAATGTGGAATACTAGTGTAAAGAGTAGAAAAGTCAAATGGTTAAATACTATCACAAGATGAAAGAGAGTCAGATTGTATGTACTCTAAAAGATCTCATCAGTGACACTCATATCAAAATATTTATAAAGCCAAACAAGTTGTGCCAAATACGGATAAGGTAATATATGCCTGGGGTAAGAATATCTTTTTAAAATCATGTATGCAAACATATATTCCTGACTTGGTTCATGCATTTTCTTACATGAAAAATAGTGAATTATACCTGGTTTTATAGGCGGCTTTACTCATCACTTGTATGAAAGTCGCATAAAAGTCGATTAAACTATTAGAAATACTAAGGATTTTCTTATCCCAGACATAAAATTACCGTAGTCGCGTTTGGCACATATTTTACAAATGTTGGTTCCTTCAACTTTATACTTGTTTGGCTTTCTTATTATTTTGATCTGAGAGTCACTGATGAGTCTTATGTAGACAAAAAGGGAGTTTGGTGTATCAAATTATAAGCCTGGTACCTTTGCTAACTGTTAACTAATGCGATGAAAAGCCTGTTGCTATTTTCTAATTATAAAAACATTGCATTCAGTTTGGAATTTTCAGACCGGAAAAAGAACAAATAATCTGAACAACAGCATACATGAAGAATAACCTTTAAGAAAGTTTAACACCTAATCGTAAATTGTTGAATAAATTCAAGATCTCTCTGTGTGATAAATGCACTATACAAAAATAAAAACAAAAGCTTACCACTAATTAATTATAACTTACCAGGTGAGTGTCAGGGTGATTTAGCTAAGATTATATGTACCACTTTTAGTTTACTTATCCTTTGTCAAGCTTAATATAATAGCATTACACATTGATTAAAACATAGTTGCACCCTGTTGTAGTTTGTTTGAATTGACCGTACTAATTGCAATGCAATACGTGCACAAATAATTATGGTTCAATCATTTAACTACTACATTACCTCGAAACATTGATTTCTCAATCATCAAAGATTTTCAAATTAAAGATAATATTGTGAAAAATATATTTCTATAGTTATTAATTGATTGTTAAGAAACACGGTACATCTGTACTATTATGTGATGAGGATGATTAACAATGCCTTTGTTTTCAATTCTAGTATGACGTGCATCTATCGCATTGTGAATAAACCCAAGCTCTTAATCCAATAAAATGTGTTTGCACATGCGTATATTGACTACGGCAGAATAAGTAATTTTATCGAATTACAATCACTTGGTCGATGGCGCTGCTGGTGGTAGTTTCGTCACCGAGGGTATCACCAGCCCAGTAGTCGGCACTTCGGTGTTGACAAGAATGTCTTTTATAAATTCATTTTTATAAATTAATTGTTTGCAAAATACTAAGATATTGTTCTTATCACAGGCAAAGATTACCTTAGTCGTACTTTGGGCACAACTTTTTAGAATTTGGTGTCCTCAATGCTCTTCAACTTTATACTTGTTTGGCTTTATAAATATTTTGATCTGAGAGTCACTGATGCGTCTCATGTAGACGAAACGTGCGTAAATACAATATGGTATCTATAATGAGTTTCTTTAGAACAATAACACATCTACGGTATTTGGAAGTACAAAGCCAGTTCAATTGGATGTTACACAAATAGATTTAATCGTACAAGAAATAATAAACAAAGAAAAATAAATGAGCACTTTACTACACAATTAAGATGATGATTAACATCATTACCTAGAATCTATATGTGAAGACCACCGTGTATTATATGATAGGATGATATAGAATAGTTATTAAATTGATACCTTCCAATGACCTTTTAATATAGAAAAAGGACGAGACATGCATAGTCCTAGCAGCAGATGCTAGCTTTTGAATACCGAATGAGTTGGAAAATATATATCCCATATGCAAGGAAAGTTGATATGTCGGTACTAAGGTATGGGACATTGATAATTTCAAATTCTAATATGATGTCCTTATAACGCTTTGTAAATAAAGCCGTGATATAATGAGCACAAAATATGTTTTACACAAGTGCACGAACTTACTGTTTATATTAACGTTATTTACATCGTTATCCTTTAAAATATATACATTTAAGGAGGTAACATAAACTTTCATCGTATATTTTTGCCACACAACATATATGTACCCTGCTTGTAGTTTTTAAACTTAACAAATATAAAATGTAATGTACAGACTCATAGGGGAGGAAATGGGAACAGCCAAACATTTTTACGGTATTTTCATACGCTTCACCCTTTAAAAATACTATATTTGTCCTATTAGAATCGAAATCAAATAGTCTCGTTTTTCATGTATTCTGGTACTGAGATGACCGCTTATTGTCAAATTCGAGGTATAAGTCTAAAAATGAGGCAAAGAAGCCGTGTCTGTTAATTCTATAATTTCTAGTTCTAAATGATAATTTTATAAAACCAATTAAAAAAATTTGAATTGTTTATGGAAATAACTTCATTTGATTATAGTTATCAAAGGTTCCAATATTATAATTCAGCACGACAGGCGCGCGTTTCGTCTACATAAGACTTATCAGTTACGCTCATATCGAAATAGTTATAATGCCAAAACAAGTACAAAATTGAAGAGCAATGAGAATCCAAATTCCAATCAATTTTGCCAAATAGGGGAAATTTATAAAAATGAATTTATAATTGATATTCTTGTCAACATCGAAGTGCTGATCACTTGGCTGGTGATACCATCGGGGCCGAAACGTCCACCAGCAGTTGCATCGACCCACTGCCAGTGGTGTAAATAGTTATCAAAGGATTAAAGAAATAAATTTAATTGACAGAATCAGTTATAAAACGTTGTTTGTATGGGAATTTGTGTAAATTTGGTATCGGGATCCTACCGTTCAGCGCTGTTGTTTTTTTTTTAGTAAAATCTTTTCTGATGTTTACCATCTGGTTTTAGAGATAAGGACGGCTTTATTTAATGTCAACACGTATTGTTCTGTAAGCTCGATTTCAGAAATTGCGAACATTCTTAATAGATTTTATCATCTTATTATTTCCTTATATTTTTCAGTGTTTTTGTTGTTTATTTTATCGCTGTCATAGGGTTGAGTGCATTTTTTTTTTATAACTGTGATCATTGTATATTCGTCTAATGTTTAAGTGCATAGTTTCACTGCAAATATATATATAACCTGTCGAGCAACATAAGGCATTGTCAAGGTTTTCTTTTGTCAGATCTAAATTAAAGTTAGAGCCCTCTTAGATCTAATTTGATGGCCGTGTTTATTATATTTTCTGTTAAATTTAAAAACAGCTTTCCTGGATTTTTTTTACAAATTGAATAAACTATTACTATTGATATTGCAATCATACTACATCTCCTTTTTTATATACAGGTACATAACTATAATTTATAACTCGTTTTAAGACTTAAATTTTTTTTTACACATGTTTGGCTAACACTTTTACAAGGAAATATGTTAAAATGGTTAGTCGTACAACACCATATACTAGTACTAAATACTATGCCGAAGAGCAAATGGACAACTATATAATGACAGCTCTAGCGACACCATACCACATACAGCCATTAGCAGAGAACACACCAGACAGTATTTATTTTTATCTTGGCATTAAATTTGCTGCTAAATGTCGCAGATATTTACTTCATGAAAAACGACAATTTAATGATATTGATCTTGTAACTTTATCTACGACGAAACTACTGCTATATTTTAAAGACTTGTTAGGTTTAATTGATCAGTAATTGTGTCGTTTTATTCGAAATGTACAAATCTGCTCCGTGTTTCAACTTCTTTGTTAGTTATAGCAGCAAGAGTTGCCTGTTTTGATGTCGACGTTTTTGAAGCGAGCAAATGGATTTTTGCTGCATGCATCACATAATTGTAATCTGTTGTAAAAATAACCTTGCCTGGTCTAACCTCTATGGCGTCTATAATGGATAACAAAAGCCAAAGAGGCAATGTTATTTTTACACCATATCACCATAATGTGATTGTCCAAGCTGATAAACGGACCCACAACAATAAATGTATACCACCAACCCCATGTGAAATTGAAAAATCACCTAAAAGAAATAATCAGCAATGCCTTTCATCATAAAAATGGTAGCATACGCTAAAAATTTATTACTTTGGGATTTCATAAGGCATATTTCGTTTATAGTGACAAACAAAAAGGTAAAACATGCTACACAGAAGAACAAGTGGTCAGGTTGCGGGAGTTTCTTATCGACAAGATATTTGTTGAGTTTGGAGGTAGACTTTTCCAACAAATTGTCGGCATTCCTATGGGAACAAACTGTGCGCCTCTTCTTTCCGACCTCTTCTTATTTTCATATGGAGTTCCTCCAGACACTTGTCAAAAACAAGAGGATCAAAGAAGCCAGATTATTCAATTTCACTTTCAGATACATTGATGATGTTCTTTCTATAAACAATCCGAACTTTTCTGATTGGGTTCCATTAATGTATCCCCCAGAACTAGAGATGAAAGAAACAACAGACACGGCTTCCTCCGCCTCATTTTTAGACTTATATCTCGGATTTGACTCACACAGTCATCTCAGTACCAGAATCTATGTCAAACGAGACGATTTTAATTTTAAAATTATAAATTTCCCCCACCTTAGCAGCAATATACCAACTTCACCTGCATATGGGATATATATTTCCCAACTTATTCGATATTCAAGAGCTTGCAGCTCAGACTTTGTAAAACGTCATCAGTGTCTGAGTAGAAAGTTGATGAACCAGGGGTATGTCAAAGAACGTCTCGTCCTTTTTCTAAAAAAAAGTTCATCGGAAGGTACCAAGACCTTGTTGATAAATATTCCGTATCAACGTTGGCCATTCTTTTTTATGAAGCAATGTAATACCAACTCTTTCAATTTGTCTTTTAGTTTAGAATGTGGAATACTAGTGTAAAGAGTAGAAAAGTCAAATGGTTTAATACTATTACAAGATGAAAGAGAGTCAGATTGTATGTACTCTAAAAGATCTCATCAGTGACACTCATATCAAAATATTTATAAAGCCGAACAAGTTGTGCCAAATACGGCTAAGGTAATCTATTCCTGGGGTAAGAATATCTTTAAAAAATCATGTATGCAAACATATATTCCTGACTTGGTTCAGGCATTTTCTTATATGAAATAGTGAATTATACCTGGTTTTATAGGCGGCTTTACTCATCACTTGTATGAAAGTCGCATAAAAGTCGATTAAACTATTAGAAATACTAAGAATGTTCTTATCCCAGACATAAAATTACCGTAGTCGCGTTTGGCACATATTTTACAAATGTTGGATCCTTCAACTTTATACTTGTTTGTCTTTCTTATTATTTTGATCTGAGAGTCACTGATGAGTCTTATGTAGACAGAAACGGAGTTTGGTGTATCAAATTATAAGCCTGGTACCTTTGATAACTGTTTACTAATGCGATGAAAAGCCTGTTGCTATTTTCTAATTATAAAAACATTGCATTAAGTTTTGAATTTTCAGGACGGAAAAAGAGCAAAAAATCTGAACAACAGCATACATGAAGAATAACCTTTAAGAAAGTTTAACACCTAATCGTAAATTGTTGTATAAATTCAAGATCTCTCTGTGTGATAAATGCACTATACAAAAATAAAAACAAAAGCTTACCACTAATAAATTATAACTTACCAGGTGAGTCTCAGGGTGATTAAGCTAAGATTATACGTACCACTTTTAGTTTACTTATCCTTTGTTAAACTTAATATAATAGAATTACAAAATGATGAAAAGATAATTGCACCCTGTTATAGTTCGTTTGAATTGACCATACTAATTGCAATGCAATACGTGCACACATTATTATATTTCAATTATTTAACTACTATTTCACCTCGAAACATTGATTTCTCAATCATCAAAGATTTTCAAATTAAAGATAATATTGTGTAAAATATATTTCTATAGTTATTAATTGATTGTTAAGAAACACGGTACATCAGTATTATTTTGTGATGAGGATAATTAACAATGCCTTTGTTTTCAATTCTAGTATGACGTGCATCTTTCGCATTGTGAATAAACCCAAGCTCTTAATCCAATAAAATGTGTTTGCACATGCGTATATTGACTACTGCACAATAAGTAGTTTTATCGAATTACAACCACTTGGTCGATGGCACTGCTGGTGGTCGTTTTGTCCCCGAGGGTATCATCAGCCCAGTAGTCGGCACTTCGGTGTTGACAAGAATGTCTTTTATAAATTCATTTTTATAAATTAACTGTTTGCAAAAGTATGAATTATTCAAATTACTAAGAAATTGTTTTTATCCCAGGCAAAGATTACCTTAGTCGTACTTTGGGCACAACTTTTTAGAATTTGGTGTCCTCAATGCTCTTCAACTTTATACTTGTTTGGCTTTATAAATATTTTGATCTGAGCGTCACTGATGCGGATCATGTAGACGAAACGCGCGTAAATACAATATGGCATCTATGATGAGTTTATTTAGAACAATAACACAACTACGGGATGTAGAAGTACAGAGCCAGTTCAATTGAATGTTACACAAATAGATTTAATCGTACAAGTAATAATAAACAAAGAAAAATAAATGAACACTTTACAACATGTATACAAGATGGACTTTCCTCTGTTCAGATGAAGACAGTGCACGTCTTTCATTTAAAAGATTAAATCGAAGTTTGGCAACAGACGGCGGCACATCGGGCACAACATTATACCCACTTCCACGTTGAAGCTTCATCCCAGCGGCCAGAACGTCGTCTCGATCTATCAGACTATTAAAGCGCACAATAATCTTTCTCTTCTCTTTGTCTCCCTCTTTTCCTGGTAGCCTATGCACGGTCTGGAACAGCATTTTTTCGATGCGCTCCTTGGGTATTTCTAAAAAATTTTCAAAGAAGTGTCGGACATACACATCAGTTGCTTTAGGCATCTCGGCCAAGGGGGTTCCTCTCACACCACTTACCACCAGGTTCCATTTCTGCCCCAATACTCTAGCTTTAGTTTAGTTTTCTGTAATTAGTTTTTACTTCAGTTGCATTATGTATATCTCTTTCATATTCATTTGTTAAAATTTACTGTTTGCAATAGTGTGAATTGTTTTATATAATATGAATGTTCTTATCCTGGGCATACAAACAATGCCGTATTTGGCAAAACCTTTTCAACTTTTGATCTTCACTGCTGTACAATTTTGTATTTTTTTCGTCACTGGTGAGTCTCGTGTGGACTAGATGCGTTTTTGGCGTATTGAATTTTAAACCTGATGCTTTTTGTTATCTATTAATCATGCTTTTCTTTGTCTAATATGTTCTGCTTTTTATTTGTATTGTATTCCTGTAATATTTTGTTTTCATTTCAATGTTATATTTAACTGTGCCATTAAAGTGCGAGGTTTGGCATGCCTTAAAACCAGGTTCAACCCACCACTTTTATTCCCCTTTAAAAGTGTCCTGTACCAAGTCAGGAAGATGGCCATTGTTATAATATTGTTCGTTTCTGTGTGTGTGTTGCATTTTAACGTTGAGTCGTTTCTGTTTTCTCTTATTTTTGAGATAAGACGTGGCACGGTACTTGTCTATCCCATATTCATGTATTTGGTTTTGATGTTATATTTGTTATTCTCGTGGTGTATTGTCTGTTGCTTGGTCCGTTTCTGTCTGCTGTTGCGTTTCGGTGTTGTGTCGTTGTTCTCCTCTTATATTTAATGCGTTTCCCTCGGTTTTGGTTTGTTGCCCCGATTTTGTTTTTTGTCCATGGATTTATGAGTTTTGAACAGCGGTATACTACTTTTGCCTTTATTTAGTCTTTCTTTTTCTTCTGTTGATATTTTTTCCTCAATATCAGGAAGGAGAGTGTTATGTATGTCTTTAATACTGTCATCCGTGAGTTTAGCATGAGATTCAAGGTTTTCTACATTGTCCTTTAGTACCTTGACCTCTGTTTTCAGAAATTCAACATCCCCCTCTAATTTGAGGTGCAAACTTGCAAAGCATTCGGACACAGATTTAGATTCATACATTTTTTTTAATGTCTCATACCTTTCTTGTTCCCTGGGGTCCATGGTTATCAGTTGTCTCCGTATATTTCCGTCAAAATGTACTTTAAGTAACGATTATCGATTCTGACTCCGACCACTGACCTGACCTCTGTTTACACGAATAACGAAGTTCGGTCCACTCGAATAATATTTCCAAGATAATGTTTGTAACAATTAAAGACTTTTGTATCAGGTTTATGTCATTAAAAACTTGCTAGAGTTTTTGTGGATCATCTATTGTTTTTAGTTTACGACCTTCACATAACTCACATACATTTTTCTAACTGGTTTTTCAATAAAAAAGGCGGAGAGAAGAAAAACACCACTTCATGCAATCGCCATGCTACCGGAAGTACTACATAATTAAGATGATGATTAACATCATTACAAAAAAATAAAGTACAAATAAGTAGAGAGAAATGAAAGTGACATAAAAATGTTTTTTTCGAACCGTTTAACCCACAACAACCTGAGGTCTCCCGTTTCATGGTAATACAATTCTAATTAAGTAAATTAATTAACTAAAATACAATGGGTGTCTCTCTTCCCCAGCCCTTTATATATAAAAACAAAATATAGTTTTTATAACAAAAACAAAAAAAACAAAAACAAAAAAAAGATTATGGTGCAAATCTCTGTAAGTCTTTTCCCATTTCAAGTTTTGTAATGTTTTTAATTTTGAGGATCAGAAGTTCAACTGTTTATTATTGTTGTCCGGGGTGCCCCCTTTTTTTTCTGAAAGCAGATAATTCTGCTTTTATTTGAGAATGACATGTCTCTCAGATTGTTTAATTGTTTTTTAAAGGTGATACAGTTTTGAACAACTGTTAAGTGACATTCTATCTATATGTGGGGTTCTTTACATAAAAGTAGACAGTATGAGGAATTATAGCCATGTGCGTTTTATATGATGGACCGCTAGTAATTAAGTCTGACCACGTTTAAAACTTAATAAAAACTATTAACACCTACTAGACGAGTTCAATAAGGGTGTATATTTGGAATAAAGTTTACCTAAGTACTCTTGAAAGGCACATGTAATGTATTTCTTTAGTTTAGAGAGGGTTTTATTATTCTCCGTGTTTTTGTCTGTATCATGAGCCAAAACATCCGGTTTACGTTGCGCATGCCCACCTGAGCAATCTAATATGCAAATTAGCCATGTGCGGATGATCCAGGACATACAATTTATCAACATAGAAAAAAAAAACCGAATAATTAGAGAGAGTTTTAGAATCCACAATGTAGAATAAAAACAACCCAAAAAACAGGAACGTAGTAATAAAATACAATAATAATAAACAGAATGTTACTGTGAGTGTTCCAATGCAATTTGTTTAAATATTTTTTTGTTTAAATCAGTTAAAAGTTATTTATTTGACATGAGAAGGTCTGCTTTATTTTTTTGTATTGCTCTGAATATGTTGATTGACTGTATAATTTTAGATCATTCATCTGTTACAATTGTAAGTGATATAAAATATGGGTAGTTTGAAAATTGGTTGCATAAATTGTAGAGGCCTGTCTTCTGATAAAATTAAAAGAAGAGATATATTTAGTAAATGTAGAGAAAATTATGATATGGTCTTCTTGGTAGATACTCACTGTAAAAAAGAACTTGAAAAGTATTTGGCAGGCAGAATGGGGTTATAAAATAATATTTGGGTCGCATACCACGAGCAGTAGAGGCGTGGTTATCTTGTTTCGAAGCACTTTTTCTTTTGAAATTTTTGGTCAGAAAGTGGATCAAAACGGGAACTATGCAATTCTAGATATAAAAATTTTCAATCATAGAATGACAATAGCAGTGGTATATGGACCCAATGAGGACAAACCAGCTTTTTATGAAATACTCCAAAGAGATATTGAAAATTTTGGTAATACTTTAGTAATAGTGGGGGGTGATTGGAATTTACCACAAAATTATGATATGGATACTTTAAACTATTTGCATAAAAATAATCCTAAAGCTCAAAAAAAGGTTAATGAAATGATGTCAGAAATAGATCTGGTTGATGTTTTTAGGGAATTATACCCAGAGAAAAAGATGTTTTCCTGGAGAGGACCTAACAAGAAGCAGGCAAGACTGGACTACTTCCTTGTCTCATCTGATTTTCAACCACTGATAACCTCGTGTGATATTGGTGTTGCATATAGGTCTGATCACTCACCCATATCTCTGTCCATTCAATTTAATACCAATGAAAAAGGCAAAGGGACGTGGAAATTTAACAATGCTTTATTATACGACAAAGAATTTATTACTAATACTAAAACTTGTATTGCTGATTGTATTGATCAATATAAAATAGTTGATTCTGAAAATAGGGAAGAAATAGAATTTTCCATTTCCGACCAACTGTTTTGGGAAACTTTAAAACTGATGATACGAGGAAAAACAATTTCTTATTCATCTTTTAAAAAGAAGGAACGCAGTAGGGAAGAACAAGAACTAGAAAGTCAATTGAACAATTTGAACAATAATGAAAATATCAATGATAAAAGGGAAGAAATTACACGTATTGAACTTCAGTTAAGGTCGTTAAGAGAATCTAGAATAAAAGGGGCAATAATGAGAGCAAAAGCTAAATGGCAAATTGAAGGGGAGAGAAGTACAAAATATTTCTGTAATCTAGAGAAAAGAAATTATATTGACAAAGTAATACAAAAATTAACTTTAGATAATGGTGAATGCATCACTGATCAAGCAAAAATTCGTGCGGAACAAAAGTTATATTATGAGAATCTATATTCATCTAAGAAAACACTTATAAATAATACACACAGAGCTAATTTCTTTTCTCTTGAAAACCCATTTATCAAAATTCTTTCTGATGAAAAAAATATTAATTTAGAGGGGGAACTAAAAAGCTCAGAAATTCATAATGCATTAAAAAATATGAAAAATGGAAAATCTCCTGGTCTGGATGGTTTTACAACTGAGTTTTATAAAAAAAATTTGGCACGACATTAATCCTTTCCTACTGCGTTCTTTCAAAGAATCATTTCAAGAAGGTAAATTATCAATTTCACAAACACAAGGTGTTATCACCTGTCTACCCAAAGATGGTAAACCAAAACATTTTCTAAAAATTTGGCGACCTATTTCACTGCTTAATGTAGACTATAAAATAGTATCAACATGTATTGCAAATAGAATTAAAAAAGTCCTTGATCACCTGATTAGTGAAACTCAAACTGGCTTTATGAAAGGCAGATATATTGGTGAGTGTACAAGACTTATATATGACCTCTTGAAAAAAGTAGATGACGAAGATATTCCTGGCTTGCTTGTCTTGTTGGACTTTGAAAAAGCCTTCGACTCTCTTGAGTGGAACTTTATATGTGAAACCTTGAAATTTCTAGGTTTTGGGGACACAATAGTGAAGTGGTTCACAACCCTTTACTATAATTCAAAAAGCTGCATTCAAAATAATGGTTATCTATCTGATTTTTTTGTAATAGAGAGGGGGTACGACAAGGGGATCCATTGTCTCCCTATCTTTTTATTTTATGTTTGGAACTGCTTAGTGCATCAATAAAATATGACAACAACATAAATGGTATAAAGATTAAGAATTCTGAATTTTTACTCAGTCAGTATGCTGATGATTCGACTTTGATCCTGGATGATAGTGAAGAATCTCTCAACAGTGCTCTAGATAAGATAGACTTGTTTTACTCATGCTCTGGTTTGAAGGCTAATTTTGAAAAAACCCAAGTAATATGGATTGGGGCAAAAAGGGGCTATGGTGAGGAGCTAAACACAAATAAAACAATAATATGGAACCATTCAGGAAATTTCAAACTCCTAGGCATTCAATATTGTTTGTCAAAAGTTGATATATGTGTTGATAATTATTTAGAAAAAATTTAAAAAGTTAAAAATCTTTTAAGTGACTGGTCATTTAGAAATATTACTATTTATGGGAAAATTGTAGTTGTGAAAACTCTCGCCCTACCAATTCTAATTCAATGTTTTACTGTTTTACCAGATCCATCCCCAGATATATTAAAGCAGTTACAATCTATGCTATACAGATTTGTGTGGGATGGTTAAGGGGACAAAATTAAAAGAAATATACTTATCTCAAATTACGAGGATGGTGGTGTAAAAATGCCACATATTGAATCATTTATAAAATCACTTAAGTTATCCTGGGTTAAAAAAGTTTTAGACCCGAAAAATTATTCCTCATGGAAGGTTCTATTGGCAAATCACCTTGAAATGAATGGTGGTGAAAATATGTGGCATTTATCAAAATCAGCACTCAATGAAATTATAAAAGAACTTAACCCTTTTTGGCAAAATGTAATTTCATCATGGACCTCATTGTGTGAACCTCTGACCACAGCCCCAAGTGATATTTTGTCTCAACCATTGTTTTTAAATGAAAATATTATGATTGATGGAAAAACAGCTTTTTACAAAAAATGGATACAGAATAATGTATTTTTCATAAATGATCTCATTAAGGAAAATGGAGAATTTTACAATTATGATGAATTTATAAGAAATTATAATATAAAAACAACTTTCTTAGATTTCTATGGACTAATCTTAGCACTGCCAAAGGAATGGAAGAATGTTATTCATTCTCAAGTATTTATCAAACTAAATACTGTCAGTCACAAAAATGTTACCGCCATAAAAACAGTTGATAAAGTATCAAAACATTTTTATAAATTTTTTCTAGATAAAATAAAGGAAACCCCATCACGCATACAAGAGAAATGGAAAATGAAATTGAGAATAGATATTGTGGCCGAAGAATGGAATTATTTTTTTAGTCTTCCTTTACTTATAACTGAAGATCCCACTTTAAGGGCATTTCAATACAGATTACTCCATAGAATTCTAGGAACAAATACTTTACTTATGAAGTGTAAATATAGTGAAACAGAACTGTGCACTTTTTGTACCGAAACTAAAGAAACATACATACACCTCTTTTTTGAATGTAGTTATGTTCAAACATTCTGGCTTAATTTTTTTCAAAAGTTAGAAGATGTATGTAATGTAAGCTTTCTCCCAACCTTATCAAGTATAATCTTGGGTGTTAAACATCATCTATTTAAAGATATTCTTAATACATGTATTCTGATATTGAAAAGATATGTTTATTTATGTAGAGTTAGATTTACAGTCCCATCTGTTGCTGAAGCAATTGAATGGCTTAAATATTATTATAGGGTTGACATGGTCTCTATGAATTTGTGCTCTACCAGTAAAGCAATAAGATTAAAAGAAAAATGGTCAAGCATTGATAATATTATTAAGAAATAGAGCTCAATGCAGATGTACTCTGTAATCTATTACTGACTTTGTATTTTATAATTTGTAACAAGTATGGTTAACTATATGTTTAGGATTTATAGCAGAATAATTGGTTTGTGCATCTTTATTTGTAGATGAGATTTGAAAGTGATATGAAAATAATAAAATATATTAGCTTTTGAATACCGAATGAGTTGGAAAATATATATCCCATATGCAAGGGAAGTTGATATGTCAGTACTAAGGTATGGGACATTGATAATTTCAAATTCTAATATGACGTCCTTATTACGCTTTGTAAATAAAGCCGTGATATAATGAGCACAAAATATGTTTTACACAAGTGCACGAACTTACTGTTTATATTAACGTTATTTACATCGTTATCCTTTAAAATATATACATTTAAGGAGGTAACATAAACTTCCATTGTATATTTTTGCCACACAACATATATGTACCCTGCTTGTAGTTTTTAAACTTATCAAATATGAAATGTAATGTACAGACTCATCGGGGAGGAAATGGGAACAGCCAAACATTTTTACGGTATTTTCGTACGCTTCACCCTTAAAAATACTATATTTGTCCTATTAGAATCGAAATCAAATAGTCTCGTTTTTCATGTATTCTGGTACTGAGATGACCGCTTATTGTCAAATTCGAGGTATAAGTCTAAAAATGAGGCAACGAAGCCGTGTCTGTTAATTCTATAATTTCTAGTTCTAAATGATAATTTTATATAACAAAAAAAAAATGATTAACATCATTACATAGAATCTATATGTGAAGACCACCGTGTATTATATGATAGGATGTTATAGAATAGTTATTAAATTGGTACCTTCCAATGACCTTTTAATTTAGAAAAAGGACGAGACATGCATAGTCCGAGCAGCAGATGCTAGCTTTTGAATACCGAATGAGTTGGAAAATATATATCCCATATGCAAGGGAAGTTGATATGTCGGTACTAAGGTATGGGACATTGATAATTTCAAATTCTAATATGACGTCCTTATTACGCTTTGTAAATAAAGCCGTGATATAATGAGCACAAAATATGTTTTACACAAGTGCACGAACTTACTGTTTATATTAACGTTATTTACATCGTTATCCTTTAAAATATATACATGTAAGGAGGTAACATAAACTTTCATTGTATATTTTTGCCACACAACATATATGTACCCTGCTTGTAGTTTTTAAACTTATCAAATATGAAATGTAATGTACAGACTCATAGGGGAGGAAATGGGAACAGCCAAACATTTTTACGGTATTTTCGTACGCTTCACCCTTTAAAAATACTATATTTGTCCTATTAGAATCGAAATCAAATAGTCTCGTTTTTCATGTATTCTGGTACTGAGATGACCGCTTATTGTCAAATTCGAGGTATAAGTCTAAAAATGAGGCAACGAAGCCGTGTCTGTTAATTGTATAATTTCTAGTTTTAAATGATAATTTTATAAAACCAATTAAAAAAAATTGAGTTGTTCATGGAAATAACTTCATTTGATTATAGTTATCAAAGGTTCCAAGATTATAATTCAGCACGACAGGCGCGCGTTTCGTCTACATAAGACTTATCAGTTACGCTCATATCGAAATAGTTATAATGCCAAAACAAGTACAAAATTGAGGAGCAATGAGGATCCAAATTCCAATCAATTTTGCCAAATAGGGGAAATTTATAAAAATGAATTTATAATTGATATTCTTGTCAACATCGAAGTGCTGACCACTTGGCTGGTGATACCATCGGGGCCGAAACGTCCACCAGCAGTTGCATCGACCCACTGCCAGTGGTGTAAATAGTTATCAAAGGATTATACTTATGTACCCTATGGTATTTTAAAGTAATAAATTTAATTGACAGAATCAGTTATAAAACGTTGTTTGTATGGGAATTTGTGTAAATTTGGTATCGGGATCCTACCGTTCAGCGCTGTTTTTTTTTTTTTAGTAAAATCTTTTCTGATGTTTACCATCTGGTTTTAGAGATAAGGACGGCTTTATTTAATGTCAACACGTATTGTTCTGTAAGCTCGATTTCAGAAATTGCGAACATTCTTAATAGATTTTATCATCTTATTATTTCCTTATATTTTTCAGTGTTTTTGTTGTTTATTTTATCGCTGTCATTGGGTTGGGTGCATTTTTTTTATAACTGTGATCATTGTATATTCGTCTAATGTTTAAGTGCATAGTTTCACTGCAAATATATATATAACCTGTCGAGCAACATAAGGCATTGTCAAGGTTTTCTTTTGTCAGATCTAAATTAAAGTGTGAGCCCTCTTAGATCTAATTTGATGGCCGTGTTTATTATATTTTCTGTTAACAGCTTTCCTGGATTTTTTTACAAATTGAATAAACTATTACTATTGATATGGCAATCATATTACATCTCCTTTTTTATATACAGGTATATAACTATAATTTATAACTTATTTTAAGACTTAAATTTTTTTTTACACATGTTTGGCTAACACTTTTACAAGGAAATATGTTAAAATGGTTAGTCGTACAACACCATATACTAGTACTAAATACTATGCCGAAGAGCAAATGGACAACTATATAATGACAGCTCTAGCGACACCATACCACATACAGCCATTAGCAGAGAACACACCAGACAGTATTTATTTTTATCTTGGCATTAAATTTGCTGCTAAATGTCGCAGATATTTACTTCATGAAAAACGACAATTTAATGATATTGATCTTGTAACTTTATCTACGACGAAACTACTGCTATATTTTAAAGAATTGTTAGGTTTAATTGATCAGTAATTGTGTCGTTTTATTCGAAATGTACAAATCTGCTCCGTGTTTCAACTTCTTTGTTAGTTATAGCAGCAAGAATTGCCTGTTTTGATGTCGACGTTTTTGAAGCGAGCAAATGGATTTTTGCTGCATGCATCACATAATTGTAATCTGTTGTAAAAATAACCTTGCCTGGTCTAACCTCTATGGCGTCTATAATGGATAACAAAAGCCAAAGAGGCAATGTTATTTTTACACCATATCACCATAATGTGATTGTCCAAGCTGATAAACGCACCCACAACAATAAATGATCGGATTGCTTACGAATAAGTATAGATTCTTAAAAATTCTAAAGAACTTCGAGACAATTTTAAATCTCGATCTTTTTCTGAAATTAGTTCCATCAAAACTTTAGATTTTTCAACCCTGTATACCACCAACCCCATGTGAAATTGAAAAATCGCCTAAAAGAAATAATCAACAATGCCTTTCATCATAAAAATGGTAGCATACGCTAAAAATTTATTACTTTGGGATTTCATAAGGCATATTTCGTTTATAGTGACAAACAAAAAGGTAAAACATGCTACACAGAAGAACAAGTGGTCAGTTTGCGGGAGTTTCTTATCGACAAGATATTTGTTGAGTTTGGAGGTAGACTTTTCCAACAAATTGTCGGCATTCCTATGGGAACAAACTGTGCGCCTCTTCTTTCCGACCTCTTCTTATTTTCATATGGAGTTCCTCCAGACACTTGTCAAAAACAAGAGGATCAAAGAAGCCAGATTATTCAATTTCACTTTCAGATACATTGATGATGTTCTTTCTATAAACAATCCGAACTTTTCTGATTGGGTTCCATTAATGTATCCCCCAGAACTAGAGATTAAAGAAACAACAGACACGGCTTCCTCCGCCTCATGTTTAGACTTATATCTCGGATTTGACTCACACAGTCATCTCAGTACCAGAATCTATGTCAAACGAGACGATTTTAATTTTAAAATTATAAATTTCCCCCACCTTAGCAGCAATATACCAACTTCACCTGCATATGGGATATATATTTCCCAACTTATTCGATATTCAAGAGCTTGCAGCTCAGACTTTGTAAAACGTCATCAGTGTCTGAGTAGAAAGTTGATGAACCAGGGGTATGTCAAAGAGCGTCTCGTCCTTTTTCTAAAAAAAAGTTCATCGGAAGGTACCAAGACCTTGTTGATAAATATTCCGTATCAACTTAACAAATAATACACGATGGTCTTGATGTATAGGTTCTGCATACTGATGTTGTTTATCATCTTAACAACGTGTTTTATAGTTCTTTCATTTGTCTTTGTTCTATTATTAATATTACTTTTATTGTTGAATGGGTTTATGTGATATCCGTTTGACGTGGCTCGGTACTTATACATCTCGTCAATGTGTTTCTATTGTCTTTCATTTTTTGGTGGTGTGTTTTGTATATGCAACTTTTTGTATTTCTTTGATTCTTATAACGTCACACTTTACTTTAAAAGATGCCGTCAGTATGATATTGTTCTATTATATGTCATTATGATAGTTTTCTATAAAAATTACAATATACGTTGAACCATAAACGTCAAAATCATTCAATCGCGTAGTGGAATTAACTATTTGTGGATTCTTATAAGTTCTATATATAACTTTTGGACTAGTTTAAATCTCTCTATTTCTGAAAGTTATTCTTACATACTTTTGATTTTTTAACCCTGTATGCTAACATTACCTATGTGAATTGTAAAATTGTTTGTGTGCACAATGAACGACAAATCTGTGTGACGTATACAATTTTCTGACGTCAGACACACAATGTGTTTGTAGATAGTATATGTTTTTGTGTTCTGTTAAATTGTTCCTTTTAAAATTGTTATACGATGATGACTGATGTACCCATAATTTGTTTACTATTTTATTTATTGTGTCTGTTTAGTTAACGCATCAATGTAAATATAACGGAATTTAATGAGACTGTCATCAAAGTGAGAGGGTTAAAAAAAAATATAAAACCAGGTTTAATCCACCATTTTCTACCTTTGAAAATGCCTGTACCAAGTCGGGAATATGACAGTTCTTGTCCATTCGTTTTTGATGCGTTTTGTTATTTGATTTTGCCATGTGATTATGGACTTTCCGAATTGATTTTTCTCTAAGTTCAGTATTTTTGTGATTTTACTTCCTACAGTACTGATTTTTGCAGAACTTTTACAGTTCTGATTTTTACAGTGCTGTTGTATTGTTCACTTTTCAGTATAAATATTTCACTATTGTTTACGCACATGATGAAGTTCTTCTTTTTCAGTATTTTTTTTAATGTTAATACCACATTCAATCAATGTTTCCATAATAATTAAGATTTTTTATCTAAAAATATGCTTTGGTTAGATTTATTGCAATCGTGATAGATAGAGCTTAATGTAAACAATATTTTATTTAGAAACAGATAAATAAATACGTACTTAAATACAATACATGAATTGAAAAACAAGTGACAAGTCCATGTATTGAATTTATGTACGTATTTATTGTTATGGGTGGAGCTTGTGTAATATGACCTTATTTCCAGAATATAGTTTATGAATATAAATTCCATTTAAAGTCTGGGTGGCCTATACTAGTTATCATAGTCCTGAATCTGGTCCAATAACAGATGCACATTGATATAAATAACATTCATTTAATTTTTGGTTTATCACGATACATGTACGATTATATTGAACGAACGACCATTATCATGTTTATGGTGCATTAACATTTAGAAATTATATGAATTATGTTGACGATTGCATTTTTTCTTAATTACAACGAAATTACAACAATGAATAAAACATGATTTAAGGACAATAACCCCTATGATGCTAATCATCCATGATTGTAGTAATTTCTCCCTTTATGTTGTAGTTTTACGTAAAGTAACGTGACATTTTTATATTTTTTGTATTTTGTTATACTTAAATTGCAAAAAATCTTACAAATTTCCATTGAAAAGTTCGGTTAATCGACATATTTAAGATCTAGTTATGGCAGTTTCTTGCTAATTGTAGTTTAGTTTTCAGGAAAATGGGAATCACGTTTATGTATTCATTTTTTTGTTTTTTGATGAAGGCAATTTTAATGAAAATATTATTTTATGCTGTCAAAACCATCAGTATGCAAAGTCTCTTTTCAATATACATGATTTATATCTATTATTAAACTATTTATCTAAATTAATGACGTTAAGGAAAGATTTTTTCCTAATTTTTTTTGGATTTTTTTGGATTTTTGTTATAAGAGTTGGAGAAGGTACTGGGTAGTTTTGCAATATTTTTCAAACAGTTTTTATTCTTTAATCTATTTAGGAGGCTCATGCCTATTCGAAGTTTCTATCAGAAGTGCCGTATTTTTGTTATTTTATTCTTTACAGAAAGTGAATCAAATTGGTCGAAATTTTTACTTTAAAACAGGTATGTAAAAGGGAAATGATAGGGAAAATAGAGGTGTTGACATATTTTTATCGAAATATAAAAAAAAAGTTGTATGACACTTGGTCCAAAACGCTAATATAAAAAGTTGATATATAGCTCCAAAGAAGGAACAAATAAAAAAACATAGGTCACCGATAAGGAAAAGAAATGTTTTGCCCAAATTTTGGCGGGAAAATGGTGAAAATGAGTGAAATGTCATCTTGAGCCTTTTACAGATACACATTATAACGAAAATTTTCTTTTAGTGACATAACTACAATGATTGAACATTTCTAATCAATCAGACTAGTTAAAAAAATAATATCGAATTTACGACAAATAGTTTCGTGTGCATTGTAATTCATGCGTGAAATTATGCTCAGTCGAATAGTCCCAATCAACCTTAAGGGAAGTTTTCTGTCCTTCTGTGCTTAATTTTCAGTTATCTCCACCTTGACATACGTTTTTACCAAAAGATAGATTATAACGAACACATTTTTTTTTCAAAACAGAACGAAATCCGATTAAAAAGTGATATGTGTGTTGCTTACCATGTCATTCTTTTTTTTTAATGTAAAACCCCAAAGACATTGCTTCCATTTCAGAAGTATTCAACCTTTTGTCGTATTTGGACAGTTAAACATATAGACTAAATGTATTTGTACCATACATTTATTATTTTATAATACATAACGCTTTGATTTTTAAATGAATGTCCAATAATAAGAGTCATTAAAAGGTAAATATTTTAATCTATTAATTTTTGGTCAATACCAAAATGGGATATGCATGTTATAATAAACATGGTTACTAAGTTTTAACTTAAATTGACCATGACTTCACAACGAATACCTTAAAATGAAACTTTGCCACGAATATATTAAAAAAAAAGTATCGTATACGTGGTAACCAGACACATCATTATGTCCTACGATTACTTTTGCTTCAAATTAACTGTAGTGTTCTTGTTTTGTAATCACTGTCGCATAACGAATTTTATCTTAAAGGGCTTCGGTTGCATCACCAGACCGGGATTCAGGTCATCTAACCCAAACTCAGCAATAATTTCATTATCTGGTTTTTCGATTGAAGCCGTTTGCAACAAGGTTGCAAGAAAGAGGAACATTCTTGATCTGGCAAATACCTCACCAATACAGGATCTTTTTCCCACACCAAACGGCATCAAACTACAAAACATAAACAATTGTCTAAAGATTTTCTAACCAAGATTGAATATATAACAGAAGGAACGAATTCGTTACTTTTAACGCGTGTCTCTGTAAGGAATGTTCGTGCATGTGTTTACGCTGTATTTCTGTCACGTAGTGATGTCATTTTAGTAATAATTGTTTTACATTGTCAAAAAGCGGGAGATTTGGCTAGTCATTAAATAACGTTCAAAACACAAGTTTTCTTAAAATGTCCTGTACCAAATTAGGAATATGGCAGATGCTATCAAATATGGTGTGTATATGTATGTTTGCGTTTGTTTTTGTTTCACTTCAGTGTTCTTATTGTTCCTTTGTTTCCTCTTATAGTTTTTCCTATGTTTTAGTTTGTAACCCGGATGTGTTTTTCTCAATTAATTTGTGACTTTTTTGAACACCGGTATACTACTGTTGCATTATTTAACATTTAAAGAATAGTTTGGTAAGAAATGTTTCATGTCTGTAATTATTTAAAATTGCGAAGAATTGTTTAAAAAATGCAAAACAACTGCTCGTTAAATTCTTGCAGCTATTCAACCTTACCATAGAATGAGTTACGTATAATGGATTGCACTCTATCTTAAACTAATTCAATATTGTCGTTAAAAAGCTGTTTTGCAGATCAGACGAATACCAATGTATATGTTTTACTTTAGCTGTACGGTTGTATTTTGAACTTTAACCACGTTTAAAAAAACAAGTTTTTCCCACCTTTGTCTACATAAGTAATGCCTGTAATAAGTCAGGAACATGACAGTTGGTTTTTTATTCATTTGATGTTTTTGAGCTTTGTTTGTAGGACTTTCCATTTTGAGATTTTCCTGGAGTTTGGTATTTTAAGTTTTATTGTTTGCATTTAGAACGGTGATGTTCTCATTTCTTTCAAATAGAATCGTTGAAATCAATAAAAAAAATCAAGCAAAGTTATTGAGGAAAATCGTTATTAAACATTAAAAAAGTATATTGGTGCCGCTTTTGACGTATATTCTTTACAGTAGCAGACTTGTTTTTGTACATTCTTAATTGGTTGTTTGTCTGGTGGTTTAAATGCTTCACATTTGTCAGATTGTTGGTTTTGGGATATGGTGCTATGAGTGTAAAAAACATGCAAACTTAATTCAAATATTTCCCAAATTAAGTATAATTTGCCTTTCGTTGTAATCTTAATATAATCTTTTATGAGCTGTCAAAATGATAATTATTATTATTTACATGATCAAGCAAAGTTTAGTTGAAAAAAAACATTACTCAGTTGTAAAACTTGTGTCGGATCTATTTGTCTTTTTGAATAATAAAATATGTTTAAAAATGTGTTTTTACAAAATACTGATAACAAATTCATGGTCAACCAGTTGTGAATATCAGTAACAGACGATGTTCAGGAGAGCATCAGGACTCATTTACACTTCAGTCTACGTTTGGTCAATTTGCTTGTTCGTTGTTTTAACGGTATTTCAATACGTCTGTTTTTATTTTGTAAACACCTCTTTTAACATGAATTGCATTAAACAAAATCCAGAAACAATGTGTACCTTAGATTACAAACTATACCTTTTCCGGATCGGTTCTGTTGCTGGAACCAAGTTACCAGATTTGTCTAGAAATCGATCAGGAACAAACATATATGGATGTTCAAAATCTTTATTATAACGATGAGCAGTCCAAAGGTTTGGGATTATCTAATAATAGATATAAAACAAGAGAATAGTAAAATTTTATCAATAAATTCAGAACCAAAGCATTGTCAACTGAGCTGATGATATCTATGTTGAGTAATAGCTCATCGAAGTGGCATCGACCAAGTTCTAAATAGTGATAAATTATATTCTGAAAATTTTGTCAGATTAATTATGTTGTATGTGTCCTAAGACAACCTCCTTAATCAGACATGAAAAGGTAGAGCTGGATAACATTGATTTTGTTAAGGACTGTGACCTTTTTTTAAATTGTGTTATCTTTACTATAATCTTAGTATCACTGCTTCACAGTATGTGTCATTTCAGGTTGAAACAACATTTCGTCACATTTATCAATATCAGTATAAATGTTAACTATCCAAAATATTAATAATGACCACTCTTCACCAAAACCAAATTGTCATTATACTGCAGTTACGTTATGTATGGTCTTAAAAATGTAAATTAATTCATGTTAGATTAAGATGTCATGTGGTTTTAAATTATTCAACAACATGATCATTGTGCAAGCTTCTATCAAAATGAGCAAAGAGCAGCGTGGAATAACATCTTATTTGTATTGCTATATTTATTTTTTATTATTTTTTTAAATATATGTAATGGTGATTCTTTAGCATTCAAATTCCTAATTTGTTTAATCTGAGTTTTTAACACTGTCAGTATATCAACTTAAAGGGAAATAACTCTTTAAAATTTTGCTTACAGTTGTTCCTTTCTGTATATTGTAACCATTTATTTCACAATCATCTGCAGTAAAATGAAATACTGATAATGGGACGTGTGATATATATCGCAATGTTTCTAATAGAACAGATTCGATTAACGGACAATTTTCTCTGTCACGAAGAGTTGGTTTTCTGTCAGATCCTATGACATTGTCAACTTCTGTCTGTAGTAACTTTTGAAGTTCCGGTCGTGTTGCAAGGATGTGAACAAGTGAAAGAAGTGTGCCTCTTGTTGTATTATACCCTACAAAGAATAAGTGTATATCAATCTAAAATATTTTTTTTTTTTAAATAAAAGGAGTCATTTGTGATATATGATTAAAATAAAACACTTTTCATTCGCTTGGATCCATTTCCGGTGTCATTTATGACCAAGGATCTACAAATGTTTTCTTTCAGATTCACTAACGGCATCTAGTACCCCTTTAGGCTCGACGAGTGCAACACATGGATAATTTTATTCACACTACTGATACCAAATTTTATTTAGATTAGTAATGTATTGTCAGAGAAAATTATCATAATTTTGATTTCAAGTTGAGTTCAGTTTGAACATATGTATGACACCGTTGTCGTTATTGACATCTAGTACAAAATTGGAAAGCATTGAGGACCATATTTCCATTTGTAGTGTTAGTGAAGTAAATATGAAAACTAAACGTTATAAATGTCAGGCGTCTGACGAAATTTGTAAATAGACAAATCAGAATCAACACGGGCTTCTTGTGGTCATGCACATGTCTATCGTTCATTTAAATGAAATTTTACCTCTTGTATTTTCATATGAGTTGGCGATAAGAAGTGTAAATTGACATTGTACGGAAGGCATAAATATGTCTAAAAAGGCAATGAGAATTAAATTATCTTATAATTATCATAAAACTAGACAACAATATTCACATTGCATGTATGTTTTATTAGAATTCGTAATTTGTATTTGCTGACAACAATCTTAATGCAATTCAGTGTCATATTCTATTCCCGCATAAATAGAACAGATATGATTGCACTTGGTATCTGTGACAATGTAAAATTAATGCGCTGAGAAAAAATGAAATTGGTAATATAACTCTTAGTTTTATGGTGGAAGGTTAGAAATTGTATTATAAAATTGAATGCTTCTTTTTATAGTTGTTATAGGGTTGCTAAATCGTTGAACGTGTGCATATTTCATATATGAAGTGTTTCTGAGCTTCATACAAAGGTATTTCTGTCAATGCTTTTATATCCTAATAAATCATAAAAAGAAGCATTCAATTCTTAAATAGATATGACTATATGAATAAACAATGAAGTTGTTAATTTGCCTGATATAGACAAGTAAAATGATATCAGTTGGAAAGCAAGTCATTTGAAACGTCCGTTTTCGTCAAGTTCTATCAGCAGCAATAGAGACGGGAATTAATGAGGTGGCGCTACAGTCGTCCGTAACGTCAAAAAATCAATCAGTTAAAGGATTGACGTTTTAAGTATTTTTTTTTCAATTTTTCACGCTATTATTACAATTGAATTTTAAAATGTGTAGGTTTTTCTACCAATTTGTAAAATTCAGACCTTTGTTTTCCCTGATATGCAAAACAACCTTGTTTGGTGGGAAAAAATAGTTAAAATAAATACCTGCTGAAACTACATTCAACATAGTTGCTTTTACATTCACTACTTTCAGTCGTGGCCTTCCTTCTTTATCTGTCTTTGTTACTTCCTCCATCATGTTCTGATACACACCCTTATGTTCTGGATTGTCTTCCTAAAGGTAAAACGTTCTTAGCATAAATATAACTTCCTTTTATAATATTAAGGTATATTTTTGATTAACTTCTATTATGTTCTTTTTAGTTGTGATACTAATATATACGAATCACCTCTATGCAAATGCTTGTGCCAAATTTGTATGTTTACAAAACTGACAACGAATAGTGTTCGAGTTTTCTTGGTTATTTGTGCTTGCGTTGTGAAACTAAACGCAATGTTATACAGTGCTATAATCACCACAGAGTCGTCTGTGTCGATGTTAAGTGAGCTATCAATCCAAGAAGGTACCTACATCTCAGAGAGAAAACAATTGGTAGCGATTATTCAAATGATAAATGATTTGTAGATTTCATTTTCCATGAATCGTGTTATTTTCCTTATTCGAATGTAAATTTATAAGAGTTTAAAGGGGCACTAACTGCCATATTCATGTTCACAGATTTGACTCAAATTCTCATATTTTATTTATTAACCATGTAAAACATTTTCCCAAACTAACAAAAGTATAAAATAATCAATTTACAGGACATGGTCTCAATAAGATGTAGCTTTGTTTCGTGTGAATTTTAGCCAAGACGCCATCTAATTAAGGTTCATCATAACCTTTTGGCTAAAATGACCGTATTTACACCCCAAATTTTACTCTGAGTACATACTAACCTATACACCTGCAACAGTTTTAAGGGATGGCAGGAACTAGATATATAAATTTTAAATGCATTTTATGTTTCAGAAAATTATAAACTTTTCTAGATTTTACTATCCATTTTTTTCGTTCTTGCAGAAGGTGCAAAAATTTACTTAGTAGTGAACACGATTGAGAAGCTCCCCTCATATAATCAATGTTGTGAGTAGTATTGATTTAAATGGACAATAAATGGACAATAGACACCTGTAAACAATAGGTGATTTAACCGGATTAAACTGTGTAACTGAGTGGACCGTATCAAATGAAACTCGGGTGTTTGTTTATTTTTTTATCTTCTGCAGACTGAAAAAAAATTTACATCAAAATCCAGGTAAGTTTTCAATTTTCTGAAACGTATACTTCATATAACTTTTATATATCTTGTTTCTGCCATGCCTTAAAACTTTCCTAGATGTACCAGTTTCTCTGTACTCATAGTAATTTTTGAGGTGTAAACACGGCCACATTTTTCAATTCCTTATGATGAACCTTAACTATCGAGTTGACCTTCTATTACCATATTAGCGATGTAAACATAAACATATATATATAAATAAATAAAGCAACGCATTCACTTGGAATTTTATAGGTCTGTTAAATTTTGAATTATAGATAAACAATTTATGTTTATCGTCGTTTTTACCAATATAAGAATTATGTTTTTAGGATAAAATCAGATAATCATTTGTTTACCTTTGTTTAACTCTCAATGTTGACATTCTTTTCCTTTAAATAACCGTACACGGTCTCTTTGTACAGGATTTAATTGCAGTTCACATGAATACGGATTTAATGAGGACGACTTATTCACTTGCAAGTGAATAAGTCATTATCGATGTTAATTAGTTTAATTTGACAAAAGTATACCACTTTAGTTGATAAAAGCAAATTATTTTTTCACATTCATTAATGATTGAAGAAAAAATTCATACTTTAGATCTTTTTAATACATCTCGTTGCTAGTGTCCCTTTAACAGTTGTGATTATTTTTGGTTCCTTTCATATTTGTAAAACAACGGATACTTGTGTATTTATTTGATTGAAGACATTACATACACAGACAAAACCAATATTTTGTAAAGCTTTTATCTGTTACAATGCAATGATGTATAGATTATGGAAAGCTTAAATAACTATAAAGAAAAAAGTAAAATAAAAAACCTACTGAACTCCGCGGAAAATCCAAAACAGAAAACTCCTAATCTTATGGAAAAATCAAAAGCTCGAACACATCAAACGAATTGATAACAAATGTCCTTTCCTGACATGGTTCAGACATTTTCTTGATGAAAATGGTAGATTGAACCTGGTTTTATAGCTAGTCAAACCTCTAACTTGTATGACAGTTGCATCAAAATTTGAATTTACATAGAATATATAGTTACCGCTATCTTTGCAAGTAAATTCATCATCTCGTTCTTCTGATCTTCGAATTCTTTTAACATTTTTGAATGCTTCAACGGAAAAAATCGAAGGAATGGAAACAATCCAAACAAAAAATCCATGCCTAAATTACTGAGCATATTAAAATTGTAGTCCATTTCTCGTAGGATTTTTTTCAGTTTACTACCGCTTCCAAAACTTCGACCTACGATCTATAAAGATATACATATATATATGTTATAGTTTGACATTGATGGTATTCATAAAAAAAAATATTTCATATTCATAACATCCCAAGTTGTATCTCGGTACACCGGTGCATTTGGCGAGGGGTTGAAAATGTGCTAATAGTGCTAAATATATGGTTAATTTAGCGGATCCGTATCGGATATTCTATGCAGGTTCAATTGTTTTTCCTGATTTTTTATTATCGAATGACAAAATGTTTTACAGTGCTGTTTTTGTATGTACATTTATCTCGATTGTTGGTACATTGTAATCTGTTATAACCGAACGCCGTTTACAGTTTAGTGTGTTTTTTTTCTTTCTAAATTTGACAGGGGATTGCATAAGTCATGAGTTTGTATATGACCGGGCTAACTAGTCTGAAAGCAGTACGGTACGGTGACTTATAGCTTCAACTGTTTGACTAATTGATAAATATATTAGTATGTGTTCCAATATAATATTTTTACTGGACCGAATCACTATTGTCCTAAAAATAAAAAGACCTGGCATAATAGAATAGAAAAACTTTAGATTTGGGCTTAAAAAATCAAAGATTGCCATGCATATATTGCTTTTTGAATGCCCTTTTGTATAATTTGAATTATATTTGAACGCCCATTTGATGTATCTGATAAGACATTAAAATCAAAACCAAGGAGTCAACAAAGACTCACAAAACCGAAGGACATTTACATCAACAGTTATAAATAATTAATTAGAAACATAATAAATGACAATTGTTCGAAAGTATACAAATAACAACCAATGTATAGAATCATTGAGGATAAATACAAACCTTGGGCCTAGGTCTCTGTTAAGAAAAGTACATTACTGTGTATATACCAACGTATTGGTAACCAGGTATTTATACAGTACATATACAATAATGCATGCATTATTTTTTTAATCTATTTAAAAACTTTAGAAAAAATGTAAATGAAATAACGGAATTGATATTCGTATTTATCATATTCGATTATAAAGGTACTTCATTATTTAACCTGCTAGTATATGACTCACCAACTGTTCCACTGTACCCATTATGAATTCTTCAATGATAATAGCCGGGTCCACAGAATTCCCAGCTTCTTCGGTTAGTTCCAATTTCATATCTTCTAAGCTATTTTTGATCTGGTTTTCCATATTAGCAATGCCCTCACCATATGTATGCATCAGTTTGTAAACTAGTTTTCTACGATTTGTCCAGTCTTTACTTGGAGAAGCGAAAGCTGTGTCAGAAAAATTATCCAAGGCATACTTTCCGAAAAAGGTTGGAGGTCTCGCAGAAGTTGCAGTACCAGCAGGTTCATGCAAAAATGCATTTCGAATTGCATCGGAAGTATTGAGGCTTACTAACTTTTGTCCAAGGATATTTATCTCCAAGACATCTCCATAAATCTTGCTCCATTTGTCTATTGTACGATGCATACTTTCATAGTCCATTTGGAAAAGATTACCAACTAAAACATGACCTTTAACAAGTGGAGGATTCCTTTTCGTCCTGTTCTTTGATTTGAATATCATTACAAGAATCAGAAGAAAGGCAAATACAGATAATATTATTTCTGAAAACATTTTTAAAGTTGTATTTTTTTTTATATATTTCAGTCCAACCGCAAGTGACCTGGTCCTGTGAGTTAACACTTTGTAGGTAAGAGGTTTATTATATAACTTATGTATACTCCCCTTCCAAACTAAGACTTAAAATTACTTGCACCCATGAGACCATATATACATGTATGCAAGAGTACTCGTGTTTACTTAAATATAGTGCACAGTAGTTTTTAGATAACTAATGATAAGCTGTATGATTTCCAATGAGAAAATTATCTGTCAAATAAATGCTTGTCCTTGGCATGCAGTCATACAAAATGTGTGTTCGTATTGAGTCCCAGATAATTTACATTTGTTATCAAGTTTATGACCTAGTTTTGTGATACCCATTATTCTACTCTGTTTATTTATATGTTTGTTTACCGGTTTGCTATTATATACAGTCACGTAATACAAATCAAAACAGTCTCGATTTTATATAATTTGGTTAAGTATCTCATGTTTTGTCATTTACCTGCTGTTAACTTAGTTTGACATTCAAAACCCATACCATCAAAAGCTGTTATCACAGTGTTTCGTGATATTCATAGCACATTAATGTGCATTATGTGTTATTACACTAAAGTACACGGATGTGTGTCAACTGTGAATCCTGCATATTTAAATTATTTTTTAAAGCTTTTAACTGAATTAGTCATTAAAAACGACCCGATTCAAGCTCAAATATGAAAAATCGACCAAATATACCGAAAAATTGCACTTTTCAGAAGGTTTTTGTCAAAAATGAAAATGGCCGCATCCGTGTTCATCCTCAACCTTTATATATGTTATGTATTATCATCAAATACAACTTACGTTTCAATATTAAGGATGAACAAGGAAGCGGCCACTTTCGTTTTACACGGAAACCGTCTAAAATTTAACTAAAATGCTAGAATTGTGAAGATTTCAATAATTTAGCATGACTTAATGGTGCTGGTACCCGATATATGTGCATTGTATTGTCAAAAACCGCCCATATCTATGTAACAGAAGCATTCTACTGTCCAATGAATAACTTATAGTTTACATTTTAACAATTTTGTAAAACTGCTATATTTTGGGGCCAAAAAGGGGTCTTACTGAACCTACTCCTTTGTTCCATATAATCTCCCTGCAAAATGAAACAAGATGTTGTTTTAAAAAATGGGGGTTCTTGCACTCGTTTTCAAATTAAATCAGTCTGAATGATAAAAGCTAATCGAAAAATGCATCTTTTCCCGATATGTCACAGTTTGACGTCGCGAAAATAACATTTTACGTTAGCAACGTCATTACCTCCCCTGTTACTGTATCGTGTGCCCATAAAAGGTCCCGACATGAAAATTTCCTAACAGTTCAAGCGAGAAAGAAAACTTACGAACTTATTTATAACTAGATAGTATAAAAAAACAAATATAACAAATATGAACTAACAACCAAGTACATAAAGAGTAATTTCAGCCGGGATCATTAAGAAGCTTGTCGAGTTGCCAAACATAAACTGACGCATATTTAGCGATCGAATATTTTTCGTTTTTCCTCTTGATAATTCCAAACAAGAGACTGGGAAGTATTTTACGAATTTTTAATTAATAAGAATGGCTACCAGGAGTGAATATAACATGTATAACGATATAGAGTAAGTGTTTGTATGGAGTGAACGGATTTTACGTATTCAAAATATCGCGGAGGACGCTGATTATTGTTAAGGTGTTTTAATGAAACATTTCTAGTTCGTATATACCATTTCAACTGTGAACGTCTGTCTTTATGAGACCATGCACATTTCGTATTGATTATTTGATGTAGTCATTTGCGATTATTCCTGATTACTCGTTTGGTTGTTTTGGTTAATCCTAAGTTGAACGGCAGGAAGAAGTTTATTTATTGTTACACATTTGAAATGCCTCGTTATTGACAGGTTTTCATGATGTTTTTATATTTATAGCGTGTTGATTTGCGGACGGAGGTTAAAAAGATTATCTTTAGAGTAGTTGAGGTATTATATCCTTTTTCTCTTTCAACAGAGGAATATTATCTCATGGTATGTTAGCAGCGTTATAGAGTCTTCTTGAATTTCGTCTTTAAACACTAGGTGAAGCTTTTCGTTTGGAGCCATTTTATTTTTTTACCAGTAAGACAAGATTACAAATAATTCAGCATGGATGAATTTGTATAACTACCACTTATAGGGGTTATTGATTTTCAATGACAATTTGTGGTAACAGTTTCGTATGAACATATCTTAATAAATTACAACAGCAAATAGATAAGAAATATTTGTAAGTTATTTAATAATAAAAATAAGGAAACAAGAGCAGAGATGTCATTTAAATCCGTCTTGTTTAGTAGTCAATTAATGTAAAACTCCCATGTGGAGTAATAAAAACAAAGTTTGTCCTTGTTGGTTTAAAAGTCTAATTGGTAATTCGTCCATCTATATAAAATAGTTTCCAATAGAAATAAATTTGAATTGCAATATTACTTTCTATTCATTTATTGAAGTTCAAAATTAAAACTAAACATGTAAAACATAATAGAGGAGTCGAAATATACAAGAGGGACATGTTAACTCATAGATTAATAAAGTAACAGCGCCACGGCTAAAAAAGAAAAAGACAAACAGACAAATAATAGTACACAAGACAAAATAAGAAATCTTAAAAGTAGGCAACATGAACTCCCACAAATACTGGCTCAAATGAAGCTGTTTTATGATTCAACAGGTATTTTTGCATAAAATTGATACAATAAACTTGGAGTAATGTGTCAAGTAAAAAACGAAAACTATCTTATCGTGATTTTGTCGTGTTCCCTTTTTCATATTATAGTATATTTATGTCGCTTCAAATTTTATCTATCTATATATTAAGATTGTTCTTTTTTGGTAGTAAGCAATACATTTCAAAGGACAATAGTTTAGCAAAAGCTTACAGACCAAGATGGACAATAACCGATAGAAAAGTCCAATGTGCCCTGTAGGCTAGGCTTGCAAAATAGTAGATATCGTCTTTAAAAGAGGGACGAAAGATACCAGAGGGACGACTGTTAAACTCATAAATCTAAAACAAACTGACTACGCCATGTCTAAAAATTAAGATGACGAACGGAAAAACAATAGTACACCTGAAAGAACATATAAAACTAAAGAATAAGCAACAAAACCTCCACCAAAAACTATGGGTTATCTTATGTGCCTCGGAAGAGTAAGGAGCGTGGCACCCGTCGTGTTTAAAAGACATTTTAACCATTTTGTAACTTTTAATCTAAAAACGTAGAATAACTGCGAAATTTGCTCAAAGCTGACATTGAATGTTGTACAATTTATGATACTGTGGTATTATTTATGTTTGTGGGTAACAATTTTCGTGTCTGAGGAAATCTTGCATTTTCGTGGACATTTGAATTCGTAGTTTTGTCACTGCCTGTCTACAACCGATTATTAAATTTGTGATTCGATGAATATTTAAATTCGGGGTTCACCTGTACCAACGAAAACCACGAAAATAGATATCCCACGAATAATAACGAATCCACAGTATATCAATATCTACTGACTTTTAACATGTCTCTAAGTAAGTGAGTAAGTAAGTAAGCAATAACATTTGAATTAAAGTCGGCATAAATGTACATAATAAAATATGCGAATATAATGAAAGCAGGTTAATTTTGATTTCTGAACCTCAAGGGTCAATGCTAAAGTGGCAAAAACCTCTTTGTCCATTGAATGGATGAACCAGCAATCTGCTGAAATATCATTAAATTTTAAGAAACTAAAAACAGATAAAGGGAGATGTGCTGTGAGTGCCAATGAGACAATTCTCCATCCAAATAACAATTTATAAAAGTAAACCATTATAGGTCAATGTACGGCCTTCAACACGGAGCCTTGGTTCACAGCGAACAACAAGCTATACAGGGCCACACAATTACTAGTGTAAAATCATTCAAACAGGGAAACCGACGGTCTGATCTATAAATATGTATATAAAAATAGCGTTTATTAAATAAATTAAATAATTAATCATTTGCATGTAATAGCTATATATGATAATGCACATAAAACAAAGCAAAGGCCAGAAATAATAAAAGACAAAATTTCACAATGGGTTAGTACTGGATAGAAATGTCATGAACTGCAGTTGCACTTTTGACCCGCATACCAGGAATTTATATAATTCCTAAATTGGTGAAAAATGTCTTAGTTCTGGCCTCATTGGGAAAGGACTTTTGTACATGTGCTGCCTCATATCTAATGCTAGTTAATCACCAGCCACTTTGTCTTCTGTAAAATCATGTCAATGAAATATTTACGCTAAGGCACACACTGTGTGTTCGTAAAAGGAAGTCTAAATGTATGGTAGAATTACATGTTAATTTTGAAAACTTCTGAATCTTAACCAAAGGTACCAACACATTGATGCTTGCTTGGTAGTTTCAAACTATAAAAGACTTTTATTCACCAATCATTGTGCCCAAAATTTGAGCTATACAATCAAATGAGTTACAAAATAAAGCACAGTAAATTGTTATTATAATTAGAACGATTAAAGTGCATACAAACAAAAAACATAGATACACATTCACACAAAGTAACATGATTATAAACCATGTTATTGACAAAACAAAAAGTTACTTTGGTGCCACTGTGACGTGGAAAAATTACAAAATTGTATAGTCCTAGGTCTATGGTAGACAACTCCAGATCGATTTTATTCCATATAAAGATAATATTTTTTTTCAAACTACATTGATATTTTCAAATAGAGTTACTGTCGTTCTTCCAAAAGGGAGTGAAATAAATTAGATAAGTTTTAAATAACAAACAAATCTTCAAATGAAAAAATCCAAACAATTGTATTTCATCAGATAACCTTGAAAAAAATATAATTTTGAGTTCAAATTAGACAGATGTTGGGATCTATTATCTTTTAGAACAGGACATTTTAAAAGACAATGCAGTTCTTATTCGACAGCGTTCTCGTATAGCTTATACGTTCTGTCACAGCTTTAATTCCAATACCTCTCTATACGAATGGATGCTAAAGTATATGGCAACATTCATTTTGTTTTTCAATTCTATTTACTGTATACGGCTTTTTGTTAATTTTTTTGACAAAATCAAAGAAATGTCACAAGGTCAAAGTTCACGGTCATCAACCAATTACCTTTTGGTTAAACTTAAGGTAATTGAATGCGCAACATATTTTCTTGTGATTTTAATTCTTTTTCTGTAATAAATAAAGGCAACAGTAGTATACCGCTGTTCAAAAGTCATAAATCCATGGACAAAAAAAAATCGGGGTAACAAACTAAAACCGAGGGAAACGCATTAAATATAAGAGGAGAACAACGAAACAAGACCGAAACGGACCAAGCATCAGACAAAACACGACGAGAATAACAAATATAACATAAAATTAACGGTACCAATTTTCTTGCACCAGATGCGCATTTTGACATGTCCCTTCAGTGATGCTCGTTGCCAAAATATTTGAAATCCAAAGCTTATATATAGATGATGAAGAGCTATAATCAAAAGGTCTGTAAGTTTTTATATGAACTCTTTTGATCGCAAGTTCAAAAATCGTTTACAAATTAAGAAAATAACTCTTTTATGTTTTACTAGCAACTACCCAAGCAACCTGAATTTATTAAACTTAGGGCATGAGTTATTCATGAGCAACAGTGATAGTTTACATTAATAACCTCAATATAAAATGACATTGATAAAAAAGTGTGTAACTATGTCGTCCATAATGCCATTAATTCGCCTTTTAAAAAAAATGAAGAAAACTCTCTTTTTTTCAATCAGCGAAGCACCTTCTTTCCTTTTTATCAGAACTAATGTTTAGCTTTCATACTACTCATAAAATGTTATAGTTTAATGAACAAATGTCAAAATATTCATCAATTTTGATATATGTGCATGTTAACGGCTTAATATTGGTCAATTTTTTTACGTCAACATATGCATTTTCGAGGCTAATTCCAAGGTGAACTAGCTATTTCAACATATTTCTTGAATGCTTATCGATAGCTACCAACTTAAATATTTCAAGAACATCTGAAACTATGCATCCCGGTACTTGGTTGGTGGTTACAGAGAATTGCTATTAGACAGTTATTGAAGATACCGCTGTATTAGTAGCTTTTTTAAACAATTTTTTTTTCAAGTGTTTGTAGGTGTTGAAGATTTAGTTACTTCATGTATAGGTTTGAGATTCATATATAATAGGATTAACATTTTGTATTTTCGCCAGTCGCGCGTTCGTTTACAAAAGACACATCAATTACGCTCGAATCAGACAAAAAGGTTAAAAGGTCAAATAAAGTATAAAGTTGAAGAGCTTTGAGGATCAAACATTCCTAAAAGTTTTGCCAAATACAGCTTAGGTTATCTATTCCTGATAGAGACAACGGATTTTTTTTCAAAATTAAAAGTTTTGTTAACAGTTGATTAATAAATATGACCATATTAATGAAAAGTCATGTCAACACAGAAGTGTTTTTTTTTAATTCATTTCTATATAATTTTTCATTTTTTAAATCAGATTTGTGTTATTATTATGGAGGCATACCTGTTTTTCATCAATAGCGTGAGCGTCGTTTTAGGTTTTGTCTTATCTTCTATTGTATCAATTATCTCATTATTATTTTTAATTTCATTGTTCCGTACAAAATCCTCAAACCATTCTGTGGTTTTGTCTATTTCCCTGAAGCTTGTTATATCGTCAATCTACATTAAAGTATCTAAAAATGAAGTAAAACATACTCACAGTTGTCGGAATCATTCGTAGCAGGCATTTCAAGTCTTCTCTTGTCGAAATTACAATGTTTCAGTCGTAGTGAATGAATAATCATTATGTTAATGAGAAATATTTGCTAAACTTAAAAGTAGCAAATCAATTTAAGCCTTTCACTGGGTCCAAAATTTTAACCACAAACTCTTACTCTTGAGCAGGCAATAGTTTAGTACTCATTGATTTTTTTTTTTGTATAAATGACAGGCAACATTTTCAAAGGTTTGCATAAAAACTCAAGGCTACGTTGTACCATTTAATCTATTTCAGTATCAACTTCATGAGGCGAGATTCTACTCTATTGGTTTGCTTCAATATGTTTAATAAACCGTTCAATGTCGTGTTTATAGTCAAGCTCTGATCTACTTCTCAAATTATTACTAGTAGCAATGACCTTCTCCCAAGTTTCCTGGAGTTTTTTTTAATCATTGAGCAGGATTGACTATAACCTTGAACTGTAAGTGGTGTTAGCTGCCGATTTTACTAGTTTCTTTATTTTGTACAGCCTGAATCTTGTCTCACCATCGGCTGAGATTTTTTCCATACCATTTTCAACAATTTCGAACTCATCTCGAATTTGAAGTTCTTCGCAATATTTATATATCAAGGATGTTGTCAGCAGAACTGAAGCTTGTGCAGAGATTTTTTTATGTTATTTCCATCTTATTTTACTTTAAATTCTTTTCTAAAATTAAAAGGGCGTATTGTGTTCCTGAATGAAAATGAATCTTTTGAAAGTGCATCAATAGTTCTTTACAAAGTACATGGTTATGCGTGGAGGGCCAACGACGGCCAAAAGAATGCTTGATGTGTGCTTCTCTAATTAGTTTAAATGAAGGTTGGAATGTCCCCTGTAAAGAGCACACTATGGGAGAAATAGTTGGTATTGATGAAAATTCGAGTACAAACAGTTTCTGAGTGTTTAATTTTCTATTTTCCTCAGTTAAAAAGAGTGTTGAGACGAATGACATCAACGTATATAATGTAAATAGGCTATGTGCCTTTTAAAATGTTTGACTTTTTTACCTTTCATGTTTGTTTTGTTCAAACTTCGTTGTTGATATAATATAAATGTATGGGACTGCCATACAGGTAAAGGGTTTAGCTATCTATAAAACAGGTTTAATCAACCGTTTTCCACATAAGCCAAGGTATGTTCCAAGTACAGAATATATCAATTAGTTTTTACGAGTTTTTTGTTTGAGTTTTTGACATTTGATAAGAACTTTCCGTTTTGAATTTTCCTCGGAGTTCAGCTTCTTTTTGTGATTTTTCTCCTTGTTTTCCATTTGGTATTTAGGATTGTAATGTGTCCAAAGAGAACAATGGATTCTTATTTTTGGTGTTTATTCTGTCAATTTCATTATTTAAGTGGTCAATTTGATTATAAAGCGTGTTGGGAAACGCAATAGAAAGTGTTTAATTTCTTGAAACTCCAAATTATTAATGGTAATGTTCGAAGTTTACCTTATATAAAAAGTATCTATCTATTTGGTTGTAAAGTCATTGTTACTAAGTCAGCTGCATATCTAAATATTACAGAAATGCCTAATTGCTTTATAGAATGATATATAGAAGACTCTCTGCTGTAGTACCACCATTGAATGTTCGTTCGTGCTACAACTTCTTCAATTGTATAAAAGTATGTTTTCTTAATATACAAACGTACCATTTGAAGTTGGGTGAGTGATTTGAGAATAATTTTTAACCGAATACTGCTCGACAGCAGGGCATCAACTTTTAAAATGTTTTAGGACTATGGACGTCAGTGTTTAGCATCAAACCAAGATTAATTCAACATTAATAAGCCTATTTGTATAAGCCTATTTGAAATTTATTTAAAAACAAGTTGGTGATTTTTTTTTGTCTTGAGCCTACCTTTTGAGTAATTTCATTACAATGAAAAGTGGCAAAGTCAATTTAAGTCTTCCACTGGGTCCAAAATTTTAACCACAAACTCCTACTCTTGAGCAGGCAATTTCAACATAATTGAACAGTAGTTCTGAAATCTGTATAAAAGGATTAATGTCTCTGCATCACCATTGATTGTACAAATCAGGCATGTAAAAAGCATAGAAACCTTACAAAGTGTAAGGAATTTTACCAAAATCTGTCAAAAATAAACTCATCATAAATGAAATAAAAATTGTTTTTAAGCTAGGCACACATTTCTTCTACAAAAGACTCATCCGTGACGCTTGAATTCAAAACAGTTAAATAAAAAGGCCAAATAAAGTATAAAGTTGAAGAGCATTGAGGACCAAAAGGCATAGTAAATATTGAATAAGACAAACAGATAGCACAAGCTTCATTTATTTTGTTGTTTAAATTAACATAGCTGCTTTCTGACAACACACTTCACACAGATGTAAATAAAAACAAATGTATCATTTAACATGGTGGTCTACCCAATCATACACTGAACAGGCTTTTTATCTGTGGTAAAAATTTAATTTAAATCTAAATTTATGTAAACTACAAATATTTCAAATGCTATCTTTCACCATTTGTTTATTATTTATTTTGAAAAAAACAGTATTGCTGCATCTAAAAGAAATTTCTTTTTTCTTTTCTTTCTCTTTTTACATTAAATATGTATAGAAAAATAAAAAAAACAAAGGTAAACAGTCAAGTCAACTACACATCAAATTAGACAGATTTTTCTCTTTTATTACATTTTTTACTTGACATTGGAAATTGACAGTAATCATTTAAACAACAGCTGAATATCAGTTTGATCATGATTTGATAATTTCAAATAACAAATGTAGTTAAATGATTAATTTATTCAACCAAATACATCAGAAAAATTCTGAACTGAATACAAATTGCTAATTTATAATAAAGAATTTTTTGAAAATATATAAGTCAATATCAACATTATTTTCCATCTCCATTTCATGATTACTGTATATTTAAGGAAAAAACATAATATAATCACTTTTATTTCAAAAACAAACTGTTGGTAAATATTATATTCTGTTAGGTAACATAAAAGATCTGTTTTATTTTGAAGAGAAAATATAAAAATAAATCAATGATAAAATTGTTCAGTATTCAGGGAAAAACCAGATTTTTTTTCAGATTTAACCCTTCACATGTACCTTTTAAAAAAGTTAATAATAACAAACTCATTCAAAACAAACAAAACCATACTATTTATAGCATTGTTAACAAGTAGTCACATACATAAAATTCACACTTCTTTATGTCCATCCAGCAGCTATGTTTTTATCTATAAAAACCATTTTAATTATGTAAAAAACAAAGAAGACGTACAATTATAAATAATCTGAATCTATGATACATAAAGTTAACAATTCATTCACTCCGTTAAAAGCATACACACAAATAACAACAATTTAACAATTTCTCCGTTCATTATTCTTAAGTTAAGTTTAACAATTTCAAAGATTTTAAAAATCTAATGTTCTTCATTTTTTTTAAATGAATTCATTTTCAGTTCTGTTGTAATCTTCATTAAGAATTAATGACTTGTAAACTTTCTGCATTCAAATTCATATATTTTTCAAATTTCACTTCAACCAAAATAATTTTGGGATTGTTCAAATACATAATCCCTTTATGAAAACACTTGTTTGTTTATTTGCATTTAAGTATGTTGAATTACATGTTAAAGTGGTTGGTACTTCTCAACATGTGAAAAGCTGATGTACATACAAATTAAACCCAAAATGAGGTCATGGCAATATAACTGCAGTTCTTTAAGGTGGTACCTAACACTACAGTGAGATAACTCTTAACGTTTTAATTACATTGTGCTGTAAAAGAATATTAAGCTTCTCAATGATCAAAATTGGTGTTTGTCAAATTGCTATATAACCAGTGAAATTCTTCTGACAAAACGATTGGTTCAAAATTTTTGAAATTTTTATATTTTTGTTATAGATTTACTTTTACAAAATTTTATGAAAATTAAACAAGCCAAATTAATTTTGGTAAAAGTGTTAAGTACCACCTTAAATGACAGTATAATACCAGAATATTGTCTCACATGTTAATTTCCCACCTCATCTTATTTCCTTTTTGAACCTTGATGGAACCATATAGTTTGTTATAATTGCAACATATTCATGTTCATTTTTTTTAATGTGGACATATTACACATACAGAAACAGAAGTTTACAGTTTATAAAACAAGCCAGTGATAAATATTCATGCATATCTAGGAAGATAAACAAAATTGAAGTTATTGTTTTTTCAACTCATTGATTTCACATTTAAGATTCATATCATAAACAGCTTGACCACTGGTTAGTTACTTTCAAAATTCAACACTCAGCAGATGTCAAATAAACCTTGAGTTAAAACTTAAACATTTTCTAAAGCCTGTTGCTTACATTTGTATTAATTTTATGAATTATGGTCTATTTTTAGCACAATATTTAACTAACCACATATATTCCTTGAACCACTTATCAACTAAGTAATAGTTGTATCCTGCTGTCATTTCCTTAACAATATACCATTAGAACTTTGCTTACTATGGAGTGCTGTACAAAAACACAATTGTTATATATGAAGTGTTTGTGCTTTGTGCATGTAAAAAAAAAAAATTATAAGTTAACTAACACTTTTTTATGGTCTAAAGTTGTTTCTAAAATATTTCCCCATAATGTAAAATTTTTAAAAGTATTTTCAATCACCTTAATAATAAATAAGTTCATTCTCTGAATTCATTTTAAAAGTTATTCTTAAATAAGAAGGCCACATACAGTATTTACATATTCTTTTACATAAATCATTTATGAATAGTTGAAAAAATGTAACAGTTCATTTATATCCCTTTACATTTAAAGCTCAAATTCACCTTTAATTTCATTGCATTATGAAATTCTAATATTTCCTTATACCAACATTTAGCTTATACTTTTGAGTTAATACATTTAATTTTAGATTCAGTATGCAATCATTCTTATGAAAGCTTTAACAAATGTGCAGACACACTAAAAACAACAGCCCTATGTTTCCATATAAAATATACTCTCAATGACTTTTAATGATGGAGGTAAATTGCTCAATGATTTATATTACAATTCTCAGGTTTGTTTGTGTGATCATGATATTTAATGGTCACAACATATGAACACATTCCCTTAGGACCTGCTTTCATTCGGTATAAATAATCATCAGACATAACTGCCCATTCAATATGTGCATGTATTCCTGTTCATTTATTATGTTGGTTGTCAACGCACAAACTTTTATAAACCTTTTAACTGTTCTCTAGTTTGCCCTTGTATAAATTTATCTCAGACATTTTATCAACAATGTAAACCACACTTAAAAACATAAGATTACATGTTTGATTGCAATTTTCTGGCCATTTTAGGTCTTTGTTATGATATTAATTTAATTTGCTTACATATTTTTTCCCTATAAATTTCCCTTTCAAAGTTACACTTGCCTGTTACATAGATTCATAGAATTTCTTCACAAAAGACAGTTTCACTATATATGTAACAGAAAATAAAATTATTCAGAAAAGACATTTGAAAAAGTAGCTATTCCAGATTTGTCCCTACTATAGACATCAACATTAGGAAAAAATGGTTAATAAATGTACCTCAACCCAACTTTGAACTTTGTGTATATAATTACCAACTCCATAAATTGTGCTTCCCATAAATATGTAGTGAAGTCATTTTCAGTTTAAAAATCTTTAAAAAAAAATACAGCTTGAAATACAAGAATTATTAAATAGTCTACCAATCAAACATTCTCTTTTGATAAATTACATTTATATATCATTGATCCAAATATTACAAATCTCATAATTTAATTAAAATTCAAAACTCACTTCTCTTCTCTTCTTCTAAAATCATGCATTCTATTCAATAGTGATATCAGTTTAAATATACAACATGTAAGATTTTAAGGAATTTTTCAACCCTAATTTATTATTTAGGCTTTTTTTTCAAATTCAAAGAGGAATGCTGTTATTGAACATTTAACACACTATTAAAGTTGGTAATAGTTTTGATATTTTGCTTACTTATTTGATTTTAAATGTTTTGAAAAATTTCAAAACTAGATGTTTTAAAATATTTTAAAACTAAGAATTTTATTATTTTACTTTGTAACAAATCACTGTTTAAAACATTTTATTCTTCAAGCAATTATTGATAAATTATAATCAAAATGTATAAATGAACAGGAGAGGTGAATTGCGTCAAAGAAGGGGAGATTAAAAAAAGTATTTCATTAAACCATCCGGTTTTTAGGAACATATTAAAAAGAAACATATAATGTTAATCCCTCAATAACTTTTTTCAAGAAAATAATAAGTGTAAGTAAATCACAAAAAAAAAAGAACTTGTCAGCTTGATAAGATTAACTTTAGATGAATAAGGGTTGTCTGAAGGAAGAACTAATTTTTCATAATTTTAAGGTATGCATAATGTTAGTTGCTTTCTGTTGGTGTGGATATTTGAGAGAAAAAAAACTTGGACATCCTGCAACTGTATATTCCAAATTTAATTTCTGCTTGTTATAAAAATATGGTTCATCTATTTTACATGCAAAGTTTTCAGGGTAACATGTTGAGTTTTGTAAGCATTGTTCAATTTTGAAAAAAAACAAATGTAATTCATTCAAACTTCTTAATCAAGGCTCTTCTATGCTAACTGATATCTAATTACTTTCTGTTACTCCATTTCTACACAAAAATACCTTACTACTAATTACATGCGATATAATGATAGAATGATAAATAATTAAAATGACTATTTAAGTCTGGTGGTTACATCTTTTTTTAACAATTAAAACATCTATCACAATTCCATGAACTTGAAATTTTTACATAATGAACATGAACAAACATTCTATTCTAGATATATTCCTCAATAAATTTTTTCCTAATTGCAAACACCACATCTATATAGTTTTATTTTACAAATATTCAATAATACACATCTAAATAGTTTTATTCAACACCAAAAATATATATATATGTATACTCAGATAATAAGTTAGACAAAAATGGTACAGGGATATTCCAGGATTAATAGTATTGAGGATGCAACAGGCACTTCTTACGTTACAAAATATCAAAATAATTTAATAAAATCTGAAGTGCATTTTTACATAATTTTCTTATTTCTAAAGTGATCTTACCACTAAATAAAATGTTCCTGAAATAAACCTCAGCCCTTTACTAAGAAGTCAATTCTAATTTCAAAAGGAATAAAATCAAATAATCAGCAAACAAATTGTCAAAATAAATAAAAAGATCTATTTTTGCAAACTGTACCCCTTCTTTTTCAAAGATGGGGTTTTCTGTCCAATCTTTATTTCTTGCATTAAAGAAAAAGACGTAAAACTTTAAATGGCAGACTTCTTATAATTTCAGATTCTTTTGAATAAAATTAAATTAAACATTGTTCCCCTCAATTTCTACAATTTCTCTGTGCTTTTCATGCAATCAGCTAATATTCTAGTTAAAGTACCGATTTATTCTAAAATCATACAATTGTTTTAAATTTAACTGCAAACTAAAGATAAATTTAATTTTTAACAAATTTTTCAAAAAAAGTTTAAGATTGTACATGTATTTACATTTGTGGATGTAGATATCCATATCTGTAATTTCCCTCATGAAGAAAAAAAACAAGTAGTTCTAAACACATGTGTAAATCTTAGAAAATTCTGTCAGTTACATAATTGCATTAGATATTCGTTTCACCAATAAGCAATAAATGATATAAACTCAATAAAATCATAACCTAGGCATACCAGATGTTAATTTTTTAATAAATTTAATGCTGACCAAACTGTATGATACAATGTTCAGTTATGAAAGTTATATATAAATAAGTATGTTTATTCAGTGTAAGCTTACAAAAACAAAAATAAAACAATAAATCCACTTTCAAACAATCAGACAGCAAACCAATCAATCAAAACTTGTTAATATATACCTCTGAATATAATTCATCTAAATGTCTCATGTATATCATTCTGTAATGGATGTATTCAATTGACAACCCCCCCCCCCCCCCCCTCCCCTTCGTTTGACAATCAATGCATTTGAATCGAGGCATATAGTTGGAACACCTCCACGGTTGGGACATCCCCTTTTTAAAAATGGCTGGATCTACCTCTGTTTTCCCTATAGACTAAAGCCAATATTTTGTGTGTCGGGGTAAAAATAAAATAGTCTTCTTCAGTTTGCATAAAACTAAAAATCCTTTACAGGTTATTTGATTTCTTGATCAGTAGAGGGTCAAACTGTCTATCAATTCAATTTGCCTACATACATGTATGCTATTTGTTACCTTGTATACACAAACATGGTACATACATTGTGTGTCATTTCTTACATCAGTGACATGTTTTTTACTTCCTTGAATTTTTCTTTTAAAAACACCCATTTTCAAATGACACTTTATGAAATTACTACATTGTACTGTAGCAAGATTTCAATAGTCATGAATACAGAGAAGATCCATATTACTACATGTGCTAATGAATATTATGCCAGACATTTAGATGACTTACTTTCAAAGGGGGATAACTCAATTTACAATAAAGAATGATTAAAAAGCACTATTTTTGTGAAAAGCAGAAGTCATACTGTCGTGACTTAAAATCAGACAAAAATCATCTAGTACCTTGATCCAGGGCTAACAATCGTACTTAAAAAATATACATAATTCATAATAAAATCCTTGTATCCTACATACTAACCACATATAAATTGACAAACATTTACCCTGCCATTTATTTCTATGACAAATGTGATTTATTTCACTAGTTAATGAACTGTACACATGTTTCTATTTATACTTGATTGATTATCAGAATATATAAGTTTAGAATTTTTCAAGTCTAGATGTTTAATCCTAAAAACAACTGACTGTCTTTTAGTTATTTTTTTTCTCTAAAATCAAACATTACAAAATTGATGGCACCATTATTCAAAGCATAGAGGCAAAGAAAAAGATAAGAAAAATAGAAAATGATATAAGGGATGATTTGGTCAGTTTTGGCAGTGTTCTTCAGCAGGGTTAATGTATTTGTCAATAGATTTTGGTTATCTAAATTAACTTTCATGATAAAAAAATTCTCAATCACACCACATATCTGTACATACAATCAGTTCCATGCGCCACCTGGCTTACTTTGGGGTGTGCCCCACCCTCCCACACCTGGACTGCTGCCTGGTTCACTCCCCTGAGAGCTGCCCCAACCAAGAAAGCTGTTTGCACTAACAGGAACACCGGTTGCTGCTGTACCTTGACTGTTACTTCCTATACTCCCAAAGCTCTGTACACTGGTCTGACTGGACGAATCACCTCCACCTGGTTGTGTTGTGCCGATTGGTGTTCCTCCCACAGCAGGCGTGGCCCCAGTTTGACTGACAAGTCCTACTGGCCCCCATCCACCTTGCCCACTCAACATGGCCTGGGCAGCTGCTAGCATTGCAGGGTTCAATTGGAAAGCTCCTAAACTGAGGTTACTTAGTCCTAGATTGTTTGGTATATTCCCTGCAGGTATGGGACTAGGCTGAGTAGCAATAGCCTGGGCTGCTCCCCGTCCTCCTTGACTCCAGTGATTTGGGTTGTATCCATGGCTGTAAGCTGGCTGGTTGATTACTTTCTTGTCATTTTGACGATCGTAGTTCTTCGGTGCAGCGCTGCTGATGTGTACACTTGCCCCTTTTATGATGTGATCTTCTCCACAAAGGCTTTGTGAGACTTCAGGGTCAGCAAATGTTACAAAGGCAAATGCTCTGAATGGCTTAGGTATAAATACGTCTACTACTTCTCCATATTTAGAAAAATAGTGACGTAAATCTTCAGCGGTCATGTCATCAGTACATCTTCCCACAAACACTTTTCTGTTCATCATTTGTTGGGCATTTTCCTGCAATTACATCAAAAAGATAAAAGTTTGCTGTCATATCCAGTTTAGTGATTCATCATAATTTTAATCAACATCTTATATACAGAAGAAAGATCATAATTATTGTAACCCCAAAATTTTGGCAAAAAATAGTAGAGTGTTATACTAGTTGCCTGTCCCAAAAAAAAGGGGCCATAAGTTTGGACATTTTTTTTTCCTCAAGTCTCATCATGCTATTAGAACCATTGTTTTGAGTGTGAAACGTTCATGAACAATTGTATATAAATAGCAAGTTTATGGTTGTATTTCATCATCATATGTGCAAACATACTAGTTTAAGCAAGCCATTTAGCTGTTTGTTTATCATCATCCATGGTCACAAAAACACTTTATATAAATAGTGCAAATTAGACTTCTTACTTTAGAAATAAAACATAACATCTCCCACAAGTCACTTGAAGTGGATACCAAACAGACAAAATCAGGATGACATATATATGCTATAAAAGTATCATAACAACAACAGTTTGTCTTAATTGAACACTTCAAAAAAATCATTTATTTTCATGAATGTCAATATTGTTTTAAAAATTTATTTATTACCTCCCCTTCCCAGAAGATTTGTTGCATTTTATTGTCATTAAATAGATATAAAACCACTAGCTTCAAAACAACGTTTTTCATTTCAGTTTAATTGTAGCTATCCCGTGTTATTTTCATGCAACAAGTGTTGCTCATTCTTATGAATATCAATTAATCTTATCAGGCCCTAATAAACTATAAAGACCAGCGTCTTAAAGATGTGTTTTATTATCAGAGTACTCTGCTATAGTTTATTTAACACAAAACCTATCTCGAATCAATTTCTCTCAATGTTTTGGTCTTACCTTCGACTTTATAAAATTCTTACAAAAAGTACTTAAAATTTGCTGTATGCAGAATAGTACATTGTATTTGCATCAATGTAAATATAACGGAATTTGATGAGACTGTCATTAAAGTGAGAGGGTTAGCGCTATAGAACCAGGTTTAATCCACCATTTTCTACATTTGACAATGCCTGTACCAAGTCAGGAATACTCAGGAATATGACAGTTCTTGTCCATTCGCTTTTTATGCGTTTTGTTATTTGACTTTGCCATGCGATTATGGACTTTTTGAATTGATTTTTCTCTAAGTTCAGTATTTTTGTTATTTTAATTTTTTTTTGCAGATGAAACAAGCCAGATAACTATTTTCATAATTATAGAGGACTTCTGATGTGCAATGTAACATGTGTAAGCACAGTCGGAGTCCTTTAATTTTCCAAATTTCAAATGAAATTCTACATTGAATAAATTTCATTTGTTAGTACCATTTTTTTCTAACATGTTGTTAAAGGGAGATAATGAAGATTTTCAAAATTAATACAACATAGGAAATTTCTTGATGCATTAAAGTTTTTCCTTTCACTTGATATGAACAGGCCTATGCACAACCGTTGCTCTTTTTTAGATGAAGCAAAAATTAAATTTCTTTCATAAGGCTAACAAAAAATATATGTCTGTTTACGGTTACCCGACTGTCCCTTTTTTGAACGCCGATCCTTAGCCATTTTATTTCTGTTGTAAAGTGAAAAATAAACTGAACTTGTATCAAAAGTGAACACAGTGTTGCCTGATACATCCCAATGTTCATAATCATGAATATGATAGCTGTTTTAAGGAAATTCACGATTCGTGATGAAATAAACAATTTGCCGCCATTTTTCCCAATCAATAACAAAGGGAAATAATCCAACCATTAAAAATACAGGTAAACTCGGCCCATGGACAAATTGGACAACGGAAAGACAACTCAAAATCATGGCGAAAAAAATAAAATGGAAAAAAATATAAAATGAAAATACCGACCTACCTACCCTATTTATTTTGATGATGTAACCTTAAACAGACATATATTTTTTTTGGGCCTATTGATTGTATTTATGATACATGTATGAAATGGCTTAAAGTTTACAGCAGTATGAAATCAATCTGTCTTTTTTCAATTTTGGTGATTGTCAAAATCACATGTAAACCATTCAAATTCTAAATGCTTTATATATAAATCATTTATGTTGAATTCTTACTTTGGATTTTGTTATAAATGGTTACTTAGATATAGATATCAAGCGATCAATCAAAACCAATTCAACTAGACATGACCAATTTCAATAGAACTAATACTTGTTAATAATATATATATATATATATATATATTATTAACAAGTATTAGTTCTATTGAAATTGGTCATGTCTATATATACCGGTAGAAGGGTCTAAATACAGCACTAACAACATTTTCCAAAAGACCAAATAAGTGAAAAAGTATATTTAAACAAAACGCATTTGACCAACTGTTAATATTTCCAAATATTTTAACTCACAGCATGCCATTATTATACTTTATGATTCCTAGAAATAAGCACAGGACTGACAGGACATTTCTACTAAAAATATAATCTTCCCTTGTGATTTTTGTGAATTTTGTAATACATGAACATGTACTTTCCTATAGCTATAAAGATCTGAATTTCTATGACTGCTTTATTTATACAGTATCAGTGAATGTATGTGTTACCTTTGAATTTGGTATTCTAACATCACACCATCTTCCATCAATCATATGCCTCTGTGTCATACATTTAACTTGTGATTCATAGTCGCCAAACCGAATGAAACCAAAACCTTTAGATAGTCCACTTTTAGGATCTTTCTTCACCTGAATTGAAAATAAAATATAGATAGATTAATACAATGAATTGTAAAATATAAAATGAATTTTGATTTCTGTTTTAGGGGGAAGCTTGCACATTATTTGCATATCTGTTATGTTCCACATGTACATAGGCTACATAAATGTCTTAAACTTTGGAAAGTACATTAAACAGTATATGTTTTTTGCTGTATGCAGCCTGAAGAGGAATATAGTAGAGATTTCGAATGGGTTAAAAACATATAAAGATCAAGAGTTATCTCCCTTGTTCCAAGAAGTTTTATCAATGTGGAAATGAACTCTCAACTATTACTGCATCAAACTTTTTGACATATCCTAAAGGATGATTTACTAGACAAGTCATATTGGTATTCATGTGAACATGCTTATTAAGAAATAATAAAATCTATAAAGATCATGTAATTTATCAGAAAAGAGTAAAGTTATCCCTACCAGCATAAATATATATAAGGAACAGGACGAAAAATAAAATTCCCCAAGCTTCTTCTGTGCTAGTGCACAAATTTTTAATATTTTCAGACAATAAACATTCATGACATACAATGTTTATATCTGTATATAATTTTATCCTGATTTAAACTTTTACACTTGATTATTTTACAAGCTAAAAGTATGCAAACATGCAGATTGGTTTAATTTGTACTTTTATATATTTGCAACATGTACAAATATTAGGACTAAATACTTGAGATCAGCTGTGTTCTTTCTCAATGCTGTCATCAATTAGTCCTTTAATTTACGATTCATACTTTAAAAAAAATTCTCCATCACATCATCCATTTCAGGGGCGGATCAGTCATTTTAAAAAGGGGGGTTCCTAACTCAAGACAAAGCCATTTAAGGGGGTTCTAACAACATGTCCCCTTTCAAATGCATTGATCATCCAATAAAAAGAGGTGGTCCCTGGAACATCCCCCCTTGATCCGTGCCTGCATTCATTTGCCTGACACAAAAAGCTGCTACATGTATCAAACCTACATTGTAATATATATATACATTTAGATAATTGTTTATAATTGACAGGTAAACCTACATGTACATAGCTAGTACTCTGTTCTGAATATAAGCTTTAAACCCTACATGTACAAACCTGGACCATTAAAAGTTCCCCAAAATTTGAAAAGTATTTTCTCAGGTCTTCTTCTGTACTTTTCCATGGTAACCCCAGGACAATAAGGTCACTGCATCTCTTTTTGTCATACATTTTCTTCCTGTTAATGACAGCATTGTCTGCATTGATTGGTTCTTGGTCTACAGCTGTTGCATGAGGTTTCTTTTTGTTTTCAGCTGAAAATACAAGAAAATTTACATGCAATTTTTCCTTGACCTTGTAACATTACCCCTACTGACATTGACTGATATTTATAACAAAGTTTTGCATTGACTATTTTAATGCATATATACATGTACATTTGTATATAGCAAATAGAGCATAACAATCCCAAGTCACATGGCACAGGGAAATTAGCATGCATTTTGACCAACATACAGTTTAATTTCCTCTCTGTATGCATGGTACGTGTATATGTCTTAGACATGTAGAAAACAGTTTGAAGTTCAATTTAAAAAAATAATTATGATCTGTTGGCCTGTAGTCAGAGATAACTTTTGCAGTCTGGAAGGCAACTTACAAATGTAACAAGCCTGGGCTGCTAGCCTGGTGGTTAAACGCAGTGATCAGAATTTTAATAACATGACTTCAGTATAAAATGAGAGTTAATGTTTTTATCACCTTACAAACATGACAAAACTATAAGCTACATTTTTGTACACGTATAATGTTCTGCAATACATTCAAAACATATACACTGATTTGTTTACTATATATCTTCATGCCTTATATATCATGTACTGTAGTACGCCGCTAGATTAAAACTGACGTGGAAAGGTAACATATGGCCACCGAAAGCTCTTTTTTTGAGAGCCCAGGTGGTCGTGTGGTCTAGCGGGACGGCTGCAGTGCAGGCGATTTGGTGTCACGATATCACAGTAGCATGGGTTCGAATCCCGGCGAGGGAAGAACCAAAAATTTGCGAAAGCAAATTTACAGATCTAACATTGTTAGGTTGATGTTTAGACGAGTTGTATATATATATAATCATACATGTAGTGATGTACAATGTATTTCTAACTAACTGGTTATAATATTAATCATTTGTAAATGTAATCTGTATACTATGTTTACTTTCTAGCAGCAGATTTCTGATATCTGGAGTCTGATATCAACTGCCACAAAAGAATACAAATAAATAACTTTTTACTTTTAAAATTACTGTTGTGACTTCGATATGTTGTGCCTTGTGGTGTCATGTTATGATTTTAAAGCTAAACTTAAATAAGGGATCCTGGAGTCAACTTTATAAGAAGTTAGCTCAGGAAGTATTCATATCAAAATATCAAATAAATAAATGGGCAAGAATCAAAAATACCAAAGAGATATAGACTGAAATGTTTAAAAGCAAAACGTCAACAATACAGTTATCTCCCTTAGCTGTCAAACAGAAAGTTTTCAACGACCTTCAATATTTCATTAAAAGTAGCATATTAATTGATACTGTAGTAAAAACTACCTATGCAGTTATGTGCAATAATGATTACTGCATCATACTGCATAAATAATTAATCAAAATTCTGTTAATAATTCGAAAAATTAAATGATTTTGTCGAAGCGTCTGCTTGATGTTCGGAGGCCAACTGGGTTCCAGTTTGTAAACAATATTTGAAAACACTTACATTTTGGAAACACAGCAACATAAATCCTGTTCGCCCATTCCGTATCAGGTGGATATAATCTCCCGTCTGAAAGTCGTATGCCTCGCATAGCACCGGTATCGGGATTTCTGTATTTCAAACCACAGGCACCAGGAAACTGAGCTGACAGGGTAGACAGCAAGAGAGTTCCGTCGTCTTCGCTCGGGACTTCCATAGGCTCTTCGCCCTCCTCCTCTGCGACTTGAATATACTGACTCATTTCCCTTATAAATTAGACACACTTTCGGAGCATTGAGAATCAAAAATGTCTCTAATTTTGGGGTAACCCACTGTGGTCCCGAACTGAAGGTGCGCGGCGTACCAAGATGGCGTCTTCTGTTGACAATTTAAGCGATACTAGCGCCATCTTTTAGTGACCTAAAAAATTTAATTTTCATTTTAGAGTTGTCGTTCTTTTATCTTCAATTTGTTGTCGCTGGAATCTTTTAGAATAGTTATATCAGTGATTTTCAGATCTTTTAATGAATACGTGATTAGAGCAGATGTTAACAATTTGTGGTTAACATTTTTAATAAAAGAAAAGATATTGACAGTAATGATTGTTCTTGCAAATCTGTTAATAGGGGGAGGGTTTGACAGAAACATGCACATATCCAATACAAATTCTTTTGGTTTGCGTCTCATAATTATTTGGACTAGTTTGCGTCCTGATTTGATTTCTCATTTTTCTTGCATATAAGTCTTTAATTGAGATATAAGTTATTTGCTATTTTAATAGTACTTAATTGATTTTATAAATTCATCAATGAACTAATTTTCGGAACTCACATGACATCATAAATGATCATAAATTTGCGAGTATGGTCTAGAGGAAACGATGACAGTCCGTCGGAAGGGGACGATAAATGGTTGACCGTGTTAAGAGAGAGCCATTTTAAATTTAAAATCGAATAAAAAATGTTTTGTCATTTTTCTTCAAATAATTAGAACAATTTGACATTAGTTCAGGCTTAATATTCATTTTTTTTTTAAATATCAAAATGCTTGGAAAATATTTTATTTGCTCATTCTTAAAAGATGACTTTGTGAACATTGCATTTTCTAGTTAATGCTTCATCTGTTGATACCTCGGTTGATACTGTAGGGTACATATATATACTGTGAACATTTTGTGTATATTTACATATATTTACCTTTGGTGAAAGACGTGTACATGCATAATGTCAAATCTTAAAAAATACAAACTCTTTCTCTCAAAGAAACTTGTTAGACAAATGTTAGATTTCTTCAGCTATTATTTGTTGAATAGGTGCAATTAGTGTACTCGATGCACTTGGGTACTTTGACGTTAGACCGGTAATGTTATAAAGATATAAATTTGTAAATATAAAAAAGAAGATGTGGTATGCAGATTGCCAATGAGATAACTTTACACAAGAGACCAAAATGACACAGAAATTAACAACTATAGGTCACCGTACGGCCTTAAACAATGAGTAAAGTCCATACCGTATAGTCAGCTATAAAAAGACCCCGAAATGTCAATGTAAAACAATTCAAATGAGAAAAGTAACGGCCTTATTTATATAAAAAAAAAAATGAATGAAAAACAAATCGGTACACATAAACAAACGACACTGAGCACTGAATTACAGGCTCCTGAAGAGTTCATTTGTGCTCCTCTATAGATGTGTAATGGAAATTGTTCTGGCAGTCTATTGTACTAGTCTGTTGTTTGACATATTTGAATTAATGTATTTATAGAAAGTCCTATTGCGGGTGAGAGTGCTGCCTTGTAGCGGCATTAGCCTATACTCTTTTTCGAAATCGACAAGGGTTTCTTTTACGTGCAAGAGATATTCAAAATAAGCTGTTTCTCAATGTTAACGCGTATTTTGATATTCAAGTCCACTCTTGATAAGCTTTCGGATAAGGTAGAAGGTAGATGAATCTTTATTCTCATTAACTAAATAACATAGTTACAGAGATGATAATATATACAATACAACATATTTTGCATGTGTGAAATATACATAAATAAATGTAGTTTAACCAGGAGGACAGACTTCCACTGATATATAGTTTATAAATCTACACAATTTTTCTAGTAAGACAATATTGACTGTATTGAATACATTTTTAAATTTAAGAATATTAACATTTGTACAACAATAGTGTGGTAAATATTTATATCGTTCTTTTTTTTAAAAAAGGACAAGAGATTACATAATGGAATTCATCGCCGATTTCAGCAGATTCACAAAGGTGACATAGCCTCTCTTGTCTTTGAACATTTTGCCACCTCCCCGTCTCCACTGGCAAACGGTGATTTCCACATCTAAATTTACATAGTTTCAGTGCATTTTTTAACGATAAAACTGTAATATAATTTTCAAATTTAAGTTCTGTTTTGAATAATTTATAACATAAACCTTTTGATGATTGATTTACATTTGCAAACCATTCTTATCTAAACTGATCTTTTAACTTTTGTTCAATACTTAATACAATCCAATTTTTTGAGATACAATCTTGATTTTGCCAAATGTTTGACATACCACAATTATCAAAGATACTTTTGATAAATAACAACCATTTGTTTTCAATTCCATACTTATTATAATTAATATATATCAACTTATATAACATTGACGACATCTTGTTATCAAGTGTGTTATTAAGAAGGTTGCACCAAAATTTTATCATCCGTAATTTAACGTATTAAGAAATCGGATATCTTCCCAATTCCCCGTAAACCATAAAATTTGGAGTCGATCTTTTTAACCGTAAAACATGCTTACAAAAAATCAAATGTACTCTTTCCAAAATGTCAAGATTTTCGTATCCCCAGATTTCGGTCCCATATTAAAGTATAGGTAAAACAGCTTTGTCAAACATTTCAAGCTGGCATTCTATAGATAGATGGTTTGATCTACACTTCTTAATAACACAATACATAGCTTTAGTAGCTTGATCTCTAAGATATTTTCTAGTTGCAAAAAAAGATGCATTTCTAGAGAATATAACACCAAGGTATTTATAGTTCTTAACAATTTCTATCTCTTCTTTATTAATATACAATTTCAAATTATTCTGTGGTCTACCTTTTGAAAATATCATTACTTTTGTCTTGTTAATATTAATTTTAAGTTTCCAGTTTTCACAATATTCTGAAAAACTATTTAGAAGTAATTGTAAATCTGTGCTTGTCTCAGCGAGTAAAATAGAGTCGTCAGCATACAATAAGACAAATATCTTAAAATAAATATCCAGTTCATCTTCTATATCAAATGTGATTGAATCTATACCTTTTAAATCACTATTTTCCAAAAATTCATGAAGATCATTTAAGTATAAAGAAAATAATAAAGGAGAAAGATTTTCCCCTTGGCGGACCCCAATATCACTGACAAACATGTCAGATGCTTCATTGTTATGTACAACTCTTGATTTCACATCTTTATACAAATTTTCTACAACTCTGAGAAATTTACCACTTATCTTATTTAAAACAAGCTTATACAAAAGAGAGTTTCTTTGAACAAAGTCGAAGGCTTTTTCAAAGTCAACGAATGCACAATGCAATTTTTTTCGTTTAACACATAGCAACTCAAAGAGTGCATACAATGAAAAAATATGATCGTTAGTAGAGTATCCCTGTCGGAAGCCTGCTTGATTTTCGTTCAAGATATTAAGTTCATCAACAAATTCCCCCAATCTATCATTCAGAATAGATGTAAAAATCTTACCAAGGCATGACAATAAGGTAATAGGCCTGTAATTTTTGGCGTCTAATTTACATCCTTTGTTCTTGAAGGTATATCTGTAATTAGGAACTGATGGGTCCTAGCAGTCCATGCATTCCATTATTCAAAGTATCGATTTCATTATTAAAAATTGGCTATTTCTTAATTTTCACGCGTATTTTGGCATTTAGGTCCTCCGTAACCCCTCTAATGGTCATTGCGGCTCATTTTGTTTAAACACAGTTCATTCCTCTATCAATAAGCTTTGATTTGGTGTATAATGTTTTCCTTAATTAGGAGCTGAAGGGTAGCAGCGGTCCATTCCATAATTATTCAAAATAAGCTATTTCTCAATGTTCACGCGTATTTCGATATTAAAGTCCTTCGTTACTCCTCTAACATGATGCGTTCGGAACATATTGACTATATATAGATATAGGAAGATGTGGTGTAAGTGCCAATGAGACAACTCTCCATCCAAGTAACAATTTTAAAAAAGTAAACCATTATAGGTTAAAGTACGGCCTTCAACACGGAGCCTTGGCTCACACCGAACAACAAGCTATAAAGGGCCCCAAAATTACTAGTGTAAAACCATTCAAACGGGAAAACCAACGGTCTATATACCTTTTTTTCCTCTCTTGATAAGCTTTTGAATAAGGTATAAGGTAAATCTGTAGTTAGGGGCTGAAGGGTCCTTGCAGTCCATTCCATTATAAAGCTCAACAAATCTAGCTGTTAGAAATGAACTAGGACTTTTGCCATTAGAAACTTTCATAAAAACCCAAACTATGATGTACCTATCTAGATTAAAAAATTAAAATCTAAACCCACTTCTTAATGAAGCCTTTAAATTGACTAAAAGTTTAGATACTAAGGGAACATACTCTTGGTATACTCTTGCAAAAAATGTGTCACAAGATATAAATATTAACATTAAACTTATTGAGGAAACTAAAACTTTAAAACAGACTAAAATGTTAAAACCCCAATTGAAAAAAATGTTATATCAACTATTATTAAACTCTTATTGATGATAAAATAAATAACTTAAATGAAAATAATAAAATATATCTATATAAATTTCTTAAATCTAATATAAATAACCAAATGAAATACTACCTATCACACCCAAGTAAAGAGACAAGAAAAATGTTAACCAAATTTAGAATAAGCGACCATGCATTGTCTCTTAATAGAAACTGGACGATATACCAAAATACAACGAAATGAAAGAAAATGTAAAATATGTAATATCTTAGATGATGAATTTCATTTTTTCTTCAACTGTAAAATAAATAAAAATAAAAGAGAAATCTTTCTAAAATATTATATACAAAAATATGTAAATTTTAATACACTTAATTTTACTGATAAACTCGTGATAATACTATTTCCATCTACACCAAATGATGTAAAAGCAGTTGTTTCTTTTTTATTAAAGAGTCATTAGAACTGAGGACAGGAGAACAGTAACTGTTTTTATCATATTTCTTATAATATGGTCATTGCGGTACAATCGACTTGTTATGTCAATAATTAAAGGATGGAGAATAGAAAAGGTCTGGACAGTAAAAATTTAAAAAAAATACCTCGTAGAGTATTTCAATTTTGATATATGTTTTGGTATTCAGGCCGTCCATACATTGAACCAAGCGTTTCTGTCAAAAAAAATGTTTCGTCATTCGAATCATGCATTGTTTTGGGTATTAGCCGGAAGTGATCGGCAATTAGAATCGTGCATCTTCGGTAACAGGTGCGATAATGAACTTTGGACCATTACTATGGCTTTATTTCTCAATTTTTTTTCATCGTTTTTTTTGCATACGACATCAAACTATATATTAACTGAGACTACTATAACACTGTGTTATAGTAGTCTCAGATATTAATTACATTTTCGAAATAAAAAAAATATTATTTTTTTTCCTGTTGTGGCTCTTTAAAAAAAATCCTGTGTATTTACATTATATTTTATGACATTGATATGTCGAGGAGCAATCAGCCTTTTGTAGTTTTGAAAGAACGGATTTTTTTTAAACCTTGATTTTTTTCTCAGAGACAGATTATATTATGTTGAACCATTTTGACAGACAGTTTTATTTTTTTGTAAATTTGTCCTCATTATTCATCTACCTGAAATTTTTAAACAGGATGACTATGATCCCTTTAAAATAGAACAGACAAATATTGGAAGCCTCCTATTTGCTGATGATATTTTGATAATGTCCGAAACTAAAGAGGGTCTTCAGTCAAGTTTAAACCATTTGTTTCCATACTGTGATAAATGGCAGTTAACTGTAAATTGTAAAAAAAACTTAAACCATGAATTAAGCACAAGTAACAATAGCAAAAATCTTAACCATTCTTTTACTTATAATGGTGACAAATTAGAGCAAATGGAAAAGATTAAATTTCTTGGTAATATCATTAGTCTGAATGGAAATCTTATTCATTCAGCACAAGAATTAGCCAAAAAATCTATGAAAGTAATGTATTCTATAAAAACATTTTGTAATTCGATTCATCAGACTCCTGTAAATTTGTCAAACCATTTATTCAACTCACTCGTTAGACCATATTAACTTATAACAGTGAAATATGGTATATGGATGCATACTCATCCTTTTATAAAGCTTCAATTAAAGGAGATACAATTAGTAAAAAAGTAGATACCCTTAATTTCATTGACAAAAGTCCACCTGATAGAGTACTAAATAAATTTAATAAGTTAACTTAAGGAGTAAAAAAATGCTCTTGTAATATAGCTGCTCGATCTGAATTAGGCAGCTACCTTATTGATTGCTTTATAAAAAGACATACTCTTCTTTTACACGATAGACTATTAAGGGAAGAAACTAGCCCCTTACTAAAAGAGACACTTAATTTGGCAAAAACTTTACATAATGCAGGTATTTATTATTGGTACTCCTATGTAAATCATGTCAGAAGTCAAAATGATTTAGAAATTGTTAACCAAAATAAGGGTAAAAATAAAAGGCTAATATACAAATTTAGAAATAATTCCTTCATGTCATGCTCTATGCTCATTTTAACATGGGTAGGCATTATATTTGTCGATATTTTACACTGAGCATGACATGAAGGAATTATTTTGATTCTTATAGGACAAATACAGTATTTTTATAGGTCGAAGCGTACGAAAATACCGTAAAAATGTTAAGCTGTTCCCGTTTCCTCCCCGAGGAGTCTGTATATTACACTCCGTATTTTAAAAGTTTAAAAAATACGAACAGGATCAATATATGTTGTTCGATATAACATATATTATAGGGGTTTATGTTAGCTACTTGAATGTATATATTTTATAGGATAACGTTAGAAATAACTTTAATATAAACAGCAAATTTGTGCGCATGTGTCAAACATATTTTGTGCTCATGGTAGAACACGGCTTTGTTTACGTAATAAGGACGTCATATTAAAACTCCTATTTAAGTTTATATAATGATAAAATTGTAAATTTACAAGAGAATAGAAAACTCCAACTTAAAAAAAAAAAAATATAATCTATAACCTTGAACCATACCTACTTTCTCAAAACTTTGAACATAGACAACTAATTTCTAAATTTCGTATAAGTGACCACTGCTTATTAATAGAAACTTGTAGATACAGGGGAAAAACCCAGAGATTAAAGACTATGTACATTGTGATGTACTAGATGGTGAGTTTCATTTCTTTTTTAAATGTAAATTCATGCTACACATTGTGATGTACTAGATGGCGAGTTTCATTTCTTTTTTAAATGTAAATTAAATGAACAATTAAGAAAAGAAATTTTAAATGAAAATAAATATAATAACTTAAATGATGTAGATAAATTAAAACATATCCTCAATCCTGAAACAAAACAGGACACTTGCAAATTAGGCTCCTTTTAAAAAAAAAGTCACTAAGACTGAGGGCAGGGAGTCCTTGATATGATTTGAATCTCTTATATATATATATAGATTTAAAGAAAGACAAGGATTATAGTTCAAAGTGTCTGCATTGTTTATTTTCATTGTTTTATATATGTAAACTGTGTATTATGTATAACGTTTTAAGCCATTGGCCCATATGGGCGTAAAGTGTTTTTGAATAAAGTATTATCATATTAGATTATTAATTGACCTTGCATATATATGTCTACTCGATTAGAATGAATTCACGATCCAATATAGACGTGATTCTACTTCGTCAACATTATCTCCCCATTACGCCAGTTCATTTTTACAATCGAAAAAATGGAAGCCATTGTAGATATGACGCGCAAATTTGCACTCGGAAACCGATAAATTTATCCGCATTGCACCATTACGATCCTTATATGTCAGTTGTATTTTAAAAGACAAATATATCAACTAGCTAATGAGCATTAGTTAATGATCTTTTCTCATCTATGATGAGTTTATTGATTCAACTTAAAACTATTGTCTGATCGGTTGTCAGGTGGTATTTTCGTAAATTCACAAACATTTAAAAAAAATCTTATAAAATATTTCGTGAAAGGGCAGACTAGATTTTTTTAGTGATTGAAGACTATAAACCCTAGTTATCACACACAACATATTATAATTTTTCGAAGATATTCATTTTCATCATCCAACTTGAAAGACTCGTCAAGTACTTTCAGTAAAAAATAGCTATTCGAACACACCTACTCTGTTTTTGTGATTCATTAGATAGGTGTTTCACTTGACCCATATATTGCATCTTTTAGTATTAAACCAATTCACAAATGATATCGGATATGTTCCTTACGTCGTAACTACAATCCCCTTCCCTTTCATGAATGTGACCTACCGAATTAGACTATTTACCGGATTTGTTATCACATAAGCAACACGACGGGTGCCACGTGTGGAGCAGGATCGACTTACCCTTCCGGAGCACCTGAGATCACCCCTAGTTTTTGGTGGGGTTCGTGTTGCTTTTTCTTTAGTTTTCTATGTTGTGTCATGTGTACTATTGTTTGTCTGTTTGTCTTTTTCATTTTTAGCCATGGCGTTGTCAGTTTATTTTCGATTTATGAGTTTGACTGACCCTTTGGTATCTTTCGTCCCTCTTTTATGGACCTATGGGCGGTACGGATAGAAAAATACGGACTGTCAAACAGATAAATTGACTATAAAACATGCCAAAAACAATCTAAATTTACATATAGACCCACTAAGAAGGCTATGTTAATCTCCAATTATCTAAAAATCAATTTTATTGTACAAAAACTTTCATATTTAAAAAAATCACCATGGCCATAATGCAAAACTAAACTTCTAATCGTGTATTGCTACCACAAACGTTGTTTTTTAATAGTATAACACATGTTCACAAACTAAAAAAAACAGAGGAATGAATTCAAAATAAAAGTTTTTAAAGCATAAAGTATTAACAAAATTACAAGGAGATCATGAGACTATGTTTTTGAAATATTTGATAAAGTCATGTGTACGTCGTGAGTGAGATTCAGAATAGTCTGTTTGATTTTTTCTTTTTAAATAAAAAGTTTGATCATTGTCAATAGTTATCAAAAGTACCAGGATTATAATTTCATACACCAGACGCGCGTTTCGTCTACATAAGACTCATCAGTGACGCTCAGATCAAAATAGTTAAAAAGCCAAATACATACAAAGTTGAAGAGCATTGAGGACCCAAAATTCCAAAAAGTTGTGCCAAATACGGCTAAGGTAATCTACTCCTGGGGTAAGAAAATCCTTAGTTTTTCGAAAAAATCAAAGTTTTGTTAACAGAAAATTTATAAAAATGACCATATAATTGATATTCATGTCAACACCGAAGTGCTGACTACTGGGCTGGTGATACCCTCGGTGACGAAACGTCCACCAGCAGTGGCATCGACCCAGTAGTGTAAATAGTTATCAAAAGTACCAGGATTATAATTTCATACGCCAGACGCGCGTTTCGTCTACATAAGACTCATCAGTGACGCTCAGATCAAATTATTAGAACGCCAAATACATACAAAGTTGAAGAGCATTGAGGACCCAAAATTCCAAAAAAGTTGGGCCAAATACGGCTAAGGTAATCTACTCCTGGGGTAAGAAAATCCTTAGTTTTTCGAAAAATTCAGTTTTGTTAACAGAAAATTTATAAAAATGACCATATAATTGATATTCATGTCAACACCGAAGTGCTGACTACTGGGCTGGTGATACCCTCAGGGACGAAACGTCCACCAGCAGTGGCATCGACCCAGTGGTGTAAATAGTTATCAAAAGTACCAGGATTATAATTTCATACGCCAGACGCGCGTTTCGTCTACATAAGACTTATCAGTGACGCTCAGATCAAAATAGTTAAAAAGCCAAATACATACAAAGTTGAAGAGCATTGAGGACCCAAAATTCCAAAAAGTTGTGCCAAATACGGCTAAGGTAATCTACTCCTGGGGTAAGAAAATCCTTAGTTTTTCGAAAAATTCAAAGTTTTGTTAACAGAAAATTTATAAAAATGACCATATAATTGATATTCATGTCAACACCGAAGTGCTGACTACTGGGCTGGTGATACCCTCGGTGACGAAACGTCCACCAGCAGTGGCATCGACCCAGTGGTGTAAATAGTTATCAAAAGTTCCAGGATTATAATTTCATACGCCAGACGCGCGTTTCGTCTACATAAGACTCATCAGTGACGCTCAGATCAAAATAGTTAAAACGCCAAATACATACAAAGTTGAAGAGCATTGATGACCCAAAATTCCAAAAAAGTTGGGCCAAATACGGCTAAGGTAATCTACTCCTGGGGTAAGAAAATCCTTAGTTTTTCGAAAAATTTAAAGTTTTGTTAACAGAAAATTTATAAAAATGACCATATAATTGATATTCATATCAACACCGAAGTGCTGACTACTGGGCTGGTGATACCCTCGGGGACGAAACGTCCACCAGAAGTGGCATCGACCCAGTGGTGTAAATAGTTATCAAAAGTACCAGGATTATAATTTCATACGCCAGACGCGCGTTTCGTCTACATAAGACTCATCAGTGACGCTCAGATCAAAATAGTTAAAAGCCAAATACATGTACATACAAAGTTGAAGAGCATTGAGGACCCAAAATTCCAAAAAGTTGTGCCAAATACGGCTAAGGTAATCTACTCCTGGGGTAAGAAAATCCTTAGTTTTTCGAAAAATTCAAAGTTTTGTTAACAGAAAATTTATAAAAATGACCATATAATTGATATTCATGTCAACACCGAAGTGCTGACTACTGGGCTGGTGATACCCTCGGGGACGAAACGTCCACCAGCAGTGGCATCGACCCAGTGGTGTAAACAGTTATCAAAAGTACCAGGATTATAATGTCATACGCCAGACGCGCGTTTCGTCTACATAAGACTCATCAGTGACGCTCAGATCAAAATAGTTAAAAAGCCAAATACATTCAAAGTTGAAGAGCATTGAGGACCCAAAATTCCAAAAAGTTGTGCCAAATACGGCTTGGGTAATCTACTCCTTGGGTAAGAAAATCCTTAGTTTTTCGAAAAATTCAAAGTTTTGTTAACAGAAAATTTATAAAAATGACCATATAATTGATATTCATGTCAACACCGAAGTGCTGACTACTGGGCTGGTGATACCCTCGGGGACGAAACGTCCACCAGCAGTGGCATCGACCCAGTGTTGTAAATAGTTATCAAAAGTACCAGGATTATAATTTCATACGCCAGACGCGCGTTTCGTCTACATAAGACTCATCAGTGACGCTCAGATCAAAATAGTAATTGATTGAGTACTGACTACTGGGCTGGTGATAAGATAGCAACCCAACAACAAATATAGGCCTAAAAAAGATTGGCATCGGCCTCGATTCTATAAATAGGTTGTGAAGTAATAAACTTTTTGGGAAATTCTTTGCATCATTTTTTTGTTTTTGTTTTCTATTTTGATTGCCTTGAATCAAGATGAATGTTGTGGTGTATCTTGTTGCGTTGTTCTGCATTGGCGATTTTCGTTGTATCTTTTCTTGCATAAAACGTAAAAGAAACCTAATAGGGCAATGGTGTATGGACAAAATACAATATGGAAACCAGGGAACTAGAGTATAAACATGTGTATACTTATACTTATACTTATACTATTACTATATTTTAATGAAAAAAATGGCAAATTCTCTCACTATACAAAGACTTGCTCAGCCTTTTACAATACTCAAGGACTTGTATAGTAAATCCTTGCAATATTGTAGTATGCTGTTTGGTATTTAGATAGGAAAAGCATTATATCTCCTAGAATTTAAATCAATATATACGAATTGATGTGCAAAAAGTGGCGAACAATTTTTGCGCCTGTCCCAAGTCAGGAACCTCTGGCCTTTTTTAGTCTTCTATATATTTTTTAATTTAATCTCATTTATATGTTTTGGAGTTTAGTGTGACGCCCATTTTCACTGAACTAGCACACAATTTTATTTAGGGGCCAGCTGATACCACCTCCGGGTGCGGGATTTTCTCGCTGCGTTGAAGACACATTGGTGGCCTTGGGATGTTGTCTGGTCTTAGGTCCGGTTGTCGCCTCTTTGACATATTCCCTGTTTTCATTCTCAATTTTATTAGAATGTTAAGCTCTTTTTGAGCTCTACCTATTGTTCAACCACGTAAAAACAGTCAAATGACTTTTTACAGGAGTTATCGACTTTATTTGACGAATTTTCTGACTTGCATGTTCACCTGTTATATTGAAATATATGGTAAATAGATAAAACTTTTAATAGCAAACATTATCCGCAAGTGACAAGATCTATTGATTCATAGTTCTTTGTCCCCCCCCCCTTAAATTCCGTCTATATAAAAGTTTCTTTCCGTTTCCGTTTCCGTTCCGTTTTCCGTTTCCGCCGTTTCGCGTGAACACCCGTCGACTTGATATATAATTGTTCTGCTTAACTATGTACTAGATGTAAATTGAAAACTTATGTAAATGGTGTTTTTAAAATAAAACACTTCGTTATTGAGAAGAAAATTGTAATTTTGTTTGTTTCTATTAACTTTAAAAACTTTTGTCACTATAGTAAACATTACAGTAAGCATGTATCGCCTTCTCTAACCGTTAGGGATTCTTTCACTTTCTTTTTTTCCGATAATCCGAACGTCATCTTATTGTTAGTTATCAGACCATAAATGAATTATCACGTTGTGATTGGTTAAACGCCGTCACGTGGTGACCCTCTATGAGACCGTAGGGGGTTAGTAGGTTTCATAGGGGGTTTATGACGCGTTAATGGCGACGTCATCTATTAATGGTGTTGCGTTTCGTTGTTTATTTTTCAACAAAACGCCGCAGAAAAGTCCAGCGTCCGATAAATTCGTTATACGGTTAACTACTGACCCCTACGGATCCATAGAGGGTGAATAAAATTCATAGGGGACTCGGCCTCTGGCCTCACCCCCTATGGATTTTACTAACCCTCTATGGATCCGTAGGGGGTCAGTAGCGAACCATATAACTTATATTATGGTTTTGCCTGTATGATTTATATGCTAATACATGTACCTAGTAATTAGTTTATTTTATATTAGATACGGTCGTCTCATTATGTTACATGTATTGGATTTTTACCTGTATTAGCATGAAACGTGCTAATTATAAATTGACCAATACTTTTAGATAGATAAATAGATATGAAGACACAATTTTGTCATGGAAACTGAAGGTGTGATTTCGAATTTTTATTTATTAATGCTAACAATGGAGTGCGTGTTGAAGCAGATGTTACTTAACTGTTGTAAATTAATGAATTAACTTTATGTAACCAATATCCGTTGAGATTTGTTACCGATGTTACTAAATCAACCGATGACCTATCTATGAAATAATTGATGTAACTTTATTAACCACTGCTCGCTACATCACGTGTGAGGTAAGCATAGTATTTTTTATATTATTTGCGTTTTGCTAGTTGCTTCTAGCAGCTTTATTGTGTTCTTTAGTATCTTTTAACGTATCTCTATCCGGGATTGTAGGATGTTACTTACTGTGAACATATAAACACATTTTAATCATTCTTCGCAAATTTTACGGACGCCATTACGAGTTCCTTTTCACTAATATGACCTACCAAATTAGACAATTTACCGTCTTTGTAATAACATGAGCAACACGACGGATGTCACATGGGGAGTAGGATCTGTTAACCCTTTCGGATCACCTGAGATCAGTAATCCCCAGTTTAAGTTGGGGTTTGTGTTGCGTAGTCTTTAATTTTTCTATGTTGTGTCTTGTGTACTCTTTTTTTCTGTCTTTCTTTTTCTATTTTAGCCACGGCGTTGTCTCTTAATTTGTCATCTTTGAATATATAGTATCTTTCGTCCCTCGTTTTTAATATAAAACAGTTTGCATTTCATTTTCAGACACAAAGACAACATTAAGCTGTCTAGGTGTTCTTCAATGCATATATGAGTTCAAAAGATACATATAATCTCTGAGTTCTACATCATCGGCCTGCTTTGTGATACATAAATTTAGTAAGCATTCAAAAATTCTACATGTAAATGTATTAGCCTGTTAAGGTACTTAAAGTATAGTAATTTAGTCATTAAAATTACTTAAATTATTGTAAATAGCTTAATTAACAGGCTTATACATTCACATGTAGACTTTTTAAATGCTTACTATCATTCATGTATCACAAAGCAGGCCGGTGATGTAGAACACAGAACAAAAATCTTTTGTTCATAGCGTTACTGTTATGTAATTGGGTTACCTTTCTTGTACTTCAGAACGTCATTCAGTTGTACTTTCAGTATCCACTAAAAACATGTTAGAAAAAATCGTTTTACACATTTCTAGTAGAACGAAACGAAAAATATAATCACACAATCTGCAAGTCTGTATTTTATATCCTACCCCTGATATTATTTATCATAACTGATTCACTCATATTAACATATACATCTATTGGAGGATAAAAACAATTCTGATGTTGCATTACATACAGATTTCAAAGTAATCGTCACAGCATTACTTTACATACTTAAAGCATATATTTGCGATCTCAGTATCTATTACGCATATAATAGGAGAGATCTGACTCCTACTTACTGGTGCTTATATTACGTAGATCGATTAAGAAGAGACAAAATAATTGCAATAAATAATAAACAGCTGCGCTACGAGCGCATGCTACATCCGTCGTCTTGTGTTTGAAGTTTTATGCAATAATCATAAATAGTTTCTGAGAAACGGCGCGACATGTTACCCCCCCTTTTTACAATCTAACAAAATAATATTTTGAACCATCAACAAAAGTATACATATCTTCAGATTAATATAACTAAGAAGTGTGTAAAGTTTTTAGCAATAATCATAAATAGTTTCTGAGAAACGGCGCGACATGTTACCCCCCCCCCTTTTTACAATCTAACTAAATAATATTTTTAACCATCTACAAAAGTATTCAGATCTTCAGATTAATATTACTAAGAAGTGTGTAAAGTTTTTAGCAATAATCATAAACTGTTTCTGAGATACGGCGCGACATGTGACCCCCCTTTTTTACAATCTAACAAAATAACATTTTGAATCATCACCAAAAAGTATACAGATCTTTAGATTTATATAACTAAGAAATGTGTAAATGTTTAAGCAATCATCATAAACAGTTTTTAAGATACGGCGCGACATGTGAATCCCCCCTTTTTTTTTTTTAAAAACCCTCAAAAACTCTTAAGTAATATTTTGAATCAACACCAAAAAAGAAAAATACAGATCTTTTAAAATAACTAAGAAGTGTGTAATGTTTTAAGCAATAAGCATTAATCGTTTGTGGGATACGGCGCAACGTGTGACCCCTCCTTTTTATATAAACACAAAACTCAATAATACTAAAATAAAATTTTGAATCATCATCAAAAAGTATACAGATCTTTTAATATAACTACGAAATGTGGGTAAAGTTTTAAGCAATACTCATAAATTGTTTTTGAGATACGGCGCGGCGACATGTGAAAAAAAAACACATCCGTTTTACTGAAAAACTGAACGTTCCGTAACTCAAAACGTTTTAAGCTTGTTCTCACAAAAAAGTATACAGATCGTTTGACCATCATAAGAAACAACTATGTTAAGTTTCATAAAATTTGGATACGTTGTTCTCAAGTCACGGTGCGACATGTTTACACAAGACGGACAGACGGACGCCTGACATTTGTGTATGCCATAATACGTCCCGTCAAAATTTTGACAGGTGTATACAAACTGAGGGAATGACATAACCCCCGAATGGAACGAGCCAATTGGATAATCATATCCTGCTATATACGCATTTTAGTGGAAAACCGTTGCCTTTTGTTGATGTGGTTCATAAGTGTTTCTCGTTTCTCGTCTTTTGCATAGATCAGACTGTTGTTTTTTTCTATTTGAATTGGTCATTTTTGGAAACTTTAATAGCTTGCTGTTTGGTGTGAGCCAAGGCTTCACGTTGAACACCATACTTTGACCTATAATGGTTAACTTTTACAAAATATAACTTGGCTTCCATTGGCGAGTTGTCTCATTGGCAAGCATACTTCATTGTCTTATATCTTGTATATAATTGTATTGAAATATAGATAATTATCTCTATACCTTTGTTATTTAGTTAGTGAGAATAAAGAAATATATAATGATATTATCATCCACTTATTAATTATTGAAGAAGACAAAACATCGAATAAAACCAACATCACGAGACAGAGATGCACCTTGCGAACGTTTGTCTCGAATGGTTGGCTGTATAAATTAATGATTTTTTTGTACAGTTATTATATTTTCATAGTTAGAATAATGATATTGTGTACTGTGTCACCAAAACATGGTTAGAATAATGATATTGTTTACTGTGTCACCAAAACATGGTTAGAACAATGATACTGTGTAATGTGTAATCAAACCATGGTTAGAATAATGATATTGTGTACTGTGTCACCAAAACATGGTTAGAATAATGCTATTGTGTACTGTGTCACCAAAACATGGTTAGAATAATGATATTGTGTACTGAGTCACCAATATTTGGTAATAATAATGATATTGTGTACTGTGTCACCGAATAAAGGCAACAGTAGTATACCGCTGTTAAAAACTCATAAATCCATGGACAAAAAAAAAATCGGGGTAACAAACTAAAACCGAGGGAAACGCATTAAATATAAGAGGAGAACAACGACACAACACAAAAATGTAACACACGTCTTATCGCAATGTGAATGTACACTCAAAAGTAAGAAAAAAAAAACAAATGACGCAACGTTAAAATGTAACACATACAGAAACGAACAATAATATAACAATGGCCATATTCCTGACTAGGTACAGGACATTTTAAAGGAAAAAATAGTGGGTTGAACCTGGTTTTGTGGCATGCCAAACCTCGCACTTTGATGGAAATGTTAAATATAACATTGAAATGAAACATGGTTAGAATAATGATATGACGTACTGTGTCTCCAAAACATGGTCATACAACGAACACTGAAATGATAGAATATGTGTGCGTGTTTTCTTCTATCTATTATAAAGGAGGAAATTTATATAAAAATAAGGAGATGTGGTATTATTGCTACTAATGAGGCAATTATCCCCCAAATATATAAATGAAGTGCATGTATTAAAGCAATTAAAGGCAACCGTACGGCTTTGGTCATTGGAACTCTCTTTCTTTTGTAAATGACATAATCGTCATATTTATTTGCCCATGTGATCTTCTGCAATAAAATGATCAAACTTCACTATGCCTATATATAAAGCTGCTTTTGTATTAATTTGTATTAATATAAGCATGGAAGTAATATTTAGTTCCATGGTAGAAGAAAGTCTAGCTTACTGTATCAAGGGGATCTGACTGTTAATCTTATAATAACGAAACTACTATAATAATTTTTCAATGAATCAATAAATCAGTTAGGATTCTAAAAAGAATACAACTTTCAATTCTATGATGACTCAGTTGATTGGTGTGTTCACGTTTCCCAAAATATTTGATATTTTCTTATACAGATTATAATTTAAATTTCTTGTTGAAGAACTGTGTCTTTTTATGCAATACGATTTAGTGAAATTGAGTTGTAACTTAAATAATGCTAACATCGAATCCAGCTAATTGACGGATTGATAGTTGAGAAAAAAGTCAAAGTTAGAAGAAGAAATAACCTTCATCAAGTAGCTATCAACAGCAATTTAAAACGAAACAATTTTGGTATTATTTTAGAATTATAATATAAAGTCAAACTTGTTAGACAAAAACACTACATTATCTTGAAATAATGCACAGAACTAGGCTTTGGGGTCATTCACTAGTATCATATTATAATACATTCTGCATAGAATCTTTGAAGTGAAGTATAAATTGTATTATACAAATAAACGACAAGCATTGCACTAACCAAACAAATATGCACAGGACCAACAGACACTTTTATTGTATGATAAAACACATTCATCACTTAGCAATCTAAAAAAGCAAACACACCGATCATAATTCTTAAAATGACAAGTAATGCTATGAATTTTTATCAGAAAAATATTAAGAACAATACAAATACCCACAATAGTCGAATTTGCATTTGGAGGAGGAATGTAGCTTTGGTCGGTAATTTCGCCTTAAAGTTATCATTCCTTCGATGTTGACTGTCTCTGGTTTATTTGGATGTTGATCGTTGAGTTCAACCGGTTGCTTCTGGTATCCAGTTTATTTCTGTGATGGATTCAGTTTTTTTTGTTTTTTTTGTTTTTTTAAATTGTTATTTGGATGGAGAGTTGTCTCATTAGCACTCACACCACATCTTCTTATATCTATTGTAAGATTTCTACAGGTCAAAGCTGTTTGGTTGCACATGCATGGGTAATGTGTTTATTACATTTGATGGTCATCTCGATATGTTGCTCAAGTTGGTCTATTGCTGACAGTTGTTTCCTTCTATCCAGTATTCGGTGATATTGTCGTCGAATTTCAAAGATATCGTGTCGATGCTCTATTGCGTCCTCAAGCGAATTGATAATACTAGGTCAGGTGTGGCAAGGGGAGGAAGAGTTCCAGTGTCTATGTATTTCTACAAATGCACTGTGGTCATACTTATTCCTAAGCAGCCTCTCAATATGGTATTGGCGAATGCGGGTTCAAAAGTAGGCGAGGGATATTTGCTAGTTAAAGTCCATGTCATAGACAAATAGGAAACTGAATAATCGGTTTCAAATAATGATCTGCGATTTAATTAACAATTTCATAAATAATGTGAATTTATATTAATAGTATTGATCAAGCGACACAATTGGTCATAATTATTAATCACAATCTTCATCATCATCATATACTTTAATTCTTCCAGTGGGAGATCGACAAAAGACAGCATACATATATCATGTACAATTATAAAGTTTTGAAATAATAAAATTAGAAATATCACTGAATATAATGGATGGAAAAGTATTCAAAGTTTACAGTATTTCAGATCTTCGTTTAACACTTTGAACTAATTTTCTGGTGTTAAATGTCCCAGAGATCTTTCTAATTGCCAAGCAAAAAGCCAGAAATGATCTCGTCTGATTTTCAAACAAGTGTATTTACGAAATTGTCATTTTTCAATTATGTTAATCTTTTATAAAGCAAAGGCTCTGTGTTCGAAGTTCTCAGTAGACTTTATGAATGGTTCGGTGGATCTTTAACAAATTGTCAACTCAACTTGCAGTTTCCGCTAGTACAAATTTTGACTAAATGTTTTGCGGTTTAAAATCTGCCAGTAATCTTTACATATTGCCACAGGAAATCAGGACAATTGTTCACAGACAATCTTAGAAAGTTTTTAACACTAAATATTTTGAAAATGCTAATTATATGTGTTATGAATCCATAGTGTTATCTACAGAATCCATAGTGTTATCTACAGGTATCTCTGAAAAACTGGTAAAGTGTATAAATGAATTGTTTTCGGTTAGTGATTATGCCTTCATTTCACATCCTTGCTATAGGAACAAAATCCTTTGCGTTAGTTTATTGCCATCCTGTCAACACCGTCGGTGTCGGTGTCGAAGAAGTCCACAGACACATTTGATTTCCGGACAATAACTTTAGTTTAAGTAAATGGATCTATAACATTTCACCAGGTTTAATACACCAAAGGAAGGTTGCTATTGATTTTGGAGGTTATGGTACCAATAGGTTAGGAATGAGGGGGCAAAAACATGCATTTTGTAGTTTCTGGACAAGAACTTGGGGTAATTACTCAAGAAGAGCAAGACCTTTTCAATTGAACATAATTCTGCAATAGAACAGTATAGCTTAATAGCACAGTATTGTGCAACAGCACAGTACTGAGCAATAGATAAAGGAAACAGTAGTATACCGGTGTTCAAATGGCATAAATCGATTGAGAGAAAACAAATCCGGAATACAAACCAAAAACCAAGGGAAACACATCAAACATTGTTAAATGCATAATTTTATAATACTAATATCAGACATATATTTTTTAATAGCACAGTATTGCGCAGTAACAAGATATATTCAATTGAATTAATACCAACCTTTTATCAATTTCAATGGGATTACTTTAAAGTGTCTAATTTATTTATTATTTTGGGCGGGGGGTTTACCTTGTATAACTATTTTGGATATTGACCTATTTTGAAATTGGCCTACAATGAGGTCAAAAGGGTCACTAATTGTTTGATTTCAACAAAAAATGAATAAATGCGACTTATGTTATTGTACATTTAGATATTTTCATGTTGGTCCAGGTTTCAAATTTTGTTTTTAGATGTTGTTAAATGTCGGAAATCAGATCGTACTAGGTAAATTAAATGTCTCATTACAAATTTGAAGGTTATTGACCACATTTATTTTGTGTCAAAGACCTGCTTTATGTCATAAATTGGATCCCAATCCACATTCAGACAGTATCAAGCTTTAATATTGTGTCTGAACTTGTCCCTTCTGTTCAGTATTTGACCTCTATGGTCGTATCGTGCTGCTCTCAGCGAAGCATTTTATTATTCCACAAGTACGGATAGTGTCTCGGGATTCGTCATTTATTCACACATATCTGACCGTGTCCGTTTATGCATATATATAAAGGCCATTATATCTATAGTTTAGGGAAGCCTTTAATATGTTTGACAATAAATTCTGAAAGTTTCAAAACATCCCTTAAATGTCTTTCGGTGTTATCAAATTCCAAAGCTCACATCTGTAAAGTACAATTAATCTTAGATTTTTTCTATTGTCATTCAATATAAGAATCATATAAAACTTATAGTATACAACATATGCATGTTCAATTATACGACTTTCTAGTACACGCAGCACGGACTATGTTAACATTTTTTGTTTAGACCTTGTTGAATAAACAAGATTAAGATTTTTCAGATGTAGCAAAAACTTTGAAACAATTGATTTACATGTTTTGGAGTTGTTACAGTATACGGGTATTTAATCATCTGCGTATACAGGCAATAATTTACATTAGAAAACTTTTATTGACTGTCTAAGGAAATTGATATTTCAGTAAAATATTGGCGATTTGTATTATAATTCAGCCAATTTCAGTGCTGAATCATATTGTTTTTTAACCACTACCGATTAAGTCCTGATGAAGGTTAATCCAGAAAAACGCTTCGAACGCAAGAAATTAATAACGTGTTGTTTTCAATATTTTTCATATTAAATTACAAATCTTTTTTAATGTAAAAAAATAAGCTACAGATAACTCTCCAGTTTTAGTAGGAAAGGAAGGGGTATGTTTCCTATTACTATTCATGCTTTAAAAGCTACAGTTGGATTTTGGTGGTATATGTAAAAAATAGTTCTGTGTTTATATGCATTTAAGATTAGTTTTTAAAGTGATTAAGATTATAACGCACTATTGACTGCTGTTGTTTTATTCGTTTGATGTGCTTGAGCTAATGAGTTTGCCATTTGATAAGGGTTCTCCGAATTGAGATTTTCCTTGAAGTTATTTTTACATTTTTCTTGTACTACAGAACCTATCATATTAACAATGATTATACAGCTTACTTTCAGTATCCATTTTTGAAAGAATTGTTCAACAAATTCCTGGTGGATTCAAAAGTACACAGGAACATCTTTAGGTATACTTGTTTGTTTAATATATATGGATTATCGCTATTTTGTGCATTTTTCTTTTGATCTTTTTTTGTGATAACTTTCATATCATGCTACTCGCTTGAGATGGAAAATTATCGCTATAAACTAAGAAGATACGTGGCGTTGCTTACGAAATTGACATGAAATTGACAACTAGGTAAAAAAGCGATAAACAGATTATCATTGATCATCTCAACGAGATTTATTTTTCGCTTGAACCGGTATGGCGAAAGCAAGAAAAGCAATCGAGTTGAGATGACCAATGATAATCTGTTTATTTCTACACTACCTATGATGCGGTTGACAATATCATGTCAATTTCATAAACAACGCCACGTGCCTCTTTAGTGTCTAACGATAATATTCCATCTCAAGCAAGTAGCATGCTATGGAAATTATCACACAAAAAAACCATAGTGGACACTGATGGTATACGATTTGTCCTCGAGGGTATCATCAGCCCAGTAGTCAGCACTTTGGTGTTGACATGAATATCACTTATATAGTCATTTTTATAAAATGTACTGTTTGTAAAAGTAAAAATTATTCAAAATACTAAGGACTTTGTTATCCAAGGCATAGGTTACCAAAGCCGTGTTTTGCATCTCTTTTTTTTAATATTTTGTTTTCAATGCACTTCAACTTTATATTTGTTCGGCTTTCTTACTATTTTGATATTAGCGTCACTGATGAATCTTATGCAGACGAAACGCACGTCGGGCGTATCAAATTATAAGATAGTACCTTTGATAGATTTTTACCTTGTTCATATCTCGAAAATCGATTTAGAAGAGAAAAATCATGTAAATAAACTAAATTTGAGGGAATACCATGAATTCAAAACGAAATGAAATCGTGCGCATAGACATGCTTACCTGCTATATATACATACATCACCCAAAACGCTAATACATATTCTGTGTTTTCAGTCAAAATTTCACAATCGCAATTGATCAAAATATCCTGTACTATTTTATGGTGTGTTCATAAGGCACCTGCTATTGAGATGATACAATTAGATAAAATCAGAATTATGTTTTATAGTTAAACCAGACGCGCGTTTCGTAAATACAAATTTTAATCATGGGGCCGGTTTCACGAAGCTATCCTAAGACATGTCATAAGATATATCTTAGGACATGTCTTATGATCCGCTTATGACTATCATATGACATGTCTCAGACCTCGTCTCGAATGTGTCGTAGGATGATCTTAGCTAAGACATCATAAACCTGTCGCAAGTTCTTTAAATTTTCAAATATAAATATGTTTACGGAAAAAATAATGTATGTCTTATCATAAATTATACTAAAAAGTAAAAACACAAAAATACTGGACTCCGAGGAAAATTCAAAAAGGAAAATCAAAAATCAAAAGGCAAAATCAAAAGTCCAAACACATCAAACGAATGGATAACAACTTTCATATTCCTGACATGGTACAGGTATTTTCTCATATAGAAAATGGTGGATTGAACCTGGTTTTATAGCTAGCTAAACCTCTCACTTGTATGACAGTCGCATCAAATTCCATTACATTGTCAACGATGCATGAACAAAACAAACATACTCAAAGAGTACAAATGTCAAAAATAGGGGTACAGCAGTCAATATTGTGTCATCATCTCAATATCACTATAAAAACAACAAATGTAACGAAGAAGCACAAAAAGCATACATCAAATTTAACATACTCATTTTGCTTTTCTTAGACCACTCAATTTATCTATATAAAGTCTACCCGTAAAGGATAGAAGGTTTTCATTGCTGGTGTAAAATTGTGCGTTTGAAATTCACACAGGTAGACATAAAAATAATTTGGTCGTTCAAAGTATGAACTTCTAAACGTATTGATTAATATAATGACATAATTTGCAATACTAGTATATATAAATTGTGTAATTAAATATGTAAGCTATAAACAATACATCAATATAAATATAAAATTATTAATGCAAAATTATGAAAAAAAGAATATAAAATGATGACATTTTTTGGTACAAGTGAGTTAAATTCAATTTCGTTAACGGATAAAATCGTGCAATCTTGATAGCAATACATCGAATTTTCATTGTTGACAAATCATGATAATCCGTCAATCTCGAAAGATAACGTTATAAGCAGGAACAGGAGAATAGATAATTAGATGGATATAATAGAATATTTTTTTCAAAATTAATATAAAATATGAATAAACGTATAACTATCCTAAGACCATCATAAGACATCTCTCGCGTTGTCCTAACTTTATGATTAACTTTAAGAGATATCATAATTTAGGACCACTTTGTGAAACCCACTTAGGACTAAGATATGGCGTAAGACCATCCTAGGACATGTCTTAGTAGTCGGCACGTATGTGCTGACATGAATTACTATTGCTATGGCCATATTTATAAGTTAACTGTTTACAAAACATTCAAATTCTTGAAATACCAAGGCTTTCTACTTCAGGAAAAGATTACCTTAGCGTATTTGGCAAAACTTTTATTGTTATATAAACAATAAAGTTGATGATATACAAATTGATTTCCTGTCTTATATCTCTACACAAGTACAGGAAGGACGCACTTATTACGCATTAATATGATAGGTTTCTTACTGCGATGTGTGCACAATCAAACTCGACCAAATTAAACGGGAGAACATTAGAAGTTTCTATAAAGGTAAAATAACTTTCGATAATCATATTTTGAACTTGTGCATCTGTAGTGCATCATTTCTATCCACAAACTAATTTAACAGACTTTTTGATTTTACAAAATGTTCAGATCTATCAATAAATACTCTAAAATAAAGTGTTCAAAAAGTCAACAAGTATTAATAAAAAAATCGTTATAAAACTAGTATATTTATTTATATATATAAAAAAAGAAAATGTGAAATTATAGCAAATTAGACAACTCTCCAAAACAGACTAAACGACACAGAAATTGACAACTGTAGGCTTTTAACAATGAGATAACCCATACTGCATATTCAGCTATAACAAGACCCAAAATCCGACATGTAAATCAGTTCAAACTAGAATACTTACGGCTTAATTAATGTACAATAAAAGAACGAAAAACAAATAATAAACACAGCAACAAACGACAACCACTGATTTACAGGCTCCTGACTTAGGACAGGCACATACCTACAGAATTTGGCGGGGTTAAACATGTTAGCGGGATCCCAACCCTCCCTAAACATATGACAGTGGTTTTCATCCACTAAAAAGTGTTTTTCAAGCTTCTCCTGTGCTTTACAAAGGAAGCTTTTATTTTAATCCTTGACAAAATAGTTTAAAGAGGGAAATAAAGAAACCATGATATGATGGGAAATGCGGAAATAACAGAAATCGAAACAGCTTAGTTAGATAAAAGATTGTGTGCAACACCTACGGATAAAACTTAGAGAAAATGTTATAATAGAATACGAGTTTTATAATAAAGGTTTTTTTTTAAAATCTATTTTATAGGACAAAAAAGTTTAATCATGAAGAATTAAAAAATTATAAATGTATATACTTTAAAACGCAACAAATATATTGATCAAGAATTTTTCGAATACTTTAAAAACTATAAATTCTTATTTTATTATTATCAAATCTTTGACCAATCTAACTCTAATAAAGTTCATAATAACAAAACAGCTGATGCTAATGGTGTTACAAATGTATGTTCATTTATAGCAAAGCATTTAAATTGCTTAACCAAAATTTATCGAAAACACTTTTTTCTTCTCGCAAACTACGTTTTATTTAAAAAAAACGTATATAGATGCCTCTATTATGTGGTAATAAACTAGGGCTAACAGAATCGGTTAGCAGTAGAACATGTTATGCCATTCCTTGTTGTATCAGTATATACAAAATGCTTTTATTTTTCTCGTTTCAATTGTTTTACATTGTCATTTCGGGGCCTTTTATAGCTGACTATGCGGTTCGGGCTTTGTTCATTATTGAAGGCCCTACAGTGACCTATATTTGTTAATTTCTGTGTCATTTTGGTCTATTGTGAAGAGTTGTCTGATTGGCAATCATACTGCATCTTCTTTTTTTATCTTTACTTAAGGAATGACTGTAATATTTTTTCTGTCTATGAAGAAATAACATAAAAAAAATTATGCACACTGAATAACGCGTGAAGCGGGTTATTTAATAAACTCATCAAAGATACCAGGAGTAAACAGTGTGCATCACAATTTTTATGTTATTTCAAATAGACAGAAAAAATATTACAGTCATTTCTTATAATTTAATTCTTAATTCCATTTTAAACCGTAGAAAACCATGAAAAAACGTTGATGACGTCACGGTCACATGACTAAATTATGTCTTTGGGTTCATAACAAAATAACCTCAGCCAATCAGAAGACGCGTTACATCCAAAATTAAATTATTAGTAATTATATTGATATCGGTAGATAATGTGATGCTTCTTACCTCAATGACAAACATATATCATATGCCAACTATATGCAGATGAGCTTATGATAATACATATATGGCTCAGTGTGTTAAATAGATTTGACTTTTTTTCTACACAAAAATACTGTAAGTCGGGAAGGATTTGAAAAATTAAAACTTTAATTCAATAAATAGATTGTTAATTTGACCAAAGAAAATAAATATTTTGGAAATTAATTTAAGTCTGCGATAAAAAAAATTCTAGCAGCTAATCATCTGTGTAGAAAGTATTAAAGTCGATGTTTTGCGTTAGAACATCTTTAATTATTCTGCTGCGATAAACAGAAAGGATATCCACATTTGGAACTGTTTAAAAGTTGTCAAACCTGGTACTTGCAATATATATATTAAGATAGAGAAACAATTTGGGTCTTGCATGATTGTTTAGTTCCAAATAGAAAATTGAGCCAATTATCGTGTTGTGTAATTAAAGCTACAGTTTACATTGCAGTTTTAGAAAATTTGAAACTGATGTTTCCAATGGCTATTGGTATTCAGTTGGATTTTTTTAAATCTGTATTCTAATATTTAACATTTATTCATAATTTATATATTACATACTACACAAAAAAAAATCATAAAACAATGGTAAAATAATGTATTATGTTATATATCGTCTACACAATATTTAAATATTGAATGCAATGACACGTTCTGCAGTCTCTTGCGCATGTAAACTGTCCTTTTAAATAGTGTGATTTTTCAAAAACATTTCATATGTATCTAATACCACACATTAAATAGTTCTACAGGTAAGTTATATACTGTTTTAAAGGAATAAGTTTGATAAGATTATACATATTACTATCCGTTCATATGTTTTAGTTAATGACTACTTCTGAAGTTACAATTCTCGCTTTAGGTCAAATAAAATTAATAAAACTAACATGTCCACCTTTGAATGATCTAATTGAACCAAATATAAATACCTGTTCATTCATTTTATCAGAATCAACAATATCAAATAAAATCAATAACTTCTGTTGGACAGACGGGTGAAATTAATTCAAATAAACTTAAAAAGAGGCTCTTGATTTACTTGTCTAATGATAATAATTATGTTAGTAAATACAGCTTATTGGATTTACACAATATAAATATCCAATAGATAATATTTTATTTTATACACAAATTATATAAATCCATGAAAGAATTTAGCGGAGTATGACATATAAACATATAAAACAAAAACAAAAACCATTTGAATAATTAACCATTACGTTCTTTTTCTGCAGAAAATAAAATACTAGTATTTCCCAGGTTGTTTAGCTCTTTGACATTTCTTACAGGTAATAGTTGCGCTCATCTAATACAAAACGTTAACTTAATTCAAACTTATTTAACTTGAAAACGAGTTTATGGACCCCTCTCTTTAAAATGCCATTTGGTTTGATAACGTAAGAAGAATAAGTGTGCCAACTGTCATGAGAACGTAAAATAGTACTTTTTGTTTAATTTGATAGAAATCCTGCATAAATGATGTTTTTTGTTAAATTCGTGAAAATTTGATAAATATGAGTTATCGAAAAAACAAATTGCACCAATTTAAAGGACATTCATATAAAACAGAATTTACAAATAATTTAACAAAAAGCAGTTTGTGTTTATCTTTTAAAACCAAAAAGTTATGTATTTCTTATGGTATGTATAGCCTATATGCAAATTTTCAACAAAATTTCAATATGGATCGAAACTGTATAGTTTGTCCTTAACAGTCCAATGCACTTACATTTGAATGGGATTCGGTTTACAAGGAAGCATCTTAAAACAAACGCTTGTTTTTGCTGGGAAAGAGAATCTAAATGTTGATTGATTCGTCTTACATGTATGTATTGTTCCATTGCACAAAATGTACTGTTTCGATAATTATCTAAAAAAAAAACTAAAATCAACAGCTTGTTAAAATGTTTGATTATAGTACGAAACAAATTTTGCATGTGTAAACAGTTAAAAATATAATAGTTTCGACAAATAAAATTAATCTTTTATTCTATAATCATTATAACTTAAACTTTTCAGTCTGTTGTTTAATAATACACTAACATTTGGAAAATGGATGATCAAACTAAACAAAAAGTCAGAAATAATAAGATTATGTTAGTTTATAAAGAGTATAAATAAACATGTGGGTCCTCCTGACTAAAATGTTTATGATTTGAAACTACTGTATTGTATATATGTTTTGTAAAAAGATTCATGTACATATTATGCATTCTCTCTGTGTACCTGTGTATCTACAATGGTTATGGGAATAAAGATATTGTTGTTGATAACTGATTTTAACTGTTACATAAGTAAATAAACACGGTGTACAGAATGTATATAATAAAAATTTAAATTTGCAAACTACATTTCACATCAAATAATAACAGTTCTTTAAAATATTGTCACTAGCGCTTTCATGCCTTCTGGCAATCTTCAGGCGACGTTTTAAAAATGTCCTTGACGACAATGCCGTTGGTAACGTTTATTACGTTACAATAACGGTAAGGGGAGATAAATCAAACGTGTTCACGTAGATCCGTTCAATTTTGGCTGAAAGTCCTTTATAAAGTGTGCTTCCTTTGCCAGTCTTTTATATTTGTTCGATTCGTTCATTTTATAGAACGGATGCTGAAAGTCAAAATTGAACGGATCTACGTATTCACGTTTGATTTATCTCCCCTTAAATATAAATATAGGCAGGAGCACAGATTCAGATTCAGATTCAATATTTTATTAAAGTCTCACTACTTGCAATACATAAATATACAGTACATACAGAGTATATACACAATATAAAACAGACAATACACAAATATAAATTACAAGTACCATTCTATTAAGAATTATGAGAGACTATAAAACCATTTCTATATAAAACTAGTTAAAATACATACGATTATTAAAATCATTTCATTTTAAGAATATAAAAAGGTATTTCTTCTACTTAAAATATCAAAGCAGGTTTTGGCAACCATATCATAACAATTAATGTTTTTAAATAAATAAACAAATTTATCATCATCAGACAAATCATTAAAATCTACATTATATTTCATAGTTCATAGCTTCGCTATATAAACAAAAGGGCAAATCTGCATATGAAGGACATGATAGTATTACATGTTTTTCGTCTTCTATGTTATCATTACACATAAAACACACTCTTTCGTCTACATTTTTATTTTCATACCGCCCTGTTTCAATTCTCAACGGAGCTACTCCGCATCTAAATTTAGCAAAAGCACTTCTATATCTATAAGATAATGTTTTAGATAAATATAATTCACTACCATAACTGTCTTTAAATAATTTATAAGTCCGCAATTTTTTACCAACATCTTGTGTTAATATTCTATTTTGCCAATTTTCTATATACTTATCAAGTAAAAATTCTTCTATCTGCATAATATTTTGTTAACACAGTACATTATTTAAATCAGTATACAAATCTAAATTACATTCTTTAAACTTAGACATAATCCTAAAACACCAATTTCTTCTCTTATCAAGAGCATTTCTATAACACCATTTAAAAATTCTATTATTTAATATATCTGTGCACATTATGTTACATCTAGCCCAGTGTCGGAAAACACAAGTCTACTGCTTAACACTTGGAGGTCTCCAGCCCATATCCCCTTGAATTGCATCGTTTGAGGTATAAACCTGTGTGAATAATCTTTATGAATTTACATAATTTAATCAATTCGGGTTTGTATTTGAAGTCATAATCTATTTGTATTTGACAATATATGCATTTTAAAAAAAATAATAATGTGACAGACAATGTTCCTATTTTCTTCAAAGTATTTACATTCTAATATATAATGCATTTCATCACCAATATCATTTGTATTACATAGAAGAAAATGGCTATTATTTCTTACTATATTGTTCCATCTACCCTGTTGACTAGGGGGCTTGTGATTTGTGATCCTAAATCTGAACAAATCAATAGGCAGTTTGTTCCCAAGAATTTCAAAATAACCTTCTTTTCCAAAAAAAATCTTTAAAAAGTTTGCTTTTTAGTGCTTTTGAGAGTTTTCAAGTAAAGAATGTCAGACTTGTACAAAATGATCTTTAAGTCTGAGTTTAATGAATGAAACGAACCACTTGCAATTTATAAAAGATTGCGTTTCCCACACATTTTGGGATACCACATTCGTTTATAATAGTCTTTTTCTGTTTAACCATGACATGAAAAAAAATTACATAGTCATTAATAGACATGTGATAGCACAATTTACATAAATATATGATAGTGTTGTCTCTTAACCAGTGTTAAGTTTCACCCAAAATGAAATCAATCTAGTTTTTATGTTTAATTCTATAGGATAGCTCCAAAGCTCCACATAACTCATGTAAGAGGGTGTAGATGTTTTCAGACTTCATAACAATTTACAAAAAGTCTAATTGTTTGATAGCTGGTTTTAACTGATGAAAGGATAGTATTTTTACCCTTTTTAAATTAGAGATTTTGACCATCTTAAATTTTAATAACTATGTTTGAATCAACTTCAAACATTTGGAAAAAGTCGAAATTGCTATAAATTAAAAGTCAAAAACTCATTCAAAAATTTGACAGTTAAAATCAAAATTTCGAGATTTTAAAAGTTTGTAATTTTGAGTTTAAGGTGGCTCGTGGGTACAAAAATTTCAGCAAAAAATTTAATTGTCAGTTTATTTTCGATTTATGAGTTTGACTGTCCCTCTGGTATCTTTCATCCCTCTTTTATTACGATGTATCACTACAACACTTGATCACGTAGAATAATGCTATACAATGTTTTCTTTACACATATTTAATTTTCATATTAAGAATATTTATATAAACGTATCACCTCCCCCGATATTCCATATAAACTTTTATTCAAACCGTGATATAAATAATTGTATTTTCGTATGTATATACTAAAAATATTATCTTTGTTTCAATTTGTTACCTTACAATATTTTTATAGTTGTAAGTATTGTCTTGAAACAATTCAATATTAGTTTTTAAAGCTAAAGTAAATGATTTGGTTTCCTTTGATTTAAAAATCGACGAAATGTAATGTTAATAACAAGCTTGAACGACTGTTCGAAAATTGACCTTATTTGAAATGAATTCAGTGGAGATTGGCAATATCTTTGTGTACAAGTAAGAAGAAAAAACGTTTAAAACGCATCACCTAGCTGGTATATACTGATATAACGAACTGTGTGATGATCGAAAAGATATCTGAATTTTTCAGTTTTATTTTATAAATATGACACGCGACTTAATCAATATCAATTAATTTACTCAGCAAGGCTTCCTAAATACTAACAATGTAAATGCAGTTATAACACTTGACTTTGAAATAACGTAGATCAGTTTTATTAGATTAAATTCAAGCGTCCATTACTACATGTACTAATCACAATGCAATTATATGTAAATAGATATGATGGTAAATGTAGTTTCCGTTATCAAGGGTCAAACGATAAAGCTAAATATTAGCCAACGGTAATCCTCTTAAAATAACACATTGACCATTTAGGTAGATGGGGCATTTTATTTTTTTAGGATCATGTTTAGGAGGTTACGAACCTACGGATACATGTACATAATGAGGTTTGTGTCCGTTTAGCTCTTACATTACATTACATGAACTCAGTAGATGTATTTAGGTCATTTAAAAAAACATGCAAAACTATGTTATTTTAGTCTAAACAAAAATACAAACCACAGACATGAAAATATATCAATATAACGCTTCTATATGTTAGATATTACTTAGATATGAATGTTTTGTTATACATGAATGTACAGTTCACATTATGTTATGTTATAAAACATCCTTAATATTTTCTCAAACCGTTGGATTTAGCCAGAATTAACTTTTTTTAATTTATTACCTTTCAGACATGAAGTTGGGCTATTATTCATATAATTTGTTATTAGGATTTTTCACTTTTTCTTGCATTTTGATACATATAAACAGTTTTAATGATTTGGGAGGAGTATGTTGGTTTCATAATATGTTTTTAACAAAAAGAAGTGTCTCATTTTTTTAAGTCACTGGTGTAACTAAACGACAATTGGAAGGGTAGGTGTTATCTTTCAGCTTTTACAATTGTTTATCCCCGACATTATTACCTGTAAGCATGGTATGCAAAAGAAAGAAAAAAAAATCTACGTTGAATATTTAGTGAAAATCTTAAAAGTAAGTAAAAGCTACATCTTAAATGGAAAAAGTGTCCATTGTGTACCCTTATAAAAATATTTTCCGAAAAATTTCCTGAACTTTTATTTATGAAAAGATATTGATTGAAGAAACATGCATCAGGAACAACATATTAAATAGGGGAATTGAACACTTATTTTGTAACTAAATTTAAAAATACACCTGAAAATCAATGGTGTTACTGTCAATAGTGAGACCACTTTATACAGAAAAAACACCACTGACCAGTTTAGTAACACCACTGAATATATTATGACAATCTGTATTTTGTTTCTTTCACGTTTACCAAGCGAAACATCATATTATTTATGAAATATTATACTTATTTAACAATGTTTGAACAATATTATGTAGTAAGTATACAAAGTTTTCACAAACTGATGTATGCTGGTAACATCAATGACATTATTTAGTAACACAATTGACATTTTTAGTTATTGATGTTATGTTAAACAATTTGAGATTTTTTAGCCTAAGAATAGTTTTTTCTTTTGCTCAGTGTTCTTTGTTTTTGTGTTCCTTACTTAATAAAAGAAATTTGAAATGTGTTGTCATAGGTCATTGGAGTTACTGAAGGGTCAGTGGTCTTACTATATAAAAATGCAATATTTTTTTTATTTTTTTTTTATTAATAAATGAAAGTGTGTTTAGGTCGTATACGAAGGACTATGCATTTGCTAATCATTTTATCTTACACAATTTACATATATTCAATTTAGGTGTATTTTTAAATAATTTAAATGGCCATAATTTTGACATTTTATGAAATTTATGATAAAATAAAATGCATACCTATAAAAATATATCTAAAGAACAGTTTTTTTATATTCAATAATATTTATTATTAACTAAATTCATAACTAATATTGGTAACACAATTGACATGGTTCTATCAGAGGATGACATAAAATTGTTAAAATTAAAGGAACTCTTCATTTTTCCCATTGCATAATTCTGAAAATAGTTGCTACCATATTATAGAACAGGAGGCCATATCTAAATTTAAAAAAAAAACAATGACATCATTTTCGAAAAATTTTCCTCATCGAAATTCAAGTTTTTTTTTTATAATGACCCATTTACGAGTGATACTTAGTTATATAAATTCAAACACAAATCAACAACTTGTTTAAGCATTTAAGTATAGAACAATACAAATTCTGCAAATGTGAAAAGACATTTTTCTTTTCAAAAATGTATAATAGTTTCAACGAAAACAATCGTTCATTCATTATATATTCAGTATCACTTTTAAATATTTTTACGTGTTAATTCTTTGATAACTGGTGTTGATTGATGAAAGGTTAGCATTACAGCGGTGCTTTGTTTTTGGGTCAATGATCATTTCATTTCTGCCAACCACCAAATTTCATTTCAGCTAAACTTTGACATGTTAGTTACGTTTATAATACAGATATACATAACAAATGTATGACTTTGACAAATTAATCGTAAATCCCTACAACATGAACATCCGGTCTCTTTATCAGTAAAGCAGGATAATCTTTGATTCGACTTCCGACTTGTCTACACCTTAGACGTGTTTATAATTCAATTTTATTAGGGGTTATCTGTCCATCTCAGTGCAGTGGCGGATCCATATTTATAAATGAGAATGAACCAACTAAACATGTATCCGCCACTGCACTGAGATGGACAGAAAACCCATTATTAAATTTAATTATAAACGGTTCATTCTCATTTATCCAACTTTTAAAATTTTGGGAAGTTCAGGTAAAAAAAAAGTTGGATAGATGAGATCAAAGGTAATCAAGAACAAAGTGTTTTTCAATTAGAGTTTGGGTTGAATGACAGGTAAAAAACAAGACTGAAAATTATACCCGGATTCTATTTTCTGTAGTATTTTTTTTAGCAAAGTATGTTAAAAAGGACAACTGACATTTAGTTAATGTAATGCATATCATTTAAAAGTATTTGTAACTTTTTAACCGTTAATTAAATGTGAATTGAATAGAAAAATAGTTGCACTTGTATTCATGATTACAGTGTCATCAGCCTAAAGTAAAAGATACAATCTAAAATATACAGCAATTTCATTATCAAGGAAATTTGAGCAGTATTGTAAACATTTGACAAACCTTAAAAAGAATGTGTCAAAAAATCAACTTATCATTTAAAAACAATGAAAAGAGTTCAGGAGACAAATATTCTCCTTCGCGTACGCCTACATTGCTAATAAAAAAAAAGTAACTTGATGTGTTACAACCTAATCGTACATAAAATTTGGCATTTTAATACATACTGTGAATTACTTAAATCATTTAACCATCAATACATTATTGTTGTAACTTATGCCATAATGCACATCTATCCGTAACTTGTGATATAATGCAGAGGGGAGTAGAACCTTTATCGGGACTCTGGGATCGGGTGTTTTTAAGCTCCGGATTTCGGGATTGACCCCTTCGGAATCCGGGAATTTGCCCCCCCCCCCACCAAATGCACATCTATCCACCGAGTCAAAGGCTTTCAGTTAGTCAACAAAAGCACACAATAAAGGTTTGTTACATCGCAAGTGAAGATCAAAATTATCTATAACAATTAAGCCCATTATTCAGCACACGTGTAAATAATTTACCAAAACAGCTAAGAACCGTTATCCACCTGTAAAAATCGGCATTTGTAGAGTCTCCTTAACATTCATATATTGGTACAATAATATACCTTCAGACCAGGCGTCTGGAATACAAACAGATTCAAAAACGATATTATACAAAACATTTTATCAGCAGAATCTTGCTTCAAAATTCATTAATAATAAAATCATTTCCACAGGCTTTACTATTTTTCAACCCTTGAATAGCCTCTCAACTCATTTTCTGAGATAGCTATATTCACTTCAGTATTTAAACTAACATTATTATTAACATCCATTTTTTCAAATGTTATAACAGTATCATCATTTCATCTAGAGCAGAGTTCAATTTCTTAAAATGTTCTTAAAAACAATAATTTTATGTTAGATTTTTCAACTTCTTAATGAAATTTTTTATTATACAATCTATATTGAGTACGTACAACTTTAGTGTACTACACATTGTTAAATTTATCTTGCTTTCAGCAGTTTTAACTCTCCAGTTATAGCTTTTTGCTTTATGGTACAATTTACGTTTCTCTGCACATTCTCTATTGAACCATGGTTTCCTAACCTTTCTTTTTTTTAAAAGAATTATCTCCCTTTCTAATGCCCTTTTTAAATACCAAGTCATATTTTATGGCAACTTGTAAAATTTAAGAATTACATTCATCAACTATTGAATTAACAACAATATTATCTATCAGATCAGTATACATTACTTCAAGTTAAATATGAAGCTGTAACGTGTTATTCATTCAATTGTTGTTAAACAGAAAATGACAATCATTACATTCATTTACATTTAGTAACATTTAGTAACAACAGTGGAATCGTCAATATCAATATTTATATTTTCAACAACAAGCATCTTTACATGACATTTCAATATTAAAAACCCAAACTATTATGTATTTAGCAAGGCTTTTCACCTCAAATTTGAATCCCTTATTACATGAATCTTTTCAATTAACTAAAACTTTGGATTCTAGTGGCACCTATTCATGGTTCACTTTTGCAAAAGATATTCTTTCTGAATCTAACATTGATATAGATAGACTAAAAACCTGTGATAATTTAAAACAATTAAAAAATATTAAAAGCTATAGTAAACCCCAAATAAACTCATACTACAACAACCTGTTGATAAATAAGTTAACATCTATTGATGATAAAAGTAAATTAATTTTTTATAAAGCACTTGAGCCAAATCTATTGATCAAACCTTACCTCTCTAACCCAAACTTTGAATTTAGAAAATTAATTACAAATCTTAGAATAAGTGACCATTCATTATTAATTGAAAAAGGGAGGCATTTTAAAATTCCTCGCGAAGAGAGCCAAAAATGTTAAGTAATAGATGATGAGAAACATTTCCTAATAAATTGTTCTCATAATTCAAATATTAGATTAACATATTTTGATTGCATTAATAGAGAAAGTAATTTATTTGCTAATCTCACTGACAATGACAAAGTTATATATATACTTAACCCATCAACACCAACACAAGTGAATAAACTAGGATCCTTTATAAAAAAGTCAATGGAACTGAGGACAGGGGACCCTTTAATATTTACCTGAATTTGTGTATATATATTGAGTTACTTAGTTATTGTCTTTATTTGTTTTTGTTGTTATATGTCTCAAACTGTAAAGTTTATATGGCAATAAAACTTTGAATTGAAATTGAATTGAATTGAATATTGAATTGTGAATATATCACTATTCAAGAATTGGATCATAAGAAAGAATTTAAAAATCTAAAATATTTGCAAACTGTATTTTTATCTTTGAACAATCTGCTATTTGCATTCAATAAATTTAAGTCTTTGCTTCCCAATAATAACCTATTTCCGTAATTATCTACAGTTTTATTCACACTACAAAGATGTGTACAAATACATAATGCATTAAAGTCTATTAAGTCAAAATTCTGCTTAATCCTCCTGGTCAAGTTGAACTGATTCACCAACATTCTATCCAGTATGCTTGTTAAAGTCGCCAAGAAGACAGACCTTGCAGTTTTTGTCGACTGCATACTTTAAAAGTTCAGTTTCTATAACATCGAAAATGTTAATAAACCTATAGTCACTGCTCTCAGGTGGTATGTAACATGCACCAAATAAAACAGGCTCATATAAAATATTATTAACAATAATTTAAAACACAATGCATTTTCACTATAACATTCAAGAACTTCAATATTTTAATAAAAACTCTTATACAAAGACCACTAAACCACCAGATTTATGCTTTGCACCTTTTCTGTTTAAAGGTGGCACCTTAACAAAATTTTACACTTTACAATGGTACACCTGGTAAATGGTTATCAAAGGTGCAAGGCTAATTATTTAATACGCCAGGCGCGCGTTTTGTCTTAATATTAAGATTTGTAGGTAACGCTCGTATCAAAATAGGTTTTTTTTCCAAATAAGTAAAAGTGACTCGGTTTTGTATGAGTAGTTGGTATGAATTCACTCAATGTTCCAGGGGGAGGTTTTATTTCTTCTGTAATTCTAGTAATTGGTATGAATTCACTAACTGTTCTAGGGGGAGGTTTTATTTCTTCTGTAAGTCTAGTAATTGGTATGAATTCCTAAATGTTCCCGGGGAGGTTTTATTTCTTCTGTAAGTCTAGTAATTGGTATGAATCCGCTAAATGTTCCAGGGGAGGTTTTATTTCTTCTGTAAGTCTAGTAATTGGTATGAATGATTATTCACTAAATGTTCCATTTTTTTTTTTATTTCTTCTGTAAGTCTAGTAATTGGTATGAACTCACTAAATGTTCCAGGGGAGGTTTTATTTCTTCTGTAAAGTCTAGTAATTGGTATAAACTCACTAAATGTTCCAGGGGAGGTTTCATTTCTTCTGTAAGTCTAGTAATCATGAAACATTTTTAATTAAACATTTTTCGTCATGTTTCCTGTAAAATGGCGCAAAGGTGGTATTTTTTATTTTTTTTTAGCGAAAATGAAAAATAAGCTTGTGGCGCAAATTAAATACTGTATTTAAATATTGTTTACCACAAATGCCATGCATGTGCCTTTTGGTATATAAGGACAATGGGATAATAATAACTAAAAGTAAAGGCTAATCCCATTAAAATGAAGCTTGTAAATGGCTTCTAGTCGATGAAGAAAGGAAATTTTAAATGTTGTAATTATACTAAGTCCTCAAGGGTTAACTTATCACCTTTTGATCAATAGTTTATTTCCTGGTATAACTTCATTTCGGCCATTATAGTGAAGACTAGTTAGTCTCACGGATGTGAGGAACATATTTAGTTCTTGTATTTTGAGGAAAATTCTAGCACAAATTGAATACGTTCTTAATTGTAAGTATAACTGAAAAATAAAAAAAAGAAAGATGTATTCCAATAGTTTATTCATTAATTGATGAAACCAAATGAGTTACACCTTTATCTAATTCAATAGTTAATACACATGATGATGTTATTAATTAAAATTGAAAAGTAAAGAAAAAAGTATCTGCCTAATATTAATTTCATAGTATTCATGAATGGTGCGGAATGTTTGAAAAGGTATTCCTATTATTCAACTTTTCTTTGCCCCATGTGCCAAACGCATATAACAGGAGGAAAAATGCAGATGCAGACCACTGAGTTAAGAAAAGTTGTAAGCCAAATGTTTATGATAGATATCATTAATCAGTCTCTGGAGTAAGGGTCTTATCTGTACTCTTAATTTTTAAGTCTTTTGATATTCTTTAAGTTGCATGCCCATATATTGATTCGAATTATATATAAGTCTGAAAATAGAACCCAACATTATTTTTGTCCCTCAGCTGGATTCGAGCTCACACCTTTGATAGTCGTACACTACAGCACATATTTATTTTAGCACCCTTTAAATAATTTATATTTATGTTAATATAATGTGTTTTATAGATATAATATACGTAGACAACATTCGTATGTTTGAATGTGCTTCAGGGCTGTTTTAACTCATTCATGTATAGAAAAATTCTTTGTTTAGAAACAATAGGATACTCCATACTAAAACATGTTTTATATTCTTTACAATTATGAAATCAATAATTTCATTAATTGTAAGCACATACATTTCTTTATTCTAAAATAAACGAAATTAAAAAAAATTTGAATTCATGTTAATAAGGTATTAATAAAAAAAAGTTAAATATAATCCAGAAAACGTCTTTTGGTACGGTTAATTTAGAATTGATAGATCATGTTATGAAGTAGTATTTGCTAAAAAAAAAAATACCAATCAAGGGACTTTGAAATTTCCAGAGCCGCTAGTCGAGGGAAATTTGGTTATAAATTATTACGTCAGAATAGTTTTTTTTATTAATCTACATTGATACGCAATAGACATCAGCCTTCATCTTGTCTATGCACCAGAAATCAACCGATTGAATAACTAAAATAGCATGAACAATCGTCAAACTCGGATGACGGGATAGTATTTTAATACATAATTATTTAATTTAATGCTGACCAAAACATTCTTGTTTTTCCTATTTCAGAAAGGTTTTTAAGAACACTTCAACATGAGGAGGATAAAATGGACAATAGTGTCCATGCTAGTAACAATTGTGATCCTTTTAGTATACCTGTCTCTGTTTACACAAAACACGAACTATATCACAACTGAAGAAGACAACCTGAAACTGCAATCAGAACACAATATTAAAAGTAGTAAATCATCATCAATTAATCTACCAAAGGATTACAAAAGCAAGTTTCCAGACATCATAGATCTGATCGTAAAAATGAATGTATCGCCTCTACTGGTTACCCTTATAAACAGAGCTTATCTACCTTTTGCTTTTAGTTGGTTGTGTAATACAGAGCAAATGGGAATTCATAAACAGGTACATACTATCTAGATTTAAACTCAAACAGAAAGATTATTCGTGTGGCAGTTTAAAGTGTTTTTTATATAAAATTATGTATAAGATTATGAACGAAAAACAAATATGATACCGGTATACAGCAACAAACAAACACTCGCTGAATTAAAGGCTCCTGACTTGGGACAGGCACATTCAGACTATGGCGGAATTGAACATTTTAGAAGGCACATAATCTTCCCCCTAACCTATGGTGTTGTAACAGTACATGCACAACACATAAAATTCAGATGAAAAGGGCTTAACTCAGCAGATTGATACCAAGCAAAAAAAACAAGACACAAAACACAGAGTTAACATGTGTACTTATACATCCCCGTATCTGATATACACTTAGCAAGTGCAGTTCGGCCAAATGAGAATGGCCTGTGTATTATCGATACGGAAGGTATTCATTTCAACTAGAAGAGCCCACATCATATATGTATGTTTTGTTTCACCAATACATTGTGTATACTTAATACTTAATAATAGTTATTGGTGTCTACCTTTTAGGTTTTATTCATTACAACAGATGAAGAATCGAAAGACCAGCTAAATAAATTATGGCCAAATATAAACGTGGTAGCCATTTCTGGAATGTCAGCAGTGTCGACCGACCAAGCTTATAGTCATGCTGGGTATATACGCCTTATGATACGCAGGACACAAATATTACTAGATATTTTACAGAATAACATACCAATATTTTTATTTGAGGTAGATTGTTTATGGATAAGAAACCCTGTTCCGTCACTGGTCAAAAATGAAGGATATGACATTTTAGTAAATCCGGTTTCAAATCGACCAGGTGTGGTTGCTGGTGGTTTCATATATATGTTTCCTACTAATGCAACAAAATTCTTATGGACTGAATTGAATGCTAAGTTGCTGACATTGGAGAAAAAAATATCCAATTTATCCCCTGAAAAGGGTATACCTGAAAGTGAGAATGATCAAATGTATTTGTCAGACCTTGTAAAAAGACGAGTTAGTGGGTTGAAACCTAAATATTTACCGTTAGATGAATACGCAGACGGTAAATGGTATTCATTTACAGAAAAAACAAGGACAACGTTAGACCCTTATGTGATCAACAATAACTGGGTTATTGGTAATAAAAATAAGATTTCAAGAGCAAAATCATGGGGTCATTGGTTTATTCTATCGGATAATACTTGTGATGGTGAACAGGTTAAAAAGATTGTAAAACTTTGATAAATGCTCTTAAGTACTTATGAAACAGGAAGTTTTTAAATCAAGGTGTCTCTCACTTATAGAAATGGGAAGTTGTTTAAGAAAAAATCTATCTTACTTTAGAAACCGGAAGTTGTTTAATCAAATATACTAATCGAAAGTGATAACTCGATAATCTGCAATCAAAATCAATCAAAAGAACAATCCATTTGAGATTAACGTGAGGTCGGTCATTAATGTTACAAAAGATCAATGCTGTAAAGCTCTAAATTTCCCCGTGTGCTTTGAGCAAAGAAATACAATACCAAAGGTAGACAAGAAAACAGATATACTAATAAGTCTAGGAAAGATGGATAGCTCATTCTCAATAGAAATTAAAAAAAAGCACAAAACAGTTCAAAAAGTATTAAACAAAGTGATGTCAGGAAAATGAGTGACTAATTCTATGTTTTTTTTTTCATTTATGCACTATGGGGAAACAGTCCTTATCTTGCTTATCCAAAATCTTTTTTGTGCTCTATAATTGTGATGGTAATGTTTTTGAGATCAGCTTGTGCATGCCCCTGTGATCACAAATGACGACTTACGAGGAGGTCGGTCTTGCACGGGTAGTCTTTGTCGAATACCTTCTTCAGTGTCGATGTGGCATGCAGTGTGTTGGCGAGACAAAACAACCATTCAACAAAAACATGAATGGCCATCGAAGTGACTAAACGTGCAAGCCTGACCCAAGTTTTATGAATATCGTACACAATCCATTAAACCAAAATACGCGAACAGAATTCAATTTTGTAAATTGTTTTTGTTTATCTTTCTAGAGTTATGCCCCTTTTTAATTGGAAAAATTGCAACAGCTTTAGCGTGGGATGGTATTATTTTGTTTACTTTCGCAATTTTGTGTTTGTGTGTTGTACATACATACAGACATACATACATACATACATACATACATACATACATACATACATACATACATACATACATACATACATACATACATACATACATACATACATACATACATACATACATACATACATACATACATACATACATACATACATACATACATACATACATACATACATACATACATACATACATACATACATACATACATACATACATACATACATACATACATACATACATAAACGACTGAGAACGCAATGACTGAAAAAAAACGACGAAAAGACAGACAGTTAACAAAACAAGGAAGTCAGTTTATATCTTCAAATAAAGAAAAGCAATATGTGACCCAAATATCGCTGATTGGTAACCAAAAAATTGTGGCTTATTTTTGAAATGATTGAATGTTAAAATGGAATAAGGTAATGATGGTGTTAAAACACCTTTTTTTGAAAATATGTAATTGTATGTATATTCTTGAACAAGTCAATAAAAAGCACTATTTTACTTCAGGGGTAAATAGATGATTGTGTACAGCTACCATTTGAATTAAACTTTTAATGTTTTATTTTTAGCTCACCTGACCCAAAGGGTCAAGTGAGCTTTTCTCATCACTTTGCGTCCGTCGTCCGACGTCGTTAACTTTTACAAAAATCTTCTTCTCTGAAACTACTGTGCCAAATTAAACCATACTTGACCATAATCATCATTAGGGATCTAGTTTGATCAGTTGAACAGGTCAAGATCTACTCTGCCAATAAATTTTCAGATGAATCGGACATTTTCTCCATGTCGGATATTTTTATTGACTGTACAATCGCTTTCTAGTTAACTGTAATATCACCTGGAGACTTCCTGTACAATCACTTGGAGCTTTCCTGTAGAATTGCTTGGTCAATTTATTAAATATATGGCATATGCATTACATTGGTTGTTTCTTGCTGTCCTATTATAATCATCTATGGTATTTGAAGTGAAAATAAGCACAAAACCAGTAATTTTGACAATTGAGATTCTATCAAGGAACCCTTCTAAGGTGACTATATCAGAGACAAAAACAAAATATGTACAATAGATATAAAAAAAAAAGTGTGGTATGATTGCCAAAGAGACAACTCTCCACAAGAGACCAAAATGACACAGAAATTATCAACTATAAGTCACCGTACGGTCATCAACAATGAACAAAGCCCATACCGCATTGTCAGCTATAAAATGCCCCGAAATAACAATGTACAAAAAGACGGACAAAAAAAAAGGACAGTACAAAATATGTAAGAATCTAATGTAAAATAAATATGAAAATAATCCTCGTACAAAATAAATTTTCATACATACCGAAAAGGTAACTAGATGCTCTGGAAGAGTAATTAGCATATTTTGAATATAAATTACTTACCAGCAATTTAAAAAAAAAATAATAAAAAAATACTTGAACAATACAACAAAGAATTTTTCATCACAAATCGGGATATTGTAACTTGATAAAGGAATTCGAATGTGGATTGGTGGTAGCTAACCACTGAATCAAGAAAAGAGATGTATATTTCAATAAACATGATATTAAAATAAGAAGATGTGGTATAATTTCAAATGAGATGTCTGTTTATTACAAGTTAAAGCTACTGGTAGAAAAAGCTCCAGTAAAATTAAAGTTTATCAAGGATGGGAGAGGACTTGTTATCTGAAAGACAGAGAAAACACAAAATCGTTCAACATGATATTTTTTTTTTATATCAATGTCACGATTCAGGAACTTTTCAATATTCCAAACTATAGCATCCGCCAAACGAACGAAACAGCTGTGTTTTTTTTTAAGTGAGAGCAATATTTTATCAAACCACATATATATCTTCAATATTAAAATAAGGAGATGTGATACGATTGTCAAAGTTAAAAAAAATAATGGGTCTAAAATCAAATATTTTATTTAATATTATAGTATTTCGCTATATTTTTCTATAAATGAGCTTTATCTTATACTTAATAGAAAAATGAAATAAAAAAATGGGGTCACCGTTCATTTACGCTCTTGACTTGAAATAGGCACATAGAGAATTTGGCAGGGTTAAAAATGTCTGTGTGCGCTCGCTTCTCCCCGAAACTAGCACAGCACAAGACCGAACTATAAAAAAAATCAGTTGAATGATCGGATCATCATTTAATACTATCATTAACGATATCAGCTAGACCAGGTGCGGATCCCGCCTTTCTGCAAAACGGGGATTCAAACCACGGAACACCCTGAAACGTCCACAAATAAAAAAAAAATAAGGGTAAAAAATGGGGTTTTAACCACCAAAACTTCCTCTCCCCGCATACCGGATCCGCTAATGCAGGCTGCATCTATTCAAATGAAAGCTTCAAACATCAGTAACACTTTGAGGGTGTAATCTAGGTCTAAAAAATGATAACAATACTAAATAACTAACTGTTATTAAATCTTAACAGTAAAAGGAGAGAGAAATCATGCCATACATAGTTTAAACATATTTATTCATCATCTATACTCGTGAATATATAATCATACAAAATACACAATAATAACAGGATTCGGAAACAAGCTATATTTAGCTTATATTAATCCGTTTCCTTGAAATACCCACTCCAGTTAACTATTACATAAATATAGCATGCAATATTACAATGATATGAAACAAGAATAAATAAGTAACTATATAACTGAATAAGAAAGGATAAAAAAAAAGAATTCTAAAATAATGAAAATAAATACAACAAAAGAATAAAAAAAGAATACTACACTGAAATATTATACACATGTTTAGATGAAATGCAACTTTGTGAAAATAGAGAATAACAATTTATCCTGTAAATCTCTTGCACTTAAGTAAGAATTTTTGTACTTTTCCAAAAATATCTTTATTTTGGTCTAAATTTAGAGCTTGTGATACAAATAAAAGTAAATCTGTGTTTAGTGTGACTAGATAATTAATTGAGAAAATAATGTCATTACGCAATTTGTCATATTTTTTACAATGCAATAAGAAATGACCTGTCGACTCGATCAAACCACACGAGCAGTTTGAAGAATCTACTAGATTTCGTTTGAACAAATGTTCATTTAGAGAACTACTATTCATCCTTAACCTGGCATGCAATACTTGACCCATTCTTGTACCAGTGTAGTAACAATTAGGGCATTTATTAATTGGGTTTCTTAAACGACTTTTAAAAATGCTTAAAGACGTAGAATTTCTCGTTTGGTCTGGTAACTTATTCCAAAATTTAATAGACGAAGGAAGGAAATAATCGGAGTATAGATTAGTTCTTGTACGAATTTCCGAAGTATTTTGAGTCTGACGAGTGAAATGGTTATGTAAATTAACTATTTGATTTGGTACCAAGTTTTGTAAATACATATATTGTATTGGATTGCAGTACTTATTTTTAATAAATATTTATATGACAAAAATATCATGGAAAACATAAACTGATCATGATTGTGGCAGAAGAGAGAGTAGTAAGAATTATGTACTTAAGAGTTATAATTATTCATATGCCACTAGAAACTATTACAGCAAAATGCAATGAGTGTGTAGGTAAAGGTAATACCTTTGACTAGCTTGCTTGCGAGCTGGGCCGTGAAGTCATAACAAGGTATAGTAGGTTACCCTCCTTTTGGAGTAGTCTAGTTGGCCAAACGAGGAAAAGAACAGCTCTAATAAAGCGATTGTACATGGAGGCTTCGAGTGATATTACAGTAAACTTGCAAGCGATTGTATAGTAATTAAAATTTCCGACATTGAGAAAATGAATATATTTGGATTTCTACTAGGACAATGGCTTTGACACATTCAGACAGTTAAAACTATATATCAGAAAAGGTTCATGCATGTGAAAATTCAGGTAGCAAACATTGATTTGTCGATGTTTATTTGACATTTTTGATCGCTGGTGTGTGACAATTTTGATGTTTTACACGGAGCTACACCATACCAGACTCAAGCTAGCGACCAATCCTAGCGACCAATTCTAGCGACCGCTAAAGAACACAATGAGAATCAACTTGTCAAAGAATCATAATGTGGTATATGAGAAAACCACAAAACGAAATAGTGAAACAACGTTCTGTTAAAAATAAAATCTGGCTACCAATACGGTTTATATTGTTTTTTAACCTTTAAATAACTAGAAATATTCATCATATTAAGTCCGATGGGACACTACAACATCAATGTCGTTTGTAGCCTAATGTACTGACTAGTTTGGTTGCTAAATGTCAGCATCAATATAAATCAGTAAAGGGAGAACGTCCCAGAAAATCGTAAAAAGTCAAAATATCGTAATACAATAGAAAAACAAAGGAGATAGGGTATCTTTAATCAGCAAATGCACAGCGAAAAAATACACAAAAAGCAAAGGAACAATCTTTTTTAGCGAACGATTTTTATTCTCCTACATAAACACATACTTTATGTTATTATATATATATTTATAGAATGGAAAGTGCGCTCCTCTACGTATTTTACTCTATCGAGAAGGGCAGTTGGGAAAAAATGTAAACTATATTTTGAGGTCTTCTTTACGTTTTCTCGGTTTTCCAAACTCTTAACCGAGATCGTAAACAAAAAACAAGGATTGCAAATAAAATATTAAAAACGGATCGTATATCCCCCAATCACATAATAGTTATATACGAGTAATTTACGGATACGAAATGAGAATAAAAAGTAAACAAATTGAATTAGAAAAAAAAAACCAACAGTGTTTGTCTATGATGATTTGCTCGCACGATTATTTTTCATATTCAGAGAACCGTAAATAATTTTAAAAAGAACATATTTTAATAAACATGTGTACCTAGTTTCAACTTGATCTGACTACAACGTCATCTTAGATTCAATCCAATACAGTATAAATGGATGGATAAACGGACAAACGAAAGAACGAACGAACAAACCTACAGACCAGACAACATTCTGGTCTTTACTGTTGTGTGCGGAGCATAGAATAACTATTTAATGTGAGTTGACTTAAACTCGTTCCTGTGTACAACGTATAAGCTTTCAAATAAACGAAATAAGAAATACATTATGTTCGAAAGAATTACTATATACTGGCTTACGAATATAGTCCTTAGTGTGGACAGTGTGTTACTTGCAATTTTTTTTTATACCCCTTCCAAATGTATTTCTTCATGTTTTATGCCTCAAATAGCAAGAAGGGGGATTAAAGCACACTGTAAAAAAATTTGGGTCTTGAATTTTAAAGTAAAGTAGTGATTTGGTCCGGTTAATAAGAAAAAGTTAACAAATAGCACATCGAAAGCTTTCAAAAGATTCCAGGACCCTCTTAGCATAAATTTGTCCATATTTAGAGTTAGAGCCAGACTTTGGATGGCCAGTGAAGTCTTCAGGTGCACTTTCCCACCCAGGGACTAATACGAGTTGAAGATATGGATAATAGCTTTCAATCTAACCACCTGCGGTCAAGAACTTTGCCGTAGGGGGATGGGAGTGAAGCGACTGCTGCCACCACCCGTAATGATCCAAAATGAGAAATTGAGTATGTTGTTGTCAGCTTCCGGTGCACTTTCCCACCTGGGCATTTTCATGAATAAAAGGGTCTGGGCTAAGCTTTCAATCCAACTAGGTGTGGGGAAAAAAATTTGCCGTAGGGAACTGTACAGAAAGACTGAAAAATGAGTCCATACCCATAACTGTATATGTACCTCAGACTTGTGATGGCCAGTGAAGTCTTCAAATGCACTTTCCCACCCAGGGACTAATACGAGTTGAAGATATGGATAATAGATTTCAATCTAACCACCTGCGGTCAAGAACTTTGCCGTAGGGGATGGGAGTAAAGCGACTGTTGCCACCACCCGTAATGATCCAAAATGAGAAATTGAGTATGTTGTTGTCAGCTTCCGGTGCACTTTCCCACCTGGGCATTTTCATGAATAAAAGGGTCTAGGCCAAGCTTTCAATCCCACTAGGTGTGGGAATAAACTTTGCCGTAGGGAACTGTACAGAAAGACTGAAAAATGAGCCCATACCCTTAACTGTATAGGTACCTCAGACTTTGGATGGCCAGTGAAGTCTTCAGGTGCACTTTCCCACCCAGGGACTAATACCAGTTGAAGATATTGATAATAGCTTTCAATCTAACCACCTGCGGTCAAGAACTTTGCCGTAGGGGGATGGGAGTGCTGCCACCACCCGTAATGATCCAAAATGAGAAATTGAGTATGTTGTTGTCAGCTTCCGGTGCACTTTCCCACCTGGGCATTTTCATGAATAAAAGGGTCTGGGCCAAGCTTTCAATCCCACTTTCTGTAAGGGCTGCGTCTTATAACACCATTAAAATGAAAGTAAATAAAAAGGTTGATGCCTCTATTCACATTGATCGAAAAAAACATTCATTGATAGTATGTCATTAGTGAAATGATTTACACTGAATCATCAATAAATAAAGGGTTGATTAAGCACAGAAAATGAGTAAACATTAGTCAATTTTAAAACGGCATGATAGTAATAGTTAAAAGGAATTCAAATTAAGAGATGTAGGAAATCCTTTTTGCCGACAAGCTGACGTTATCGTAAATCTTCGCCCTCAAATATAAACCATTACGTACATCGGATATTCGTCTTTACAATGAATGACAAAAATATAATCTGAGATGTTCACTTACAAGATGATATTTTGACAAAAAGTAAAAAAAAAAAACAGCAACGTCGCTCTAGTAAGACTAGAAAATATGATTTGAAAAGTTATGGAAAGCCAAACCTAAATATATTTTTGATTGACTAAATATTAATTATATTTCCGGAGGACTCAAAGTGCTAGTTTGATATTCAAAGTATATAAGCGAAAATCTAACAGAGATCGCTAGAGTGAGACCTCCTGGTCTGTCACTATACATAACCATTGTTAATCTTGCCTATTTCGTATATAAATAGATGCTATCAAAAGGATTTCCTAGAAAATACCATCTTCGATATGTACGGAGGGCTTAATGTGTTACTTTTCAAATGAAAATCGTAAAAAAATTCAGATAGATGGGTACAAGGCGTTGGCTAAATCGTCCTGATCTATTAATTTTCCTAATATTACACATAGAGTTGGTTAATATATAGATATACATGATATAACAAGGAATTTGAATATCCTTCTCGTTCTATAATTATGAAGGGCTCAAAGTGCCAGTTCGATATTCAAAATATATAGTGAATATCTACCGGAGACAACTGAAAAAAAACCAGTGTGACCCTCCTTGTCTTTCAATATCCATACAGTTTGATAAGTTTGTCTATTTTTTGTTTATATATATTCGGATGCTATGAAAAGGATTTCCAAGAAAAATATCATCTTCGATGTATACGAAGGGCTTACAGTGTCACTTTTCAAATAACAATCGTCAAAAAATAAGATAGAAGGGCACAGGTCGTATGTGTCGTTGTTCTCCTCTTATATTTAATGCGTTTCCCTCAGTTTTAGTTTGTTGCCCAAATTTTGTTTTTTGTCCATAGATTTACGAGTTTTGAACAGCGGTATACTGCTGTTGCCTTTATTTAGATCTCCCTGATTTATCAATCTTCCTAAATTTCAGACACAAAGCTAGTTAGTATATAGATATTTATGATATCAAAAGGAAATCGGTTACACTTTTCGTCTTATATATTTTTTGAGTGCTTAAAGTGCCTGTTCGATATTAAAAAAGTATAGTGAAAACCTATAGTTACCGGTGACCGCTGTAAAAACATTGAGACCCCCCCCCCCCCCTTTGACATTTCACTAAACATTACTTCACCTTGCGTAATAATTTTTTGTAGTGCTACTGTTTTGACGTTGGGTGACTGGAGTAACCTGTCGCATCGGCTTTTATCCTTCGTGCATATTTGGAATATCAAACTGACACTTTGAGCCCTCCGTAAACATAGAAGACAAGAAGTTTACTCAAATGCATTTAAGTCACGTTTTATCTTTATATGAACTTATTATCTGCATAGTATTGGGAAGATTGAGAGATCAGGGATCTTACCATCGCCTTATGCCCTTTACCCTGAATTTTGGACAGTTTTAAGCTGAAAAGTGACAATTTAAGCCCTCCGTAGATACTACAGATGACATCATTCTTGAAATTCATTTTGATTGCATCTTTATATATATGTTACAGTGAATTTGTATAATCAGGGATTATGTAGAATTCCTGATTTTTCAGGGATTATGTAGAATCACTAAAATTATTAGTGATTATAAAGATTCCCTGAAAATGACCAGTGATTTTATATAATCACTGATAATTTTAATTATTATTCTACACATTCCCTAATATGATTTCAGGGATAATCACTAATTAAAGCTTCAAAAGATGATGAAACAAATTAGCATAGACAAATTATCATTTTTCTTTTCTTATTCCTTGAAACTATTTTAAGTAAACAGTTTTCATTCCTGATCTAATTATATGTGAATCTTAAGTGATGAGTTTTCCCCTTTATACTTAATTCAACTGTTGAACCTCATTATGTTGGGTTTAAGAAAACGTATCCTCAAAAGTTAAAGCAAATTGCAGAGGAAAAACAAAATGCAACATATGCATATCTCAAACCAATTACACTAGTGGTTCCAGGAAAGGGAGATCCCAAAAACTAATGGTCATTATTCACGAAAAAACTGAAGAAGGATATCGGATTGCCATATATCATGGAATTCTGCTCGGATCTTTAATACAAAGCAATCAGTTTGCAGTTGCTGATTTCAATTCATTGGTACCTTTAGATTGTTGTACTGAAAGCTCTATTTCTCTGAGACGTGCCGTAAAATCTGATTTGATATGGCGGACAAGGTTTTTTTCAATGTTGATATTGTGGTAAAAACAGATGTGAATTTGATAGATATGCCTGTAAAAAGCTGGGCAAATGTGTAATAGTAGATGCAATCCAAATTTAGTTTGTAAATAAAATGTTTATTTTTAAAACATTGTGCATAACATTAAAAGAGGGACGGAAGACACCAAAGGGACAGTCAAACTCATAAATCTAAAACAAACTGACAACGCCATGGCTAAAAATGAAAAAGACAAACAGAAAAACAATAGTACACATGACACAACATAGAAAACTAAAGAATAAACAACACGAACCCCTCTAAAAACTAGGGGTGATCTCAGGTGCTCCGGAAGGGTAAGCAGATCCTGCCTGCTCCACATGTGGCACCCGTCGTGTTGCTTATGTGATTACAAATCCGGTAAATAGTCTAATTCGGTAGGTCACATTCATGAAAGAGAAGGGGATTGTAGTTACGACGTAAGGAACATATCCGATATCATTTGTGAAATGGTTATTCCATAACGGTCAACCAACTCGTGATGGCGTCCGTAAAATTTACGAAGGGATGATTTCAACTTCACCATTTGGAACTCTTGGTTTAATGGCTTCCTTGTAAGCAGCAACCCTCTATCAAGAAAATCATGATAGGAAATGCAAGCACGGGAATATCGTATCAATTGGGAGATATATACCCCGTATGCAGGTGCTGCTGGAATGTTGCTACTTAGAAATGGAAAGTTCACAATTGGAAAGCTGAAATCATCTCTTTTGTCGTAAAGTTTTGTTTTCAACCGACCCTCATTAGATATAGGAAGATGTGGTGTGAGTGCCAATGAGACAACTCTCCATCCAAATAACAATTTAAAAATTAAACCATTATAGGTTAAAGTACGGCCTTCAACACGGAGCCTTGGCTCACACCGAACAACAAGCTATAAAGGGCCCCAAAATTACTAGTGTTAAACCATTCAAACGGGAAAACCAACGGTCTAAGGGTTACATTGTCAATTTCTAGATGTAAGTCAAGATATGAAGCCGACTTAACTGTATCTGTAGTATCCTTTGTCTCTAGTTCGATGGGATAGATGCGTTCCACGTACATAATCGCCAAATTTTGAATTGTTTAGTGAAAGAACATCATCTATATAGCGGAAAGTAGAGTTAAAGGATATTGCTAACTTCTTATCTTTTATTACATTTGTCAAAATGATTGTACCCATAGATAACAACAATTTCATTTTATTTCATATTCTCAACCTAAAAACAAATACTAAAACAATACAATAAAAAGAATAATCATTATGCCATTTAATATTTTCATACTGACTTTATCTTTTTTTTTTTTTTTTTTTTTTTTTTAATAATTATTCAGTTTATTGCACTATTGGTTGTTAACAAATACCCTAAGAGGTACAACTATCCCAGATAGGTTTATCTGACTTTATCAACCCGCCCGTGTGGGTTCGCTTCAAATTATTAATACTGATACAATCAGTATGAAAAAGGGCTCGCTTGATATTATTACTGATAAAGTCAGTATTAAAAACAAAACATCAATTATTCTATATATATTTTGCATATCATTTAATTATATTGTGCTTATCATTTAAATATATTGTGTTTGACATTTCAATATTTTTGTGTCTTTCATATTAATATATTATGCCTAACGTTTTAAAATATTGAGGTTATTATTTGGATATATTACTGTAACAGTTAACTTTTAAAAAATATATTTCAATATGTTATATATTTTAGTATCATTTCAGTTATTCTGTATAATCCCTCACGTTTTTTCTAGTGATTATATATTATACCTGAAATTTTAGGGATTCTACATAATCCTTGATTATACAGATTCACTGTAACATATACATACTAGTAGTCGAATTTTATGAACATTGAAAGACCAGGTGTGTCTCACTGTCATTTAAGAGGTCTTCAGTATGTTTTCGCTTAAAAAGTCTTTTATGTTTGTCTTTCCATAACTATTTCTAAATGTTTCTAGCGTGATCGGGTTTTGTTTTTGTTTTAAGAAATAATATATCTAAAGTTACATCTTTGTTGTCGTTCTATTGATAAAGATCTATATTTCATAAACACAAATCTCGACTCACATAAGGGTTTTTATTTGAGGACAACGAGAGTTTGCAACAGCTTGAAGGGGTCATTAGGCAATTTCTTACATTTCTTTTGACTCCTCTTATAATGTTATATATGACAATCATGCTTTGAAAGTTATCGAATATTTTAATTTTGTTTGGATTTTTAACCAAATTTCAATATCAAACCGACTGCTAGCAGCCGGTTGGATATTGAATATCGAATGACGAATAACGAAACGGCCGCTAACTTCACATATATCCCATAGAACTAACTATGCCCTAGACCTTCACATATATCCCATAGAACTAACTATGCCCTAGACCTTCACATATATCCCATAGAACTAACTATGCCCTAGACCTTCACATATATCCCATAGAACTAACTATGCCCTAGACCAATACAATATTGTGTCAGCATGAAGTGAGGTACTGATTATGTCGAATAGTCAAACTTTACTTCATCCGGCTGACCAAACTAACAGATTTTGCACATGGGCCATAAAACCAGAGGAAGAGGTAACTAAGGATTCTAAAGTGGATAATAACACGTATGCCAAGACCAAGTCAGAGTTGGTCAGCATATGGTGGGATGAACCCAGTATGTCGCATACTTAAAGTCCAACTTAACGATTGACGGCTGACCGATCTAAGAGATTCTCCAAGTGAGTCATTATTTCAGTGGTAGAGGAAGGGATGGATTTTGAAATGGCAAATAGTCACTTCGCAAAATAATTTTCAGCGGATTTGATTTTTGTTTCTCGGCTAATTGGTATTCAAATTCGACTTTACATACTGTACATACACACTCATCAGCACTCACTTTCACCCCCGATTTGGATTTAATAAAGTTTGCATACGACATCGATAGCAAACTTCTCTCCGCTCATCCATCATGTCCTTGGTATGACGATATTCTTTTTCATCTTTTTTCCATTCATCGGAAGTTATATTCCGTTGAGCGCTTATTAAACCTATTATTCCAAGCTGTGATGTATATGTATTCTAGATGTTGCATCTATCTCTAATTTAGATTCAGAGTATTCATTTACACTTTTATGTAGACTAGCCAAATAATTTCTTTAGTTCTGACTGGCGAGATTAATGGTGACATAACCATGTGGTTCTGACCAACACCGATAGCACAGTAGACATGAACTCTGCTCTTGTGATATCACGACAGTGTTCTCGATACATAAACTCATCATAGATACCAGGATTAAAATTTTATATATACGCCAGACGCGCGTTTCGTCTACAAAAGACTCATCAGTGACGCTCGAATCAAAAAATGTTTTAAGGCCAACAAAAGTACGAAGTTGAAGATCATTGAGGACCAAAAATTCCTAAAAGTTTTGCCAAATACAGCTAAGGTAACCTATTCCTGAGGTAGAAAAGCCTTAGTATTTCAAAAATTTGATGTTTTGTTAACAGTTAGTTTATAAGTATGCACATATCAATGATAACTCAAGTCAACACAAAAGTGCTGACTACTGGGCTAGTGATACTCTCGGGGAAATAAATCTCCACCAGCAGTGGCAACGACCCAGTGGTTGTAAAAAACTCATCATAGATACCAGGATTAAAATTTTATATATACGCCAGACGCGCGTTTCGTCTTCAATAGACTTATCAGTGACGCTGGAATAAAAAAATGTTTTAAAAGCCAAATAAAGTACCAAGTTGAAGAGCATTGAGAACCAAAGATTCCTTAAATTTTGCCAAATACAGTTAAGGTAATCTATTCCTGAGGTAGAAAAGCCTTTGTATTTCAAAAATTTGAAGTTTTGTTAACAGTGAATTTATTATTATGCATATGATCTGGATTCTTGGTCGGTATTTATGAGTTGTTTGAAATAATTTTGTGACCGATAAACGGTGATGACTAGTTGTACCGTCAACAAACAGTAATCTTCACACTTTTTTGTTAGCAAATTCATTCGAGTTCCAGTGGATCAGATATCTATTTGTTTTGTAAAAAAACACCCTTAGGCTGTGTGGAAGATAATGAGTGTATACTGTTTACCATATTCTGTATCAAATGAAGACGCTTATTTAAGAGATGAGATAATATATGTCTTCTTCAGAAAACTTTTCGTTCAAACCAGTCATCTAGAGCTTATGCAGTGATTTTCGTATACATACAAACATAATCCGTTACGCTCGATCTAAAAAGGAGTTAATTGTTTACTGCTTTCAGCTGTCATTTCTCTGTGTAGTAGTTTCTTGTGAAGAAATATCGTTCACTTCAATTCATTTAAATAAAAAGATGATCTACTGTATGAAATTTACAATAAAAACAAACACGGCGAACATACAGGAAACGAGGATCGACAATGGTTGACACCAAAAGAATGGGATTGGTCGGTCGAATATAAAGGATCTGTGTTGATTATTCATCCTTCACTCATTGAAATGTATTTCGAAGTGCATAATTTTACTGGTCCCTGATCAGAATTAAACAAAAAAACAAACCCCTTGTAAAACACCCAAAACTAAAGTTATATCTAAATAACCGAAAGGACCAGGCATCCTATCGACACGAGCTATGTTATTCTGTACACAAGGAGGATATATGCGAAATCTTGTTTGTGACAAAAATACTAGGTGAACACAATCCTTCTATTCGCAAAAAATAGATAAGGTATTGTTAAATCTCGTATTGGAACCGACACGAATTTGAGCAGTGAACGCAATCATATTAACAATTCTATAGTTAAAATATAATAAATTGTGGTATTGTTAAATATCTAATTGGAAATAATGTTTGATTTGAACTTGATTTAAAAGAAAACTTGTCAAATAAACTGGCTGAGGAGATACGCAAACTCGTCCACCGTAAGTATAAAAGTTTAAAAATCAACGTGTGATTATTTGTGTGTAGAAGTAACTTTTAATACTGATGGAATAATCTCTTTGATTTGAGTTTTTTTCCCCAAAGACATCAAGGGATATTAAAATCATTCAAAGCATCATCGGGGTCTTTCTCATATAGCATTGGACGAATCGACCAAGAATAAAAAGGGCATAGCAGTCGAGATACAAAATAAAAATTCATTGGAAAATATGGACGGTATAAATACATCAGCAAATCATAGTAATTATAATCAAATAAACACGTTAGTAAACTAATACTCCGTAAACGTGATGTATCTACAATTACTATGTAGCAGTGAAAGCGAAAATCTACTGCCTTCGGTATCTTTAATGAGTTTGTTTACTAAGTATTCGAAACACGAATCAATTCATCGGCTTGTTCAGGGGTCGTGAAATGGAGTATATAATGTTGCACACCATCTATGTGCTATTGTTTGAAAGACTAAACGTATCTTCTAGCTGTATGTACTTGTAGAGGCGTAAATTTACTACAGCCAAATTACAAATTAATTTATCATCTTTTCAAGATATTCGGGATATTGATGATACTTCCTATACAAAACAGTTAACGTCTACTGATTTAAGATGATCAAACTAATAGTTACCAAGTTCAACATATTTGACGTCTGATCTAATGTCGTAAACCAATTATTTCCTATCCATTTTCAATGTCATTATGTTTAATTATAATTTGTGTGTATTTAATATTTTGTATACATTTTATAGTGTCCATATACTGATGTGTGAATTTTAACGGTCAAGATGTATCTCTTGTCATCTATAGCTGACAAAGCATTCTTGTCAACTTTTTAAAAATAGTGGGAAGATGTCTCTAAATAATATTAATTGATTTGCTGTGATACTGAACATTGTTTCTTTTCTTCAAAACTTATAGTTTTTAAATGACATTTTTCTTAACACCTTTTTGCTTTACATATATTTTACCATCTACTATGTGGGTGTACATTTTGGTATTTAAATCAACAAACTCGTCACTATTTAAACTATCATAAATAAGGCCAATTTCAGTTTGGTCATCACCTGTTTCAATTTTTCAACATGTGGGAAGATATCCACCCGTTTGAATATCACGAACTACACTATCTGTGTCGGTAAAGAAAAGTTTAACATAATTTTCATATAATTTTCGTATAATTTTGTAATTAAATTGTGATATTCATGTTTTTAAAACATGAAAAATACAATACCCCAAGTAAAATTGGCTAAATAAATTTCAGCTTTGTTTTTTTATATGAACTGCTATCAACTGTTCTGTATAAGTAACTCTGGTGTAAAACGTTGGTTTAGCCACACATTTATTTTTGCATTTATGAATCGGATCTCATGCATATAATATTTATAGTTTTTGCAAACATAGATCTTTCACATCATGAACATATCCTGACATGGCTATTGATCTGAAAGTTGTATTTTGATATATATATATAAATCAAGCAATAGGGTATGAGCAAAAAAAAAAAATATGATACAAGTCCATTACATTCCTAATGACACATATTGTTTAAGATTCCAATAATTGAGCACATACTTGTTGCGTTTTTTTTATGTTGGTTAGAAGTGGATAATCATTTGGTGCTTCAAGTGTGTTTTTTTTATATTTAAGGTCGCATTCAATTATTATCTTAAAGACTTTTCAAATTTGTTCCCTTTCATATGGATTTACCCAATCAAAATCTCCTTGTAGGTAATGGTTGTGCCATAGCCCTCCCAAATAAATTGCTAATAACAGAACAAGTATTAAGTTGTTTGTAATTATTCATGGCCAACCTCAAATTGATTATAGGCTTTACCATGTTTTTGTTTTTTCATGGAAATTCTTGCTTTAATTGCCCTTTCAAGCAAAAGCAGCACATCTGTTATCTGAAAGCAGTTCCAATTAAAATTTTGTAGTTTTGACGCTTACATCATAAAGTTTTGCTCAAATGTTTCAAATACTGAGCATTTGAGCATATACAAAATCTTCAACACTCATATTTTCACCATTTATAAAGTTAAATCACAAAAATACTGTACTCCGAGGAAAATTCAAAATGGAAAGTCCCTAATCAAATGACATAATCAAATAATAAAACACATCAAACGAATGAACATCAACTGGCATATTCATGACTTGCTATAGGAATTTTCAAATGTAGAAAATGGTGGACTGAACCTGGTTTTATAGCGCTAAACGTCCCACTTGTATGACAGTCGCATCAAATTCCTTTATGCAAATCTTCTTTTGGTGGTAGGTTTGTTTCTTTCAATCTGTTTTTTCCGACGTAGTCGGTATAGGTTCGGGTTGTGCCCTTTGAACTTAAAGACGCTTAACTATGGCAACAGAATACGCATGCTCGAAAATCCTTTCTGTGATTGGACACAATGCTGTCATGGTGGGTGATTTGGTTGTGTTTGAAAAAACGTCTCGAAAATTATATCGTGATGGAAAGCAAGTGAAAACCTATAAATATTTGCACTAGATCTTACAAAAATTTATATTTTTATTAAAATAATTGTTTCTCAAATAGCTCTTTGCATCCATGACAGCTGTTTATTCGGAACAATTATAATGTTTAATGTAAACTTTGTTGTACGAACGTACATGACTTTTAGAACGCACCTACGCATGTGAGATTTCCGCGGGGTTTTGGTGAATGTAAACAGAAAGATACTACTTATACTACCAATAGTTTCTAGTTTTGATAACCATGAATTAAGTTTAATGTAAACAGTAGTAAATGTATATTTGTTTCTTGTTATTTGCACTGGATTTTTTGACAAAGAATTTTTTTAGGTGTCGTTACAATATTCTTATATATTATTGCCTTAAACAGACTTAGTAAAGAATTTCTTGTAGTTACATTCAGATGGAGATTTTATTAAAGAGGCCCTGCATCATTAAGTCATTGTGCTTCTGAAGGTTATCGAAATGATAGTTTTAAACATATACTCAAATTTAAATACGTCGGATATCTTTTTTAAAGATAGTTCTTGTTTTTATCTACACAGTCATATGGATATGCAACCTTTTGTATAAGTACATTATGATATACGTCAATTTCTGTTTTTATTGTTTTTAATAGGCCCTTTATTCAATTTTACGCCAGACTGTCTGAGGAATTCGGCATCAATCTAAATGAGTCAATAATCGTAATTATCTTTCCTATTTTCTTTGAACAAAATAGTGTTGAGTATAAAATTAATCTTTCCCTTGCTAATTGTCAACTCTTTTTAAACAAATGTGCGTTTAACCCAATGTGAAAACGAATAAGAAATACTTTTGTAAGTTGATATTTCAAATTTTCATTTTTGTGAGCCGTACCGTGATATTGTTCAGTAACGTGGTCAGTAAAGTGATAGCGGTAGCGATCCTTTTTTGTTTACCCTCCATCGCAAATACAAACTTGAATAATGAGTAGTCTTCACTCGGACTTCTCTTGAACTGAATTTTAATGTGCGTATTGTTATGCGTTTACTTTTCTACTTGTTTAGAGGTATAGGGGGAGGGTTGAGATCTCACAAACATGTTTAACCCCACCGCATTTTTGCGCCTGTCCCTAGTCAGGAGCCTCTGGCCTTTGTTAGTCTTGTATTATTTTAATTTTAGTTTCTTGTGTACAATTTGGAAATTAGTATGGCGTTCATTATCACTGAACTAGTATATATTTGTTTAGGGGCCAGCTGAAGGACGCCTCCGGGTGCGGGAATTTCTCGCTACATTGAAGACCTGTTGGTGACCTTCTGCTATTGTTTTTTTATTTGGTCGGGTTGTTGTCTCTTTGACACATTCCCCATTTCCATTCTCAATTTTATTATTCATTCTCTTTTTTGGGGGGGGAGGGGGTGGTCTTTGTCCTGTTTAGTAAAATGTTTTAAATAGTGCAACACCAAAAAGTGTCCATGAGTTGAAACTTGTCATCCAAAGGAGAAGCCTTTGATCTTTAACATTGATTATCGATAAAAGGTCTATTACGTTAAATCCTTTACTCTTTTGTATTTCTAAGAGATAGGCTTCAACTTCCTCTCCGTATAAAAACAAGATTTATACTGAGACCATGTTTAATCTTTCTTTTTTTAATTTTGAGGGAATCTGAAAAGCAAATGCGCAAAACTTGAACTCATCTACCAACAATTGTAGTGTTATGAATTACCAACTTGTCATGATCTGGATTTGATTTTACTTCACACTCAAACTCAGATTCTAAATCTAAATACAAAATCATGGAAAAATCAATGTTACCACTTGTTCCACTTTTCTTTCTTATAGCAATTTTACTTTTAAAATTGAGAATGGAAATGGTGAGTTTCAAAGAGACAACAACCGGACGAAAGAGCAGAAAACAGCCGAGGGCCATCAAATGGGTCTTCAACACCACGAGATGTCCCGCACCCGGAGGCGTGCTTCAACTGACCACTTGACAAATATATGTACTAGTACATTGATAATGGATGTCATAATAAACTCCGAATAATATAAATGAAGAATTGAAAATCCTACAAAACTAACAAAGACCAGAGACACCTGACTTGGGACAGTCCCTAAATATGCAGCGGGGATGAATATGCATTGTAAGATCTCAACTCTCCCCCTATACTTCGAGCCAATGTAGTAAAGCAAACACACAACAATGCGCAATGGTAAACTCAGTTAAAGATAAGTCCGAGTTCGATGTCAGAAAAGATAACAAAACAAACTAAGCACAATGGGAATGATACACGAATTACCAGAGGACTCCTAGCATTTACTGACATGCCAGCTTTAAACTGATTGATAAAGTATGTCTTCATCATATGAATATCAATCACAATCCCTTCCGTTAGGGATTTAGTATCATACCATCTTAAAATATTTTAGAGGAACATATCCCGTGTCATGCCAACAACTGGTTTTACAAGAAATGTGTATAATCCGATGCAAAGACCATATGAATGAACCAATATTAACGTCAACATATGCCATCTTAAAATTATAACCTGACAACAGTATCGTAACTATATCACTTCTAAATAAGTCTGTTAAAAGTTTTGGTAAGCATTTGAAGTAAATGCCGACATTTTTTTGCACTGTAAAGAATATTACCATAAAAAATTGAAAATGAAATACATGAATGTACAAGGGCATTTTTCAATAAAAGTGTGAATTTCAGACCGCAAAAAAAATATGGAAAATCAACTTGTCTAAGATTTTATTTCAAGAGTTATTTGTAATACCTCTATTATAGACCTGTTTGTAAATAAAAAGTGCAATCTTAAATACTCTGTAAAATAATATGATTTTCATAATTTATGTACTCTTTCGTATGGGACATTTGTCCACTACGAAACTGCTTCTTAAAGCACATCTTATTTCTCCCATACTTGTTTAGTAGGTGACCGTTTCGTAGTGGACATATTCACATGTTTTTTTTCCCACAATCCCCACAATCCCTATATTGCAATAGTAACAAGAATGATTATTTTCATCAAAGCGCGTACTAAGCTGTGCACTGATATTTTGCATAATTTTAAAACTAGATACTGAAGGAGATTTGACCCGTTTCGTAGTGGACATATTAAAATACGGTATCACTCTGGTCTATTTTTTTGTTTTGGCCAACAATGTAACTGCCGTTATAAAAGCACCACTTCTTTTGTAAGACCCTTATGTTTATATCTCTTGCAAACATTGATTTTACAAAACTGTTTATTAGCAAAATTTAATGACTTCGTTTCGTAGTGGACATTTTGTCAGGAATGTCAGGGACACAACTTCTAAAATAAAAAAATCCTTTGTCAAAAGCTGTTTATTAAGATATGGTGGCTCTAAACATACTTTTGAATAATTAAAAAACTTACATAAAGTAAAAATAACATGTATTTCTACCTTTTTTACAATAAAAAAGAGTATGAATGTTGAACAGGCGGTCTAGTGACATGCCATTTTGGTTATTTTGAACCATTCAGGAATCAATATCTTATTAATTCCTCAAAAAACAGTATGTTTCTTTGCTTTAAAATGTTAAATCTAATTCAATGTACTGATTTCACAAAAAAATACTTGAAAAGATCAAACCCTTTTTTTAAAAAGTAGGTCGGACAAGACATCACGTTTTTATCCCCACAATCCCCACAATCCCTATATTGCAATAGTAACAAGAATGATTATTTTCATCAAAGCGCGTAATAAGCTGTGCACTGATATTTTGCATAATTTTAAAACTAGATACTGAAGGAGATTTGACCCGTTTCCTAGTGGACATATAAAAATACGATATCACTCTGGTCTATTTTTTTGTTTTGGCCAACAATTTAACTGCCGTTATAAAAGCACCACTTCTTTTGTAAGACCCTTATGTTTATTTCTCTTGCAAACATTGATTTTACAAAACTGTTTATTAGCAAAATTTAATGACTTCGTTTCGTAGTGGACATTTTGTCAGGAAATTCATGGACACAACTTCTAAAATAAAAAATCCTTTGTCAAAAGCTGTTTATTAAGATATGTTGGCTCTAAACATACTTTTGAATAATTAAAAAACTTACATTAAGTAAAAATAACATTTATTTCTACCTTTTTTACAATAAATTAGAGTATGAATGTTGAACAGGCGGTCTAGGGACATGCCATTTTGGTTATTTTGAACCATTCAGGAATCGATATCTTATTAATTCCTCAAAAAACAGTATGTTTCTTTGCTTTAAAATGTTAAATCTAATTCAATGTACTGATTTCACAAAAAATTACTTGAAAAGATCAAACCCTTTTTTTTTAAAAGTGGGTCGGACAAGAAATCACGTTTTTATTTAAATGCGGTCATAAGATTTCTGCATGTTGATTTATATTTTAGAAATGAAGTCCTTGTACCGATGATAAAACCTAATACATGTTTGATATTGAAAACACTGATGTAATACATTTTACAGTAATATGTAGATTTCTTTCGGTAAAAATCTAATACTTTGTTACATACATAGATATATAAACACCATAAGATGGTGACAAAGAAACGTCACCATCTAAAAATGGATTATTAACAAAAGGAAATAAAACAGTCATCTCTTCAATCATAAATTCTTTAATTAACATACTGAATATTATTAAATGTTTGTATCAGATGTTGATTCGGTAGGTCTTTGCTGATTTTAATCGATAATATTAACTGATTACAATACAGAAACAAGTCCACAATAAGTGGTGCACAGTTATTTCCAATTGGTATTTCGATAATTTGTCGATATACGGAATCTCCAAAGCAAACTAAAATGTTATCTATTAAAAATTGAAGGCAAGTTATTTTAATTTATCAACGCATTTATTTTTTAAATCATTACTTAATCCATTTTTGTAAAATGATTTTGTTACTTTGAATGTTGGTGTCTTGTTTTTGTTTTGAGTGCTTTAAAATACATTTCGTTTTTATTTCAAAATTAAACGAATCACTTCGCATATTGCTCCATCTTATAATTTTTCGTTAAATCATAAGTATTAATCCAATTTGTTCGACACAAATGTTGTTCTTTCTTTCGAAATTTTGATCCTCAGTTTGACAGGAGTGTCTAAGAAAGTATTCCTGTTATTAGTCAATTTTAAACCATCGTTTCTCATGTATGATCCTTTAAAGTATGTCCCCTTGTAACACATTGCAAATTCAGTACAAAATTAATATGTGCAAAGTTTCCACCTTTCGGTATTTAGCTGACTGAACATTGCTCATTCCAGACCTCCTTTACACCTGTTCTACATTAAAGATGCCACCTTTCGGTCTTTAACTGACTGAATATTGCTCATTCCAGACCTACTCTACACATCTTCTTCATTTACGATGTTATTTAAACACTTCATTAAGAATTTTCTTCCATTTTATTACTTCACGATATTGATCTTTGGCTTTCTCTTCGAGTACGTTTACGGATTGACAAAAACATTCATCGTTCTACTCCTCACACTTAGTCATTGTTCACTTATATGTATGCTCTATTTCACCTATATACTATATAGTTCAATTTCAATAATTTATCGATACTTTATACAATTGAACACTTATTTGCGCTCATATTATGTTATTGTGCTGTAGTATGGTTGGAAATGTTTCTGGTGGATTTATCCTAGCAGTTTTGTAAGAAGGGGCGAAAAATGTTACTTTGACTGGTTCATGGAAAATGAATTGCTTTAAAGACAAGAACTTTAGTAAAAGTGTATAGATGTAAAACACATTTTTAGAAGAAAGATCTATAACACGATAAGACGTTTCGGATTGGTTTTGGAGGTTCACAGTGACCACAAAGGGGCCAAACACAATCATTTGTATGGTTTTAAGATAATAAACTAAATATAAGGGATATTTCTCTGATCAATATTTCAGCACAAAGTTCAAAATCACAATAAGATTTGTTTTATTAATTTGGGGGTTATTGTCATAGCTGTTTAGGAATAAGAGCCAAAAAGGGGGTTTCAAAAACATTTTTGTCAAATTTGTAATGGGGCCTACAAAAACTATTTTTCTAGTTTGCAGGCAACTACTTTAGAATCAGTAACCGATCTAAATTTCAATACCAAATTATAAAACACAGTAGGAAGGTTGGATTTTATTTAAGGGGCCATTATAGAAGATGTATAGAAATAGGAGCCAAACAACGGTGCAACAAGCGCAATTATTTGTCTACGTCTAAGTGTGAAAGTCCCTAGGAAACTGACAACATCATTCCACATTTCTTATTTGTCATCACAAGGGTGGCTAATTTTTCAGACTTTCTGTACAGTTCCCTACGGCAAAGTTTTTTCCCACACCTAGTGGGATTGAAAGCTTGTCCCAGGCTCTTTTATTCATGAAAATGCGCGGGTGGGAAAGTGCACCGGAAGCTGACTACCACATACCCAATTTCTCATTTTTGTCCATTGCAGGTGGTGGCAGCGGTCGCTTTACTCCCATACCCTACGGCAAAGTTCTTGACCGCAAATGGTTAGAATGAAAGCTATTATCCATATCTTTAACTCGTATCAATTCCTGAGTGGGAAAGTGCACCCGAAGATTCACTGCCCATCCAAAGTCTGAGCTACATATACAGTAATGGCTATGGGCTCATTTTCAGACTTTCTGTACAGTTCCCTACGGCAAACTTTTCCCCCACACCTAGTGGGATTGAAAGCTTGTCCCAGACCCTATTAATCATGAAAATGCACAGGTGGGAAAGTGCACCACAAGCTGACAACAACATACTCAGTTTCTCATTTTGGTCCATTACGGGTGGTGGCAGCAGTCGCTTTACTCCCATCCCCCTACGGCAAAGTTCTTGACCGCAGGTAGTTAGAATGAAAGCTATTATACATATCTTCAACTCGTATCAATCCCTGGGTGGGAAAGTGCACCTGAAGACTTCACTGACCATCCAAAGTCTGAGGTACCTATACAGTTATGGGTATGGGCTCATTTTTCAGTCTTTCTGTACTGCAGTTCCCTACGGCAAAGTTTTTTCCCACACCTAGTGGGATTGAAAGCTTGTCCCAGACCCTATTATTCATGAAAATGCCCAGGTGGGAAAGTGCACCACAAGCTGACAACAACATACTCAGTTTCTCATTTTGGTCCATTACGGGTGGTGGCAGCAGTCGCTTTACTCCCATCCCCCTACATTTTCTCGATAATATCCAAATAGTAAAGAAATATTCACTGGCTCTAACTCCAAATATGGACAATTTTATGTTCAGGGGGTCCTGAAATATTTTGAAAGCGTTTGATGTGCTATTTTATAACCTTTTCTTATTAACCGGACCAAATCACTACTTTACTTTAAAATTCATGACCCACAATTTTTTTACAGTTTGCTTTAATCCCCCAAACTTTCTATTTGAGGCATAAAACATGAAGAAATACATTTGGAAGGGGTATAAACAAAAATGGCAAGTAACACACTGTCCACACTAAGGACTATATTCGTGGACAACGAAAAATCAAAGGACGATAACTGTACTCGGATCATTTTAGGATGCCGAATAGTTAGAAATTCAGTATATTAGTAATTCTTTCGAACATAATATATTTCTTATTTCGTTTATTTGAAAGCTAATACATTGTACACAGGAACGAGTTTAAGTCAACTCACATTAAATAGTTATTCTATGCTACGCCTACAACAGTAAATACCATAATGTTATTTGGTCTGTAGATTTGTTCGTTCGTTCGTGTGTCTGTGTATCCATCCATTTATACTGTGATTGAATATAAGACGACGTTGTAGTCAGATCAAGTTGAAACTAGGTACACATGTTTATTATATATGTTCTTTTTAAAATTTATTTACGGTTCTCTGACTATGGAAAATATATTTGCGAGAAATTGTCATAGACAAACACTGGTGGTGTTTTTCTAATTCAATTCGTTTTCTTTTTATTCTCATTTCGTATCCGTAAATTACTCGTATATAACTATTATGTGATTGGGGGATATACATGTACGATTTGTTTTTATATTAAATTTGCAATCCTTGATTTTTGTTTACAATCTCGGTTAAGAGTTTGGAAAACCGAGAAAACGTAAAGAAGACCTCAAAATATAGTTTACATTTTTTCCCAACTAGCATCTCGATAGGGTTAAATACGTAGAGGGGCGCACTTTCCATTCTATAAATACATATACAATAACATAAAGTATGTGTATGTAGGGGAATAAAAAGTCGTTCGCTAAAACAGATTGTTCCTTTGCTTTTTGTGTATTTTTCGCTGTGCATTTGCTGATTAAAGATACCCTATCTCTTTTGTTTTTCTATTGTATTACGATATTTTGCCTTTTTACGATTTTCTTGGACGTTTTCCCTTTACTGATTTATATTGATGCAGACATTTAGCAACCAAACTAGTCAGTACATTATGCTACCGACGACATGATGTTGTGTCCCTTCTGACTTAATATGATGGATATCTTTAGTTATTTAAAGGTTAAAAAACAATATAAACCGTATTGGTAGCCAGATTTTATTTTTAACAGAACGTTGTTTCACTATTTCGTTTTGTAGTTTTCTCATATACCACATAATGATTCTTTGGCAAGTTGATTCTCATTGTGTTCTTTAGTGGTCGCTATAATTGGTCGCTAGCTTGATTGATCGCTAGGATTGGTCGCTAGCTTGAGTCTGGTCATTAGTCATGTTAGTACAATGAAAAATTCGGGAAATTTTCCCAATTTTTTTTTATTTTTTTTTATTGATTTTTCTCCCGTAATTGGGGACTTCGTCCCCATATGAATCAGTGTTAGGGTCTGGGGGGAGTTCAGGAATATATATAAATCAGTGTGAGGGTCTGGATGGAGTTCAGGAATATATATAAATCAGTGTAAGGGTCTGGGTGGAGTTCAGAAATATATATAAATCAGTGTAAGGGTCTAGGTGAAGTTCAGGAATATATATAAATCAGTGTGAGGGTCTGGATGGAGTTCAGGAATATATATAAATTAGTGTGAGGGTCTGGATGGAGTTCAGGAATATATATAAATTAGTGTAAGGGTCTGGATGAAGTTCAGGAATATATATAAATTAGTGTGAGGGTCTGGATGGAGTTCAGGAATATATATAAATTAGTGTAAGGGTCTGGATGAAGTTCAGGAATATATATAAATCAGTGTAAGGGTCTGGATGGAGTTCAGGAATATATATAAATTAGTGTAAGGGTCTGGATGGAGTTCAGGAATATATATAAATCAGTGTAAGGGTCTGGATGGAGTTCAGGAATATATATAAATCAGTGTGAGGGTCTGGATGGAGTTCAGGAATATATATAAATTAGTGTGAGGGTCTGGATGGAGTTCAGGAATATATATATAAATCAGTGTAAGGGTCTGGATGGAGTTCAGGAATATATATAAATCAGTTTGAGGGTCTGGATGAAGTTCAGGAATATATATAAATCAGTGTAAGGGTCTGGATGGAGTTCAGGAATATATATAAATTAGTGTAAGGGTCTGGATGGAGTTCAGGAATATATATTAATCAGTTTGAGGGTCTGGAATGAGTTCAGGAATATATATAAATCAGTGTGAGGGTCTGGAAGGAGTTCAGGAATATATATAAATCAATGTAAGGGTCTGGGTGGAGTTCAGGAATATATATAAATCAGTGTAAGGGTCTGGGTGGAGTTCAGGAATATATATAAATCAGTGTGAGGGTCTGGATGGAGTTCAGGAATATATATAAATCAGTGTGAGGGTCTGGATGGAGTTCAGGAATATATATAAATCAGTGTAAGGGTCTGGATGGAGTTCAGGAATATATATAAATCAGTGTGAGGGTCTGGATGGAGTTCAGGATTATATATTAATCAGTGTAAGGGTCTGGATGGAGTTTAGGAATGTATATAAATCGGTGTGAGGGTCTGGGTGGAGTTTAGGAATATATATATAAATCAGTGTGAGGGTCTGGATGGAGTTTAGGAATATATATAAATCAGTGTAAGGGTCTGGGTGGAGTTCGGGAATATATATAAATCAGTGTAAGGGTCTGGATGGAGTTCAGGAATATATATAAATCAGTGTGAGGGTCTGGATGGAGTTCAGGAATATATATAAATCAGTGTGAGGGTCTGGATGGAGTTCAGGAATATATATAAATCAGTGTAAGGGTCTGGAAGGAGTTCAGGAATATATATAAATTAGTGTAAGGGTCTGGATGGAGTTCAGGAATATATATAAATCAGTGTGAGGGTCTGGTTGGAGTTCAGGATTATATATTAATCAGTGTAAGGGTCTGGATGGAGTTTAGGAATGTATATAAATCAGTGTGAGGGTCTGGGTGGAGTTTAGGAATATATATATAAATCAGTGTGAGGGTCTGGATGGAGTTTAGGAATATATATAAATCAGTGTAAGGGTCTGGGTGGAGTTCAGGAATATATATAAATCAGTGTAAGGGTCTGGATGGAGTTCAGGAATATATATAAATCAGTGTGAGGGTCTGGATGGAGTTCAGGAATATATATAAATCAGTGTGAGGGTCTGGATGGAGTTCAGGAATATATATAAATCAGTGTAATGGTCTGGAAGGAGTTCAGGAATATATATAAATTAGTGTAAGGGTCTGGATGGAGTTCAGGAATATATATTAATCAGTTTGAGGGTCTGGATGGAGTTCAGGGATATATATAAATCAGTGTGAGGGTCTGGAAGGAGTTCAGGAATATATATAAATCAATGTAAGGGTCTGGGTGGAGTTCAGGAATATATATAAATCAGTGTAAGGGTCTGGGTAGAGTTCAGGAATATATATAAATCAGTGTAAGGGTCTGGATGGAGTTCAGGAATATATATAAATCAGTGTAAGGGTCTGGATGGAGTTCAGGAATATATATAAATCATTGTGAGGGTCTGGATGGAGTTCAGGAATATATATAAATTAGTGTGAGGGTCTGGATGGAGTTCAGGAATATATATAAATCAGTGTAAGGGTCTGGATGGAGTTCATGAATATATATAAATCAGTGTGAGGGTCTGGATGGAGTTAAGAAATATATATAAATCAGTGTGAGGTTCTGGATGGAGTTTAGGAATATATATAAATCAGTGTAAGGGTCTGGATGGAGTTCAGGAATATATATAAATCAGTGTGAGGGTCTGGATGGAGTTCAGGAATATATATAAATCAGTGTGAGGGTCTGGATGGAGTTCAGGAATATATATAAATCAGTGTAAGGGTCTGGATGGAGTTCAGGAATATATATAAATCAGTGTAAGGGTCTGGGTGGAGTTTAGGAATATATATAAATCAGTGTGAGGGTCTGGATGGAGTTCAGGAATATATATAAATCAGTGTAAGGGTCTGGATGGAGTTCAGAAATATATATAAATCAGTGTGAGGGTCTGGAAGGAGTTCTTCCTCTCTGTAATTTTTAATTTGGTTTATCTTATATTTTTTTTTGCTCTTTGATGATGTTGTGGTTTGGTGTTGTTGTTTCGTTGTTTTGTTGTTGTTGATATTTATCTATTTGGGTTTTTTTTTTGGGAAAGAAGTAATTTTGCTATGTTATCTTATATTTCATTCCCAAGAAATTTGAAAGCTTATGAGGGAAAAAAGTTCCGTAAGATTGTGTTAGGCTTTATTGTTGTTTTGTTCTTGTTTTTCCCTCAGTTTAAGTTTTTTTGAAGGGTTGAACCTCTTTTGTGTATTTGTTGTTCATTTGTGTTTTGTTAATTCATTTTGTTTGTTTATTTGTTTATAATTGTTTGTTTATTGTTTTTGTTTTGTATTTTGTTTTTAATGTTTATTTTGCGTTTTGTTTTCTTTGTTTATTGTTTTCTTTTTGGTTTATTATAGTTGCTTTTTTCATTGTTTATTGGTTTTTTATTCATTGTTTTGTTTCTTTGTTTTCTGTTTGATAAGTTTTTTGTTGTTTGTTTGTATTTGTATTTTTTTATTTTGTTTACTTTGAAATGGCAACCATACAAATTATTAAAACCAGGTTCAATCCACCATTTTTTACATTAGAAAATGCCTGTACCAAGTCAGGAATATGACAGTTGTTATCCATTCGTTTGATGTGTTTGGACTTTAGATTTTGCCTTTTGATTTTGGACTTTCCTTTTTGAATTTTCCTAGGAGTTCGGTATTTTTGTGTTTTTACTTTTTAGTTTCTCCTTGTTTGGCTGTTTAAGCTTAGATAACAATTTGATATAGCCTCTATACGTCTAAAGACTATGTTCACATTTTTTGGTCAATTAAGACTCGAGTCGAAGATGTTCTCTTTTCATATTGTTTAGTATATGTTGTTCATAAATTTTAGCAATTTGGCAATGTGAAAAAAAGAAACATTGTACAGTTTCCAATATTAAAGACTTTCAGAAAATTTCGTAAACTGATTTGTTTTTTCAATGAGTTTACGCTATATTCATCTAACACAGTTGTCGATATCAACGATTTCGACGAAATAAGGTCTAAATCGACGTATTATGTTCTAAATGTCTAGTAATACTACAGTTATCTTTTATTTAGACAATTTAGTTTCTCTTTGTTCGTATGTTTAAGTTATCGATATCGACGATATCAACGATATTCTCTAGTCGATATCGACAATTTATGTTCTAAATGTCTATTTTCTACATCCTGATATAAAATTGAGAATGGAAATGGGGAATGTGTCAATGAGACAACAACCCAACCATAGAAAAAACAACAGCAGAAGGACACCAACAGGTCTTCAATGTAGCGATAAATTCCCGCATCCGGAGGCGTCCTTCAGCTGGCCCCTAAACAAATATATACTAGTTCAGTGATAATGAACGCCATACTAAACTCCAAATTGCACACAGGAAACGAAATTAAAATAATACAATAAAATTGAGAATGAAAGACTAACAAAGGACAGGCGCAAAATGCGGCGGAGTTGTTCATGTAAAATGATAAACGAAAAGTAATTGGCAGAGACAACCCGAATAAAAACACCGAAACAGAGAGAATTAGCGTATGATCGCAGGCACTTTGAGGAAGTTGCAGGGTTTAACATACTTAATGAGCTCTCATCCTTGCTTTAAATCTAGAACGCGGTGGTGAAGCATCATTAAATACATACAAGACGGATAAAGCAGATGGAAAATGTTTGAATTATCGGATCGTCAACTTCCAGATTAACAACAAATAGACAAAATACAGAAAATTACGGTCTCAAATACGTGCTGTCATTTGTCAATGTATAAAGTTAAATGACAAAAACGAATATACATGTACATGAAACAATGAAAATACTACTACCAGAACTTCTCGTTTATGGAGATTAGTGGTATTTGACCCATGGAGACCGCAGTACTTTGATTATTGCATTATAGACTAGATCTTTATTAAAAGATTTGTTTGGTGCTCTTTTTTTCAAATATTGTATCAGTCTTGAATCACGATTCCACAGATGCAAATAGATATCCTCCAAAATCTGCTTTAGCTCCTTTTTTTTTAGTCGAAAAAAAGTAAAATCGCAAAAATACTGAACTCCGAGGAAAATTTAAAACGGCAAGTCCTAAAACAAATTGCAAAATTAAAGGCTCAAACACATCAAACGTTTAAATAACAACTGTCATATTCCTGACTACTAGTATAGTCGCAAATAGCGTGTATTTGAAGTTTTTTTTAGCTCATCTAGCCTGAAGGGCCAATTTTTTATCACTAAGCGTCCGTCGTCGTCCGGTGTTCACTTTTACAAAAATCTTCTTTTCTGAAACAACTAGGCCAAATTTAACCAAACTTGGTCACAATCATCATTGGGAAATCTAGTTAAAAAATGTGTCCGGTGACCAGGCCAACCAACCAAGATGGCCTCCATGACTAAAAATAAAACATAGAGGTAAAATGCAGTTTTTGGCTTATAACTCAAAAACTAAAGCATTTAGAGCAAATCTGACAAGTATTTAAATTGTTAATCAGGATAAGATCTACTGCCCCGAAATTTACAGATGAATCGGACAACCCGTTGTTGGGTTGCTGCCCCTAAATTGGTAATTTTAAGGAATTTTTGCTGTTTAAGGTTATTATCTGGAATATTATTATAGATAGAGATAAACTGCAAACAGCAATAATGTTCAGCAAAGTAAGATTACATAACCATTTTTCGTAAATCTTAGTAATCGGTTACACAAATTTTCTCCTGTAAAACTACTAGGTAAAATTAATTCAAAATTAACCACAATTATCTTTGTGATATCTAGTTTTAAAAATGTGTCCGGTAACTCGGCCAACCAACAAAGATGGCGGCCTTGGCTAAAAATAGACCATAAAGGGTAAAATGCAGTTTTTGGCTTATAACTCAAAAACCAAAGCATTTAGAGCAAATCTAACTGATATAAAAGTGTAGATCAGGTCAAGATCTATCTGCCCTGGAATTTTCAGATGGATCGGATAACCGGCTGTTAAGTTGCTGCCCCTGAATTGGTAATTTTAAGGAAATTTTGCTGTTTTTTTGTTATCTTGAATATTTTTATAGAAATAAACTGTAGACAGCAATAATGTACATAAAAGTAAGACCTAAACATAAGTCAGCATGACCAAAAAATGTTCAATTGACCCCCTAGGGAGTTATTGCCCTTCATATTCAATTTTTAACAATTTTCATAAAATTTTCCACAGAAACTACTAGGCCAAGTTCATTATAGATGAGATAAATGTAAGCAGCAAGAATGTTTAATAAAATAAGATCTACAAAAACATCACCATCACCAAAAACACAATTTTGTCATGAATCCATCTGTGTCCTTTGTTTAATATTCAAATAGACCAAGGTGAGCGACACAGGCTCTTTAGGGCCTCTAGTTTTATCTAACCTGTCTTAAGTCAGGAACCTGGTCTTCAGTCGTTTGTTGTTGCAGTTCATAAGTGTTTCTCTTTTCTCGTTTCTCATTTTTATATAGTTTTTGGTTGCTATGCAAATATGTGAGAATCTAGGTTTCACTAAAAAGAACATATCGTAATACATACTGTTGCAAGAACATTCTGACTTGGGTCTTTTCAATCTGATAAATTAATAAAACAGTAGTTAACTGTGTTTAAATATTGAAAATCGAACGAAGAAGAGACATATAGCACTGCATTGACATGGTAAGAGTCTACTGCTGTACATGCACCACCCGTTATGGACAGATATGCTTCAGTCTATTAAAAGCTATAAGCCAAATAATATCAACTAATCATGATAATAGATAAAGAAACTTATGAAAAAGAAGATATGCATGTGTGACGTGTGTGCTTATTGCGAAACCTAATGGGGTTTAACAAATGAGGTAATAAAAGAAATAAATGTGACCGGCATGAACCAGGTGTCTCCACAATTAATGTGTTCGAAGTGCTAAAATCAGTTTTCAATTGGTTTTTAACATTTCATTCCATAAAACAATTTCAGGCAGAATATTTCAATTGTGTTCCAGTCAAAACACAGTCAATTATGGACATTTAAAATCCCACGTTAATTTAAATTTGTATCTTTAATTCAATAAACGTCGTATTTTTTTGTTTCAGGGTCATCTTCTAAAGCCACCATGTAAAGTTACTGCACACTGAGATCACTATATATATAGTAGTCTCAAATGCACAAAACTGTTTTTTATTATTATTGTTACATTTCCGTGTAACCGTAGCTAGTAAAGATGTCTTGAACAGTCAAATTAGTAATTATGTAAAAATTATAAAAAAAAACAACAAAATTAACCTATAACATATATAATTCTAATATATATTTTTCACTCTTTTGGTCTTTTGGAAAAGTTGTTAGTGCTGTATTTGTTTTAGAGCCCTCTACAAAGAAAGGCCCAGACAAGGTTCACATATGGCACAATATGGCCTTAAATATCAACTTTATCATAAAATCCCCAAAAGGTCACAATTTGATTCGTAAATGGGTGTTTTTGAAAAGACCTGATGCTAAATAAATCAGTTCTTTTCATAAAAGTACATAATATTCTCCAAAGTAGGCCCATTTTTACACATTTTGTCAAAATATGGTAAATTTGTTCAATTTTTAGACCTAAAAGCTTTAGGAAAACATTGGCCGGCATCTACGATCCAAAATGTTTTGAAGCCAAAATATTAGAAATTTGGTATTTATAATTATTCATCAATATAAAGACTTTTTGGATCGTGGATGGAGGCCAAGGTTAATTATTCCAAAAACAATTTAAATTGTTTAAAAATTTGACCAAAATTGACCAAAAATACTAATAATGTATATTTCAAGGGTCATAGCATCAAAATTTTTAAAGGAAGGTGCCAATAAAATATATTTTTATATTGATACTAGTATTGTTACAAGTATTTCTATGCAAAATTTGTAATTTATTAATTTTAAATTTAAGCTTGAATCGGAGCGTTTTTAATGATGAAATCAGCAAGTTACAATCTATCACATAAACTGAATCAATTGAAATAGACATTTTTAAGTGTTTAAAAAGTGTATAAAATGTTTCTTTAAATGAACATGAAAATTGAGGCCAAAATCGGTCCTATCCAGACCTTCTCTTTTATATAACACATTGTTATAAATTATATCTTATTGTATCAATCCCGGATCTGTCACATGTCCGAATTCAGCACATGTTTTATAATTAGTTTTTACTGGTATATAGGAGTCCATTGAGCGATATTAATAAAAGGAAACAAATTTAAGAAAACCAGTCAAAATTCAGCATGGCGGTCGTCGAAAAGTTCATCCAGGATATTGCAGACAATTTAGGGGCTTCAGAAATGGCCATAAGGTTTCTGTTGTCTTTATTTGCAGGTAACATTCAAAACCACAATATGGAGTGTTTTGTTTGTAAAGTTCACTTTGTAATGTTATAATTACTATTTAAGATAAGATATCTCAAAATAGATTTTTTTACCTGTACAGAAGACTTTGTAACAGCCTGACATCTGCGTAATAAGAACACCTTACAAGCTTAGGACACATTTTATTACACCTGGAATACATGATATTGACCCTCTTTATGACACTTGATGGAGAAGTTAGTCATAATCCTGATTCTTATTCTAAGGTCAATATATATGTTGATTTGTGTTTACTTGTTTTATCTAAGTACTATAGTTTCTCTGATGTCACACTGTACTTTAATAGGTTAATTTTTAGGCACATATTCAGATTAGTATGTATGCCTTACATGTGTATATTTTACTGTCACTTGCATGTTATTGTTTTCAGGTTATGTACCATTTTCTTTTACAGAAGTATTGTTATATATCACTCACATGTATCATGTATATTCCACATGTTCCATGGATCACCAAACATACAACATCAGTGATTTTGCTAGCGCTCGTCACTTTCATATTTTACGAAAAGGTTTTTGGAAATGACGAAAATATTTCATATCAATTTTGGAAAGTGTAAAAATATTTACACATAAAATTACTTGAATTCTACCTGTCTTCATGTTTCTGACAAGTTTATGACCCTCAGGTAATTAGCGTTTACCAAAGGTGTTAAAAGTTGTGATGACAAGAAATCTGCCTATCGCCAATCAGATGGGTCACTAATCCCTTAATTATTATTATAAAACCTCATAAATGACCATCATAATAATCTATTTTTAAGTTAAATCAGTCAGTCAGCATTTCATTTTAATCATTTCTCACAATTCTGTCGTTTTTTTGTCATTTGCAGTTGAACAAAATTGATAGGCCCTAATCTTCCCGGACATTTCAACTTTATTTTAATTTCAATATTTCCCTTGCGATCATATTTTGTAGTTTGCTTGTCGTTGTTTCGTCATTTTGACGTATTTTCGTCATACTTTATATAAATATTCATCATAAACTTTTGACAACTTCGATTAAGAAGAAAAAACTTTATTCAAAACGTATTTTTTTTCACTTGCAAACAGGTGCTTCCTGTTCTATGTATTGGGCATGCGTATTACCAGATCCCTGTTCTTATCTTCATATCAGCATCACATCAGTCAATTCATTCAATATTGCCAATAACTGCCTACATTTAATAGCAATGTTAAGTCTTCAAAGATCCTAGACTAGTCCTTAAACACTGTTGAAGGACTTGGACATATATGTAAAGCTAGTTTGATAAACATCCTAGACCCCTTGCTATTATAAGAAATAAGACTGATTTTTATAACGTGCAAAAGTGACTAAAGCCCTCCAAATCTTAGCTGAAACCCTACAACATATATATATGTCGTGTACAAGTTGCGATTTTGTACAGGTTATAACATGTACAAAAATATTGTACATGTTATAACTTGTATGATGCAAAAATACAAGTTATAACATGTACAAAAGTACCCCATACATGTTATAACCTGTACAAAATATTGCTTAAAAATGGTTTTAACTTGTACAAAATTTAAAATAAATCTTAAAGAAGTAAAATATACATTTAAATTCACCAATGCATAAAGAACAACAATAAATAGGCTAATATACATGATATATCTTTATATCAATATCTTTGGATCTATTCTTCAACATTGTTGGCCTTCAGCATGACTTATGTAAATTTATAACTCACTTTTTGTTTTTAAACTATAATATCATTGCATGAGGCGAATGTCATTTTGATGTTTTGAATACATATCATTTACTTTGAAAGCATTTATTTGTAGTCTTTGGATGTTGTCTGCTGCATTTGCGGGTTGTTGTCGTTAGACACATACCCAATTTCAATTTTTAATTTAATTTGTAGACACATCTATCCTGGATAATCTCTTATGTCTTTGAGTGTCAACTAGAATGAAAGTATTTTACTATTGCCTTCAAAGTGGACACTCACAATTATAATTCATCAAATAAAGATAAGTCCATAGATAGGCATAAGAGGATCATAAGACATGTCCTAAGATATATGGGTCGTTTTCAAAAAATGTCCAATTTTCAGTACACCCATGCTAACTTGATGGACTGCATAAAACATACAATTACATGAAAACACATTTTGCCAACATTATTCAAGAAACATATATTTCTGAAACTTTGTGATCATTGTCCTCAACAGAAAAAGACACGTTCTGGCCTATTTATTGTTGTTCTTTATGCATTGGTGAATTTAAATGTATATTTTACTTCTTTAAGATTTATTTTAAATATTGTACAAGTTAAAACCATTTTTAAGCAATATTTTGTACAGGTTATAACATGTATGGGGTACTTTTGTACATGTTATAACTTGTATTTTTGCATCATACAAGTTATAACATGTACAATATTTTTGTACATGTTATAACCTGTACAAAATCGCAACTTGTACACGACATATATATATATATAATTTATTATTATACCTCAGCTATCAATTCTATATAAAATAAGTCAGGGACTACACTTAACGCTTGCCTAGTTGCACAAGGCCACCAGATTTTCGGCTGGGCAAATATATTTAATCATCAGGGACATCCTGATCGCCAAGCTGGCAACTGTAAAATATGTTGAAGTGAAACCCATATCTACCCTTTCCCCAGCAATATGAACAAAAACTGTTTTCCAAAGAAAACCTGCTTGTCTTATCAAAGCATGATAGTAAACATGGTAAAATCCAAACCAAAGCGACAATTATGTCAATATGGCATACACCTCCTTCTCTCAGCACATGTTCTTAACTCTCTGTCAAATCAGCTACAATTATTTCATTATTGTTTAGTGTTTTCTTCTAAACTGCTCAATAAGCATCACAATATGGAGGTTTTCCAGTTGTCCTGGGAGAGATTACAAGCCTGTATATGTATAAGACAGTAACTTATCCCTGAATCGCGACACCATGTATACACTTCAGTTTTATTTTATTAGTTTAACAATAGGTTGGGCTCCTAAAATTTCAACTGAGCCCTTAAAAAATGTATTTTAGGGGCCCAGCTAGCCCCTTGAGGAAAAAAATTAAGTTAAGTTCCTGTAAGTACACAATGCTTTGACTATTATTTCTTATTGCAAACATTGAACTACGGTACATGTATCGGACTGGCCAATAGTTTCCAACTATTAGACAAGTTAGACTTCAATGAAACTATTTGATTGCAAGCATTGCGGAATTTTCAATGCAGTTACAGGATTGGAGGATTTTGAAATACTGGGGGAGTAACAATGTCTCCTTTAACAATTGTATGTATGGTTGTCTGGTTGACGTCAATTCAAGATGTAGCCTTAGGATTTCAGAATATTTACGAGGTAAACATTATGGTTGGATTTCTGCTTTTTATAATACAATAGTTTATTTATCACCGCCATTTATTGTTTGTTGTCTTTTTCGATATAATAAAACACTTACTGACTGGATTTTCATGGAAAAGTAAGTTTTTTGTCTCCTCAGATACGCCTCAGGACAAAAGTTCCACCTCTGGGCACAATAAACTTACATTTCCACTCATCATACCCAGTCAAATAGTATACACTGTCACATGTTTATTTATTTTTTAGGTTATCCACTAGCTTTTCTTTATAGAAGTTTCATATTTGGTAGATCACCTAACATACAACATATATATTTTACGATCTGTGGAATTTCTCTTTGTTACTTTAACTATGGTATGTATATAAAATGTATGTTAAGTTTGATAAAAATTATACAATTATTTTTTTGTTTTTTTATGTTTCAAAATGCAAGCATTTACTTAAATATTAATTAAATGTTACAGACTTGGGGAATAGCTCTGGTAGCAAGGATGGATGCAATTATATAAGAACAGATAAAAACACATCTGCTTCCATTTTCTATATTTTAATCAGACAAAGATAAGGTCACAAACAAAAATACAAGTTTAATACTGGCAAAAAGGAAACAACTCTTATCTTATGCACAGAAACATAACCAAAACCAAACATCAGAGTTCACATAATCTTTTTTTCCCCTGCTGGTCCTTGAAAAATATCTGCTGGTCCTCATCACTATCAATTCTATTGAAAAATACTAAAATTCTGTAAGTAGTAGGCAAAATTTTGATGGAAAAATCCTGTCGGACCACCACTTTTTGTGAACTCTGAAACATACTGATATATTATATAACACAAAATCACCTTTTAAGAATTAAAGGACAATAAGTAAAAGGGAACAATATATTTAAACTACATTGTCATACACATGTTAATAACAGTTATTGAAATGGCTGTTTAATTGTCACAGACTATAAGCAAAGTAAAATTCTCTGAATGAAAAAAACACTAAAAAATAACATGACAAGCTTAAGTACAGAAGTATTAATGATAATTCAGTTATTTTTATTACAAGCGTATTTACCTCACCTTTCAGCTAAACGACATTTATTTATTATGTTTCATTGACTTACATTCATTGCACATTTAAAATGTTAAATGAACTGCAAAACATTGTGACCTTCTGCAAAAACTAGACTGACAAAAAATTCCGGATAAATAAAGTATTTCATTTCACCATTTTGACAAAGTAATTATAAGATATATATTGATAAAAAAGAACTAAACAATCACACTGCAATACGTTTACATACACCAATGAGTCAGCAACCTAATAACACAGAATTAAAAAGAAAGAAAAGTGATCTAGATATATACAGGTTCTCAACATGGACTGGGGGCCTTGGTGTCTAAGTTGTCAAATTACTATATCACTACCCCATCAACACCTAGCTGATGAGTTCAAATCCAGCATGGGGCAGGTGAGCTGACTTCAATCTTAAGGATGTACTTAGGTGAGATTTTAGAATTTGTGTCAAATGTTCGGACTCCTTGGTGTTTTTCCATACAATACAAGGTAAAATATTCTGCCCCATAACACCCATTTATATTTTTATATGAGACTTAATCATGTTAATAACTCATGAAAGGTCATTTACCAAAATTTTAGAAGATTCTTGATTTTCTTTCTTTTGCTTTGAGACAATAATAATGCAAATACAAATTAAGGTAAAAGTCTGAGTCAGCCTTTTCCTGCCGTATTTTAAATCTCAAATATCTCGAAAGGAGGTCTATGATCTATCAACCTTTTTAGCTTATTTTTATCCTTCAAGATTGCTCTACCAGCTTAAAGTATCAATTTTAAATTCTTGATTTATTAATTTTCACCTAACCTCACCCAAGTACAACCTTAATTGATCATGTTGATATGGATTGTCAGTATTCCTGCCGGAGGCTGGTGGTTCTCTACTGGCCCTCTGGCTTCGTCCACCAATAAAAACTGACCGCCATAAATTGCACAATATTGCTTAAAGTGGCGTTAAATACCAACCTCTCGACCAATCAACATGGACACTGTCCAATATTCCATATTTTTATTTTCATGAATTTGATATCAATGTCAATTGCAGGCCTTGTTGCTGTATTGATTGAAAGAATGTAGACAATCATAACAAAAAATATCGCATGTTCGTGTACCATTTTGCTGTTTAATTTTTACCATATAGATATTGATACATGTACATTTGTACATTGAACTTTATACTTAAGAAATATTTGAATTTATATTGATTTATCTTGTGTGTACCCGTAACTTTAATGCTGATTTTTTACTTTAAGCAAATGCTGCAATAGTAATATTGTAATACAGTCTTTGGTAATGTGTTTTTCTGCAGATGCCTTTGATTTATGAAACATAACATATATAAATACCCCCAGGTGCAGGATTTCTTGCTGTGTTGAAGAAGACCCATTGGTGACATTCGTCTGTTTTCTACCCTTTGATTGGGTTGTCTTCTCTGACAAATTACCTGTTTCAACTCTCAATTTTATCATGTTTAGGCCACACTTAAAAATATTTTGGTTTGCCCAAACCCTACCCAAAGGTTGAGACAGTAGGCATTTTCTTTTTTTTTTTCAAAAAAAGAATTTGAAGTATCAGATGTTTATTAGTCTGCATGCCTATTTGATTAAAAAAAACTTCTTCAAATCAGGACAATAAAAGAATTTGAGTAGGCAGCTTTTTTCTGAGTAGGTAGCATTTGGGCAAACAAACCTATTATTTATTATGGCCTTATTGTCAATTTCAGGTACAGATGTAGTACATTCCATGATCAATATAGCTGTCACATACATTTTGCTGCTTGTATGTCCTGGTTCAAAGTTTTCAATATTATTTGGATTTATATTTAATTCAGTAAGTATCATAAACATAGACGTGTCCCTAAGCAATGTATAAGTATTGAGTAAGATAGGGAGGAAGCATACCGTAATATTTTCTCAGAAAAAGGTAAAAAAAAGAATTGATCATATTTTGAAATTGTGCCCCAGCAGAACTTTTGTTACTGCATAAAAACATGACATACATGTATATTTAATACATGTAATATGTATATTCCTGATGTTTCTTTTTATCTTTATTTGTTAAGTGTTCTCATTATGATTCCATCATTTCAGTTTGAACATAAATTTATACTTTATTTATGAAAGTTGCTTATAAATTGGATATTTGTTATTCATTTTTACTTTCAGATGGATAATATTTTTCGGTAACTTATGTTTAATGTTTCTCTCTAGGTATTATTTCCCTAAATTGCAATAATTTTATTATCTCTCACCATGTACTAAGGTGATGTTCAAAGTTTATTGGGAAAACAGCACCAATATTTATTTTCTAAATTACACAGTTATGAAAAAAGTTTATAATCTTATATCATACTCTATACATGCTACATGAATACTCAAAATATACTTAGCATATTACTATACAACAAGTGGGTGTTACATGTAACATTATAAACCAGATCTATCATTAAAAAATTTAAAACAACACATTTTAATAATACTTATTTGCGTCCGAAGCGCTTTTTGGATTTACCTTCATCAGGAACACTAAGGTATTAATATATTTTACTTTGTCATTTTCATTAATAATTGGTTGGCAAATATTTTTATATGCAATCGTATGACATGTGATAGAGCATAAATAATTGTCCTCTTGAGACAGTTGAAATAATGTGAAACTTGTCAAGTGTTTTTATCATACCATAATTATGGGACTTTGACCGCCAGACTTTTAAAGCTGTTTTGTTACACATGTTACATGTCTCATGCTATATAGATATAGGAAGATGTGGTGTGAGTGCCAATGAGACAACTCTCCATCCAAATAACAATTTAAAAAGTAAACCATTATAGGTTAAAGTACAGCCTTCAACACGGAGCCTTGGCTCACACCGAACAACAAGCTATAAAGGGCCCCAAAATTACTAGTGTAAAACCATTCAAACGGGAACACCAACGGTCTAATCTATATAAACCAAAACGAGAAACGTGAAACACGTATATATTACATAAACAAACGACAACTACTGTACATCAGATTGCTGACTTAGGACAGGTGCAAACATTTGCAGCGGGATTAAACGTTTTAATGGATCCAAACCTTCTCCCTTTTTCTGAAACAACAGCATAACATCACAACATATAAAAACATACGATAAAATATCAATTGGCAGACTTAACTCAATCAAAAAATGTTTGATCAGATATTTTAATGCCTAAGGATATCCTCATGCAAGAGCCATTTTAGAAGTTTTATTCTCACAACAATATATACCAATGTAGATGTACATGTATGCACAATACAGTACTAGTATCATGTCCTTTTTGCACAGCTGTCTATTAACTATCTTGATAACGTAATATTTTATTTTTTTTCATACGGAAGTGTCTATTTGAAATGAATATAATAAACATTGTATGGTTGATTATGGTCATGATGGTCATCCACATCTGTCCAAATATTTTCAGTAATTCTTTTGAGGCAATCATTACTCTGCTGAGAATCTTAACTTGCAGGTAACGTTTTTGTTAGCTTTATCTGAAAGTGTGCAATTTTATGTGTTCAGTAAAATAAGTATTGATAAACATAGATACATGTAATATCTGTACTACTTAGCGTTTTGTTATGCCCACCTACGATAGTAGAGGGGCATTATGTTTTCTGGTCTGTGGCTCCATTCGTTCGTTCATCCGTCCGTTCATTCGTTCTATGTCCGCAGGTTAAAGTTTTTGGTCAAGGTAGTTTTTGATGAAGCTGAAGTCCAATCAACTAGAAACTTAGTACACTTGTTGCTTATGATATGATCTTTCTAATTTTAAAGCCAAATTAGACTTTTGACCCCAATTTCACGGTCAACTGAACATAGAAAATGAAAATGGGAGTTTCAGGTTCAAGTTTTTGGTCACGGTAGTTTTTGATGAAGCTGAAGTCCAATCAACTTGAAACTTAGTACACTTGCTGCTTATGATATGATCTTTCTAATTTTAAAGCCAAATTAGACTTTTGACCCAATTTCACGGTTCATGGAACATGGAAAATGATAGTGCCAGTGGGGCATCTGTGTACTTTGGACACATTCTTGTTTAATCTATTATGAGATTAATAAAGCACTGATTTTCCTTTTAAGCTTTAGTTATTTTATTTGTAGTTATGACACATGTTATTTTAATTTGTAGTTGTATTTAGTGATAGCATATTATAAATGTACGGATCAGACATTGACCTGGACTACACCACAATGTGTTATTTGTCTACGATTGACCGCTGTTGTTTTTGATGTCTACGATGGTCAAAAGAGTAAGGTAAGATCAATCAACAGTTGTGCTATAAAATACCTGTATCCTAGTTGCTTTAGATGACCCCCATCCCCTCTCCCCGGGAACAGAAAGATACTACATTTCAAGTTTTAGTGGTGAGATTATCAATGTCAAGATTAGCAATCAAAACCTTATGGGACTGACTTGATATCTAAATGTTCCAAGGCTGATCACTACCTTTTTTGATACACAAAATATAATGCATTGATCATAACATTCTATAAATCCTATCCATCAACATTTTCAGAAATTTATCAATGTAATATATGCTCTGATATTCAAGGGACAAAATGATGTTACACTTTTCAAGAAAATTGCATAACTTTTGCAAGGTGCAGGAATCTATAGCTACTATCTGTTCTAAAAATAGAATGGTGTCATTGTTAAAATCATCTTCACCATTCAGTGCTTACAAGCACTTTGATTAAAAACACAGGGGCTTTGTAGAATAATGAATTACAATTGATATGAAAATTGATCAGGATGAACATTGCAATAATTCAAAAACATTAAAAACTTTTAGAGTTATTATTTTCAACAATTTGTTGACATATTCATTTGTGTAAAATTAAAATATGTGATAAAGAAATTTCAGTTTTAATACAAATAGATTTCAAGGATATATTTGCAATTAAATTACATAATAAGGCAAGGATATATGGTTTGAATGTTTTTGTGATAATATAGTCATAATTTATATCTAAAATGTCTGCAAATTAAAGTTTTCTTATATTTGACTTACAATATATAGAGCACAAATTTTGAAAGTACTATAATCCATAATATAATTTCTTCAGACTGCCATTTAGTATGTATGTCCTACCAATACTATATTGTTAACTACTTTATCAGCTGGTAGCAACACAATACGCTTATAGATTAGTAGAATTTCTAGTAATGTCTAATGATACTTTTTTTGTAATTTAAAATCCATTCAGATATTTATTTAAGTATAAGTTTTTGATTTTGTTTGTAGATTTCTTCTATTTACACTAATTTTTACAATTAGATGATGATGTGACACTCCATTTTTTTTTTATTGAAGACAATATGATTGTCCTTTTTAGCTCACCTGTCCTTTTTAGCTCACCTTTCCTAAAAGGAAATGTGAGCTTTTGCCATCACTTGGTGTCTGTCGTCGTCGTTGTCTGTCTGTCGTCGTCATGAACTATTTCAAAGATCTTCTCCTCTGAAACTACTGAACCAATTACAACCAAACTTTAGCTGAATGATCCTTAGGGTATCTAAAATAAAGTTTGTGTTTTATTTTCCATTTTGTGAAAAAACATGGCCGCCATAGCTAAAAATAGAACATGGGGGTAAAATGCAGTTTTTGGCTTATATCTCAAAACAAAAGCATTTAGAGCAAATCGGTCATTAGGTCCAGATCTATCAGCCCTGAAATTTTCAGATGAATCAAACAACCCATTGTTGGGTTGCTGCCACTTAATTGGTAATTTTAAGGAAATTTTGCAGTTTTTGGTCATTATCTTGTATATTATTATAGATATAGATAAACTGTAAACAGCAAAAATGATCAGCAAAGTAAGATCTACAAATAAGTTAATATGACCAAAATTGTCAATTGACCCCTTAAGGTCAAGGAACAGTAAATGGGCTATGTCGCAGATTTTGCTAAAAATTTGCATACAACCTTGGCTTGTTGAACTTCAACTGAAAATCGAAAAAATAATTCATTTATCTCTCTTATTATCTGAAAAATTGCAGATTGATTTCTTTTATTATGGGTGAATATTTGTATAGAAAGCACACAAAATCGGTGAAAAACCTTCTAAAATTTATCTTAAAATTGCCAAATTTCTAATTCTACTCCATAGATTTTTCTTAAAAAACTAAATATTGTTGACACATAAATTTCAGTTTTAATGATATAAAATAATCATAGGGTCACAGACTTCGTTTTTTTGTCTAATAATCAATTTGTTACCTTGTTGGTAGTGTAAAACATCAAAAATCAACGCTTTACGGCCTGCAACACGATAACGTTATGATAATTTCGACGTGTTGTTGGATTTTTTCACAAAGAACGCAACTTTGAATGATGCATACCGTTAAAACGAAGTCGGTGACCCTATCTTTATTTTGCATCATTATAATGGAAATTTATGTACCAACAACATATAGTTTTTAAAAAAAAATCTATGGAGTAGAATTAAAGATTTGGCGATTTTAAGACAAAATTTATTAGGGTTTTTGCCGATTTTGTGTGCTTTCTATACAAATGTTCACCCATTTTGTAAGAATTCAATCAGTAATATTTCAAATAATAATTGAGATAAAATTATTATTTTTTCGATTTTCAGTTGAAGTTCATGGAGCAAGAGTTGTATGCTAAATTTTACTGAAATCTGTGACATAGCCCATTTACTGTAACTTGACCTTGAGGGGTTATTGTCCTTTAATGACAATTTTTCACAATTTGTTCATCATATTTGCTAACTTTAAAAAATCTTCTCCTCTAAAACTACTCAACCAAATTCAACCAAACTTCATCTAAATGATCAGTAGGGTGTATAAAATAAAGTTTGTGTTTTATTTTCTATTTCGTAAAAAAACATGGCCGTTATGGCTAAAAATAGAACACAGGGTAAAATGCAGTTTTTGGCTTATATCTCAAAAACTCCAGCATTTAGTGCAAATAAGACAAGAAGTTAAAGTATTTATTAGGTCAAGGTCTACCTGTCCTGAAATTTTCAGCTGAAATTGGGTAACTGGTTTTTCAGGTACATGTATAATGCCCCTGAATTGATGATTTTAAAGAAATTTTGCAGTTTTTGGTTATTATCTTTAATATTATTATAGATACAGTCAACCTGTTAATAGCAAAAATGTTAAGTAAAGTAAGATCTACAAATAAGTCAATTTGACTAAAATTGTCAATTGACCCCTTAAGGAGTTATTGCCCTTTAAAGACTTTTTTCACAATTTGTTCATCATGTTGACATACTTTAAAAAATCTTCTCTTTTGAAACTGCTGTATCAATTTCAGCCAAACTTAGGCTAAATGAGTTTCAGAGTATCTAGTATAAATTTTATATTTTATTTCCTTGTATGTCAAGGAACATAGCTCCAATGGCTAAAATAGAACATAGGAGAAAATGATGATTTTTTTTGCTTTTGAAGAAAATAGGACGATTCAAAGAACATTTAAATAAATTGAAAAGCCAAAATAATCATTGATGAGAGATTTAGCCAAAAAAATTTAGGGGAGCGATTCAGGCTCTTGAGAGCCTCTTGTTTCATGACAGATTAGTCTCTTTTAAATTTTATATGTTAATATTTACATAGAAAATTCTATGTTAATAATTTCTTAGGAAGAAGTATTTTTTTTGTTTTTAACAGATTTAGAATCCAAGAATTCAAATATATATAGAAAAAAAAACAATTGACGAAACACTTTAATTGAAAAATTATCAGTGTTGTTCAGTTACGATTCAAATAGTTTCGATATTTAAATACCTGAATGTGTTATCCTTTTAATGATATTGACCAGAGACTTGTATTAATTCAAATACGGTACAAAATGGAAGGAATTATATTTTTTCTACGCATTATGGTATTGGATTGTTACACAGTTAATAAAAAATATGTACATGTATATGCACACTAACATTTGGTCGATTTCTATATATTCCACACTGCTCATGTATAAAGTAACCTGTCCTTTAATATTACATTACAGGAAAAATTGTCTGAAGATCAGAAAGAATCTGCCATATCTGAAGTGCCTTCCCTCCTGGCGATCTGTGGACAGACATACTACTTTGGTACATTTCTAGCGGGACCACAGGTAAAAACTTTTAAATCAGTACATTGTATGACATTAGTAATCACTAAATTAGTTTACATTTTTATTTAAGGGACAGCTGAAGCATGCCTCCAGGTGCATTGGAGACCCATTGGTGGCCTTCAGCTGTTATCTGCACTATGAACGAACTATTGTGTCTTTGACACATTCCCAATTTCAATTCTCAATTATATTTAGGATCTAAATATAATAATTCTGTAAATTCAGAAGTTATTGCATGCATTTATTATTGCTATTTAGTCATTTTGGACTAATTTGCAATTTTAATTTTTGTCATATTGTGAAAAATCCAGTTTAGTTCATATAAAAAAATTCAAAATGCAAGTATAAATTATTGTGATTTTTGCATTATAGCATTTTTAGCATGGATAAAAACATCTCAATAATTTCTGAATTTACAGTATTCAAAAGTAAGTCATTGTTATCTTGATATATATCATGTCCTGTAGGCTGAAAGGTCTTGCTTGAGACTCGTCTTTAGTAGTTCAACTTTTAAAATTGCCCGAAAATGCAAGCCTTCACCAAACTTATCTCACATAGAGCAGACATTGTTGTAACAGATCTCATGTTCCAGTAGTCATATTATATGCAGCCTGAAGGATTAATTTCGAGGATAAAAACAAAAAAGGTCAAATAATTTTTTTGCCAATTAAAAGTGCATATATGCAAATGTATTGATGAAAGTTTTGAATCTTCCAAAATAATATCGTCAAATGATTTGCTATTGCCTTCCAACAATAATAAAACATAGTGAAGTTTTATTTTTAATTCTCACTGCAAAATGAATGCAATCTTCACCATTGAATGCTCACTCACTTAAACTTTGATTTGACATACTTTAGATCTATTTATAATCTTTTGACTTTGAACAGACTTACATAGATTCAAGTTTTAAGTGTTTCTGTAGTGTTACTGTAAAATTGTTTAGTGCATTAAGTGCATTTATTGTTGGGATTGTTGGACATTAGACACAAATGCGAGTTTGATTAGTGCCAGTTTTGAAACTGATGCATATAAATCATTCATTAAGAATTAAAATTAAGGAATAACAGTACTGTAGTTAAAGAGTTGCCACTGTCAATTGTAGATTTGACTGTTGCAAAATACAGTTTAACTTATGTTACCTGTATGCTTCAAATTCGGCTAAAATTACATTAAAACGGCGAATTTGAGGGTTTGTTTTATTTTCACTTATATAGTAGTTATCAAACATTTGTTCATTCAATCAATTCAAAATGACGCGACCCTCCTTAGATACGCCTGGTCAACTGTGGATTTGAATTCAACATTTAGCCAATGAAAAAAATTGTTACATCCAAATTGCATTAGAATGCAAGGTTTACCTGTATCTACGATACCCACAAACATTAAGTATCCAATGAATAATAATGAATCCACAGTACTGTATTTTTTCAGATGACAAGTTTCACTATTCTATATCTTATTAATTTGTTGTTTTTAGTTTAACATAAAGAGATACCTCCAGTTTGTAAATGGAGAATTTGATGATCCACAACATAAAGGACCTTCCAGGAGGTAAGTTAATGGCATGAGGAATTTATATTCTGAACATTATAATGTAATATGAAAATGAACACTGAGGCCAACCTCCCTGGGTGCGGTATTTTCTCACTGTGTTGAAGACCCATTGGTAGCCTTAGGCTGATTACTGCTCTTTGGTTGGGTTGTTGTCTTTTTGACATATTCCCTATTTCCATTCTCAGTTTTACTCTATTGTACTAGAATGACTCACTGCAGTAATCTGGTTTGAAATGTTATAATATTTTATGATATAAATAGTATATGTTTGTCAATAAGACATTAACTGAACAAGACCTTAGGCAACTATCCAAATAAGGAGATGTATTATGATTGCCAATGAAAAAACTATCCAAATAAGGAGATGTATTATGATCGCCAATGAAAAAACTATCCAAATAAGGAGATGTATTATGATTGCCACTGAAAAAACTATCCAAATAAGGAGATGTATTATGATTGCCAATGAGACAACTATCCAAATAAGGAGATGTATTATGATTGCCAATGAAACAACTATCCACCAGAGACCAAAGGACTTAAGAGGTAACAACTGTGAGTCACCTTTAGACAGCCTTCAAGGATGAGAAAATGCCATATTGTATAGTCAGCTACAAAGAGCACAGCCATGAACAAATGTGAAACAATTGAAATGAGAAAAAAAATCACTGAATTTATTAAAAAATAATTTATGATAAACAAATATGACAAACTTAATCACATTGTTTATTATTGACCTTGATATACAAGAACTGAAATTAAAAATTAAAAACTAAAAGAGCCAAAAATAAAAAAAATCTGAAATTTCAATCACATACATGTACATGTGTAGTTGAAATACTGATATTGATAAACTTCAGATTTTTTGTGCTTAAAAGAAATATACTAATCTTTGAAACGCTCTAATCTAAATAAATGGTAAATAATTTCAACTCATCTGAAATGAACACACCTTAAAAATGAACATTGATGTTGTCGGATTATCAACAGTGGAAGAATGATTGATAGAAAAATGAATACACAAATATTGGGAATAAAGAATACTGTATAATATATAAGAACAAGGACAATGAAGGACATGAATATAATCAAATAGATAAAACTATATTCTAACATGACGTCCTTCAAACACTTTGAGTACACACCCATGGTAAAACATGAATATTGCCTGGGCTGTTACCTTTTACTCCCACATCACACGCTTTTTTATGAATGAGCTTCCTAATGTCATAGAACCATGACGTAGGAATATAAGCATTTCACCGGAAAATACAAGTCTGTAAAACATAAAATCGTCATAACAAGGAAATGTGAAACAAATGATGCTGAAATGTTTTATAACTTTTAAGCCATATTTTTTTTATACATTTTAGACATTCAAGTAAATTATCATTTTAATTCATCCAAAACTATCTAAATATGTTATTTTAAATAGTTGAAGCATGTCACTAATTCAGTTTACTCAGTTCTTAGTATAGTGCGTTTATTTAGAATAAGAATCAAAATAATTCATGGGGGCTTGAATGTATCGTGATTCCACCATGGGTTGTTCCTTTATATCAAAATTTTTACCCCTCGCTTTCACTCTGGGTAAAATATTTTGCATGTCGAGAAATCAAGATATAATCAAGCCCCCATGATTTAATTACCATCTATTTCCAGTGTTGGACCAGGACTTACAAGGATGAGTATGGGTATACTATACATAGCTATGTACCAGATTGGGGGTCTGCTGTTTAATGAGGAACATATGTTAGCTGATGATTTTATGGTAATTACAGTCAATTTTAATTTTAGTTGTGATGTAATGCAATTAATATTGTTTACATTTATTATATTCATTTTAAAGATTGATTGATATATTATTTGTTGCTTAACTTCCAAAGGCAAATTTTTCAGGACAACATTTTATAGAATAATTTTCTGAACAATAAAGGAAACTTCAATATGCCATGGAACAAATTAAAACCATTTTGAAACATTTTAATATGGTATTTTCAAAATTTCTTTCCCAAACTCTCTTTGTCATTGCCTGAAAAATAGAAATCGAGCCTGCCTCTGTCCATGATCTGAATTTTAAAATTTAAGATGGATACAACATACATTGTTTTAATACACAAGTTTTCAAAAAGATTGTAAAGCACTTGATGGTTTAAACCAGATTTTTTTATGAACTGCAAAAATTTAGTGAGGTGGGTTTAGCTGTTATATCTTTAAATTTATTTCACATCAGAAATATAAACTGGATAAAGATGAAATATTTCCATTCAATGGTGTTATAAGAAGACTAATATGAAAGCAATAGTGTAACAGATTTATTGTTCAAAGATCTTTGTTTTCCAACATGCTAATGTTCTTTACTATCAGGGCTTATTCACATAATACCTAGAATAAACACAACTCAGGGGGAAAATAAGAATGGTTTTAAATGATATTTGACATGTTTGAGGTTATTTTAAAATATGTTAAAAGATAGCTTTTTAATTTATTTATTTCAGAATCGTTATTTTCTAACCAGATGTGCTTATGTGTTGTTTTATGGAAGAATCTTATTTTGTCAGTATATAGGATGCTGGTTGATAGCAGTAAGTAAAATTACATGCTCTTACATGGTTCTCATAAAAAATTGGAGTGGCAGTAGACCTATCTTAAGTAGATAGATCATTTGTGGTACTAAAAAGTAAAATCACAAAAATACTGAACTCAGAGGAAAATCAATTCGGAAAGTCCATAATCACATGGCAAAATCAAATAACAAAACGCATCAAAAACGAATAGACAAGAACTGTCATATTCCTGACTTGGTACAGGCATTTTCAAATGTAGGAAATAGTGGATTAAACCTGGTTCTATAGCGCTAACCCTCTCTCTTTAATAACAGTCTCATCAAATTCCGTTATATTTACATGATGCGTTAGATAAACAGTCACAATTAATAAAATAGTCAAAATATGGGTACATCAGTCATCATCGCATAACAATTTTAAAAGAGACAATTTAACAGAACACAAAAACATCTATCTACGAACACATGGATTGAGTGTCTGATGTCATAAAAATTTTATACGTCACATAAATTTGTCGTTCAATGTGCATACAAACAGTTTTAAAATTTACATAGGCAATGTAAGCATACAGAGTTAAAAAATTAAAAGTATGTAAGAACAAATTACAGAAATAGACCGAGATTTAAACTAGTCCAAAAGTTATAGGTAGAATTTATGAGAATCCAAAAATAGATAATTCCTCTACACAATTGAATGATTTTGACGTAAATGATACTAGACACACTTTTATATTGGCCAGCAGTGTGCATAAGTAGAAACGTTTATCTCATCGAAGATACCAGGCTTGTTTTCTAGAATGTCATGTTCACATTCATCTACAATATTTTGAATGGGTCTCAAATCAAAGCAGTTGGAAGCACCTAGGCTAGGGGAGATCATTTTTCATCATTAATGTGTGTGTATTATTATTAGTTTCATCTATGCTTTACATATATTCAAAGGATAAAATTTGATATGAATATAAAAAAGAAGATGTGATATGATTACCAATGAGACAACTCTTCACAAGAGACCAAAATGACACAGAAATTAACAATTATAGGTCACCTTATGACCAACAACGAGCAAAGCCCATACTGCATAGTCAGCTATAAAAGGTCCAGAAATGACAATGTAAAACATTAATTATGAGCATTTTGTTATTTATTGATCTCTCTGCAGTCATCTTTTATTAATATAAGAAATTCTGCACAACATAAAGGTTTGTGTTCTATATACAGGAAGGAGTATGCATACTGAATGGTCTGTCTTACAATGGAAAAGACGAAAATGGAAACATATTATGGGATGGAATACAGAATGTGAAACTGTACTCATTAGAAACAGCCACTTCATTCCATGGTTTGATATCTGCCTTCAACATTAATACCAATCTTTGGATGGCAAAGTAAGTCTATATGCAAAAGGGCTATTCCATAAAAAAAAGTCACTAGGGGGAAGAATGCCATTGATTATTATTACGTTGGTCGAGGGGAAAAGTTCCATATTTTCAATGTTATACAGATATTGGCCTTTTATTATTTCATGTGTTATTGGAACCCTTTATTTTATATGGGCGTTATGCTGCTTAGAGACATGTTTTTCTGGAACAGCCCTAAAGTTAAAAACTCAGAAGCTGTGTTTTTGTTTGAGTACATTTAACAGAAACAATTTGATAAAATGAAAATTTTCTTATACATTATATCTAATTTTACTTAAATTTGGAATAGGGAAACAGGATTTTTTTTGGTCACATGAATATTTAATAAGAACAGGAGTATGCAATGAATCATTTAGTTTTTTAAAAATACATCACATATAAGTATATATAGACATTACTATTTAGCATGAAGTCAACATGTTTTGTTGTACCTTTGTAGATATCTTTTCAAAAGACTGAGATTTATGGGCAGCAAACTATTATCCCAGTCAGTAACCCTATTTTATCTGGCATTATGGCATGGTCTAAAAACTGGATACTACATGAACTTTTTCCTGGAGTTTTTTATGGTCAACACTGAGAATCAGGTGAGAGACATTTATAAGGCTCTGTGAACAATTTGAAGATCCCTTTATGAGGGTGGAAGGACTTTTTTACAGGATGCAGTGATTAGGCTTTTATTTTAGTGGGAATTATAGGTTGGTCCTTTTCTTATCTCTGGATTTACCCATGTATTAACTTGCCAACGTTTTCGTGAAAGTTGACACTAGTTATGCTCTGATTCCACCAGATAGGATATCCATAAACATCAACACTAATTGATACCAAGTACAATCTTGTAGTACCGAAGTGCAGAAGGAAACTTTTTACCCAAGGACAATACAAGAATGGAATGCCCTACCACATACTGCCACCAATGCAAGTAGTCTTGAATGCTTCAAGACTTACCTACATGAGATGAACTAGAACAAAGTCAAGATGTTTTTAAAATTGACTGTTTATATGATGTAAAGCACAAGTTCATTAATTAATTACTTATTGTTTGTCTAAATTTGAAATGCGCATCAGAAAGTGGCAAAATAATCAACTTTTTGATGGTGGCCGCATATTGGTAGAAGTAGAAATGTCAGGTCTTTTGGGAATTAATTGATGATTATTTTGGGGGGGGATGTCACCCCTGCCACTGCCTCTCTCTCTTATTAACTAGGTTATTATACAAATGTATATACTGGATCTCTAGTACTATTTCAAGACTATTATGAATATTATGTATCTCTCCTAGAAAATTTGAACAAGTACATAAACTAAGTTTAAAGAAGCAGACTTTCAAGCTTATATTAACCACTGTGTCTACTCTTATATCTTGTGAACCACTTGTAGCTCCTTTGGAGGACGTTTCCAATGCCTTATTTAATGTTTGAACCCCTTAAAGTCCTGTTTTACCTCTGTCTGTCCTTCCGTCAGTCCGTCCGTCCCATGAATATTTTTCGTCACATTTTTCTCAGGAACTACAATACAAGGATTTCTGAAATTTTTTTGAGGATTTATACAAGTCAGCTATAGCGTGTGATGCGTTTTCAGATTCATCACTCGACAGTTTCCTGTTTACCGAACACTTGCATATTTTTACACTATTAATATTATCCACTTGCGGCGGGGTTATCATCAGTGAGCAGTAGCTCGCAGTTTCACTTGTTAGTTAATATTACAAGTTATTAATCATAGATTGTATGTATTTGTTATTTCTAAATTCAGGGGAAGTAATTTCATATAAGAGTCCCAATCAAGATGAAAGCAAATATCAATTAATTCATATTTAGATTAATGCCACTGATGAAAATTACCGTATACTTGGTGACTTATAAGATTTTTAAAATGGGACTCTTGAGTCGTCAATGTTTATATCTGTCTGTACATGTTTTGTTTTCATTACAGATGACTGCCTTATCAAAGAAAGTGCCAGCCATACAGAAATTGTCTTCCATGCCAAAGCTGCAGCCATTTGTTTGGGTTGTAAAGAAGACATTTATTACTTTCTCGTTAAGTTATGCCTTAGTTAGTTTTGGATTGTTAGAATGGAACAAATATTTTAAGGTAAAGTTTATCATAGACACCTTACTTTAAAAACTTTGATGACTTGATATATCATTTGTGAATGGGGAATAAACAGAAATCAGTATACAGCTATTTATTAGCAACACATAAATAGATTCATCCATTCATCCCGGGTATTAATTTTCATGGATTAAGGTAACATTGCATTTTCATGGATATTTGATTTCTTGGTTTTTGCCAAAGTCTCTTTGTGCCTTTTGGACATTTGTTTTTTGTTCAACAATTGAATTAGTGGTCAGTTTACAGTCTCCATCAATAGATAACTGTCTATACAATATTTCAAGCTCTGAACTGTATCAGTAGCCTGCTAACACTAAGGTTGTGAGCTGGTACACCTAATGTGTAAGATGCATTGGACTCTATGGTAATAGACAACTTTCGAGTTCGATGCATTTCCATCAAAAACTCAGTGAATGTCATTTGTGCGTATAGGGTCGTCGTCACTTCCTTGCCAATGTTGAGCCAGTGGTTGGAAAACTATAATTCTATATTGTACAAATTATTCAGCAAATTGAATTCTCAAAATTGACAATCAGCACTGTTGTCATAAGGGATTTGTCATTAAGTACCTACATAACAACAATTATTTCTAGTTTATCCTTCACAATGACAATCGACGAGTTTTTTCCGGTGACGGATGAACTCGAAAGTGGTCTATTGAGTAGAATTGTCAGTTTTCCTGCAGAAGACTATTGTTATCTCCTGGCTCTAGAGTTTTCTTCACCAATAAAAATCGGAGCAAATAAATAAGCAACTATCACTCAATCAGCCAGGGTATAAGAAGTCATTTCAGTGGATATTCTATGAGGAGTAAATATAAACAAATACCATGCAATAGCCATTTCAATGTATTTTTAAGGATGCTGAAACAAGATCAGCATGGTTTTCCACCATCACATCACCGCAAGGGATATTACATTTTATTTATTTATAAATATCATTGAATATTTCACAAAATATATTATTTATCTCATGCTTTACTATTTTTTTCCTTACAGGTTTATGGATCCATATATTACATAGGTCATGTGATATTTATGTTAGTACCATTGGTGGTTTATTTGTTTGCTAAAGTTCCTATTTCAGTCTATACATCACATAGAAGAAAAATGAGGTATGTTAAGAATATTAGCTAATTCCAAATCAAAAATGGAAACATTTATAATTCAAATGATTACTGTAACACCATAGTAATTGTATTCATTTGTTAATGTGGTTGTTGCTCTAAGGAATAAAATGTAAGATTAGATGTAATTTCTATGAAATAAATGCTGCTTTATATTATGATTTGGAAATATAAGGGGTATGGCACATAGGAGAAACAAGCAATATTTTGATATTATAATTTTTGTCTAAAATTATTGTACCCAGACTTAAAGTGGGGTTTTAATAGATTTCCTGTTGTTTATGTTTATTTGTCCTATCATACCTGCATCCTTTTGTCCCTTCTTCTAACAATTATTTTCTGCAGACTTTTATCAGGTGCTACAGAACTGAAGTACCTCATATTTGGTCAATAGCTTGATAGTTAATTATTTCAAGTTGATAATATCAGTGTCTGTAGGACACTAACTTCCTGTTAGTGGGCACTTTATATTTTTCAGTGTGATGAAAGAACTTTTTAAAGTTTTATTTTTTTCATCATAATTACTCTGTGCTAGTGAACATAATGGCTTTTTAATTAGGCAGTTACAAATAGAAGAGTTGTAAAAGAGGGGCATTCAAACTCAGAAATAAAACAAACTGAAATCACCATTGCTAAAAAACAAACAAACAGACAAACAAACAAACAAACAAACAAGCAAGCAAAAGTATAAAAAGCACAACATAGAAAAATAAAGACTGAGCAATACAAACCCCACCAAAAAGAGACGCAAAGATACCAGAGGGACATTCAATATTCATAAATGATAAAAAATAAAACTGACAACACCGTGGCTAAAAAAAGAAAGAGACAAACATACAACCAATAGTACACCACAAGACACAGCATAGAAGACTAAAGCTACACAAACCCCACCAAAAACTAGGGGTGATCTCAGGTTCTCAGGAAGGGTAGACATATCCTGTAATGTATAAGTGCATTTTCCTTCAGATGCCATATACATGTAGATGTATATGACTTATTATAGCGAACCAAATGAAAGTTTTCCACAGAGTCGTCTGCTCTTCACCAAGGTATTTAAACTTTTGCAAGTTTACCTGTCCCATTGAATCAATACAATAGCTTTTGTTCTCTGTGTATTTTATTCACTTGGACATTTAAATTACTTCTAGGAGAAATCTATCACTCATTGATTAATTTGCCTGACCAAAAAAAATATCTGCTTTGTTGATTGAAATACATGTATAAACTCACATAAACCTTTATTTAAACATTATCATTTTAAGTTTTTATTTGTGAACAGACTAAAAAATAGCAAACTTTAAATAGGTAAAATGTTGAAATTTGATCAGAAATCAACTTTTAATTTTAAAATCAGTTTCTATATCAAACAAATTGAAAATGTGCTATTGATTGAATAAATACAACATCACATGCAGTTTTATAATTACTTATTTGTACATGTATTTCCATCATTGACAGTTCAATTTTTTGTTCAGGTAAATTAATCAGTGAGTGGTAGATTTCTCTCGCAAGAAATTTAAAGGTCCCAGTGAATAAACTATACAGAGAACAATACCTGTTGTATTTGTTCAATGGGACAATAGAACCTACAAAAGTTTAAATGGACAGGTAACTTGCAGGTGAATCTGTGGTCCACAAAAATAAATGTATAAAAAAAAATAGATGTAATAAATTTGTAAAACAATGTTCTTTTTTCTTTTTTTTCAGCAGAGAATTAAAAGAAGAGAAAGTGGACTGATTGATACCTTCAACTTTGCTAAATTGTATTTGCAAGTCTCGATAATTCAAATCTAGTAACCCACCATATCACTTCAGTTTGTAGTAAAGTTTATGTTGCAATATATATTTTATGATTTACTAGTTGTTACTGCTTATAATAATTAAAGTTCACATTTTCTAATATTCTAAATCCTTTGATTTTGTTGTAGGTTAACCCTAAATAACTTTAATTTGAAGCCTATTTTTGTTTATTTTTTTGTGTTCTATTCTGTATAGTTATTTTATCATGTGTTTTTTATGTTATATGTATATTTATTGAACTGTTGAATTTATTTAAATTTGAATTAGATTTGTTTATTACTGTAATATATGTTTACCATTATAGAGAAAATATTATTTATAACGGAAGGAATTGAAAACTGTAGCATATCATGGGAGATTTTTCCATGGACTTATTTAAGCACTATTTTTTTCCCTTCAAACAATTAGAATATCAATTTTTGTTCATTAGATTTTCTTTCTTTTTTCTTCATGCTGACATAAAAGCTTGTGATATGGAATAAAAAGTCAGGCGTCTAATGTGGCAGATATATATGATTACTAAAATAGAGATTTTAGTCTTTGATTTCAGTTAATATATTAATTTATAAATGAAGGGTTGTAGGTTAAAGCGGTAGGTTTATATAATTTACCCATAAATTGTATGGTAGATAATTAGTAAATTTTTATCATCTGGAAATCAGTTGATCATTTTTAAGTCACATTTACAGTGGTCCTAAACAAAGTTCCACAAAAATGTTTATAATTTTTTTTAACCATTTTTGGTGAAATTTAAATAGTGCTGTTGGTGTGTTAAGACTAAAGATAGTGTGTCTCTTCAGTGGAGGATCCAGAACTTTGACTAAGGGGGGCCTCTGAACGACCTAAGGGGGGCCCATTCCATTCATGCTTCAATGATTCCCTATATAATCAACCAAATTTTCCCTACGAAAGAGGGGGGCCCGGTCCCCCTGGATCTGCCTATGCTCTTGTCCCTCCACTCATTCTAGAACGAACCTTAATGTAAATGTTCATGGACTTGAAACAAAATTTAAAATCTAAAGGTTAAAACATTACATTTTATAACTTGAATTACTGGACAAGTTTGGCCAAACATCTTGACCTTTAGTTAATTAGTTTATCTCATGGATGAATTCATTATCAGTTGCATTTTAAACCAATTTACCTTAAACCTGGGTTTTGTAAACAAGATAAAAAGATTTGAAATATTAAATCTAATAGTAAAGTCAAAGTGCTGATCAACTAAAAATAACCTAAAGAACACCCAAATTTGGACAATGGAACCAGAGCTTTAGATGAGGGAGATAGCTAAGTGTATATAATTTGGATACATATGAAAAATGATTGCTTTGAAGTGCCTTAGAAATGCACTTGACCTGATTTTTTCGGAAGATTAAAAATTATAAAGATTATTTTGGCATTAATTTTTAGTAAGATTTAGCTTTTCTTGAGGCATATATATAAGATTTGAAACAAAATATTAAGGCATTAATATGAATATGTGTGTAATTAGTTTCTGATAAAATATTTGTACATGGAATGAAATGTGAAATGATGGAGTTCTGATATCATTAAATCGTTGACATTATTATTGTGCCTTCCAATGTGTGCCTGTTAATTAAAGGAGGTTGTTAAAGAGAAAGTAATTGTATGTGTTTTAAATGTGTAAAAGTAACGTTGCTTTTCCCTATAGGCATTGAATTTTATTTAAGACTGAGCAAAACCATTGCAAATAAATCACATGCATGTTAAATTGTCACACACAATAAATGTTTCCCCATGTCAGAATCTAGTCCATTCTGGATAATTATATTCAAAAGAGTACATCAAAACATTGTGATTGGCTAAGAAGATAATTATATTCAAAGGAGTACATCAAAACATTGTGATTGGCTAAGAAGATAATTATATTCAAAAGAGTACATCAAAACATTATGATTGGCTAAGAAGATAATTATATTCAAAAGAGTACATCAAAACATTGTGATTGGCTAAGAAGATAATTATATTCAAAAGAGTACATCAAAACATTGTGATTGGCTAACAAGATCCTATAAATGGAAAATTAACCAATGACCTGACAAATTCTACCCTCAGAAAAAGGGGGATGGCAGGAGTGTATATTGAAAATAAAAAAATAATACGCTTGGAGGGGAGAAAGATTATATACTTCACTTGCAACATTAGGAGAATCTGTATGTATCATCGTGTAGGCATATTGTGATTGTATATGCAATGTTTTGTATCCGAAATATCTTGTGTATATAAAGTTTTATTGTTGAAATTTTGCAGTTATGCTATTTATTTGGTGTTCACATTGTATGGACAGCATTGATGTTTTGTGGGTTATTATTGTTGCATTGTTGAAAAGTGCTGTGGTATTTTATATTTGTTATATAATGATTAGACTTAAAGACCAAACATCCTAATAAGTTATACCAGAAACATTTTCCTTCAATTTTATATATAAGTAATTTTGACCTATTATAGTTTATATTTTTCTTATTGTGACTTGGATTGAGAGTTGTCTCATTGTCACTGGTATTGCATATATAACATGTTGCATTTGTTGACTATGGTCAAAAGTTTTCACTTAGCAGAAAAGGAAACAACAATTTGAATTTGAAACGACAAAATGGTACACAACAATTTGTGCAGAAAAAAACACCATTTATAGATTTTATATATATTTAAGAAATGACTGTAATATTTTTTCTGTCTATGAAGAAATAACATAAAAAAATGTGTGCACACTGAATAATACGCATAGCGGGTTATTAAACAGTGTGCACCACATTTTTTATGTTATTTCGAATAGAAAAAATATCAGTCATTTCTAATAATTTAATTCTAAATTCCTAATTCCATTACAAACCGTAGAAAACAATGAAAAAACATTGATGACGTCACGGTCACATGACTAAATTATGATTATGGGCTCATAACAAAATAACGTCAGCCAATCAGAAGACGTGTTACATCCAAAATTAAATTATTTCACAATGTGGTTGGACAATTAAGGGTGTTTGGTCTTTAATTTAATTCAGTCTTTTAAAATTTCAGGTAATGTTATTGTTTGATTAAAAGCTATATATAGTTTATGTTACTGTGGATTCATTTAGTTTTGTGTGCATCAAATCTCTTTAATTGTCAATTAAAACAAAAAGTTGAACTTTATCTTTTAGCTTTAAGCTGTGGTATAAACAATTTCTGCAAGTATTTAGGTAATGTATTTTTCTGAAAAAGACGAATATGTACAGAAAAAAATGATGAATCCACAGTTGTAGTTAGTGACATGTATGTTTTAAAGGACCTGACAGGGTAGAATTATTGTCATCATAATTCTCAATCAAAATTGATCATGCTTCTTTTAAACTTATTTAAACTATATAAAAGACGTAAAATTATATATATCTTCAAATGTTAAATTGATAACAATTTGTAATGATAATTTTGTATCATCCATTTTAACCTAAATGTTGTTGGGTTTTGCAATTAAGTTTCCTAGGACATTGTATTATTTCATTCTTTTCTTCCATTGATCTCACAATGATATAAAATTAATGTGTAATGCTTTTCATATTGGCATACCTTTTGTATAAAAGAGCAGTTAATGGCATATGATATTGAAATAGATAACAACTTTAAGGTGGTACCTAACACTACAGGGAGACAACTCTGTAAAGTCAGCTAAACGTTTTGATTACATTGTGTTGTAAAGGGAATATAAAGCTTTTCAATGATACAAATTGGTGTTTGTCAAACTGCTGTATAACCAGTGTAATTTTTCTGGCAAAACGGTTGGTTCAAAATTTTTGAAATTTTTATATTTTTGTTAAAGGGTCAAAGTAAGTACTTTAACAAAATTTTATGAAAATTAACAAGCCAAATTAAGTGTTGGGTACCACCTTAAGTAACTATATCTTTCTCAATAAACCAGTATAAAATGTGCAGCACCTTGAAAAAATATGAAAAATTTATATTTGGACTGACCAACATAAACCTAATAATAAATAGGTTTTAGTCACATTGGTTCAATATTTTTGCATTCTGTATTATTAGTGTTTCAAATATTTATGCCAATCTGCCTAAGAATAAGGCAGATGTGAAAGCATGTTAAACAATAATCCACTTGGAAGGTCCAAATGTATAATGGTGCACAAAAATAAAAAAACATTTCCTTTACCTGTTCTGGTATTTCAAGATATAATTTGTTTGAAATACACTAGAAATTATCAATGAGGTCGAGCTAACTCCATAATTTGTTATCTTTTTAAAAAGGCATGTAGAAATTTCTCTAATTACCAGACATCTAGAACGAAAGTTCTATATCTAAATCAGAATGAGGATGAATTTAAAATAGAATGGTTAAAGATTGGTGGTTTTTTTTGCCATGTTTTGGAAGTCTTCTAAATTGCCTGATTCTTATAAATACTGGCCCTAAAGTTTAACCACCTACCATACTGTTCTTTCTAATCATAACTTGTATTGTGCAATTTGAAATTTCAATATTGATCTATTTCAACATTTTGAACACATATTTCTGGATCAAAACAACACTATGGCAGTAGGTAATCTAGATTTCATTTAAACCTTTTAAGAAATTCTTGGGCATTATTTCCTTTGAAATTTTATGACAAGGTTGGATTTACTATTGCAAAAAAAATGTCTTAGTGCTGATAGCAGGAAGATTAAACTGGATACCTGTTATGTCATATTAGTCTTCGTAAAAATAATTTAATTTTTAACTAATTAATCAAACTATGTAGATATATAGATTAATTTATTGCATTCCAGATTTCTTTTTTTTACATTTATTGTCATATACTAGCATATAATATTGCAGGTGCTTGAAAAACATGTAAACTTTTAATTGTATCATTATGTGGTAACTGCTCAAAACTGATTTTGATTGTACCAATATTGTTTTAATTTTATAGTTGATTAAATTCACTTACTATCAATAAAAAGGTCTATTCTTGAAGAGGGCATCATCAGATTACTAATTGCCAAGTGAGCTTTCTCAATTCTTGGAGTCTTTGGTATTCAGTTGTTGTCTGTAAACTTTTACGAACATTTTTCTCTTATGAAACTTGTGGCCACAATCATCATTTGCTTTATAGTATTATAATGTGTCCTGTGTCCGCCCACCAACCAAGATAAAAAGGACAAAGGGTAAAATGCCAGTTGTGTGTATAACTTGAAAACCGTTATGGATAGAGAAAATATGAGAGGAAAAGAGATGTTCAATATGTTGAGGTCTACCTACCTTCTTTTTTGCCAAAAACTGTCCAGCAACTTCTGATAATCAAAATCTTAAAACACATTATACGAATGGAAACAAATGTTATATTCCTGACTTGGTACAGACATTGTCTTATATAGAAAATGGTGGATTGAACCTGATTGTTTTGCTAGCTAAACCTGTCAGTTTTATGACAGTCACATAAAATTCCATTATATAGACATCAATGTGTGATCAAAACAAACAGACATAGGTGAAAATGTCATACATTGGGTTACATCACTGAACAATGTGTTATTGTCCAGCCTGCAACTTTTGTTGCAGAAAGCTCGACAGGGATAGTGATCTGGCGGCGTTAGCTAACTTCTTAAAAGCTTTATATTTTAGAAGGTAGAAGACCTGGGTGCTTCATACTTTGTATTTAGATGCTTCATGTTAAGAACTTTCCGTCAGTCACATGTCCAATGATCTTGACCTCATTTTCATGGTTCAGTGACTACTTGAAAAAAAGTTAAGATTTTTTCTAATGTTAAATTCACTCTTATAATTAGTAATTGGATAACTATATTTGGTATGTACGTACCTTGCAAGGTCCTCATGCCCCTCAGACAGTTTTCACTTGACCTCGACCTCATTTCATGGATCAGTGAACAAGGTTAAGTTTTGACGGTCAAGTCCATATCTCATATACTATAAGCAATAGGTCTAGTATATTCGGTGTATGCAAGGACTGTAAGGAGTACATGTCCAACTGGCAGGTGTCATCTGACCTTGACCTCATTTTCATGGTTCAGTGGTTATAGTTAAGTTTTTGTGTTATGGTCTGTTTTTCATATACTATATGCAATAGGTCTACTATATTTGGTGTATGGAACGATTGTAAGGTGTACATGTCTAGCTGACAGGTGTCATCTGACCTTGACCTCATTTTCATGGTTCAGTTGTCAAAGTTAAGTTTTTGAGTTTTGGTCTTTTTTTCTAATTCTTTATGCATTGGTCAACTATATTTGGTGTATGGAAATATTTTATGATCTACATGTTTGTTAGGCAGGTTTTATTTGACCTTGACCTCATTTTCACAGTCCATTGCTAAGTGTTAAGTGTTTGTATTTTGGTCTGTTTTTCTTAATTAATAAGCAATAAGTCAACTATATTTGTTGTATTGAAGAATTGTTAGCTGTACATTTGTACATGTCTGCCCGGCATGGTTCATCTGACCTTGACCTCATTTCCATGGTTCATTGATCAATGTTTCGTTTTCTCTGGTTAATGTTGATTTTATGTGACAGTTGTAGTAAAGCTTTATATTAAGCTCTATCAACATAATATCAATGATTAGTAAAGAAGGTGAGACATTTCAGAGTGTGCACTCTTGTTGCTTTTAGGTTTGAACTTTTTTTTGTTTTGGTCCTAAAATAAATTTGTAGCTATGAGAGATCCTGGAATTCTGTGCTTATTTTGAAGACTATCCTTGTTTACAATAGAGTTACACCAATTTAATTTTGAGTCCATGTATGTAGAGCCATAAAGAAATGGGTTTAAACTGACCTCTAAAAAATTCACGATTCTGTAATGAGTTCAGTACCAAAATTCCATGCATCATTATTACATGTTTAATTTCAAATCCTTTAAACTGGCATATAAACAGATGTTTTGTTTTATTTCTTTAAATATTTGAACAATTTGACATTATTCCATGCTTCTAATATTATTTTTTGAAGAAAAGGATGCTGGTAACAAAGTAAACGTTTGTTTAACATTGTCATATCAGGGCCTATTATAGCTGACTATGCGATATGGACTTTTCTCATTGTTGAAGGTTGTATGGTGACCTATAGTTGCTAATTTCGGTGTTATTTTGGTATCTTGTGGATAGTTGTCTCATTGGCAATCATACCACATCTTCGAATTCTTTTTTATAATAAATTTGCTCTTTTTAAAAATATGACATTTATATAACTTCACATGCTAAAAGAAAGCTTGAAAGATTTCTGCAGCTGTTTTTGTTGAATACATGTAGGTGCAATTTGATATGCAACAAATTAAACAAACAACAACCACTGAATCACAGGCTCCTGACTTAGGATAGGCAAATACATACATATAATGTGGCGGGATTAAGCATGTTAGTGGGATCCCAACACTCCCATTACATTGGAAAATTATATATTAGTACCACATTAGAACGAACCAGAAAAAAATCAGTTGAAAACAGGCTTTTCTCATCAGATGGACAAAATATACACTGGTTGACCATGGCTATTTGTGTTCATCTGCCGCATAGTTCCCCGCATCAAGGAACAGTGATAATGACGTTTGTTATACTGTTCAATGTGATCACATTTATGTATGTAGCCAGTGGCGAATACAGAACTTTTCAAGGCCGGGGCCCCGCTGACTGACCTGAAAAGGAGGGGGCCTCCAGTCATGCCCCATAATCATGATCCGCCTATGGTAGCCCACAGAACAATTCAAAACAAAGTTTAAAACAAAAAAGAAATATTCAAATAATTCTCAATCTTCTTATTTTGATCCTTCCTTTGGCAAACTAAACAATCAACAAATCTTTTCATTGATTATGTCACATATATCAGATATCTACCTTATACGTCCCAGGAGATAGACACTGTTTTGTTTTCTCTCTCTTAACTTACTAACAGAAATGAGACTTGAGTCTGAGTAGTACATTTAGTACTGTATATATTGTATGCTCCCATATTGTCCAAAATTAGATTTGATGGGAAGACGGAGTTAATATGATAACCCATCAGAATACCATAACTTTGATATGTATATATACAGGACATGTTACTTGGAAGTATGTGGGCTACATCCTTTAAAATTCAGGCTGCAGCAGTGGCCTGTATATTTTATGCGTCAGTTTAAACCTAATCATAACATTTTCAATCTATCAAGTACTTTATCACTATATCACTGTAAGGTTCACATTTCAACGTATTTAGCCATACACACTTATGGTTATATAACATCACAGTACCAAAATTGCATTCAGTAATTTGATTTTTGTTCATTTTTTAGCTCACCTGGCCCAAAGGGCCAAATGAGCTTTTCTCATCACTTAGCGTCCGTCAACTTTTACAAAAATCTTCTCCTCTGAAACTACTGGGCCAAATTTTACCAAACTTGGCCACAATCATCATTGGGGTATTTAGTTTAAAACTTGTGTCCGGTGACCCGACATACCAACCAAGATGGCCGCCATGGCATAGGGGTAAAATGCAGTTTTTGGCTTATAGTTTTTGGCTTATAACTCAAAAACCAAAGCATTTAGAGCAAATCTGACCTATGGGGTAAATTGTTCATCAGGTCAGGATCTATCCGCCCTGAAATTTTCAGATGATTCAGACAACCCGTTGTTAGGTTGCTGCCCCTGAATTAGTTATTTTAAGGAAATTTTGCTGTTTTTTGGTTATTATCTTGAATATTATAATAGATAGAGATAAACTGTAAACAGGAAAAATGTTCAGCAAAATAAGATCTACAAATAAGTTAACATGACCAAAATGGTCAATTTACCCCTTAAGGAGTTTTTGCCCTTTATAGTCAATTTTAAACAATTTTTCGTAAATCTTAGTAATCTTATAGAAAAATATTCCCCTCTGAAAGTACTGGGACAAATTAAAACCCATCTTGGCCACAATCATCCTTAGGGTATTTAGTTTTAAAATTGTGTCCGGTGACCCGGCATACCAGACAAGATGGCCGCAACGGCTAAAAATAGAACATAGGGGTAAAATGCAGTTTTGGGCTTATAATTCAAAACCCAAAGCAGTTAGAGCAAATCTGACCTAGGGGGTAAATTGTTCATAAGGTCAAGATCTATCTGCCCTGAAATTTTCAGATGAATCGGACAACCTGTTGTTAGGTTGCTGCCCCTGAATTGGTAATTTTAAGGAAATTTTGCTGCCCCTGGATTGGTAATTTTAAGGAAATTTTGCTGCCCCTGTATTGGTAATTTTAAGGAAATTTTGCTGTTTTTGTTTATTATCTTGAATATTACTATAGATAGAGATAAACTGTAAACAGCAATAATGTTCAGCAAAGTAAGACCTAACAATAAATCAACATGACCAAAATGGTCAATTGACGTACCCCTAGGGAGTTATTGTCCTTTTTAGTCAATTTTTAACAATTTTCATAAAATTTGTAAATTTTCACTAACATTTTCCACTGAATCTATTGTTCATTATAGATAGAGATAATTTTAAGCAGCAAGATGTTTAGAAAAGTAAGATTTACAAACACATCCCCATTATCAAAACACAATTTTGTCATAAATCCATCGGTGTCCTTTGTTTAATATTCACATAGACCAAGGTGAGCGACACATGTTCTTTGGAGCCTCTAGTTTATATAGATAAGGCCGTTGGTTTTCTCGTTTGAATCGCTTTACATTGTTATTTCGTTTTTTTTTATGCGGTATGGGCTTGCTTATTGTTGAAGGCCGTACTGTGTCATGTTTGGTCTCTTGTGGAGAGTTGTCTCATTGGTAATCATATCACAACTTTTTTTTCATAAGCTACAAGTTGATTGGACTTCAACTTCATCAAAATCTACTTTGACCAAAAAATTTAACATAAAGTAAGATAAACGGAAGAACCAACCAACGACCGGACATAGAGAGAGCAACGTTTTCGTCGAAGTTAACGACTGCGCAGAAGAATAATTGTCGACGACGTCATTATCATTACCGCTGACAACGTCGAAGTTTCGCTGATGTCTGCAGGACTAATTCTTAGACTTCTAATAAGGTAAGTTATTTTAAGTGTTTGAATAAAAAAAAGTCGTTAGTTTTTGGTTTTTTTTAAAGAAAAGTCATCGGACTGAATTTATGTAATGCACGAAACACATGAGTTCGAAGATGAAAGACATTTTCTGTTAAACTGTCCATGCTAAGTTAATCTCAATCAAAAATTTCTATCTACGACCGCATAAGACAGTTTTAGTGACTATAGCGAAAGACTTATTCAGTATAAAATTACAACTTCAAAATGTGTTAATTCAGCATATCCTTTCATAGAATAGTTTTATATTTTTCTTGTTGGGAACTTTATATCTGGCTATACGGGATGGGTTTTGCTCATTGCTGAATATTTACGGGTACATTTTCGTCAATAAGATGCATTTGACTTTGTCTTATTACTATTAAAAATTATACCACATCTCCTTATGAGTACCTTTTATACATATGTATTTAATTTGTGACATTTACAAGCAACAGTCGCTTTTAATTTTGAGTGTATATAAAATAATAGAAATATTAATCGTTTGTTCTATTTTCCGCTTTTTTATAGACAAAATATAAAAATGACAGACGAGGACAAAAGAGAGCAACATACTTTGTATTTCTACAACGCGCTTCTAAGGGAAGCTGTTTTTGAGTGTTTACTTGAGGAGTGGAAAAACATAGAGACTGACAAAAGGACAGCTTTAAAGAAGGAAATGGGTATGTAAAAGTACGATGTGGGGGGGGGGGGGGGGTGGAGAGGGAGAGAGAGAGAGAGCGCCAGAGAGAGAGAGAGAGCGCCAGAGAGACAGAGAGAGAGAGAGAGAGAGAGAGAGAGCCTCAAAGCAAAACTGAAATAATACAAAACAGGTTAAAAATAGTAAAATAAAAAAACAACCACTGGAAATAAACACAACCAAAACTTCTTTAATAATAGGTATTGAATTTTTTTTTCTCTTGTTGTGTGTATGTCCTTTGGTTTATCTAGATTTTGTACAAAGTTACATTTGGTAAAAAGTTAACATAAATTTCCATGATTTCTGTTGTCATCATGTTAAGCAGGAACAAAGATGGCGCATGTCGCAGTGAATAAAAAATGTCTATAATTCACGAAAATTCTTGTCTTCTTAATTAATTTGACCAAGGTCATTCTTGTCCTTTAAAACCAATCTTGGTGTTAATTGTTAAGTGTTGATTTTTACATTTCTTTCTTTTTCCATTAGTAGACACGGATAGTGTGAATAGCGAAAACGAAGAGAATAAAATGAGGATCTTACAAGAATGGAAAAAGAAGGAGAATGATACGATCGCAGAAGAAAACCCGACAAAAACAGGTAACGGAACACTAATATCCTAAATTTATCGTTTGTCCTGAATATGCATGAACTATTTGCCACTGACCGTTAAGCAAATAAAAACCATTATTCGATTTAATCTTTTCCAATTCCAAATCTAAGGTCTTTAATCTAATCGCATTTAATGATAATCATTTCAGAACGATTACAGCTTTTGTTTTTGGGAATATGATGAACTTATTTATTTTGATTCTGTGTTTATGTCTGCGCTAACTTTTATTTCTTCAAATTTTATTTCCACAAACATTTGCTTTTTTGTCAATTAACTTTATAGAACGTTTTTGAAATTTTGATTTTAAGGGCCTGTTATTACAAAGATATACTACCAGAAGATCGCAGAAAACCCATTTAAGCATGCGGAAGGATATGTTTATCAGGTAAGACCTACTTACATGCTAAATATGCGAACATATACAAAATCTTCCGCGATCGAAGAAAATACAAAATATTCCCGGAAAAAGAATACAAGAAATTAAATCCGGGAAGGAGGTGGGGATATAGGACTACAATATGCGTCTGCTCACTCGTTTTTTCTCTTGCCTTTATTTATTTTTATCCGTATTCTCTACTCTTTATATTTAGGCATCTCATTAAAGACATTATTCTATATTTTTTTATTTTTTGGTTATTTATTCTTTATATCTTAGAACACCATTATTCTCTTCTCTTTTTTAACCCCATACTTCTCTATTCTTTATACAATAAAACCTGACTAAACAGAATCCTGCATAAACCGAAAAACCTGTCTAAACCAAACATGTTCTTAAGCACCGTCATATCAAGTTGCATGCGTTGTGAACCTGATAAAATCGAACAACGGCATGCAAAAACCGAAAATAATCTTAAGTCCCAAATTAAAGATGTTCGGTTTAAACAGGTTTCACTGTACATGTCTGTTCATTATTACTGCTTATTTTACCCACTGTTCTCTATTCTATAATCCCAATCATATTGTAGGCCATACATTAAGTCCCTTTTTGGTAAAATTATGTTGACCTGTTTTACTGATGCTCATTTCATAACAAAAAATATAATTTCTGTGAAAGCATTGAAAGATTTAGATGGCGTTATACTTTTAAATCGTAGAATCCAGAAAAGCAGAACGCTAAAGGCAAACCCAAGAAGAAAAGAGAAATAAGGAGGGAAGAAAAAAGAAGGCTGACGAGAACCAGAGAGGAAGAAAAGACGATAAAGGAACAATTCGAAGCAATAGACACACTGATGGAAAACTATTCAAGGGAGGTTAGAATTCAGTGGAAAAAAGAACTGAAGAGAGAACAGATGACAAAGATGAGTTGGAGAGAGAGAAGACGACAATTAGAGAAAGGTATTTACTTGAGTTAAATTGCATGTTTTGTTCTGAACAATTTCGATTCTGTTTTCAGTAGAAGAAACAATTGACTTAATTACCAATATTCTCTTATTTAAATTCTCTCTCTCTCTCTCTCTCTCTCTCTCTCTCTCTCTCTCTCTCTCTCTCTCTCTCTCTGGCTCAAGCCCCCAGGAAAAGACTGTCTTGGTTGCCTTTTGCAAATCTTTCCAGTGCTTATGCTCCTTAACCTCGTATTTAATTTGGCTTTTTGAGCGCCACTTGTAAGTTATGAAGACGCATCGCGCGCCTGGTGTACTAAATCAAAAGCCTGATTTTTCTAATTTCTAACCAAATTCATAGTGTGTCTCTGCAATTTTCAAACAAGATCCATGTTTGTTAATAATAAAAATTAAGTGCAATACAGGTATAATGGACTTCACTGTAATTTGGAAAGAGCATGTTTGTTAAAATATCATAAAAAGGTATCGTACATCTACATGTATGTAAAATTATCATAAACATGTCCCACATGTTGAAATATCATTTAAATGGTATCATATCTTGTAGGAATGAAAACAAATAAAGAAGAAAAGGAAAAAGTACAAATCAAAATGTTGATAAATGATATCAGGAACATAGATATATTAGATATGCTGTTCCCAGATGATATCGATATGGAAAAGGAAGAAGAGAAAGAAGAAAGTAAAGAAACACAAACAAATATCAATGTCAAAATCGATGAACAAAGAGAAGAAAAGAAGAAAACAGTTACAGAAAGAATTCGCTCATTTTTCATGTCACTGTGTTGTATTAAAGGACAGTAAAAAGATATGTTATTTATATAAAAAAAGATACCTCACTAATTTATTAAAATGTGTTTATTCAACAACCGCATTTCGTTTTTTTTTCTTCTTTTTTTTTGGAATTTTGGGTCATTATATATATATATAAAGAATTATCAAAATCATTTTTTAGGACAACGCAGGATGAACGACAAAGGGGGAGGAACAACAGACCGCAGTATACGGTATACGGAACCAAATTCAATCATCAGTCAACACGAATTACGAGGAGACATTCCCGAAGGAAATAGCCTAACAACAGAAAAAACGCACCCTAGAATCATTAACTTGTCGCATAGAAAATTACAATTAAGGGAAATAAATCTTTTAAAAAGAGGATTAAAATTTACACCAACACCTAATGAGGATAAAACACAACTTGGAGCCGACATTGATGAATTTGGCAGAAGATTGAGGATAAATTATATTTTTTGTGAGGATAATGAAGAAAACGAAGAAGAAGAAAATTAACCACTGGTAAGAAATAGATCAGACTGGATTCCAAGACCAACAAAAGATAAAGATTTAGAAGAAACTATTAAAACATTAAAAACAAATTCACTTACAAGCAATAAAAATGTCAAGGACAATTTAACCCGAGAGGAGAAAACAGCTTTACAAAATTTAAAATCAGATAAATCAATAATAATAAAAGAAGCGGATAAAGGTAATGCAGTTGTAGTCATGGACCGTGAGTATTACAGAGATAATATTTTAAATATGTTACAAGATGAAATGTCTTATGAGGTGACCGATAAAAAATTGGACCGACAAACAAGTACAATGATTAAGCAATTACTAAAGAAACATGAAACGGAATTGTTTAAAGAAGAGATAGATTACATTTCAAATTCTAAATTTTCAGAAAGCTATTTCTATGGTTTACCAAAAATTCACAAAAGTGAGGAAATTTCAAATGCGATATCAGAACAAAACAGTGAATACATCGAACTTTTAAGACCAAATGATTTAAAATTTCGACCAATTGTGGGCGGACCCAACAGCGTAACACAGAATTTAAGCCATTTTATAGACATTGTGCTTAAACCTTTATGTCGAGAAGTTCCAAGTTTTATACGAGACGATTTGGAATTTTTAAATCATCTACCAAAGACTGTAAACCCGAATTCCGAACTCATTACTTTTGATATTGTCAGCCTATACACAAATATCCCTCATGATTTAGGAATTACAGCCGTCAAATATTGGTTAGAAAATACGGAAAACATCATTGAAGACAGATTAACAAAAGAATTTATCCTTGCATCTTTGAAAATTATACTAGAAAGAAATATTTTTTACTTTAACGGAACATACTATCATCAGAAAAAAGGAACAGCTATGGGTACTAAAATGGCGCCTTCATATGCCACTTTGGTACTTGGATATTTGGAACAATTATTATACGAAAAAATGAGTCACAAGTACGGAAATGGATTTGCCATTTACATACGTCAAAACTGGAAACGATTTCTTGACGATTGTTTTATAATTTGGAATTCGGAAATATCTGTCTCAGATTTTCATTCTGATTTAAATTCTTTAAATCCATATATTAGTTTCACTATTAACAGAAATGTCAGGGACATGCCGTTTTTGGATATTTTGGTTATTATAACGGAAGACAATGAAATTGTCACAGATATCTTCTCAAAAGACACTGATACACATATGTATTTAAATTTTTACTCAAATCATCCAAAACATGTAAAATTAAATATACCTTTTAATCTAGCGTCTAGAATAATCACTATTACAAGTACAGACATATTACGCAATAAAAGACTGGAAGAATTAAAAGCGTATTTAAAGAAGCAACACTACCCAGAACAAGTAATAAATTACGGAATTCAAAAGGCACTGACAAAAGGACCAATTGCTACAGAATCACGGCGATCCGTAACTACCGAGGAATCATCCAACAATTTAAACAAAATTATTCCGTTTGTCACAACTTATAATCCGCGAGATTATGACATATTTAGTTTCATGCGACAAATTGAAACAAATTTACACAAAAGTGAAAGAATGGACAAAGTTTTACAGAAAAAGAAGATTATCAACAGCAAACGACAGTCAAAAAGTCTGAAACGATATTTAACATCTTCGAAATTTGACTTCAATGAAACTATGCCAATTGTAAAAAAATGTACCGATAAACGATGTATGACTTGTCCAATAGAAGAAAGTTCAATTTATTTCAAAAATGGAAAGCATTTTACTGTTAAGCAAAATATGTCTTGTAAAAGTTCAAACGTCATCTATTCTCTTATATGTTCAAATTGTGAGGAATTCTATGTTGGAGAGACAAAAAATGAGCTGCGGACTAGAATGACTTTACATAGACAGCAAACCAACCATGAAGATTTAACACTCATCAGGGCAAACGACCATTTCCATCGTTGTTCTAATGGACGATTTAAAATATTTCCATTGTATATGGTCAATCGTCAAAATGATTTTCTCCGGAGGAAGAAGGAAGAATTATTCATAAACATTCTCAACCCGGGATTAAATGATAAATGATATTCTAATTTTAACATAACATTTTAAAATCTTAAAATGACATTATGACATAAGTAGTCTCCCTTGTATTTGTTAACGTCATACTATTGTTAACGTCAATCAATTGTTTTATTTATATACAAGTCACATTACCTGAAGATCTGCGGAAGCAGTGAAAGTACTAGTAAAAAAGTGATGCATTGAAACCGTTATTATCTTTTAATAATTTTCTTATATATATATATATATATATATATATACAAATCGTCTAAACATCAACCCAACAATGTTAGATCTGTAAATTTGCTTTCGCAAATTTTTGGTCCTTCCCTCGCCGGGATTCGAACCCATGCTACTGTGATATCGTGACACCAAATCGCCTGCACTGCAGCCGTCCCGCTAGACCACACGACCACCTGGGCTCTCATAAAAAGAGCTTTTGGTGGGCATGTGTTACCTTTCCACATCAGTTTTAATCTAGCGGCGTACTACAGTACATGATATATAAGGCATGAAGATGTTATTGATACAGATCAGCTAAATTATCTATAGTAAAGGATCCTACAAATTAATGTAAGATACAGTCACAGAAAATAATTATATCCATAAGTACGTCTATATATATACAACTCGTCTAAACATCAACCGAACAATGTTAGATCTGTAAATGTCACGTCAGTTTTAATTTAGCGGCGTACTACAGTACATGATATATAAGGCATGAACATGTTATTGTTACAGATCAACTGACGTGGAAAGGTAACACATGGCCAGCGAAAGCTCTTTTTTTTAGAGAGCCCAGGTGGTCGCGGGACGGCTGCAGTGCAGGCGATTTGGTGTCACGATATCACAGTAGCATGGGTTCGAATCCCTGCGAGGGAAGAACCAAAAATTTGCGAAAGCAAATTTACAGATCTAACATTGTTGGGTTGATGTTTAGAGGAGTTGTATATACATTATATACACAGCCATGTATCACTATCATTGATGGCGATCCGATGGATACATCTGTTGTAGGGTTGTCACTGACTCAGACGTACTTATGAATATAATTATTTTCTGTGACTGTATCTTACCTTAATTTGTAGGATCCTTTACTATAGATAATTTAGCTGATCTGTAACAATAACATCTTCATGCCTTATATATCATGTACTGTAGTACGCCGCTAGATTAGAACTGACGTGGAAAGGTAACACATGGCCAGCGAAAGCTCCTTTTTAAAGAGCCCAGGTGGTCGTGTGGTCTAGCGGGACGGCTGCAGTGCAGGCGATTTGGTGTCACGATATCACAGTAGCATGGGTTCGAATCCCGGCGAGGGAAGAACCAAAAATTTGCGAAAACAAATTTACAGATCTAACATTGTTGGGTTGATGTTTAGACGAGTTATATATATATATATATATATAATGCTCTTCAACTTTGTACTAAGTCTTGTTTGGCTTTCTTTACCAATTTGATCCGAGGGTCACTGGTCAATGGTGAGTCTATGTAGACAAAACGCACGCGTGATATATTTAATTAAAAACCTGGTATCTTTGATAATTATTAGCATGTCTAAATGTTCTATTGTAATGTTTATTTATGTATTTCTCTGTCTTGAATGTTCTTGCATTAATTTATAATCTATTCCTGTCATGTAATGTTGTCATTTCATTTTTATATTTAACATTTCCATAAAAGCGCAAGGTTTGAAAATTGGCTAGCCGCAAAACCAGGCTAAACCCACCATTTTGTCGAAACATGTCCTGTACCAAGTCGGGAAAATGGCAGTTGATATCTTATAGTGCGTTTCTGTGTTAGTTGCTTTGTCGTTTTGGTTTTTTGTTGTTTCTGGTATTTCTTTGGTTTCCTCTACTAGTTGATGTGTTTACCTCAGTTTTAGTTTGTAAACCGGATTTGATTTGTTACGATGTATGAACTTTGAATAGCATTATACTACGGTAGCCTAGATTGGAATCAAATGTGAAAATCAAACAATTGGCTCCATTTTGAACCATGAACAGCTTTAAAGAAGTTGACATATCTAGAAAGAATTCGAGGGACCATATTTACATTGATTATAATTACTCATCTAGTATATATAGATTCAACTAATACTGATTTTGCAGGAGATGCACACAAAATAAGGTGGTTTAATTACTTTATCTGTAATTTGTGCATGTTTTCCTACTATGCGTACTCCTTGATAGTATCATGATAAAGAAAATATATTTGGTAAGTATATTCACAATTCACATGCGCCAGTGTGCGTCAAAAGGATTTCTCCACTTTGATTAAAAAGAATGACTTAATTTTTTTTCTCACAGAAACACATGAGTTATTTGGTAAATAAAACACTTGTCATTGTTTGAAACTTTCAGTAATCAAAATTTAGTTTTAAGCCTTTTTGAATATGCTATTCTGATCTGATCTGATCTATTCTTATACTGGTATGGCTGGTGCTGTTCCATGTTGTCTTCTTTTTCTGTTTCTTGAGAAGTATTTGTTTAACCTGTTCAGTCACTATAAAGTGTTACAATTCTTATTTAGACGCAACACATAAATAGTGACCAAAAGGTACTGCTTTCACATGAGAGAAGCTAAAAAGAAAAAAATCTACAAATTTTCAGTATTTTTGTAGGACTAACCGACTATCATATAAAATTAAGGAGATATGTACATGTTGTTAGAGACTGCTGTTGAATAGAAATGTTTGGGTTCACCTGATACCTGTTTTCAAATTAGTCCATATTGACATTTGAAGGGTCCACAATTAAAGTATGCTTGTTTTCAACTGACATAAAAAAAAATGGTGTTTTTTTATGCTAAATATACATCTGTACCATGGTCGTATCAGGCTGTGCATGGCGAAGCATTTTATTGTCGAGACTGCAACTTCGACATAGGAATAGTGATCCGGCGGCGTTAGCTAACTTCTTAAAAGCTTTATATTTTAGAAGGTAGAAGACCTGGATGCTTCATACTTTGTATATAGATGCCTCATGTTACGAACTTTCCGTCAGTCACATGTCCAATGATCTTGACCTCATTTTCATGGTTCAGTGACTACTTGAAAAAAAGTTAAGATTTCATCTAATTTTAAATTCTCTCTTATTATAAGTACTAGTAATTGGATAACTATATTTGGTATGTGCGTACCTTGCAAGGTCCTTATGCCCGTCAGACAGTTTTCACTTGACCTCGACCTCATTTCATGGATCAGTGAACAAGGTTAAGTTTTGGTGGTCAAGTCCATACCTCATATACTATAAGCAATAGGTCTAGTATATTCGGTATATGGAAGGACTGTAAGGAGTACATGTCCAACTGGCAGGTGTCATCTGACCTTGACCTCATTTTCATGGTTCAGTGGTTATAGTTAAGTTTTTGTGTTTTGGTCTGTTTTTCTTATACTTTATGCAATAGGTCTACTATATTTGGTGTATGGAACGATTGTAAGGTGTACATGTCTAGCTGACAGGTGTCATCTGACCTTGACCTCATTTTCATGGTTCAGTTGTCAAAGTTAAGTTTTTAAGTTTTGGTCTATTTTTCTAATTATTTATGCATTAGTCAACTATATTTGGTGTATGGAAATATTTTATGATCTATATGTCTGTTACGCAGGTTTTATTTGACCATGACCTCATTTTCACAGTCCATTGCTAAGTGTTAAGTGTTTGTGTTAAGTGTTTGTGTTTTGGTCTGTTTTTCTTAATTAATAAGCAATAAGTCAACTATATTTGTTGTATTGAAGAATTGTTAGCTGTACATGTCTGCCTGGCATGGTTCATCTTACCTTGACCTCATGTTCATGGTTCATTGATCAATGTTTCGTTTTCTTTGGTTAATGTTGATTTTATGTGACAGTTGTAGTAAAGCTTTATATTAAGCTCTATCAACATAATATCAATGATTAGTAAAGAAGGTGAGACATTTCAGAGTGTGCACTCTTGTAGTAATCTCAACCGATATAAGAAAAAAAAAGAGAAGAAGATAAGACAATTATGTCAACCAAAACAAGAATGTGTCCACAGTACACGGATGCCCCACTCGCACTATCATTTTCTATGTTTAGTGGACCGTGAAATTGGAATAAATTCTCTAATTTGGCATTAAAATTAGAATGATGTTATCAAAGGGAACATGTACACTGAGTTTAAAGTTGATTGGACTTCTACTTTATCAAAAACTACCTTGACCAAAAACTTTAACCTGAAATTGTCACTTGTTATATATACATATTTCGTTATAAATAAGTGTTGCTAGTTCACAGTCTGGTATCTGTATCACTCCGGAATCTGAAAGGGTTATTCCGTATCCGGACTGTTATTAACGCTCTCTCTTTTTCTTGTTACTGCGGGTGGCAGACGTAATTTTATATTGAGAGTAAAATATAACAACTAAATCTATTTCATACGTATTTGTTTGTGTCCTTTATATACAAAAGTCCCCCAAGGATACAGAATGGTGGAGGTCCCTTAAAATAATGTAAAATTGAGACATTTTCAGGGCTGTGATCGGTACAAATTATTTTACACGTGGTTATAAAAATTGAAACTGAGACAAGAGGGAAATTTTGAGAGAACATCTTGACAATTTATTAAAGCAAGCTATTATTGCTCCTGTGAGTGAAACAGAAGATTTGTTAATTACTAGCCCAATTGTACTTGTCACTAAGAGATCAAAGAACTCTGGTAAACCTTGCGCTCAAGACTTTCGATTTTGTTGCGATTTCCGTTTTTTAAATTCACGAACTAGGGAACTCAAATATTCAATACCAGACTTACAAGAATTGACCGAATCGTTCAGCGAAGTAATACCGAATTTATATCGTCAATAGATCTTTCTTCAGGATTTTTCCAAATGGGACTTTCAAACGACTCTAGCCAGTATACAGCTTTCAACACATGCTTTGGTACTTATAAATTCAGTTGCTTACCGATGGGTTTAAAAACTGCTCCAAATACATTTCAAATGCTTATGGATAAAGTCTTACACGGATTGAAATTTAAATCTTGTCTTTGCTATTTGGACGACGTTTTGATTTTTTCCGAAACGTTCGAAAAACATTTATCCGATTTAAAGGAAGTATTTCAACGATTTCGTGCTGCAGGATTAAAATAAGGACCAAAAAAGTGTTCATTTGCAGCATCATCTTGTATTTTTCTTGGACATCTTATCTCGAAAGATGGAATCCTCCCGCCACCAGACCGTGTAAAGGCGATTTCAGATTACCCACGGCCAAAGAATATCAAGAAATTAAGACGATTGTTGGGTTTATTTAACTGGTTCAGAAAGTTCATACCGAACTATAGTGCACTTGTTTTTCCATTAACTCGACTTTTGATAAAAGAGCAGATATTCACATGGCGGAGTGAACAGGAAACAGCATTTAACGATTTGAAACATAGATTGGTGAATTCCGACATACTTAGTTTTCCGAAGTTCGATCTGACTTTTCGCTTAAGTGTAGATACATCAGCACGAGGTATTGGATATATGTTATATCAGCTTGACCCAGATGACGAAACACAAAAACCACGTATTATTAGGTTTGGCTCTAAATCGTTGAGTCCATGGCAACAATCTTACGGTACAACAAAATTAAAACTTCTAGGAATGGTTGTGAGCATACTTGATTGTGCGGATTATTTGCGTGGGAATTCTTTTATAGCCGAATCTGACCACCAAGCATTGAAACCTTTGTACCAAAAACAATTTAAAGGGGCAATTTACGAACGTTGGATGTCAATACTTCAGCAATTCTCGTTTGAAATCGTATACAAAAAGGCAGACGACATGCAAGTTCCCGATGCCTTATCTAGATGCGAAAATAGCAAAGCGGAAGTTGTAGATAGTCCTGTTGAAGATGACCCGTTTTTTCCGTTCGTCGAAGACGTTTGCGGTCAAGTGAAATTACCAAATGGTCAATTTTTTCCCGAACTGATTGCTTCAAAAGTTGCCGATGTACAAGCAGTCCACTTAACTGACAATGCCTACAACGCAGATACATTGATAAGTGACCCGTATGATGCCGATACAGATGAAAGTGACGATAATATCAGAAAATAATCAGTGAGAAAAATGTCAAACCAGCGTCGAACATTGTACAAGTCAGATACTGGAATCGCTGACAAAACTTTAACAACATCTTTATTTTGAAAATTTATCAATTTCTACCGGAAAAATAAAACAACTGCAACGTCAGGATATCACATTGACAATAATTATAGACTGTCTCGAAAATGACACTTTACCCGAATCTCAAAAGGGCTAGTCGAGTTCTTTTAAAATCATTTGATTACGCCTTGATTGACAAAGTACTATTTCATTCTCGAATCGCTAAAGCTAAAAGAAACAAAATGATGGATCATTATCAGATTGTTATACCCGGGGCGTTAATTAATATACTGTGCTTAATGTTGTTCATGATTCACCCCTTGGTGGACATTGCGGGATTAACAATACTTTGGACAGGGCAAAAGAACACTTTTCTTTCCAAGAATGGGAAAAATCATTCCAGACTATGTACAATCATGTCACCTTTGCCAAGTGCGCAAGGTTTCAAATAAGAAAACAAAACAGGAAATAGTGTCTTTCCCAACGCCGGCCGAACCATTTCAAGTGTGGCAGATGGACCTATGTAGCCCTTATCCAGTTTCTGTTAATGGAAATACATATGTGTTTACAGCGGTTGATATGTTCAATAAACTATTATTTGCATACCCGTTGCGAAATAAAGATGCAATAACCGAATGTGAGGCAATTTACAGGATGTTTACTACTTATGGAGGTTTCCAAACTTTAATATCGGATCGCGTTAGTGAATTTACCAATAAGTGTACAGCCGAATTATGTAAATTGCTTGAAGTAACACAGGAGTTCACGCCAGCATTTGCCAATCATTGCTTAGGAGCGTGTGAGCGTCAACATCGAACGTTAGCAGAACGTTTAACAACTCATGTTCTAAAAGGAAAATCATGGGAAAACGAACTACATTCCGTTACATTTTCAATGAACTCGTCCGTAAACAACAGCATTGATTTTTCTCCATTTGAAATACTCTATGGGAAACGCCAAAATTTTCCGCTCATTCAATATAATAGCGCATCTTTCAAAGAAATACCCGTAGATATGCGTACGTATTTTTAGGAACTCACTTGTAAATTAAATACAATACATGAAATAGTATCCAACAATGCTATCGCATCCGGCTTACAAATGGAGGAAAAGGAGAATTTGAAACTAATAACTTAAAATTATCAATTGGTGACTATGTTTATTTACAACGTGAACCTACTGGTGTAGGACGAAAATTTCAACCAATTTTTGATGGTCCGTATGTAGTTATAAACATTCCGAGTTCACATCTTATCAAACTCCACGGCCCAACAAGGAAAAGAAAGCTGTCCGACCCCGTTCATATAAACAGGCTGAAAATAGCACATATCCGAGCACCCGACCCTGCGCATTGTTTAGCGCCTGCACATATTGAGAGTAACGAGTCCGATGAAAATGAAACTCTCAGTTCAGAAAAGAATGACGATATTGAAAACCAACCGTCCGATAGTACCGACAGTGTTCAGCCTCCTGTTAGGAGGTCTACAAGAATAGTCAACAAACCATTGCGTTTCAGAGACGACAATTTCGTAAGTGCTAATGACATTGAAAGTTCAACAGATGCCAAATCCGAAAAGGTTAAACGAATTTTGGCAAAGAAAAAAAACGGAAATCAATCATTCCTATATTTAGTGCAATTAGTCGGTGAACCATCACAAAATGCGCAATGGAGGACGTTATCTCAATTATCCCAAAAAGCGCAAGATTTGTTAATTTCACGGCCGTCGTCGCTAGTGAAATAATTTATTGTATCTACATTATGTATTATCTTGGTGATAACTGTATCGCCAATTACCTTAAATATTCCGAATTTTAAATTGCAACAGTGTCGCTAGCGTTCAATGATGTATATATAGTCAATGTGCATGGTATTTCTTTTGAATGGTTATGTTTCTTCAATTTGGATTTAAAGGGTTTGGTGATAACTGTATCGCTATAATAACCAGTGATTTTTTTTTTTAAATGCGTATTCGAATTAAAATTAAAGTTCAATAAATTGCGAATATTATCATACTAGAATGGCCAATGTGTGGTATTCTGCAAAGTTTGAAATGAAGTTAATGTTGTTTCATAAAACGGATTTGGTGAAAACTGTTTCGCCAAAGTGAACTACAGAATGGTGCTCTTGTGATTAGGATGGTAAATTTACAGTTTTTGACTTGGATAACATTTAATGAACATTTGTTTTTATACGTTGTGTACCTAATGATAAAGTTTTATGATTGTGTGTTAATATGATTGTGCGTCTGCTACCCATTTCATTGATGCACTTTTTATAAGTACATGCAATTGTGTATATTTATCTCTATGAGTAAGAACGAGTCAGAAAGTGGTGTAGGAGATGTAATGATTTGCTTTGAACGAAAACCTTTTATTTTTAATGCTGTCGTATGTGTTGAGACAAGCGAACGAGGAGTTTATGGTCTCCACTGAGAAATCGTAATATTTATTATTTAATCGATGGAATATTTAAATACTGTATCTCTATTACACTATACTTATTTGCATTATTTGCAATATTTTCTAATTGACTCTATATGATAGTTACACATGAATGTTTGGGTGCAGTGGCGAATGTTTGAGAAAGTTTTAGGTTTGAGTTGTTTAATTAGTTGTTTTGATATTGCTTAATTATATGAATATATGTACGTTGATTATAACAATATTGTATTCCGTCTGTGAAACTAGCAACCATTTAGAAATTTCAAAAATTTCTTTCTTTCGGGGCGGGGATGTTATATATATTTCGTTATAAATAATGGTTGCTATTTCACAGTCTGGTATCTGTATCACTCCGGAATCTGAAAGGGTTATTCCGTATCCGGACTGATATTAACGCTCTCTCTTTTTCTTGTTACTGCCGGTGGCAGACGTAATTTTATATTGAGAGTAAAATATAACAACTAAATCTATTTCATACGTATTTGTTTGTGTCCTTTATATACAAAAGTCCCCCAAGGGTACAGAACACTATAATTTTCTATGTTCAGTGAACCGTAAAATTGGGGTCAAAACTCTAATTTGGCATTTAAATTAGAAAGATCATATCAAAGGGCACATGTATACTAAGTTTCAAGTTGATTGGACTTCTACTTTATCAAAAACTACCTTGACCAAAAACTTTGACCTGAAATTTGCACTATTATTTTCTATGTTCAGTGAACCGTACGATTGGGGTCAAAACTCTAAATTGGCATTTAAATTGGAAAAATCATATCATAGGGCACATGTATACTAAGTTTCAAGTTGATTGGACTTCTACTTTATCAAAAACTACCTTGACCAAAAGGTCAAAAACTTTAACCTGAAGCGGGACGGACGGACGGACGCACAGACGGACGGACGAACGAACGGAGGCACAGAACAGAAAACAGAATGCCCCTCTACTATCGTAGGTGGGGCATAAAAATAAATGGCAAAACATTTGGCAAAATTTGAAAAAGAGAATTACCATAGCTACATGAGCACAACATAATTGCTGAATTTTACGTACCCAAACCAAAAGGATATTACCAAAAATAGACTAAACAGTAAAGGTTAATAAGACAAATAAAAAGAATATCAAGAACGTCTTTACCGAGAATCTGCATTTTAAGACCATGTATTATTGTGATGTTGTTCCGGAATATTATATATCAGCAAGGTTTTGGTATCATCAGATGAACTTTTTAAGAAAAAGAAAGAGACGTTATATGTCATCAACCTTCTGCCCTTACACGGGTGATGGTTATATGTTATCAACTTCCTGCCCTTACACGGGTGATGTTTTTCTTAATTTTGAGTACAAGAAGCAAGCTTTTCAGTACCTAACGAGTCGGGGAAATGTATATCCCGTATGCAGGCAAATTTGGTATATTAGTGCTGAGATGGGGGAAATTGATCAATTCAAATAAACTGAATATATTCTAGTCTATAATATTGAAATGATACACCAAGGTGAGGGACACATGCTGTTAAGAGCAAATAGTTTAATATTTTCCCGTATTTTAATGAGATTTTTTTAATGTATAAAGTCAACATAACACATTAACACTGACAGTTGTAGTTGCAGGCGAGTCGCAGTGTTTACTGTTTCCTGTAATACCACTGTCTAATGTTAGGGACAAGGTTGAGAGTCGCTCACATATTTTACCCCTAAGCAATTGTATATAAATAAACACGTAAATAAATGTGTCTAGAAAAAAGCTAATGATAAATATCAATATAATGGCATTTTTAGTTAGGTGACAATTTAATGCTGTATATACTAAAAATTACAAGTTTCTGTCTCACAGAGCTGATTATCCTAACAAATTTTCATCAAGATAAAACAATATCTATCTTTCGAAATGGTCTTAAAAAACTCATCTATAAAAGAAGCTATTACATTCTTTTATATTAAGTGTTATAACAACATCTACTACGAAAATTAATGACAGTATTAAAAAATTAGGTAATTATTCTTTCTAAGTGTGAACAAATTAGTATATAACAATAATTAAATAAATGATAAATTATATCTATAAATTTGTACAAATATAGTATCATGAGTTGATGATTAAAGAGTCTGTATAAGTTTGTTGTTTTATGCTCGCATTGAATTAAAAGGTTTGCAATAACTAAGTGTTATTTTTACAGGTATCTTTTTTCGATGAAGTTAAAGTAATTGAAAAAGTTTCTTCGAAGTAGTTATTTCACATTTTTGAGGTTTTGGACAAAAACCACGGTCCTATATAATACCAATTTTTCAGATAAGATTGTAAATGTGCTCAAACTGACAATGGTTTACAAGTACATTTTCCAATTAAAAATACATCATTAGATTCTGATTAATTTTTTTTAGCTAAAGGTTTGGCTAACCAGAAAACTGGATTCAAACCACCACTGTTTTTTTTCCTCAAATGTCTTGTACCAAGTCACGATATGGCAGTTATTAAATATTCTGTTTCTATGTATGGTAGCGTTTGTTTGTGTTGCCGTTTCGTTTTTGCAAAACAACGATAATCGCATTACCCGACCAAACCAAATCACAAAATGACGACAAGTTGAATTACATGACCAAATCAAACCGAAAAATGACGACAATATCATTACTCGACTAAATCAAACCACAAATTGGACAAGGACAGCAATTAAAGTAAAAGCTATCCTTTAAAGTTATATAACAACTTATCAGTTGTTCCTAGAAAACATTCTGTTATCACTATGACTGAATATCCGAGAAAATAGTATAACAAAGAAATTGTGTGGAATTGTTTAAGATATCGAAGAAAATTCCATACCGCAATACTAATTAGTATATAATATTCGTTTGTATGTGTTTACCTAGGGTCTTTTCATTCCAGTATTTCATAGGCATGACCCGGAAACGTCATAGAGCATATGCAGAACGTGTGAATTTGTAGGTTCTTTAAAAGCTAATGGATAGAAATGACATAAGTGTGAAAAAAGCATCATACAGTTGAATGCATTAATAGTACTTACACTGCTATGATTTAACGTTGACTATGTCATAATCACCACAGGCAAGTAATTGCTGGGGATGAAATATGCCGAGTGTCACAAAAATTAACATGTTTGTAAAGAAGCCAGGATGTTATGCTTGGGTACATAAATCTCCAAAATACCCTTTTAATTAGATATATGAATATCTTTTGACATTTTCTCACCTTTAGTGACATATTATCCACACCATCTAAATCATATATAAAAAACTTTTCGTTATCATTTTACTTTTAACATTGCTTTGAAAGGAACCATACTTAATAATCAAATTATGCAAAATTCCGGCTATTACATTCTGTCACTTTTAGCATTTGGAATAATTTTGCAGTATATTCAAGGTAATTATAATTATGACACATTGTATTCAACGAAAGTATTTCATTAATTCAAAGATTTTAAAATAAATTATACATTTGAAGTGATAAATTGCACATTAAAAGCAATTGCTGTTGCATAACATTATTGTTGCCGAAACATTCTTCAGTATGACGTGATTTAGACACTGGTTTAAATTTGTCCGTCTTTATAAAAAAGGATAAACTATCAGTAAATTTATAAAAAAATATCTTAGTTTTTGAAAGCAGATTGAATAAATTATCCGATTGTGTCACAATATGCATATTTTTAGGATTACAGAATTGAAGAGCAAAAAAGTTTCGAATGGTAAAGAGTTCTGATACAATCCCCATATAATGAAGAAATCATAATCCTTTCATCAAGTTGTCTAAGTTTCATCATCCGTGATCTTGGATTAATAACCCGTGACAACTAAATATTTTTATTTTTTATGTATCTCTGTATTAAACCCCTCTCTTTATTGCTCTCGTATTATATTCCTTTTTATGTCAAGACTTTGAAAATTCCCGAAAATTTGAAAGTTGAATATCATTCAAACATCAGTTGATACCTAAAATGTTACAATACTTTTAAAATATTGAACAGAACGCACAATAGGACAACAATACCTCAGCTAAAATACCGGATTGTTAAACAACCTGCAATAACTGTTTTTAACAACAAATGTTAGATGTATAGATTAAAACTTTGATATCGATTTTCGGTTATCTATGCATAAATCATTCAAAAATGCATCGAAGATTAAAAATAAAATCCAGATATAAATGCACAAGACCGTTTTGCCAATTGAAATTAAAGAAAGGTTAACCATTTCTCACTAGTGAAACCAAGACCAAGTCGCTGTCTCATGGTCCTAATTATTCCAGATAAAAACAAAGGGTCATGTAAGACTTTTTGCGTTTAGCATGAATAGGTAAAAGTTATATGTTTAAGGTTAGACGATTTTCCCCTCTGCACGAATATTTGGTTTGGAAATGGGAAGAGTCGATAAAGATTAAGGATTATGAAAATACTTAACTTGTATTTTGACATTTATCATTTAACATTCAATTAAACCATATTAAACTGCATTTCGAAAAAAAAAGAAAAAAACTTTTTATAAGACAGGTATTTTATTCGACATTGTAATTTAGTTTTATTGATACATAATCAATAGTTTATTTTGAAAGGTATAACTAATATAACGAAAACTATATTAGTTTACGGGTAAAACAAGTACAAAAAAATGTATTTAAATTTCGAAGAAAGCAAGTGATGTTGCCTTATAAGATAAAATATTTTAGGTGTAAACAAAATTCAAATTGGCTTTTTTACCTCAGGCATATATCACCTTAGCTGTATTTGTTAAAACTTTTAGGCATTTTAATTCTCAATTCTCTTCAACTTTGTACTTTATTTGGCCTTTTTAACTTTTTTGGATTCGAGCGTCACTAATGAGTCTTTTGTAGACGAAACGCGCGTCTGGCGTATATACTAAATTTAGTCCTGGTATCTATGATGAGTTTATTTATGTACATTTATACAATTTCAGTTGATGCTTTTTTCATGAACCCAACGCAGACGACTAGAAGCAGTGGCACAGGTTCTCAATGTCAGATGGCTACCAGTTTCGCATGTAAATGTATGATTCACTGTGATGAAATGATTCCTATTGGGATGTGCCGAATTGGATACGGCTTCAGATCAAAACGAGGCTACCGATGCTGCCCTCTCGCTGTGTTATTCATGTTCTGTTTATAGACTTGATTTTATTATTGACCACAGTACACAATAATTGATTTACAATATAAGTCTTACATATGAATTACATCTACCTCACGATTTGCATATTTTATTAAAGATCTAGACCAACTGTTATCTGCTACTTCAAAATGTATGACAGAGGAAGACACCCGAGCAACCTCAAAATTTGCTTTTAACGTGATTTTCCCCAAGGTTTTTAATAGTATAGTTGTTGTTCTTGTTATGTTACCAATGCTATCATGTCACAGATTCGAACAGATACGATGTTATTATTGTGAATGTCATTTTAGAGCAAGTAAATCAAAGACCAAATGAAATACAATTTTTCAAAAGTTATGAAAAGATTTCTCTGAAATGTTCCAACATATATATCTTAGTCACAAACAAAAATCTATATAACTATCATATTTAGTTTAAAAAACCTTATACGTTTAATAAACTTTTGTACATTTTAAAGATTTTACATTTGTGTTTACTTTAATTTTGTGCATTGAAGAATAAAACATATCTTAAGTGAACTTAAAGTGCCGATTTTATATACCATAATGCCTAAATATCCTTAGGAGAAAATCTTGCATTTGTTATCCAAACACATGACTTGGATAACAAATGCAAGATTTTCTCCTAAGAATATTTAGGCATTATGGTATATAAAATTCAAAGTGGTTTAGCTGTGATGTTCACAGCACAATTTAATTACTTATGAATGTACATATATATGTAGCACTTTCGATCTCGATAGTTCTCAAAATCGCAATGGTCACGATGCGATGGATATGACGCTGAAGTGTGTTTGGCGATTTTCGCATTTTGTCGTTGTCTTGTAAATAGCTATGCACACGTGCGATGGAGGTAACGCTAACGTACAAAGAACTCAATATGTTGAATAAGGCATGCGCAACAAAGTGTAACATAATAACATTTTATTCCTTATATACCATACTTCCAATGGATTGGTACATGTAGATAGTCTAGAAACGTATAGCTGTCAAATGTACTTAAGAGTTTTGAGAATTGATATTGCACAAATAATCTTACTTATTGCATGCTATATTTAATATCGGTGTTGTATTGTAGTTTTCAAAAAAGTATTTAATTTCCCTGGTGTGGCCATTCAGTTGGTTCATACAGACGGCGTGCACAAAGCTGAGTATACAAATGTAACGTCTTCAAATTACAAAAACCATTAACGCTGTCGGTATTTTCCCTCAGAAAACGTAAGCGTAACAAAAACACTGGACACTTAGTTTATCACATAATTCTTAACATTCATGTTCAACATATTTCGTTTTTTTCTAACAAAAATGTGCAGCAAATGCACATTATGAAAATATAAATAAATATTTGCTACGAGCAGTATAATGGAAATAATTAGCGACGATGTCGTGGATACTTTTCAGAAAACAGCGTCAAAACGCCATTTCTTTAGATTGTAACATAAAAGGTGGACATTTAAAAAATTCAGGTGTTCAGTCTGGACTATCAAATCATTCATATGTTGCAGATTTTATTAAACCTTTGGTTTTGCAAATTACGAATACCAAGTTATTTTGAAAATAAAAAGATAGCAATTACATATTGTTTCTTACCGATTCTCCCATTTTGATTATTAGTCATTCTAAATTACTACTTCTTACACATAACGAAGATCATTCCAAGCATATCTACTATGGTCGTTTTTGATTTTTTTGCGGTAAATTTCATATAATGTCAGAGTCCAAATCTATACAATTCTATTATACGAAAATGTGGGATACAATGTTAAATTTGTATAAGTTTTAGGCCAAAAAATGTTACAAGTTACACCGATTTTTTTGCCGTTTTCTATATGTCCGTTTCGTGCTTTATAGATTAAATATTAATCTACCTTACTAGTAATGAGGATTCTTATGGCATGCATTTATCATTTTATCATGAAAAAAAATCTTCTAAAAAAATATTAAAAATACATATACTTAAAGCTTAAAGCTATCAAAAAGCGCATTTTATAGTTGCCGTCAACTTTGTGCACGCCGTCACACCAAACATTAAAAGAATTATATTTGATAAGGTAGGTAAATTAAAGCAATCAATGTAAAATTGAGAAAGGAAATGGTGAATATGTCAAAGCGACAACAACCCGACCATAGAGCAAACAACAGCCGAAGGCAACCAATGGGTCTTCAATGTTGCGAGAATTCCCACACCCGTAGGTGTCCTTCAGCTGGCCCCTAAAAATATGCATAATAGTACAGTGATAATGGACGTCATACTAAACTCCGAATTATACACAAGAAACTAAAATTTAAAATCACACAAGACTAACAAAGGCCAGAGGCTCCTGACTTGGGACAGGCGCAAAATTGCGGCGGGGTTAAACATGTTTATGAGATCTCAACCCTCCCCCTATACCTCTAGCCAATGTAGAAAAGTAAAAGAATAACAATACGCACATAAAGATTCAGTTCAAGAGAAGTCCGAGTCCGATGTCAAAAGATGTAACAAAAGAAAATAAATAAAATGACAATAATACATAAATAACAACAGACTACAAGCAGTTAACTGACATGCCAGCTCCAAACCTCAATTAAACTGATTGAAAGATTATGTCTTCATCATATGAATATCAGGTACAATACCTCCCGTTAGGGGTTTAGTATCATACTATCATAAAATATATGAGAAGAACATAACCCGTGTCATGTCAACAACTGTTTTTTTTTTAAGAAATAAATGTGTTTAGCTCGATGCAAAGACCCTATCAGTGAATCAATGTTAAAGCCAAAATATGCAATCTTTAATGACCTGACAACAGTATCGTAACTATATCCCCTTTTAATAAGTCTATTTAAAGGTTTTGTTAGTTTCGGAGGAGAATACTGACATTTTTGTGCTTTATAAAGAATATTTCCATAAATTGGATGTGAAATACCTGAACGTATAAGATGTCTGCATGTTGAGTTATATTTACGAATTATTTCCTTATACCGGTGATAAAATTTAGTAAATGTTTTGACCAGTTTGTGATATCGAAAACCCTGGTGTAATAATTTTTCAGTAATACATAAATTTCTCTCGCTAAAATCTAATACGTTGTTACATACACGAGCGAATCGTACAAGTTGAGATATATAAACACCATGAGATGGTGACAAGGGAACGTCACCATCTAAAAATGGATAATTGACAATAGGAAATGAAAAATCATCTCTTTCATCATAAATTTTTGAATTAAGCTTCCCGTTTATGATATAGATATCAAGATCGAGGAAAGGGCAGTGGTCATTATTATCATTAGCTTTATTTAAAGTAAGTTCTACAGGATAAATTTCTTTAGTATACATACTGAAGTCGTCATTATTGAGAGCCAATATATCATCCAAATATCTAAAAGTATTGTTAAATTTTTGTATCAAATGTTTTTTTGTTTTAAATGCCCAGTTAATTAGGGATGTGAATTTTTTCTTAATAAGAATATGAGGCAAAGTGGTATATAGGGTAGAAAAATCAAAACTTTGAACAGATTCAAAATCACCAATATATGCATGCAATTTATCAAGTACTTCCAACGAGTTTTTGATTTACACAACTACTGATAAACTCTTCAAAGACTCTTAGCGATGGTTTCTTAACACAACATTCTTTGATCGAAGCATTATTTTGATATGAGACAATCAAATATTATATATTAATATATACTACATTCTGTACGAGAACAGACTTCTCTTTGAATAAAAAGTGATTGCAACCCTTTAATAGTGGTCGAAACAAGGTCTACATTGTTTCTTTACAACGTTTTCTTGCAATTGGTTTAAGATCCTATTCGAAACATATCACGCACTTGAAGATCTCTGTTACAGTGCGATACAAACATAAATAAGAAAACTTAAAAAAATTTGATGAGCACTTTGTTGAAAACTATTAATTAAAGTATTCATTCCGGGATCCCGGATGTAACTTTTTTAAAAGAAGAATCTTCTGGAGAAAATCTACAGAAGATCAATAAAACAACAATTCAATTTACCGTCGAATATAAGCAGAGTTTTGTTATTTTGGATGACATAAATGAAGTTTACGGTGATTTGTTTTTGAAAAGGAAGATACGTCCGGTAGACTTTACTGTGTTTGTAACATTTTTCTTTGTACTTTCCTGTAACTCAATTTTGCTAAACAAATCAGGCTCCCCCACCCGACACAACGAGTGATTTTTAAGAATGATAAACTGCACACGAGTTCGTCAATGTTTGTCAGTACAAGTTGTAATAAGCTTTGAAAATACTTCCAGTATTTGCAAATACTATTATTTCGCATGAGAACTTTCTTACATTTTGACGAAAGGAACGAACGAACGTAAAGGGAGCATCATATTAACACACATTATATTCATAATTACTCTTCATATCAGCATTACAATGGTTAATCTGTAAATTTGTGGAAACAAATATCCTCATGCATAATATATCATGTACTGTTTTCAACTGTAGATTCTACTGACGGGAAACTGTAACAGTAGGTCAACTAAAACGGAATACTTCTTTCTGTTAAGTCTAGGTGTTCATGTGGTCTAGAGCGCTGTTATTTAGAATAATTGTATAAAGATATGTACTACGTTTATAAGATAACAAAGTTAATTCTATGTGTTTTGCCGAATTTCGGGCTTCTTTCATAATTTTGTTTTGGTGAAGATTTTATACAACTTTTCTTACACAATAAGTATGAGTAATCAGTTCTATTAGAATTTATTCAGTCGGAAGAAAAACATGAATTAGTCAACACATTTTGTTTAATTGTTTCGTAAATCATAATTCAGTCATAACAACAACATTATATGGTTTCATTTGTCATACTTACTTAATATTTCAGGCTAATTTGCTTAAGCATTAAATTTGTCACTTATTCTCAAAACAGTGATAAGAACGTGAAATCTAAGTTTTCGAATTCAAGTACAGAGCACTTACAATAGAAATGTAGTTAAAGTGAGCATATTTTTGTATTTTTAAAATGGAAACGTAGTATTGAAGGGGCTTTTATACACATTGTATTCGATATAATTGAGGCAACAGTTTGAAATTTTCAAATTCGACTATTTCACATAAGGAGATATAGACAGCAGTTTTAAAAGTTATTGATATTCCTATTGTAAGTTCCTTTAAATAAATGGAATAAATTTAAATATGAAACACAATTATTGAAAGGGGGACGAAAGATACCAAAGGTACAGTCAAACTCATAAATCTAAAACAAACTGACAACGCCATGGCTAAAATTGAAAAAGACAAACAGAAAAACAATAGTACACATGACACAACATAGAAAACTAAGGAATAAACAACACGAACCCCACCAAAAACTAGGGGTGATCTCAGGTGCTCCGGAAGGGTAAGCAGATCCTGCTCCACATGCGTACCCGTCGTGCACCCGTTGAAAGTGTAGAGTACAAATAATGACTATAACAGGTACTGTAATTTAAATATTTTTTTATAAACTGATTGCTGGCCCCTAAACATGTTTCTCACTGCTTGAATTAGTTATCCATGTGAAATGACAAAGATGTCCTATCATTCAATAACCCATATTTTTCTGGCTGCTTGAGTTATTGATCCTTGTGTAATGACAATAAGGGAAAGCGGAAGATATTTTATAATTTGATCTCTTCATCAATATGGACGACTTTAAAGACGAATATTTTACAGAATTCAAATGTCCAATTAACAACAGTAACATACCCGCTGACTTATCGTATGGCAGTTATGTATCTCAATTTGTGTTCAAACAACACCTACTTCATGATCAGCCATGTATTCTTTACCCTTAAACTTCAAAACATAGTTATGAGCGATAACGATTGAAATTGTCACTCTCATAAATTGGTTGATCAATATATATGTTGACTCACTTGCTTCATGTTTTCGATATCACATAAATGTGTTACCGATTTTAAGTAATATTCCCGATAGTTAGATTTTGACTGAGTGGATTCACATGGAGGTTGTTTTATGCAAATGGTAAGATGTGTTCCCTGTTTATATACACATTAGCTGTTTTAAAGTTCATTCAATTCACTTGTGTTTGTTTTAAACCTTTGTTCTTTGAAAAATGAATGTATCAAGTCAGACATATGATTAATGTTTTCAATTCGTTCAGTTAGTCTAATGTTTGATCTTGTCAGTTGATATTGACCCTCCTGATTTTTAATTTACCTTTTTTTGGTATTTTTCGTTGATACTTTTTCAAATGTGATTACTCCATAGTTTGCAGAGATGTATTTTGTCTCCGGGTTCACCGGATTCCTCAAAAATAAAATGACAACCCCAAAACACTGCAAAAGCATTTAATAAAAAGAGGGACCAAATTTACCACGGGTACATTCGAATCGGCGTTAAAGACCAAATCAATCAATAATAGTTATCAAAGGTACGAGGATTATAATTAAGTACGCCAGACGCGCGTTTCGTCTACATTAGACTCATCAGTGACGGTCATATCGAAATATTTATAAAGCCAAACAAGTACAAAGTCCAAAATTCCAACAAAATGTACCAAATACTGCTAAGGTAATCTATGCCTGGAATAAGAAAATCCTTAGTTTTACAAAAAAAAATCAAGTTTTGTAAACAGGAAATTTATGAAAATGACCACATTATTGATATTCATGTCAATACCGAAATGTTGACTAATGGGCTGGTGAATGCACAGTCAAAGTAATGGCATACGCATTTTCAGAAAGTGATAGTATTAACTCACCGTGATCTTTCTCACAGTTGAGTTAAAAAGGGTTTTTATCACTTAATCCAGGTTTTTAATATCTGATTATATGATATTGTAGTAAGTTAAATTTGAATCAAAACGTGAAAAAAAAACATGAATTTATCTCTGAAATTCTCGGGAAACTATATATCTATTAAATGGACTCTTTCAAAATAAACAAACATTTGTAAAAGAAGCAACTATCTTAGTAAATCCAGGTACTGTGAATTCATTAATATTCGTTGGATACTAAATTACGTGGATTTCGTGGATACAGAGGAAACACGAATTTAAATGTTCAACGAATTAAATTTCCTCTAAAGGAATGTCTGCAGACTTTGTTAAAACCTCGAATCCACGAAGTTTGGTACCAACGAAAATAAATAAATTTACAGTATATCTTTCTTAAACATCGACTAGTTGTTTAGTGTTAATAACCTTAAGAGCATTGAACAGGGTTGATCGAAATTGTTATACAATTATATGCCTTTGGGTTTTGTGTAATGTCTTCATTCCTTGATTTATAAACAACATAAATTTGCTTATGCCTGGAACAAGTAAAAGACTGCCGTGACAATAGACTAATGGCTAGAACATAAAAGCAATGAAGCGTCTAAAACATTACAAAAAATGTCAGTGACCGATCGTACGCCGGCTTTAGTATTGACCAAGTGACGTTACTATATCATTTTGTTTTATGAGGTAGTGGTTTATAATTTTGATGCAGTCTTAAACAGCGATATAGATCATTTGCCATTCTGAGTGTAGATCTACCAAGATGCAGGTGTGAAAAAGATCGTAAAAAAGTAAACTAACAAAAATACTGAACTCCAAGGAAAATTCAATTCGAAGTCAAATGGTAAAATCAAAAGCTCAAGCACATCACAGGAATGGACGATAACTGTCATATTCCTTGCTTGGTACATGCATTATTTTATGTAGAAAAGGGTAGATTAAATATAAGTTCAAAGCTAGCTAAACATCTCACTTAAATGCCAGTCGCATATAATTTCTTTCTATTGACAAAATTTTTGAACAACACAAACAGACATAAAAGGCACAAATGCTAAAAAAAGGGGTACAACAGTCAACATTGTGTTTTGCAAGTTTGATTGAAGCATTTTGCCTTTCGCAACAGATTGAACTGTTTGTATATAATTTAGTTAGTTTTCTTTTGAACGTATTTCATTGTTGTCTGCTTTGCACCTTCATTTATTTGACAGATAAAGATTACAGAGGGAAACTACAATTGTTTTCATAACTCCAATCTATTGCAACTCCACAATCATAAGTGGCGGTTTAGAGTTTAGCGTATTTGTAGCTGCACTTGTAAGTTATTTCAAACTTTCTCTTGTGACCCGAAAAAATATGTGCGATTTAAAACCAAATGACACAAGAACTGAATTTAGATAAGAATGAATAGTTTTACATATTTCTTTTCAGCAAGCAAATTAAGCATGTTTCATTGTGCGTTTTATAGTCATAGTATAAGTGAAAATCTAAATTACCCTTTTAACAATTTATCGGACACTATATGTATGAGAAAAAGTTAGTCTAAAATTCATTCGGTCGGAAGAAAAATATAACTCAGTCATCTTCAAATGAAATGCTGAAGTTAAGTGTCTTCCCTTAATTCAGACATCACAAGAAAAAACATATTGTTTCATTTGTCATACTTATTTAATAACTTTTGCTAATTTGCGAAAACATCAGATTGTCACTTCGTTTATACGGCGATAAAAGTAGTAGAGTTTATGTTATTAATCATGCAACGTGTTTAGTAGAAGGATAAATATAAAATACAGATGGGTGAACAAACGAATGATATGAAGAGGATGATGATACACAAAAATCCCTATTTTATACTAAAATGTGGTATTTTAACATTCAAATTGGTCTCCCACTTATTCAACTATAATATACAGTCATTGAATATTCCAAATTGATTTTTTATCCCTAAACGTTTTATTTTGAACAGTTATAAGATATCCTACGTGAAGCAAATAACTGTTCGTTGTCTCATCGTAAATCCCCTCCCCTTGATACGAAACCGGATAGAAATGCTCGGCAGAGACTAGTAATCTATCTGTTTCTAAGCTTTGTTCAAATAAATTTTGATATTTGAAAACAAAAGTAAACAACGAAAGGAGTGATTTGAGCTTCCCGATTGTAAACGTTCTATTTCTATATAGCAACATTCCAGCATTGTCTGCATACGGAGTATATATATTCCATTTGATACCATATTTCAAGGCTTGTATTTCTTATAATAATTTCCTTAACAAGGGATTGCTGTCCATAAGGTAGCTATTTAAACAAGAATGTGAAGCCATCCCTTCATAAGTTTTACAGAATTCATAACGAGTTGGTTGACCGTCATATCTTTTTCACAGATGATAACGAATATGTCTCTAATGTCGTCACTACAATCCCGTATTCTTTTTCTAGTAAATCAATTACTTATTGTTTAACATAGAGACATATAAAGAAAATAAACTATTCTAAAAAAAATAATATATATATATATATATATATTAATTGACTTCACATCAGCCGAACTCCGAAACAGCGGTTACGTCCTCTTTACTATGCTACGTTGATTTCACAATGATAGTTTAGCGAAACAACATCAGCACTGATTCGGAGCTTGCACATCAGCCTCATAACTCATTTCCTGTCCAAACTGCATGACAATCTTTAATGATAACTATTTTCACACCAATATCTAATCTTCACGACGTCATATTTTATTATTTGACCTTCTCAACTACGACAAAAAAAACTAAATTATCTTATGCTTTTAAAATTTAAGAGATATTTTTTATATTTAAACACATGTCGTTTTAATAAAACATTTAATGGTATGTTATGATGTCTGAATATATTGTTTAGGTTCTAACCGATTTGAACATTATATTTTCATTTTAAACTGTTTATTTCTGAAAACAAACACAACAAAAGATAAATAAACAAATTAAAAACTCATCGCTAGATTTGCACGTGCAATAGCTTTTTGGAAAAAATCTGGATGATGCAAGTGAGGCATGTGTTTTACCCGAAATAACAAGTAATAGTTTTCGTCTTGTCTCCTTGTAAATAAGTTGTTCATTTTATTAAGATGTCTTTATTGGTCCATTTGATAAACGTGGAATTATCATAAGCAAGTGACACCCAAGATCCAATCTACAACCTGTAACTGAAGTAAACATTTTACGTAATTAGTTATCAAAGGTACCAGGATTATAATTTTATACGCCAGACGCGCGTTTCGTCTTCATAAAACTTATCAGTGACGCTCAGATCAAAATAGTTGTAAAGCCAAACAAACACAAAGTTGAAGAGCACTGAGGACCCAAAATTCCAAAAAAGTTGTGCCAAATACGGCTAAGGTTATCAGTTCCTGGGATAAGAAAATCCTTAGTTTTTCGAAAAATTCAAAGTTTTGTAATGCCAGGTGTTATATCATGTCTATGATGTCTTGATCAGCTGTATTGTCATTTGACACTGGGACTCTCGTCCAATAAGGTAAACCTCGAATCAATATAAAGGCAACAGTACTATGCCGCTGTTCAAAAGTCATGAATCTATTGAGAGAAAACAAATCTGGGCTACACACTAAGACCGAGGGAAACACATCAACAACATTAAGAAAAAAGCGAAACAACAGAAAAACTAAAGTGCACCAAAAGACCAAACGACAATGTAACACACAACAATGAGAAACGAACAATAAGATAACAACTGCCATTTTCCTGATTTGGTACAGGACCAATACCAGGGTCAATACAGAAGCATAAATTCATAACACTATAGTACAGACGGATAAATATAATCTAAAGCTGGGCAGATAAAACAGAAATGTTGTGAGTATGCTTAAAGGCACTGGATAACAACACTATTAAAATGAGTTAATTAAAATTAAACATAATTTTAAATGTCTGAAATAAAGAAATATATTTAAGCAAAAATGTCAAGGTATGTTCTAATTCTGATCTTAAGGTAATCATGTAATCATTGTTTTGTACATATATTTGCAGATCAATGACTTTTTATCAGTGTGTGGTCAAGCATAGATGTCCTGAAGATACTGATGTAGTAAAGTTTACACCAATATTAAGCAAAAACTGTAAGTGGCCGAATATATCGTGCATATTCACGATGAGTTAATAGAACGAAATATATTACAGTCAAAGTTCAAGTGCCATAGAAAAGTTGTTATACTGTCACGTCTATTTTTTTCTGCTCAAACTGCATGACAATTGTAATAATATAAACTATTTTTACACTCGGTAAAAAATCTTTAAGACGTAATTTTTTATAACCTGACCTGCTCAACAACATGAAAATGGAATTAGCAAAAGCTTTAAAAATAAAACATGTTCATAAAACACATGTTTTTCTCCTAAAAAAAGAAATGATATATTATGATATATGAATTAACTGTTGGGGTTTAAACAGGTTTAATTATTAAAGGTTTTTTGTTGACTGTTTATTTTTAAAAACCACAACAAAAGATAAATAATGAAATTATGCAATCGCTCAATTTTCAGAATCATAATAGTTCTTTTGTTTTGTTTCAATCTGGAGGCTTTGGTTATTAATGGCATGTGCAGTACACGAAATTACAGATGAAGAAAGTATTGTCCATTTTTTGCTAGAAAAAGAAAATAATGTATACTAATGATACCAACATCACGAACGTAGTTGAAAGGTGAATAGCTGCCACATATCTTTACATCATTCAAAGAAACTACCATTATGATTTAACGTAAGATGTATCAAAATTACCACAGGCAAATAATAACAAGGATGAAAAATACTGTCTGTCACTGAAATTAACATTATACGTAATGACAGTTGTGGTATCATGTTTGGGTATATTAATCTTTGATGTTTAAATTCTATTTTTATTAGATTCATGTCTAAATTTGTATATTAAAAAACCTTTCGTGACATCTAACCCATTTTCCTCGGGAAAAAAATCCATTATAAAACTCACTGCATCTTGTCCAAATATCATACTTCTAAGCATCACTTTGAACTTTGATTATCTCTCAACTAGATCTATTTCTCAAAAGATATGGAAAATTATGCATTTGTGATATGTTTAATTCTGATATTTGGAATAGGGCTTCAAAATTTTCGAGGTAAATATTTAATGCTATGTTAGTTATATCATTTTACTTATTTCATCAAACACTAATATGAATTTATTTAATGTGAAATCCAGAAATTAAATGTTCATGATGTACTCTCTATACCAAACATTTAGAAAGACATACATAGAAAACTTTTGAAAGCCGGAAATACAGACGGACATAGATAAAGCCCCAACATTATCGTCTTATAACTATTTTATCTGAAGAAGTGAAAATTGCAACTGTAGCTCAATTGTTAACGTCTTCGATGTATTATCCTTTGGAATCCTGGTCTTTTATATGTTAAGTACATTTTTTTTGTAAAGAAAAGACAGTACCAGAAATAAGCATTTATAGTTACAAATTAGTTGAAAAAAAGTAAAATCACAAAAATACTGAACTCAGAGGAAAATCAATTTGGAAAGTCCATAATCACATGGCAAAATCAAAAAACAAAACGCATCAAAAACGAATGGACAAGAACTGTCATATTCCTGACTTGGTACAGGCATTTTCAAATGTAGAAAATGGTGGATTAAACCTGGTTCTATAGCGCTAACCCTCTCACTTTAATAACAGTCTCATCAAATTCCGTTACATTTACATGATGCGTTAAATAAACAGTCACAATCAATAAAATAGTCAAAATATGGGAACATCAGTCATCATCGTATAACAATTCAACAGGACACAACATCTACTATGAAAGTGAATGCTTTTAAAAATATTGTATATCAAATAATGTTAATTATTCTACCAATTCGCATTGATTTAGTCGTATTGTTGACTTTTGGACTCACTCGACGTTTCCATTCTCTATTTCAATCAATTGACCACATTATTTGTTTTATTGTATTTTTCTTTCGCTCTTCATCGAATTTGTAATAACCATTTACGTTTGCTTAAACAGCATGACAGTTCTACTTTTTTTCTTCATATTTCTTGAGATTAACCATATTGTTGACAAAATAACCTATACTTTATAAAGTCGAATTTTCGTGAATTCGGATCGTATTTACTGATTTCTTTTTCTCAGTAACAATTAAACCTATACTTTTGAAGGTCATGAATGTATTAAGACGTAACACTGTCAGACATCATATGAAACTAATGCCCATTAGACCAACAGTCAATTTTATCTAAGAATCATTGCATGAGATTGATTCTCATTCTATATTAACAAAAAATACGGTATGCCTTTTTTTTTATTATTGTACGCCACACGGTTGGTTAAACTCACATCATCTGAACTTAATAGGATAGTTGTCTAATTTTCAATCACAGCACATCTCCTTATTTTCTTATTATGACATATCGTATCGTTGCACTTCTTTGTCAAATAAATGTGTGCAGGTCTTTAAGCAGCATTATATAAAAGAGCATTAGTCCAAGAGAAACAGAGACCATTGGAAATGACAAAAAAAAAGAAGAGAAGAAAAGCAAGTCAACACATCACAACAATACAAAGAAAATTGGAGGCAAATCAACAATAAAATAACAAGGGTGTTTAGGGCGGGTATTCAGAAAATTCATTTTAATATAGCCACAACACATTCGACAATCAACAATCAATTGAATTTTCTGTAGTATTAAGGATACCATTTTTGTCTATGGCGTGTGTTGTCCAATCGTGTTTATTTTAGTGTATTTGTAAACTTATTGTCTTCTTGTTGTTTTTCGATTTTTTTCATTGACTAATGAGTTTTCAATGTCCAAATTGGCATCTTCTTGCTCTTTTGTTTTTAAATATATGTTGTTGGATGCATTGATACTGACACTATTGTCAATAAAAACACGTTCAAAATTGACAGGCTCACATGGAATTAGTGTCCAAACCAATATCGAACGATAAACAACGAAAATGTTGAATCATGACATGCAGTGTCAAGCCGTACTGCAATGCATGCATATCCTAATTAGTAAGAATGTAACCCTGAAGGCATAGACATTAAATGTATAGTCAATGTCATTAGCTTGTTAATGTGTTACTATGTATGTAATTGTCTATCTATATTTAGATGACTGGTATGTTAAGTGGTAACCAGTGGCAAGGTACTTAGAGCAAGGCAAATATAGATGCACTTGATCGCAAATTAATTTTAGGATTTATCTAAAACGTAAAACAAAAAGTATGCAGTATTGTACAACATTATTTATCTTAATTTTCGTATGACTTTCACAATCTCATTTAAATAGTAAAACTCGAAACTAATTAATTGAAAGGGAGACATTGGACAATAACAAAATAGTTTTGATTTGATAACTATGGTAACTGAGATGTTTTGTTCGCAGTGTTTTTCTCATTTTTTTTACTCTAAGCTGACTTTGACCTATAATAGTTTACTTTCACAAATTGGGACTTAGATTGAGAGTTGTCTCATCGGCACAATCATACCACATCTTCTTTTGTATGTTAAATTTTGATCGCGCACAAAATGTGTTGAACACAAAAATGCAAATAACGTTACGTCATTGGCTTAATTTCCATTGTTTAGAACGTTTTCAACCAGTTTCAACGTTTTGGTGTACGCTTTTGAAAATATTACCTAGAATGCATTAGATTCTGAAACGGTGAATTATAAGGTAAAGGATAATATCAATTGACAATTGAAGACAATGGGTATACAACGGTAATTTATATCACATATTATTTATGTTTTATTCAGCTGATGCACAGTACTCATCTCCGATGCATATGATGGGAAATAGAAAGACAAGTCAGGAATGCATGATTGCAAAACAAATTATGTGTAAATGTATGAGAGACTGTGATGAAATGATGCCTATTGGAACGTGTAAGACCGGATTTTTCTTCATGTCTCGACCAGGATTCCGTTGCTGCCCGACCTCTATATTGTTTATATGTAACATTATCTAAAGTGGAAAGAATAGTGCTAATCTATGGACCATGACAAAAACCTCAAAACACATATTGTTCTATTTATTGCTGCAAAAATGATGCTTTGTTGATTTTATTGATAACATGAACAAACAAGTTTGATATTATAACATTTTAAGCATCCTCATCTCAAAACTCATATCATGTTACGTTAATGTTTTACTGTATGTCGTTCTTGTAACTAGTTTTTGTGTTATATTTTTCTGACAGCCTATTTAATTTTCATTGTTGTGTTATTAAGTAAAAGGAAATATGTTTTTCCTAATTTTATTTTACTTAAAATATCTTGCTCTTAATCTTGAAAATGAATAATTCTAATAGATGTCAATGTTTTCAATTCTTTTATGTAATTGACGGTGAACATATGAACTTTGTCCGTGAGTGACAAATACAAGAAACAGTTCTATAATGTTGTTTCAACATGCAAAGACATAACATATTTAAATATGTTTAAAACAAATTTAAGCGCGGCATAACACGAACGTTTTTTTTTTACATTCTAATAAGTCTTTTTTTTTCACTCGAAGCAAACCTATATTTAAAACAAAATATGTAATTTTAATTTGAGGAAGCACATTTTTCGTCCACTTCGTGTGTGAAGTAACGCGAGGAAGAAACTTTCAATTGATATTATTTTAGGGAGTAGCAGATACTTGTATTTGTTTTTGGTTTGACGTACCTGGAATTATTTTGTTTAACTACAGAGAATAAGGCAAAACAATGACTTGCAGCAATTCAATAAAAAAAAAACCAGGTATTTTCTTTAGGTAGAATGATACAACTTTTTATTTAAACTTGTTTTGGAGAGTATTTTTTACTTAAGCGTCGAGGCGAGTTCTAAAAGCAGGGCGGCTATACATAGAGGGACAATACAAAATCTTATCATCATTAAAAACATTTTTGTTGTTATCAAGGTGATATCTGATCTATATACCAGCTTTGATAGTTGTTTGGAATTACTATACATTTTCACTTCTTTGTACTATGGTCTACTATGAAACTTAAAACTATTTTCTACTGTATATATAAATCACACTTTCAGCACTTCTATCACCATGATGAAATTAAAAAAATGCAAATATACAAATAACAAAAACAAAACAATACACTGATACATAAAGATTTAAAAAAACACTTGTGCTCGGAAATGGTAACTGATTTTGCTCCAAAGGTGAGACTCGTATGTCTTGGTAATCATGTAGTTATAAATCTACTGAAAGATTACATATAATAAAAATGTCAAGATGTGTTTCGAGGTTTATAATCATTGAATGTGTAAATTGTTCAACGTAGTATTGACAGAGCCTAACTATTATTGCTGTTTATGTTAACGACAATACCTGCATTCCATTCAGGACTTACTGAAAAAAAGGCTTAATTTGTTCTTTATTTCTATGTGCCGATCAAATGATAATTCATGACAACACAAAAGTGCTGATAACCTCCGGTTGGACACCTCCAAAGATGGTGACATCGACCAAGAGGTTGTAAATATATTCATTGTATATATCAGTAATAACCTTTTGTACAACTTCTTTATTAAATTCTAAGTTTTATAATGATTTATGGTGAGCACCATACCAGTGTTTTACAACAGTGTTTAATCAAGATTACCTCTCTTTATCAAAAAACACATCTGAACTTTATCAAAAAACAAATCTGAACAAAGTCTTGTGCTTGTTTAGTTACTGGTATAGTAACCGTTATAATATTTAACAGAAAGACGCATGGCAGTCAGTTCCGCTGTTAATTCAATCGAAATAAGAATATTATTAATTGCAAAAGTATTACTAAGGGTTTAGATTCATCTGGCAACCAAACGAAAAACACGAACTTGAAATAAATAATGACTTTCTAAAGATATTTCAAGACGCTTTCGTCAATTTCAATGTATAATCAGATTATCTGAATTGATTAACATTTTTTAGCAATGTTTAGGAGATAAATGATGTGCATGCTTTGGCATAGACACAAAAATTGAGAACTAAGACAATACAAACCTTTTGAATATGTATGTTTGTGCACAGTATTTTGTAATACAGTCACTCTGAAATAAATTAAATTTCACTGAGCGTTGTACATCGTAAAACATTAGGACAGTGGTATATTTATTTTAAAAACATATATAATTAGAAACATAAACACATACACATTGAATTTGAAAAACCTATATACTTTTTATTTCGCACAGATAAACACACGGATCATTGTTAATACACTCAATATCGAACCATTCATTGTTTATGTAAATCTCTAAACACTTTTGGTCTAAGTGGTCTGGTTCATTATAGTACCAGTTGAAATATGTCAACGGCGTCCCGTCATCTAATGTCCAGATATTGTAAACTTTCTCTTCACCAGCAATGCAAACCCTGGAATGAGGTCGTTCAGCTAAAGCATAAGAAAATAATTTATGCTATGGATTTGTCTGACAATACTGAGGCTTTAGCTTTATAAATATTATATAGTAACGTTTTAGCAAACAGTAAGTTTTTTGTATCCAAATAGCTATAGGACTGCAATAAAAGGCTGTTGGATAATGTGCATTTTCTGCAATCAAATGTGCTCTATGTATAATATTTGAACTTTAAGTTCAATGGCTGAAGAAAGCTTGTATCGATCGACCACCTTTGAAACATACTTAACGTGATGTACATATTGAGTACAGATGGTTGTACAATCTAATCATATCTTTAAAAAAAATAGTCTTTTGCGAATCTAGACCTACCAATCATTTCAATCGCATTCTTTTCATCAAATAACATATTTTCATAGAATTTCTATTTTTTTTATTTTAGTCGTGATTAAAGAATATTATACCATATTGGAATGGAGTAAATTATACAATCAATAGATCAATTTCATATTACCAATTTTTATTCTACAATTATTTGACATGTAACCTGCCTATGTTTAGAAAAAGTCAATTACGAGCAACCACAAAGAGTTTAATCAAATATATGATCGGTGCAATTTAGGGAGAAATATACTATTTTCTATGGTTTACTTAGGAATAGAAGGCTTTTGAACATTTAAATTTCCCTCAGTAGGGGCAATAAGGCCCTTATTTGGCCCAAAAATTACTGCAAATTTAAAAGTTAACATACATATTTTTAAATAACTGTACCGTATCTAAGGTACAAGGTATTAAGAAAAACAAAACAATTTTGGACATTGAACAAGTTACCATTGCAACAAATCATGACTTAATTTGCATAATTTGTAAAATTTCGTGATTTTCTTTGTTTTTCATCAAACATTTAAGTATATTTTAGATTGAAAAAGTATGTGCGCACCCAAGAAACAACTTTATATTTGGTGAAATTTTGTCAATAGTTATGATAAAGCTTCTGTTAAATTATGTTGTTGTTTCTTGGCTGCGCACGTTGTTTCCACAACAGAAATAAAGATAGAAAACTGCATAAATTCTGTATTTTTCATCGTTTTTGTGAAAACAGTACATATTATGACGTAATTGTGACGTCATCACATAAAAATCGTAATGATTTTCATTGATGTTTCTTGACCTTATGCATTTCTAAACATTATGTCCCAATTTTAAAAAGTTATAAAACATTTTATTTTCTTGGGCCAAAACCAGGCCTTAATGCCCCTACTCCTTTCACCAAGTAAAATCTTGAATTTATCTATTAACGTTTCTCTAACTTGACAGAGTGCCAGGATGTCTTACCATAGAGAAAGTTACATGTCAAAAGATATTAATTCCGGAGTCGACTGTCAGCAACAGGAACATGGACGATTCATATTCACTGACAGTGCACAGGCTCTTGGGATTCGACAACCGACTCTTACAGGAGTACAGATAATATGTACGACAACATTTTCGGGATATCCTTCACATTAACATACACTTTTTAAAAATGTTATTTGGATGGAGAGTTGTCTCATTGGCACTCACACTACCTCTTCCTATATCTAATTACATCACTATAATAAATAAAAGTTCTTCAATAATATGTGTTCCAAAAGAAAGTAATTATTTTATCTTGAGCAAATCTTACAGTGTTTACAGAACAAATCTTACAGTATTTACAGAACAAATCTTACAGTATTTACAGAACAAATCTTACAGTATTTACAGAACAAATCTTACAGTATTTACAGAACAAATCTTACAGTATTTACAGAACAAATCTTACAGTATTTACAGAACAAATTAGTATCAAATGACGTATCAATGTGATATTCAAACTTTAAAAATAAATAAAGACAACAAATAGACAAACAATAGTACACAAAACACAACATAGGAAAACTATAGATAGAGCAACATGAAAACAATTTACAGCCACGAATGGTCTCAGTTAATCCTGAAGTGAAAACAATTCCACATGTGACACCCGTCGTTCATCTCCCGTTGATAAGGTCTATTCGGTTGACACATGTCTAGAAAATAGGACGGTATCGCTATCATCTTAAATTTTATGTAAGATGGGATAGATGCGTTCAAAATAGTCATAAAAAACAGAATTATTTAGTGAGAGGATTAAATTATCCGTTATCTGGTTCAAATGTTGAAAGTGACTATTATATCATGTATTTATGTATTTATCGCTCCTGAGTCTTTTTACATTGATGTTTACTGTATTCCTGCCCCGTAGTGTCATCATTTAAGAAGTAACTTTACCGTATAAGCGGGCGATTTAGCTAGCCATAAAACCATAAAAACACCATTTTAATTTCTGAAACCGGCATGATCATGTCAGGAATATGGCAGTTGTTATAAAAAAAACAACGTTTCTATGTAAGTGTAGCAGGTCAGTGTTTCGGTTGTTCAGTATTTTTTATCTTAACTTTGGTGTGCCCCTCGTTTTTGTTTCGGTTTGTGACCAGTGTTTGTTTCAATCGATGTTTTGCTATTGGACGACGGTATACTACTCTAATATCTTTTCATGTTAACCGTAACCAAGGGAAAAGGATGAAAGGTAAGAAGTTAGCAATATATTAAACTTTACTTTCCGATATAAAGATGATTTTCTCTCACAAGATTATTCAAAATTTGGTGACTATGTTGAACGCATCTATCCCATCCAAATATAGATAAAGGGTACAACAGATACAGTGAATTCTGCCTCATATCTTGTCTTTCATCAACTTCTCAATGGAGAACTATCCATATCTATGTTAGTCATATTCCAGAAGCGCCTGCATACGGAGTATATATATATATATTAATTGACAGAGGGTTGCATCTCACTAGAAAGCTATTAAAACAAGAGTCCAAATGGCGAAGTTGAAACCATTTCCTTCGTTAGTTTTACGGACGACATCAGGAGTTGGTTGACCGTTATGGAAAATTCGTTTCATAGATGATATCGTATATGTTCCTTATGTCGTAGCTACAATCCCCTTCACCTTTTTATAATGAAACATACCGAATTAGGCTATTTAACGGGTTTGTAATAGCATAATCAACCTGACGGGTGGCACATGTGGCGCCGAATTACCCTTCGATCAATTCCATTTTTTGTGGGGTTTGTGTTTATAAATCTTTAGTTTTCTATGTTGTGTCACATGTTCTGTTATTTGTCTTTTTGTCTTTTTCTTTTTTAACCATGGCATTGTCACTTTGTTTTCGATCTTTTAGTATGACTGTCCCTCTGGTTTCTTTCGCCCCTCTTTGTTTTATCTTCTATTAGACCTTTATATGAAGGTACTGCATGAAAATAACGTTATATAGATAAAGGATCAGGTCGATAATTTCATAAATAACACATTCCCAAACGATTTACTCTTCCTGAAAACTAGAAATTTGAATCTAGTTTGCTATTCTTTTTATCGGAAATTTCTTGAAATATCAAAATGAAAATGAATGTAGAGAACGCTGTAATTGATATATGTACTTACAAAGAAATAGTTCAAAATATGATTGCTTCTGTTGAGATTCGACGACAGCCAATGACGCTCCTTGGTTTTTACAGTCCTGTTTTATGTTTCCGTATCTCGCTCTATTAATCGTGTTTACAGTGTAGCAAAAATCTAATGGTCTGTATAGTAATGCACCAAGTGGACAACGTCCAGTCCCTGTAATAACAAAATCAGTTAGAATTAGATATGCATACACATCAAAAGTGTAGTTATACTAAGACGTATTTGTAATAACTCTTCTTGCATGGATTGTCTCGTTTCTATGAGGCTATTGTTCTTAATTATTATATAAGTCACAAAACTCATATGACTCTGTTGATCAAATTTAACCCTTTTCAATTATATCATAACTTTCTGTTCTAAAAACATTAACTATAACCTTGCTATGCAACGATATAGAAATAAAAGATATAATGAGTTCTTTTTAAAACGGTCCGAATGACTGAGTATAGGGACTCCTAATTTCATTATACACAACCTTCGTTTCTACAATCAATAATGTTTAATAATTGATATATGTTACAGTGAAGAAAAGACATACGAGCAAGAAAGCTTAAGGAAAGGAGTAAAAATGCGAAAATTCTACATAGACACTTATATTTCACTCAGCAAACTCAGTCCCCTCTATCTTTCCAAAAATAGAATAAAACATAATTTACAAAAACGTTTGAACTGAATCCAATAAATAATGAAAAAAAAAGAAACAAGACTTTATAATTCTATATGACCGAAAGGACTTATGAAAGAACCAAATTGATCTTACTTAAAGCTAAAATGTACCGGAATAAGTTATAACCATAGTTTCTCATAACATTTGCAAGTTTACATATATTTAGATGTAGTGTGTTCGTGTAAAGAAACTCGTGTCTGCATGTGCGACTCAAGTGAGGAATATAACAGTTGTTATCCATTCGTTTGATCTGTTTCCTCGGAGCCAGGTATTTTTGTTATCTAACTTTTTATTGGTTTCTTTATTTTAAGGAGATTCACATGCCAAGGACTCATCTTAACTAATTCTGTTTCGAAAGAAGGACGCTATTTTATAACTTAAAACTTTTAACTTAAAAACGCATTTCTATTTCTCACGTGTTTTTACATTATGGCTATTGGAAAGTCGAAGATAAAGCACACAACGAAAATTCCTTACGAGCATCCGTCTGTAGACGCTAATGTTGATCCATCAACATGGAGTAAGACAAAACTAATCCAAGGGGTTGATATAGAAGTTCCTGTCGATCTTAATAAATCTATTATCTAACAATATTATTCAACAGTGAATTTAAATGTAATGGAAATAAGACAATCACAATGGCGTACTAAATTATAATCCTGGTACCCTTGATAACTATTTAACAAAACAGTACTTATTACAAGTAAAACAAATACTTTATTATCCGCATTTGAGAAATGAAATTCCAAACATACATGAATCATCTATTACATTTACCCCAAACTGAAAAATAAAGTTTATATTCGAAATACAGCTTAACATTAATACTGTGGAAAAAATTATCTCTATTTTAGACAAAAGCTCAGCATTATTACTTAGACTGTATTCCTCTTTCATATCAGAGTGTCTAAATATAAGATGTAGTGAATATACTGATATACTGTGGATTCATAGATATTCCTTGGATACCAATTTTCGTGAAATTCATGGGTACGAGAGAATCACAAATTTAAATGTTCAACGAATAACACATTTTTTAAAGAAATAAATGCAGATTTTGCCACAACCACGAAATTAAATATCCACGAATATGCAAGTTTTCCTTAAACCACAAAAGTTGGTATCAACGAAAATATATGAATCCACAGCATCAATATATTTCATTCTATCATGATATATATTAACATGTATAGGAGAAGGTTCGGTAATGTATGGCCCTTTTTGTTGCGTAAATTTCAAATTAGGATTTTTTTTACCTATATCACAATAAATTAAAGTTAATACAGTGACAAGATAGGAAATAAGCCAATTTGCGTTTTATTATGACGCCCCAAGTTGTACTCAGATTTCTTTTCCATGAAAATAAAAGAGGTAAATTTCCATTGAATTTTGGACAGGAACCATAGAGCGCATACGTCCACAGAAAAGCTCTTTTAAAATAATGTTTGTGAAGACATTTCACATGTCTTATTTGAATATTTAGCTTGTCGACGCCTGCGCTCTATGTTTCATGGTCCTAAAATTGTTTGAAATCCAGCTGATGTTGCCGAATTTCACCAAAATCTCTTATCTTGACCTTATTTGGATGAAAAAGTTAACGTGTTAGAATAAAACTTTATCAAAAATAGTTATATTTAACTTTCTCACCTGTCTTCAAGTCAACTTAAACACTTTCTGTCTTCTTACATTGAACTTTATAATCGGGGCCAAAAACGGCCATCATTGAACTTACCCCTTTCCATTATATCATGTCAATTAAAATAACAACATGATTTATTGTCAATGAGTTTGTGCTAAAAAGTTATTTTGTTTTTATAAAAAAAATTATGTATCACTACGATATTTCTAGGTCTGTTTAATTCATTTTAAAGACTAGAAGATTAATAAAAAATAAAATAACAAAAACAACAAACTCCGCAATAAAATTCAAAACGGAGAGTCCCCAATCAAATGACAAAAACAGAAGTTCAAACACACCAAACGAATGGATAACAACTGTCATATTCCTGACTTGGTACAGACATTTTCTTATGTAGAAAATGATGGATTGAACCTGGTAAAATAGTTAGCAAAACTTCTCACTTGTTTGTCGGTCGCGGAGAATTTCGCGATATTTAATTTACAACGAAGTGTTAACACAACAAACAGACATAAGTAAAAATGTCAAAAATAGGGATAAAGCCGTCGCCATTGTGAAATACTCTTAATCACTATAAAAGCCACCAAATATGAAAATCATCGTTTGAAATTTATTATTAATGGGCCAAAATGGCTTTTAAAGGTTGACATTATAACTGAACATACTATTTCCTTTAGCCTCTTTTGCTTAATTGAATTAAACAGAATTCATACCGAAATATTATTCAAAAATTGTTCTTCTAAAAATGTTGGACACAAATTACAATATATTATATTGTTTTGTTAAATTGTAGTTCATGTCTCTTTCATTCTATTTAAATCAAAAATAATTATTTACCATCATTGATGACATAATGAGTCCATCCAATACCAGATTTTGTAGATGTGTATTTAAAATCCTTTAAATGCAATAAACAATGTTTTGTAAAATCGTTGTAAAAGAAGGTTACACAATGGTTGTTTAGTAAACAAATGGCAAAACATCCTATTTTTGAAGACACATAATCGGTCTGAACAGCTCCAGTTAACTGAAATCTTCCACTTTGCTCTGGCTTAAGCAGAGCTTGAAATTTTATGCTTTGCTGTAATGATAGGCAAATGTCTACTAAGTAAATGATAAAAACTACCAAAACATGTAAGCATTGAGAAATTAAAATCATTGTAATAAGCGGTTTCAAATTGAAAATGTATTTCAGTGCTTCTTTTATATAGAAAATGAAATATAATTATCATAAACTACAACTACGTCATAAGGAGTACATCACTAATTAAATATAATTTATGGTAGACTGTAAGAAAGTTTTTTTTTATCCGAATGTGAATACGCTAATTCTTACTTGAGATCGAGACTGGAAATGTATGATCCTTAAAAGACAACAATAATCAATCTTCTTATAAACTACTTTTTCAAATGAATCGAATTTAAAAGAATGGATTGAATGGAGTTAGAAAGATTACCAACTTTAGATTAAACACTTCCATCAAGTTTTTAAGTAACTTTAATGAGGTTATAGTCATTGTTGTTTTCTTTTCTCTTCAAAGGCAGAATAAAAGGTACGATTGCCAATGAGAAAACTATGCATCCATGTTCATAAAGTGGATGTAAAAATAAGTAAAAAAAAAAAACAAGCATCAAGGAAAATTCAAACCGTAAAGTCCCTTGTCAATGACAAAATCAAAAGCTATAACACATCAAACGAACGAAAAACAACTGATATATTGATAACTTGGTACAGGAGCTATAATCAATTATAGGTTACACTATGGCCTTCAACAATGAGAAACCCCTAGACTTAGAACATTCACATATAGAATGTGACTGAGTTAAACCAATCTTAATAAGATTGGAATTAAACATTCATGTGAGCGTTTAATCATCCATTAGGACAGTGGTTGTTACATCACGAACCATAAAAATCAGTGGAAAATTGATTTACTTTCAGTACTACACACTAGATATGACAATAAGAAGATAAACACTATAAAATATAAGAGCATACAAGGACGGGGCCACACTCTACTGTATCCAAACAGAACAAGTAATAAGTAATGCAGTAAAAAAAAAAGAGAGTCTATTATGGTATGATTTCAAATGAGACAACTCTACACAAAAGATCGGATAACGAATTAAATCATTGGAATCTATAAGCAACTCTTTCACAAGCAAAAAGGGCAAACACTACATTAGTCTTATTACTTTGTTTGTAAATTACCTCCTATTCTCATTTGTGAAATATTGACTGAGTTAAGATTCAAAGAGTAGATAAAACACCTTGTAAGTTTGAGGCATTAAGATATTCAAAGGGACAACTTAATTTACTCCAAGGACAAATGATATATATATATATAAATCAGACATGTTGTGCATGCAAGCAAATTAAGACCACTTTTAAATAAAAAGTTGGTATTTCTATGATGATAGATAGTATAAAAGAGGTACAAAAGATAACAGAGGGAAGTCAAACTCATAGATTGAAAATAAACTGACAACGCCATGGCTAAAAATAAAAAGACAAACAGACAAATAATACTAGTATTACAGAAGACACAACATAGAGAACTCCTTAACAATACGAACGCCACCCATAACTGGGGGGAGGGGGTCTCAGGTTCTGCGGAAGAGTAAGCAGATCCTGCTCCACATGATACACCCGTCGTGTTGCTTATGTAACAGATGGCAAATCATGACAAAAGAAAAACAATACTAAAAACTTTCTTCTCCAAGGACTGACAACATGGTAAATGTCCTCGTAGAATAAACCCAACGATACTCTGATTTTTTTTCTTTAAAGATGTTTTTTTTAGATCAGACTTGATGATAAGCATCTATCTAATGATACATAAGTCATCCGTCTTAAAGATTTTTATTCAAAGGCAACAACAGTTTACAAATGTTTATATGTTATCAAGGAGGTACAAATCTTGGCAAACAATTAAAAACAAATTTGGGATATCGTCTAAACTCAAATGGACAAAGAACGTGTGTATAAGCGTCTTATGCTATGTATGCGTACCCCTCCAGTCAATCCAGTATTAGCAAAATTTTCACAATTGGATATAGGACGTAATCAGTAAATATACAGATCAGATCACTATTCTTGTGGAACCAATTTTTTAACATAACAACTAAGTATAACTATTTGATAAATATATAAGATGCAATTCTTCTATACAGATAATGCTTTAATGTCATATAAGCTTTGGATTTCAAATATTTTGGACACGAGCATCACTGAAGCGATATGTGTTGTCGAAATGCGCATCTGGTGCAGGAAAATTGATACCGTTAATTTTATTAACTAATTATATTTTAAAACATAACCTTATCATAATAGTTGTTTTCCATTCGTTTGATGTATTTCAGCTTTTGAAATTTCTATTCGGTCAATAACTTTTCCTTTGAATTTTCCTTGTAGTCTTTTCGGTATTTTTGTTATTAACCTTTTAGCAAGATTGTATTGGATGTTAATAAGCTAATTTTAAAGTGATGTAAAGCCAGGAAATGTATAAGGCTAGAAATGATAATCTTCTTACAAACTGTTTTTTTACAGATTAATATAAGGAAGTCGAAAGAAGTTGAATAGAGTAAAAGGATAGATGAGATTAAAAACTTGTAGCAAGTTGCATGCTAATTCGGTGAGGCATTGTTCAAAACTGTGTTATAAAAGGTATGATTGCCAATGAGAAAACTATGCATCCATGTTCATAAAGTGGATGTAAAAATAAGTAAAAAAAAAACAAGCATCAAGGAAAATTCAAACCGTAAAGTCCCTTGTCAATGACAAAATCAAAAGCTATAACACATCAAACGAACGAAAAACAACTGATATATTGATAACTTGGTACAGGAGCTATAATCAACTAGGTTACACTATGGCCTTCAACAATGAGAAACCCCTAGACTTGGAACATTCACATATAGAATGTGACTGAGTTAAACCAATCTTAATAAGATTGGAATTAAACATTCATGTGAGCGTTTAATCATCCCTTAGGACAGTGGTTGTTACATCACGAACCATAAAAATCAGTGGAAAATTGATTTACTTTCAGTACTACACACTAGATATGACAATAAGAAGATAAACACTATAAAATATAAGAGCATACAAGGACGGGGCCACACTCTACTGTATCCAAACAGAACAAGTAATAAGTAATGCAGTAAAAAAAAAGAGAGTCTATTATGGTATGATTTCAAATGAGACAACTCTACACAAAAGATCGGATAACGAATTAAATCATTGGAATCTATAAACAACTCTTTCACAAGCAAAAAGGGCAAACACTACATTAGTCTTATTACTTTGTTTGTAAATAACTGGGGGGAGGGGGTCTCAGGTTCTGCGGAAGGGTAAGCAGATCCTGCTCCACATGATGCACCCGTCGTGTTGCTTATGTAACAGATGGCAAATCATGACAAAAGAAAAACAATACTAAAAACTTTCTTCTCCAAGGACTGGCAACATGGTAAATGTCCTCGTAGAATAAACCCAACGATACTCTGATTTTTTTTCTTTAAAGATGTTTTTTTTAGATCAGACTTGATGATAAGCATCTATCTTATGAGACATAAGTCATCCGTCTTAAAGATTCTTATTCAAAGGCAACAACAGTTTACAAATGTTTATATGTTATCAAGGAGGTACAAATCTTGGCAAACAATTAAAAACAAATTTGGGATATCGTCTAAACTCAAATGGACAAAGAACGTGTGTATAAGCGTCTTATGCTATGTATGCGTACCCCTCCAGTCAATCAAGTATTAGCAAAATTTTCACAATTGGATATAGGACGTAATCAGTAAATATACAGATCAGATCACTATTCTTGTGGAACCAATTTTTTAACATAACAACTAAGTATAACTATTTGATAAATATATAAGATGCAATTCTTCTATACAGATAATGCTTTAATGTCATATAAGCTTTGGATTTCAAATATTTACTTTGAATTATTCGAAAAACTAAGGATTTTCTTACCCCAAGAGTAGATTACCTTAGCCGTATTTGGCACAACTTTTTGGAATTTTGGGTCCTCAATGCTCTTCAACTTTGTATTTGTTTGACTTTTTAACTATTTTGATCTGAGCGTCACTGATGAGTCTTATGTAGACGAAACGCGCGTCTGGCGTATAAAAATATAATCCTGGTACTTTTGATAACTATTGGACACGAGCATCACTGAAGCGATATGTGTTGTCGAAATGCGCATCTGGTGCAGGAAAGTTGATACCGTTAATTGTATTAACTAATTATATTTTAAAACATAACCTTATCATAATAGTTGTTTTCCATTCGTTTGATGTATTTCAGCTTTTGAAATTTCTATTCGGTAAAGAACTTTTCCTTTGAATTTTCCTTGTAGTCTTTTCGGTATTTTTGTTATTAACCTTTTAGCAAGATTGTATTGGATGTTAATAAGCTAATTTTAAAGTGATGTAAAGCCAGGAAATTTATAAGGCTAGAAATGATAATCTTCTTACAAACTGTTTTTTACAGATTAATATAAGGAAGTCGAAAGAAGTTGAATAGAGTGAAAGGAGAGATGAGATTAAAAACTTGTAGTAAGTTGCATGCTAATTCGGTGAGGCATTGTTCAAAACTGTGTTATAAAAGGTATGATTGCCAATGAGAAAACTATGCATCCATGTTCATAAAGTGGATGTAAAAATAAGTAAAAAAAAAAAAAACAAGCATCAAGGAAAATTCAAACCGTAAAGTCCCTTGTCAATGACAAAATCAAAAGCTATAACACATCAAACGAACGAAAAACAACTGATATATTGATAACTTGGTACAGGATCTATAATCAATTATAGGTTACACTATGGCCTTCAACAATGAGAAACCACTAGACTTGGAACATTCACATATAGAATGTGACTGAGTTAAACCAATCTTAATAAGATTGGAATTAAACATTCATGTGAGCGTTTAATCATCCCTTAGGACAGTGGTTGTTACATCACGAACCATAAAAATCAGTGGAAAATTGATTTACTTTCAGTACTACACACTAGATATGACAATAAGAAGATAAACACTATAAAATATAAGAGCATACAAGGACGGGGCCACACTCTACTGTATCCAAACAGAACAAGTAATAAGTAATGCAGTAAAAAAAAAGAGAGTCTATTATGGTATGATTTCAAATGAGACAACTCTACACAAAAGATCGGATAACGAATTAAATCATTGGAATCTATAAACAACTCTTTCACAAGCAAAAAGGGCAAACACTACATTAGTCTTATTATTATGTTTGTAAATTACCTCCTATTCTCATTTGTGAAATATTGACTGAGTGAAGATTCAAAGAGTAGATAAAACACCTTGTAAGTTTGAGGCATTAAGATATTCAAAGGGACAACTTAATTTACTCCAAGGACAAATGATATATATATATATAAATCAGACATGTTGTGCATGCAAGCAAATTAAGACCACTTATAAATAAAAAGTTGGTATTTCTATGATGATAGATAGTATAAAAGAGGGACAAAAGATAACAGAGGGAAGTCAAACTCATAGATTGAAAATAAACTGACAACGCCATGGCTAAAAATAAAAAGACAAACAGACAAATAATACTAGTATTACAGAAGACACAACATAGAGAACTCCTTAACAATACGAACGCCACCCATAACTGGGGGGAGGGGGTCTCAGGTTCTGCGGAAGGGTAAGCAGATCCTGCTCCACATGATACACCCGTCGTGTTGCTTATGTAACAGATGGCAAATCATGACAAAAGAAAAACAATACTAAAAACTTTCTTCTCCAAGGACTGACAACATGGTAAATGTCCTCGTAGAATAAACCCAACGATACTCTGATTTTTTTTCTTTAAAGATGTTTTTTAGATCAGACTTGATGATAAGCATCTATCTAATGATACATAAGTCATCCGTCTTAAAGATTCTTATTCAAAGGCAACAACAGTTTACAAATGTTTATATGTTATCAAGGAGGTACAAATCTTGGCAAACAATTAAAAACAAATTTGGGATATCGTCTAAACTCAAATGGACAAAGAACGTGTGTATAAGCGTCTTATGCTATGTATGCGTACCCCTCCAGTCAATCCAGTATTAGCAAAATTTTCACAATTGGATATAGGACGTAATCAGTAAATATACAGATCAGATCACTATTCTTGTGGAACCAATTTTTTAACATAACAACTAAGTATAACTATTTGATAAATATATAAGATGCAATTCTTCTATACAGATAATGCTTTAATGTCATATAAGCTTTGGATTTCAAATATTTTGGACACGAGCATCACTGAAGCGATATGTGTTGTCGAAATGCGCATCTGGTGCAGGAAAGTTGATACCGTTAATTTTATTAACTAATTATATTTTAAAACATAACCTTATCATAATAGTTGTTTTCCATTCGTTTGATGTATTTCAGCTTTTGAAATTTCTATTCGGTCAAGAACTTTTCCTTTGAATTTTCCTTGTAGTCTTTTCGGTATTTTTGTTATTAACCTTTTAGCAAGATTGTATTGGATGTTAATAAGCTAATTTTAAAGTGATGTAAAGCCAGGAAATTTATAAGGCTAGAAATGATAATCTTCTTACAAACTATTTTTTACAGATTAATATAAGGAAGTCGAAAGAAGTTGAATAGAGTGAAAGGAGAGATGAGATTAAAAACTTGTAGCAAGTTGCATGCTAATTCGGTGAGGCATTGTTCAAAACTGTGTTATAAAACACATATAAAGAACATGTGTTATGCTTCTACTTCTACTTCTACCATATAGTGACCACCTTCAACAAATTGAAGATTATGTCACAGGAGGAAACTTACAACAAGACATAGATTGAAAAAATGTACAATTTTTTTTTTTAAATATGAAAAATTAAAAATATAAAAAGTTTTGTATAATAAAGTAAGATGTTGTAATTAATATTGATGCTTTGAAATTGAAGATTTGAAAGAGTCTACTGAGGTGCAATTTACAATGCTATCCGATAGTTTGTTCCAGTCGGTAATAGTTCTTGAAAAATATGATTCTTTTCTGTACTTTTCTGTTTTGCAGGATGGAATTTGGAAGCTGTTTGAATTATAATGTCTTGTTTGTCTTTTTTGAGGAATTAATTTATTATTCTTAGGAATTGCAACCTTTTCGTGTTCAATTTTGTAAAGCATTACCAATCTGGAGTCTTTTCTTCTGTCAGAGAGACTGCGCCATTCAAGATGATTTCACTATCAGCTTAAACTTGACTTTTTGAAACTAATGAGATAACTATATTATATTTTAAGTTTTGTCCTATATGTAAAACGTTTGGTTTACTGTTGCAACAGATCACCCTTATGAAGGATAGTTATAGAAAGAATATTTTTTTTATTTTGTTCTAATCTCTATTTGCACAAATCCAAGTACCTTTACATTATCAAACTTCAATCAACAAACTATTGCATATTTATTAACTACATTGTTTGAGAACAATTCAATAGACGAAGTTGGTTTTTCAGATGGAAGTGTTTGGAAATTTCCGTTTAACATCTTTTGTTTTGATATTATCATGATGATTTAACTTATACAGAGAGGATACGGTGATCGTAGCACTGTGTAAAGTACAATTACATATAAGACATGCATCTAGATGTCAAATGCCGGTAACACATGAACACATTTCTGTTTGTGCAGGTTGAAAGTGTCAACACCACGCCAATATTAATCTGAAAGTCTGCAAGACATTGCAATAAAACAAAGAATGAAGCAAGACTAACCAATACAATACAATACAATTAACAAAGGAAGTGCCAAACTTTTCTAGTAAGTGCTTAGTAACACTCAAGATGATAAGTCACAATCGAGAAAGAAGAGGATCGAATTCCAGGTTTGACAGGGGGACATATTCGTGGTCATCTGTGCCAGAGTGACACAGCAAACGTTAACCTAATTATCAAATTTCTTAGTATCTGTAACGTTTAGGTGTTAGTGTATATCTCTCAAATCATTTATCTGATTTTTCCAATTGAGCAAAATTCGTAGAAATGTATGGAAAATAAAATGAAAAATATATATAAGAGTAAACGCATAAAAGTGAATCTTTAAATCCTGATCATGGTTTATAAAAGTTGCGCTTTAAACGCTCTTGTTGATTTAACAACAGCAGTGAACAACAGGTCTTGTAAAATCTAGTTTTTAATTTAAAGTTCCATGTACTGATTCGCAATCTTTCGCTTGCAGAAAAAGCACGGGTTGATACATCCTCATAGTGACATCTATTTGGTATGGGCTTTGCTTATTGTTGAAGAACGTACGATGATCTGTAGGTCATTTGTTCTCTTGTGAAGAGTTGTCTCATTGGCAATCATACAACATCTCATTTCATAGGTTTGAGTTCCCAATGTAATGTGATTATCATGCTTTGCACATGTGTGTACTATAGTTTGAAAATAAAATCAAGAATGGCGTTTATCAATATTTCAGTCTGTGTGAGTTGGAAAAAAGATAAGACGAATGCTAAATGTAATACAACAGTTACATGGTAAAGACTAGATTTCAAATTATGTAAAGCCCTTACGAAAATAAATCAACAAGAAGATATAGGAAGATGTGGTATGAGTGCCAATAAGACAACTCTCCATCCAACAGGGTATAGGTCAATGTACGGTCTTCACAACACGGAGCCTTGAATAGAAAACAATAACAAGGACGGTGAATAAAAGCATATGTAGGATCTGACAACAGGGAAAACAATGCGACAAACTTATGCCTGTCATCCCTAAATGTACGATAACAATCAATGCATACAATAAAAATGCAGGTACCTACAACAAAAAAGTGGTCCTATAATCCATTTATTTATCACACACACGATACTAACAAATTATGAAATCACAACGGAAAAGAACGCATAAAACAAGAGGAAAATGGTAATTTTGTAATCATTAACATGAATATCTTTCAAACCAATTTCATACACGTGAGAGGTTGAGCTAGCTATAAAACCAGGTTTAATGCACCATTTTCTACATCAAAAAATGCCTGTATCAAGTGAGGAATATGACAGTTGTTGTCCATTGAATAGGTGAGTATGAACTTTTGATTTTGCCATTTGATAAGGGTTTTTCCGTTTGATCTTTCCTCGGAGTCCAGTATTTTTTGTTTTTGTTTTTTCCTTATCATTATCGCTACAGTTCCATATATGTGGTATTCACGGAAGTGGTTTCATTGTTTTTAGAATATGTTAGGTATACTCTCGGGTTCTTTTCCTCCTTGAAACGTGTGCAGATTTAGTATAACTTATATCTTTGGAATAGTTTTTATAACATCAATGATAACAAAATAGATAAATGATATCGGATAACTACAATCCCCTTCCCTTTCATGCATTTGACCTACCGAATTAGACTATTTACCAGATTTGTAATCACATAAGCAACACGACGGGTGCCGCATGTGGAGCAGGATCTGCTTACCCTTCCGGAGCACCTGAGATCACCCCTAGTTTTTGGTGGGGTTCGTGTTGTTTATTCTTTAGTTTTCTATGTTGTGTCATGTGTACTATTGTTTTTCTGTTTGTCTTTTTCATTTTTAGCCATGGCGTTGTCAGTTTGTTTTAGATTTACGAGTTTGACTGTCCATTTGGTATCTTTCGTCCCTCTTTTATGTAAACAAGTTTTTAATATTGACATTAAACAAAACTTTTACCAGAAAAAACGTAAATACTTGAATATTTTTTACACTCGTTTACTAAATATATATAACATGTACAAATTTACAGCAAATAGAAAACTAAGGTATATAACTCCTAAATTCCTTTTATTTCGCACACGTATACAATAGAATGATTGTTCTTACACCACATGTCGTACCACTTGTCCTGTGTGTAAAGCTCTAAGCAGTGTTGGTTCATGTCGTCTGGTTGTTTAGGGCCCCAGTTGAAATATTGCAATGGCGTCCCGTCATCTAAAGTCCATTCCTTTTTATAACGCGCTTCACCCGCTATGGCAACTCGATCAATGGGTCGTCCGGCTTAAAAAAAAAGTTATTTTATAACTAAATGGTTTAAATATGGTTTTTTTTGTTTTCCTTCATTTTTGTTTTGTTTTGTTCTTCTGTGTCTGTTTGGTTTAAATCATATAGTAACGTTATAATTTTCGGTCAAGTTTTTTAAATATCTTTTATGTCTGAAATTAGCTATCTCTTTATTACAGATTAAAAAGTCAGGAAAATGGCAATTGTTATCTTATTGGTCGTTTCTGTGTGTCTGCATTGTCGTTTGTTTTTTGTTTCTGTTGTTTCCTTGTATTCCTATTATATTTGATGTGTTTTTCTCAGTTTTAGTTTCTAACTCGGATTTGTTGTTTCTCAATCGATTTATGACTAGAGAACAGCGGTATACTACTGATGCCTTTATTTCTCCCGACGATCAACACTTAATGTTTATTTACCCATGTCATCGTAAGAATATGGGTGTCGTTTAACGTGGACGGGTATGATCTTTTTGTCATACCGGGTATGCTTCAACAATGGAGAAAAATAACAGATTAATATATTGATCCTTTTACGTGGTTGTCAAATAAAAGTCTAAAGTCTAAACAGTTCACGAACGTCTGACCCCAAATGTTGTACATTCGATATGAAATCTTTTTATCATTAACCTCAGCAGAGAAGAAAACAGCAGTATGATATATTTTAATATGGACGGTAAAAAAATAATTCAATAATATACATAATGAACACTGTTTGGAAAAGTCAACATTTTAAAGTAACTTTCTAAATTGTGTTTATTTTATCATTTGTTTGTTGTTGATTTTTTGGTCTATTTTCATTTTGCACAATATTCTTTCAAGTGTGTAAATAATTGTGCTGTACCCTACTTTTCACCAAATGGTTTTAACTGAAAACGTACCATTGAGATGTATTTTCCTGAATTTGCCAAGTTTCACCGGAATGTCATACGATAACGTTACGGAAAGGCATGTGATAAAATTTTCATATCAGCCTGCTAAGCACCAATTCGAAAAAAAATATGGAATTCACGTAATTTTAATGCTAGTATCATACGGTAAAAATTCAGCCTAAGTATATGAAAAGATAGTTATCGCTCTTTACACTCAAAATGTAATTCTAAAATCCAATGTTGTCTCCACGTTTGTTTGTGTCCATTCAATATTTATTCGAACTTTGGATTGTGTAAAAAAATGTCTCTTCATAGTGTTGAGTGAGAATTTATGATATTTCCCCTAAGTACTGGACGGGAATTAGACTATTTACCGGATTTGTTATAACATTAGCAACACGACGGGTGCCACATGGGGATCAGGATCTGCTTACCTCTCCGGAGCACCTGAGATCACCCCTGCTTTTTGACGGGGTTCGTGTTGCTTAATCTTTAGTTTTCTATGTTGTGTCATGTGTTCTATTGTTTGTCTGTTTGTCTTCTTTCATTTTTAGCCAGGCGTTGTCAGTTTATTTTCGATTTAGAAGTTTCACTGTCCCTTTGGTATATTTCGTCCCTCTTTTTACTTTAATTTAATAACGTGTAGAAAACAATTATGGGAAAACATACCAAGAAAGTGTTCAAAATATGATTGCTTTGGTTGAGAATCCACGACAGCCAATGAACCTCCTTTGTTTTGACAATTCTGTTTTATGTTATTGAAAACAGCAACATTAGACCGTTCCACGCTGTAACAGAAATTTAATGGTCTGTATAACAAGGCACCAAATGGACAACGTCCAGTCCCTGGAACAGAATACAAATCAGATTTATGTACATACAACAAAGATGTAGGTATATCAGCTTGTTCGGTATTACAATTGCTCTACTTAAATTTTTTAAACTCGAAAAGAAACATCTACTTTCAGTTCAATGCACCATAAATTCTCCCATTTGGTGTTTATTATATTTCAATAAGTTCGGTTGATTACTTTAAAAAAGGAACTAAGGTTCTGACTCCTTCAATCAGAGTTGCCCTAAATCTGTTTTTTGGCATGTCGCGTACCGTATTCGAGTATTGTTAGATCCTTGGGTAATAAATGCTTTGGTTTGACCGTTTCTAGTGATGTCAGTAACAGAAAAATATCTTTAAGCGGGCAACATTTCATTTGAGATTTCGTTATTAAAGGCAACCGTAGAGCAAACCGATATTCAATAGTAATAAATTGATTAAGTGAAATATATCAGGGTCAAAACCAAGCCGAGGGAAACACATCAACCATAAGCGAAAACAATGGGACAACAGGAACACTATACTGCTACAAAGGCAACATATTTCCAACTGGTTATGCTTTTTCAGGAATATTGTCTAAATGAAACAGTTACACTTTCAAAGTACAGGAGTGATGCTATGTCGTAAACGTTGTTTCGAAAGTTTAATGTCATTTTGGAATAATAGCATTACGTAAAATTGAGAAAGGAAATGGAGAACGTGTCAAAGCGACAACTACCCGACCACAGAGCAGACAACAGCCGAAGGCCACCAATGGGTCTTCCATGTAGCGAGAGTTCCCGCATCCGAAGGTGTCCTTCAGCTGATCCCTAAAAAATATGTATACTAGTACAGTGATAATGGACGTCATACTAGACTCCGAACTATACAATAAAACAAGATACAAGAAATGAAGCGCATCCGTGCTTAATACAAAATGTACTTCGCTCAACGCTTTTACACCCCAATGAATTTCCAATTCTTCAACGCATTTCGGTTATTATTTAAACCCAAACATTTCAGCACTGGCTATAGTCGTTCTCCGTCACAACTAATTAAGAACAGTTTATTGTTTAAGAGCATGAAACTGCAAAAGACGTTCGTATGTTGTAAAAATGCAACGATGGAACTTATCAATTAAGATATATAATAAAACGATATACGATGGTGGCAAGAGTAAGTGAATGCTGAAGAAATTGGCGATTGTAGATAATTGGGAAGTTGAAATCATCACGTTTATCATAAATCAAAGTATGAATTCGTCCATCGGTGTAATAACCGAGGGTCTGACACCGACCTGATCCAACTACAAGTGACATTCTTTCCTCTTATCGCACCCAGTTGAACAAAAATGGTATGGTCCGAAAACCTCAATTCAAAATGTAATGTCGTTTAAAACGGATTTTGGTTTTCATTCACAGGAATTAATAATTCTGTCACATGTTATATGCTCACAGTCTTGTCTGATTTGTCATACATTAGTTGACATAGTTCTTAATCTAATTAACTAGCCAAACAATTGAAACACGAGTAGATCGTATCAAGATGACATTGACTTTATCCAATTTTCGTAAAGACATTGAATCTGTATTCTTCTTTTTTTTTTGTACTTCCGATGCACTTATCACGTAGAGTCATTTATACAATTTCTGAACATATGCAGACCTTGAAGCATACATTTAATAGTATCTCAATTTGACCCATCGATTAACGAAACAAATATTACAATTATTGATTTCTCAAAATATTTGCATTCAAACAAACAATAGGCCACTTCACGATTGTTGCAGTCAAAATGAATAGGGACATATTTTTGTATAGAGATGGAAATAGCATGAAAGTAATTGTCAATTATACACCCCCCCCCCCCCCCCCCCGTCCCTCCAATTATAAGCATTTTTTCATGCAAATGTTCTGTTTCAATGATATTTTACATTATTTCTCAAGCCATTTATACCTCCATTGAGGAAATCTGCCCCTAAACGACAAGGCTGCAATAACCATGAAATAAAGGGCCAATTGAAACCAAAATTCAACGTAATTCTTATCATATTGATAAAAATTTGTACGGACAAAAGTGACTTTTGTTCAACAAAAATGAGTTCAGTTTAACAAAATTTGTATCATACTACAAATTTGAAATTTTGTCATACAAAATTATCTATCAGCGGACAAAAGTCACTTTTGTCATGACAAAATTCATTTTTGTTACACAGACTTGACTTTTGTTACCTAATTTGAAAATTGAGCGACAAAAGTCAATTTTGTATTTAAATTAGTTTAGTTTGGTTTCTGTGAACTAATTTGCATACAAAATCGACTTTTGTTACACAAAATTGACTTTTGTTACACAAAATTGACTTTTGTTACACAAAATTGACTTTTGTTACACAAAATTGACTTTTGTTACACAAAATTGACTTTTGTTACACAAAATTGACTTTTGTTACACAAAATTGACTTTTGTTACACAAAATTGACAAAATTGACTTTTGTCTCAACAAAATTGACAAAATTGACCTTTGTCTCAACAAAATTGACAAAATTGAATTTTGTCTCAACAAAATTGACAAAATTGAATTTTGTCTCAACAAAATTGACAAAATTGAATTTTGTCTCAACAAAATTAACAAAATTGAATTTTGTCTCAACAAAATTGACAAAATTGAATTTTGTCTCAACAAAATTAACAAAATTGAATTTTGTCTCTACAAAATTAACAAAATTGAATTTTGTCTCAACAAAATTGACAAAATTGAATTTTGTCTCAACAAAATTGAATTTTGTCTCAACAAAATTAACAAAATTGAATTTTGTCTCAACAAAATTGATTTTTGTCTGACGAAAGTCAATTTTGTCTCACGGAAGTCAATTTTGTCTCACGAAAGTCAATTTTGTCTCACGAAAGTCAATTTTGTCTCATAAAAGTAAATTTTGTTGTTACAAAATTGAATTTTGTCATCACAAAAATGAATTTTGTCGTCACAAAAATGAATTTTGTCGTCACAAAATTTACTTTTGTCTCAACAAAATTGACAAAATTGACTTTTGTCTCAACAAAATTGACAAAATTGACTTTTGTCTCAACAAAATTAACAAAATAGACTTTTGTCTCAACAAAATTGACAAAATTGACTTTTGTCTCAACAAAATTTACAAAATTGACTTTTGTCTCAACAAAATTTACAAAATTGACTTTTGTCTCAACAAAATTTACAAAATTGACTTTTGTCTCAACAAAATTTACAAAATTGACTTTTGTCTCAACAAAATTAACAAAATTGACTTTTGTCTCAACAAAAATGACAAAATTGAATTTTGTCTCAACAAAAATGACAAAATTGAATTTTGTCTCAACAAAAATGACAAAATTGAATTTTGTCTCACAAAAGTCAATTTTGTCTCACAAAAGTCAATTTTGTCTCACAAAAGTCAATTTTGACTCGCAAAAGTCAATTTTGTCTCACAAAAGTTAATTTTGTTTCACAAAAGTCAATTTTGTCTCACAAAATTGAATCTTACCGTACACAATTGACTTTTGTGATTTAATTTCCATATCAGGTAACAAAAGTCAATTTTGTATGCAAATATGTTTATATTTGCATACCTTTAAGACAAAATTGACTTTTGTCATGACAAATATGAATTTTGTCTACAAAAATGAATTTTGTCTACACAAATGAATTTTGTCTACACAAATGAATTTTGTCTACACAAATGAATTTTGTCATCACAAAATTGAAGTTCTCACAAAACAAGTCTGTAGCACATAGTTTTGTAAGACAAAAATGATTTTGTTATGACAGAATTGAATTTTGTACAAAACCACAAGAGTCCCATTCGGCGCCCCGTAAGACGCGCGTTTCGTCTACAAAAGATAAAATAGTTATAAAGCCATACAGGTAAAAAATTGAAGAGCATTGAGGACCCAAAATTCCAAAAAAGTTGTGCCAAATACAGCTAAGGTAATCTATTCCTGGGATAAGAAAATCCTTAGTTTTTTGGAAAAAATCATAGTTTTGTAAACAGGAAATTTATAAAAATGACCATATAATTGATATTCATGTCAACACCAAAGTTCTGACTACTATATATTTTCAAAATCTAAAACAGCTGTTTACCGTCATTGGTGATGTAATGATTCCATCCACTTCCACCAGATCTAGGAGGTTTAAAGATGAAATCCTTGGAATGCAATATACATTGTTTATTGATATCGTTGTAAAAGAATGTTACACAGTTGATGTGCAGTATGCAAGTGGTAAAACATCCTATCTTTGAGAACACGATATATTTCTGAATCGCTCCCGTTAACTCGAACCGTCCGCTGTTTTCTGGTTTCAAAAAAGCTGGAAATTTTAAATTTTGCTTGTTTGATAATGAAAAGTCAAACAATGCAATACTTATGAATGCAGTAAGTAAAATGTGTAAATATTTTGGGAAAATATTCATTTTCGATGGAATCCTAATGCATTTTCACATTTATCTCAATATAAACTTTCTACTGAAATGAAAGCAATATATTTTCTAAATATGTGATGGGAATAAATTAGTAGCAGTGGGCAAAATAAATGAATACAGATTAAAGCCCAAAAACAATATGTGTGTTTAAAATCACTCTTATGATGGTTCTCTCAAATGATATATTACCATTAATCGGTGCCAAGTCGGATATGGATTATGCAATATACATCTTTTTATACACTGATAACTTTATCAGCAAGGAAGCGAAAGGAAGTGTATGGAGAATAGAAGGATTAATATGATGCTAAGTCATGAATATAACAGTTGTTTTCCATTTGTTTGATGTGTTTGAGCTTTTGATTTTGTCACTTGATAAGGACTTCCGTTGTAAAACTTTCTTTGGGTTCCGTATCTGTGTTATTTTACTTTTTTCGTATAAGCCGATTACGTTCTAATGGAATTTTTAAGGAACTTTAACATTCTTTAATGTTGTATAACTTATTATTATACGTGTTGTCAGAATGCTTTTGATTTGAAACAATCTAATTCTATAGTAAAAGGTACAGTAAAAATAGCTTTATTGAAAAGCAATTCCTTTCTGATACTAGTAGTCTTTTAAGATGTTACATAAATATCATACAAAAACAGGTGATTCAATGATAATTCACGTAAATAGGTTGAGAATAAACTCATCATAGATACCAGGACTAAATTTAGTATAAACGCCAGACGCGCGTTTCGTCTACTAAAGACTCATCAGTGACGCTCGGATCCAAAAAAGTTTAAAATGCCAAATAAATTACGAAGTTAAAGAGCATTGAGAACCAAAATTCCTAAAAGTTTTGCCAAATACAGCTAAGTTAATATATGTCTGAGGTAGAAAAGCCTCGTAGTATTTCAAAAAATTCAAAATTTGTAAACAGTCAATTTATAAATATAACCATATCAATGAAAACTCATGTCAGCACAACAAGTGTACGTAAATAGGTTGAGATTATCGAAAAAGTAAGGACAGTTGAAGTTAGCAGTTTGTATAATGATCGGTCAAGTGTTGTTATTTTTACGGAGCTTGGTGCACAGTTAAATACGTTTCTGCTTTATCAAACTTGCTTATAAACAGAATTCGTCAAGTAAAATCGGAAGTAAAATATAAAAACTATTGTGGTATATTGGTTTGTTATGGGAAAGCTGTAGTTAGTCCCTTTTACATTCATATAATTTACTCGATTTTTTTTTATCACCTTCGAGCCTTACAGCTGATCATTGATCATCAGTGTCTTCAAATACATGTACAGTGTATACACATGGCATATTACAAACAATATTAACAATATGCATGAAGTCATGAGTTTTATCAACACAAAATATCTTTTATTACAATAAACTGTTTCTTAATATAAATTATTTTAGATTATTCTGCAAAATGTAGATTAAATACATTAGTATGTGGTAACAAAATGTAGTTTTGCAATTTTTTTCAGAGAAATGCATTCCTGTACTTTTTCGTAAATGTATAACAAAGATTCGTCTGTCTTCACATAACCTTTGTTTTGAAACTGGACGTTATGTTGGTACTAATAGAAATGAAAGAAATGGTATTTTTTTTGTAATTAAGAAGTAATTCATTTCATCCTTTAATGTAGCAGATATACTGATTTGCGAAAAAAATATATAAAAAATATCAGGAAATAGAATATTATTGTTCGGTGAAAACACAAAACAGCTTTATAAGACAATAACAATCAAAACCAATGAGTAAACAAAGACTAAAAAAAACAAAGAACATTTACATTGAAACAGTTATAAATAATAATTAAAAAACAACACGTACTCCACTAAAAACCGGTAGTTAAATCAGCTGCTCCGGAAGGGTAAGCATTTCCTCCAGCGTATACGGCACCCGTCGTGTTTTTTCTTTGTTCAGTTCGGTAATGATGGAAAGTTATAATGACTGAGGAAAAATATAGGAACTTAGGAAAGTATTATATATTTTTTTCTTTTAACTTGTGACACAGGTATTCAAAAATAAAAAGACAAACCCGTGTTATAATCACAGTCATTTTTCTTCTTACACTTCTCTAATCAATGGTGTGATAAAAAGACTCTAGTAAGACGTCTTGGTTAAAAAAGGAGTATCCGAAAATGTTTTATAACACAAAGTTTCAATGAAAAATCCGAAACTTGTACATCATTTAATCTCGCACACATACACACATGGATCATTTCTTATGCACTCAGTGTCGAACCACGTGTCATCTGCAGTAAGCACTAAGCAACGCTGTACAACACCTCCATCTGGATCAGTAACGGCCCAATTAAAATATGACAACGGAGTACCATCATCTAATTTCCAGGTTAATAAATCATCTTGCTTCTCACCGGCAATGCAAACTCGTTCAAAAGGTCGACCAACTGAAAATAAAAATGTATATTATTGATCGGTATATAATGATTACACCGTTTCTATGTTGTATGCTGATGGCTGTACATTGTTTTTATACGATTTTTTTGTTTTGTTTGCATGGAATTTACCCGTTTCAATGTACAAGGCCCGCCTTTCTATAGAAAACTTTGAAAACGTTGCTAATGGTGAATATTTGGAATTAAAAGAACATTTATTATTGCTTGAATGAAAAAAAAACTTCTTGATATGCTCTGTTAAGTATCTAGAACTTCCTTTGGACTGGAGCATTCCTTAATTCAAAATCGTTTAGAATTTGCATGAAATATATCTCAGTGTACGTGAAAAAACTTCTGCTGTTTCATACTTGGTGCCTTTTCATTTTATGTATATCAAGTTAATATTGTTTTAGATAATAAAGGTGTACATTTGTGAAATAAATGGCAATATGTGTTAAGAAAGAAAGAAAGAAAGAAAGAAAGAAAGAAAGAAATCCAGGTATTTGATTATATCACCAATACCAAAAATGCGTTGAAAGAATAATTGCTTATTAGGAGAATCCACTACAGCCAATGAAGCTCCTTGATTTGTACACCATTGTTTCATGTCGTCAAATCTCATGATGCCAACCGTTTTTACCGTGTAGCAAAAATCTAATGGTCTGTACAACAACGCACCCAATGGACACTTTCCTAGCCCTGAAATCGAAATAAAATCTACTTTTCAGGAGATATGTTAAATGCATCAACAGTTTAGTCAATATACATTTTTAAAGTTAATAATTCGTTCGTAAATGGAAATAGGAATTATTACATGTATTCGTAGTTTGTCGCCTAAACCATACAATTCCATTTGCATAGTTCATTGTAAAGTTGGCCACTTTCCTGAATCCATTTGAACTTGTATATATGTGGCACATAATTTTCATATGTATAGATAAACCGTTTTGTCATTTGTTGTCCCACTGTTGTGAGGCGACATCTAAAGTGCTGATATATGTGTAGCAGCCGTCAAATTAACTACACGTATGACTTGTAAGGATACAAATCATTATGATAAACATGCATCTTCTTCTACGTTGTTTGTCTGTATTTAGCATTTTAAAGATTCTGTTTATGTTTTTTTTTTATGGTAGATAGTTGTCTCGTTTGTAATCATAATATTCTCTTTTGTGTAGTAAATGGATTTCAATTTTAGTTTCTTTTATGTATTTCGGAGTTTAGTATGACATCCATTATCACCGAACTAGTATGCATTTTAATTTAGAGGCTGCAGCTGAAGAACGCTTCCGGGTGCGGGATTTTCTCGCTGCATTGAAGACCCATTGGTAGCCTTCGGCTGTTATCTGTTCTATGGTCGGGTTGTTGTCTCTATGACACATTCCCCATTTGTATTCTCAATTTAATTCAGTATGAAATAGTTTAGTAATAATTGTTACTTAGCAGATCAGTTGTTGTTGTTTGTCTATAACAATAAATGAATACACAATGATAACTTCCTTATGGAACACTGATAATAACCAATCTGAAGAAATATTTAACATGAGAATAGGACATATTAGGGAGCAACCATTTAACTTCAAAAAAAGGGGGGGGTACTTTTTTTTCAAAATGTAACACTTTAAAGCTATGGGGAAAATCACGATTCAGAACAATATTTTTTGTCATCTTTTTTACCACAATTTTTCTTTTATCGGATTGGGAATCAGAATATTTGTTTTTAGGAAAAAATCATAACCCCCTCCCCCCATCCTTTTTGAAGCAAAATGGCTGTTCTCTTGCTGTTTGTTTAGTCCTGCTAACTGTTATAAAATGTTAAAGGATTATATAAAACTAATAAAAACATATTTTATAACTTTCTTAGTTTTGTTAGTCAATTTGACTATATTTGATGTTAATGGATTTGAAGACTTCAAACAAATATTAAAATAATGGCGGTTGTAATATGGAAATCACCCATTACGGACTTAAATTATTTTATAGACTAGAAAATGAGTTATATGTAATCAAACATCAAGCCGCGGAGGCATTTTCGATGCCACTGAACTTGTTTTTACCTGGTAAAACATTGACATAAAAAAGTTTTAAGATGGTCGTTCATAATGTTACCTACAGAACAAGTTTACAACCGCTTATTCGTCGGTCTGTGATGTAATCTATAGATGTTAAAGACCTAAGAACTAAATAAATCTATTTTTTCCAGACAAACACTCAATTGAAATTTTGTCGGAAAATTATATTGTCACCGCTTATATTTATTAAATGGTTGAAAACAAAATGCAGCGAAGTTGGGAATGTGTTGTCATGTCATTGAGCGGGAAGTCTAACCATTTAAAGGGGCACTTGCTACGAAATATCTAAACAAATTTAAAATGTGAAATATCTAAACAAATTTAAAATGTGATTTTTTTTTAAATAATAATACGCTTTAAGAACCAAAGCTTAGAAATATCGATGAAAAATTATTCATTTTCAAGTGAATAATTCTACCTCATGGAATCCGTGTTCATGTGACCTTAAATATTACCCCTTTACTAGAGACGTTTATTATGTGTTTTCAGTTATAAAAGGGAAACGAACTTCGATATTGAAGAAAAACAAAGGTTTATCATTTGATTGACCGATTCTATACATTCTTATGAAGGTAAAAACGATGGTTAACATATACTTTAGCCTTTACTATTAATTTAACCGACATGTATAGCTAGAAAAACCCAATTAAACAAGTTCTCTATCCATTTATATCTTTTTATCTATATATAAGTTTATATCGCCTACATGACCGTCGGCAGTTTTCGCAGGTCAACGCGATAGTTAAATAGATGGCGTCTAGACTAAAATAAACACGAAACGATGATACAAATTATCGAGCCCATACCCTGTAAAATATTTATTTTAGATTTTTGTAATTTGGATATACGTTTTAGTATGCTATTAATCAAATATGCGATTTTGGACTCAAATCGGTGAACATAAATTTGACAGCCAAAACACCCTAACTAAACTAGATATCTCATCGGAAACACGTCTATTAACTCAAAAATTTATAACTGTCTCACAAAACACTTAAACATTTACTGATTCTGAAGTGACGAAAAGCCCGTCTTACTGCATTAGGTTTCGAACTTTTTTTTAAAAATACTAGCCTAAGAGATTACATCAACAATTTTTATGTTTTGCATTTAATAACAACTGCCTTTCTTACAATTTCATTACAACAGTATCACCGAAATAATTTGTGAATTTATTCGTTATTATTTTCTAAAATGGTGAGTGTACGGGGCGCCGAATGGGACTCTTGTGGTTTTGTACAAAATTCAATTCTGTCATAACAAAATCATTTTTGTCTTACAAAACTATGTGCTACAGACTTGTTTTGTGAGAACTTCAATTTTGTGATGAAAAAATTCATTTGTGTAGACAAAATTCATTTTTGTCATGACAAAATTCATTTTTGTAGACAAAATTCATATTCGTCATGACAAAAGTAAATTTTGTCTTAAAGGTATGCAAATATAAACATATTTGCATACAAAATTGACTTTTGTTACCTGATATGGAAATTAAATCACAAAAGTCAATTGTGTACGGTAAGATTCAATTTTGTGAGACAAAGTTGACTTTTGTGAAACAAAATTAACTTTTGTGAGACAAAATTGACTTTTGTGAGACAAAATTGACTTTTGTGAGACAAAATTCAATTTTGTCATTTTTGTTGAGACAAAATTCAATTTTGTCATTTTTGTTGAGACAAAATTCAATTTTGTCATTTTTGTTGAGACAAAATTCAATTTTGTCATTTTTGTTGAGACAAAATTCAATTTTGTCATTTTTGTTGAGACAAAATTCAATTTTGTCATTTTTGTTGAGACAAAAGTCAATTTTGTTAATTTTGTTGAGACAAAAGTCAATTTTGTAAATTTTGTTGAGACAAAAGTCAATTTTGTTAATTTTGTTGAGACAAAAGTCAATTTTGTCAATTTTGTTGAGACAAAAGTCAATTTTGTGACGACAAAATTCATTTTTGTGATGACAAAATTCATTTTTGTGATGACAAAATTCAATTTTGTAACAACAAAATTGACTTTTATGAGACAAAATTGACTTTCGTGAGACAAAATTGACTTTCGTGAGACAAAAATCAATTTTGTTGAGACAAAATTCAATTTTGTTAATTTTGTCTCACAAAAGTCAATTTTGTGTAACAAAATTCAATTTTGTGTAACAAAAGTCAATTTTGTGTAACAAAAGTAATTTTTGTGTAACAAAAGTCAATTTTGTGTAACAAAAGTCAATTTTGTGTAACAAAAGTCAATTTTGTGTAACAAAAGTCGATTTTGTATGCAAATTAGTTCACAGAAACCAAACTAAACTAAATTAAATACAAAATTGACTTTTGTCGCTCAATTTTCAAATTAGGTAACAAAAGTCAAGTCTGTGTAGCAAAAATGAATTTTGTCATGACAAAAGTGACTTTTGTCCGCTGATAGATAATTTTGTATGACAAAATTTCAAATTTGTAGTATGATACAAATTTTGTTAAACTGAACTCATTTTTGTTGAACAAAAGTCACTTTTGTCCGTACAAAATTGAATTTTGAGTACAAAACCACAAGAGTCCCATTCGGCGCCCCGTAGAGTGGTCATATGATTTGAATATTTGAAACATAATGCCGCCATTGTATCAGCTATTTTGTTATTCAGATTCACTGACAAACAACATTTACTACTCGAATAAACTCATCGTAGATACCAGGATTGAAATTTGGTATTTACGCCAGACGCGCGTTTCGTCTACAAAAGAATCATCTCGAATACAAAAAAAGTTTAAAAGGTGAAAATGATTTTAAGTACGAAGCCTTCTTCAATTTATATAAAAGAGAATGAACATGTCACATTTTTTTCGCAATTTTATAATTTATTGCATAAAAAAAATCTTAATTTAAGTGAAAATTTGAATTTGAAGCGTACGCTTTTTTTCAGTTTTTTGGTGTGTTTGTGTGTGTGTTTTTCTTTTTTTTTTTTTTTTTGATCGAAAACATCAATTATTTACCATCGATGACATAATGAGTCCATCCAGTACCGGAAAGTTGTGGATATTTGAACAAAAAATCCTTCGAATGCAATACACACTGCTTAGTGTTATCGTTATAGAACAATGACAAACAGTTGTTGTCTAGAAAACAAGTTTCAAAACATCCTATTTTAGTTAACACAACTACTGTATGAATTGCTCCGTTTAACTCGAATCGTCCGACGTGCTCTCTTTTAAAAGAAGCTCGAAATTTAGATTTTATAAATCCCCCTACTGATACGCCAACTAGTAGAATGCTAAAAGTTGCAAACACATTCAAGGACAGTAAACGAAAAAACATTGTCACTAGTATCGGACTTCACACTAAACATTAATCTAAAAAAGTAATCTCATGCATTTTTTTTCATATATTCTATGCAAATGCGTTAAATCAACCTAATTTTAAAAACAATAAAAGTTGTTTCGTAATAAATTTTGAAAAGATAATTTCCCGAGATTAACGAACTTTTATAGGTATTTACGTGCGGACATGTATTATGCATTAATGTAACAATTAAATCAACATTTAATCGAAATCTTATTAAAAGATTGAAACCAACAGTGAAGAAGAGTCAGAGTATATGGAGTGAAAAATACGTAAGTTCTATATTATAGGTTAAGCACTTACAGGTAGTTTTCAGCACGGTGTGAAATTACAGCGAATTTCCTTGTAGAGAAGAACTTTGGTTAGCTTGCTTACTATGTTTGTATATTGCACAATTGTAATTGGGATAACATTCAAGCAAATTTAAATATAATACATACAGGTTTAACTATGCCTGTCTATATTGTTTGCAGATGTCAATGAGCTTGAGCTAATGTTTATACAAACTGAGTGATCCATCCAACCAAAGCCTTACTCTACAAGCTGTAGGAAATTAGCTGTAATAGTAAAAAATGATAAAACGAAAAGGTGGGCATGCCAAATGAACCAGAAAATCTTAAAATACTATTGCGTTGAAGTAAAACGAAAATGAAGGCAAATGAAAAAACTTATATAGCAAAATGTGGCATGTGTATCAAATCATTTTTTTATATAAATGATTAAAAAAACCAACGCAAACCTATAAAATGAAATAAAGTATTAAATATACTACAAGCTTCTCGTAAGTCTCTTACGATCAAATAAAATTATGTAAAAGCTGCTTGGAATATTCAATTAGATATATAGGTCTCATAACTTTATATGTCATTGTATTATACTAAGTGTTCTCTGCTGTCTATTTATGTTTTATATTATGTAATATGTGCTGTTGATTAAAATTTTTGCCATAGCATCTCTATATGCTTATGCAATAAAGATTCATTCATTCATTTATTCACATATGGCGATATTACTGTTCGTCCCCTTCTTGTTTGTGTATGCAACTAATAAAACAGAGGAGTAGGTTCAGTAAGCCCCCTTTTTGGTTCCAAAATATAGCAGTTTTACAAAATTTTTAAAACGTAATCTTTTAGTTATTCATTGGAAAGTATAATGATTCTGCTACATAAATATGGGCTGCTTTTGACAATACAATGCACATATATTGGGTACTAGCATCATTAAGTCGTGCCAAATTACTGAAACCTTCACAATTTTAGCATTTTAGTTTTTTAGACGGTTTTCGTCTTAAATAAAAGTGGCCGCATTCGTGTTCATTCTTAATATTGAAATCTAAGTTGTATTTTATGATAATACATAACATATATAAATGCTAAAATACATACAAATGTTTTCTTTTAGAGAACCACTGAATGGAATGAAACCAAACATAGCATGAATGTTCCTTATGGGGTGCTGACCAAGTGTTGTTACTTTGTATCTGATCCATCATCCAAGATGGCCGCCAGCGGGGGGGGGGAGGGCTTAGTTTAACATAGGACCCTATTGGAAATGCTTACAAATGACTTCTTCTAGAGAACCACTGAATGGAATAAAATCAAATATGGCATGAATGTTCCTTATGGGATGCTGACTCATTGTTGTTACTTGGTAGCCGATCCATCATCCAAGATGGCCGCCGGAAGGGAACTTATTTAAAAATTGGACCCTATGGAAAACGCATACAAATGACTTCTTCTAGAGAACCACTGAAAGGAATGAAACCAAACATAGCATGAATGTTCCTTTGTTGCTTATCAGGTGCTGAGCAAGTGTTGTTACTTTGTCGCCAATCCAACTTCCTAGATGGTCGCCAGTGGTAAATACATACAAATTTCTTCTTTTAGAGAACCACTGAATTGAATGAAACCAAACATTGCATAAATGTTCCTATCCTAATGAGGTTCTGGTCAAGTGTTGTTACTTTGTAGCCAAATTTTTTTTTTTTTTTAGATGAATACAAAACCAGGTTGTTTCAGGTGAGCGATACAGGCTCTTGAGAGCCTCTAGTAAATATCTATTTGAAATCCTGAAATAGCATTAATAGGTTACGGACTTTGTTCGCAAACGCAGACATTTTTTTATACTTTCAGGCATTACACATCCAATTTTTTATGGTAGTATTCTAAACAAAGACCAAAAATGTCGGCAGTCACCTTATGAGCTAAACAAAGATTTAACTGTGCGGCCTCCGTGCAAAAAGAAAACCCCTTATCGTACAGTCGACTACAATAAGTCCCGACTTGAAAATATGAATCAATTCAATTGAGAAAACTAACAGCTTAATTTATAACAAGCCAATTTTCGAAAAAAAAAAACCCAACTATGATAGACATGAACCTGAGCGACAACAACTGAACTATAAAAGTCATTGAATTGAGACAAGCACATAAGTAGTTATATATTGGGCATGAGAGAACAGCAATCTATCATTAGTAGCAATAATGTCTGACATCAGTTTTAGCAAAATTAAGTGAAATTTTTAAGAGTTCACTTTCATAATTAATTTGCAATGAAAAGTCATTCTTGTGTAACATTTTATGGTGCCATGCAAGCCATGTACTATGAAAAATAGAAGGGGTAAATACTGGCTTCCACTCGACGAGAATGGGTGCATGATTATGTTTTTAAAATATTCAGTATTGCTCCGGGCAAGTCGCTTGCTCTAAATTTCATAGTACATTTTGTATATATACTAGTCAACAAAAGAAACGATACACGACTTTGAAATAAAATTTATCAAAAAGTATTAAATATGAAAAAAAAAATGAGATACACTATTTTAAAAAGCTTTTATTTGCAATGTATTCACATGTGATAACGAAAATCAAAACTTGTCGGAAAGCATCTAAATTCAGTGTAAACGATCGTAGGGTGCAAATTAGTTTTGCGCGGGAAAGTTGAATAAAAAATCGACACATAATTTTCTAAGTTCTAAATAAAATTTCGTCTCAAATCAATGCTTTAGGTATGAAAACAACACACAGTAAATTTAAAACCTTTCGGATAAGTTTTAAGATTGTAACCGCTTTTTGAATATCACTTTACACATACTGTCTATCATGGTAAATCAGTTGATAATGTATACATTTTAACAATTTCTCGTGGGGACAAACTTTGCTTAACAAATAAACGAAGAAACTGTATGAATTTTAAAAACAACTTGATGGCAAACACTGTCTTTACCTTTAAATAAGAGGTTGGCATCATTATTTGGAACTTCTTTTTTTTAAATTGTCGTTTTATGTAAATTTTGTTAAAAACCTGAAAAAATCGCGAAAAAAACGTCACGAAAGGAAAAAAAATTAAAAAAATTAACGGATTTATATTTCCATAATGATTAAGTATTTCTACCTTCAATATTGGTCCATTGAATGGAAAACTTTATCTTTAATTTGAAAAAAAGTCTTGTATCGTTTCTTTTGTTGACCAGTAATTATAAATATACCTGTTCATTGAATAACCTAGACTTAAAAGTAACTCTCGGCTTTCCTCGGCTAGACTGAGTCTTCGGCTTTGAATATTTATAAGTTTATTGAATAAATGCACATTTTACCCATATGGGTTGAAGGCATACATAAATTAACATAATAATTTTACAATACATGAAACAAAAACAAAACCAGAAAAATATTTTTTGCTTCATTCATATGTGGGTTCAGTTTTTGAAGAAAAAAAACCTATGTAGACAACGGTAGAACATGTCAAACGACTATGCATTTACTATCCCGAGGCTACTAGCCCCAAAAAAGAAGGGGGTGTTTCGTTCCTCCTCTCGGTCTCCAAAATTCTTTTTCTTCAATTAGTGGCAAATAAAGCCAAGAATTATATAGACTCTATATTGACAATCCACATACTTAATTAATAGTTACGAAGATATTCGTTATATCATTGTAAACTGACAGAGAGTACTCAGTTGTGTCCATGTTGTTGGTTAGCTGGCGGTTATCATTGGCGGATCTATAAATTTTTATAAGTGGGCACCGGGACCCACTGACTACCTAAGAGGGGTCTCACTTAAGTCACGCTTCAGTTGTTCAAGGCCCTTTATAAGCAACCATTTTTTTCCGAAAAGGGGTCCCCTGCCCCCCTAAATCCGCATCTGGTTATTATTTACAAAAAGCCGTAAACGACATTAAAATGACGAAGTCGAACACATCGTGCCCAAGAAAGTGTACTTGATGAAGATTTTAAAGCTGCTGCAATGTATGGTTGGTGTGTATATCTTACTGTTTGGGGCTAAATGAGTTGGTCCTCTTTTACTTATAAGAATATTTAAAAGCAATGATTATTAATTATTTATTGATCACTCCCTGAAAAGCAGAATCATTCATTTTATAATTTTCAAACATACTTTAAAAAGAGAGAATAGATGAGAAAAGAATAGGAAGCTTTGAAATAATTGATCAAAATTCAAAATATCAATCATCGATTTCCGGAAATTACAGCTTCTCCGACATTGGTTCGTATTTTACACGCTGACATTATCAAAACAATGGCGCTAAATAGATGAAGTGAAAGAAAACCTAATGTTTGTCTCCAACCCATAACATAGTTTGAATGTAAAGGTAAGAATTCAAGTGCTGTTAAGTTGAGTTCACTGTTTACCATTCCGTGCATTGCTAATCAGTCATCATTAGGACAATGCAAACGCTGGGAAAATAGATCAAAATAGATCGATAAATGACAGAAGTCAAATATGTAATGGATTCAGATGCTGCATCCTCATGACTATGAGAATATTAACATACATGTATTAACTATTTAAACATATTTTTCTTGACCTTATACTCAGGAGAATTAAGCATGTACACTATTTTTTGTTGTGTTTATTGAAATCTATGTCATAGAAATATGAAAGAAGTTCCCCATAATATTTGAATTTTGATCCTAAGAACTTTTATATTTTACAGTAAATATAACATTGGGGAGTTTCCTTATATAATATTTTATCCAATGCTAAAAGAAAATTTCCTTCTCCAAGGATCGAATACTACACAAAGAAAGTTCCCAATGAATAGAAATAGACAAAACTTTGCTCTTTGTCTGGCTAGCAGATAAATTATATACAAATGACATGAAATGTCATTACAAATGTAAAGGTACAAATGTATATGGCAGGGTCTGTACATCGCATGCAGGGACCCGCAGCTAAATTGGCATTTGTAGGTTACACTTCCCTGCATCAGGTTTTATCATTAAATGTCATCGGATCAGGACTAAAAAGTTAAATATATACTGTAAATTTGGAAATTATTGCATGTATTTATTATTGCGATTTTGTCATTTTAGACTAAAATGCAATTTTATATTTTACGATTTTGAGAAAAATCCTGTTTCAGATAAAAAAAAAATCAAAATGAGCATTTCAACTATTACGCTTATTCCCCTGTCCCATGCATTTGTCACAATAATAAAAACATCCCGAAATTAATGAAATTACAAAACATGATCGTATACAGAAATTATCATCAATTTGTGGATTGTGTTAAAGTTATCAAATTTAGTGAAGAGAATGGACTAAACTATATTTTCAATTTGTATTAATTAGATGATAATTAATATAAATACATAATAAACATTGCAAATTAAATGCACACGGAAGGAAAATAAAACTGTATATTTATACAGTCCCTGTAAAATAATTTGAAAAACTTGATAAAAATTATAAACTATGATAAAATGTAAATGCAAATTTTAAGTATTATAATGCAAAACAGAAAATGATTTTTTTTAAATATCTAAAACCACTTTAATTAAAGCTTGGGTGTATATTTAAAAATTAAAGAAGCAAGTAACAAGATCAAATTAAACCAATTTTAAAAGATTCATGTATTAACTAAGATTTTGAAGATATTTTACATATATCTGATCCACCTAATTTAACCATGATCATTTGAAATGTTGCCATACATGTATATTTATTTTACAAGATCTTAAACTGTTATTACACAATTCAACAATGTATTAATTTATCTGTTTTTTTTTCACTTGTTTATCATGCTAAAAAGTAAAGATTATCATTTAAAAAAAAAGAAAAATCTATCATATCAAAACTTTTAGTTAATATTAAATAGATGTTTTTAAAAAAAAAAATCTAACCAGGTATGTTTCTCATCTCAGTTAGTAATGTTGCCAATGTGCCTACATGTTGTATGGGATTGCTGAGTCTAGAGCTTATGCATGTTGACTTGTGTACATGAAGATATTTGATTGCCACTATTTTCCCAGTTCATGATAGTATTCTGGTGTCCTGGGTGTCTGAAATAAAATAAAATAAAACAATATTTTTAAATTGGACTAAATAAAACTAAATCAGGGCTCACGCTACCAGGTGACTTGGGCGAAGAAGTCGCTTTCCCGACCGTCACTTCGCTTTCCCCGACCCCAAAAAGCTAAGACAAGTCGCTCTGTTGTACGATACTCGCTTTCAGTCGCTTCCGTCATCGGACATTTTATATTTTTACCAAGTTGATGAAACATCAACTTTTTATTGAAAGAAATTTAGACATAAACGATTAATAATCTTATGAAATGAGGTTGAAGCATCGTTTTTGCAGTGTGTAGCAAGTAATTTGATAAAAATACAACATTTTATCACTTGGTGCACTTCCGAAAGTTCCGGTGCTTGTTACTCGAAAACGTACATCAACCTAACTTTCAGCTGCAAAACAAGTTTGTTACTTCATTTAAACTTGATAAAAGTTTCCCCCAGTAAATGTTCAATCCATTTATTGCATTAAAAACGTCATGATCCTTTCCAAATAACTTGTCAAACATTGTTTATTTTGTAAATTTTCTTGTAATCGTCCGCCATTTTCCGATTTCTAAACTACGGATCGGAAACGGACCAACTATGACCGAAATCCTTATTTTTACAAAAATTACTACGGACGCACGGATGGAACAGCTGACAGAAGAAAATTGATCCCAAAAGGAAAAATTACGCATTCCACACGCATTAAAAGACTTTTGGTTCCATCTAAATAAACTCATCATTGATTGGTGTATATAATTCCCTATAATTTATATGGATTGTTGTAAACTATTGTAAAGTTGCTTAACTCTTAGACTATTACACTAATATCAATAAATTATGGCCCAGCTTACCTTTATATATCTTTTGATGAGAAACACTGATTTCATTCACAAGATAGTTTTTATACGACCGCAAATTTTGAAAAAATTTTCGTCGTATATTGCTATCACGTTGGCGTCGTCGTCGTCCGAATACTTTTAGTTTTCACACTCTTACTTAAGTTAAAGGGAATATAAATCTATAAAATTTTATAACAAGGTTTATGACCACAACAGGAAGGTTGGTATTGATTTTGGGAGTTTTGGTCCCAACATTTTAGGAATTAGGGGCCAAAAAAGGGCCCAAATAAGCATTTTCTTGGTTTTCGCACTATAACTTTAGTTTAAGTTAATAGAAATCTATGAAATTTTGACACAAGGTTTATGACCACAAAAGAAAGGTTGGGATTGATTTTGGGAGTTTTGGTTTCAACAGTGTAGGAATTAGGGGCCAAAAAAGGGCCCAAATAAGCATTATTCTTGGTTTTCGCACAATAACTTTAGTTTAAGTAAATAGAAAATAATGAAATTTAAACATAATGTTTATGACCACAAAAGGAAGGTTGGTATTGATTTTGGGAGTTTAGGTCCCAACAGTTTAGGAATTAAGGGCCAAAAAGGGACCCAAATAAGCATTTTTCTTGGTTTTCGCACCATAACTTTAGTATAAGTAAATAGAAATCTATGAAATTTAAACACAAGGTTTATGACCATAAAAGGAAGGTTGGTAATGATTTTGGGAGTTTTGGTCCCAACAGTTTAGGAATAAGGGGCCCAAAGGGTCCAAAATTAAACTTTGTTTGATTTCATCAAAATTGAATAATTGGGGTTCTTTGATATGCCGAATCTAACTGTGTATGTAGATTTTTAACTTTTGGTCCCGTTTTCAAATTGGTCTACATTAAGGTCCAAAGGGTCCAAAATTAAACTTCGTTTGATTTTGACAAAAAATTAATCGGTTGGGTTCTTTGATATGCTGAATCTAAAAATGTACTTAGATTCTTGATTATCGGCCCAGTTTTCAAGTTGGTCCATATCGGGGTCCAAAATTAAACTTTGTTTGATTTCATCAAAAATTGAATAAATGGGGTTCTTTGATATCCCAATTCTAACTGTGTATGTAGATTCCTCATTTTTGGTCTTGTTTTCAAATTGGTCTACATTCAAGTCCAAAGGGTCCAAAATTAAACTTAGTTTGATTTTAACAAAAATTGAAATCTTGGGGTTCTTTGATATGCTGAATCCAAACATGTACTTAGATTTTTGATTATGGGCCCAGTTTTCAAGTTGGTCCAAATCAGGATCTAAAATTATTATATTAAGTTTTGTGCAATAGCAAGTCTTTTCAATTGCACAGTATTGCGCAATGGCAAGAAATATCTTATTGCAAAATATTGTGAAATAGCAATTTTGTTTTTAATTAGAGTTATCTTTCTTTGTCCAGAATAGTAAGCAAGAAATATCTTATTGTAAGATTTTTTTTTATTTGGAGTTATCTTTCTTTGTCCAGAATTAACTTAAATCTTTGTTATATATACAATATACAATGTATATATTCACTTTTTACTACCAACTGATAAATTAAAATAATCTTTACCATTCAGTGATAACAAGCAGTTTTTTTACATCTTAATATTTTATGATGTATTTAAATGAGTAGTAATTGTTGCAAACTCCATTAGAAATTTTAATTGAGATTAGTTTTGGAATAAGGGAAAGGGGGATGTGATTAAAAAAATTGGGTTCAATTTTCTCATTTGAAATTTCATAAATAAAAAGAAAATTTCTTCAAACATTTTTTTGAGAGGAATAATATTCAACAGCATAGTAACTTAAGTTACCCACAGCCCAAGATGGCGGACTCTAAACTCGTTGAGATGGCAGTTGATACGAAATATACTTGTTGCAACCTTTTTCATGATCTATGTAAATATTGATAGGATTTTTGAATAAAGAAATCACCTACCATCACTTCAATTCTTGAATTTTGACTTCACTTTAGCGCAAGGCCAACTTTTAAAAAATGTATAAGATGTCCGTAACTTACAATTTAAAAATAATCAGACTGTCCGTAACTTTATTTTCGGATGTGGGTAACTTTTTTTCAAAATTGTAAGATTAACAATTTCAACAGTTAAAGGACAATAAACACTATCAAACCCCTTAATTTTTACATAGATTTATACAATAGCGAAATGCTTCAAACTAAACAAGAGAAAAAGTAAACCAGAGTGTCACGGATTTTCCGTTAAATTTGAAAAAAATATTCCCGGAATAAAACGGGATCTGACAGTACGGCGAAATTTATCTAACATTCTTCTAGCTTTATAGATTGTTCACTGATGAGTCCTTGTCAGAAAAAATTGATATTCTTTCCTTTAAATAATTCTGAATTGTTAGCCAAAAAGGTATGGTCTCTACTATATCTAGTGTGATGTGTTGTTGATTGTGAGAAAAAAATGCCAATATCTAGGAGTAGATGGAAGGCTATATTATTGAACATGTGTCAGTTTATTATAGTAATAAAGGTAGATTTAAAATCTTCTAACAGTTTCATTGACCTCAGGGGTTCAATAAGATCGGGAATCAAATCATACATATCTTCTTTAGAGGTTTGGACTGATTCATCTGTATTTCTGCTAAGGATTGACCTCTTTGAAAGTTACTGACATCATGCTAAAGTTACGGACATCCCTATTGGTATAAGGAAAAAAGTTACGGACAAGTTGTTTTGAAGTTACGGACATCATAAGTGTTTTGGCAAATCGTGCTGTAATCGTTTATTTTGTAGTTACTAACCACGTTTTACATTGCAGAGTTTCCCTAAAAGATTTATATAACTTTTTAATTACTGAACATTTCTTTTGTATTCATGGTATTGTAATTATATAGGAGCAAACTTCCTAACCGAAGCCAGGCGGCTCCATCTTGGGCTGTGGGGTAACTTAAGTTACCCACAGCCGTTTAAGCACAGTGCTAGTGCTCCACTTGAAACCACTTTCATTATTTTGAATTTCTGTTTTGTTTTGGCCCAGCAATATATATTCAATAGTTTGTGTATGTGTGTACATGTTTCTGGGTTGACAAAGTGATTAACCATGGCATGATTAAGTTGCAGTTTCTTTTTGATACTGTGGCATTCCTTCCATTGGTCAGAGCGGATGATGGATTCTCACGGGTTTCAAAAAACATTGTGTGATTGCCAGATGGTAAGCTAAGTAGGTGTCTGCATCCCATTATTGACTATTATCATTGGATCTCCTGTTCTTGAATTGGTGTTCACAAGTTGGTTTAACAGTTTTTTTTATACATACAAGTACTTTTCTTAAGTTCTAAATATAAACCATCAATAAATTTATAATGTGTATGAATACAATAAATTGAGTACATTATATTTTTAGTTGAACTTAAAGCACCTTCCCCCAATGATAAACATTGCATTCCTTTAATTAGTATAGACGATGTGCTATTCCGAAGAGCTTCATCTTTGGAGAGATCTTTTAACTGCTAGCTCTAAATCTGTAACCTAATAGTCCTGAAATACAATAGAATATTTGTATGACATTTGTTTGACCAACTTGCAAAAGCTATAGTTCCTAAATTCTGACATAAGGCCAACTAAAATTGATAAGTAGATTTTCATCCAGATTTTAAAAAAAATTTGGCGGGTGGGAGGATTTTATTTTTTAAAATTTTATTTCATACAAAACCCTCTCGTGATGAGTTCTTCATACTGTGGAGATATAAGCAAGTGTTAAATATAGATTCTAACATTGATACCAGTGGATTATCGGATTTATCCATTCGAGATAGTTAAATTATCAATTTTAAAGTTCGAGCCGCCTCGGCGAGTACTTTAACATTTATAATTTAACTATCGAGATTGGATAAATCCGATAATCCACGAGTAACTATGTAAGAATCTGTTTCTCTAATGATTAAAAAGACATTTCCATTTTTTGTTTACCGAAAATCCCCTTCGAGTGCCTTTCACATTGCACGAAGTTGTCAATTTCATTAACACCTGTTATCATATTTTGGTTCATCCAGTCAGCCAAAAAGGTCATGACCCTTAAAATCATCCAATGATCTTCTGAGATCACCAGCAACCACACGTTGATTAAATTTTTTTATACAATGGGTTCGAAAAGGGATAAATTTCCATAGAATTAGAGAAATAAGCTTATATCATGTATTTACATGTAATCTTCCATATTAATGTTTTTGATGTTTACTATAAACACATTTGTAGGTTTCTAAAGCTGCAATTACATGTGTAACAGTTGAAAAATTGCCAATCAGAGATATTGATATATATGATTTTAAAAAATACAGCTTTTGCATTGGTAATAATAGAACATACATGTACTTCTATTGCAATATCAACATTTACGATGAGGCATAAATTAAACAAAGCTTGATAAAAGTTTAGCATAACATTATAGACAACGACAAACATTATTTAAGGTTCAATTGATGCCATCAAAACTTTACATAATATTACCTTTACAGCCGATTGCATTGAGTGTGTAGGTAAAGATAATTTCTTTGGTTAGCTTACTTGCTAGCTGAACTGTGAAGTCATTGTTAGGTTAGGTAAACTACCCTCCTTTACTAGTTCAACAGATAACCAATCAAGCAGTCTATCTGTAGGACTAGATTATTTTGAAAGATGTACATTACCTAATAATGACTTCACTGGTTCAGCTAACAAGCTAGCTACCAAAAGATATTACCTGTACCTACGTAAAGTACAAACTCAATGAAATCGTCTGTATCTTTAATATAAGAAGCTTAAGCATAATGAAGAGATTTATAAATTTCTTTTTTTCCAGTAAATGAACTTGCACTATATATTCATGGACTTCTAATCTGTTTCATAAATATAAAGTCGAATTTCAATTTCATTAGCAGGAGAAAAACCTGATAATCTTCAGCTTATAGTTTACTGTTTTCAAATTAATTTCAAGTTAATATAAATGTAAAATGGTGGATTTTTACAATCTTAACATGATATATAACATTTGCAAATATCTCTAAACAGATTTAATGTTAAATACCCTTCAAATGAAGCAATGACACTGATGACAAACCTGCACACTGTTTGTACGACTTGTCAGCGATACCTTTCACACATCTAACTTGTACATGTTCTCTGTTGACAAATAAACCATTACTTTCTCTCTCTTTTAAGAAATTAAGGTTTCAAGGACCTTACATTCAACACCATTAGTTGAATTTGGCTATTCTTTTTAGGTTCCTTTTAGTCCTTAGTCTTTACATTTCTATATATATCCCTGGCTTTTCTATGTTCTGGTGAGGTTTGTGATTTTCTGATGAAGGTTCATGGATTGTATTGATAGCAGAACAAAAATATTTAGAATTAAGAGTCGTGGATCATCTGATATTTTCGAAAATCAACCGTACATGTGCTCACAAGATATTCGAATTTCTTTTATAGCTTATTGACAATATTTGTACTTTTTCACCCTTCATGTATGTCAATGTACCATTTTGTGAAAACTTGGTGCTTAATGAAGAGACTGGGCTGGTGATTAGGATAAAAGGATTTCTTCTGAATTGTCACTCCATAAACCACTGTTCCTTTATTTCCTTCTGTATTATGATAATAGCCAGTGGTATAAATTTCCAACATTGAAGACCTGTTGGTGACCTTCTGCTCAGTGTTGTTTTTTCTATGGTCGGGTTGTTGTTTCTTTGATACATTCCCCATTTCCATTCTCAATTTTATTCCATTGAAGTCAGTGTGGTACGAAGATAATCTTTTCCGACTAGACCATTCTTTTATCTTTAACTAACATCATGAACATGCTCCATTTGTGTGTATATCATTTAGTGCCATTGGGTGAGCAAATAGGATGAAGATTACATTATTTGTGTGTCTTGTTTACACCTTCAACTCGAGCACTTACCACCTTGAACCAGGAAGAATGTTTATAAAATAATATACATGATATCTGCCCAATTATTCCAAAATCAATTAACATTCACATTAACAAGTCTTAATTTCACCAAAAATGTTCTTTCCATTTTGATCTCTATTTGTCGAGCCTTCGACTTTAGTCGAAAAAGCGAGACTAAGCGATCCTACTTTCCGTCTTCGGCGTTGTCGTCGGCGGCGTCCACAAATATTCACTCTGTGGTTAAAGTTTTTGAAATTTTAATAACTTTCTTAAACTATACTGGATTTCTACCAAACTTGGACAGAAGCTTGTTTATGATCATATGATAGTATCCAGAAGTAAATTTTGTAAAAATAAAATTCCATTTTTTCAGTATTTTACTTATAAATGGACTTAGTTTTTTCTGCGGGGAAACATTACATTCACTCTGTGGTTAAAGTTTTTAGAATTTTAATAACTTTCTTAAACTATCCTTGGTTTGTACCAAACTTAGACAGAAGCTTGTTTATGATGATAAGATAGTGTCCAGAAGTAAATTTTGTAAAAATAAAATTCCTTTTTTTCTATATTTTACTTATAAATGGACTTAGTTTTTTCTGCGGGGAAACATAACATTCACTCTGTGGTTAAAGTTTTTTAGAATTTTAATTACTTTCTTAAACTATCCTTTGTTTGTACCAAACTTGGACAGAAGCTTGTTTATGATCATAAGATAGTATCCAGAAGTAAATTTTGTAAAAATAAAACTCATTTTTTTCTGTATTTTACTTTTAAATTGACTTAGTTTTTCTGCGAGAAACATTACATTCACTCTGTGGTTAAATTTTTTATAATTTTAATAACTTTCTTAAACTATCCTTTGTTTGTACCAAACTTGGACAGAAGCTTGTTTATGATCATAAGATAGTATCCAGAAGTAAATTTTGTAAAAATAAAATTCCATTTTTTCCGTATTTTTCTTATAAATGGACTTTTCTGCGGGGAAACATTACATACAGTCTGCAGTTAAAGTTTTCAAAACATTTATTAGATTCAATAACTATCCTAGATTTTTACCAAATTTGGACAGAAGCTTCTTACAATCAAAAGATTGTATCAAGAGGAATATTTTTATTGATTTTTTTCCTCATTTTTGTTGAGCCTGCGATTTACAGAATAGTAGGCGAGACACTGGGTTCCGCGGAACCCTTACAAATTTTTCATTTTAAGATACTAAATCACCACAGATGAAAACCAAACTAGATTTATTAGATATATAGAGTACATTTGAAAGATTGAAATACCTTGCAGCTTTTTCCTCATATAAAAGTCACATTATGGCAAATTTAGAAAAACGTACATACAGATACAGGTGTGTGTTAAATGTACATTCATCATCATGATAATGTATACATGAATGTACATGTATCTTATAATCATATGATCAGATACCAGTATGCAATTTCTATATATTGCAATACTCAATTGCAAGTTTGCAAGTAGTAACAATTTCACATTAGTAAAATGAACTTGCAATAACATTCCGAATTTGTAAAGGAAGTGCACATGAAGTCTGAAATTTTTCGCTTTTAACTATCAATTGCAATTTTGTCATCGATATATCATGTCTATCAATTGCAAGCTCTTTTGTAATATGATCATGATCATGATGATAAGGTGATTTTAAAGTTTTTAAAATGTACATGTACACAGAAGGCACCATAAGCTACTATTTTAAGATTTCTTGATTCACTGTAAACCAACTTACTTGGAATGCTAATAGCAGGTACAGAATATATATTTAATACAAACTTTGTATGTAAATATGGTATACTGCACAGTGATTCCTAATTTTTTTGTACATCAGTTCCTATATATTATTTTAGGTGAAGAATGATAGGAATAAGAATGGATAATTACAAGGTAAAAATCTGTTGTTTCCCTGAATAGTCTTATAAATGTGTTGCTTCTTCATGTATACCTTGAAAAACTATCTTATAGATATTTTATGTTGGCACTTTTTCTCTTAATTTGCTTACATTAGCTTCTTATGTTCAGTGTTAAAGTTTTCATTGATATATAGTTTTTGTTCAACTTGTATATATATATTCAACATACTTGTGACTATGAAACAAGATTATTATTGTAATGTAATGTATATATATATGACTGTAAAGTTGGATTATTTTTTGGTACAAGAGTATTGCTCATTGTTGAAGGTAGTACAGTGACCTAAATGTAAATTGTTTTATGTGTCCTTTTTATCCTGTCTGTGTGGAGAGCTCGCAGTCAGTCTCATTGGCAATTTGCAATCAAACCAAATCTTTGTATGTCAGTAATACTGTTTCAAGAAGTAAACTGCCCTATTTATCTTTTGTTTATTTACATGAGCACTGTACAGTGAACTTTGAACAAATTAATGTATCTATTTATAAATAAATGCTTAAAAATGCAATTAAGCACATGAAAACAGTTAGCTGCCTGCTGCTGTATATTTTTATTTTCAAAATGTAAATAAACATTTCACTCATTGCCAAGTAAACATGATGGAAGTTCAAAGCAGTGGCCTATTGGAAGTATTTGAATAACCATGAAATGTGAAATAGAAAGATGTGCTTCAGAGGCAAATGATTCTCATTTGGTAAGATATTACAAGTATTCGTATATATTTGGTTAAACCACAGTATTCTTCGTATACATAGTTTGAAAGATAAATATTTTGCAAACTAGGAATTCAGCTTCAACTGGTGCTAGGATTCAGTCTTAACTTGCAGTGTGGTTTCAGTTATATTTAAGTTCTGTGTTGAAGGCCTTTAATTTACTGTAACTGAGTTTGAGACGAAGAACAGCAATTTAAACACTGTATCTAAAAAATTTCTAAAATAGAATTAAAAGAAGTGAATGGTTTTATTAACATGTTTAATGGATCACAATTCCTCTGAAGCCATAAAATAGAATTAAATCCTTTAGTTGCTACAGTTATCTGATCTTGTGATTTATCAAATTATTTGATCTCATACAAATATCTGTGTGGTATGTACATGTAGTCAATGATGATATAGTCTATTCTTTTGGTCTTGCACTTGCACTCAATCTTGCAGATTTTTCTACTGCTATAATGTCAATGCAGACAAGTACAAATACTCCTCCCCTAGTGTTCCCTTGCCCTTTCTGTATGCTGCATAGTTTTTCCGGGAATACTTCACTGGATTTTATTGCATCTTTTGTAGGTTTTTTTTCTGGATTTATTCCTTTAAGCCATTAGATTCTTTGTTCAGATGTCTAAGGTCTGGTTTCATATAATTTTCTGCTGCTACAAACTCAAGTCTTTGATGCTTCTACAATTTGAAGTTAATAAACACAAGTTCCGTTTTGTTGGTATGCTAAATAAATTACTGCTGGTGTAATGGCGGTTCCCTTTTTATACGACCGCAAATTTTGAAAAAATTTTCTTCGTATATTGCTATCACGTTGGCGTCGTCGTCTGCGTCGTCGTCGTCGTCGTCCAAATACTTTTAGTTTTCACACTCTTACTTTAGTAAAAGTGAATAGAAATCTATGAAATTTTAACACAAGGTTTATGACCATAAAAGGAAGGTTGGTATAGATTTTGGGAGTTTTGGTCCCAACATTTTAGGAATTGGGGGCCAAAAAGGGCCCATATAAGCATTTTCTTGGTTTTCGCACTATAACTTTAGTTTAAGTTAATAGAAATCTATGAAATTTTGACACAAGGTTTATGACCACAAAAGAAAGGTTGGGATTGATTTTGGGAGTTTTGGTTTCAACAGTTTAGGAATTAAGGGCCAAAAAAGGGCCAAAATAAGCATTATTCTTGGTTTTTGCACAATAACTTTAGTTTAAGTAAATAGAAATCAATGAAATTTAAACACAATGTTTATGACCACAAAAGGAAGATTGGTATTGATTTTGGGAGTTTAGGTCCCAACAGTTAGGAATTAGGGGCCAAAAAGGGACCCAAATAAGCATTTTTATACGTTTTCGCACCATAACGTTATTATAAGTAAATAGAAATCTATGAAATTTTAACACAAGGTTTATGACCATAAAAGGAAGGTTGGTATTGATTTTGGGAGTTTTGGTCCCAACAGTTTAGGAATTAGGGGCCCAAAGGGTCCAAAATTATACTTTGCTTGATTTCATCAAAATTGAATAATTAGGGTTCTTTGATATATGCCAAATCTAACTGTGTATGTAGATTTTTAACTTTTGGTCATGTTTTCAAATTGGTCTACATTAAGGTCCAAAGGGTCCAAAATTAAACTTAGTTTGATTTTGACAAAAAATGTATCGGTTGGGTTCTTTGATATGTTGAATCTAAAAATGTACTTAGATTCTTGATTATTGGCCCAGTTTTCATGTTGGTCCAAATCTGGGTCCAAAATTAAACTTTATTTGATTTCATCAAAAATTGAATAAATGGGGTTCTTTTGATATGCCAAATCTAACTGTGTATGTAGATTCTTCATTTTTCGTCCCATTTTCAAATTGGCCTACATTAAGGTCCAAAGGGTCCAAAATTAAACTAAGTTTGATTTTAACAAAAATTAAATTCTTGGGCCTCTTTGATATGCTGAATCTAAACATGTACTTAGATTTTTTATTATGGGCACAGTTTTCAAGTTGGTTCAAATCTGGATCTAAAATTATTATATTAAGTATTGTGCAATAGCAAGTCTTTTCAATTGCACAGTATTGTGCAATGGCAAGAAATATCTAATTTCACAATATTGTGAAATAGCAATTTTTTTTTTAAATAGAGCTTTGTCCAGAATAGTAAGCAAGAAATATCTTATTGCAAGAATTTTTTTTTAATTGGAGTTATCTTTCTTTGTCCAGAATCAACTTAAATCTTTGTAATATACAATGTATATTCACTTTTTACCACCAACTGATAAATTTAAATAATCTTTACCATTCAGTGATAACAAGCAGTTTTTTTACATCTTAATATTTTATGATGTATTTAAATGAGTAGTTATTGTTGCAAACTCCATTAGAATATTTTAATTGAGATTAGTTTTGGAATAAGGGAAAGGGGGATGTGATTAAAAAATTGGGTTCAATTTTTCTCATTTGAAATTTCATAAAGAAAAAGAAAATTTCTTCAAACATTTTTTTGAGAGGATTAATATTCAACAGCATAGTGAATTGCTCTAAGAGAAAACAAAAAATTTAAGTTCATTAGAAAACATTCATTCTATGTCAGAAACCTATGCTGTGTCAACTATTTAATCACAATCCAAATTTAGAGCTGAATCCAGCTTGAATGTTGTGTCCATACTTGCCCCAACCGGTCAGGGTTCAACCTCTGCGGTCATATAAAGCTACGCCCTGCGGAGCATCTGGTTGTTCATACTACAATGTACATTTCATATACTTTTTGGTGAAGAGGTGTTTATGGGGTTATTTTCCTTTGGTCTGCTGGCTTTAACTGGACTGAAAGTGTTGGATGTAATATGGATTTAAATGTACTGTTGAAGGTTAGATATTCAGAATAATAACGGGTGTTAAGTTCTTAGCTTTGGAAAGTGAAGGTTGAAACATTATTGGTCTCCCATTTACAGCATAACCATTGGCGGTTCCAGGGGTTGGAGCCCCTTTTTTTTGGCGGATCAATGCATTTGAATGGGGACATATAGCTGTTTTAACATTATATACTGTTTTTAACTTTTTTGGATTCGAGCGTCACTGATGAGTCTTTTGTAGACGAAATGCGTCTGGCGTATATACTAAATTTAGTCCTGGTATCTATGATGAGTTTATTTACAACCACTGGGTCGATGCCACTGCTGGTGGAGATTTATTTCCCCGAGGGTATCACAAGCCCAGTAGTCAGCACTTTTTGTGCTGACATGAATTGTCATTGATATGGTTATATTTATAAATTTGCTGATTACAAATTTTAGAATTTTTTGAAATACTAAGGCTTTTCTACCTCAGGCATAGATTACCTTAGCTGTATTTGGCAACACTTTTAGGAATTTTGGTCTAATGCTCTTCAACTTCGTACTTTTTTTGGCCTTTTTAACTTTTTTGGATTCGAGCGTCACTGATGAGTCTTTTGTAGACGAAATGCGTCTGGCGTATATACTAAATTTAGTCCTGGTATCTATGATGAGTTTATTTACTGTGTATTATTTATGGTGTTTACAGATGGGGAGAAAAATTAAGAAAACTGTAATTTTCTATGTCAACCTTGTCTTATCTGATTAAGTTTTACTATGAACAATGTTGTAATTGTGCCTTTTTTATTAGGTTATCTCAAAATATTTTAATGAGAGCTTTATATTATGCAGTCATGATCATACGTAAATTATACATGGATAACAGAATCTTAATTGAATACATCTTACCATCTGACAAGGTTTCAATTATCCAAAAGTGCACTATTTATGAAACATAAATTTAGATAATTTAAAATTCAAATTTGCTGTTCTAAAGCAATTTATTAACATGTTACATAATTGTTAGAACAGTGAGTACAATTCATTGGGATTAAATTTCCATCTGAAGTATTTATCAATATTGTTATAAGGGGATGTTGGTCAGGAAATCAATACTTTAACAGAGGACAATATGGGATACTTGACTCTTTGACAAGGTAAGGTTAACATTGTTGACAACTCTGGTCTCTCTTTTCACTTTTCATTTATGTCTTCTTTTTTTTTTCCATGCATGATCATTTTTCTCCTTGTCACTCTCATAATGAGAAGTGAATATGACAGGAATTATATCATTGATTAAGCTTTGACAAGATTATGTTCGATAATTCTGTAGTATCCATTCAAATGTATGATGGAGTTAATTCATTTTTCACAATTATGATGATGTCTATAAGAATATTATCATGATTATATTTTTCCTTATGAATTTGAAATATGTTTTTCAATAGCAGCATGGAACAGTGAGCATGCAAGTTGTGTTATAAGAACCATAGGCGGATCCAAGGGGGGGGGGGGTGCCTTTTGTGGGAAAAATTTGGTTGATTTGCATAAAGGGAATCATTGAAGCATGACTGGAGCGGCCCTCTTAGGTCATTCAGCCCCCATCCCTATGAAAAGTTCTGGATCCACCACAGAACTATAAACTGAGGGAGAAAATTGTGTCATACTCCATAACTTAATTGGAACCCCAAAACTAATCAATTGCTATAATATGTCATTATTTTACAAAATCACAGAAATATTTGAATTCTAAAATAATTTATTAATGGGAAAATAGTGACTGGATTCTATTCATGAAAACAAAAAACTTGCATATATATTAATTTTTTTTAAATTTTTGATTGCATAATTATTTCATGCCATGCTGAATTTCTTAGGGTTATGCCAAAATTAACTTAAAGTTACTAATTTTAAACTTGCTTTGCTTTGTGTTTTTCCAACCACCAATTAAGAAATGCTGGTACATTTGTAAATTGATAATGTACACGTTTGCATTGTTATTCATGGGATACAGGCCTGCAGCAGTCTTATCATAACTCGCAAGTTTTTCATAATTATAAAACCTAATTATAAAACCGTGAAAAAGAATAATTAGATATTCAATAAAAGACTTTAATATTAGATGATTGAATTGATTTGTACAGTTAATTATATTCCAATGTTTCAGTCATTAGTCTGTTATGATTTGTTATAATTGAAAAGACTTTGTTTTGAACCCCCACGTTGATAAATAACCATAGATAAATCATAAAATACACTAAGGGGAGTTCAATAGTCCATTTCATTGTCAGATCCAGGGGAGGGGTCCAGGGGGTTGGAAACCCCCTTTTTTTTGGCCGATCAATGCATTTGAATGGGGACATATATACTTGGAAGTATGTTGAAATGGTCATTATGCCTCCAGTTTCTGTTGATATATATGGCACACATTTTGTAATCAGCTGTAAAAGAGAATGATCGATGACAGAACTTAAACAATACAGCAGTCTCTGTAATTGGGTTATTGGTATTATATCACTTTGTTCCATGTCAAAACAAAAATTCTATGGAAGGTAAATTGATTTTGTTATTTTTTTAATCAGTTTTATTATGAATAGTTAAAGCTGATTATTTCACAGTTCTATTGATTTAATTGTAATGGTAAATTTGTTTACAAATTATATTATGCAAAGGAACCAACAATGATAGCATGTTGCAGAGACCTGTATGGGTTAAAATATTTGTTGATATAATTTAAGGTCAAGATATTTTATTAATAAAGCAAATTTTAGGTCAATTTATAGTTATATCACATACATGTAATTGTATATTGGAGTACATAAATGAATCAGCTTGTTTCAATACAATACAATGATTTGAAATAAAAGAATGATTACCCAGACTGAGGCTTTCTTGCATAAGAAGTGCTTAGGATTACATGTACTAGTTAGTCTAATATTGCTGTGGTTTGCCCACTCCCAAAGTTCTGACGGGAACATTTGGATGTCAGAGCAACCTAAGACTTAATAATATGGGGTGTATTCATGTTATACTTTTGCCACTTATTAAACTAATGTTTGTAGTTGGGGTGAAATGTATTTCTGCTAGTAAAGTGAAAATCTGACAAAATTCAAAAGGTGTCCCTTTCATAATTAACTACTCTTTTGAAGGAGACTTCCTTGAGTAATTATATATGCTTAAAAGGAACAGATCTATTATAAATTTACTGGATGTAATAGAATGTTACTGGTTTTAACTATTTTTAACTAATGTGACCTTGGCAAAGTCTAATTTTTTATAAAATCTTTTTGGCACACTATCTTATTTAATCTCTAATGAGTTCAATGCTAGTTTAAGGTTATTGACTCTGTTATTACTTATTGAAAGCTGCTGATGTATTGATTAGGTTGAGGAACCTATGAAGCTATTACTTAATGATTTTTATTATAGCATCAGTTGGCTGTGTAGTCATCATCTGACCATCACAATTCTATATTTACAAATAGAACCTGTTGAAGATCTGCTTTATCAAAATGAACTTTAAATTGGACAACAAATTTAAATGTCCCTTAATTGTAATTTAGTGGTCAGCATTCTTGTTTTGATGTACATGTATATCATAAAGCTACACCATATCATGCCAATCATTCAATATATATGTTTGCAGATCTGATCAGTTTTTGTCTCGCCTTGACAGAGTCAAAAAGCGAGATACACAATGTAGGTATGCTGTTTCTGGTATTGGGGATGGCATCAACAATGTATTAGTTTGTGATAAGTTCTAGTTTATGGTGAACCACAAGGGGAAGGTCAATCAAATTTGGAGTAACAAATAATTAAGAAGTATTTTTTTACTTAAAATACATTTATTGAAAATCACCTGAATATAATTTACCTTGTATAACCCAGGGAAGTACAATGTATACACAAGGGGCCCTTGCAGTGTTTATGATCCATCGTCCAGGGATAAACAGTTATTCTCTCTATTATAAAAAAAAAAATCAATTTTATATTTTTTGGCATATATATGACGCCCGACAAGCAAAAACGACCCTTATGGCAAAAATTATGAGTTATTAGATTTTTAATTAATTAAACAGAAAATACTTATGCCAACACAATGTAAAAAATTTGAAAACGATCGGTGAAAAATTAGTTTAGAAATTTCAATTTTGGTAACACATGAAATGTGTTCTAACGTAAAATTCAACGTAACATTGAAATCATGCACTTTGACGTCGATTTAAAGTTTGCTGCAATTTACTACTTTACTCTTCTCCTGGTGCTTGACAAAATGTAACCGGATATCCCTTCCTAGCATATGGACGATTTTTTTTGATACATGTATAGATGTTCCTACCTAACACGTGCAGTTCTGGCTGCATGAATATCTACAGAACGAGCCAACTTATCGAACTATTATCAAGGATGATGCAGAGTATCTATTTCTTTTATTTTGTGCATTTTTTTTTGGCAAAATTAAATTCTGATTTATCATGAGCAACGATGAAATAATATGGTACTTCAGTCTGATACCATAGAATAGGTTTAATCTAAACAGATAAAATTAGTTTCTAATCTATCCATTTTCTAAGTAGTGTCATCGTTCTCTTGCTTACAATGTTAACCGACTTAACTTATTGATGATGATTTTTGGAAGAATTCTGTCACATATGCGATACAGTATCACAGTTTGATCGTCAATATCTTTTTTAGCTTGACAAAATCAACAAACGTTTAGTATGACCAAAGGATTATTTTTTCTAATATTGTCCAGTTACATGTAGCACACACAAAGCAAGATAGTCAGTCATATACCGATTTTTTTCTCTTTCAATAACAGAACAATAAAGACTTTCATTTGTTGGATCCCAAATTTAAAAGAATTCTTTTTATTTTGGTATAAATTTCAGCGTTATCTCAAATGTAATAAAAAAAAACACTGAAGTGTGAACTCCTGATTCTTACAGGGCACTATCTGTTTTTCATGGGGTTCGTGTTGCTCAAACTTTAAATTTCTGTGTTATTTTTTGTATCACTCATTTGATTTTATGACATGATCATCTGAGTTTTCTGTTTATAATTTATGATTGCACGGGTGGTGTTTGTTTATATTTATGTGATATTAAGGATCAACGTGACTCATTTTTACTCTTATTTGAACTTTCTCAGGTTCAGATTGAATAAATTCATAATGCAAGTTAAACACTTTGTCCATTCATATTCAAATTGACAATAAAATTAGAAATGAACAGGAGCTCAATGTGGGAATTTGTCGTGGAAGGTCAGTGATTTGAACATTTAATCTAACGGAGTGGAATGTATTTTGCCAATTAGGCGTTAATTACTGGTATTAATTTACAGTCGATTCTATTGAGTGTGAAGGCAAAGGTAATATCTTTGGTTAGCTTGATTCGCGACTAGCTTAACCGTGAAGTCATTTTTAGTTCAGGTGAACTACACTCCTTTAAATGTAAACTCATCCGACAGATAACCAATCTATCTGTCTGTTATAAGACCAGGCTACTCCGAACGGATTGTCGTATACCTTAGCTAACCAAAGTTATTACCCTGTCTACACACTCAATGGAATCGGCTGTAATTAATTCAATTGTTTCAGATTTTTCATATCGGGGTCTTTTATAGCCTACAATACGGCATGTTTTATCTCAATGTTGAAGGCATATACGTAAGACATGGGACTATTATACTAGTATAAGAGTCCCACCTACGACATAAGAATATATAGATGCAAACATTATGTGCGGACAGCAAGGCGACCAGACATTTGTTCATTCTGTTCAGTGGACATATCTAGTCTATAAATGCTCTGTGTTGAAGACCGTACTTTGACCTATAAGGGTTTACCTTTTTAAATTATGACATGGATGGTGAGTTGTTTCATTGACACTCATTTTCACCTTCTTATATCTACATCCAGTTCTAAAATGCTGGTACATATGTGTCAAAAACCGACTGTTTTGATTCACAAGAAGATAACACAATCTGATGTTCAGAGTCATGTCTGTTATGAGGTACTGTTTGTGGTAAACCATGCAGACTAGCCTATTTTTTCAAATATTGTACCATATTTGAAAATTCCCTCAAACGTCTATTACAACTTTGATATTTTCTTTGTATTTCTATAACTGTTGATGTGTTTTATCAAAGATTTTAAACGGGACTCTAGAATACTATAGGTAACAGCAATACATCTCGACAAACTTACCTGTTGTCAAAAGTTTATGTAAAATTTTGTTCGCTTTCGCTCTCCGTAGCTAGAACGGGATTTATCTACGCCTTTTTATTTTAATTTACCCAATAAATACGTATCTTTGTCTTCTTTGGATAGTTAATTTCTACATGTATTATCTTCAATGTTATCGTTAAATGAGAACTGCAGCTGCGTGTGCAATTTCGTCCGTTTCAGATATATTTCTTGCAATAAATATATATACGCATGTAAATGTTTACAAAACAAACTGTAACGCACGTTTAACTAAAAGTGATTTAAACGAAAAATAACATTTAAAAACTTTATCAAATAACATTAAAAATATATCTCGAGTGCGAAATTTTAATCTGTCCGTCTTCGTAATAAATATTAACTATTTTTATGTATTACTATAATTATAATAAATTTTGCTGAATATCGATTCGAAGTGAACTTGAATATTTCAATATTATGCAAAAGTAAAATAGATCGTTTTTTAACATCTAAAGTATGACATTTCAAGATTGAAAAAAAATGAAGAACAACAAGATTATTTGATGTGATCTAATTATATGGTGTTTTTTTCAGCTTGTGCTGTCTCAATTAGTCCTTGCTTCATGTTTACAGATCATTGTAATATATCCAGCATCATCTTTTTTGAAAATTAACGCAACATTGCAAAATTGCATTTGTTTCTGTTTCTGTTTCTGATTTTTACTTGGCGTTTAAAAATTCCATTGAAAATTTATCAAAGGATTGTTAACCTTATCTATTCGTGAATTAAGAGATTTACACAATGGGTAACACAGTCAGTGACTTCTGATCATTAAGTCAAAAACATCAATTTAAAAATTGTATTCTCGTCGTTGTATAACCTTTCGTACTGGAGTTGCATATTTAATTCAACAAAGTTAACAACTCAATTTAAGTCAAACAATATCCCGCATCTCGTAAATATAAGGAAAAATAATGTATTACAAGTAAGCAAATGAAATTGAACTGCGACCATTAAAAAGTATACATATATTTGACAACATTGTAACAATGATTAACCAGCTCAAGCAATCTCGTGTATGCATCCAAAATTGTTAATCATTTTTCGAATAAGCTCAAGCCTCTAGCATCTTTTATTTTCGTTCGTTTTTTCTTCCTTTCTTTGTTGTTTTGTTTCTTCATGGCCTACCACACAGACCATTTAAGAATAAAAGATTAAAAGATTTTTTTTTCGAATGGAAGCAGAACACCTATATTTTGTTCACTTTTAGAAAATGTAAAACAATAATTACGATAAAACTGAATAAAATTGACAAAGGAAAATTAATGCAGAATCTGTCAAAAAGACAACATCCTAGCCAAAGAATCGAATTGTAGGTTCAATATAGTTTTTGTGCCGTATGAGCCGAGCTAATTCCATCCCCTTTCCACTTAAAAGATGAGTGGCCGGGACCTCTAAAGCAGATTTTGGCGATTCTAGTAGGAGATTTAAGTAAATTTTAAAGCATTTAAAACAAGTGAAACTTTTGAGTTACTTCTTACTGATGATACCCCCGCCGAAATATTTCGGTAAACAGGAAGTTGTTGGGTGATGAATCTGAAAACGCATCGCACGATATAACTGAATTATAAAAACCCTGAAACCAAATTATAGAAATCCTTGTAATGCGACGAAAATATTCATGGGACAAACGGAGTCGGACGGACTGAAGGATGAATTGACTAAAGGACAGACAGAGGCAAAACAGTATACCCCACTTTTACCCCCACTTTTTTTTAAAGTGAGTGATATAATTATGAACTGGTATTTGTTTCATACTTACCGCTTTTAAACGCATTGCAAATGTTTATGCCCCACCAACGATCGATAGTAGAAGGTCATTATGTTAAAGTTTTTGGTCAAGGTAGTTTTTGATGAAGTTGAAGTCCGATCAACTTGAAACTAAGTACACAGTCATGTTCCCTATGTTATAATCTTTCTAATTTCAATGCCAAATTAGAATTTTTAGCCCATTTTCACGGTCCAATGAACATGGAAAATTATAGTGCGAGTGGGGCATCCGTGTACTTGGGACACATTCTTGTTTGATATATATTCTGATAAAATACTCATAGAATGATTTCATTGAACACATGGTTTATTGTTTTATATACAGTAGTTAAAATTGCGGAGCGTGGCAAAATAAAAGACGAAAAATTTCAGACAGACTTTCTTCTCTGTCGTACTTAATTTCTTGTAAGCAAACTCTCTCGTGTGATTAACCATGCAAGATTTTCCGCAGTTGGCATGCATACTGATGTTGTGCCAAATATTTAATATTATTTTCTTGGGTTCTTCATACAATAACTTGCCGTATTAAAAGTATAAAAGAAATCTAGCTGCGGAAAACAACTTTTAGTGTTTTTTAGAAAATATTTTAGTGGTTTTTTTTTTCACACAACATTGGTATTACTTATATATTATAGAAGGTTAATACGTAAATCATCTCATATTGTGGTCCTATGTCATAATGAGACTTGCTGATGTGTGGGATTTTATTATATTGTTTATAAATAATTCCTCTCAAAACAGTAAGAATATATATACAGCGTGTCAAAACAAGCATTTGTAAAGTGTTAATAGAAATTTATCACAAAATTTAATTTAAAATCGTAAATACGGCATTATTTTACAGAAGTATATATAAGAATAGACTGTTCAGTTCACATGGATAACTCTATGTTTAGAAAAAATATCTCGATTTCAACGTGCAATTTATCGGTTTGTTCTACGTTACATTCTAGCGTTGACTACCGATAACGACGTCAAATGCGATAAGGGTGGTTTTTGCTTGACGGGCGTCATATATATATAAAAGTTATGCATTCATATTAATAACACAGACAGAGTTTGCGTATAAAGGATTTATAACCTTCTTCAGTAGATAAGTAACATCAAAAGACACACTATACAATTAACACAATAATACAATAAATAACATTATTTGATTATTGCTTCATTTTAAATTGTATTGTAAATATTGGATTTAGTACCATACTGTTCAAAAGCAATATCTGTAAACATGGTAAATGAATGCCAGGAAAGAAAGGTTTTCTACATGTTAACTTAAACTCCAATGGATTATCATCTGCCTACTCTAAATATATTCACCATTCAAAAATCTTATTTTATATAAAGCAATTATAAGATAAGGAACCCAACAAAAAAATAAAGGAAGCATTTAATCTTCTTAAAGAAGCATCCAAACTTCTTCATTTAATGTCTCCCTGCATCATTATTTCATATTAGCTGCCATTACACATATAAATGGACCAAATATTCACCAATAATGTAATTGTTAATAAGCTATAAAATAATTTCTCGTCAGATCAAGAGATGATCCAATATATTTCTTGTCCGATTATACTTAAGTCCCGAGCAATCAATGCAGCCATATTTTTTTTTTTTTTTTTTTTTTTTTTTTTATTTTTTTTTTTTAGAAATGAATAAATCATTTTTGTTTTAAATGTTCAATAAAAATTTTGCATATACATGTTACGTACAAAAAAACTTGTTGATTACACATTCCATATTGATTATCTCAATACAATATATTTGAATGTTTTTGATCTAAAAGTATTATATAAGATATAGAAGTAAACATCTGTTTATTATTTAAATCCTTTTAATATAATTGGCTTTTATATTGGTTGAAAATATATAACAAGATTTTATTCATGAAGAGTGCATTATATGTTCAAAGTAAGCTAGTTTCTTACATCATTATGAGTTAATTACTTTAGAAATACATTCTTGCTCGATAATTTATAACATTATAGTTAATTATAACAAATCTTACTTTACATATATTTGAAAGCTACTTTTTAGCCAATTCTTCTTTGGTATTAGGTAAGACACTTTATCTATTAAGCCAAAGGTACAAATGCATGTCATCGATATCTTTTGTCATCTTTTTTAATTGTCATCTTCTCTTTAGGCCACACCAATCTGATTCCTTGTTCGACGGACCCGCCCGCATCTATTTTTTTCAAAACAGATTTTTTTAATTTTTATTATATTCCCGCTTCCCGCATCCGGAAATGAAATCATGTTCATTTCCCGCACCGTTTTTTTTTGTAAATATTATATAAAGATCTCAACATTTGTTTTTTAAAATCACAGTCTAACCTTTTATATAACGAATTTTAACCTATCAGCACCCCACAACGAGAATATTTGTTTCAGCATGAAACCACTGAATTTATTCCAAGCGGGAGTGCTCCGATATAAATAGAAATACCAGTACAGAACAAAACGTTGGTTTCTTTCCCCCTAACTTATATTCCCTATAAAAAAAAAATTCGTTGTTAAAATAAAGTACAAAGAACTTCTGAAGGATTTGCCTTCAACTACAATTATAATGTATGGTGACGGTCATACCCGCTGCAGGTTTGTGCACCTGTCCTGGTTGATTCAGAAACCTAAGTTCGTTCAGCAGTTGTCGTTTGTTGATGTGGTTCATTAGTATTTTCCCGTTTGGAAATATAATTTAGATTGTTGGTTTTCCTGTTCGAATTGTGTACAATACTAAGTTGTGGTCCCTTATAGCTTGCTGGTTGGTCTTGATCAAAGTACTGTGTAAAAGGCCATAATTTGACCTATGTTTGTTATTATCAGGTTGGGACCAACCCTCCCTCAGACAAGGGCCTTGAAGGGGTCATTTTACCATGTTTACTGTTCAGTCTGTTGTAGAAAAGAAAATAGAAATACTAAGGATTTGTACAGTGCTACTATACAAAACCTTTCACAAGTTAGAATTTTTTACTCAAAAAGAGGAGAAATACATTATATTTCAAACAACTTTTCTAAACATGCTTAAAGAGGGATGGGTCCACTTATTTTGAATAATATTAAACTGTTAAAGTAAATGTGTTAACATGGTTAAAGTCCAGGAATATTACAAAATTCTTGGACATGTTTTGACCATTTAATACCAAATATTATAGTTCTTTGGGAAAATATAAGCCCTTTAGTACTTAAAGTGTTTTTACAAAAATAATATATTATACATTGTAACTTTAATATTTTGACCCCTCATAAAAGGGATATTCATAACATTAAGGGGTTGTTCTGAACCTGATTATGACTTGGATGGAGAATTGTCTCATTGTCAGTCTTACATACATAGACCAGATTTAATTATTCAATTATTTCTTGTTGAACAGGGAAAAAATACTTCATAAATTAAAGAAATGTCAAGGTACAAGTGATAAATCAAGTTTTAATATAGTCAAAACCATACCTATTATGTTTACAAAAAAAAATTATAATTGCTCGCCTTTACTTTTTAAGCTTCGCCTCTAAAATTTGCAAATTCAATATTTTTTTATTAAAATTTTCAAATCGCTCGCTCGCCCCAATTTTTGGAGTCCAAAAATCTGTAGAACAAGAAATTAAATTGGTGTGGCCTTAATAGCACTTTTCTGTTGGGTCTTCTCTTGGGTAACTTATCATTTACTAATGTCCTGTCACGCTGTGAACATATATATTTTAGGTATCAGTCATCCTAATAATTAAAGATATTTAAACTAGGAAGATGTTGACTCTCATTTATGACTGATACATCTTGTTGTAAATCTAAGCCAATTATATGTATCTTTAAATTCAGCCAAAATTTACAACAATGTCCATCAATATTCATGCTGGAAAACAGTGAATTGATCAATATGCGTAACCTTCTGAGCTGGCCTTTTTTTAGCTGCCTCTGTATGGATATATGACTATATATTGCTTTTTGGGGGGTGTCTTTGGCTCACATCACTGACATTATTTGAATATTTATATATGGCAATGTTGCGTGATAATCCTTGTATTCTTGGTATATGTGCTTATTAATTTTGTAGTTTATGTTAGCTTACTGTGGTTTTTTTTCTCTTCCGGCTGCTTGACATTTTTCACTACGGTTTAACCTTTCCTTAAATAGTAGGTGTATTCTTTAAATATCCTATTTTAAATAGTAGTTCTGATTATCTGTAAAAGAAATTTCTTCAGATAAGACCTTAATTTTGTTAAAAAATATACCAACCACTGAATTGCACCCAAAGGAATGTTTTTGTACTCTGCATAAATATGACAACCTTGTATTTCATCTTTGCTTATATTATTTTAATAATTTTATGTTCTTGTATTAAATTTGACTGTTACTTGTGAAAAAAATATTTGACTAAAGTTATGGGCAACAGTAGCCATTAAATTCCAAGCCATAGTCCATGTAGTCCATAAATATGTTTTTTATGACTGGTGATTTCCTTGTTTTTATTGTGGCATATTACTCAATAACTATTTCCTGTAATGGCCAAGAAATGTGAAACCAAGGACACACAATGTCACTGATGAAAGCTGAGCTAACACTCAACCTTCTCATAATCAATACATTAATTTGTTGATTAGATACCATCAAATTAAATTGTTTTTGACCACTTACAGAGAAATTGGTCTTATGAAAGCCATTATGGATCTTGCTATTAGATAAAGAATATGAATAGTTGGATATGCAACTAATGATAAATAACTCTTGCAAAAGTGAAACTGATGTAAAAACATTGAAAAATTGTTGAATGAAAACAATTGAATTGGGGGATTTTTAACGGTAAAGTTCTTTTTTAGCTCACCACATGTGAGCTTTTCTCATCACTTGGCGTCCGTCGTCGTCGTCCTTAACAATTTTTCAAACATCTTCTCCTCTGAAACTACAGAATGGATTTGAATGAAACTTAGCATGATTGTTCCTTAGATTATCCTGCACAAAGTGTGTGCTTCGATTTTTGATCCGTCAAAAAACATGCCTGCCGTTACTTAAAATAGAACATAGGGGTCAAATGCAGTTTTTGGCTTATATCTCAAAAACGAAAGCAATTTAGAGCAAATCTGACATGGGGTAAAAATGTTCATTAGGTCAATATCTATCAGCCCTGAAATTTCAGATGAATCAAACAAACCTTTTTACTGCCACTTAATTGGTAATTTTAAGGAAATTTTGCAGTTTTTGGTCATTATCTTGAATATTATTATAGATAAAGATAAACTGTAAACAGCAAAAATGATCAGCAAAGTAAGATCTACAAATAAGTTAATATGACCAAAATTTTCAATTGACCCCTTAAGGGGTTATTGTCCTTTAATGACAATTTTTCACAATTGGTTCATCGTATTTGCTAACTTTAAAAAATTCTCTGAAACTATTGAATGGATTTAGATGAAACTTAGCATGATTGTTCCTTAGATTATCCTGCACAAAGTGTGTGCTTCGATTTTTGATCCGTCAAAAAACATGGCGGCTGTTACTTAAAATAGAACATAGGTGTCAAATGCAGTTTTTGGCTTGTATCTCAAAAACGAAAGAATTTAGAGCAAATCTGACATGGATTAACAATGTTCTTTAGGGTAAGATCTATCAGCCCTGAAATTTTCAGATGAATCAAACAACCCATTGTTGGGTTGCTGCCACTTAATTGGTAATTATAAGGAAATTTTGCAGTTTTTGGTCATTATCTTGAATATTATTATAGATAAAGATAAACTGTAAACAGCAAAAATGATCAGCAAAGTAAGATCTACAAATAAGTTAATATGACCAAAATTTTCAATTGACCCCTTAAGGGGTTATTGTCCTTTAATGACAATTTTTCACAATTTGTTCATCATATTTGCTAACTTTTAATCTCCTCTGAAACTACTGAATGAATTTAGATGAAACTTAGCATGATTGTTCCTTAGATTATCCTGCACAAAGTGTGTGCTTCGATTTTTGATCTGTCAAAAAACATGGCGGCTGTTACTTAAAATAGAACATAGGTGTCAAATGCAGTTTTTGTCTTGTATCTCAAAAACGAAAGCATTTAGAGCAAATCTGACATGGGGTAAAAATGTTCATTAGGTCAATATCTACCAGCCCTGAAATTTTCAGATGATTCAAACAACCCAACAATGGGTTGTTTGACTCATCTTAATGCCACTTAATTGGTAATTTTAAGGAAATTTTGCAGTTTTTGGTCATTATCTTGAATATTATTATAGATAAAGATAAACTGTAAACAGCAAAAATGATCAGCAAAGTAAGATCTACAAATAAGTTAATATGACCAAAATTGTCAATTGACCCCTTAAGGGGTTATTGTCCTTTAATGACAATTTTTCACAATTTGTTCATCATATTTGCTAACTTTAAAAAATCTCCTCTGAAACTACTGAATGAATTTAGATGAAACTTAGCATGATTGTTCCTTAGATTATCCTGCACAAAGTGTGTGCTTCGATTTTTGATCCGTCAAAAAACATGGCGGCTGTTACTTAAAATAGAACATAGGGGTCAAATGCAGTTTTTGGCTTGTATCTCAAAAACGAAAGAATTTAGAGCAAATCTGACATGGATTAAAAATGTTCTTTAGGGTAAGATCTATCAGCCCTGAAATTTTCAGATGAATCAAACAACCCATTGTTGGGTTGCTGCCACTTAATTGGTAATTTTAAGGAAATTTTGCAGTTTTTATACGACCGCAAATTTTGAAAAAATTTTCGTCGTATATTGCTATCACGTTGGCGTCGTCGTCGTCGTCGTCGTCCGAATACTTTTAGTTTTCGCACTCTAACTTTAGTAAAAGTGAATAGAAATCTATGAAATTTTAACACAAGGTTTATGACCATAAAAGGAAGGCTGGTATTGATTTTGGGAGTTTTGGTCCCAACATTTTAGGAATTAGGGGCCAAAAAGGGCCCAAATAAGCATTTTAGTGGTTTTCGCACTATAACTTTAGTTTAAGTTAATAGAAATCTATGAAATTTTGACACAAGGTTTATAACCACAAAATAAAGGTTGGGATTGATTTTGGGAGTTTTATTTTCAACAGTTTAGGAATTAGGGGCCAAAAAAGGGCCCAAATAAGCATTATTCTTGGTTTTCGCACAATAACTTTAGTTAAAGTAAATAGAAATCAATGAAATTTAAACACAATGTTTATGACCACAAAAGGAAGGTTGGTATTGATTTTGGGAGTTTCGGTCCCAACAGTTTAGGAATTAGGGGCCAAAAAGGGACCCAATAAGCTTTTTTCTTGGTTTTCGCACCATAGCGTTAGTATAAGTAAATAGAAATCTATGAAATTTAAACACAAGATTTATGACTATAAAAGGAAGGTTGGTATTGATTTTGGAAGTTTTGGTCCCAACAGTTAAGGAAAAAGGGGCCCAAAGGGTCCAAAATTAAACTTTGTTTGATTTCATCAAAATTGAATAATTGGGGTTCTTTAATATGCCGAATCTAACTGTGTATGTAGATTCTTAATTTTTGGTCCCGTTTTCAAATTGGTCTACATTAAGGTCCAAAGGGTCCAAAATTAAACTTAGTTTGATTTTAACAAAAATTGAAACCTTGGGGTTCTTTGATATGCTGAATCTAAAAATGTACTTAGATTTTTGATTATTGGCCCAGTTTTCAAGTTGGCCCAAATCGGGGTCCAAAATTAAACATTGTTTGATTTCATCAAAAATTGAATAATTGGGGTTCTTTGATATGCCAAATCTAACTGTGTATGTAGATTCTTAATTTTTGGTCCAGTTTTAAAATTGGTCTAAATTAAAGTGCAAAGGGTCCAAAATTAAACTAAGTTTGATTTTAACAAAAATTAAATTCTTGGGCCTCTTTGATATGCTGAATCTAAACATGTACTTAGATTTTTGATTATGGGCCCAGTTTTCAAGTTGGTCCAAATCAGGATCTAAAATTATTATATTAAGTATTGTGCAATAGCAAGTCTTTTCAATTGCACAGTATTGTGCAATGGCAAGAAATATCTAATTTCACAATATTGTGAAATAGCAAATTTTTTTTTAATTAAGAGTTATCTTTCTTTGTCCAGTATAGTAAGCAAGAAATATCTGCAAGAATTTTTTTTAATTGGAGTTATCTTTCTTTGTCCAGAATCAACTTAAATCTTTGTTATATACAATATACAATGTATATTCACTTTTTACTACCAACTGATAAATTTAAATAATCTTTACCATTCAGTGATAACAAGCAGTTTTTTTACATCATGTATTTAAATGAGTAGTAATTGTTGCAAACTCCATTAGAATATTTTAATTGAAATTAGTTTTGGAATAAGGGAAAGGGGGATGTGAATAAAAAATTGGGTTAAATTTTTCTCATTTGAAATTTCATAAATAAAAAGAAAATTTCTTCAAACATTTTTTTGAGAGGATTAATATTCAACAGCATAGTGAATTGCTCTATTAAAGAGAAAACAAAAATTTTCAGTTCATTTGAATACATTCATTCTGTGTCAGAAACCTTTGCTGTGTCAACTATTTAATCACAATCCAAATTTAGAGCGGAATCCAGCTTGAATGTTGTGTCCTTACTTGCCCCAACCGTTCAGGGTTCAACCTCTGCGGTCGTATAAAGCTACGCCCTGCGGAGCATCTGGTTGGTCATTATCATGAATATTATTATAGATAAATATAAACTGTAGACAGCAAAAATGATCAGCAAAGAAAGATCTACAAATAAGTTAATATGACCAAAATTGTCAATTGACCCCTTAAGGGGTTATTGTCCTTTAATGACAATTTTTCACAATTTGTTCATCATATTTGCTAACTTTAAAAAATCTTCTCCTCTAAAACTACTCAACCAAATTCAACCAAACTTCAACTGAATGATCAGTAGGGTGAATAAAATAAAGTTTGTGCTTTATTTTTTATTTCGTCAAAAAACATGGCCGTCATGGCTAAAAATAGAACACAGGGTAAAATGCAGTTTTTGGCTTATATCCCAAAAACTCCAGCACTTAGAGCAAATAAGACAAGAAGTTAAAGTATTTATTAGGTCAAGGTCTACCTGTCCTGAAATTTTCAGCCGAATTGGGTAACTGGTTTTTCAGGTATAATGCCCCTGAATTGATGATTTTAAAGGAATTTTGCAGTTTTTGGTTATTATCTTGAACATGTTGAATATTATTATAGATACAGATAAACTGTTAATAGCAAAAATGTTAAGCAAAGTAAGATCTAAAAATAAGTCTATTTGCCCAAAATTGTCAATTGACCCCTTAAGGAGTTATTGCCCTTTAAAGACTTTTTTCACAATTTGTTCATCATGTTGACTTACTTTAAAATATCTTCTCCTTTGAAACTGCTTTATCAATTTCAGCCAAACTTGGGCTAAATGAGTTTCAGAGTATCTAGTATAAATTTTATATTTCATTTCCTTGTATGTCAAGAAACATAGCTCCTATGGCTAAAATAGAACATAGGAGAAAATTATTTTTTTGGCTTTGAAGAAAATAGGACAATTCAAAGAACATTCAAATAAATTGAAAAGCCAAAATAATCATTGATGAAAGATTTAACCAAAAAAATTAAGGTGAGCAATTCAGGCTCTTGAGAGCCTTTTTTTCATATTTCATCCTAAGCCTCCCCTATTGAAAATTAAATGGTACCTCCTTACAAAAAATAATGACTGTTGCTTTCACTTTTCCTTTTCACAGCTCCTCTGGATAACTATGAATTGTTGCCTAATAGGGAAAGCATATGCTACAAATCCCTTCTCCATATTGTTGCAACTTTTCTGAATTTTGAATTTACTCTTTTGGACAGTAAGTACTAAAAAGTATTTCCTATCAAACTATTACTTTAAAACAAAACTTAGCAATCACCAAATCAGTTTAACAATTAACTTTGACCTCAGGGTCTTCATATCCATTTAAAGTTATTATGTTCTCTCCCTTTTTCAATATTTCCAATTGCTCACAATTCTCCTGTAAAGGTTGACCTGTCACCGTGACCTTGTGACTATGTTCTTCTGCAGGGTTATCGAACCAGATCCTGTAAGTATATATACAAATGAGCTCTTCATCACTTACTGTCAATATTTAAAAATTTCATTGGTGAATTAATTACACATTTGTGAGTAAAATGATGCCAAGGTCAGGTGATACATGCCAGATAGACATTACACTTTTCAATCCTTCCATACAACAAATATGGTTGCATTGAGGACCAAAAATTCCAATAATTATGCCAAATACCATGAAAACAGCTTAGGTGTTTATATTTTTCTGAAATTGATCTTGTATCATGTATATTGTAAATGCATAATTATATTTCAGATGTCCAGCCAGGGCTACAAACGAACCAAATTGATCTAATATATATATAATTATATTTCAGATGTCCAGCCAGGGCTACAAACGAACAAACTTTGAAGAAGATGACATATCAAATGGAGGCAGTCCCCCAGCTATTGACTTCAATGCCAGTGTAGTATTTAAGGGTGGTCTGACGTTATGGCAGAGGAAAACTGTACTAGAGAGGTTCCTGTTTGTATTCAATGTTCTCCTTTGTATTACAGTTATCATTCTAGCAATACTGGTGGCCACGAAACATAAACAGATTATAAAGATGAAGGAACAAGGTAAATGTACTTACTTTTTTACGCCACTTTTAAGTGCTACTTTGCACTTTTTGATGTCGTCAGTTTTTACGGGTGGAGGGAGCCAGCTGAGTGACTGCAGAAAACCACTGATTTTATAGAAAAATTGACAATCCTAGTCAATTAAGATTGGATTCGAGTGGTGCAAAGTGGTACACCTGCACAAGTGTGGTTCGAATTCACAACCTCAGTGCTAACTGGCTAGTGATTACAGTAGTGAATTACTTAGACCGCTTTGCCAACAAGCCTTACTAGATATAAGAAGATGTGGTATGAGTGCCAATGAGACAACTCTTCCAAGTCACAATTTGTAAAACAATTTATAGGTCAATGTATGATTTTTAACACGAGCTATTTCTACTTACTTAGAACATAACTATTAGATATTCTTATACATCAACCTTATGTTCTCAATATATATGAAAATTAGAAGATGTGACAAGAATCACCAATTAGACAACTATCCACCAGAGTTTAAATGTAGTTACATGTTCTTGCATGCGCAGCATATGGTAATTTTGCACTGACACAATTTCAAACAATGATAAGTCTCAAATTGTACTGTACTAATAGACATATCATAAATTTGTCTTGTTAAAGATATGTTTGCATTGAATTGTCAATGGGGTCCTCGATGGCTGATTGGTCTTTTGATTAGTCAAAACTATTCTATCAATAGCTTGTCTACAGTAAGGTTGTTTGAGTCCTACACATGGCAGGTGTGCTCAACTTCAATCTTAATTGACTACAGTGATTTTCTTGGGAGTGGCCAAGGGCTCATGCAATTGGGAATAAATGTTTATTGAAATATTGGCTTTGGAGAAAATATATAAGTCCTTTTATATGGAGGGAAAATTTTTTGAAATTGGATACATAACTCAGCATTCTAAGAAGGTCAACTGAACACCAACAAAATCTTGCAACAATGTCTATTTACAATTTCAGATTATAGAGCTGAAAGTTTGAAAAAATGTGCATATTTCTGTTTGTGATTGGGGCCTAAATCGCAATTGGAACCAAAAATGAGGGTTGAAAAATACAAATGTATCTGAACTTATTGTCAGTTTTCTTTCCTATCTAATAAAAAGTGACTTATCATGCAAATAGCACAATAGTGCTGAAAGTGCAATTAAACACCAACTAACAAATATGAGTTACTGTCTATATGGTTGTAACTAAGTCTTAAAATCTAGTACTGTAAATTCAGAAATTATTGCGTGCATTTATTATTGCGATTTTGACATTTTAGACTTACAATGCAATTTAAATTTTTGCGATATTGAGAACATCCTGTAAATTTCATAAATAAAATTTCAAAATGTGAGTTTGAATTATTGCGATTATAACCTTGTCGCATTTTTCGCAATAATAAAAACATCGCAATAATTTCTGAATTTACAGTATTAGTGTGAAATATTACAATGAGTTTTAACATGTTTAAATTGAATTGACAAGATTTAAAGAACTGATGTACTTTATGCCATTTTAGGTTTTGTTTTAACAACATTAACAAATACAAATTCAAAATTTGGCTACAATAAGTTTCCTGGACTCTGAATGCCAAAACAAGATAATACCCTATTTCAATTTGAATCATTTGATAGTTACATTTCTCTAAGCTGTTGATGGAAGGCTAATTTGTGTGTCGCACATGGATATGACATTTGTATTCTGTATTGGATCAGTCACTGTAATGATGGTAAAATCAATCGCGGAGATGGGAATTATATCACCAAATGTAATAAACAGACATTACAATGATACCAGATTGATTATTGTTTGTGTTGACAGTTTAATAACACATGCTTGAAGACAGGTAATCAAGCGAGAAATAATTAGAGATGTTGTCATTAACTTTGTTCCTTAGATTTACTCATATGAGAGAAAAACATCCGTTTTGTAGTAATTTAAATGTATTTGTGGTAAAAATACTGAAAATTATAAAAACCTAATAGTCCTTAAACCATGTTAGTCTGGACATGTCAGACAGTTAATTTATTACTTTCAGAGGAAAAAGTTGTAGTGTTTTTTGGCGGTCTTGTCAGATTTACTTTGAAAGTTTTGAATTTATCTATTATATATTTGTTTTACATGACCTTTTCAAATGTTTATGGAGCTTGTCAGTGGTAGAAGCTTCAAAATTTACTGTTTTGTTTACTAAATCCAAAATTATCTGAAAATTGTGGTTAAGGTGCACAATTCTTAAAACTCCATATAGACATCCCAGCTGGCACACACCTTAAAAACTCGATATAGGCATCCCAGCTGGCACACACCTTAGAAACTCCATATAGACATCCCAGCTGGCACACACCTTAAAAACTCCATATAGACATCCCAGCTGGCACACACCTTAAAACTCCATATAGACATCCCAGCTGGCACACACCTTAAAAACTCCATATGGACATCCCAGCTGGCACACACCTTAAAAACTCGATATAGACATCCCAGCTGGCACACACCTTAGAAACTCCATATAGACATCCCAGCTGGCACACACCTTAAAAACTCCATATAGACATCCCAGCTGGCACACACCTTAAAACTCCATATAGACATCCCAGCTGGCACACACCTTAAAAACTCCATATAGACATCCCAGCTGGCACACACCTTAAAAACTCCATATAGACATCCCAGCTGGCACACACCTTAAAAACTCCATATAGACATCCCAGCTGGCACACACCTTAAAACTCCATATAGACATCCCAGCTGGCACACACCTTAAAAACTCCATATAGACATACCAGCTGGCACACACCTTAAAAACTCCATATAGACATCCCAGCTGGCACACACCTTAAAAACTCCATATAGACATCCCAGCTGGCACACACCTTAAAACTCCATATAGACATCCCAGCTGGCACACACCTTAAAAACTCCATATAGACATCCCAGCTGGCACACACCTTAAAACTCCATATAGACATCCCAGCTGGCACACACCTTAAAACTCTATATAGACATCCCAGCTGGCACACACCTTAAAAACTCCATATAGACATCCCAGCTGGCACACACCTTAAAAACTCCATATAGACATCCCAGCTGGCACACACCTTAAAACTCCATATAGACATCCCAGCTGGCACACACCTTAAAAACTCCATATAGACATCCCAGCTGGCACACACCTTAAAAACTCCATACAGACATCCCAGCTGGCACACACCTTAAAAACTCCATATAGACATCCCAGCTGGCACACACCTTAAAAACTCCATATAGACATGGCAGCTAGTGCATACAAATCTCATGACCATTCATAAATATAAAAGGTTGGGATCAGAACAGTTTTGATTTATTATACAATTTTGAAAGGGGATTTGATTTTTCAGCTCTATTAAATCTCATTGTATTGTATACACCTTATCACTAATCCAGGCTGACCTGGCCACTTGAACTTTTGACGCATACAACAATCACTTTTCCATTGTTGCATCAGATAATTTGTTTTATGATTTCAAAATTTTACGGAAACCTGTGTGATATCCAGTAATGGCGGACAAATAGCGATAAGGTGTATTTAGTAACTTATACATACTGTAAATTCAGAAATTATTGCGAGGTTCTTATTATTGCGAATAATGCGACTGAGTTGTAAACGCAATAATTAAAACTCACATTTTGTAATATTTTAACTGAATTAAGTAAGCATGACTTTTCTCAAAATCGTAAAAATTAAAATCGCATTCAAGTGTAAAATGACAAATTCACAATAATAAGTGCACGCAATAATTTCTGAATTTACAGTATATAGCTTGTTTTGTACTTATATATTATTTTTTACTTTCAGCTGTATGTTTGACCCCAGCTTGTGTTACAGTAGCCAGCTCCATGATAAATGCCATGGATCTAAAAGCAGACCCCTGTAATGATTTTTATCAGTATGCTTGTGGTGGCTGGATTGACGCTCACCCTATACCCTCAGGTCACTCCAGGTGGGGAACATTTAGTGTTCTCTGGCAAGAAAATCAAGTTGTAATGAAAAAAGCAATAGGTATGAAGATTATTAAGTTTTTAACTTGTTATGGTTACATTTGGATTAATTATTTTTAAAGAGAGAACTGTCAGCTTTGAACAAAATACACTAGTGTAGAATGCATGTTTTTAGATAACCTTCATCAGGTTTATAAGACCAAAAGTATGAAAAAGAAATAAATATAATAAGGCAGAAATGGAATAGAAATTGTAAACACACATGTTAATATTAGTCTTGCGTAGGTTTTATATATTTTTTAAAAAGGATAGTAGGCTATTTTATATTTTGTATTATAGTTTTATTGACATCAACTGTTATATGTTCTTGTTAAAAAAAAGCTACAAAGTTTGATTGAAAAATCACAACAATGCAAAAAGCACATGAGTAAATAATTACATTAGATGTATGTTTCATTATAATACGTTATTCTGATTGGCTAACTGCACATCACATGTTATTCCTTTAGCAATTGCATTACACAATAAAACTTATCATTCATGATGACAAGAGGTCCCATAAAAAAGTGCACAGGTAAATTAAATAAAAAGTTGATGTAAATCGTGTTTTCATGAATCTAACTAAAAAATGTAATTATAAGTATTGAATGCTTCTTTTTGTAACTTCATAGGGTAAAACGTTGATTGTGCACACATTTTTAAAATGAAGCACTTCCGTGCTTCAGTCACTTTTACACCCCAATAAATTTACAAAAAGAAGCATTCAATTCTTAAATAAATGGACAGAGAACACATAATTATGCTGGCAAAATTGAAATTGAAGAAAAAAACAACAGTAGTCCTAAAACATTATAAACACACATACATATGGTGTGGTGGTTGTGGGTTTTTTATGTATATATAGTAAACAAATTGTTTGATGAATATTATGTTTTATTTCGTCAATAAGATATGTGATATGCTGTTTCCCCAAAGTAATCAATATATAGCTTTGAATCCCATTAGTTTCCATACTTACAGTAGACTAATGTTACATTAAGTGTAGATAAAATCCAAGGTCCTAATGTAGTATCTCAACAAAACAATAACAACAATTGGTATAAATCAGACGGCCTTGTAACTGTAAGAATCTTATGATTTAGCCTTATAACTCATTAAATTTGATCATGAAATTTCCTAAAATGAACATTTTATGTGATCTGAGCAGCTTACACAGGGTGATCCTCAAAGAACACATATACATAGGCAATAAACATTGACAAAATATGGCTTTTCAAAAGATTTTGACCTTGAGTATAACTGAAGAGATATTTATTGTCAAAATGCAGATCTTCTGTTATAAAATTGGTTTAAGTTTATAATGGTGTCACACACTACATATAAACATAACTATCGCTATTTTGTGCATTTTTCCTTTGATCTTCTTTTGTGATAATTTGTCATATCATGCTACGCACTTGAGATGAAAAGCTATCCCTAGAAACTAAGCAGGTACAAGGCGTTGCTAACGAAATTGACATTAAATTGACAAAGTCATCATAGGTAAAATAGTGTCCCGGCTCAAGCGAGGAAATCAATCTCATTGAGATGATCAACGATAATCTAAAAATACAATTTGACAAAAAGGAACATCTGTCTTATAAACATAATAATTGTTTTGTTCAAATTTTTGATTTTTGATTTTTTTATATTTTATATTTACAGATAAGGATTTACCCAAAGGTTCAAGTCTTTCAGAGAGAAAATCTCAGCTGTATTTCGCTTCTTGTATGGATAAAAATAAAACAATAGAGGAACTTGGTGCCAAACCTTTACTGGACTTGTTGAAGTTAAACTTCTCTGATTGGTCCATTTCAAATCAAAGTACCAGTAAATTTGATCTTCAGACATATATAGAGAACCTTAAGATGTTAGGAATTAATGCTTTCTTTTCTGTCTGGGTTGGTGAAGATGATAGAAACTCGTCTGCTAATATATTACAGGTAAGTTCCATGACCCTGGAATAATTTACCTTCAAGATGAACAACAACATTTTTTTGATCTTACATTTGTATATGTGTGTTTACCTACTCAATTCAGTTTACAATTTCATTATGACAACACACTGGTTTATGAACCTACGATAGAATCTAATATCACATCTGTTTCAGTAGCAATAATTTAAAAAAAGAACTTATATTTATAAAGTTTTGATATAGAAAAGAAAAAAAAACTTACATAAAAGAAGAAAACAAATTTTGTATTCAAAATTGTTTTATGATGTTCAATTAAAATATGATGAATTTCAAATATTGATCTTAAACTCATTTCAAAGGTACTTTTTTATTAGATTAACATATTAATGAGTGATTTATTTCAGATTGACCAATCAGGGCTAGGTTTACCAGAAAGAGACTACTACTTGAACAAGTCAATCACAGAAGATAAGGTGATGTAGCATGAACATTGTTACATACTTCATATGATATTTTTATATTTGGTATGGTCTTGGTGAATGAGTGATTCAGAAGTTATTTTCATCTCCCAGTTCACATACACCATGAACTAATTTTTAATTAACCACATAAAAAACTTGAATCAGTCCTTTGCAAAACATCAGATCTTTTACTCGCTCTGCAAAAGAATTTTAGAAGGAAATTTCAGCTATTGTCTGCAAACTTCTGGATTTAAACAATCAATATGTTTTACTACCGTAGGGTCAAACGAATATAGTGTTATTGAAATGTTTATCTGAAAGAATCTTAAACAGACTTACCAATTAACAGCAGTGATTTAGTCAAATCAGTCAATTTTTTTTTTTACTTATCAAGCTTTCAACTGTCAATACACATTAAGAATTTTTAAGAAGAAATATAAAATTACCTAATAGTGATAACATATGTTATATTTCTAAATAGCAAACCTTGATTAAAGCGTTCAACAAATAAACATTTGTCAGTGCAAGAATTAAGGGCTTCTATTCAGTTGAATATTTCAGCCTTAGTATTCCTAATTATATTAAAGTGTAAGGCACCATATAGTATATATACATATATATAAAAAAAAATTGAATCTTGACCTTGATACATTTCATTTTTGCTGTTCAAGGGTTGAGTCCCTTTATCATTTTAAATTTTCTCAGAGTATGTAGTTACCTCCACTTGAATACATCACCTCCTTACATATTCATATCAATTTGTAAAATTAGCTGCTTTGAAATTGTTTGAATGTCTGCTAAAGAGTTAAGGAACCTTTAATACATTTCTAAACCAAAAAACATTTTGAAATGCACAATGTAGGTTCTATACAAAAAATAATGGTTTTTGAATTGTTTTATATTTGTAGGTATTGAAGGCTTATCTGAAGTATTTGACCCAGGTTGGTGTTCTCCTAGGAGAGGAGGAAAACAGTACAAGGCAACAGATGATTGACGTCATAGAGTTTGAAACTCAAATAGCTAATGTAAGTTACAAGAGACATGGATTGTCGAAATGCGCATCTGGTGCAAGAAAATTGGTACCATTAATTTTATTACTACCACTGGGTCGATGCCTCTGCTGGTGGACTATTAGTCCCCGAGGGTATCACCAGCCAAGTAGCCAGTGTTTCAGTACTGGCATGAAAATACGGATTTTTTGTGTTATCAAAATTTGCTATTAATATAAGAGGAATTATTATAAATTAAGGAATGTATCTCCCTCATGCAAAGCTCTGATTCCTTTCATGGATTTGGCTATACTTTTTGGACCTTTGGATTATAGCTCTTCATCTTTTATATAAGCTTTGGATTTCAAATATTTTGGCCACGAGCATCACTGAAGAGACATGTATTGTTGAAATGCGCATCTGGTGCAAGAAAATTGGAACCGTTAATTTGATTACAAGTGAAAACATTTGAAATAATTGGATACACATGTTATTTGTAATGTTTTGCACAAACTATTCGTTGGTTTTCTCCAAAAACTCTGGAATCCATCAATAAAAATTGCCAGCCATGGAATATTAGGTTTCTGAAAGTAGCATAAAAACCCACAAACAAGCATAACAATGCATTTCATATCATTTGGATGATTTTATTAATGTAATAGATAGAAATGTCAATTGGATTTTTAATAGAATAGGAATATGCTAAAACAGCAGAGTTGAAGTTAACATTATTAAAATTTCAATAGAAGATGCCTGTATATGTTAAGTTTATCAATATCTTTATGCTTCATTATGAATTTTTTATTGGAGTTTATTAAAATTTGATTTCATTGTTGATTTCTGTATCATCCTGTAAGTTATACGATATTTTGGAAATTCACAAATTTTCTTTTACTGTATTGTTAGCTCACCTGGCCTCAAAGGCCAAGTGAGCTTTTCTCATCACTTGGCGTCCGTCGTCCGTTGTCTGTCGTTGTCCGTCCTCTGTCGTCCGTCGTCGTTAACTTTTACAAAAATCTTCTCCTCTGAAACTACTGGGCCAAATTAAACCAAACTTGGCCACAATCATCATTGATGTATCTAGTTTGAAATTTGTGTTTTTTTAACCGGCCAACCAACCAAGATGGCCGCCATGTCTAAAAATAGAACATAGGGGTAAAATGCAGTTTTTGGCTTATAACTCAAAAACCAAAGCATTTAGAGCAAATCTGACATGGGGTCAAATTGTTTATCAGGTCAAGATCTATCTGCCCTGAAATTTTCAGAATAATCAGACAACCCATTGTTGGGTTGCTGCCCCTAAATTGGTAATTTTAAGGAAATTTTACTGTTTTTGGTTATTATCTTGAATATTATTATAGATGGAGATAAACTGTAAACAGCAATAATGTTCAGCAAAGTAAGATTTACAAATAAGTCAACATGACCAAAATGGTCAGTTGACCCCTTTAGAAGTTATTGCACTTTATAGTCAATTTTTAACCATTTTTCGTAAATATCCATGATCTTTTACAAAAATCTTCTCTGAAACTACCGGCCCAAATAAATCCAAACTTGGCCACAATCATCATTGATGTATCTAGTTTTAAGTTTGTGTTTTTTGACCCGGCCAACCATCCAAGATGGCCGCCACGGCTAAAAATAGAACATGGAGGTTAAATGCAGTTTTTGGTTATTACTCAAAAACCAAAGCATTTAGAGCAAATCTGACAAGGGGTAAAATTGTTTATCTGGTCAAGATCTATCTGCCCTGAAATTTTAAGATGAATGGGACAACTCGTTGTTAGGGTGCTGGCCCTAAATTGGTAATTTAAGGAAATTTTGCTGTTTTGGGTTATTATCTTGAATATTATTATAGGTAGAGATAAACTGTAAACAGCAATAACGTACAGCAATTTAAGACTCAAAAATGAATCGAAATGACCAAAATAATTTACCCCCTAAGAAGTTATTGTCCTTTATAATCAATTTTTAACAATTTTCACAAAGTTTGTTAATTTTTACTAACATTTTCCGCTGAAACTACACGGACAAGTTCATTATAGATAGAGATAATTGTAAGCAGCAAGAGTGTTCAGTAAAGTAAGATGTACAAACACATCACAATCACCTAAACATAATTTTGTCATGAACTGTCTGCTTCCTTTGTGTATACCAAGGTGAGCGACACAGGCTCTTTAGAGCCTCTAGTTGTTACTGCTGAGATCAAAGTTAGGGTAATGTCTGATACACAATGGTTCTGTAGCTATTCCATATGAAAGGGGAATTTGGATGAATGTCTTGTATTGTTGAGAAAATGAAGAATTAAAATGTAATGTATTTGTAAATTTAATGTTAAAATCATTAAAAGATGTGTCTAAATTTGCACAAATTTTAAAGAGTTAAGGGAGGACATCAAAAAATTAATTCAAATAGTTTGGGGGTGGGGGTCAAACTGCTTCAAGTTTTGTTAAAATTGACATCGATTTTACATACATCCTAATTGGTCAATCAATTTTTCCCAAATTAAGTTGAGAGGGGGTAATAGGGGTGTCAGTGAAAAAACTATATGAATTAAGTTTTTTTTTATCCTTCATTGGACTTTTGATGTCATCCCTTAAAAAGGTGGCATAAAGATATAATAATAATATAGTCTTAAAAAAATAGCAAATGTTTCAGTTTACAAAATTTTATATTTTTAGATCACAATTCCCAGGGAAGAGAGAAGAGATGAAGAAAAGATATACCATAAAATTACAATAGCAAAACTACAGGAAAATTCTACTTTTGTAAGGACATAGATTATTTTTATGTATAAATGATATTGAAAGTAAATTTACTTTTAAAAAAGTTTCTCATTATAGTGCTAAACACTTTGAAAAAGATCTGAAATCTTGTGGATGTGTATTGAAAAAAATGATTGATTGATTGTTGTTTGCTTAAGGTGGTACCCAACACCTTCACTAAAATCGTTTAATTTTCATAAAATTTTGACAAAGTATTTACTTTGACCCTTTAACAAAAATATAAAAATTTCAAAAAAATTGAACCAACCAATTTTTCAGAAAAATTACACTGGTTACATAGCAGTTTGACAAACTCTAATTTTGATCATTGAGAAGCTTAATATTCCTATAACAACACAACGTAATTAAAACGTTTAGCTGATATTACAGAGTTATCTCCCTGTAGTGTTAGGTACCACCTTAATATTCATAATCAGGTGGCAATCATTTTTATGCATATTCATTTTGATTGAAAGACAAGGGACTGAAGAAAAAAGTCATAGATCTGAACAAAAACACTTATAAGATCAAGAAGACAAATTCCATTGCAATCGCTAAAGTTTCCAGCACAATAAAAAATCTTTTTACATTAAGTCTTGAAAGTTGCAACTGGATTCATTTTAATCTTTTCAAAACAAATTGACCTTACATATAGCAATTATATTTGACCAAGTGATAAAATCACACAAGTTACACGAGTCCAAAGAAAATATATGATAAATGTACAAATTAAGATAATATGATTATTTGATCTTACAGGTGAATTGGAATAAGTTTTTCAACAAGCTATTTTCGGCAGTTAATATAAAACTGACGCCTGCAGAGCCAATAGTAGCTTACTCACCAAAGTTTTTAAAGGAGATTTCTGATCTTGTGGAGGATACCATGAAAACTGAGAAAGGAAGGAGGTTTGTAAAATACTTGTCATCCTGGGGTCTAGCTAATTCAGATTTTTTGTAGTAATTTGTTACTTGCATGATCAAACAATAAACACTACACTTATTTGCCAGTAGAGGTAATAGATAAAAAAAAAGTTTACGAAGATGGTCCATATGATTCGGATAGAGTTTGAATATTTAATAATTTTGTTCTAATATTTGATTTGTATATGAAGAAAAACTGAATATGATGAAAACAAATGTATAATATTTGTTGCTTTAGCATCTTTCCCTGAAGTAAAAAGATATCACCATTTGACTGTTGAAATGTAAACCGTAAGTACAATTTCTTTTTGTAAGTTTCCTTGAAGGAAAAGCTATCGCAAAATAGCAAGGATGTACAAGGATTATTGAATATATACTCCATCTCTTTCCAGAACAGTACAGAATTACTTGGTTGTCCATGTTATAAAGACTATGGCAAACTATTTATCTAGACCATTTAGAGATGCCAGGAAAATTCTCACTGAAGCTCTTTCAGGTAAAGTGTACCAGGGAGTGTAATAATCAGTATTACTAAATGAAATGAGCAAATTAGTCCTTATAAAAGAAATCAGCATGTTCAATTTGAACAAAAAAGCAATCAAATATTAAAAAAAATTCAACATTTACATTAATGTCAGAAGAATACATCCTTATATAAATGCATCACCTTGCAAAATAGAAAGTCAAATTATTTTATGTAGAGTAAAACTCTTGAAAACTCTTGATTTACAAAAATGATTTAAGGATTTTTATAGGCCCGTAAAAATTTTGACGGGACGTATTATGGTATACACATGTCCGGTGTCCGTCCGTCCGTCTGTCCGGCGTAAACATGTCACACTGTAACTTGAGAACGACTTATCCAAATTTCATGAAACTAAACATACTTGTTTCTTATGATGGTCAAATGATCTGTATACTTTTTGGTGAAAATAAGATTAAAACTTTTTGAGTTACAGCACTTTGTAACTAAAACAGGGGGGTGTGTTTTTTCACATGTCGCACTGTATCTCAAAAACGATTCTTGATTGTGGCTTAAAACTTTAAACATTTCTTACTTATATTAATCTTAATATCTGTATACTTTTTGGTGATGATTCTAAATTTTATTTTTGAGTTATTGAGTATTTTGTAAAAAAGGGGTTTTTTTTTTTTTACATGTCGCACCATATCTCAAAAACGATTTATGATTATTGCTGAAAACTTTACACATGTCTTTGTTATATTAATCTAAAGATCTGTATACTTTTTGGTGATGATTTAAAATTTTATTTTTGAGTTATTGAGTATTTTGTTAAAAAGGGGAGTTTTTTTTTTTACATGTCGCGCCGTATCTCAAAAATAATTAATGATTATTGCTTAAAACTTTACACACTTCGTTGTTATATTAATCTAAAGATCTGTATACTTTTTGGTTTTGATTCAAAATTTTATTTTAGTGATATTTAGTTTTTTGTAAAAAAAGATAACAGGGTTGGGGGTTTCACATGTCCCGCTGTGTCTCAAAAACAATATATGGTTATTGCTTAAAACCTTCTCAGAAACTATTTATGATTATTGCATAAAACTTCCACAATAGACGTGGGGCGTATCATGCGCTCATGGCACAGTGTTTATTTTACATGTTGTGCTGTATCTCTATAACAATTTATGATTATTGCTTACAACTTTACACACTTCTTTGTTATATTGTTCTAAAGATCTGTATACTTTTTGGTGATGATTTAAAATTTTATTTTTGAGTTATTGAGTATTTTGTTAAACAGGGGAGGTTTTTTTTTACATGTCGCGCCGTATCTCAAAAATAATTTATGATTATTGCTTAAAACTTCACACACTTCTTTGTTTTATTAATCTAAAGATCTGTATACTTTTTGGTTTTGATTCAAAATTTTATTTAAGTGATATTTAGTTTTTTGTAAAAAAAAAACAGGGTGGGGGGTTTCCAGCCGTGTCTCAAAAACTATATATGGTTATTGCTTTAAACTTTTTCAGAAACTATTTATGATTATTGCATATAGCTTCAACATAAGGCGTAGGGCGTATCATGTGCTCATGGTGCAGCTGTTTATTTAGTATTGTTGGACCTTTCTGTAACATATTTTAACACAAATATGAAAAAAAGTCAGAATTTCAGTTACTTTTGCAACATCCAAATAGACTTGTCTTAATAATTTTTGAAAATAAGGAAATGTGGCATAATAACCACGAGACAGTTATCGCCAAACGCCATAGAAAAAATGTCAAAAACTGCCTCTATATTTCAATAAGAGTTCAACAATGAGCAAAAACTTTTACCATATTGCAAGCCAGAACATGTGTAATGGGCCCAAAGAATGACAAAATGTTAAATGTTCTAAAGGACAAAAAACAACAACTGAAATAGCAAACAGTACCAATTTTTCTGCACCAGATGCGTCAATGCCTCTTCAGTTATGATCAAGGCCAAAATATTTGAAAATCAAAAGCTTGGTGGAAGAGCTGTAAACCATTAAAACAATTAACCAAAAACTATTGTCCTAGACCAGCTCCTGGCTTTTGACAGGCACATACAGATTGTAGTAGTGCACTCATCCTTTAGTCTCTTATGTACATGCAATTTTGATATAAAGTTTACACCATGACTATTTTGGCTACAGGTGTGACAGGTGGGGATGAACTGTGGAGATACTGTATATCTGATACTGACAGTGTTCTAGGATTCGCTTTAGGAGCAATGTTTGTCAAGGAGGCATTTAATGGTCGCAGCAAGGATAAGGTAGGATTTAATTTTTATTTAAGTATTGTGTAATACTGCAGTGAGAGATTATTTTTTTCAGAATAAACCTTCTCTGTGCTATGTTAGAAACTGGCAGGACCTTTTTCGGGATGTCTGGATCAGGTGTTTTTAAGCTAAGATTTTGGGATTGACCCTATTGGAATTCCCAGATTAATTTTTTCAAATTTCTGGATGTTGGGATTTTTTTTTAAAAAATTCGAGAACTCAGGATTTCATGTTTTAAAGCCCCTCTCCTTATTGATATATAGGTTATAAAACTGTATATCATTTCATAACTACTTTACTGATTGTTGAAGTCTAAGATAGATTTAATATGGATTTATTTTTTGATTAAATTCATCTTTAGTGTGCTGTATCTTATCTTTAAATGTATTTGCAGGCTGAAGCTATGATTGCTGAAGTAAAAACAGCATTTATTAACAATCTACCTAATCTCAAATGGATGGATGAATTTACAAGGAAGGCAGCCATTGATAAGGTAACACAGATAGTGCTATCTTTAATAGACAATATTTGCGTATAAAATAAAGCAGAATTTTCAGAGGATTTTTTTTGAATTCATTTTAAGCTTTTGCTATAATTTAGCCTCATTTATTCAACTGAGTGTCCAATAGAATTTCTTTGATAACGATAAGATTTCAATAATTTTACTTGCTTAATATTTTATGATTTATTTATTTTTTCGAAAGTATGTAAAAAAGCAGCAAGCTCAGTCAAACTTACTTTTCTTTATTCATTTATCTGAAAATTACATAAAAATGAATAAGGTCTTTTTTGGTATGAAAATAAGATCTAATATGATTGACACTGACAACTATCCATCAAAGTCCAAATGAAGTGAATGTGAGCAACTGTAATTGTTTTGGTAGTCAGCATACATTTTAACAAGGACAGCATGGGGAATGACATGGTTCCTTGGAATTCTATACAATTTGTTTTAGATAGAAATTGCCTTTTTCATTGCATCAATGTTGTCATTTTTTGAATGCATGCAGTTTGCAAATACATGAAACAAAATTCCAACTATATACTTACTGAAATACTTATTTTTGACATACATTTTATAGATGTCATTTGATAGACTGATTTTACCTAGCTTGGAGTTTTCTGAATGATTATTAAAAAAAGTGAACTTTTCATACTTTCTCTCTGATCTCAAAAGTATTTTATTATATTTACTTAGGCAAATGCTGTGATAGATATGATCGGTTTCCCAGCTTTTATCAACAACAAAACTCGTCTAGATAAAGAATATAGTGGGGTAAATATATTGTGTATTGATGATATAAAATGCAAGTAATTGAGTGTATTTTTTACCAACACGTTAAAATGTTGTGTGATAAAAAAAAGATGTGAAATGATTGCCAATGAGACAAGTCTCCTTCGGAGACCACTGAAGGTTACCATGCCAGCAAAAGCAATACTACATTGTAAGCTACAAAAAAGGCCTTGAAATGTCAAATGTAAAATGGACAAGACAATTTGTTTAGATAGCTTGACATGATTCTAAAAATAAAATATCAATTTGTTAAATGATTTTTTTAAAATCTTATTAGAAAGCAGTAAATATATTAACATTGTTTCTATGTATTATGAATTTGTTTTCATTGGATTTGATATCAATAGTGGAAAGTAACATAAAAATATTTAAAAAAAAGTAGGTTTTTAATATTAAAAAAAAAGATGTGGTATGATTGCCAATGAGACAACTCTTCACAATAGACCAAAATGACACAGAAATAAACAACTTTAAGTCACCTTTTGGCCTTCAACAACGAGCAATGCCCATACTGCATAGTCGGCTATTAAAGGTCCTGAAATTACAATGTAAAACTATTCAAACGAGAAAACAAACAGCCTCAATTATGTACAAAATTGTTTTTTAATGATACATTGACCTTGTCAAAGTTACATGTAAGTGTTTTAAATAAGGGTCTTTATATATTGCTACGGATTTTTTTTAGTGTTAAATTAAATAAAGTATGTTACATACTCAAAGATGCATGTGTGTTGTGTCTGAATGAAATGAATCAATGCAACTTTTAGAACTTTAGTTGAATTTGAAGAATGTACAGTTAATTAAGAAATTGACATTTCGAAGGTAATTTATTTTTATCTTTTCAGCTTATAATTAATGGGGACGAATATTTTTGGAACAATGTAAGAAATTTGTACTTTATTCAAAAGAAAGATCTGGCAAAGTTGAGAAAAGCACCAGAGTCAAATGCGTAAGTACTTTTACTTTGGTTCCAAAATTCATGGCTGTATCCCTATAGTAATAAGCTAATATATAGTCCTTCAGTCTGTACATTGCATCTAACAAATGGTCTCCTCTTGATCTCATGGACACTTTTAAGCTTTAATTGAGGATACTTTTAAGAAAGTGTGTAACAAAAGAAAAAGGATTGTCTTGAAAGTTCAAATACACAAACATTGTTCAGGTTTCAGGGGGAATCCAGCCATTTTAAGAAGAGGGGTTCCTAACCCAGGACAAAGGGGGGATTCCAATTACATGTCCCCATTCAAATGCATTGATCTTCCAAAAAAAGGGGAGGTTCCAATCCCCGGAACCCCCCTCTGGATCCGTGCCTGGGTTTCTTTTTGGTGTTTTGCATTTACAGAACTCCTCAGCATCCTGTATTTTCTTGATATAGCTGGAAGAAGTGAAATAGAAAAAACCCCCAAAATTCATGAAAAATTCAAAATTGAACAACCTTTACCTAAACAGCAAAATCAAAATATCAAACAAATGGAAAACAACCCATATTCTTGACTTGGAACATACATTTCCTTATTAAGAAATAGATATTAAACCTGGTTTGATTACTTGCTAAATCTCTCTCTTTTGTGACAGTCTGTTAGAATTTCATTATATTGACTACTTTAGCAGTGGTAGAATTTATAAGCAATATACCAGACTGGGAGTTTATTGCTCACAAAACTTATTTCCATTTTCAGAAATTTCACTAGAACATAGTTAAGGATGTACTTTTTGGTGAGGTTTTGATTGATTGATTGATTTTTGGTTGCTTAACGTCCAGTGGTGTGAGGATTTGGGATTCGCATCAAATGTTCGTACTCCTTGTTATTTTTTCATACAATACAAAGTAAAATATTTTGCCCCATATATAACACCCATTTATTTTTTATTTCCCACCTACGATAGTAGAGGGGCATTATGTTTTCTGGTCTGTGCCTCTGTTCGTTCGTCCGTTCGTTCATCCCAATTCAGGTTAAAGTTTTTGGTCAAGGTAGTTTTTGATGAAGTTAAAGTCCAATCAACTTGAAACTTAGTACACATGTTCCCTATGATATGATCTTTCTAATTTTAATGTCAAATTAAAGTATTGACCCCAATTTCATGGTCCACTGAACAAAGAAAAAAATAGTGTGAAGCTCAGGTTAAAGTTTTTGGTCAAGGTAGTTTTTGATGAAGTTGAAATCCAATCAACTTGAAACTTAGTACACATGTTTCCTATGATATGATCTTTCTAATTTTACTGTCAAGTATTGACCCCAATTTCACGGTTCACTGAACATGTAAAATGATAGTGCAAGTGGGGCATTCGTGTACTATGGACACATTCTTGTTCAAATAAGACTTAATAGCACATGAAAGTTCATTTACCAAAATTTTAGAAGATTATTAATTTTCTTTCTCTTGTTTGGGACCCAAATAATACCAATGCAAATATAAGGTAAAAGTCAAGTCAGCCTTTTCCCACCATATTTTAAATCTCAAATATTTCGAAAAGGAGGTCCATGACCTATCAATATTTTTAGCTTATTTTTATCCTCAATGAATGCTCTACAGGCTTACAGTATCAATTTTAAATTCTTGATTTATTAATTTTCACCTAACCTCACCTAAGTACATCCTTAATTATTAGTATTGTACATTTCAGATGGGGGATGTCACCACCAACAGTGAATGCATACTACACTCCCTCTAAAAACCAGATTGTATTTCCAGCAGGAATACTTCAAGCTCCATTCTATGACCAAGAATATCCCAAGTAAGATTTTCTGAAAACTAAGTTTTTAGACCTAATTATTGTTTATCTTAATTTATTTTAATGGAGAACTATCATAATTTTTGAAACAAGGATTTGATTCAAACCCTATTAAAATATAGAATGTTCCCCTTTCTGAATTTTTGAAACATTGATTTATTTTATAAAGAAGAAAGCAATTCTAGAGGCTTACACTTGTATTTTGCGTGTGTCAATTTTATAAAAAGAGTTATTAAAAAGACCTATGGTCTCACTGATCCATGAATTTCTAGTTTTTTTTCCATTTCAGTTTAAAAGTTATAAATTTGTGTACACTACTGAAAATACATCACTACTTAAAAGTGATTATTTCTCTTAAAAAGGTTCATTTTGGATTCCCATATGAAATTAAGACAAAATATCTAGAATACACAGCAAGTCAATCCACCTTTTCAGAATCTAAAGGATTATGGGTAATCTCATTGTTCGTACACCAAAATGAAAATAACCTTTTGTCATTTGCCCAATTTTTATTGTTTAGAAGGTTTTAAACTAATCAAATGTTTTGGTATACACTTTTAAAAAATCTTACCCAAAATGCATTAGATTCTGAAATGGAAATTCCCTAATAATCATATTTGCATGATTTAATTTTGATTGACATATATAATTGGTATGCTTGTAGATCATTAAACTTTGGAGCTATGGGTGTGGTGATGGGTCATGAACTAACACATGGTTTTGATGATCAAGGTACAAACTTATAAATTGAATTCTATAATTATAGATTATAGTTGATCATCTCAACGAGAACAAAAATTAAGTTGAGATGACCAATGATAATCTGTTTATCGCTATTTTACCTATGACGACTTTGTCAATTTCATGTCATTTTCATTAGCAACGCCACATGCCTCCTTAGTTTTTGGCAATAATTTTCCATCACAAGCGAGTAGCATGATATGAAAGATTATCACAAAAAAAGATCAAAGGAAAAATGCACAAAATAGCAATAATCTTTGTTACAAGAAGCTGTGGATTCATCTATGGTTTGGTTTGGAAAAATAAAGGTTTGCTTGAAACTTTATTGTTTGGTTGAGGGTTTACAAAAGTTTACATAAGTGCTTATAGGCCTATAGGAAAGTTGAACAATACAAGTAAGTGTGTCTAGAATAAAGATTTTTTTTTTTGTTTTGTCAAAAAACTTCGCCGCCATGGCTAAAAATAGAACATAGGGGTAAAATGCAGTTTTTGGCTTATATCTCAAAAACAAAAGCAGTTAGAGCATATCTGACTGTGTTCATTCTATCAGCCCTGAAATTTGTCAGATGAATGTTATAACTCATTGTTGGATTGCTGCCACTAAATTGGTAATTTTAAGGAAATTTTGCAGTTTTTGGTTATTATCTTGAATAGTACTTATGATAAAGATAAACTGTAAACAGCAAATATGTTCAGGAAAGTAAGATCTTCAAATAAGTTCATAGGACTAAAATTGTCAATTGACCCCTTAAAGAGAACTATTGTCCTTATAAGCTGAATGATTCTTAGGGTATCAAGAACAATGTATGTGTTTTATTTTCGGTTTTGTCAAAAACATGGTTGCCATAGGTAAAAATAGAACATATGGGTAAAATGCAGTTTTTGGCTAATATCTCAAAAACCAAAGTATTTAGAGCAAATCTGACATTGGTTTAAAGTGTTTATTAGGTCAAGTTCTATCAGCCCTGAAATTTTCAGATGAATTTAACAACCTATTGTTTGGTTGCTGCCACTAAATTGGTAATTTTAAGGAAAGTTGGCAGTTTTTGGTTATCATCTTCAAGGTGAGTGATTCAGACTCTTGAGAGCCTCTTGTTTGTTTAATCTATAATGAAAGTGAAATTGTGAAATAATAATTAGCTTTTAGCAAGCAGTATGGTTCAATTATGTCAAAATAAGCTAAGAAACATTGCTGACAAATTATTCACTAACAAGTGAAAAATTTGACCTCATTGATTCCATATTCACTTCAACTTGGAACTTAAATCCTTAGCTAGAGATGGATAAGGCATGAATAGTTGTGTCAAGTTTTTTATAGGAAAAAAATGTCCACATTGAAAGTGAAGCAAAGGTAAATCATTTGATTTACTTGATTCTATCCACAAAAATATTGTTTGATTTTAGACTTTTTATAATTTGGATAAATGTTATACATTGTTATAAATCAAATATGAGAATTTGAGCCATATCGGTGAACACGAATTTGACAGCTAGTGCTCCTTTAAGTTGCTTAGTTTGTTGGTAATATCAGTGAAAATCGCATGAAGAAAATGCTAAATGTACAATATAATGTTCGCTGTATTAAAACTTACTGACTTTTTTACTGAGTTTAATAATTAAATGATGTGTTATTCTTATTTTGTACATCAAGGTCGAGAATATGACAAGTTCGGTAATTTGCGTCCGTGGTGGAACAATAGATCTATAGAGAATTTCAATGTACAGACAAAATGTTTTATCAATCAGTATTCCAGTTATAAGCTTCAAGATGATCATGTAAGTAGTACTTATGGAAGTAGGAAATCATGTGTAGTATAACTTGAAATTTTATTTACAAAAATATGAATATTGCATACTACCTACAACAAAAATTTGAGGAGTGCATAATAAACTTTCTATGCTTAAAAAATGTGCAGTTTCAGCAATTTACAGTAATGTTATTACAGAAATCACAATATTTAGGATTTAAAAAAAAAATCCTTTTCATTTATAACATTAAAAAGAAAATTTCATATAGTTACACACTCAGAATTTAGCATTTCTTGCATAAAGAGATCTAGAAGACAGTTAATTTACAAAAATAATTTCTTTTTTCTTTTTAAAATGTTTGCTTGTCTGCAACTTAATTGAGATGTTTCTCTACTTTTGTTTAAATTGTGTTTTACATGGCGATATCAAGGGAACTTCTTAAATTATTTTGAAAACCATTACCTTGACATTTGCATTCTGATCATAAACAAAATTAAAGGGAGACAACTGCAAAACAGCTTTGCGTCCGGCGTCCGTCGTCCGGCGTTAGCTTTTACAAAAATCTCCTCCTCTGAAACTACTGGGCCAAATCAAACCAAACTTGGCCACAATCATCATTGGGGTATCTAGTTTAAAAAATGTGTGGCGTGACCCGGTCAACCAACCAAGATGGCCGCCACGGCTAAAAATAGAACATAGGGGTAAAATGCAGTTTTTGGCTTATAACTCAAAAACCAAAGCATTTAGAGCAAATCTGACATGGGGTAAAAATGTTTATCAGGTTAAGATCTATCTGCCCTGAAATTTTCAGATGAATCGGTCAATCGGTTGTTGGGTTGCCTCCCCTGAATTGGTAATTTTGAAGAAATTTTGCTGTTTTTGGTTATTATCTTGAATATTATTATAGTTAGAGATAAACTGTAAACAGCAATAATGTTCAGCAGAGTAAGATCTACAAATAAGTCAACATGACCAAAATGGTCAGTTGACCTGTTTAGGAGTTATTGCCCTTTATAGTCAATTTTTAACCATTTTTCGTTAATTAAAGTAATCTTTTACAAAAATCTTCTCCTCTGAAACTACTTGGCCAAATTAATCCAAACTTGGCCACAATCATCTTTGGGGTATTTAGTTTAAAAAATGTGTGGCGTGACCTGGTCAACCAACCAAGATGGCCGCCACGGCTAAAAATAGAACAAAGGGGTTAAATGCAGTTTTTGGCTTATAACTCAAAAACCAAAGCATTTTGAGGAAATCTGACAGGGATAAAAATGTTTATCAGGTCAAGATCTATCTGCCCTGAAATTTTCAGATGAATCGGTCAATCGGTTGTTGGGTTGCTGCCCCTGTATTGGTAATTTTAAGGAAATTTTGCTGTTTTTGGTGATTATCTTGAATATTATTATAGATAGAGATAAACTGTAAACAGCAATAATGTTCAGCAAAGTAAGATCTACAAATATGTCAACATGACCAAAATGGTCAGTTGACCCGTTTAGGAGTTATTGCCCTTTATAGTAAATTTTTAACCATTTTTCGTAAATTAAAGTAATCTTTTACAAAAATCTTCTCCTCTGAAACTACTTGGCCAAATTAATCCAAACTTGGCCACAATCATCTTTGGGGTATCTGGTTTAAAAAATGTGTGGCGTGACCTGGTCAACCAACCAAGATGGACGCCACCGCTAAAAATAGAACATGGGGGTAAAATGCAGTTTTTTGGCTTATAACTCAAAAACCAAAGCATTTTGAGGAAATCTGACATGGGATAAAAATGTTTATCAGGTCAAGATCTATCTGCCCTGAAATTTTCAGATGAATCGGTCAATCGGTTGTTGGGTTGCTGCCCCTGAATTGGTAATTTTGAGGAAATTTTGCTGTTTTTGGTTATTATCTTGAATATTATTATAGATAGAGATAAATTGTAAACAGCAATAATGTTCAGCAAAGTAAGATCTACAAATAAGTCAACATGACCAAAATGGTCAGTTGACCCCTTTAGGAGTTATTGCCCTTTATAGTCAATCTTTAACCATTTTTCATAAATCTAAGTAATCTTTTACAAAATCTCCACTGAAACTACTAGGCCACAATCATCTTTGGGGTATCTAGTTTGAAAAATGTGTCCGATGACCTGGCCATTCAACCAAGATGGCCGCCGCGGCTAAAAATAGAACATAGGGGTAAAATGCAGTTTTTTGCTTATAACTATGAAACCAAAGCATCTAGAGCAAATCTGACAAGAAGTTAAATTGTTAATCAAGTCAATATCTATCTGCCCTGAATTTTTCAGATGAATTGGACAACTGGTTGTTGGGTTGCTGCCCTCCAATTGGTAATTTTTAAAGAAATTTTGCCGTTTTTGGTTATCTTGAATACTATTATAGATAGCGATAAACTGTAAACAGCAATAATGATCAGCAAAGTAAGATCTTCAAATAAGTCAACATGACCTAAATGGTCAATTGACCCCTTAAGGAGTTATTGCCCTTTATATTCAATTTTTAACAATTTTCATTAATTTGGTAAATTTATGTAAATTTTTACCAAATATAGTTCTCTGTTACTAATGGGCAAAGTTCATGATAGATATAATTGTAAGAAGCAAAATCGTTCAGTAAAGTAAGAACTTCAAACACATCACCATCACCAAAATACAATTATGTCATGAATCCATTTGTGTCCTTTGTTTAATATGCACATAGACCAAGGTGAGCGACACAGGCTCTTTAGAGGCTCTAGTTTTTTACTTCCCCCACATTTTTAATTATCTCCCTTGTATTACAGGTTGATGGGAAGCAGACACTCGGTGAAAATATTGCAGATAATGGAGGGCTAAAATCTGCATATCATGTAAGTTCAAAAAATCATATGTATGGAATGGATAATAGTTGGTCAACCTACTTTAACTGAGAACTTGTGCAAAAAATATTTTGTTATTACTGTCAGTATCCCATCACCTTTGAGGTATTTAAATACCTATTGCCTGACCAGAATAAAAAATTGTCAACACAATTTGTCCATTTAAATTGTACAATAGGTATTGTGAGAGCTCATCAACAGGTGGTCATTTAACTACCCAGTAAAAAAATCTTCACTATTCCTAAAAGATAAAATTTAAATGACTGATAGCTAGCTTGCTTTCCTCATGCATCATGACCAATGTCCTGAATAGACTTTTCTATTTAGATATGGGACATTTTAAGTCATTTCTTTTTGAGTCTCTAAATAGTCAAGATGGAAATTTCAATCAGTGAATTCAGTTTATAAAAAGGGAGATATATGTTTGCTTCGTGGTGTTTTTAATGTGGGATGTATTTTAATTTTTGATTCCTGAATGGAATTAAAGTGTTTGTGAAATGGAATTTTTTGGATAGCCCATCTATCATGTCTATTTGTGAATAATTCTACAAGATGAATTATGTGTGGCGTAGTGTTTTCTAATGGGATATATTTTCATGTTATATTAAGATTCCTGAAATGGAATAGTAGTGATGCTAAGTTTCATTTAATATTCAGGATCTACTTCAATTGGAATTACTGTTAAAAATTTATTTTCAATATATCAAAAAAAGTACAAATGGCTTTAGTGAATAGAAATTTCAATGCTTTATTCTTCATTATGAAAGTGGGATTTACCAGCAATGATTTATTTGTGATTGTAAGCAAAATGAATAAATTTACAATAAATATCTTTATAAGAAAGAACAAATAGTGTATTTAATGTAAAATGTCCCATACCTATATAGAATAGTCCATTCAGGACATTGGACATGAGGAAAGCATGCTAGCTACATATCATTCATTTAAATTCATTTAAATTAGCTCTGTCAAAAACAAACCAGGTAAATCTACAGGTAGTTAAATGACCACCTGTTGATAATAGCTCTCACAATACCTATTGTACAATTTAAATGGACAAATTGTATTGTCAATTTTTTAAACTGGTCAGGCAATAGGTAATTCACTATCACAAAGCTTATTGGATAGGCACAGTAAGATTTCATTTGTATGGAATAAATTTGACATGAAAACTTGCATTTTATGAATATTGAGTATCAGTTAGTTCTGTTGATGCTTGAATTCTCAGAACACAGCAATTATAATCAGTTGCAGCAAACAATTAAATTGTTACATGTATATAGTATATATAGCCTTGGTATTAGAATATTTTGTTATTCTGATTACAGCCAAATTTTTAAATTAATTTTCCATATGCTATTATATAATGAAATATTTTTTTGTTGAAAACAGTCCCTTCCACTTTACAGTAAATACAGAATTTTCTGCTGGGAAAAGATATAAATTTGCCAACTGATATTTTTGATATTGTAACTAAAGCTAGCATGTTATGTTATGTTAATGTTGAGTTATGTTAATTTTTATTTTTATGTCCCATTTATGGGCATTATGTTTTCTGGTCTGTTCGTCCGTCCGTCTGTCCTGCTTCAGGAAGTTTTTGGTCAAGGTGGTTGTTGATGAAGTTTTTAAATTATGTTCCCTATGATATGCTCTTTCTTATTTTAATGCCAAATTAGAGATTTTATCCCATTTTCATTGTCCATTGAACATAGAAAATGATAGTGTGGATGGGGCATCCTACTTGGGACACATTCTGGTTTTTTATGTGATGGACTCATTTTAAAGAATGCTTTATATATTTACACTTTAACTCAGTTATATCAAGATATAATTATTGATTTTTGTTTAAGTGGTTAGAGGAATTGTATTCTACATTTCTATTATTTTACATTTCTTCACAGGCATATCTTGATTGGGTAGGTCATCACACACCCGAGAGACCTCTACCCACGTTAAACCTTACACATCAACAACTTTTCTTCCTAGGATTTGCTCAGGTATGTTTATTCAAGATTTGTCTCAAATATAGCATTACTATTAAAATGAGGAAATGTAGTATGATTGCTAACAAGACAACTTTCAACCACAGTTATCCTAAAGAGTCCCAATGGAAGGATGAAATTGATTGAATGGAACTGTTAACTTTTTTACTTATTTTACTATTTTATTTAATGAATATATATACATATACATGTATTACAAATGTATGTGTGGAATTATTTTTAATAATATATTCCTTCACATTTTATGCATTTCAATACCTTCAAAATTCCCCAATGAAAAATCCTGAGATATAATTCATTTGCAAAAATTTTGAGTTAACAGATTTATGATTCCCAATTTTATTTCAGGTATGGTGTTCGTCTAGTACGGCTGAAGCAGATCACCTACAGATATTAACTGATCCTCATAGTCCAGCAAAATACAGGTATATTATGTATATTTATAGATTATCGACAGTCAGGCCAAAGAAATTGATTTTCTAGCATGAGTCTGTACTGTGAAAGTGAGAAAAGCAATTAAGTTGAGATGACCAATGATATTCTGTTTATTGCTATTTTATCTACTGTGTATTCATTTATTTTCGGGGTACCAATTTTCGTGGATTGAGGAAATTTTACATGTTTGTGGATATTTAATTTAGTGGTTTTGGAGAAACCTGCATACAAGCCTATAGAAAATTGGGTATTCGTTGAACATTTAATTTCGTGGTTCGTCTGTTCCAGCGAAAAACACGAAAATTGGTATCCAACGAATAATAATGAGTCCACAGTATGACGACTCTCTTAAATTCGATACCTTGGTTTCTAGCTGTAATTTTTCGTATCAATTTACTGTGCTGAGAAAGGAAATTGTCAGTCTGTGAGATCAAAGGGAAATTTCGTATAATAGCGAAAAACATACATACTTTTATAAATCTTGTAATATTATGGTAAATTATACGAAACCCACAGTTACTACCAAAAGAAGTGATGTTACACCGATTTACGAAATATTAAACTAAATATTGAAAATTCTATAAAGATTTAACAGTCAATTACTAATGAGAATATTTAAAATTTATTGTTCTCATTGAGCAAGGAGTTATTTGATATAATTTGATGGGACTATGGAATGATTTCATATTTGGTCTGGAAATTTATAATAATTAACAAGTATTAAAGGGATTTTCAAACGCACATCAAATATTTTGAAAAAAGTTTGAAATTGTATTATAGCCACTAAATGGAATTTTAATCTTATAAAAAGGGGGGTAAATTTTATGGGAGATTCATAAAAATAGCCTAGGTTTAATTCATTTTTGAAGTGAAAGGGATCATATTAACTTCTGAATTATCCTTTACTGTTATGCAATAACATGGCTATAATTAGATATTTCACAGTGGTGAATGTTTTCCTTACACCTGTATGTGTTATTTCTGGTTTTATTTGGGGGCCTCGGTTGCCGAGTGGTCTAAGTAGTTACTACTGTAGTTACTAGCCAGTCAACACTGATTGTGAGTTCTAACCCTGCTCATGCAGATGCACTTGACTCTTAATCTGAATTGACTAGGATTTTCAGTTTTCCTGTCTAAAGTCGGTGGTTTTCTTCGTGCACTACGGTTTCCTGCACTAATAAAAACTAACCGCTACGAAATAGCCTAAATACAATGCTTAAAAGTGGCATTAAAACACCAAAAATAAAATCTTGCTTTATTTTATGAAAAATTATATATAAGATTATATTTTTTTTACAGAGTAATAGGGACATTATCCAACTCTAAGGAGTTTGCTGAAAATTATGGTTGTGCAAAGAATTCTCGGATGAACCCAGTCCATAAATGTGAAGTCTGGTGAAACTAGTCTACATGATGGAGGTTAATAATGTGAACCTATTCTACATGATGGGTTAATGTGAACAGTATATTATGATAAATCTTCTGTTAATTGAATGAGACATTTTATATTATTAATTTACTAATAGTGATGAAATTGTTATTGTTTAAGATTGTTTAATTTATGGTACAATAAGGATTTTAAACTTGAAAACAAGCTTATTCAAACTTTGTTAGTTGTTATTTTTTAAAATAATAATAAGATTTTTTTGTAATTAAGAAATAAGAATCTTAGGTCCCATGCAGTGGATTTAAAAAAAAAAAATTTTTAGCAATACATCATGGAATTGTTACTAGTTTGTAGCCATATTTGGCAAATTTTGATAAATTGTTATACACCTAATCAATATTTGAGAGTCTGTGCCGATTGACAAGAGAATCTGCGCCACTTGAATTTTTGACGTCATAAAACTATCACTTTTCCATAGTGGCGTAAGATTTTCTAGTGTGATGTCAAAACTTAACAGGAACCTCTGTGATGTACAGTATTAATGGAAGACAAATAGCGAAAAGGTGTGTTAAAACGCATGATGGCACAATCTTATTTGAAGCAATAAGTGCTCAAATGAACCAATTCAGGTTTTGAGATAATGTTTATTTAAAATTTATGTTATCAGACAAGGCGTTTTCAAAGTTGACAACGCTGAGAACAAATAGTTCCATATATTAACCTTTGAACGTCTGGGTCATTTACAACAAGGGTAAATTCAAATTTTCTTATTTTAGTACTTTTCCTATATTTATACTGTTATTTTTTTTAGTACCTCGTTTGTCCTGTATTTTGAAGTGTAACATTCATGTTTATTTACTTGTAGATTAAAATGTGTTTTAAAAAAGAGTGCATAATATTATGAAAAATGCAAGTGTTATACAAATGCATTCACTATATATGGATATACATGCATGTATTGTGGGTTAATTTATTCTTCGTTTGTACCAATGTTCACAGATTGTGGAACCATACACTTTCCTGGATATTTAATTTCTAAGCTTTGCCAAATTCTGTGTACAAGCCAAAGGAAAATATGCAATCCATTTGAAATTATTAAATTTGATCCTACGAAATTGACAGAAAATTTGAATTATAACAATAAATTTGATCCTACGAAATTGACAGAAAATTTGAATTATAACAAATATAATGATCCACCGTATGCTAATTAACATCTGAAATCCATTTACTGTAACAGTTCCTGTATAAATTTTTTATTATGTTTATTTTGATACGGTTATTGAATTATAACTGTATAAGTATTTGGCCATGTAAAATTTATTATCTTTCTGAAGAAAAACAAGATAAATAAAATTGACATAAAAAGGAGATACAATTATTTTTCAATTTTTTTGAAAAAGATGTGGTATTTTGAAAGAAGATAATGTATTTTATATGGCCTCCTATAAGTCCTAGTCTTGTCTCTCTTTATATTTTTTCTTTTATATTTTTTATATTGCCTGCAACAGTTATTAAATTAAGTTCATCTTGCATGAGAAATTATATGTGGAAGCATACGTATACTATCAAAATTTTTCAATATTTTTTTTTTATCCCAATGATTTCAATTTAGTGAGATGCTATTAATACATTACAAATCAAAGAATTGTTTATTATTTCTTATTTCTCACATGGTTTATTTCCTATTGGAGATTTCCATGTTTGATTGTATTACAGAGTAGTTGAAACAGTTATCTATTTGCTTTACTTTTGTCTCACCAGTATTAACTTTTTTCAATCCTTCTTTTACATGTATTATTTTACATTTTTATTTTCTACACCCTAGTCCCTTGTTTTATATATATTTGTCCTTTTTCTGAGCCCAAACTTTATTTTCTGAAGCTTTTTAATTATGATGAAACTACCTGTAGTTTTGTAATTTTATTTTTGTTGGTACTTGCTTTACATTTTTCAGATATTTAATTTTACCTACTTTGTTAAAGAATGATAATTTATGTTCATAAGATTTTACCAGGAGTTATTATTTTGCTTCTAAAATTAAGATGATCGGTAAATCATTTATTTTGTTTAGGTAATTTTGACTCATTCTGAAAAATGCAAATCTTGCTTTATTAATTGGATGTTCTTGTTGACGGATTGAAGGCTTTTTTTTTTGAACTTTTACAAATTATGTGAACTATCTTTCATATGTGAACCATGAAACTGTTTTGTTTCCATTTGAAATATGTATTGATTATAATTATGTTTTCTTTTTTGTTGAGTATATTTTTTATTGATTTTGTTGATGTCATGAACATTAATACATTTTTCAGTACCAATCACAATAGATATAGGAAGATGTGGTGTGAGTGCCAATGAGACAACTCTCCATCCAAATATCAATTTAAAAATTAAACCATTATAGGTTAAAGTACGGCCTTCAACACGGAGCCTTGGCTCACACCGAACAACAAGCTATAAAGGGCCCCAAAATTACTAGTGTAAAACCCTTCAAACGGGAAAACCAACGGTCTAATCTATATAAAATCTATACAATGTTTACTACTGGTCATAATTCATATCTAAGTATTACTCCTCCTAAGTGGTGCAAATTTGTGTACTACATATGTCTGCAATACAATATTGATCTATAGAAATCTTAACCAGTCCTATATGCAACTTTTACACTCATGCCACTGGATAGTACTAGGTCTTTGATTGGTTTAAAAAATATCTCTTGAATGCTGTGTTTTTTAATAGAAATCTTGTTACTTTAAACAGAGCAGCTAAAATCTCCAAGGCAGGTTTCTTTTTTTTATCAAGATTAGCCTCTTTTCCTGTTCAAATAAAATCAGGTCACATGAATAGTACTAGGTCTTTGATTGGTTTAAAAAATATCTCTTGAATGCTGTTTTTGAATATTTTAATTTGATTGATTGATGAATTGCTGGTTGCTTAACTTCCAGTGGACTTAATTTGATGTGATCTCTACCCCCACCCACCCCCATCCCCCCAAAAAGTTCCACACATAAAATAAGTGTGGCAACTTAATGTTCAGCCTTATTTGACTTTTCTGCTTTTTGGGTTCTATTACTTATATATCTGGTTTATTTAAAAAAAAAAATTAATACAAATCTTGTTATTTTAAACAGAGCAGCTAACATCTCCAAGGCAGGTTTTTTTTTTTTATCAAGATTAGCTTCTGTTCCCATTCAAATAAAATCAGGTCACATGATGCCAAATAAGATCAGGTCACATGATTCAAATAAGATCAGGTCACATGATGACAAATCCTCACACTGAAATCCACAGATTTTTATTTATTTAAAATTTATTATATACTTATATGAATGTCAAATGATTTTATTATATTTTATTTCTAACTAGTCTTGTGATTATTTGAAGAAATGTATTTCTACTGTATTATTGTACTGGTACACTAATTGAACTCTTAATTACCTCTTGCTATTGTTATTTATTAGAGAAATTTATTATTATTTAGTCCCATAAAAATTATGTAGGTGCTCTTTTAAAATAGTTAAACGAGATAAAATATATGTTTTGTGGAAAGTTATTTTTAGTATATATAGTATGTTTCAGCATCGCCATCTATATATACTCATTATTTGAGATTCATACATCTTAAGATTAGATCAATTGTGTGTAATAATTCAAATATATGTTTACAATGTTGTTGACATGTCGGGTAGTGCTCTTTGCAAAAGATAAGATTTGTAATCTAATTGTAAATTTTGTTAATAACCCTTATATAATTAGAAAAACAACCCTTATATGAGGGGGGATAGGACTTTTATCGGGACTCCGGGATCAGGTGTTTTTAAGCGATTTTTGGATTGACCCTTTCCGGATCCTAGAATTCTTTTTTTCGGATTTCGGGACCTTGGAATTTTGTATTTTCTAGTCTGGGATTTCAGGATTTCGTGTTTTTATGTCTTGGATTTCGGGATCAGTACCCCTCCTATCCCCCCTCTTATATAATTAGAAAAAGGTTTTAACGCTTTTTATTATAAAATTTCACTTGTGCAAAGCTCTGTTGTGGTAGCTAGGTTTATCTTCTGCTTCTTAGCTCTCAACAGTTTATAAGATGGTATTAGATATAAAAATAAAATTTTGCTTCTTATGCTTCTTACATATCAAAATATGAATATGATGCATTGAAATACTAACTAATGCTATTCAACACATTACTGAATTGTCAAAAAGAAAAACATCGATTGATTGATTGTTGGTTGCCATTTTTTTTTTTGGCATACTTAATTTGCATAGGATTTTTCAATGAAATGCTAAAAATATGCTTTAAAGTATAAACAAATTGCAAAAATAAAAATATTTCATCAAATAAATTCAAGTCAGATATTCTTATAAATATCCTTTTCATATTGGATACAAATTTTATTAAGAAGCAGACAATGTGTAGTCTAAGCGTTTCAACTGAGGTACTACACAGGCGTCAAAAGGCGTCATTATGGAGTAAAGGGGGTGGCGTCGAAAGGCGTCACTATGGAGGAGAGGGTTAATGTTTAAAGAAAAACATGAAGAAAAAAAAGAAGTTGAAGATTTTGTAATTCAATGTTCAGTATTAGCTTCAATGTTGGAAGTATTTATAGCATGTGTAACTAAAACCGTATAAGGGAGATGACCTTCATGCAGAAGTTTATTTTTTGATGCAATTAGGGTAGGATTCTTTGTGTAATGTTTAAGCACGTGTAGTTCAAAGATTAGATAATCAAATGTCTTATCCCTTTTGGTCTAAATGTTAAACGCTTTATGTCGTGAGGCTAAAAGAATAGAAAACTTTTAATTTTTACCTATTGTTACCGTTGCAAACCGACTTAAAATTTAAGTATTTTCACTTATCGGTAATACTTATATTTTCCCTTTGATCTTACTGTCTAATATTTTCGAGACCAACTGAAAATATAAGGCAATACATTGTGTGACGTCATAATTACCGATAAACAGAATAATAGGTAGTTTCGTTTTTAATACTGACTATATCATGTGGAATATCTTAATTCGCCCTAATGGGCTCGTCTAGATATTCCACATGATATAGTCAGTATCTGAAACGAAACCACTATTATTCTTTATATATTCTGTACTTCATGACGGAATTTGTGGACTCTTTTCCATATTTTACTGTAAAAATCCATTTTTGATATCTTTTCATATGAAAACTTGGGCATGAAATCCTTACATTTTAAGTATATTTAGATTGTTGACTGGGGTATAATTCTATATTTAAAATTAGTATGGAATGGAAACTGGTGAGGGATAAAAACTCTTAGAGCTAACAATTTTTTGTGGATATTATGAACTGTTCGAATATTTAAAAAAAGGTCCATTTTACTTACATTTTTTTTTGTTTTTTGGGGAAACATTGTTCAGAATTATGAATTTTATTTTATTAATCTTATTTTTCTTATTTTTAAAGTTTTCTTCAGGCAACTTCAATTTTAATAAATATTACAGTAAAAATGTAAGAACCTAAAAACTTGATACTAATTTCAACAATTAAGATTGTCACTGGATATTAGGCAAACAGCAATCAACCAATCTGGAGATATAGTTCAAAACATTCAAACATTGTATTTTTCTAATCAGTCTAGAGGAGCTCCATGCAGTTGTACATATCATATATTTAGAAATGTAAAATCATAAATTATTGCATGCATTTATTATTGCAATTATTCAAGAACTCTCAAAAAAAAAATGTGAGATTATTAATTAGTTTCTGAAAAAGCTGCATAAATACATATGCATGGGATATCACAATGGGAATCCTTATTATTGTAACATTCACTCAGTCACAGTACTGGCATTAAAATAAACATTGCATTAGTTTCCGAGTTTTACAGTATTCATTTGAAATGTTAAATGATCCCATGGTTTTACTAGGTAGTAAATAGGAGGTTAGAAATATCATCTGTCAGGTAGATACTCCGTTTGTTATTGTTATTTCTCTATATATATATTGTATTGTTGATGTTCTGTCAGCTTGTGTGTGTACAAATCTTTTGTGCAATTTGAAAAATAAAATCCTGTTTTATTATTTTGTTGGATTTGCTGCTTATACTTTCATATAAAAACCTTGTTAAAGACCTTTAAAAAAAACCAAAACATTTTGTTAATGATGAGGCTGAAAGTAGAACTAAAATTATGCAGATGTATTGTCATTATCCATGCAGAATACAAGATAGTTTGGCATTAAATGGAAATAAATTGTACAAAAAAAAGTTTTAGCTACATTTTCAATGGTTTCCATTAGTCAAGTTTTTTAAGTATTGAAAAAAGAAGGTAAATCATTGGGTCATTTGCCATTTGCAAATATATCTTCTAAAATTAGTTGGCCAATCGAACAAAAACTTGACAAAAATCACCCTGTCTGTCTATAGAATCCTCCCTAACAGAGAAAAATCTCCATCCACTTGTTCTCATTTGACTAGTTTTTGTCTTGCCTTGACGGACACAGGTATGCTGTTTCCAGAGGTGGAGTCGTCAACTATGTATTATTTTGTGATTTGGTCTAGTTTATTGTGAACCACTAGTGGAAGGTTAAATAATGATTTGGGGTATGCAGCTGTATAAGACATGGTACATCTAATATTCAAGGAGATTAGTTGGTCCAACCCATTCAGTCATGGTCTTTTAACTTGTAACCCTTTTTTTCGGTCAGTTTATGGGGAAACACTACTACTGCTAGTGGAAGGTCGATGATGTTTTTATGCAGTAATAAACGCGTCGACATATCTTAATTATTTGACCCTCCTCCCTCAGTCATGTTCTATTGATGCTGAAACTTTTACTTAGTTGACATGTATTAGTTCAGTTAAAGAGAATCAATTAATGATAGTTCAATCGTATTTGGTATGCAGTTGTATAACTTAAAGCATTAGCCATATCATGTCCATGGAGAATATTTGTTTCTTACCTCTCAGTCATGGTATATTGACTTCGAAAGTTTTGCTTAGATTACATGTCTTATTCGGCTTTGTAAAAAGAGGGTAAAATATGTGGAGCAGCATGTACCTCCGGAGCACCCAAGATCACCCACAATTTTTCTTAGGGTTTGTGTTGCTGAGTCAGATTTCTATGTTGTGTGTTGTCTATTATTTGTCTGTTTTCCTGATTTCACCATGGTGCCTTCAGTTTATTTTCGATCTATGAATTTGACTGTCCCTCTGGTATATTTCGCCCTTTTTTACAATTTCAAAACGGACTTAAATGAATCTTGCACATCAACAGTGTTTCCAATATTATTTAAAAGCTTCCTGAGAATAAACCATAAGATTTGAAATGTGTATTGTTTATAAATCAAAATGTGACCTTTGAATTTTAACAGTTGCATTATACTATTGAAATTATAAACAAGTGAAACATGTCAATGTTTCAGCGCTAGCAGTTTATATATTGTATTAAATGTTTTGAAAAAATCACGTTTATTAAGTTCTTGCGTCCGAGGCACTTTTCTGGATTTACCATCTTCATGAACGCTCTAAGCTAAACATTTGAAATCCGAAGATGTATAAGTACCGATACCATTGAAGAGCTATATGTAAAAAATACCTCAAATAAATGGCCAAATTTACATAAAACCAACTTTCTTTGAGCGGGTTGTTATCTCATTGACACATTCCCCATTTCCATTCTCAATCTTTTTATTTTGCCTGAGGGAGTTGAAAAGAAATTATTCAGATATCGTTTTCTCTATAATGCAGTATTTCACACTTGTGATCACAAGTTGGAAACATTTTACCTTGGTTAAATTGTGTGGTTTTATTTATGTCTCTCAGATTATAATCCTGGTACCTTTGATAACTTTTTATTCTACTACACTTGATGAAGAAAAATTACATGGGTGAAATACAGAACAAAACCAGTTGTTTTCTGGACTTTTTATTGTCATATATCTCGATTGACGAAAAATTTTCGTCAATTAACATTAATTCATTAACCATTTTTAGACATTGAGTCGAATTGTTTGGCATTCCAATTCATTCTCTGCACTATTCCATTCATCTTATTCTTAGAGGCATTTTTGTAACCGTTGTGATTAAGGTATTCAGTGCTAACTTTATTCCACTCCCCTTTCTTCATATAGCCAATGGTCTTTGGTCCAAGGTCACCTCTGTATTGGGCATTAACTACAGCTGTCTTTACATTAGCCGGTAATTTATCGAAAACATTAGCACCAAGCTTGTTTCTAGCCCGTGGTTGATAAATCTTGTCGACGTCATGCTGAAAGGTAATGCATACTCAATTGATTCTATCTTAAATTTCTTAATTTTCTTTAAACTAGAATAAACAACCACAGTACATGATTGAAAATTTTAGAGGGACACTAGCTACGAGATATATATATATAAAAAATCTAAAGTATGATTTTATTTTTGTTCAATCATTAATGACAATGATATTATGAGAATTGTAATTCGCTTTTAGAGGCCAGAATGGTTAAATTTTGTCAAATTAGACAAATAAACATTTACAATGAATTATTGGCTTACAAGTGAATAATTTGACCTCATTGAATACGTAATCATATGAACTTCAATTAACCCCTTAGGTAGATATGGATAACGCATGCATTGTGCTTGTTCTGTTATATAAAGACAAAGAATGTCCACAAATGTCCACATTGAAAGTGAAAAAAAACAGTCAATCATTTCATTGATCGACTGGTTCGATCCACAAAAAAAATCAATCAGACGAGTACGCTTTCTATTTATATCTATGGTTCAGACCAAATGAGTATTTGGACTGTACGCGTACGGTCCGGACCATCTGCATATACTCGTACGGTCCGACCATACGCGTACAGTACGACCATATGAGTATACACATACGGTCTATGACGAACTAAACAATATATGTATTTGAACAATATGGGTTAATTATAGATAAACATTTATCAAAATTCTTTTATCAAATTTACAAATTTATTTTTTGGCAATTTGATGAATAACGTGAAATATGTCATCAACCCTACACACTAATCAGGAAAAATATTTTCTTCAAACACTCTGATAACTTCAATTTCAGTGAGCAAAATTAAATATCATGTGTTACTGACATGATAAATGCAGCAGCTAAACAGGTTGAATTAACGTGTATACTGTGAATTCATTAATATTCGTTGGATACTAATGTTCGTGGATTTCTTGGGTACAGGAGAACCACGAATTCAAATGTTCAACGAATTACAAATTTTCTAAAGGAATGAGTGTAGACTTTGCCTAAACCACGAAATCGAATATCCAAGAGTATGTAAGTTTTCTTCAAACCACGAAAATTGGTACCCACGAAAATAAATGAATCCATAGTAGTTAAGTTATTAATTAAGTTCTAATTTCAGTAACATTTAAACTTTTTAGATTAATTAGAGATTTCATATGATGATCAGTAATATATAATGCTATCTAATAAACTTGACATCTTATTTAAGGCAGACCGTGTGAATATTTTGAAAAAGTATGCATACGGTCCAGATCGTACACGTACATTCCAATTACTCATATGGTTTGGAACATCTATATTTTCTTTTTATGTTTAAATTGCTGATATGACCATCGGAGGTGTTCGAAGGTCAACTCTATTAATAATAAGATGGTGTCAAGACTAAAATACACACAAAACGAAGCTACTTTGGATCAAGGCCAGGTTTATATTATACTTTTTACAATTTGGATAATTTTTTTAACATGGTTATAAATCAAATATGTGAGTTTGAGTCAAGTCGTTGAACATGGATTAGACAACTAATGCCCCTTTAAAAAATGAAAATTATTGAGAAAACATCAATGCGACTTATGTTTGGGCCAAGCACTTGTACTCGAATAAAAAAGGTCATGTAATCAACATTTATAGGAGGTATAGGTTTGAAAAAACACATATTAGGTTAATTTCATTCAATCCGATCTAGAAATATCTCATCTTACAACACATTTATGTTGCAATCTTCCTAAAAAGGTGATAAAACTCACATTGAACAATTTCCTTGCATCTTCTTTTTTGATAGACGCTGTACCAGCTTTTACCCTATCGAAATCAACACCAGGCAAAACGGTCTTAAATGTTTTACGGGCATCCTTGCGATCTAAGCTAAATCCATAACCTAAAAATAAAATCTCCAATTAGTGCCGGCCATCCAGATATCACATATGTCTTGTTTAACGTTTGTGAAAATAACAGAGTTATTGGCATTTCACCTATATTGGGTCATGAAATTTATGAAAGTTATTATACATTCAAGTTTTTATTAAATTATAAACACACTTATTCTCTGGAAAGAAAAGTAAAAATGTGTATGACTTTTAAAAGCTTATTTTATCTGAAGTACCACATACAAACATATAAAGGGCAATTGATTAGTTGCCGCAGTAAACATGTTTCAGATGTGTTACAACTATACGGATTCTTGTGATCGTTTTTTTTGCATTTGATTCGTTCTACGTGAAAATTTTAAACATATCCATTATAAAAAAACATATCAACTAAGACCCTACTAAAATATTAAAACATTCCAAAAAAACTGATTTCCAACAGAGTGTTACTTTATCTAAGAAGAAGGTTTTTTGGTGCTTTTTCTGGTTTTTTGTCGAGGCAATAGTGTTTCATGATTACTACTGCTATTTTTCATTAAGAATGAAATGCCATTATATTTTCGACTATAGCACTGTGTTTGAAATAAAAGATACCGCAATCAGAACTAGCCGTTTATTTACTTGATCGTTGCATACACACTACCACTGATCAATCTTTTTAAGGGAAATATTTGTGTTGCCTAAATCCTGCAAAAGGTCGAAAACAAAAAGTCGTGAAGTTTCTTTAAGCAGAAGAATACATTAAGGTGTACCTATTGTTGGGTCTTTTTTCATTCCCTTTGTCTTTGCATTGTACATTTTCAAATTTGGTTCTCCACCGTGAGTTTCAAATGCTTTAATAACATCTTTTGTATCTGTAAAACAAGCAGAGCATGTATAATGAGATTACTAATAAACTAATGAAAGATTATTTTTTTAATTCTCCAATATAGCATTTGAAACGGTCGGAGGTAAAATATTGTTTTTGGCTTGTTTCAACGACCAGAATTTGCTGCTTTCGAATGTGTCTCATTTATCTGCATCGCAGTACAAAAGTTCTGTTTTCCCTATTGAATCCAAATATCAATGGAAATTAAAATGGAACCCAGCATAAACATCTTTCAAAATCCTTACGTAATTCAAATCAAACGTTTACACCAAAAATTATGGAATAAAAAAACTTCATGAAAATACCTCATCCCAACGGGTATTTTGATAAAATCTGGAAAATCACATTAACTGACGGGAAAAATCTATATTAATGTTTGCATTAATCCTTGTATAAAAGTTACACCTAACATCTACGCATTCCAACATGGACTATTTCTTAAATAGGACTAACAAATGGAAGTATAGCATAAGCTGAGCTCTAAATTGCTGTACATGTACATACAATGAAACTTAAGACAGTTTCGAGAAATTGGTATTACAACTTAACAATCTTATAAAAAATGAAGGAATAAAGCGTATAAATTTGGCGGAATCGTAACAAAAGTTTAATCATTGTGTGATGGTACAGAAAATGTTTCAGTGTCATGAGATCTTTCTTGTTTTTTTAAAAAATATTTTCATAGATAGCATACTTACTTTCTGGATGCTTAAATGTTTTCTCTTTATATGGTATGTAGTTCGGGTTTTTAATGGAGGAAACTATGTGAATAAATAAAGACATAAAATAATCAATGCTCAATCACATGATATAGTTATAACAAAGATATAGACAGATGTGGTCTGATCAAGATGCGTCCTTAGCGCTTTTTATGATTTACATATACCTTCATCAGGAATTGTTAAATCCAGGAATGTATGAATTTCTAATATAGTATTCATCTCAGTCACACTCCAAGAAATATGTCGTTAACGATTTAAAAATCCACTTGCATGTGTCAAAAAGCTCAATATTGATAGAATTTACGTATACTGCAGAATTCAAATATAGAATTGTAATGATGAATATGTACCGGGAAAAATATTGCTAAATGAAAACAACTTGAAATTGTATAAGAAGTAGTGTCATGTCAAAAAGCTTACCAACTGGTGGTTTAGGTTTTGGCTTGGTCACTGGTATCCCTAAAAATAAGATGAAAGATTTAGAAAAAAAATATCCAGTTCTACCTTTATTTAGTATGAATTTGATTTATAACATTTTAAATTGATAAAAAAAATTACCAAACATATGTATCCTAACTATAATATTTAAACCATAATGTTCAGTTTCCTACAATGCATTAACTTCTGTTCAAATTAACATTGCAGGGAAACAACTTCTCACTCTCTTTATAAATCATATTTTAAGAAAGGCTTACGCATGTAACAGTAGAAGAGATAAATCGTATGTGTCAAATATCTGCTTTAAAACCATACTAGCATATTACTCATTATTTGATAAACAAAGTTGTATATGACATTAAACTGAATTTTCAATTCATAATTGGTGCTAGTTGGTTAAACTAACAATTTGACATTGGTTTGCCTTAGTTAAGAGAGTTTGTCTTCAAGTGTCAATTGCAAACAACTCATTCTTATGGCTTATTTTTACTTTGATAGTGACGAACCCGCTAAAATCAACTTGAACATTCAATTATTTGAATTGCAATTATGCACTCACTGTTCACTGGTTTCCTTGACCACAACCATCCTGAAGAATAAAAATAATATAAGTATAGCCGTGTTTTTTCCTTGTTGATTCGATTTATCTACAATTTTTCATAACAGTGTAAGTAAACGAAAGTCGATGATAAAGGAAAGAATGTTTTATAATATTTACTTTAAAAGTGTATTTGAATGTTTATCAAAATAAGGAAGGTACAAATTAAGGACTCCATTTTGTTTTATTTATAATGTGTTTAATTGTGTGTTGAAAACCCTATGTTTCGCTGTAACGTGATTAAATAAAACACATAACTAAGCCTATACGAATATGACTTAATAATTGTATACATATAATTGTCTTGCTCATCATTTTTTTTTATTGCAGTTTACCTTTATATATTCAATGTATTTGAATTATATCAATAATCTGCAAGAATTGGATAGATACAGACCAGAATGTAAAGGCAATATAACTCTTTTAACAAATCGAATAAAAAAGCTGTGCCATACAAAATTAATAGTAGATCTGGTCCTGTTTGCATCGTAATTGTGCTTTTTTTTAAATTATTTTTTGGTTAATAATGCAAAACAAGATAAAAATTGTAGTTCAGGGGCAAAAATAAGTATTCAACGATGATTTCAGCTATGTTGACTGAACTGAGCAATTTGTAGTTTCTTTTTCAACTTCATAGACAAAATTACACACTGTTTGTAATTTTTGTTTGTTTAAATAGACCTAGATCCGGCTATGTCAGGTTTTCAACATCGGAAGAGGTTTTCATATTAATAGAAAAACGTTACAACATTTTCCTACTGTATATTATAGGCGATTTCGTTAATTATTAGAAAGAATCATAGAACAACCCTATACCCCTATAATGATTGTTTTCAAGCATAGATCCAATTGACACAGTAGTTTCAAAATAGTAAATGTTTGTGAAATTGAACAGACGACATTGCCAAGTTTTGTGAATAGCTCACTTGAACCTTTTGGTCACCTCAGATAGACGTAATACAATACAAGCTGTTGTAAAGTATCCACCTCAATTGCACAACAAAAAAGTGTCATACATGTTTTGAAAATCAGAGGCATGTGTAACTTCAGAATGTAGTAGCAGATGGTACAAACTACACATTAAAAAAAAAAGACAGCTCTGTTTATTGACTGCTTGCTCTAAAAGTCCAGGTTTAGATAAAAGAAAATCATTATGAATATAAATATAAATGTTATGAAAAGTTCCATAGAAAGTGCGTAAATGCTCTACTCTGTGTCAATGCTACTTACCTTTTGATGGCTTTGGTGTAGGTAGAGGCTTCGGTTTTGGCTTTGGCACTGGATTCCCTGAAAATGAAATTTAAGTTTTAATCAATGAAGTGTTGTGCAGATTGGTAATAAGTCAATCATTTTGAGTAATACAATAACACTTAAATTACAATTTGATTCCCGTCATATATAGATACATGCTATATATATAGCAACAGGATAAAAGTTAAAAACGTATAGCGATTAACTGTTTCATCAAACAAACAAAAAAGAATAAAAGAATATGACCTTATTTTAACTAATTTGAGTGATAATAACAATAATGTCGGTGCATAACGTCAGAACATCGTATTTCCGGATTTATTTCTACCTGATCAAATTGTTTCATTGTCTACAGCCAAAAAGTACACAAACATTTTGTAAACAAATATTTGAAGGAATGCTCAAAGGTAACAGAATTTAACCCCTTTTGTTTATCTGCTGCAGACTCACATTTCTATTTAAAATATTAACATTTGGTAATACAGTTGCTAAAACACATGGACAAAATATTTATGTTCACATGAAATGAAAACGTATGTAAAATAAACTTTTCTAAATGATCATTAAACCTTTGATTGCAACAACCGCGTAAAATGTTGGACATATTATTATTTAAATTGCAAAATGAACTCACTGCTAACAGCTGGTGTTCTTGACCTCCACCACCCTGCAAAATATAAATTGAATCAATTTGGTTGCATTCCGGGGGTTCAATGTAAGGCTTATCTTGTACGTTGGTAATGTTATAGTTATTTGGCATCACGGTGCAAATCTATAAGTTTCATTCGACATCTTCATATTATATCATTTTATATATATATATAGATATAGGAATATGTGGTATGTCTCCTGTAGTTCAAGATACTGTAACATACACGATACCTTTTAGAAATGGTTAACCTTGATAAGTGATAATCTACTACTAATATATAAAAGTAGACGAGGTATGACTATCCATATGACAACTCTTCACAAGATAACTTAGGTTACCGCACGACCTTCACCATTGAGCAAAGTCCATACCATGTCTCACAAAAGTAAATTTTGTCTCACAAAAGTCAATTTGTCTCACAAAAGTCAATTTTGTCTCTCAAAAGTCAATTTGTCTCACAAAAGTCAAATTTGTCTCACAAAAGTCAATTTTGTGTAACAAAAGTCGATTTTGTATGCAAATTAGTTCAAAGAATACAAACAAAACTAATTTGCATACAAAATTGACTTTTGTCGCCCAATTTTCAAAAAGGTAACAAAAGTAAAGTCTGCGTAACACAAATGAATTTGGTCATGACAAAAGTGACTTTTGTCCACCACTGAAAGATATTTTTGTATGACAAAATTTTAAATTATGTTACAATTTTTTTAAAACTGAACTCATTTTAGTTGGACAAAAGTGATTGGACAAAAGTCACTTTTGTCCGTACAAAATTGAATTTGGAGTACAAAACCATAAGAGTACCATTTGGAGCCCCATACTACCTATTTATCACAATCTGTTAAGGAAACCAACATATTTTATTTTCCGCAACGTATAAGTTTGAAAATAATCAAGAAGCTGAATATGACTCAATTTTTTCAGATCCTGTTACGATCAAAATGACCGTTTCAGACTAATGTATGCATAAAGAAAGTGTGAACATTTATTTTCATAATTTAATAAAGCTTATTTTATAACTTACCTCCCGACGGCTTTGGTTTGGGCGCAGGTTTTGGTGCAGGTTTAGGCCTAGGAGCCGGTCTTGATATTGATACTCCTTTAAAGTGTACAAATATAAAATTTTAAAATATCAGACGTGTACTTAAATTTTGATGTTTGTTTTAGGATTGTCTCAAATGATGAAAAACTTATTACATATATTGCTTGGAATAAAGAAAAATCAGACACCGATATACATAATGTTTTAAAATGTTAGTAATAATCATATCATTTAATCTAATAAACTTATCTAAAAATGTTGACATTTGAATATTAATAACTTTCTTCGAATTTTCTGAGAATCTAAGAATACTTTTCTCTGTTTGAATGTCATTCAACCGATAGCCGACCACGTCAGACGAAGCTCTACAAAAAAAGCTATGTCTTGTGTATTATTCTTTGTAAAAACAACTTCCTACTGTACACAAATAGCTAACATATAAAGCCACATCATAACAAAAAAGACATAAAAAGCAATGTAGAATATACCTACTTCTATTTGAATCTCTACTTCCCCAACCCCATCCTACAATGAAAATACGTAAAAAAATACATTTTAGTTCATTGAAAAATAGTTTTACAACAGGAACATGTACTAGTATTCAAATTGCACCGGGTAAAACGTTTAACCGAATTTATCAAAATATCAGAAGAGTACCCTTTTCTTAGTAATGCATTAAGATTTACAAAAATTAAACAAGTGACGAAAGAATGTGCATTGGTAGTCAATATCTTAATATTTTATTCATATGTTAGATAGTTTTCACATTCATCCATTCGCCTCCTTTTTATATTAAGGATGTATATCATGAAAGATCCGTACCGAACGTATGTTTAAGTGAACGTGCCTTTATCAAGGAAAATATTGGTATTTTAGTTTTTTTGGTTGTGACCTAGCTGTCAGAAACTTCGAGATCTCTCACATCTACACTTTGTGTCTAAATTAGTATGTTTGCTTCAACTTATTTAAAAAGTTATACTATTACACAACTATCACAGGTTAAGGGAGGATTTATAGTCAGCAAACTAGCTCAATGCCGGTACATTCCGTAGGGGCCTGTCCTAAATCATCTATACATTACATCTTCCATTCAAGTTCGTTATGAAATTAAGAAAATTGATGTTTATTAATAATAGTATTTCTGAAAGAGAATGTCATACCTGACCGACTGGAACCACTACCACTACTAGAACGTGACGAACTGCTACTACTACCACCTCCCCACCATGCTGAAACTAATAATAACATAAACAATTGATAATAATAATGATAATAATAATAATAATGATAATGATAATTATAAAGATAAAGATAAAGATAAAGATATCGGTAATAATTATAATGATGATGATAATCTTGTCATGATATCTGAAATATCCCTCAATATATACGCCTTTGCATTTTGTTATTGAATTGATTGATTGTTGGTTGTTCATCGTCCATTGATCAGTGTATATAAAGTGCGAATCCAGCTAGTTCATTTTTACTGTTATATGCGGGTATGTCTATTGTAGAATAAAGGATCATGGGAAAACTGTATTTGTTTACGTTTTGAAAATATCAAGTTAAAGGATTTTAAGTTAAGTTTTAACATATTTTCATTGTGATATGTCTTTATAATAAACAAACATAGCATTAAAGTTCAAATAAGTGTTATAAAAGCATCATAATATAGCATATCGATTATTGAAAGCGATCCATTTTAACTATAGATGCGATGAATTATCACTGTTAGTGCAGTCATTATTAATGTAGAATTTTCAAAGATGCGAGGAATTTTTATTGTAGAATTATGTGATAAATGCACTTGCAACAAATGAAAAAAAACTTAGTTGATGACTTTAGGATTTATGAAACATGTATTTTCAAATTGAAATACAAACTCCTCATTCATTCTTCATCAAATATATAGCTTTTCAAACTTGTAACAAAAGCGATTCTCAAAATGTCATATTGTATTCTTCAGATTACGTCTCTCCTTGATTTAACTTATATAGGGAATCACTGGAAGGTGACAGCAGCGGGCCCTCTTAGGCAGTCAGTGGGCCCCATACTTATGAAAAATTCTAGATCCGGGAATGGATACTACCGCAGAGGTAAAACCATGCACATTTGGGTTATTGTACGCGAAATGCATGCTACAATTCATTTTCGTGATTTTACACCCTTTGGAACTCTATGTGGGCTATTTCAGCAACTAGGCAAAAAAATCCCTTAACTAGATACACGGTTAGATTCAGCATGTCAACGAATTCCAAATATCTATATTAAAGGACTTTTGTCTATAAATTTGGACCCCACAAAATTGAAAAAGGGACCAAAAATATATAAAAAAATACATTTGTTCTTGAAGGCATGACTGCAACAATAGGATGAATATACAAAAATATCTTATTCTTGGGTCTCATTGGGGGGTTCTGATCCCGGATCCCACTTACTGTTTTGTCAGATTCCCGTATTCAGATTATTGTTTTGTCAGATTCCCGTATCCCGCTTATACTATGCAGTTCTAATTTTTATCCGTGTCCCGCTAGACTTCATTTCCCGTTTTTCACTACACAATCATTTGACTTTCACCCGTCACGCTTGCAAAAAATCGGCAATCCGGCGTGACGCTTATACCCAAATGCGACCCACTATTTTACTCTATTTTGACTCATATTAAGCCCATTATAAATATATTAAAAAAGTAGCGTAGATTTTTTTTATCCCTTTTTATCTCGTCTCGTTTCGTTTTTGAGCCATATATAGATGTCGTATGTGACAATGAGACAACTCTCCATCCGAGTCACAATTTATACAAGTAGACCATTATACGTCAAAATACGGTCTTCAACATGAAGTCTTGGCTCACACCGAACAGCAAGTTATAAAGGACTCCAGTGTAAAACCTTTTAAACGGGAAAACAAAGGTGCAATCTATATCAAGATGTACGTAATTAGTGGTGAAGTGTCATGGAAATGGATAAAAAAAAATAAGGATAAAGATCCCTATACGCTTTATAAGAAACTAAATGGAATACATTTGAAATTAATGTTATTTCTATTGAATTTATTAGAGTGTTTTAAAACCAAACTTTCATCCGTAAGTTAATTTTTATCAAATCTTTCTCTTACTTTATCTATTTTTTGAGCAAGTCGGCTAAATTAAGGCTTTACAGCTAATTACCTAATGCATGTAAAGCACAACTTTGGTTGGCTTGCTTTGTTTGTATAATTGTTTATACAAACTTTGTAAATAAGATTAACATTTTTAAACAATATGAATAGGCATAGTTTAACCTGTATTTTTAATATTTGAATTAAATTGGGTGTTATCATAATGATTATCAAATAAAAAAAAGCAAGCAAATCAACTAAAGTCTTGCTCTACATGCTTAAAGAAATGAGCTGTAATAGATTAAAAAAAATAAAATTATACAGTGAAAATGCACCGCATATACAATAATAATGATTCGCTCCACAGTGAAAATGAAAGAAAAGTATCATTATTCGACAGTAAACATGACTAGCATTACGAAATCATCATAGTGGAATTTAGTTAAATATGAAGAAACTGAATGACAAAACATATTCTACGTTATACAACTTTAATAATTGTATTAAAATGAATATTTTTTACTGCAACAACATCTAACCTGTTAGTTATAAAGCATCTGCACGATCTGTTCGTGAAATGTCCTAAATATTCACCTATTTTGGTATATATTTCACAACTGGATGGCTTTAGGCGCGATAAAACCCCGCTCGCATCTCTTACTTTGTTTTTTTAGTATTATGTATTTCTGAACATATACATTTTAACTAATTTTCTTGATTTTCTTCAAAAATTAAAAAAAGTTCGTCTGTTTATTTATCATTCTACAGTAGACATTTATGGCATATACAGTAAAAATGATATTTTAGGATCCGCACTTTACATACACTGATTGATTATGTTTACCAAAAACATTGCGAAGGCAGGGTGTCATATAAATTAACAAACAAAGGTTACAAATAAATGTTCATCGCTTGAATAAACACTTAAATAAACGTTACTTTATATCAGCAATCAAATTGCAATAATTTAAGATAAAACGGTAAATGTGTTTAGCAAATCCAACGAAACGGTAAAAGATGCCTCTATGCAAAGGTAATGCGTCCATTTGAGCTTTAGCACGGTGGGTATGGTTGTCCTGCGAGAGAACGTACTGTGCTGGTGATTCGGTCCTGACGGGTGCTGGTGGGTCCTGATTCTGTGCTGGTGGGTTTGTTTACATTGTATCAGAACGGCAATAAAACGACTGTTTTGTTGCTTAATTTTTCTCTGATGCGTCATAAGTTCCATGCAAAGTATATGACAACAATATTATATTGCAAAAGTCGTACAAGTTCGTTTAACGGAATTGTCCTGACGCGGTGCTGGTGATAAGAAAAACGGTCCTGGTTCTGTGCTCCGATGTCCTGGTTCTGTGCCTTTATATTTTAGTTAAAAGTGGTATATATTCAAGATCATCGATGCTGTACTGTTATTGACTAATTAACTGTTGCCTGCTTTCTTGAAATTGACATTGTTTTGAATCCGTTTACTGTTATTATGCAAGAAAAAATATCCCTATTTTTTATTTTTTTTTAAATTAACTGTAATCTTATTTATTGGCCTGTTAATGGAACTCTTCTTGTCCCCTTTTAAGATAAGAAAATATGTTTACGATTTTCGGGATTACGATTATTTTGCAAGATCACCAAAATACGTTGTAATTTATACAATACTTATATAAAGTAGATGATGTGGTATGTTTGTTGTCAATGGACAAGTTTCCTGAAGAAACCAAAGGAAGTATGTGTTAAAAACCATACGTCATCGTAATACCTTTAACAATAACCCATTAAATAAAAATGTATAAGGTTACCGTTTTGCATAAAAATGGAGAGAAAAAATATAGAACAAAGGACTTTCTGAGCGTTTGAATCATATGTCTTTAGCAGCTTAAATCACATTTTTGTGTGAACAATTGAGTGCTGACTATATTAAAGAATGACAACAGTATTGCGGGTTTGTTTGTTTGTTGTTGTTGGTTTTTTTTGGGGTGGGGGGGGGGGGGGGATAGGTAAGAGTGAGATTGCGGTAAAAGTTTTAAGCTTGGAATAGTTTTCCGTAAGATTAAAAAGTTGTTTTTTAAAAGAAAAATGTATCTTATAGCCATTAAGAATCACTTGCTGTATCTGTAAGATTTTTACAACATAACTTTTTTGTCTGAACGGTTATCAGGTTTTTTTTTCGAAAGTTCGATAGAACACTTAAACAAATCACTATTTTAAAGGGCAGACTAGAATATGTCAGAGAATGAAGAATGAATGAAGAGATAACCTAGAGACCACTAACAAAACTAAGATTTCTAAGTTTTTTATTTCAAAATTCCAAAATAAATAAATATGTTTGATTAAGAATCAAAACAGCACAGACAATGAATAATAGAGACATAATTTTGTACATATATCAAGGGGAAACTTCTTACAAAGCATTATTATTTATAGTTCATTACTGTTTTTAGAAGAAAAGTCTCGTGTAAAGAGAGTGCCACGCTCTTTGCACGTTAATAACCCTTGCAGCAACTCTTTGAGGGGTCCGTAGGTGGCCTGCTGCAAGGCAAAATTTCTGTTCCTATCCAATACATCCTCATTTTCCAGTGGCAGTCCAAAATTCCACGACTATTGGCCTCTTTTATGACAAGACCTACCTATTGTATTTATTGTGAACTTGTTCTCGTCCTGAATATGCATGAAATATTTGCCACTGGACGTTAAGCAAACAAAAATCAATCAATCAATAGCTTCATACTACCAATTGAGTTTAAAAAAGAAATTCTTAGATTAAACACCTACCTTAAACTTTAAAAGGTCATAACTGTTTAAAACAATACAAATCTACACACATACAAAAACTAGCTTAATTTCAAATGGTTATCAACCTGAATCGCTATAAGATCATATATAAGCTCACCTGTGTCGAGGGGTCGTGTGAGGTTCATGTATTGTCTTGGCGTCCGCAATTACAAAAAGATCTTTTCTGAAATTACTTGACCAAATGTTACCAAATGATTTTTCAAGAGTGAATCTAGGAAAAACAATATTCATCAACAAACATGACCACTGTCTGTTAAAATGTATTCGAGTTTTTAGTTACAGCCGATTCCATCGAGTATATAGGCAAACATAATATCTTTGGTTAGCTTGCTTTAAGCTAAACCGTACCCTCCTTTCGAAGTAGCCTGGTCCTACAGACAGAAAGATGTGTCATTTGTCGGACTAGTATACTCTTAAAGTAGGGTAGTTTACATAACCTAACAATGACTTTTCTGTTCATCAAGCAATATAACCAAAGATATTCCCTTTGTCTTCACACTCATTGAAATCGGCTTTAATATTGCAAAAGTTGAAGCAATTAGGGCAAAACTTTCCGAGTAAAAAAAATCAAAATGTCTTTCTACCTTGCACATTTCAGAACATTCATATCAGACAACGAAACTGGGTCCAGCAACATTTATAAGCAATTTAAGATTTTGACCCTCACAGTTTCCATTCACCTTTCATTCATGATAATTAAATTGAACTGTAAAACATTTCTTGGTACCTTCTTAATTCCTTTATAAGTCTCATGTAAACATAATTATGACAATAACTGTTGTGAGCACAAGATTCACTGCACACTTTTAAAGTTCTGCTTCTTCAAACATTTAAATGTGATCTTAAGTTTTGAGATTTTTAATCGACACGATTGAGATTTTTGTATATGAGAACATGGTTTATCTATTAGTTGAAAATGCGGATTTGAACTAGATTTGAGTACCTGCGAGCATTCGTTGTTCAATAATGTGTGTCTTTGTGTAATTATTTAATGTGATAAATTGTTTTGTTGGTACACCACTGTAACAATGAAGGAGGAAATGAGGAGGGTTGGTTGGGTGGAAGCGGGGAGGCGTATGCGAAGCACTGACAAACATGTCTATGCGGCATGGGCTTTGATCATTGTTGAGGCATCAATGTGAGGAGCATTTATTATCTTAATAAAACTATTCTTATTTTAGATACTGTTCTCTGATATTGGACGAAAGATGTTGCCCTTTTATGTAATTATGTTTAGACGTTGCGCACGATATTGGTGTCACTTTGGAAATATGGGTTAGATGGCGGGTTATTCAAGTTCAAGCTCTTATCCTATACAATAAATAGCCATGTTATGCATATCATTCGAAAGGCAATAACCCATAGAAATCAATAACATAGATGAATTTGTGTTTTGTCTATTTTTTTATGAAAAAAAATGCTCATTTCGATGCCTATAACGTCATTTTAAGGTTGTCCCGCTGTTACAATTTTGTTTTATGTGCGTCTTTGAAATCCCAGTGCGGTCTCATTAGTAAGTAGAATGGTTTAAAATTTTACAACTACATTGTATACATTTGACGTTAAATGAAGTGATAGACGTTTTTAACTATAAGAGTAGGAAGATCGTCAGAAAAGTTTGAATAAAAAAAGAGAAAAAATGTCCCAATTTGCTGCTCAACCCGTAAAAAAACTTTCTGTCTTCAATTTCATAATATATAACATACGAAAATGGAATTTAATAATATCAGAAAAATTATACATGTTCAGAAGAAGCTATCTGAAGACATCATTATGTAACTGCGGTCTTATTTTAAAAACATCGTCATTTTTCCCGTGTCCAATAAAATGTCCCGATTGACAAAATAACACAAAAAATAATTCAGAGGCTTTTTATCAAACGAAATTCTACTATATCTCAAATTTTTATCACCTGGTAACTGATATGAATGGAAAATACATTTAATTTCCTTTAAAATGATATGATATGTACTTTAATTTGAGTTGCAGGTAGAAAATCCGAAACGATCTAAGATGTCCAATGAAATGTCCCCGTAACCGTAATTTGACGTTCGCGTTATAATAACGTTAAACTGTATACGACTTTTTCTTGCATATTAGGCATAACATAATTTCATGAAATGGTCTAATCTATACAAAATAAAGTTCTCGTTTAATATGCATTAAAATGCAAATCTGCATTGTTTCAAGGATATAAGATGTCGAAATATTTAACTTGGATACTCCAAAAAGACAATGCTCCGGAGCTATAACAAAGAGAAAATTTACTATTGACCCACCCCCACTTTATAAAAACAAGATACATTGAAAAGGGAAATGCAAACAAAAGTGAGATCTTCTTTATTATCCTCCTAAGCCAAAACAATAGGCAGTTAGTTTTCTCGTCTTAATTGTTTTACGTTGTCATTTCGGGGCCTTTTATAGCAGACTATGCGGTATGGGCTTTGCTTTTCAGGGCCGTTCACTGACCTATGGTTGTTAATTTCTGTGTCATTTTGGTCTCTTGTAGAGAGTTGTCTCATTGGCAATCATACCACATCTTTTTTTATATATATTTCAATCATTTAACAAGACATCAAATTGTTATTTTGTGTTATTGTTGCATATATAATTCTTCGCAAAAATAAAAAATTGTTCATGTAATTAAAATTTTGTTAAAATTCAATGAAATTTTGTATTTGCACCGGCTTGAAAAAATAAAACTATATACAGAAGCAACTTCGAAAATCTCTGTACTTTAAGCGGCATTTCACATAAGTAGAAAATGAGGTCAACATTTGAAACTTTCCTTGTAACAACGTGGAAATCGTCGTTTTATTAGGAACGTCGTGTAACGCTAAGTGGCACCAATACTGTGCGTAACGTCATACAAGTTACGATCATTTGAAAACACATATTAAACAGCCAAATGGATGCACAATAGCTAAATAGGAGTAATAGATCCTATTGACAACAATTATCTGCCCAATTTTATTGATTTTGTAACATTTGTTTCAAATATGACCAACTTCTAATCCAAAATCACCAGCACCGTATCAGGACCCACCAGCACAGTATCAGGACATGAGTAAATTGAGAAAATGCTAAATTTTTATAAATTGCAATGTTTTTTTTACAAAATAGTTATGTCGTATGGATTGCGGTATAGAAAGCGGACTTTATAAGCATTTTTGTTTCATTTTTTCAGTTCGAGATTTTCTGAAAATGAGCATTTTTGTGTTACGCTTACTGAAACAGTTTAGAGGGTCAACTTTTCAATGGTTTACATATGAACCCATAAGAAACAAAATTAAAATCTCAACTGTTTTCTTTCATTTTCGTCTTTGTTTACATTTTTTCATTGATCACCAGCACCCGTCAGGACCGAATCACCAGCACAGTACGTTCTCTCGCAGGACAACCATACCCACCGTGTTTAGTATTTAAAGAGACAAAACAAATAACAACAGTTAAACTGAGAGATAAGGAAATTTAAAGTGTATTTTCGCAATTTTATAATCATTATTGATCTTTAATAAGATGTATTTGGGTGAATATTTCCATTAAGAAAAACGAAATCTACCAATCTTAAAAATGAAAATAAATGTAGCTATAAGAAATTTAAACAAAACTTTAAATGGACTATCTGCATTTAAGTGAATTAATATAAAAACTATGAACAAACATTTTAAAATAAATTCCCTTCTAAAATTACTATGATTTGTTCAAATCATATGAATAAGAATCAATTCACTATCATAATAAAACAAAATGCGATTTCAAATTGTAACAGTAGTTCATTTAACAAATTATAAATAATATGACGTATTGAACGGAATTTGACAGACAAACCAAACAGTGCGATGAAGTATACCACTGTTCAATTGTCCCAAAAAATAGTTTGAAAAACAAAACTGTAGCTGAAATTATTTTTACCTTGATTTGCAACACAAAGAAGAATTGTTGCAGTAAGGATTATCGAAATCTTCATTATGCTAGCATCTCTTTGAATGTGATATTGTGGCTTAATTTATACGTACAAGCAGTTTATTGTCATGGAATTTCCATGAAATCAATTACCACACTATATGATTCTATCCCATATAAGGTAAGTAAAAGGAGAGGAAACATTTCCACAAAATACCACAAAACTAAAAAATAACCACAACATCACAACATGGTGTGACGTAACAGAAATTCATAATCGAAACTATCAGGATATATTATGATGTAACAACGATAGGGCACATGATGCTCACCATCAATAGTATTCCAGTTATATGAGAACCACCTAGTATGATTCAACAATAAAATAGACAAAAACTTGTTTTGAACTTCTTCAAGCAGAATTTAAAATAACAACAACACAAAAAACTCTTCTGTTTACAAGTGATTTGATTGATATACATACATGTATATTGACATGCTTTACTATGATTAAAGATGATATAATACATTTATTTTATAAATGGACTTATTTATGCAACTCCCACACAGTAAATAAGGAACAAAATTAAGTAAAAGCAGTTACGTTCTTAAACGATAATTTACATGCATATAAAATGCCCAGCAGTCCGTATCTTGTCTTAGGGAGGGATAAATCATACTTTGTAAAGAATCATTCTGATTCAAACAAAAAATTCTCTGAAACCGACATTATCAAGATGCTTGATTTCTTGATTGACAACATATTTGTTACGTTCGGAGGACGTGTTTTTCAACAGACTGTCGGCATCCCAATGGGAACAAACTATGCCCCTCTACTTGCTGACTTGTTTCTTTATTATTATGAGGCTGACTTCATGCAGGAACTTCTTAGGAAGAAAGATAAGAAGTTAGCAATATCCTTTAACTCTACTTTCCGCTATATTGATGACGTTCTTTCACTAAACAATTCAAAATTTGGTGAATATGTGGATCGCATCTATCCCATCGAATTGGAGATAAAGGATACTACAGATACAGTTAAGTCGGCTTCATATCTTGACTTACATCTAGAAATTGACAATGAGGGTCGGTTGAAGACAAAACTTTACGACAAAAGAGATGATTTCAGCTTTCCAATTGTGAACTTTCCATTTCTAAGTAGCAACATTCCAGCAGCACCTGCATACGGGGTATATATCTCCCAATTGATACGATATTCCCGTGCTTGCATTTCCTATCATGATTTTCTTGATAGAGGGTTACTGCTCACAAGGAAGCTATTAAACCAAGAGTTCCAAATGGTGAAGTTGAAATCATCCCTTCGTAAATTTTACGGACGCCATCACGAGTTGGTTGACCGTTATGGAATAACCGTTTCACAAATGATATCGGATATGTTCCTTACGTCGTAACTACAATCCCCTTCCCTTTCATGAATTTGACCTACCGAATTAGACTATTTACCGGATTTGTAATCACATAAGCAACACGACGGGTGCCGCATGTGGAGCAGGATCTGCTTACCCTTCCGGAGCACCTGAGATCACCCCTAGTTTTTGGTGGGGTTCGTGTTGTTTATTCTTTAGTTTTCTATGTTGTGTCATGTGTCCTATTGTTTTTCTGTTTGTCTTTTTCATTTTTAGCCATGGCGTTGTCAGTTTGTTTTAGATTTACGAGTTTGACTGTCCCTTAGGTATCTTTCGTCCCTCTTTTAACAACCCGATGCGTATATTTTAAATACATGTTTATTATAAGACCGTATTATTTTAGAGATATTAGTGACCAAAATTTATTTTCATTTTGATCATGAACGCTATCATATACAGTTATTGGATAATTAAATTGGTTTTCTTAAGGTGTGTTTCAAATATCATAAGAAAATATGTTATGTTCCATTATTGTTGAAAATAGTTATACTATTCGTACGTATATATTTCTAACTACAACGTCTGTTGATCATATGGCCAGGGGCGTTTTCACACACACACACACACAACCACCATATCATAATAAAACCTGTAATGATCTCGGCACGATTGGTTAAATTGTGTTCAGGCTTGTCGGTTCAAAATAAACTCATCATAGATACCAGGACTAAATTTTGTTTATACGTCAGACGCGGGTTTCGTCTACAAAAGACTCATCAGTGACGCTCGAATCCAAAAAAGTTAAAAAGATCAAATAAAGTACGAAGTTGAAGAGCATTGAGAAGCAAAATTTCTAAAAATTTTGCCAAATCCAGCTAAGGTAATCTATGCCTGATGTAGAAAAGCCTTAGTATTTCCAAAATTCTAAATTTTGTTAACAGTTAATTTATAATTGTAACCATATCAAAATTATATCAATATGACACAAAAGTAAAATAGTAAAAATCTACCGAGGAAAATTCAAAAAAGAAAGTTATGTGTAATATGCACATAGACCAGGGTGAGCGACACAGGTTTGTATGAGCCTCTAAGTGCAAATAAACTCATCATAGATACCAGGACTAAATTTTGTATATAAGCCAGACGCGCGTTTCGTCTACAAAAGACTCATCAGTGACGCTCGAATCCAAAAAAGTTAAAAAGGCCCAAAAAAGTACGAAGTTGAATAGCATTCAGGACCAAAATTCTTAAACATTTTACCAAATACAGCTAAGGTAATCCATGCCTGAGATATTTCCCTTATCAATGACAAAATCAGAAGATTAAACACACCAAGCGAATGGACAGCAACAACCTGCTAAACCACTTAACTGTTCGTCATATTCTTTTGTTGAATACAGCCATATTTACACTACAAATGTGAATAGCATTTTTATAAATTTTCTGTTTACAAAACTTAGAATTTTTCGAAAAACTAAGGATTTTCTTACCCCAGGAGTAGATTACCTTAGCCGTATCTGGCACAACTTTTTGGAATTTTGGGTCCTCAATGCTCTTCAATTTTGTTTTTGTTTGGCTTTCTAACTATTTTGATATGAGCGTCACTGATGAGTCTTATGTAGACGAAACGCGCGTCTGGCGTATACAATTGTAATCCTGGTACTTTTGATAACTACTAGTACAAACGAATCTGTGTGACTTGATTTTTTTTAGGCATGGCTTATTTGTACTTGCATGTAAATGGACTTTCTCGTTTTTAAACAAATACCATTAGTTAAGCATTCGCTCCGGTAATACGGACGAATTTACTCCGTTCCTGTGATTTGGTAAATTTAGTTTCCTAACTATTTGTGAAATTTTCGGTTTAACTTTACCGTCAATTTTATGGGAATATATTTACACAAAAACAGGTCGTACCTAATACTGTATACTGCTGTTCTTTAACCAAATGTGCATTTAGACGATTCGGGTGGGGGAATGGGGAGAAATATTTCACAAACATAGTTACAACATGGTTTAAAAAAAAGTCATGTATGACACCCCATTTATGTTTAAACCAGTTTTGTTTAAAGCCATATTTGATAACAATAAAAGAAACCACAAAGTTTCAGTTTATAAACAAAATTACTGCTATCTTGAATTTTTCCTTTAAGCTTTAGTTCTATTTTTTACTGTAAAAAGATATAAAGAACTGATTCTTTTCTATTTAAGAAACTTTTCAATTCTACTAGTAAAACAAGTAGAATATGGTACCACCTTTTTTGTATAGATGACTACATTATTTATATAAGCATGTTCCACATTCCATCTTTGAATAGAAATAATTATATTAGACTGAAGAAAAATATATTACCTTGAGTTGCAACGCAAAACAGAATTGCTGTAGTTAGGAATGCAGAAATTTTCATGATGCCAGGAGCTTCTATGATATGATAATGTGGCTTTATTTATACATGTATGCAGACCATCTACATGGAATTTTGGTGACAATACGTAACTGTTCCATGAAATTCATTACCACGTTGGTTACTGAGAAGTGTAAAAGATTAATCAATGATTATAACTACATGTATATGTATAGTATAATGATTTCTTATCAAAGTTAGTCGATTTGTTTTTAATTTATCGAAGTCTTAGATACTAGTACGCATTTCTATTATATAATCGAGAAAATTGCTAATTAGACTTAACATCTTCTTTCAAAGATAAATAGTGTTAAAATTGTACATAATCATATTAACGGTACCAAAGTTCCTGCACAAATTGTACATGTTCACAATAAATGTCTCTTAAATGATAATTAAGGACCACATATTTGAAAATTACAAAAACTAAGGCCTTACTAAAAAAAATGATAAAGAGGGTCAATGAAGCAGAGTTTTGAGTTATAGAGATGTTTTCCTTAATTTGTTATAATTTTCAAAAAGTTTCAACAACAATTTTAATGACACAATATCTGTATTTGCATTTCAGTTCAAAAGATCTGGCTTCAAGGGTAGTTATAACTATGGGTCTAACAGTCCACCATATGATTAATCGACCCAGTGGCAGTTATTATTTCTGTTACCAAAGATGGTTGTGTTCTATTTTAAATTAACTCTTATAAAGGATGAATCTCGCAATCTGAATGGTAAACTATCCGGGTGTAAATAATAACCCTTCCCAGTTAACCTGGTGATAAAATTTTACCAAAATTCACCCAGCAAAAGTGTTTAGTAATGATTTCTTGAAAGACAAAGCGCAGTAACATTGTTGTTGAAAAATGGATAGTACTTCGTAAGAACTTTTCAATTATATTACATGACAGAATCTTTGGGGGCATGGCTTAACAGCCCGAAGATACTTCATTAACACGATAGAAGAGAAAAATAGACAATATTTCCTATATTTCAAACTATTTACATATATCTCTATCTTATGTGCTATGACATGAATTATCATTGATATGTTCATATTCATAAATTAACCGTATACAAAACTTTTGAATTTTTGAAATACTAAGCCTTTTTTACTTTATGAATAGATCACCTTAGCTGTATTTGGCAAAACTTTTAGTTGGTTATCAATGCTCTTCAATGTCGTACTTTATTTGGCCTTTTAAACTTTTTTTTTATTCGAGCGTCACTGATGAGTATTTTGTAAACGAAACGCGCGTCTGGCGTAAAAACAAAAGTTGATCCTGGTATCTATGATGAGTTTATTGATATCTGATCATTGTACAAGAAATCAAATCGTTATTACTATAACAAACTAACATTACATTGCTACGTTTGTCATGGGACGTATCATGTTATACCACTACTATTAGTTTTTATGACGTTTTGAACATAATTGTTTATTTTAAAAATTAATTTTACATTGATTTGTAACAGCTTGTAAATATGATTGTACTGTCATATATTATTTCATTAATTTGATACCAAATCAATTATTATTCTATATACTTCGGTTGTGTTGTTTCTTTGTACAATACAGCTGTTTTCTGTGATTAATTTCCGATGACCAAAACAACCCAAAAGCATGGGAAAACATTGAAAGTAATATCCTAGTTATTTGTCGATAATATTATTCATGTGGTATATGTTGCATTTTTTATTTACGATAAAATAGTTTACAAATAACCTGTAATGTTACTGTTAATGATTTTAATTCAGAAGACATGAATTTCTATTTCGTTGGTCAATTTTCAAGTGATGATTTAGAATTTCTTGATTATTCAACGAACAAATACATAAAGATAAAGATAAGTATTATTAAAATTGAGAATGGAAATGGGGAATGTGTCAACGAGACAACAACCTGACCAAATAAAAAAAAACAGCAGAAGGTCACCAACAGGTCTTCAATGTCATTATTGTATTTATCAATAAAATGCAATTTCGTTCGTCCGTCCGTCTTTCCCGCTTCAAGTTCAAGGTATTTTTTTTTTAAAGTAGAAGTCCAATCAACTTGAAACTAAGTACACAGTCATGTTCCCTATGATATGATCTTTATAATTTTAATTAAAGTTTTTACCCCATTTTTTACGGTCCGCTGAAAATAGAAAATGATAGTGCGGATGGGACATCCGTGTACTTAGGACACATTATTGATTTGTTTATTTTAAATTTTTGTTTTTAATGTTGATTTGCGTGCTGGTTTCACAAACATACATACATAGGAATTAATTTACGTATATTAGATTACAACCTTGGACAAGATATGAAGGTGCACGATTTATAGTATCAATTTTTATCTACCTCTGTAATGATATATACATAATATAAACAAGAAGATGTGGTATGAATGCCAATGAGACAACTCTCAACAAGAGACAAAAATGACACAGAAAGAGACAAAAATGACACAGAAATTGACAGCTATAAGTCACCATACGGTCGTCAACAATGAACACAATTCATACCGCAGTGTCCAGAATTTGTTTTAGAATTAAGCAAAGCACCTAATCTGTTCGTCAGAACGTCTGTCAGTCTTGTTACTTTTCCGATTTTTTTCCGTAGAAGTAAAAGATCGTAAAATATCAAAGTTGAGTGAAATTTTCTGAAGTTGTTGTCCTTTGAATTTAAAATTGCTCGAAAATTTCAGTTTCCGTAGTGTCTTCTTTAATTCCTGACGCAATATTTAAGTTATTCGGAATACACAGTTAAATAATCACATTCGCGTTTGCTTTGGTTGAGCAATTTGACACCAGTTACAATTTATATTAATGCGCGTCTCGGGTAAGTGAACCTTGTTTCTAATTTTAATATAATAACCCTACATTGTATTGCACATGTGTGATACCGTTTTAATGCTTATTTTACTCTTAATTATCAAATGAATGGTTTCCATATGATTTGCACATATGCTGCAGACGATGAAAAAGGTCATATCAAGATCAAATAAACATTCTTGGACAGTACTACATGTACATTAACATTGAAAAAAATAACAAATAACAACATTAAACCCGTATTTATCAGCAAGGTAGCATACAGGCTTATTAAAGCAAAATGATATCAATAGAAAATACCAATATGGACTCAATATGGCAAAAATAGAAAATAAAACTAGTCGAAGAAAAAGAAATTCGCAAAAAAGAAAACAGAAAAACACATCTGACACAAAACATGTTTTAAGTTTGCATTTTTGCGCCTATCCCAAGTCAAGAGCCTCTGTAAGAATTTTAATGTTAGTTCATTTATATATATTTTGGAGTTTAGAATGATGTCCATTATCACTGAACAAGTACACACTTTTATTTCGGGGCTAGCTGAGGCACACCGGGTGTGGTATTTTGTCGCTGTATTGAAGACCCATGCGTGGCTTTCTGATGTTTTTTGGCTCTTTGGTCGGGTTGTTGTCTCTTTGACACATTCCCCATTCTTAATATTATTATATACAACAGTTCATAAAACAACATACAGAAAACTAAAGATTGAACAACTCAAACCCTTCAAGTGATATTTAAAATAAAGTATATATATTGTCACTTAGTTATTGAAAAATAAATAGAATGGTTAGTGCTTATTTTTTAAATTCTATTTCATTAACCACTGTGGTAAGATCCAAGTCATTATTCCTTGGAAATAGATCTTCTAAATTATTCGAATACAAGGAAAACAGGAAAAGAGATACCCTTGTCACTATCTTGAACTTATAAATCATGAATGACATCTCTCTGTAATGGACCGATTTGAACAATTATTCTGCATTGAACGATTATCAAGCAGGTATATTTTTAGAATGCCAAGACTGTGCTACGTTATATGTTATCATTTTTTTATTGAGTCTGTTAAAAGGCATATCTTAAAAGATCGCAAAACGCATCACTTACCAGAAAAAAAGCTTTATTTTTCTGATTACAGATCAAGCTGTTTGACTAAAAATTGAAGAAGTCAACCTTGTTAAAGAATATAAAACAACAGGCAACAACTATGATAGTGGAAAACATAGTTGCAACACATCGTTAACAAAATGAAACATAATGGAGTTTTTTTTATTATTATCATAGTCTCTTTTTTTTTTTATTATAGTTTTTTTTTTATTATAGTCTTTTTCATGCATAGACTCCTGTTCGTGTTCATATTTTGTTCGTCACTACTTGTCTCTGAAGATATATATCACCAACAGAGAAAATGAATTACAAACTATATAAACATACATACTTAAATTGCGGACCTGTTTCTATAGTGTTACAATAAAATTGTGAATGGAAATGGGGAATGTGTCAAAGAGACAACAACCCGACTATAAAAAAGACAACAGTAGAAGTTTACCAATAGGTCTTCAATGTAGCGAGAAATTTCCGCACCCGGAGGCGTCCTTCAGCAGGCCCCTAAAAAAACATATACTAGTTTAGTGATAATGAACGCCATACTCAACTCCAAATTGTAGTTACAATTTGTGACTAACATCGAAACAATACCTGATACAAGAATTTAACATGTGGATGATATGCAACGTATTGGCTCTTAAGATCTTGATATCTATACCATTAACGGGATGCTTAAAAGTCAAATTTAATACTAAAAAGTATGTACTGTAACACATTTGATTTAAACGAAAGAAATTTATGTATTCCTGAAAGATATATAGTTACACCACGTTTTCCGATATCACAAACCTGTAAAACGATTACTAAATTTTATTTTCAGTACACGGACATCATTCGAAAAATATAAATCAACAAACATACATCTCATACGTGGGGGTATTTCAATCTAATCTTTTTTGGTAATATTCTATACAAAACACAAAAATGTCGTCATTCACCCCAAGGTAAACGAAACCGTTAAACAGTCTTATCCATGCAGAAGGGATAAAGTTATTATTGTTACATTCTGTTTTCAGGTCATTAAAGATGACATGTTTTGGAATTAGTATTGATTCACTCATTGGGTATTTTCTCCGAAAATGAAAAAGAAATGTTTTAACCCAGTTGTTGGCATTGTACGGATTATGATAATCTTTAAAAAAAAAGTTTAATTTTCTCGTATATGTTATGATGGTATGATTATAAACCCGTATTAGCAGGAAGTGTGTTTTTTTTTATATGATGAAGACAAACTCTTTTATATAGTTTGATTGATCGAAGTCTGGAGCTGAAATGTCAGTAAGTGCTAGTAGTCCTTTGTTTTTATATGTTGATCTCTGCACCTTTTCTTAGTTGCTTCTGTTACATATTCTAGTATAAGACTCCGACTTTATTTCACTGCGTGTTACTGTGTGTAACTGATTGTTAGTCTTGCGTGTTTTTTTTATAATTTTGGTTCATATATATGTTAGACTTAGATCGCCGTCCGGCCTCTAATCGACGTTTGTTCCTCAAGTAGTCGTCCAAATATTGATACATACAATGTATGTGCAGTTATGAGTATTAATTATATAACGATCCTTGATCCTTTGCCTACTGTTAATTTATATTTTGCCATTGCATAAGGACAGTAATAAGGTCTTGCGGTTCTCAGACTAATGATGTCGTTTTGAGACTAAATTCTTTAGATGTGCATTGATTGATACTTTAGTCTGGGAGATCATGATTTATTCAATAGTTGTTAATCGGTTTAACTAGCTTTCAGTAATTACAAGAACTGTCATATCGGTGATGTGTGTCCATAAATGTGTCATGTTATTTAAGTCCTCTGCAACTAATGTTGACAGTTTATTCTTATACTGTGCTGTTACATTGCATAAGAATTCGTTGTATTTTATTTTATCCTGACCACTGAGGACTCGAGGACTAAATATTTCTTCAGTTCACAAACGTTGGATTTTTGAGAGACATAGATTTATCCAAATCAAGCATAAAACAGAGATTTCTAAATTAAACAAATATAGAAATATGATGTAAAGCAGTTGTCGTTTGTTTATGTAATTTATACGTGTTTCTCGTTTCTCGTTTTTTATATAGACTAGACCGTTGTTTTTCCCGTTTGAAGGGTTTTACACTAGCAATTTTGGAGCCCTTTATAGCTTCTTGTTCGGTGTGAGCCAAAGCTTTGTCTCATTGGCACCGTCATACCACATCTTTCTATATCCAAATCCTTGTATAATATATTCGTTATCTTTACCGGCGTACAAAAAGGACAATGAAGGGTATAACTTAGTGAATGAGCAAATAATAATTCAAGTACATCTAACTGGATCTATTTTGTCATATGCTGGAAAGGTATTCATTGAACGTGTTTAAGTCAGGAAAATACACATTTGTTTCATGTTAAATGAAATCGACATGACGCAAACGTCATTGACAAAGAGGACTATAATTATGCAATTATGACTGAAATAAATAACGTGTTTTTTTTTTTATCTCCTTTGATATAAACCTTGAGGGATTTCAAACGACATTCATTTTTACACGTTAGACACTTAATAAATAAATTGTAATTTATGCACTTTGATGCATAAGATAATCACATGTTTGTGCTTACTGTACGTTTCTAGGACTTATTCTCGAAATTATAAGTTTGTCTAAAAAACATTACATTCTAAGCAAATGATGTGATTAACAACACAAATAACGCACCATATCGTACCTTATATATGAAAGTTTCAAAATTAATGGGGAAAATGAAGCTTTAAATCACAAAAGTCAATTTCAAATTGGCCATTAGACATTAAAACTGAAAATCGAAAAAAATACATGCAATAGACTCCAAAGGATTGAAATAACTTGACGGAGGTGATGCATTTAAGACCAGTTGTTGGCATGACACGGGTTGTGTTCTTCTCATATACGATATGATGGTAGGATACTAAACCTCTAACGGGAGGGATTGTGCCTGATATTCATATGATGAAGACATAATCTTTCTATCAGTTTAATTGAAGTCTGGAGCTGGCATGTCAGTTAACTGCTAGTATTCTGCTGTTATGTATTATCATTTTGTTTATTTTCTTTGCTGACATCAGACTCGTACTTCTCTTGAACCGAATTTTAATGTGCGTATTGTAATGCCCTTATTTTTCTACATTGGCTAGAGGTATAGGGGAGGGTTGAGATTTCATAAACATGTTAACCCCGCCACCATTTACGCCTGTCCCAAGTCAGGAGCCTCTGGCCTTTGTTAGTCTTGTTTTATTTTTATTTTTAGTTTATTTTTGTACAATTTGGAGTTTAGTATGTCTGTACTATGGTCGGGTAGTTGTCTCATTGACACATTCCCCATTTCCTTTCTCAAGTTTATATCTTAAAAGTTGTTGAGTATATCTGCATTTGTTTTAATAAATTTGTTTCAATTGATTAATGTAGTAGCTTTTTAACGTTAAGTCTGATCACGTGATATAAAAGATACAACATGTCCCAAGACAGATCTGCACAATTTACATATTCATCAATTCGTTTTACTTATTAAATGCACTTGGTAGCTATTTCAGGATAACTAGGTCCGATCAAATGATCTAAAAGGCATAAAATGTTTAGCTGGCAGACAACACGTTTTGTTATTTATTAACGTTCAAGGTATTAGATAAATGGGGGTCAGGATGGGGTTTACAGAATAAAAAATTATCGGCATAAATTAAGAAAAAAATGCGTTATATATGAAGAATAGAGCACCAAAATGACTGAAAGACCAAATAAAGGGCGCAAAATATAAAGAAAAGAGAATAATGGAAATAAAAATGGAGAAGATTAGTTTCAAAATTAAAGAATAGATTAAAATAAAGACTTCTCCTTCCGGACCCCCATAATATATTTCACTGTCATACAAAGATGTAAATATGTATGTATTAAATGGTTTTTGCATACATTATAACTTTTTCCCTTTGTTTGCAAGAAAATATTAATAAGGATCACATACAAACGAGGACGATCACTTCCGGTGCAGTTGTCTGCAAATCATCGTATTAAGTATTACATTGACATGCACTTTATCTTTAATTGTGTCATCAAATCTAAGAAGGCATAACATGAACATCGCGAAATAATAGTCAATTGTTTTACGTCTTTTTAAACTACTTTAACTAGCTTGAAATCGGAATCACGTTTTGTAAGACATATATTAATATTTAACAGAACGGATTTACATCTTTACGTAACAAAATCTGAATTATTTTTTGTAAGACACGTTGAAACATATTTAAAACTGGATACTTATCATTAATGAAAATGCAAAAGCACGGTGGCTATACAAATAAAGGTGCCGAATTTGAGAATTCTGATTATAATGTGTTTACAATTACAAACGACCATAATAACAAACATTCAGTGGATATTAACCACCGTTGTGAGATGCCGGCAAGTGACGTCACAAAGCAAACTGACGGTATAGTTTATAAAAGCGTCAATGATGGAACCAGCCATGTTGTTATGTCAGAAAGCAAATTCGTGAAAAAAGCTGAAGAAAAGAAAGTGGAGATTGATGATGGGAATTTACGTCGTCTTAATTACAAAATCTCTGAAAGTCCACCGATTCATCTGGCTTTATTCTTTGCTATGCAGGTAAGGTACTAATTGGTTTAATATTCAAAGAAGGAATGAAGCGCGTTGAAGGCATCGACGCTTATTTTGTCAATGCAGATTTGAAGTCATATCGGAATTGGACTGTTTACGAGAATGATATAGACACTAGACATAAGACGTATATACAGTAAAACAAATATTACTGTCAAAATCTACACACGACGGGTGTCACATGTTTAGCAGGATCTATTTACCCTTCCGGAGAACCTGCTATCCTTTCGCCGGTGTTTTATTGGTTCGATCGGAATCACGTTTTGTAAGACATATATTAATATTTAACAGAACGGATTTACATCTTTACGTAACAAAATCTGAATTATTTTTTGTAAGACACGTTGAAACATATTTAAAACTGGATACTTATCATTAATGAAAATGCAAAAGCACGGTGGCTATACAAATAAAGCGCAGTCTTCAGTTGAGTATGTTGTTGTTTTTTGTATGCTGTTGATTGTCTTTTGGTCGGTTTTACATTTTATTTCAATGGCAATGTGTTCGTTTTTTACCTATGAATTGTTTATCCCTTTGGTATCTTTCTCCTCTCCTTTTCTTAAGCATTTTCCCATAACTAGCAAAAAAAAAAAAAAAAAAAACCCAACCCAAAAACCCAGAACATTTGGAATATCCCTAAACCGTGTAAAAGGCCTAATACGACCTCCATGCTATTATTGTGACAGATATTTGACATACATTTTGGACATAGCTGACACTACTTTTTTTATTTAAATAAAATTTAATTAAAAATTGTAACTTCAGATATGTCCAAAATGTATGTCAAATATCTGTCACAATACACATTACCTTTTTTATTTGAATAAAATTTAATTAATAATTGTAACATTAACTATGTCCAAATGTATGTCAAATATCTGCCACAATACTATTGTGGAATTATCGACGGACATCATATAAGCGAAATTGGAGTTAAATATTACATTGCGGTTGTGTCATACATCTACTAGGTATGTTTCTCTATCAAATTGTGTTGTATAATATTTTTTTTAATTTTCTGTGAATTTGACATAGGAATATCTTAAAAATAAAAATAGCCACTCATAGATATATACAAAATGAGATCAATATCAGAAAAATATACATTTGTACGTTTTAGTATGAGGCTCAGAAACTGGGGCGGAGCGAGGTTCCAGGAACTGTTTCTTGACTTGTACAAAAAAAGTTGAAATTTTTCTGACAGTGACCTAAAATTGCATTTATACTGCAGCTAGAATGAATACTTATGTAAATAAAACGATTTTCTACTCCCTAAACGAACCCCAAGTTGTAAAGAAAACATCAGACACGATATCGACATTGCACGACGCGACATTGAACTTTATTACTATATTTTGACGATAAGGACAACTTACAGGAAATGATTTAGATGCATTATAAACCACTTTATATTACTTGTCAGTGCAAAGGTAAAGCGTTCGATAAAATAGTGGTAACAGCAATAAACCGATATTTTGATAAAAGATCAATAGAAAGTGATCTTTTGTCGTGAATAAAAGTTAAAACATTATTCTTTTTACAACAGAAGCTATGACCATTAAAACATATTTGGACACATATTTTCGAAATGAATTAAACAAAGACCCAATCTGTCAAATAAATTGAAAATGAAATATCAAAATTAATGTGAAACAATTCAAGCGATTAATGTACATGTATTAAACAACAAACACATATAATATACTACAACTACATGTAACTACAAGCACTGTATTAAATGCTCCTCAATTGTAACAGGCAAATGCATAAAGTGTCTCCTATCACAGTTATTTAAAAACCGACTAGTATCCAAAACTAAGAAGCAAATATGAATACTGTAATAAATATATTATCGTTAACAGAATGTGTTGCTGACACTACCATGGTGTTTATCGATGGTCATTTTATATTGTCTTTAACAGAATGTGTTGCTGGCACTACCATGGTGTTTATCGATGGCCATTTTTTATTGTCTTTAACAGAATGTGTTGCTGGCACTACCATGGTGTTTATCGATGGCCATTTTATATTGTCTTTAACAGAATGTGTTGCTGGCACTACCATGGTGTTTAGTGTTTATAGATGGCCATTTTATATCCCTTTTACAGAATGTATTGCTGGCACTACCATGGTGTTTATCGATGGCCATTTTATATTGTCTTTAACAGAATGTGTTGCTGATACTACCATTGTGTTTGTCGATGGTCATTTTATATTGTCTTTAACAGAATGTGTTGCTGGCACTACCATGGTGTTTATCGATGGTCATTTTATATTGTCTTTAACAGAATGTGTTGCTGGCACTACCATGGTGTTTAGTGTTTATAGATGGCCATTTTATATCCCTTTTACAGAATGTATTGCTGGCACTACCATGGTGTTTATCGATGGCCATTTTATATTGTCTTTAACAGAATGTGTTGCTGATACTACCATTGTGTTTGTCGATGGTCATTTTATATTGTCTTTAACAGAATGTGTTGCTGGCACTATCATGGTGTTTATCGATGGCCATTTTATATTGTCTTTAACAGAATGTATTGCTGGCACTACCATGGTGTTTATCGATGGCCATTTTATATTGTCTTTAACAGAATGTGTTGCTGGCACTATCATTGTGTTTATCGATGGCCATTTTATATTGTCTTTAACAGAATGTGTTGCTGGCACTACCATTGTGTTTATAGATGGTCATTTTATATTGTCTTTAACAGAATGTGTTGCTGGCACTACCATGGTGGTTATCGATGGCCATTTTTTATTGTCTTTAACAGAATGTATTGCTGGCACTATCATGGTGTTTATCGATGGCCATTTTATATTGTCTTTAACAGAATGTGTTACTGGCACTACCATGGTGTTTATTGATGACCATTTTATATTGTCTTTAACAGAATGTGTTGCTGACACTACCATGGTGTTTATCGATGGTCATTTTATATTGTCTTTAACAGAATGTATTGCTGGCACTACCATTGTGTTTATCGATGGTCATTTTATATTGTCTTTAACAGAATGTGTTGCTGGCACTATCATTGTGTTTATCGATGGTCATTTTATATTGTCCTTAACAGAATGTGTTGCTGGCACTACCATGGTGTTTATCGATGGTCATTTTATATTGTCTTTAACAGAATGTTTTGCTGGCACTATCATTGTGTTTATCGATGGCCATTTTATATTGTCTTTAACAGAATGTATTGCTGGCACTATCATGGTGTTTATCGATGGCCATTTTATATTGTCTTTAACAGAATGTATTGCTGGCACTACCATGGTGTTTATCGATGGTCATTTTATATTGTCTTTAACAGAATGTATTGCTGGCACTACCATGGTGGTTATCGATGGCCATTTTATATTGTCTTTAACAGAATGTATTGCTGGCACTACCATGGTGTTTATCGATGGCCATTTTATATTGTCGTTAACAGAATGTGTTGCTGACACTACCATGGTGTTTATCGATGGCCATTTTATATTGTCTTTAACAGAATGTGTTGCTGGCACTACCATGGTGTTTATCGATGGTCATTTTATATTGTCTTTAACAGAATGTATTGCTGGCACTATCATGGTGTTTATCGATGGCCATTTTTTATTGTCTTTAACAGAATGTATTGCTGGCACTATCATGGTGTTTATCGATGGCCATTTTTTATTGTCTTGAACAGAATGTATTGCTGGCACTATTATGGTGTTTATCGATGGCCATTTTATATTGTCTTTAACAGAATGTATTGCTGGCACTACCATGGTGTTTATCGATGGTCATTTTATATTGTCTTTAACAGAATGTGTTGCTGGCACTACCATGGTGTTTATCGATGGTCATTTTATATTGTCTTTAACAGAATGTATTGCTGGCACTATCATGGTGTTTATCGATGGCCATTTTTTATTGTCTTTAACAGAATGTATTGCTGGCACTATCATGGTGTTTATCGATGGCCATTTTATATTGTCTTTAACAGAATGTATTGCTGGCACTATCATGGTGTTTATCGATGGCCATTTTATATTGTCTTTAACAGAATGTGTTGCTGGCACTACCATGGTGTTTATCGATGGCCATTTTTTATTGTCTTTAACAGAATGTATTGCTGGCACTACCATGGTGTTTATCGATGGCCATTTTATATTGTCTTTAACAGAATGTGTTGCTGGCACTACCATGGTGTTTATCGATGGCCATTTTATATCCCTTTAACAGAATGTGTTACTGGCACTACCATGGTGTCTATCGATGGCCATTTTATATTGTCTTTAACAGAATGTATTGCTGGCACTACCATTGTGTTTATAGATGGCCATTTTATATTGTCTTTAACAGAATGTGTTGCTGGCACTACCATGGTGTCTATCGATGGCCATTTTATATTGTCTTTAACAGAATGTATTGCTGACACTACCATTGTGTTTATAGATGGCCATTTTATATTGTCTTTAACAGAATGTGTTGCTGGCACTACCATTGTGTTTATCGATGGCCATTTTATATTGTCCTTAACAGAATGTGTTGCTGGCACTACCATTGTGTTTATAGATGGCCATTTTATATTGTCCTTAACAGAATGTGTTGCTGGCACTACCATTGTGTTTATCGATGGCCATTTTATATTGTCTTTAACAGAATGTATTGCTGGCACTACCATGGTGTTTATCGATGTCCATTTTATATTGTCTTTAACAGAATGTGTTACTGGCACTACCATGGTGTCTATCGATGGCCATTTTATATTGTCTTTAACAGAATGTATTGCTGACACTACCATGGTGTTTATCGATGGTCATTTTATATTGTCTTTAACAGAATGTGTTGCTGGCACTACCATGGTGTTTATCGATGGCCATTTTATATTGTCTTTAACAGAATGTGTTGCTGGCACTACCATGGTGTTTATCGATGGTCATTTTATATTGTCTTTAACAGAATGTGTTGCTGGCACTACCATGGTGTTTAGTGTTTATAGATGGCCATTTTATATCCCTTTTACATAATGTATTGCTGGCACTACCATGGTGTTTATCGATGGCCATTTTATATTGTCTTTAACAGAATGTGTTGCTGATACTACCATTGTGTTTGTCGATGGTCATTTTATATTGTCTTTAACAGAATGTGTTGCTGGCACTATCATGGTGTTTATCGATGGCCATTTTATATTGTCTTTAACAGAATGTATTGCTGGCACTACCATGGTGTTTATCGATGGCCATTTTATATTGTCTTTAACAGAATGTGTTGCTGGCACTATCATTGTGTTTATCGATGGCCATTTTATATTGTCTTTAACAGAATGTGTTGCTGGCACTACCATTGTGTTTATAGATGGTCATTTTATATTGTCTTTAACAGAATGTGTTGCTGGCACTACCATGGTGGTTATCGATGGCCATTTTTTATTGTCTTTAACAGAATGTATTGCTGGCACTATCATGGTGTTTATCGATGGCCATTTTATATTGTCTTTAACAGAATGTGTTACTGGCACTACCATGGTGTTTATTGATGACCATTTTATATTGTCTTTAACAGAATGTGTTGCTGACACTACCATGGTGTTTATCGATGGTCATTTTATATTGTCTTTAACAGAATGTATTGCTGGCACTACCATTGTGTTTATCGATGGTCATTTTATATTGTCTTTAACAGAATGTATTGCTGGCACTACCATGGTGTTTATCGATGTCCATTTTATATTGTCTTTAACAGAATGTATTGCTGGCACTATCATTGTGTTTATCGATGGCCATTTTATATTGTCTTTAACAGAATGTATTGCTGGCACTATCATGGTGTTTATCGATGGCCATTTTATATTGTCTTTAACAGAATGTGTTGCTGGCACTACCATGGTGTTTATCGATGGCCATTTTATATTGTCTTTAACAGAATGTATTACTGGCACTACCATGGTGTTTATCGATGGTCATTTTATATTGTCTTTAACAGAATGTATTACTGGCACTACCATGGTGTTTATCGATGGTCATTTTATATTGTCTTTAACAGAATGTGTTGCTGGCACTACCATGGTGTTTATCGATGGTCATTTTATATTGTCTTTAACAGAATGTGTTGCTGGCACTACCATGGTGTTTATCGATGGTCATTTTATATTGTCTTTAACAGAATGTGTTGCTGGCACTACCATGGTGTTTATCGATGGTCATTTTATATTGTCTTTAACAGAATGTTTTGCTGGCACTATCATTGTGTTTATCGATGGCCATTTTATATTGTCTTTAACAGAATGTATTGCTGGCACTATCATGGTGTTTATCGATGGCCATTTTATATTGTCTTTAACAGAATGTGTTGCTGGCACTACCATGGTGTTTATCGATGGTCATTTTATATTGTCTTTAACAGAATGTATTGCTGGCACTACCATGGTGGTTATCGATGGCCATTTTATATTGTCTTTAACAGAATGTGTTGCTGACACTACCATGGTGTTTATCGATGGCCATTTTATATTGTCTTTAACATAATGTGTTGCTGGCACTACCATGGTGTTTATCGATGGTCATTTTATATTGTCTTTAACAGAATGTATTGCTGGCACTATCATGGTGTTTATCGATGGCCATTTTTTATTGTCTTTAACAGAATGTATTGCTGGCACTATCATGGTGTTTATCGATGGCCATTTTTTATTGTCTTTAACAGAATGTATTGCTGGCACTATCATGGTGTTTATCGATGGCCATTTTATATTGTCTTTAACAGAATGTATTGCTGGCACTACCATGGTGTTTATCGATGGTCATTTTATATTGTCTTTAACAGAATGTGTTGCTGGCACTACCATGGTGTTTATCGATGGCCATTTTATATTGTCTTTAACAGAATGTATTGCTGGCACTATCATGGTGTTTATCGATGGCCATTTTTTATTGTCTTTAACAGAATGTATTGCTGGCACTATCATGGTGTTTATCGATGGCCATTTTATATTGTCTTTAACAGAATGTATTGCTGGCACTATCATGGTGTTTATCGATGGTCATTTTATATTGTCTTTAACAGAATGTGTTGCTGGCACTATCATGGTGTTTATCGATGGCCATTTTATATCCCTTTAACAGAATGTGTTACTGGCACTACCATGGTGTCTATCGATGGTCATTTTATATTGTCTTTAACAGAATGTGTTGCTGGCACTACCATGGTGTTTATCGATGGCCATTTTATATTGTCTTTAACAGAATGTATTGCTGGCACTATCATGGTGTTTATCGATGGCCATTTTTTATTGTCTTTAACAGAATGTATTGCTGGCACTATCATGGTGTTTATCGATGGCCATTTTATATTGTCTTTAACAGAATGTATTGCTGGCACTATCATGGTGTTTATCGATGGCCATTTTATATTGTCTTTAACAGAATGTGTTGCTGGCACTACCATGGTGTTTATCGATGGCCATTTTATATCCCTTTAACAGAATGTGTTACTGGCACTACCATGGTGTCTATCGATGGCCATTTTATATTGTCTTTAACAGAATGTATTGCTGGCACTACCATTGTGTTTATAGATGGCCATTTTATATTGTCTTTAACAGAATGTGTTGCTGGCACTACCATGGTGTCTATCGATGGCCATTTTATATTGTCTTTAACAGAATGTATTGCTGGCACTACCATTGTGTTTATAGATGGCCATTTTATATTGTCTTTAACAGAATGTGTTGCTGGCACTACCATTGTGTTTATCGATGGCCATTTTATATTGTCCTTAACAGAATGTGTTGCTGGCACTACCATTGTGTTTATAGATGGCCATTTTATATTGTCCTTAACAGAATGTGTTGCTGGCACTACCATGGTGGTTATAGATGGCCATTTTATATTGTCCTTAACAGAATGTGTTGCTGGCACTACCATGGTGGTTATCGATGGCCATTTTATATTGTCTTTAACAGAATGTGTTGCTGGCACTACCATTGTGTTTATCGATGGTCTTTTTATATTGTCTTTAACAGAATGTGTTGCTGGCACTACCTTGGTGTTTATCTATGGCCATTTTATATTGTCTTTAACAGAATGTGTTGCTGGCACTACCATGGTGTTTATCGATGGCCATTTTATATTGTCTTTAACAGAATGTATTGCTGGCACTACCATTGTGTTTATCGATGGCCATTTTATATTGTCTTTAACAGATTGTATTGCTGGCACTATCATGGTGTTTATCGATGGCCATTTTATATTGTCTTTAACAGAATGTGTTGCTGGCACTACCATGGTGTTTATCGATGGCCATTTTATATTGTCTTTAACAGAATGTGTTTCTGGCACTACCATGGTGTTTATCGATGGTCATTTTATATTGTCTTTAACAGAATGTGTTGCTGACACTACCATGGTGGTTATCGATGGCCATTTTATATTGTCTTTAACAAAATGTGTTACTGGCACTACCATGGTGTTTATCGATGGCCATTTTATATTGTCTTTAACAGAATGTATTGCTGGCACTATCATGGTGTTTATCGATGGCCATTTTATATTGTCTTTAACAGAATGTATTGCTGGCACTATCATGGTGTTTATCGATGGCCATTTTATATTGTCTTTAACAGAATGTATTGCTGGCACTATCATGGTGTTTATCGATGGCCATTTTATATTGTCTTTAACAGAATGTGTTGCTGGCACTACCATGGTGTTTATCGATGGCCATTTTTTATTGTCTTTAACAGAATGTATTGCTGGCACTACCATGGTGTTTATCGATGGCCATTTTATATTGTCTTTAACAGAATATGTTGCTGGCACTACCATGGTGTTTATCGATGGCCATTTTATATTGTCTTTAACAGAATGTATTACTGGCACTACCATGGTGTTTATCGATGGTCATTTTATATTGTCTTTAACAGAATGTATTACTGGCACTACCATGGTGTTTATTGATGGTCATTTTATATTGTCTTTAACAGAATGTGTTGCTGGCACTACCATGGTGTTTATCGATGGTCATTTTATATTGTCTTTAACAGAATGTGTTGCTGGCACTACCATGGTGTTTATCGATGGTCATTTTATATTGTCTTTAACAGAATGTGTTGCTGGCACTACCATGGTGTTTATCGATGGTCATTTTATATTGTCTTTAACAGAATGTATTACTGGCACTACCATGGTGTTTATCGATGGTCATTTTATATTGTCTTTAACAGAATGTTTTGCTGGCACTATCATTGTGTTTATCGATGGCCATTTTATATTGTCTTTAACAGAATGTATTGCTGGCACTATCATGGTGTTTATCGATGGCCATTTTATATTGTCTTTAACAGAATGTGTTGCTGGCACTACCATGGTGTTTATCGATGGTCATTTTATATTGTCTTTAACAGAATGTATTGCTGGCACTACCATGGTGGTTATCGATGGCCATTTTATATTGTCTTTAACAGAATGTATTGCTGGCACTACCATGGTGTTTATCGATGGCCATTTTATATTGTCTTTAACAGAATGTGTTGCTGACACTACCATGGTGTTTATCGATGGCCATTTTATATTGTCTTTAACAGAATGTGTTGCTGGCACTACCATGGTGTTTATCGATGGTCATTTTATATTGTCTTTAACAGAATGTATTGCTGGCACTATCATGGTGTTTATCGATGGCCATTTTTTATTGTCTTTAACAGAATGTATTGCTGGCACTATCATGGTGTTTATCGATGGCCATTTTTTATTGTCTTTAACAGAATGTATTGCTGGCACTATCATGGTGTTTATCGATGGCCATTTTATATTGTCTTTAACAGAATGTATTGCTGGCACTACCATGGTGTTTATCGATGGTCATTTTATATTGTCTTTAACAGAATGTGTTGCTGGCACTACCATGGTGTTTATCGATGGCCATTTTATATTGTCTTTAACAGAATGTATTGCTGGCACTATCATGGTGTTTATCGATGGCCATTTTTTATTGTCTTTAACAGAATGTATTGCTGGCACTATCATGGTGTTTATCGATGGCCATTTTATATTGTCTTTAACAGAATGTATTGCTGGCACTATCATGGTGTTTATCGATGGCCATTTTATATTGTCTTTAACAGAATGTGTTGCTGGCACTATCATGGTGTTTATCGATGGCCATTTTATATCCCTTTAACAGAATGTGTTACTGGCACTACCATGGTGTCTATCGATGGTCATTTTATATTGTCTTTAACAGAATGTGTTGCTGGCACTACCATGGTGTTTATCGATGGCCATTTTATATTGTCTTTAACAGAATGTATTGCTGGCACTATCATGGTGTTTATCGATGGCCATTTTTTATTGTCTTTAACAGAATGTATTGCTGGCACTATCATGGTGTTTATCGATGGCCATTTTATATTGTCTTTAACAGAATGTATTGCTGGCACTATCATGGTGTTTATCGATGGCCATTTTATATTGTCTTTAACAGAATGTGTTGCTGGCACTACCATGGTGTTTATCGATGGCCATTTTATATCCCTTTAACAGAATGTGTTACTGGCACTACCATGGTGTCTATCGATGGCCATTTTATATTGTCTTTAACAGAATGTATTGCTGGCACTACCATTGTGTTTATAGATGGCCATTTTATATTGTCTTTAACAGAATGTGTTGCTGGCACTACCATGGTGTCTATCGATGGCCATTTTATATTGTCTTTAACAGAATGTATTGCTGGCACTACCATTGTGTTTATAGATGGCCATTTTATATTGTCTTTAACAGAATGTGTTGCTGGCACTACCATGGTGTCTATCGATGGCCATTTTATATTGTCTTTAACAGAATGTATTGCTGGCACTACCATTGTGTTTATAGATGGCCATTTTATATTGTCTTTAACAGAATGTGTTGCTGGCACTACCATTGTGTTTATCGATGGCCATTTTATATTGTCCTTAACAGAATGTGTTGCTGGCACTACCATTGTGTTTATAGATGGCCATTTTATATTGTCCTTAACAGAATGTGTTGCTGGCACTACCATGGTGGTTATAGATGGCCATTTTATATTGTCCTTAACAGAATGTGTTGCTGGCACTACCATGGTGGTTATCGATGGCCATTTTATATTGTCTTTAACAGAATGTGTTGCTGGCACTACCATTGTGTTTATCGATGGTCTTTTTATATTGTCTTTAACAGAATGTGTTGCTGGCACTACCTTGGTGTTTATCTATGGCCATTTTATATTGTCTTTAACAGAATGTGTTGCTGGCACTACCATGGTGTTTATCGATGGCCATTTTATATTGTCTTTAACAGAATGTATTGCTGGCACTACCATTGTGTTTATCGATGGCCATTTTATATTGTCTTTAACAGATTGTATTGCTGGCACTATCATGGTGTTTATCGATGGCCATTTTATATTGTCTTTAACAGAATGTGTTGCTGGCACTACCATGGTGTTTATCGATGGCCATTTTATATTGTCTTTAACAGAATGTGTTTCTGGCACTACCATGGTGTTTATCGATGGTCATTTTATATTGTCTTTAACAGAATGTAATGCTGACACTACCATGGTGGTTATCGATGGCCATTTTATATTGTCTTTAACAAAATGTGTTACTGGCACTACCATGGTGTTTATCGATGGCCATTTTATATTGTCTTTAACAGAATGTATTGCTGGCACTATCATGGTGTTTATCGATGGCCATTTTATATTGTCTTTAACAGAATGTATTGCTGGCACTATCATGGTGTTTATCGATGGCCATTTTATATTGTCTTTAACAGAATGTATTGCTGGCACTATCATGGTGTTTATCGATGGCCATTTTATATTGTCTTTAACAGAATGTGTTGCTGGCACTACCATGGTGTTTATCGATGGCCATTTTTTATTGTCTTTAACAGAATGTATTGCTGGCACTACCATGGTGTTTATCGATGGCCATTTTATATTGTCTTTAACAGAATATGTTGCTGGCACTACCATGGTGTTTATCGATGGCCATTTTATATTGTCTTTAACAGAATGTATTACTGGCACTACCATGGTGTTTATCGATGGTCATTTTATATTGTCTTTAACAGAATGTATTACTGGCACTACCATGGTGTTTATTGATGGTCATTTTATATTGTCTTTAACAGAATGTGTTGCTGGCACTACCATGGTGTTTATCGATGGTCATTTTATATTGTCTTTAACAGAATGTGTTGCTGGCACTACCATGGTGTTTATCGATGGTCATTTTATATTGTCTTTAACAGAATGTGTTGCTGGCACTACCATGGTGTTTATCGATGGTCATTTTATATTGTCTTTAACAGAATGTATTACTGGCACTACCATGGTGTTTATCGATGGTCATTTTATATTGTCTTTAACAGAATGTTTTGCTGGCACTATCATTGTGTTTATCGATGGCCATTTTATATTGTCTTTAACAGAATGTATTGCTGGCACTATCATGGTGTTTATCGATGGCCATTTTATATTGTCTTTAACAGAATGTGTTGCTGGCACTACCATGGTGTTTATCGATGGTCATTTTATATTGTCTTTAACAGAATGTATTGCTGGCACTACCATGGTGTTTATCGATGGCCATTTTATATTGTCGTTAACAGAATGTGTTGCTGACACTACCATGGTGTTTATCGATGGCCATTTTATATTGTCTTTAACAGAATGTGTTGCTGGCACTACCATGGTGTTTATCGATGGTCATTTTATATTGTCTTTAACAGAATGTATTGCTGGCACTATCATGGTGTTTATCGATGGCCATTTTTTATTGTCTTTAACAGAATGTATTGCTGGCACTATCATGGTGTTTATCGATGGCCATTTTTTATTGTCTTTAACAGAATGTATTGCTGGCACTATCATGGTGTTTATCGATGGCCATTTTATATTGTCTTTAACAGAATGTATTGCTGGCACTACCATGGTGTTTATCGATGGTCATTTTATATTGTCTTTAACAGAATGTGTTGCTGGCACTACCATGGTGTTTATCGATGGCCATTTTATATTGTCTTTAACAGAATGTATTGCTGGCACTATCATGGTGTTTATCGATGGCCATTTTTTATTGTCTTTAACAGAATGTATTGCTGGCACTATCATGGTGTTTATCGATGGCCATTTTATATTGTCTTTAACAGAATGTATTGCTGGCACTATCATGGTGTTTATCGATGGCCATTTTATATTGTCTTTAACAGAATGTGTTGCTGGCACTATCATGGTGTTTATCGATAGCCATTTTATATCCCTTTAACAGAATGTGTTACTGGCACTACCATGGTGTCTATCGATGGTCATTTTATATTGTCTTTAACAGAATGTGTTGCTGGCACTACCATGGTGTTTATCGATGGCCATTTTATATTGTCTTTAACAGAATGTATTGCTGGCACTATCATGGTGTTTATCGATGGCCATTTTTTATTGTCTTTAACAGAATGTATTGCTGGCACTATCATGGTGTTTATCGATGGCCATTTTATATTGTCTTTAACAGAATGTATTGCTGGCACTATCATGGTGTTTATCGATGGCCATTTTATATTGTCTTTAACAGAATGTGTTGCTGGCACTACCATGGTGTTTATCGATGGCCATTTTATATCCCTTTAACAGAATGTGTTACTGGCACTACCATGGTGTCTATCGATGGCCATTTTATATTGTCTTTAACAGAATGTATTGCTGGCACTACCATTGTGTTTATAGATGGCCATTTTATATTGTCTTTAACAGAATGTGTTGCTGGCACTACCATGGTGTCTATCGATGGCCATTTTATATTGTCTTTAACAGAATGTATTGCTGGCACTACCATTGTGTTTATAGATGGCCATTTTATATTGTCTTTAACAGAATGTGTTGCTGGCACTACCATTGTGTTTATCGATGGCCATTTTATATTGTCCTTAACAGAATGTGTTGCTGGCACTACCATTGTGTTTATAGATGGCCATTTTATATTGTCCTTAACAGAATGTGTTGCTGGCACTACCATGGTGGTTATAGATGGCCATTTTATATTGTCCTTAACAGAATGTGTTGCTGGCACTACCATGGTGTTTATCGATGGCCATTTTATATTGTCTTTAACAGAATGTGTTGCTGGCACTACCATTGTGTTTATCGATGGTCTTTTTATATTGTCTTTAACAGAATGTGTTGCTGGCACTACCTTGGTGTTTATCTATGGCCATTTTATATTGTCTTTAACAGAATGTGTTGCTGGCACTACCATGGTGTTTATCGATGGCCATTTTATATTGTCTTTAACAGAATGTATTGCTGGCACTACCATTGTGTTTATCGATGGCCATTTTATATTGTCTTTAACAGATTGTATTGCTGGCACTATCATGGTGTTTATCGATGGCCATTTTATATTGTCTTTAACAGAATGTGTTGCTGGCACTACCATGGTGTTTATCGATGGCCATTTTATATTGTCTTTAACAGAATGTGTTTCTGGCACTACCATGGTGTTTATCGATGGTCATTTTATATTGTCTTTAACAGAATGTGTTGCTGACACTACCATGGTGGTTATCGATGGCCATTTTATATTGTCTTTAACAAAATGTGTTACTGGCACTACCATGGTGTTTATCGATGGCCATTTTATATTGTCTCTAACAGAATGTATTGCTGGCACTATCATGGTGTTTATCGATGGCCATTTTATATTGTCTTTAACAGAATGTATTGCTGGCACTATCATGGTGTTTATCGATGGCCATTTTATATTGTCTTTAACAGAATGTATTGCTGGCACTATCATGGTGTTTATCGATGGCCATTTTATATTGTCTTTAACAGAATGTGTTGCTGGCACTACCATGGTGTTTATCGATGGCCATTTTTTATTGTCTTTAACAGAATGTATTGCTGGCACTACCATGGTGTTTATCGATGGCCATTTTATATTGTCTTTAACAGAATGTGTTGCTGGCACTACCATGGTGTTTATCGATGGCCATTTTATATCCCTTTAACAGAATGTGTTACTGGCACTACCATGGTGTCTATCGATGGCCATTTTATATTGTCTTTAACAGAATGTATTGCTGGCACTACCATTGTGTTTATAGATGGCCATTTTATATTGTCTTTAACAGAATGTGTTGCTGGCACTACCATGGTGTCTATCGATGGCCATTTTATATTGTCTTTAACAGAATGTATTGCTGAAACTACCATTGTGTTTATAGATGGCCATTTTATATTGTCTTTAACAGAATGTGTTGCTGGCACTACCATTGTGTTTATCGATGGCCATTTTATATTGTCCTTAACAGAATGTGTTGCTGGCACTACCATTGTGTTTATAGATGGCCATTTTATATTGTCCTTAACAGAATGTGTTGCTGGCACTACCATTGTGTTTATCGATGGCCATTTTATATTGTCTTTAACAGAATGTATTGCTGGCACTACCATGGTGTTTATCGATGTCCATTTTATATTGTCTTTAACAGAATGTGTTACTGGCACTACCATGGTGTCTATCGATGGCCATTTTATATTGTCTTTAACAGAATGTATTGCTGACACTACCATGGTGTTTATCGATGGTCATTTTATATTGTCTTTAACAGAATGTGTTGCTGGCACTACCATGGTGTTTATCGATGGCCATTTTATATTGTCTTTAACAGAATGTGTTGCTGGCACTACCATGGTGTTTATCGATGGTCATTTTATATTGTCTTTAACAGAATGTGTTGCTGGCACTACCATGGTGTTTAGTGTTTATAGATGGCCATTTTATATCCCTTTTACAGAATGTATTGCTGGCACTACCATGGTGTTTATCGATGGCCATTTTATATTGTCTTTAACAGAATGTGTTGCTGATACTACCATTGTGTTTGTCGATGGTCATTTTATATTGTCTTTAACAGAATGTGTTGCTGGCACTATCATGGTGTTTATCGATGGCCATTTTATATTGTCTTTAACAGAATGTATTGCTGGCACTACCATGGTGTTTATCGATGGCCATTTTATATTGTCTTTAACAGAATGTGTTGCTGGCACTATCATTGTGTTTATCGATGGCCATTTTATATTGTCTTTAACAGAATGTGTTGCTGGCACTACCATTGTGTTTATAGATGGTCATTTTATATTGTCTTTAACAGAATGTGTTGCTGGCACTACCATGGTGGTTATCGATGGCCATTTTTTATTGTCTTTAACAGAATGTATTGCTGGCACTATCATGGTGTTTATCGATGGCCATTTTATATTGTCTTTAACAGAATGTGTTACTGGCACTACCATGGTGTTTATTGATGACCATTTTATATTGTCTTTAACAGAATGTGTTGCTGACACTACCATGGTGTTTATCGATGGTCATTTTATATTGTCTTTAACAGAATGTATTGCTGGCACTACCATTGTGTTTATCGATGGTCATTTTATATTGTCTTTAACAGAATGTATTGCTGGCACTACCATGGTGTTTATCGATGTCCATTTTATATTGTCTTTAACAGAATGTATTGCTGGCACTATCATTGTGTTTATCGATGGCCATTTTATATTGTCTTTAACAGAATGTATTGCTGGCACTATCATGGTGTTTATCGATGGCCATTTTATATTGTCTTTAACAGAATGTGTTGCTGGCACTACCATGGTGTTTATCGATGGCCATTTTATATTGTCTTTAACAGAATGTATTACTGGCACTACCATGGTGTTTATCGATGGTCATTTTATATTGTCTTTAACAGAATGTATTACTGGCACTACCATGGTGTTTATCGATGGTCATTTTATATTGTCTTTAACAGAATGTGTTGCTGGCACTACCATGGTGTTTATCGATGGTCATTTTATATTGTCTTTAACAGAATGTGTTGCTGGCACTACCATGGTGTTTATCGATGGTCATTTTATATTGTCTTTAACAGAATGTGTTGCTGGCACTACCATGGTGTTTATCGATGGTCATTTTATATTGTCTTTAACAGAATGTATTACTGGCACTACCATGGTGTTTATCGATGGTCATTTTATATTGTCTTTAACAGAATGTTTTGCTGGCACTATCATTGTGTTTATCGATGGCCATTTTATATTGTCTTTAACAGAATGTATTGCTGGCACTATCATGGTGTTTATCGATGGCCATTTTATATTGTCTTTAACAGAATGTGTTGCTGGCACTACCATGGTGTTTATCGATGGTCATTTTATATTGTCTTTAACAGAATGTATTGCTGGCACTACCATGGTGGTTATCGATGGCCATTTTATATTGTCTTTAACAGAATGTATTGCTGGCAGTACCATGGTGTTTATCGATGGCCATTTTATATTGTCGTTAACAGAATGTGTTGCTGACACTACCATGGTGTTTATCGATGGCCATTTTATATTGTCTTTAACAGAATGTGTTGCTGGCACTACCATGGTGTTTATCGATGGTCATTTTATATTGTCTTTAACAGAATGTATTGCTGGCACTATCATGGTGTTTATCGATGGCCATTTTTTATTGTCTTTAACAGAATGTATTGCTGGCACTATCATGGTGTTTATCGATGGCCATTTTTTATTGTCTTTAACAGAATGTATTGCTGGCACTATCATGGTGTTTATCGATGGCCATTTTATATTGTCTTTAACATAATGTATTGCTGGCACTACCATGGTGTTTATCGATGGTCATTTTATATTGTCTTTAACAGAATGTGTTGCTGGCACTACCATGGTGTTTATCGATGGCCATTTTATATTGTCTTTATCAGAATGTATTGCTGGCACTATCATGGTGTTTATCGATGGCCATTTTTTATTGTCTTTAACAGAATGTATTGCTGGCACTATCATGGTGTTTATCGATGGCCATTTTATATTGTCTTTAACAGATTGTATTGCTGGCACTATCATGGTGTTTATCGATGGCCATTTTATATTGTCTTTAACAGAATGTGTTGCTGGCACTATCATGGTGTTTATCGATGGCCATTTTATATCCCTTTAACAGAATGTGTTACTGGCACTACCATGGTGTCTATCGATGGTCATTTTATATTGTCTTTAACAGAATGTGTTGCTGGCACTACCATGGTGTTTATCGATGGCCATTTTATATTGTCTTTAACAGAATGTATTGCTGGCACTATCATGGTGTTTATCGATGGCCATTTTTTATTGTCTTTAACAGAATGTATTGCTGGCACTATCATGGTGTTTATCGATGGCCATTTTATATTGTCTTTAACAGAATGTATTGCTGGCACTATCATGGTGTTTATCGATGGCCATTTTATATTGTCTTTAACAGAATGTGTTGCTGGCACTACCATGGTGTTTATCGATGGCCATTTTATATCCCTTTAACAGAATGTGTTACTGGCACTACCATGGTGTCTATCGATGGCCATTTTATATTGTCTTTAACAGAATGTATTGCTGGCACTACCATTGTGTTTATAGATGGCCATTTTATATTGTCTTTAACAGAATGTGTTGCTGGCACTACCATGGTGTCTATCGATGGCCATTTTATATTGTCTTTAACAGAATGTATTGCTGGCACTACCATTGTGTTTATAGATGGCCATTTTATATTGTCTTTAACAGAATGTGTTGCTGGCACTACCATTGTGTTTATCGATGGCCATTTTATATTGTCCTTAACAGAATGTGTTGCTGGCACTACCATTGTGTTTATAGATGGCCATTTTATATTGTCCTTAACAGAATGTGTTGCTGGCACTACCATGGTGGTTATAGATGGCCATTTTATATTGTCCTTAACAGAATGTGTTGCTGGCACTACCATGGTGGTTATCGATGGCCATTTTATATTGTCTTTAACAGAATGTGTTGCTGGCACTACCATTGTGTTTATCGATGGTCTTTTTTTATATTGTCTTTAACAGAATGTGTTGCTGGCACTACCTTGGTGTTTATCTATGGCCATTTTATATTGTCTTTAACAGAATGTGTTGCTGGCACTACCATGGTGTTTATCGATGGCCATTTTATATTGTCTTTAACAGAATGTATTGCTGGCACTACCATTGTGTTTATCGATGGCCATTTTATATTGTCTTTAACAGATTGTATTGCTGGCACTATCATGGTGTTTATCGATGGCCATTTTATATTGTCTTTAACAGAATGTGTTGCTGGCACTGCATGGTGTTTATCGATGGCCATTTTATATTGTCTTTAACAGAATGTGTTTCTGGCACTACCATGGTGTTTATCGATGGTCATTTTATATTGTCTTTAACAGAATGTGTTGCTGACACTACCATGGTGGTTATCGATGGCCATTTTATATTGTCTTTAACAAAATGTGTTACTGGCACTACCATGGTGTTTATCGATGGCCATTTTATATTGTCTTTAACAGAATGTATTGCTGGCACTACCATGGTGTTTATAGATGGCCATTTTATATTGTCCTTAACAGAATGTATTGCTGGCACTACCATTGTGTTTATAGATGGCCATTTTATATTGTCCTTAACAAAATGTGTTGCTGGCACTTCCATGGTGGTTATAGATGGCCATTTTATATTGTCCTTAACAGAATGTGTTGCTGGCACTACCATGGTGGTTATCGATGGCCATTTTATATTGTCTTTAACAGAATGTGTTGCTGGCACTACCATTGTGTTTATCGATGGTCATTTTATATTGTCTTTAACAGAATGTGTTGCTGGCCCTACCATGGTGTTTATCGATGGCCATTTTATATTGTCTTTAACAGAATGTGTTGCTGACACTACCATGGTGTTTATCGATGGCCATTTTATATTGTCTTTAACAGAATGTGTTGTAGCTGCGAAAACGTAGCTCTATTGTCCTTTTGATTTTCCGCAAATATCAAAAATCATCAAAAGGACCTTAAGAGCTACGTTTTCGCAGCTAAATGTGTTGCTGATACTACCATTGTGTTTGTCGATGGCCATTTTATATTGTCTTTAACAGAATGTGTTGCTGGCACTATCAGTGTGTTTATCTATGGCCATTTTATATTGTCTTTAACAGAATGTGTTGCTGGCACTACCATGGTGTTTATCGATGGCCATTTTATATTGTCTTTAACAGAATGTGTTGCTGGCACTACCATGGTGTTTATCTATGGCCATTTTATATTGTCCTTAACAGAATGTGTTGCTGACACTACCATTGTGTTTATCGATGGTCATTTTATATTGTCTTTAACAGAATGTATTGCTGGCACTATCATGGTGTTTATCGATGGTCATTTTATATTGTCCTTAACAGAATGTATTGCTGGCACTACCATTGTGTTTATCGATGGCCATTTTATATTGTCTTTAACAGAATGTATTGCTGACACTACCATGGTGTTTATCGATGGCCATTTTATATTGTCTTTAACAGAATGTGTTGCTGGCCCTACCATGGTGTTTATCGATGGCCATTTTTTATTGTCTTTAACAGAATGTATTGCTGGCACTATCATTGTGTTTATCGATGGTCATTTTATATTGTCCTTAACAGAATGTGTTGCTGGCACTATCATTGTGTTTATCGATGGTCATTTTATATTGTCTTTAACAGAATGTGTTGCTGGCACTACCGTGGTGTTCATCGATGGTCATTTTATATTGTCTTTAACAGAATGTGTTGCTGACACTACCATGGTGGTTATCGATGGCCATTTTATATTGTCTTTAAGAGAATGTGTTGCTGACACTACCATGGTGTTTATCGATGGCCATTTTATATTGTCTTTAACAGAATGTGTTGCTGATACTACCATTGTGTTTTTCGATGGCCATTTTATATTGTCTTTAACAGAATGTGTTGCTGGCACTACCATGGTGTTTATAGATGGCCATTGTATATCCCTTCAACAGAATGTGTTGCTGGCACTACCATGGTGTTTATCGATGGCCATTTTATATTGTCTTTAACAGAATGTGTTGCTGGCACTACCATGGTGTTTATCGATGGCCATTTTATATTGTCTTTAACAGAATGTGTTACTGGCACTACCATGGTGTCTATCGATGGCCATTTTATATTGTCTTCAACAGAATGTGTTGCTGGCACTACCATGGTGTTTATCTATGGCCATTTTATATTGTCTTTAACAGAATGTGTTGCTGGCACTACCATGGTGTTTATCTATGGCAATTTTATATTGTCTTTAACAGAATGTGTTGCTGGCACTATCATTGTGTTTATCTATGGCCATTTTATATTGTCTTTAACAGAATGTGTTGCTGGCACTACCATGGTGTTTATCGATGGCCATTTTATATTGTCTTTAACAGAATGTGTTACTGGCACTACCATGGTGTCTATCGATGGCCATTTTATATTGTCTTCAACAGAATGTGTTGCTGGCACTACCATGGTGTTTATCTATGGCCATTTTATATTGTCTTTAACAGAATGTGTTGCTGGCACTACCATGGTGTTTATCTATGGCCATTTTATATTGTCTTTAACAGAATGTGTTGCTGGCACTATCATTGTGTTTATCTATGGCCATTTTATATTGTCTTTAACAGAATGTGTTGCTGGCACTACCATGGTGTTTATCTATGGCCATTTTATATTGTCCTTAACAGAATGTGTTGCTGACAACACCATGGTGTTTATCTATGGCCATTTTATATTGTCTTTAACAGAATGTGTTGCTGACACTATCATTGTGTTTATCTATTGCCATTTTATATTGTCTTTAACAGAATGTGTTGCTGGCACTACCATGGTGTTTATCTATGGCCATTTTATATTGTCTTTAACAGAATGTATTGCTGGCACTATCATTGTGTTTATCGATGGCCATTTTATATTGTCTTTAACAGAATGTATTGCTGGCACTACCATTGTGTTTATCGATGACCATTTTATATTGTCTTTAACAGAATGTATTGCTGGCACTACCATGGTGGTTATCGATGGCCATTTTATATTGTCTTTAACAGAATGTATTGCTGGCACTACCATGGTGTTTATCTATGGCCATTTTATATTGTCTTTAACAGAATGTGTTGCTGGCACTACCATTGTGTTTATCTATGGCCATTTTATATTGTCTTTAACAGAATGTGTTGCTGGCACTACCATGGTGATTATCTATGGCCATTTTATATTGCCCTTGACAGAATGTGTTTCTGACACTACCATGGTGTTTATCTAAGGCCATTTTATATTGTCCTTAACAGAATGTGTTGCTGACACTATCATTGTGTTTATCTATGGCCATTTTATATTGTCTTTAACAGAATGTGTTGCTGGCACTACCATGGTGTTTATCTATGGCCATTTTATATTGTCTTTAACAGAATGTATTGCTGGCACTATCATTGTGTTTATCGATGGCCATTTTATATTGTCTTTAACAGAATGTATTGCTGGCACTACCATTGTGTTTATCGATGACCATTTTATATTGTCTTTAACAGAATGTATTGCTGGCACTACCATGGTGTTTATCGATGGCCATTTTATATTGTCTTTAACAGAATGTATTGCTGGCACTACCATGGTGTTTATCGATGGTCAGTTTATATTGTCTTTAACAGAATGTATTGCTGGCACTACCATGGTGTTTATCGATGGCCATTTTATATTGTCTTTAACAGAATGTATTGCTGGCACTACCATGGTGTTTATCGATGGCCATTTTATATTGTCTTTAACAGAATGTATTGCTGGCACTACCATGGTGTTTATCGATGGCCATTTTATATTGTCTTTAACAGAATGTATTGCTGGCACTACCATGGTGTTTATCGATGGCCATTTTATATTGTCTTTAACAGAATGTGTTGCTGGCACTACCATGGTGGTTATCGAATGCCATTTTATATTGTCTTTAACAGAATGTATTGCTGGCACTACCATGGTGTTTATCGATGGTCATTTTATATTGTATTTAACAGAATGTATTGCTGGCACTACCATGGTGTTTATAGATGGACATTTTATATTGTCTTTAACAGAATGTATTGCTGGCACTACCATGGTGTTTATCGATGTTCATTTTTTATTGTCTTTAACAGAATGTGTTGCTGGCCCTACCATGGTGTTTATCGATGGCCATTTTTTATTGTCTTTAACAGAATGTGTTGCTGGCCCTACCATGGTGTTTATCGATGGCCATTTTTTATTGTCTTTAACAGAATGTGTTGCTGGCCCTACCATGGTGTTTATAGATGGCTATTTTATATTGTCCTTAACAGAATGTATTGCTGGCACTATCATTGTGTTTATCGATGGTCATTTTATATTGTCCTTAACAGAATGTGTTGCTGGCACTATCATTGTGTTTATCGATGGTCATTTTATATTGTCTTTAACAGAATGTGTTGCTGGCACTACCGTGGTGTTCATCGATGGCCATTTTATATTGTCTTTAACAGAATGTGTTGCTGACACTACCGTGGTGTTTATCGATGACCATTTTATATTATCTTTAACAGAATGTGTTGCTGGCACTACCATGGTGTTTATCGATGGTCATTTTGTATTGTCTTTAAAAGAATGTGTTGCTGGCCCTACCATGGTGTTTATCGATGTCCATTTTATATTGTCTTTAACAGAATGTGTTTCTGGCACTTCCACGGTGTTTATCGATGGCCATTTTATATTGTCTTTAACAGAATATGTTGCTGGCCCTAACATGGTGTTTATCGATGGCCATTTTATATTGTCTTTAACAGAATGTGTTGCTGGCACTATCATGGTGTTTATCGATGGCCATTTTATATTTTTTTTTACAGAATGTGTTGCTGGCCCTACCATGGTGTTTATCGATGGCCATTTTAGTAGCAGACTTTGTTTGTGCCGAAGATGACTATAATTTTAAAGCCATGCTGCTGTCCACAACTCTACTTATGTCAGGATTGACCACCCTTGTTCAAGTTACTGTGGGCATAAGGTAATTATTTATTTAAAGTTTCCTTTTTCCTATGTTAATGACATATTTATATCATTTTAATGTATTAGCATGTGAATTGATAAAATAGATTATATATTACATGATTTAAAACCTTCAAATTTGAAGCGAAAAACAATAATCAAGTTGAACGCTTTGTTACAGTGATACCGAGCATTACAGAGGTAAACAAAATTGTTGTTGTAAACATACCACTGTAGTCATGACACATCTTCACATAGATTCTTTTTGACGCGAGAAATTACAAAACATACATATCTTATTCAAAGTATTTGTTTAAATAACTTGTGTACGCTTGTTGCCAAAAATGTACAACTGACCACTTACTATGAATAAAAAAAAGATATTGAAATATAAAATGACCATACGAATTAAAAGATTGCATAAAAACATAACAAACACTATGCCTACTTTTTTCAGGTTACCCGTTTATCAAGGTCCAACAACTGCCTACATTATTCCTTTACTAGCCTTAAAAGAATTACCAGAATGGTCATGTCCGGAGATGCACACAAAAATAAGCTCAGGGTTAAATATGACGTTTCCAGGTATTTAGAATATAAAAACTAAGCCAAAAGTTTAGCCAAACATTTTCATGGAAGTGGTCTCATTTGCAATCATGCCATATATCTTAATTATAAGTATAAATCAACGCAGAATGGATATATATGAAAACCAATTACTATTAATGGGAAAGCATCTCAACACGTAAATGCCGTATGTGAACTTTATAAAAAAAAATTCAATGAGAATCTTTACTAGGACGCCCTTTTTCGATAAAAGGCGACGTCTTATATTAGCAAAGATTGAAAAATTATCATTTCGGTACGATGTCGTTCAAATTTAAAGTAGTGCTAACGTTACGCATAAACGACGGCTAAACATGTGGAATTTTTTATTTGCAAGCTGCATAATTTTGTATTAATTTGACTCTCCAGCTGTTGATGAAGCGTCACTGGTGAGTCTTATGTGACGAAATACACGTCTGGTGTACTAAACTATAAATATCTTCGGTCTTTTTGTCAGGTTTAATAGTCGAAATCAGTGGGGAAAATGAAAAAAAACAAAAAAAACCAAACAAATTGATTTTTTTATAATAGATAAATTTGTAAATGCACAAAGTCCACTTTGTTTCTTATTTAGGTAATCTGACCAATTTGAACGGAACAGAATCAACGATGAATTACAGAGAGACCGTTATTCTTCCAAGAATACGGGTGGTAAGTAATTATCAAACCTTATAAAATACGAGTTATCTGATTGTCAAGTTGTAGATTTTTGTATTTTGTTGACCCTTCAGAAATATTTATATTATTTTTCGCATAAAATTATCAAAGTTGATTCACCTTGTGTATTATAATATTGTGAATATATTTATTAACACATTTGTTGTGATACTGATGGCTTATTACGTATTCCTCCTAATAGATATTATCTAAAATGTTCGCCATTTTCCCACGAATATTATTCACATTTTCAATACTTTAAATGCATGCTTAGTATTAACCTTATATTACCGCCACAAATCTCATTCAATATGGCTTATTTCTCTATTTATATTTTTTCGGGTCATGTTTAGAAAAAAAAACTATCTATCTACAAAACCTGTTCACACGTAATAATTTTATTCGCGCAATTTTTGTGAACCATTAACTTTTTTTTTATTTCTATTTATAGACAATGGGATGTTTAGCATTGGCTGGGTTTATACATATGCTAACAGGGATGCTTGGTTTGGTTGGCATGGTAATGAAATTTGTAGGACCAATAACAGTTATTCCAACAGTATTACTTATTGGTCTTAATGCATTTAAAGTCACAACGAAGTTTTGTCAGGTGCACTGGGGAATAGCTGCTGTGTAAGTCTACATCTGAATAAATCTAATGTAAATTGTTTCTGAACGCGTCTGATGTAAAACGAGAGGTTGCCATGGCTTTAAATATCGCACAAAAGAGGGACGAAAAATACCAAACTCATAGATCTAAAATAAACTGACAACGCCATGGCTAAAAATGAAAACGACAAATAATAGTACACATGAAACACCATAGAAAACAAATACAAAGTTGAAGAGCATTGAGGATCAAAAATTCCAAAAAGTTGTGCCAAATACGGCTAAGGTAATCTATGCCTGGGATAAGAAAATCCTTAGTTTTTCAAAAAGTTCAAAGTTTTGTATACAGGAAATTTATAAAAATGACCACATTATTGATATTCATGTCAACACCGAAGACTAAGCAATACAAACCCTATCAAACACTGGGAGTGATTTCAGGTGCTCCACTTGAAAGTCGATAAAAGTCATAGAGACCCCTGTATTGATCACCACTAATAAAAGACGTCATACCGTTTGAAAACGTTCGTTATACATAGATAATAAAAAATGAAAACGGCATGTTATCAATTGCATACTTCCGACGAGTTTTCTGGATTTAGATATAGGAAGATGTGGTGTGAGTGCCAATGAGACAACTCTCCATCAAAGTAACAATTTAAAAAGTAAACCATTATAGGTTAAAGTACGGCCTTCATCTGGAATGCTTCATTCCGAATGTTTTAAAGCCAGAGTTAACATGCTATATAACACGTTTCTAAAACATCATTCAATAACTTTTTTTTTTTTTTTACTAAATTCAGAACTGGATGTACATCTCTGATTCTGTCCTTATACCTAGACGGTAAAAGAATGCCAGTACCAGTCTGGACACCAACAAGGAAATGGCACATTGTACGATACCCCTTGCAACAAGTATTGTCTGTAAGTTTATTACGATTATTACCTAGTCGTATTTCTCTACTGGAACAGCTTATTCTTTAAGTCATATATGAAGCTTCAAATTAAAAAAAATGATGCATATTACTTAGTCTTATTATTCTACGGGAACAGTTTATTCTTAAAGTCATAATAAAACTTATGTACATATACTTTTTCACAAGAAAATTCTATAATTATTCCAAATTTAGAAGAAATGAACTTTTTTAATTGTTTGCTTCCAGTTAACAATTCGCCGATATGTTTTACGTATGCAGTGAATTCAGCATGACCTGTCTTGTAAAAATTTGGACATCGCAATATGTCATCTGTCATTGAAATAAACTACTATCTTATTGCACATGTTATACACGTACTCAATATCCATGTTTCTTTGTTGATAGTTTAGTATAAGGTGACAATTGGTAAACAACAATTTCAAAACACGACAACTAATAAGCTGCCATATTTTCATATCATACCGGACCGAGAGAATATTTATTTTAACGATTATACGATATAAATGCGTAAAAAATTATAAAGTCGTGCACAGAAGACTAAGTTTATGACATGATTCAAGAACTGGATAACATACCAGTCACTCTTTTCATATGACTTTAACTGTTGGTGGGTTTCGTGTTTGTCAGTCTTTAGTTGTCATCTTTTTTATGGTGTCTCTTATTCAACACACACGTCATAACGACAAGACGAAAAGGAAGAAAGGGATGCAAAAAGAGGTAACAAACAAAAGATAAAAAAAACCCGACAATTTCTTGGTTAATAAAAACCCCAACGTTTTATAAAGCACAAAGGAAATTCACAAGTGAACCGGGGGAGTAAGAAGTTCATGGTGCACATGGAAGTACAAAAATGTACCTGTCATGTTTTGTAACTTGCAACCAAAATAAAATTGGAAGGATACTGGTTTTGTTTCTGTTGCTAGTATATTTGTTATTTGTGTGCTCTTGAAAAATTTGTTTACTCTATAGCTATTAGTGTAAATAAATCAGGCCATTATAGTTTTCTAGTTAAAAGTGATTAACAATTTCTTTTCGAAACCTTTTATAGCTTACTGTGCAAAATTTGTTTTGTTCATTGTTGAAGACCTGTAACTGTTTACTTCTGCGTCGTTTTATCTCTCATTGACTGTTATACCACAACTTCTTAAATTTACATATTTGATAAAATATAGGACATGTTTCTCAAATGATGTGGTGTATGAACAACGCTCTTATGTAATATAGGAAAGAAAAACTAGTATACATATTTGTTTAGGGGCCAGCGGGAGCACGCCTTCGGTGCGGGATTTTAATTAATGGCCTTCTGCTGTTGTCAGCTCTTTGGTGGGGTTGTTATCTCTTTGACACATTTTTCATTTCTATTCTCAATTTTATTCGTATATAGACATCTATAGGAAAATATCTTCTTATCTCTATTGCTCATTTCAATACATAGATTAAAGCCGGGGGAACAAATTTGAAATGAGGCAGTGTTTGACATTTGCAAACAAATTAAAGCACTTTTACCTGATGTAATGACAATAATATTATGTCTGATTTCTGAAAGATCCATTTTAATAAAAGTATTTCTGATACATCTTGTCGTTGCGGTCTCGTGAAGATATGCATTATTTGATTTTCAAATGTATATTAATGGGGTTCGTGTTGTTTATTCTTTAGTGTTCTATGTTGTGTCATGTGTACTATTGTTTTTTCTGTTTGTCTTTTTCATTTTTATCCATGGCGTTTTCAGTTTGTTTTAGAGTTATGAGTTTGAATGTCCCTTTGGTATCTTTCGTCCCTCTTTTAATATATTCAGAAAAATGAATTAAAGTTTTCAAGAAATATGTAAAATAACGTTACTTAAGGTGGGAAAATTTATCATGTTATAGAGCCAAATTTTAAACTCTAAACGAATATTGTAATCTTATGATAAAAACTATAAACATGTAATATCCCATTATATTTTTTAGATTTTGATCTCCATCGTGATTGGATGGACCCTTTCTGCAATTTTCACTGTGACGAATGTACTTCCTGATGACAAAGAGAATGCGCAGTATTTGGCAAGAACAGATTCAAGATCACACGTTATTACATCTACACCTTGGTTTTACTTGCCATATCCAGGTATTTGGTATGCAGCACGCAAGAAGATTTTCTCTTTTTGGATAAATTTGGGAATTTTCGTATAAGAGAACCGATTTATATTAATATGTTAATGAGCAATTTAGAACTGGACATTGCACAGGTCGTAAGTCACGTAATATAATAAATACATGGCGTCGCACGTTGCGTCGTGGATTCGTACGTGGCGTCGTACAACTAATTGCAAGTTTTTATTTATAAATAATAAAAAGAAACCTCAATATTGAAATAACACAGTCCAATTAAAATTAGTTTAAAGCATGTACTTTGTACAGGTAAACAATGTCTGCCGAATATAAATTTGAAGATTGAGAAAGACACTTTTGGTTCAATCATTTAGATATTTAAAAAAAAAAGATTTGACCGAGGTTTGTTGTATTTCCCTGGAGGATTTACAATTATCTTGTATTATACTAAAGGGTTTTTTTTTACTTTTAACAAGCATGTCATCATATATTCCTTCACCAGAATCACACATCCAGTCGTAATTATGCAATTCACAATATATTTTCTTTTAAATACAAAATTCCAAAAAGTTGTGCCAAATTCGGCTAGGGTAATCCATGTCTGGGATAAGAAAATCCTTAGTTTTTCGAAAAATCCAAAGTCCTGTAAACAGGAAATTTATAAAAATGACCACATAATTGATATTCATGTCAACACCGAAGTGCTCACTACTGGTCACTAAATTGTATTTGATCAGCGACCTTAGATTTGCATTCGTCCCTGCATATTATTTAACTGCAATGACTTTCTAATTTCCTCTTTTACTACAATACCAAACGTTCTCAGTATGATTCACATATATAGCCATTATAAGAACACTAGCTACGGGGCGCCGAATGGGACTCTTGTGGTTTTGTACAAAATTCAATTCTGGCATAACAAAATCATATTTGTCTTACAAAACTATGTGCTACAGACTTGTTTTGTGAGAACTTCAATTTTGTGATGACAAAATTCATTTTTGTAGACAAAATTCATATTTGTCATGACAAAAGTCAATTTTGTCTTAAAGGTATGCAAATATAAACATATTTGCATACAAAATTGACTTTTGTTACCTGATATGGAAATTAAATAACAAAAGTCAATTGTGTACTGTAAGATTCAATTTTATGAGACAAAATTGACTTTTGTGAAACAAAATTAACTTTTGTGAGACTAAATTGACTTTTGTGAGACTAAATTGACTTTTGTGAGACAAAATTGACTTTTGTGAGACAAAATTCAATTTTGTCAGTTTTGTTGAGACAAAATTCAATTTTGTCATTTTTGTTGAGACAAAATTCAATTTTGTCATTTTTGTTGAGACAAAAGTCAATTTTGTTAATTTTGTTGAGACAAAAGTCAATTTTGTAAATTTTGTTGAGACAAAAGTCAATGTTGTTAATTTTGTTGAGACAAAAGTCAATTTTGTCAATTTTGTTGAGACAAAAGTCAATTTTGTGACGACAAAATTCAATTTTGTTACAACAAAATTGACTTTTATGAGACAAAATTGACTTTCGTGAGACAAAATTGACTTTCGTGAGACAAAAATCAATTTTGTTGAGTCAAAATTCAATTTTGTCATTTTTGTTGAGACAAAAGTCAATTTTGTTAATTTTGTTGAGACAAAAGTCAATTTTGTAAATTTTGTTGAGACAAAAGTCAATTTTGTTAATTTTGTTGAGACAAAAGTCAATTTTGTCAATTTTGTTGAGACAAAAGTCAATTTTGTGATGACAAAATTCAATTTTGTAACAACAAAATTGACTTTTATGAGACAAAATTGACTTTCGTGAGACAAAATTGACTTTCGTGAGACAAAAATCAATTTTGTTGAGACAAAATTCAATTTTGTTAATTTTGTTGAGACAAAATTCAATTTTGTTAATTTTGTTGAGACAAAATGCAATTTTGTCAATTTTGTTGAGACAAAATTCAATTTTGTCAATTTTGTTGAGACAAAATTCAATTTGTTGAGACAAAATTCAATTTTGTTGAGACAAAATTCAATTTTGTTAATTTGTTGAGACGAAAGTCAATTTTGTCAATTTTGTCTCACAAAAGTCAATTTTGTGTAACAAAAGTCAATTTCAATTTTATGTAACAAAAGTCAATTTTGTGTAACAAAAGTCCATTTTGTGTAACAAAAGTAATTTTTGTGTAACAAAAGTAATTTTTGTGTAACAAAAGTCAATTTTGTGTAACAAAAGTCGATTTTGTATGCAAATTAGTTCACAGAAACCAAACTAAACTAATTTAAATACAAAATTGACTTTTGTCGCTCAATTTTTAAATTAGGTAACAAAAGTCAAGTCTGTGTAACAAAAATGAATTTTGTCATGACAAAAGTGACTTTTGTCCGCTGATAGATAATTTTGTATGACAAAATTTCAAATTTGTAGTATGATACAAATTTTGTTAAACTGAACTCATTTTTGTTGAACAAAAGTCACTTTTGTCCGTACAAAATTGAATTTTGAGTACAAAACCACAAGAGTCCCATTCGGTGCCCCGTACTAGCTGTCAAAATCATATTCACCGATTTGACTCAAATTCTCATATTTAATTCATAACATACTTAAATACATTTCCAACTTATAATAAGTCTTAAAATAAACAGGAAACAGTGCCTATACTAGATAATACATTTCAGAACTTCTTGTGTACTTTAGTCTAGACGCCATCTTATTAACTATCGAGGTGACCCAAAACACTACCGACGGTCACATAACACGATATAAACATTATCTTGAATTAATAGATATGGTCCTCGTCCAAATGGGTTTATCGAGTCTTTTTGATTTCATGTTTTAGGTTAAAATAAGTTGATTTTCGATTTTACCTGTTTAAGACAGATTTTTGTTGTGGATCGAATCAAACGATTTTCCTTTGTTTCATTTTTAATGTTGACATTAAATTCTTTTAACAATCGAAATCGCATCAATCATGTGTTATCCATTTCTAGCTAAGGGGTTTCATTGAAGTTTACATGAATACGGATTAAATGAGGTAGACTTATTCACTTGAAAGTGAATAAATCATCATCGATAATTCTTAGTTTATTTTGACAAAATTAGATCATACTGGCTGCTTAAATCGAGTTATTATTTAATGATTTTACTTTCATTAAGGATTGTTGTTATAACAATATGTGTGCATGTTTCCATTCATTAAACGCCATCTTTTTTTCCCCAGGCCAGTTTGGACCAATGGATTTCTCAGGTGGTATATTCATGGCATTTTTTACTGCAACTTTATACTCGATAACGGATTCAATTGCTGATTACCATGCATGCGCCAAAATGGCTCGAGTCCCGCCTCCACCGATCCATGCAATAAACAGAGGTTTAATGTTTGAGGGTTGCCTGAGTATGATTTCCGGTTTCTTTGGTGCCGGACATGCCACATCTACATATGGTGGTCATATAGGATCTATTGGAATCACAAAGGTAATCCGGTTAATACCAACATTCAAAATTACCTTTTTGAATCATCATAAATAGTGTTTTAATTATGCAAAGTGTGTTCTTAGATATGTGGAATAGTTGACTATGATATAGCCAATAAGCTGCATTTCTATTATTTATGAGGACTATCTTTATTTTTTCAATGAAAATTATGAATTATCAGAAGGATTAAGTTTTTAAATTTCTTCTTTTCTGTATATGCTCAAATAACGAAAGGAGAGTGTTAACTTAAGGCTAAATGTGGTCTTGAATAACATCTTTATCATACAATTTTGAAGTTCTTATAAGTTGGTTCTTAAATGGATCTATTACAAAAACCTTACATCTCTTTTTGAAATAAATCTTTACATAAGGGTACTTTCTTTTGTCTAGAGTCAGCATATTTTGATAATATTGTCAAAATACGATAATTTTGTGCATTTTTCGGACCTAAAAGCTTGAGGAAATCCTTTACCGCAACTTTGCATCCAAAATCTTCTGTAATCAAACGTTGCAGATGATAATATTGAATCCCTAGACATAAACACGTTCTATAACGTGGATGGCGGTCATAGTTAATTACGAAATAAACTGTTTAAAATTATTGATAATTTTACCAAAACTGATGTTAATTCATGATTAGTGCATACTTAAGGAGTCAATACTTCGTCATTTTTAATGGAATTTACCAAAATGAAGTTAATTTGTGTTAGCAGTGATATTTGCAAATGTTTCTATGTAAAATTTGTAAATTTTTGGCCCGATTTAAAAACAAAACATCAAGTTAGTGCCAATTTTAACTCTTCGTAAACCTCCTTTCGCCTGAGAACACTTTAAGGTAGATATCAACGATAGTTATTAGACTTTAATGTCCTTTATTTTGCATTCTTTTAACACCCTCATTATCATTACATTTTGTTGAAAATGCATTGGAAACATTGTTATCATTTATCCAAAAATCATGGACAAAATGAATAAGACGCAATCGCAGATATCAAGTTACGTGCCTCCTTAGTTTCTAGTGATATTTTTCTATCTCAAGCGAGTCGCATGATATGAAAAACTACACAAAAAAGATCAAAGGAAAAATGCACAAAATAGCGTTAATCATTTATATTTCAGAAAAAAATTGTAACTATATAGTCTGTTCTAGATAAACATTACTGACCTTATTTTTATATTTTTTTTACTTTATCAGGTTGCAAGTAGACTTGTGTTTGGATTGTTTCCTTGTATACTTATCCTTTTTGCAATCATCGGAAAACTGGCAGCTGTCTTCATAACCATTCCGTATCCGGTCCTAGGAGGTGTTCAAATTATAGGTTTTGGAATGTTTATTGGGCTTGTGATGTCTAATCTCCAATACATTGACATACACTCAACAAGAAATCTGGCAATCATAGGAATTTCTACACTTTTGGGATTAATGTTACCGTTTTGGGCAAAAGGCAATGCGGATGCCATTGATACAGGTAAAAGAATACACTCATCAAAACAATCAACTTCTTTGATAAATAATTAGTAAACAGTAATTCAATCAAGAAGAACTTTGTAAGTTGCCTAACCCGATAAACAGGGGGATCATAAACAATGTCTGATTAAGTAGGATGTTGGAATACTCGGGTGTCGGATTGGGCAGGTTACACTTTAACAATGTTAAATTATTGTTTAAAATTTTGTTCATAACTGACTTTTATTGAATTTGTATCGATAGGACGCCAATAAGGATAACTAAATCTATAAATAAACTCATCATAGTTACCAGGACTATATTTAGTATATACGCCAGCCGTGCGTTGCGTCTACAAAAGACTCATCAGTGACGCTCGAATCCAAAAAAAGTTAAAAAGGCCAAATAAAGTACGAAGTTGAAGAGCATTGAGGACCAAAGTTCTTAAAAGTTTTGCAATAAAGAACCAAAAACTAAGCTCAATATATATCATACACAAACAGTAATTTTATATGAAGACTTATTTTTCTTTTAGGTTCACCTGGTTTTGACAGCTTTATACGTGTCGTTTTATCGAACCCATCACTTGTTGGAGGGGTTTCAGCATGTTTTCTGGATAATACTGTACCAGGTAAATGTATTTACTAGATCGACAAACAGGCCATGTATTCATTAAAAAAAGACATCCGTCAATTTTTCAGTATCATTACTTCTTTTTTTATAATTTTTACACAGTTATTAATTCCAGTTTATTTTGGTTATTTTGATGTGAAAGAATATCATTAATTCCAGTAGCAGCAACTTTTATTATCAACTTGATATTTTTTTTATTGGTCAAATCTAGTCTGCTTTTTATAAGGGGTTAAGAAGGTGTGACCAGAAAAGAGGAGATAAGTGTGCAATATTAGAGAAAAGAGAATAATTAGCATGGCCAAAAAAATATAGAATAGTGAAAAATGCTACCAAAAAACTAATAATCTAAACACAAAGGAAGTAGACCATTAATTGATGGCCTGTTGCTTTCTATGGTAAATTCCAAAATTTCAAGCATGCACATAATTATTGTCCAAGTACAACTAAAGTGAAAAAAATCGATTACAAAGAAAACCGTACATTCTATTCTAGAGGTGGCGTGAATCAGATGTGGATACTTAAAAATTCCAAAGATCTTTTAGAGTACATACAATCTAACTCTCTTTCATCTTGTAACAGTATTAAAACATTTGACTTTTCTACTCTTTACACAAGTATTCCACATTCCAAACTAAAAGACAAATTAAAAGAGTTGGTATTACTTTGCTTCATAAAAAAGAATGGCCAACGTAGATACAAGTATCTTGTCTTAGGGAGGGATAAATCATACTTTGTAAAGAACCATTCTGATTCAAACAAAAAATTCTCTGAAACCGATATTATCAAGATGCTTGATTTCTTGATTGACAACATATTTGTTACGTTCGGAGGACGTGTTTTTCAACAGACTGTCGGCATCCCAATGGGAACAAACTGTGCCCCTCTACTTGCTGACTTGTTTCTTTATTATTATGAGGCTGACTTCATGCAGGAACTTCTTAGGAAGAAAGATAAGAAGTTAGCAATATCCTTTAACTCTACTTTCCGCTATATAGATGACGTTCTTTCACTAAACAATTCAAAATTTGGTGACTATGTGGATCGCATCTATCCCATCGAATTGGAGATAAAGGATACTACAGATACAGTTAAGTCGGCTTCATATCTTGACTTACATCTAGAAATTGACAATGAGGGTCGGTTGAAGACAAAACTTTACGACAAAAGAGATGATTTCAGCTTTCCAATTGTGAACTTTCCATTTCTAAGTAGCAACATTCCAGCAGCACCTGCATACGGGGTATATATCTCCCAATTGATACGATATTCCCGTGCTTGCATTTCCTATCATGATTTTCTTGATAGAGGGTTACTGCTCACAAGGAAGCTATTAAACCAAGAGTTCCAAATGGTGAAGTTGAAATCATCCCTTCGTAAATTTTACGGACGCCATCACGAGTTGGTTGACCGTTATGGAATAACCGTTTCACAAATGATATCGGATATGTCCCTTACGTCGTAACTACAATCCCCTTCCCTTTCATGAATTTGACCTACCGAATTAGACTATTTACCGGATTTGTAATCACATAAGCAACACGACGGGTGCCGCATGTGGAGCAGGATCTGCTTACCCTTCCGGAGCACCTGAGATCACCCTTAGTTTTTGGTGGGGTTCGTGTTGTTTATTCTTAAGTTTTCTATGTTGTGTCATGTGTACTATTGTTTTTCTGTTTGTCTTTTTCATTTTTAGCCATGGCGTTGTCAGTTTGTTTTAGATTTACGTGTTTGACTGTCCCTTTGGTGTCTTTCGTCCCTCTTTTCTTTTACAGTGTCGTGTATGTAAAAAATGAACATACTTTGAATAACATATTAGGAAGAACTGTTTCCCTGAAATTTTTATATAAAATGATTGGTAAAAATGTGTACTACAATTATCATCAGTCGTTCAGCCTTCATTTGATACCAAACTTGTTACAATCATGCGTAGGAAAATATTTTGTGTTAAGGTGGTACCTAAAACTTGAACTAAAATTAATTTGGCTCGTTTAATTTTCTTAAAATTTTGACAAAGTATTTACTATGACCCTTTGACAATAATATAAAAAATTTAAAAAGTTTGAACCAACCGTTTATTCAGAAAAAATACACTGGTTACATAGCAGTTTGACAAACACTTATTTTGATCATTGAGAAGTTTAATACTTCCTTATGAACACAACGTCATTAAAACGTTCTGCTGATTTTACAGAGTTGTTATCTCCCTGTAGTGTTAGGTACCACCTTAAATATATATATTATACCTTCTGGTATATGCTATCTGACCTGGTCCAAGAAAGAAGTATTACCTTTATCCCTGCCACTACACCAACATCTTGTTTTTTGTGCATTGATGATCACCTCTCTACATCAAAAGTATCAAACATTTATCTTATTCCATATTTAAATATATAATTCATACAGGGACGAGAAAGGAAAGAGGATTATTAGCATGGGGACAAGCAGCGACCGGTGCTGCCGATAAATCAGTCTCACTAGATTATGAAGAAGGTTATGAAATATACGAAATCCAGAGCTGGTCTGCAAGAGTAAACAACATGTCTTTCACAAAATATATTCCATTTTTTCCAAACTATGATATAAAAAATTTGAGATGCACTTGTTGTAAAAAGAATAATAAATATGAACCATAATATATCGTGTTTTTCATTGGTTATACACAGCATATGTACTTTTGCATGTGTTATGTACTATAGTATACTTGATAATTTTGTCTGTGTCATGTCTCTTCTCTGAAGGACCAAACTGTCACTGAAGATCCGTTATGAAACCGTAGAACTAGTTGTGTTACAGATGCCAACTAGGCTTGAAGGTACATGTAAAGAATAGGAGAAATGGCTTATTATAGCTTCTATGGTAAACATTTAAAAAATTTTATTAAAAAAAAAAATCTGTCATTTCCTAATCGTCTAAGTTATAGCATATTCTAACTGAATCATGATTTACACAAAATCATGTACGTGTATGACAACGATCTATGTTTTGTGCATATATAATTTAGAAATCAAATCATGCGAATAATATTCTTATTCCCAATCCGAAAAGAGAACATAATGACATAAAAACTAGTTTTGCACCTATTCAGATCCAGGAAACTACGGCCTTTTGTAAGATTTGTATGATTTCAAACCACCCAGGCAAAGCTGATACTAAACCTTCCTATATCTTTAGTAATGGTACAAATGTAGTATATTTAATACTAGCAGATAATGAAAATAAGAATCAGATTCAAAATAGGGATTACAACAAAGTGGTCTCGTCTGAGTTGTGATACATTTCGATTTTGTGGATAATAAATACTCTTTCAGCTTGCTAAGCGGTTTGGGTATTGCTAATTGTTCAAACCGTTTGGTGAAAAATCAATTATAAAAAAAACCAACTTGCATTATGAATTTAAAAATGAAAGGTCCATTAAACCTGACAAAGCAATTCGACTAACTGCACCAACGAGTGGAAATCATCATCTGTTACTTATAATTCGTAATATCTTCGTCATTTGATCTGTGTTCTCTCATTGCCAATAGTTGCAGATATCCCCATTCTATATTTATTTTACATAACTTTCATACCTGCTATAATAAAACGTGACATTTTACTCTTAATCTAGACAAACTTACTGCAAATCAAATGATTTGTTCTTCCAATTACAGCTTTTGATTCCTTATATCAATATCTTTATTTTAAATAGTTAAATCACAGAAATACTGAATTCCACAAAATCAAATACACAAACACATCAAACAAATGGACAACAACTGTCATATTCCTGACTTCGGACAGGTTTTTTCTTATGTAGATAATGGTGGATTGATAGCTAGTTTTACCTCCCACTTGTATGACAGTCGCATCAAATTTCATTATATTGACCAAGACGTGTAAACAAATTAAACAGATATAATAGATTAAATATCAATAATACAGCAGTCAACATTGTGCTATAATCATAATCACTAAAACATACAAATATGTAACACAGAAGCACAAAATGGATTACAGACCAAGCATTTAGGTAAATATTAAAGACAAGAATACACAAATATTCACTATTCATTATGAAATAGTCGAACAAATCGACAAATGAATAGTTTCTGTAAAGATGTTGATAAACATTACTCCTTGACAGCACATTTAACTGTGGAATTTAAAGATATACATTATCTATAATATTGCAACCTAACGGCCTTATTTATGCATAAAATAATAACCGAGAAAAAGTGTGATAAACGTCAACCACTAAATGATGTCATAATAATGAAATTATTAATAACTGTCAACCAATAATAACCGAGAAAAAGTGTGATAAACGTCAACCACTAAATGATGTCATAATAATGAAATTATTAATAACTGTCAACCATATGGGAGGTTAACTATGGAACTAGGTTTAATCCACCATTTTTTGCTGAAAATGTTCGTGGCATGTCAGAAATAGGTCATTTTTGTTTTTAATTCGTTCTGTTGGGGGTAATATAGTCGATTATGTTTTATCGTTAGTTTTAATGGACTTAAAAATATGCTTTATAATTTTTAATTTTGTTTATAGTTTTTTTTGTGACATTTTCCAATAAATGTATACACAGATCTCTGTCTATCTTATGAATTACAATTAACTCACACATTTTCCCTGTTTTTCGTGAAAAGAGTTATAACATGACCAGCTGAAGCTTGCCTCCGGACTCGGAATTTTCTCGCTGTGTTGAGATCCGTTTGTTGTCTTGGATTGTTTTTCTGCTTTTTGACATGGTTTATGTCTCAATGATACATTCCATGTTTTCATTCTAAACTTTTATTTGAAAAAAATCCTTAAAGATACATGGCCTTTTTTTTAACAAGTGCAATTGTTGTTCTTAAAAAAAGTAGTTGGAAATACATATTTTTAATGTGAATTAATGAAAGAAATGCAAGTATGCAACAGTAAATAATGGTCAGTTGATACGTATACAGAATACATTTTTTTTTGAGTGTGCAATGTCTTAAATATTTTTTGGTTAATAATGCTTAAGCATATACAAGTAGTTATAAATTAAAAAAAATAATAAATAAAGTTATATTTTACAACCAAAAATTATTATTAACAAGCGAATGAGTATGTGAGGTTTTTGTTTTTAATCATTTTTTTATATATATATTTGAATGATTGACTAGTTACTAATGAATGTTTAAATTTGTAACCTTAACACGATATACTTATATATAATATATTTACTATAATATACATGCAAGCGTGCTTCTGTATGATTTCTAGTATTAAACTTTGTATGTCATAGCTGCAAAGTTGAATGTTTAACTTATAAATTATCTGATTTAATTTGAGGTATTTGTACATGACAAAGTGTGTTAACATTCATTCTCAACAAAAAAATGTGTACAAGAAAACTTTGTTATCTAGCCCTGTCCGAGGAAAAAACTCGCAGATATGTACATTTTTATAGAATGAACTGCAAACACTTAAATAGATGTAAAGGATATAGTACTGCAACTGACATCGAAAAAGACGCTTAGTTAACGAGTTTAATGGTCCGGAATAACACACGGCTGCAATTTGTTTCAAATGATAGAATCATATCTATATTTTAATTTCCGTCGGGTCGTAAAAAGTTTCTATGGTCACATTTTTGTATTTCATCCCTTTAATGGGGGTACCCCTCAATTTACGGTTTTGGGTAGTTACATTCAAATTCAAAAATATATTTTTTGGATAAATTTCCCGCTATTTTCGTAAATATTTTCCATGCACATATCATCAAGGATCATCGGTATGAAAAAGACATTAATATAATACCATCTCCAAGTAAAACTTTCAAACTTAAAGTTGGCTGTTTTTTTAGAAAGAAATTTAACGCTTTTTTCTTTGAAAACGAGAAAACAAATGATTCAAAAACAGTATTTGACATTTGAGAGGACAAACATATTACTGCGATACCGCATGCAAATTTTGTTGGGCAAATTCCGAACAATTTTGTCAAAAACTCAAAAATAAAAACATCATTTGTACCATTTTTAAATACGGAAATTTCCTATCCGTCATTCAGCTCCAGCAATTATTTTTTCCTTCACAATCAATTTGATAGTTTCGGTGTGATTATGTAGATTTTATAGGAGAAGTTAATTTATTTTTGAGAGATTTGAATATATATAGTAGTTCGTTAGCGAATTTTCTGTAAATAAGTTATATTTTTGTCAATAAAATTTTGACTTTTTATAAAAGTTAACCGAATCCTGCGGATAAGAGTATTTTCCGGAAATGACTATCGTTGATATTGTGTGAAAATACATTGTATGTCAATGTTTAACCTCAGAGCAATTAATATACATGCAAGTGGTCGGGGGTAAAGTACTATTGAATTTTCGCAGAGATTTGGTATGTGATAAGGTGATGCTAAAACCAACTTCTCTTGATATTCTGCTTTCCTTTGGCGAATCATCAGCGATGTTATGAGACTTGCAAAAGATGGCAAAATTGGTGCGTCTTTAAATTAGATTGATTGATTAATTGTTGGTTGCTTAACGTCCAGTGGCAAATATTTCATGCATCTTAAGGATGAGAACAACTTAACCATAAAAACAATAGGTAGGTTTTGTCATAATAGCGGTCATTCGGGATGATGGTCGGGAAAATTTAGACTGCTACTGGAAAATGAAAAATAAAAATGGTTTGGGACAGAACTTGCCATTGCAACAGGCCACCTACGGACCCCTCAAAGAGTTCTTGCAAGGGTTTTTAACGTGCAAAGCACGTTGCACTCCCTTTACACAAGGCATCGGATTTAAAGTCCCCATTCTGACTGGACGTGACTGCGAACTTGATACATCCCGCACAGCCAAACGGACGTTCAACTTCGTTTTACTGTCGTTCGGGAGAAGACCAAGTGACCATATTTCGTTTTCCCAGTCACCCTTTGGGAACTTTTAATTAAAAAAACAACATAAATCCATATATGTGATCAAACTAATCGACATGCATCTTCACAACCTGACACTTTTATACGATCTCGCGCTCAGTTTCTTCCTTGTCGTTTGGATATGAAAACAGGGTTTTTGTGTAAAAGAAAAACTTTTTAAAAACACAAGAAAACCACACAAAACTGAGTTCTCTAAACGCGTTGACAGTCTTTTAAGTTGTGCTCATTAATGTGAGTAATCACTTATCCATGCATAACCAATTACTTATTGAAGTCAACACCCGTGCAGTTAAGTAAAACAGTTACTAAAAAATTAGAATTAGAAATTGCTGTCCATTCATTAATAAAAATGGTTAGTAAATAAATGTGATTTGTTTTTCCATAAGAAAAAGCCTTTCTCATGTAGCAGGACATAATACATATACCGATCACTTTTACCCAAGATTGCACCGGATGCCTGCCAAACTGCCAAAAACTCCAGAAATAACTAGATAGTGTGACACCTTACAATTCAGACTCGGTAGGGCTAAGGGATATGAAATATAGAGTTGAGCTCTGAACTCAATATAGGGGATGCCATATCTGCTGCAGGAAAATAAAAGTCTATGTAAAGACTTTCAGAATTACACCAAGGTGTGTCTGAAAATATAAAGGATACATAAAAGGAAGAACAATTACTTCATCCTGCCACCAGTGCTCTCATGAGCTATGTCCTCGTTGGTATTTCTATAGAAATGATGCCCGCATAGCTTCTTAATATATATAGGAAGATGTGGTATGAGTGCCAATGATACAACACATCATTCAAGTCACAATTTATAAAAGTACATCATTATAGGTCACGGTCCGGTTTTTAACACGGAGTCTATGCTCAAGAGTTCATTTGTTACTTAATTGATGAAAAATAACACAAAGGCGCTTCTGAACCAGAGGCGGATTTAGGGGGGGGGGTTGCAGGTGGCCCGCCCCCCCCCCCAATTTTGGGGGAAAAATTTGGTTGCTTATATAGGGAATCACTGAAGCGCGACTGGAGCGGGCCCCCTCTTAGGTCAGTCAGTGGGCCCCCACTTATGAAAATTTCTTGATCCGCCACTGTGAACTGTATATGTCCCTAAAGATAACAAAAAATCGAAAATGTATTGCTATTACAAAATCAATCGTTTCTGTAGCAGCATTTGCCCAATTATATTTGGGATTGGCGGTGCAGATATATCGTGCATATGCATACATGTATGGGAAAATGGATCACGAATGTTTATCGAAACTTTGTACTCACATTGCTTTTGTGTTTCTTTTGCAAAAGTTAAACTATGTCTGATGAGTTTGACAGAATCATGACGGTATTTACGTCTAGATAGCATTTGTACTCAAAAACTGAGTTTGCTTTGACCAAAATCTGCATTTCCTGTGCCGAACTTGTTCTTATAAGAAAAGTGAAGTGTCTTGTAATGCTTATACGCGTACTGAATCCGCATATGATGACGAAGAGATTTATTCATGTCCCTATTTAATGAATACTTGAGCTATTATGTATCGCTTTTAAAAGTTATATAAAGGTCATGACTGATTTTGAATAACAACATTAGAAAATTGGCATTGCATTGTATGATTTTTCATCCTTCCCTTAACAAATTAATAAGTTGACTTTTTTTACCAGGATAATCCCACTAAAAAATGTGCATGCACCAAACTGTTTTTTTTTTTATAAACCTCGCATTCGCCTCGGGTGACTTTAGTATATTTTGTGTTATAACTGCTCTGTTTTGACTTGGCAAATACACAATATGTATTTATCTATAAGTAGATACTATTTTTTACAAAATGCACAACCTTTAAAATGCAAAATTAAAACACTGTTTCAGCGCTTTAATTTTGGTGTTTTCAAAGATAGAAAAAATATTGATATAACTTGATAAACTGGTGTTTTATAGTTTAGAAAATAATTTTGTAATATACTTTAGTGAAACACTATACACGATATGAAAGTTTATGGATGTGAAAAGGACAAGGCCACTTCTTCTTTTGCTATGTCTTAAATGGAAAAAAATCAGAAGGTTCCAAATCGACGCCATTTTGTAATGGTAGCTCTTCATATAGGTAGTCAAATTTGTCGTTTTAACATCGTTTATAGCATATGCTTATGATCAAATTGTTTTAGTAGCATTCTATTGAATAAATATCAGAATATTTCTCCTTTTTGTCCTTGTAGTTGAAATATTGATATTTTTAGCTCTGACCTTTGACCTCAATTTCAAAAAATTGTGACCACTCTGGATTTTTACGACCCAACTTTTCTTATTGTACACGTTTTCCTCTTTCCATCGATATATAATTTAGGTGTGTGTTCTACCGGACCATTAAAGTTTTAAAAAATGACCTCTGGTTGCAGTACTAATATTACAAATTGATATTATCACTCGATGGATTGATGTTTTCTGTGTCCTTAACCTTCGGTGTTTTTTTTCAAATGCTTTCGAGGTGAATGTTTTTTAGCTACATTTAAACAGAGAAAGATTATAAAGTATTTAAAATATACAGTTGAGTAGAGGTATGTAAATACAAATGCACAAAGATTTTCAAGTTTAACATTATTTACTGATATACAGTTAAAACTGTTCCGAAAAATGTGTTAGATCGAATTAAACTTCTCACTGACAATGTTACTGGTGCCTTGTTCTACTGCTGTAACAACGATTTCGGTGCCTTTGAAAGCAATCCGTACAGTTATTAGTCTATTTTTCCCTTTCTTAGTGTCTGGGATTTTCAAAACGAGGGAACCTAAACGTTTGACGCCATCACCAAAAGTATAAAGAGGATTATGATCTCGGGAAACATATATATCAACTGATGCCTCTTCGTCAGATCCATAAGTTGGTAGAAATGTACGTTCAAAAGAATTATGTTCCAATGATATAATTTCCCCCTTTTTCACTATTGTTTGAAAACTATCTGTGCACTTAGCTATGCCTTCATAATATCCTAGACATCGCTGTGGATGTTTTTGTGAATCAAATGGAATGTTGCCTGCAATTCCGTATGATCTCGCACAAACCCTTTCAGTGATTATTTCAGGAGTATGACCGAATATGACTGCCCCTTTCATAGGACAGCTTCATGTGGTCTGAAAACATTCAATGTTGGAAATATTGATCTTATTCCTTCATATAGTAATGTGGATTCTGAGAAACCACCAACCATGAGTATTGTCTTCAATCCTTCTAATTCAGGTTTCTTCAGCAATTTTCTTACACTGTCAATGATTGCATTCAAAGGTTTTTGAAAAAGATCTTTCATTATCTGTGTTGGAAAAACAAGCTTATCTCTTAATTTTTTAACACCTAACTCCGATTGGAAGTCTAAACCTGTTTTAGATTTGTACTGCTCAAACAGCTCACCGGGACACTGTATTCTTACTTTATCTTCATCATTTTCGCCAAAGACTTTCTTTCGTCCTTCAAATCTTCTCATAAATTCAAGGCTGTCGTCCATACAAGACTTTTCAAACGTATGCCACACGTCCTTGCCAAATATTTCGACTATTAAATCATGAAACTGCCTATCAACCTCGGTTCCACCCCATGGTCCTCCTGTAGGAGGAAATAACTCGATAAGCTTGTTACCTTTTTCAATCGTGTAGCCTGTAATATCAACCGTGCCACCTGCAAAAACAAAAATATCACATTACAATGCATACATTGTTTTATTATCAACTCCTATTTAGATATACCTAAATGCGCAACACACATTTAATTTTTAATTTTTGTTTTTTTAAACAAATCTTTTTTATCGCTATTTGAAGGGAATAACACAGCACCTTATGAACGACGATTTAAAAATATAACTTTATTTAATTTTTGTTTGAAATATGTTTATTAATGAAGTGGCTAATCACGTTAATATATATAGACAACGTTTACCTCCACAATCTAATACAAGGAATTTTTCACCAGGATCAAGAGATGCCATGCTATGATCTTCCCCATCAGTTTTCTTCTGTATAATTATGTTCCTACAGTATATTGCTGCTGCCTCAGGCTCATAAGCCAACGATAATAGTGTATCGTCAATTCCTGCCTGCAAAGGGAAACAGTATGCCATATGTATTAGCAATAGCAAAGCTATAACAACATAAGGATATCAAATTTTAAGTCCGACAGAGACCACACGCGTTTTCTCTATCATTAACTTTCTGGCCAATAATTATGTTGTTAAGCGGCACTAATTGTAAAACTCGTGCTCACCAATTTTACCCAAATTTTTATATTTGATTTATAACTAACTAAAACGTGTATCTAAATTGCATTGGCATCATCTCATTGGAAATCATACAACGTCTTCTTTGTATATAAATAGTATTATAAAAAGATGGTGACCACGAGCCATTGGACTTTCCTATGTCTGTTTTATTTCATGGTACAACGTATAGGTTAAAAAAAATAATCATCATTTATATCTGTTTAAGAATTTTGTTGATCGAACCCCTCAACACAATGGTTCACACTTGTTTTTCATTCAATAGTGATATTATCTCCAATAAATAACGGATCATAAATCAAGTTTAAATTGTGTACGCCAGATGCGCATTAGAAAATCTCTGTCTCATGACTTTTGAAAGTAAAAATGGTCAAATTTAGTTCGATATAGATATCACAGTGACCATATAATTAATTTAAGTTTACCTGATTAGCTGCCAGTCTCATGAATTCTTTAGCCTCGTCCGACCAGATAGCTGGCACAGTAATCACCCAATGAATATCTTTCATCTCAACAAAATTCACCTTTTCTTTTAAAGCTTTTAGAAAGTCGTCTTTCAGAAACTTCAGACATTCTGAAACAACGGTTATAGATGGTAATTTTTCCCCATTCACATCTTTAAGCTTTTGATGCCTAGATATTTTTCCAGTTACCTGTAATGACAATCGTAAATATCATCAATGCAACATATATTTTATTGGTAAATGTAAAAAAAAACATACCTCGTCAGCCTTATCTAAGTGTACGCTAGTCTAAAATTTTACAGAACAAATATGTATTTGACAAAGGTTGAAAATCAAAAAATAGTAAAAAGAACAACTTGTTGGTTGAACCACGGTATCATGGTGAAAAGTCTATATATATTTGTTGAATACACGCTTTCTATATTTTTCGGCTGTTTTCTCGCCTTATGTTATATTGCAAAAAAAACCCTCATCTGTACATTTATATAATTACCTATCGTCAACAATCACCTTTATTACAAGGTTAACAGAACCAATGGAAGACGCACATTTAATCTCATGTCCAAGATTTTTAGCTTTATTATCCCATGCATTAAGTGTCATTGAAGAATTATCAAGTCATCGTATTTATCAAATCATACCTAGACTATAACTTCTTACAACATGCATTACATGGCCACTCAACTAAAACCCTACATATAAAGGGTACATTTGATACTGTGAATATTTAAAAAAAAAACGATAATACTATGGTTATCTTCATCTACAAATCATCTTAACAAAATCATGTCTTTTCGTTCCATTTTTTGATAACATTTGATATTTACAATCTTAATGAGTTTTCTTATTTTGAATTTATCTTGCATTGGAGGTCGTTATATTTGTGCTTCTCCTTAACTTTCATAGTAAGACTAAGCTGTTAATCAGACTTGGGAAAATATTGTATTATAGATTTTTTATTGTTTTTTGTATATTTTATAATTCAAATATGTACCAGCTGTCTTTGTTGATGCACAAACTGTTTCGTTTCGTCACTGAGAAGTGCCATTTTGAATCTCTTAAAATATTTCCAACCAGTTGATTGTTCTTCGTCAACCAGTTCCGCATATTTGTTTTCTGCTTCATAACCAAAGCTATGAAATTTATCTTCAGGAGTGAATAAAGCTACCGTAGGTGTCTTCTCTGTTGCTTGGCCATCAAAATTTTTCCAGCCACCTTTTGTTTTAATGTTTGTGTGATTTTCCTTGTATTCCTTGCGAAATGAATAGGCCCAACCAGAATACGTCGTCCCAAAATCAATGGCGACTACTACCAAAACATTTTCTTTCGAACTTTTTCCTCTCTCCATGTCAAATGTTCTGCAAAACTAAAACGAGTAAAAACTTAAACGATCAGAAACTACAAAACTTTTAAATAGGAAAAAATGTCAACGCCTATGTATCTTGTTAATAACTATAAATTATTTGTGCTAAAAAGTGTTTTGACGCTATAAAAAGAAGATGTGGTATGATTGCCAATGAGACAACTATCCAAAAAATACCAAAATGACACAAACATCAACAACTATAGGTCACCGTACGGCCTTCAACAATAAGCAAAGTCCACACCGCATAGTCAGCTATAAAAGACCCCGATAAGACAATGTAAAAACAATTCAAACGAGAAAACTAACGGCCTTATTTATGTAAAAAAATGAACGAAACACAAATATGTAACACATAAACAAACGACAACCACTGAATTACAGGCTCCTGACTTGGGACAGGCACATACATAAATAATGTGGCGGTGTTAAACATGTTAGCGGGATCCCAACCCCCTCCCCTAACCTGGACAGTGGTATAACAGTACAACATAAGAACGAACTATAAAAATCAGTTGAAAAAGGTTTAACTCATCAGATAGACAAAATTTACAAGTGAACGTGGCCGGGTACTTATATATCCCGACACAAAAACACACAATGAACAGATCTGAGAGTACTCGCAGTTATCTGACAGCTAGTTCAAAGCCACTAACAACTAATAAAAAAATCATGCCTCTTAGACTAGACGCATTTGTTTATACAGTAGATTCTTGAACTAAGGCTCTTTTAGGGAGATAATTGATAATCGAAGATTATTCGTATTGCTTACCCACTGCCTTAAATATATGATCTCTATGTTTCATCTGATAGAAACACATCTAGGGTAAAATATCAGTTACATGATGCGTTAGTGACCTAATCCGATATATAAATGTGTAATGATACGAAATATACGATAAATATATATATCGTATAAGGTAAATAGCACACCGTGTAACGGATTCATCTTATCGGCTATCTTCACATGTGGTATTTTGACTAGCGGTCTATCAGAGTGATCAAGTCTTCAATACTATTTATATCCTACTTCCATTTGTCTAGACATACAAAAAAGTGCCAACAAAAACAACTTTTTAGCTTTAAATTTGTTTAGTGAATTTATTTCAATTGTTCATTACATGTATCAATTTCTTCGTCTGTTGTATCCTTTCAGATTTTAGTTTTTTTTTTGTGATTGAAAGGGGAGTAATTCCGTTATGCCAACGACCACAACTTGTCAAGTTTTATGATTTATGAATTTATTTTAACTTTTATAATCAATTTCTTCGTCTATGAAATCATTTTAAATTGTTCTTCAGCACCGTGTTGTTGTTATAAAGGGTTGTGGCATCTTTTAGTTTTGAATGGGAAGTAACTCCTTACTAATAATAATATGGTTACTAACCATGTATGCTAACTAATTCTATTTTTTTAGAACACCCTATACCAAATAAACAAAGTCACCACGTGTAAACTTTGAACCAATCATATCTCTATAAGTTTATATGAGGTCAGATAAATACTGTTAGATAACAGACGCATTGAATTCTCAGGAAGTCTCTTAGATATCCAATGCATATATTTATCTTAAAAACATGTCACATTAAGCCTTTGCAACATAAAGTACTGCATATGGCGAACCTTCCATTTCCATTAATGATATGAATTTTAGGGAACTTCATACTAAAAATTGCACAGTTTTAAATTCTTTATATAAAAAAGAAGATGTGGTATGATTGCCAATGAGACAACTATCCACCAAAGACCAAAATGACACAAATATTAACAATTATAGGTCACCGTACGGCCTTCAACAATGAGCACAGCTCATACCGCATATAGTCAGCTATTAAAGGCCCCGAGAAGACAATGTAAAACAATTCAAGCGAGAAAACTAACGGCCGTATTTATGTAAAAAAATGAACGAAAAACAAATATGTAACACATAAACAAACGACAACCACTGAATTACAGGCTCCTGACTTGGGACAGGCACATACATAAAAAATGTGGCGGGGTGTAACATGTTAGCGGAATCCCAACCCCCTCCCCTAACCTGGGACAGTGGTATAACAGTACAACATAAGAACGAACTATAAAAAAAATAGTTGAAAAAGGTTTAACTCATCAGATAGACAAAAAATATAAGTGGACGTGGCCGGGTACTTATACATCCCGACACAAAAAGACACAATGAACAGATCTGAGCGTACTCGCAGTTATCTGACAGCTAGTTCAAAGCCACTAACAACTAATAAAAAAATCATGCCTCTTAGACTAGATTCATTTGTTTATACAGTAGATTCTTGAACTAAGGCTCTTTTAGGGAGAAAATTGATAATCGAAGATTATTCGTATTGCTTACCCACTGCCTTAAATATATGATCTCTATGTTTCATCTGATAGAAACACATCTAGGGTAAAATATCAGTTACATGATGCGTTAGTGACCTAATCCGATATATAAATGTGTAATGATACGAAATATACGATATATATAATCGTATCAGGTAAATAGCACACCGTGTAACGGATTCATCTTATCGGATATCTTCACATGTGGTATTTTGACTAGCGGTCTATCAGAGTGATCAAGTCTTCAATACTATTTATATCCTACTTCCATTTGTCTATACATACAAAAAAGTGCCAACAAAAACAACTTTTTAGCTTTAAATTTGTTTAGTGAATTTATTTCAATTGTTCATTACATGTATCAATTTCTTCGTCTGTTGTATCCTTTCAGATTTTAGTTTTTTTTTTTGTGATTGAAAGGGGAGTAATTCCGTTATGCCAACGACCACAACTTGTCAAGTTTTATGATTTATGAATTTATTTTAACTTTTATAATCAATTTCTTCGTCTATGAAATCATTTTAAATTGTTCTTCAGCACCGTGTTGTTGTTATAAAGGGTTGTGGCATCTTTTAGTTTTGAATGGGAAGTAACTCCTTACTAATAATAATATGGTTACTAACCATGTATGCTAACTAATTCTATTTTTTTTAGAACACCCTATACCAAATAAACAAAGTCACCACGTGTAAACTTTGAACCAATCATATCTCTATAAGTTTATATGAGGTCAGATAAATACTGTTAGATAACAGACGCATTGAATTCTCAGGAAGTCTCTTAGATATCCAATGCATATATTTATCTTAAAAACATGTCACATTAAGCCTTTGCAACATAAAGTACTGCATATGGCGAACCTTCCATTTCCATTAATGATATGAATTTTAGGGAACTTCATACTAAAAATTGCACAGTTTTAAATTCTTTATATAAAAAAGAAGATGTGGTATGATTGCCAATGAGACAACTATCCACCAAAGACCAAAATGACACAAATGTTAACAATTATAGGTCACCGTACGGCCTTCAACAATGAGCACAGCTCATACCGCATATAGTCAGCTATTAAAGGCCCCGAGAAGACAATGTAAAACAATTCAAGCGAGAAAACTAACGGCCGTATTTATGTAAAAAAATGAACGAAAAACAAATATGTAACACATAAACAAACGACAACCACTGAATTACAGGCTCCTGACTTGCAATTGGGACAGGCACATACATAAATGATGTGGCGAGGTTAAACATGTTAGCGGGATCCCAACCCTCCCCATAACCTTGGACAGTGATATAACAGAACAACAAAAGAACGAACTATAACCAAATCTTTATATCGATGGAAAAATTTAGTAAAGGTTTTAAGTCACTGATGAGCCTTATGTAGCCGAAACGCGCGTCTGGCGTATAAAATTATAATCCTGGTACTTTTGATAACCAATTAAGTACTTTATGGTAACGATATCCCTGGTTTAAGCCATACGAGGACTTTATGTTAGAAATTGTATTATTTATATTCATAGAAGTGTAATCTTTAAGGTTGAAAAGTTGTCAAATTAAGTGAGAGGTTTTGCTAGGTTTAAGACCAGGTATAATCCATCATTGTATACATGAGAACATGCCTGTACCAAGTCAGGAATATGGCAGCTGATAATCATTCGTTTGATGTGTTTCAAATTTTAATTACGTGTTAAATTTTCGTTCTATTGTCTGAATTGGGAATGTTTACTGATATAACAATACAAAATTATAAATATTTTAAACATCCGTGAGATCATGACTAAATTGTAATTTTCTATATATACTTTTACGGCTACCATGATATTTAGGTTCAATGATATTTAGGTTTATTAGAATGATACCGTGTAAGGAATACACCCTAATTTTCAGTTAAGACATATAATAAATGCAGGGTATTTATAATATTAAATTTCACAATGATGAAAATTATACACACGAAAATAGAAATATTGAAAGTCCTGATATATAAACTAACACAACCCATACACTATAGAAATGAAAAATAAAAAATACGAAATTTTGAACATTGTTTATACATGTATATGTATAAATTATCTATATCCTTACCTGCCATTTAGGTCATCATGTTGCTATACTAACAAAGGGTGTATTCCAGGAAGTATTTCATAAATGTATTTATAGATTTCATTTGAATGAAGAAAAAAATACCAAAAACTAAAAATAGGCCTTTTATATCAATGAAGGCGCGCTAGAATGGAAAAAAAAAGGATAATTTTATCGTTTTATTGGAATAAAATCAAAACATGCAAAATGAAAAGATGATTTGCAATTTCATTCTACAAATATTATATTTTTTTTATTACTATATGTTTTATACATGTATTCATGATACCGTTATTATGTAAGCATACACCTGTTTATTTCTTTTTTGTGTTAGTTTGATTTTCAAAGCAACCAACTTGATAGGTTAATAGAGGCGAAAATAATCAAAATAGAAAAATAAATTTAAAAAAAACAAACGTTACAAAAGTCCATGTGAAAACATATGACGTAATTTGACACAGTTAGTTAAAGGCATTTCTTACACATTGTATGTCATCTTCTATAGTGGCTTTCAATACTTTTAACACTATTATAGTTAATAAATTTAAAATGAGCAACATAACAGCTGCCACATGTGAAACGGAATTTGTAGACTCTTCTGGGGCACTTATAAGATCAAGCCAGTCATGTATGTGCCAGTCCGGATCCAAGGGAGAAGCCTGTAATTCGGTGGTTGTCGTATGTTTATGTGTTTCCTATTTGTTTTTCGTTCTTTTTTGTACATAAATAAGGCGGTCAGTTTTCCCGTTTGCATTGTTTTACATTGTCTTATCGGGGACTTTTATAGCTGACTATGTGGTATGGGCTTTGCGCATTGTTGAAAGCCGTATGGTGACCTATAGTTGTTAATTTTTGTGTCATTGACAATCACACCACTTCTTCTTTTTATATAATTATAGGGGTTGTATTGCTCTTTTCATAAATACATTGAATGCTCCTTCAGAGAAACAATTGACAAAACGTAAGTGCTAATGGATTCACCGGTGTTGCATGTCCTTACAAACATTTGATTCAGAACAACACAACGTCATAAGTGCTCAGTCCTTGTCGATGTAACAAAAATAACAGGTCGAATTAACGTGTTAAATGTCTAAATTATAGAATGTAATATCAAATCACAGTATAAGTATCTAAATAACTTATATGCATTTAACAATACGTGTGTTGTAGCAATTTTACAAGGAAGAAATTGAATCCATAAAATGTCAATGTATTCATGATAAAAGCTATTAATTATGCCTTTAAATCACCAACAACTTAACAACTGCGATATTAAACTAGTACAGGACAAAAAAACAAACAGCTATGACCGGTAAGTCCCCAACCAAGCACGTAATATATATCAGATGACAAATGATCAACCATCGGTGCCCTCTTTATCATGTTATAAATCTAGACCAAATTCCAATTATAAATGATGTGGTGATCAACTATAAAATTATAAATTCAAATGTTGGTCCTCAACGCTCTTCAACTTCTTACTTTATTTGGCCTTTTACACTTTTTTTGGATTCGAGCGTCATTGATGAGTCTTTTTAAGACGAAACGCGTGTCTTGCGTATATACAAAATTCAGTCCTGGTATCTATGATGAGTTTATTCACAGGAGATATTATTTGATTGTTATTAGCTTGAACATATGGATGCTTTATACCTTGATAGAGAGTTGCTGCTTACAAGGAAGCATCGAACAAAATGTCCAAAGTAGTGAAGTTAAGTCGTCCCTTTGAAAGTGTTGTAGATGCAATCAATATGGTATTGACCATAGGTTATAAAATATCTGTGTCACAGTTGTTTAAGGATATGCTCGTAAGCACTATCCGGTCCTGTTTTGATTTCTTTTCACCACCGTGAAAGTTAACCAACCCTGAGTATTAACTTAGCATAAGCACTCAAGGTGCCACTAGTATATCAAGATTTTTTAACCTTCCCAACAGCAAAGTGTTGGATTATTTTAGAGATTTTGTAAAATGTTCTGTAAACTATTTCAAGGCATTTTATTTCCGTGGACGTATGAGTTTTGAGTATACCTTCAGTATCTGTCGCTTCTTGTGTAACATGCGAACTTGAATCTTTAGGTTTTTTTGGGTAAAAAAATACGTAATCAAAAACACATGGAATATAAAAAGGATTTGAAATGATAAGTTACTATATATACATATATTAAAAATTGATGTGCTCTACTTTCATGTTAGGTTCACTAACAATTGTACCTCTAAAAGTAGTTTTGATGTTTAGGGAAAATTACTTCTTTTAGAAATGACAAATCGTTTTGTGTATTTACCATAATAGTTAAAACTACCTGACATTGAGGATCATTGAGGACAATCGCGTTTTAAATATAGGAAATGAAATGTTGACTAGTAATATAATGTTTCTATTTAACCTCCCGTTAACCATGTATCTAAGAACTTGATTGCTGTTTCTTCTTGTTGAGGTTTTATTCATTGTAATATTAAATATGAATTGCAACATCTAAATGTATGTAAATTGAAAAACAAAATCAATATCTTTGAACCAGTTCAAATTGAGACCAACATAAAACTGCTAATACTTTGCGGATGATGTTTTTCTTTCCCCAAAGAAATGGCAGATGGATTACGGAATTGCCTGAATAGAATAATTAAAAACTTGGAGAAATTGGAATTAAAAATAACATTTAGAAATATTTTGTTTCAAGTTTACAGGATAATCTATTGAACCGTTTGAAAAATTTAATTTGATAATTTTCATATCGATAAAGTAAAATAGTTTACATATTTAGCGATGAATTGTTGTTTTAAGAAGCGATTATACAAAATAATGGTCTATCCTTGTGACTAATGTTTTTTTTGCAGACGCAACGCTCGTTAACGATGAGTTTTATTAAAGCTAGTTTAACCTCTCACTTGTACGGCAGTAGTGTACATTTCCTTTATATTGACAATTATATGTGAACAAAACAAATACAACAGTTTGAATAGATAATGTATTTTATGTTCTTCAAGTAGAGAGAAGATGAAATACCAGACTCCATATAACAGTTTGATTACACAGATACGAATGTAAAAGCGAAATCCACTGTCTTCTACATTCATTTCCTTGTAAAACACATACACATCAAAGATACGTATAATACATATACACGTTGGAGTTCCGATTTTTCCATTATATGTAAAGCTTATCAAATTCTTCTTAATCTAGATAATCAATTACAATTTCTTTGCCTTTAAATACAATTATAACTTGATCAGTTATCAGATCTAATGATGTGAAAACAAACCTTATTTAGGAAACTTTTACATATACATACACTTTGTATGAACGCCTATAATATATAATTTTTTCCAATGTTGATTATAAGAATACGTATATTAAAAAAAAAGATGTGGTATGATTGCCAATGAGACAACTGTCCACAAGAGAACAACATGACACAGGCATTAAGAACTATAGGCCACCATACGTAAACAATGAGAAAAGCCCACACGCCAACCTTGAACACAATTGACCAATTATTCAGAGTTCAGTTTGTTTCAGTGTAACTGTCTTGTAGATGTTAAAACACACATAAAATATATGTATGTAATTCATGTAATGCTAATTAAAGCATTGTAATTACTGGTACAGATCCAACTTTAACTTGTTTATTCTGTCTGTGATGGGCGATTGACAATGGAGTGTTGAACTTAAACTATTATCTAAATACCTCTTTTGGCAATTTGTCCTCGCATTTTCTTAGATAGTTAATATTTGTTGGTTTAGCATATGGAAATATATCAAAGCAATTTTGAGAGCGTTGATTTAACAAATTGAAAGACAAAAGGAGACTGCTATGTTGTAAACTTGATATTTATGTATGTTATTCATGTAATTGTAATTAAAACAATTCAATTATTCGTATCAGATCCACATATAACTTGATGATTCTGTCTGTGATTGGCGATTCACAATAGAGTATGGAATCTGAACTTGAACTATATATTATCAAAACACATATTTTGCCAACGTTTCCTCGCATTTGCTTTGATAGTTTATCTACAGATTTTCAGAAAATAAGTTAAACGATTGATATCAACATTTCAACGGAGATTATATCCCATTTTAAAATTGTTTAAAAGAACTTTCATGTTGCTTAGTCTTTTAGTTTTCTATGTTGTGTCTTCTGTACTTTTATTTGTCTGTTTGTCTTTTTATTTTCTAGCCTTGATGTTGTGAGTTTATTTTCATTCTATGCATTTGACAGTCCCTCTGTTATCGTTCGTCCCTCTTTTAAACGAACAAATAAGTTTTGGTCAGATATGCTGAATGTATATTTACTCTTGTTGATCAAAAATAGTAATAGATGTACACACTTTCATAAGAATGAGAATTAAATGCCAAATAAACCTGTGTTTCTCCATTTGGTCACCTACTTGTTAGAAAATAACAACAAGAGTTGTGTAAAAGAATCATCTTCAATAAAATAAAAATGAAGGTTTATTTCATTATATTCTAATGAGTGACGGATGATATCAGAGGGTTATTAAAACTCAAATGTAAGAACTCCCTTGTAAAAAACCCTACAAAATACAGTCATGACCGGTTATTCCCCCACCAAACTTATACGACATGACGGGTGCCACAGGTGGAGCATGTCCTTCCCTAGCACCTGAGATTAACCCCAGTTTTTGGTTAGGTTCGTGTTGCTTAGTCTAAATTCTTCTATGTTGTGTCTTCTGTACTATTATTTGTCTGTTTGTCTTTTTATTTTGAGCCATGGCGTTGTCAGTTTGTTTTTATAAATTTGACTGTCCCTCTGGTATCTTTCGTCCCTCTTTTAAACGGTCAAATAAGTTTATTTTGGTCAGATATGCCGTCGTTATATTTACTATAATTGAACAAAAATAGTAATAGACAAACACACTATTATAAGAATAAGAATTAAAAAAAACTTGAGGTTTTCTCCATTTTGTTACGTAACTCCTTGAATCTAACAACAAGAATTTCGGAAGGAAAATCTCCACACGTCTTGCATAACAGATTGAAAGCTTGTTATCTGCGATGAGTTTGCATATTGACTTTTAAAACATATCATCTTAACCCCTCAAATTAAACGGGGACAGGATTCCGATTATTTAGTGACAAAAGTAAAATTACAAAAATACCTTAATGCGAGGGAAATACATAACTTAAAGCCAGTCATCAAATGGCAAAATAAAACGCTCAAATACATCAAACTTTTTAATAACAGCGGTCAAGTTCCTACCTTGGTACAGGACTTTGGTTGCTGTTTAGTCTCGTAGAGATTGTGTTCATTCTTATATTAAGAAGCAAGTATACAAAATGGTGGTCTTAACCTGGTTATTAAAAAGAACCTTGTAGACGAAACGCGTGCCTTGCGCAAAATCAAGATTTTAATTCGGATATCTATAATGAGTTTATTTATAGCCAAGCCTCTCACTTGCAAATTGATAATACGATATGCACAAAACAAACTAAGTGGTTTGAGTAGAAAAGGGTATCTTATAATCTTAAAGAAGAGAGATTCAGAAGACTCTATATAATAGATTGAACACAAATATATGCGAAATCAACTTTCTTTCATATTCAACTTCGTGTACAACACACACATATATAGGAAACGTCAACTAGATAAACAGATAAGAGTTGCCATTTTAACCACTATATGCAGAGCTTATCCAATATTCCTTAATTTAGATATTCAATTACAATTTATTTGGCTTTACTATAATTGTTATATTATAGGGTTATTGCATAAATATTGGGGAATATTAACCCGAGTAGAATCTTATATTTCACGAGCTTGCGAGTGCAATATATGTTCCACGAGGGACAATTCCCCAATATTCATGCAATAACCCTTTTATTGTATAGCAATATAATATTAAAAAATAAAAATTGGTTTAAACTAGATTTTGACGTTAATGACGTCATTAATTTTTGAAGACTTATTGCACTAGTGCAATATTGGAATTTATTGCACGCTAACTTTTAATAACTTTCTGTGGGAAATATTATATTGCTAAACAATAATATTATTTATTAGAATATACTGCGAGTACAAAACTTCTTTCATATCGTTTAGGTTTGAAGTTACATCTGACACATGAACACTTATGATATAAGTTGATTTTTTAAATTTACAATAATGATTATAAGCATATGTATAAGCCAACATAGAACAAAATAACCAATCTATTCAGTATTCCGTTTATTTTAGGGTCACTGTCCTTTTAAATGTGAAAACAAACACGATAATTTTATGTATGTTATTCATTTATGTTAATTAAAGCATTGCAATAATTTGTACAGATGCAAATTTTACAGAATTATTCTGTCTGTGATAGGCTATTGACAATTGAGTGTTGAACTTGAACTATTATATAAACACCTCTTTTGGCAATTTGTCCTCGCATTTTCTCAGATAGTTAATATTTGTTATTTTAGCATATGGTAAAATAAAAATGCAAATTTGAGAGCGTTGATTAAAAAGATTGAAAGACAAAAGGAGACTGCTATGTTGTAAACTTGATATAGATTTATGTTATTCGTGTAATTTTAATTAAAACAATGCAATTATTTGTACAGATCCACATATAACTTGATGATTCTGTCTGTGATTGGCGATTCACAATAGAGTATTGAACTTGAAATATTATCCGAACACATTTTTTGCCAACTTTTCCTCGCATTTGCTTTGATAGTTTATCTTCAATATTTGTTATGACAGTGATCTACAGATTTTCAGAAAATAAGTTAAACGATTGATATCATCATTTCAACGGAGATTATATCCCATTTTAAAATTGTTTAAAAGAACATAAAACTATCGTGTTGTTTAGTCTTTTAGTTTTCTATGTTGTGTCTTCTGTACTACTATTGGTCTGTTTGTCTTTTTATTTTCTAGCCATGGTATTGTGAGTTTATTTTCATTGTATGCATTTGACTGTCCCTCTGGTATCTTTCGTCCCTCTTTTAAACGGACAAATAAGTTTTCGGTCAGATATGATGAAGGTAAGATACTATTGTTGATCAAATATAGTAATAGATATGTACCCTCTCATAAGAATGAGAATTAAATGTCAAATCAACCTGTGTTTCTCTATTTTGTCACCTACTTGTTAGAAAATAACAACAAGAGTTGTGTAAAAGAATCATCTTTAGAAAAATAAAAATGAAGATTTACTTCATTATATTCAAATGAGTGACGGATGATACCAGAGGGTTATTAAAACTCATAAGTTGAAACGCCCTTGTAAAAAAAACCTACAAAATACAGTCATGACCGGTTATTTCCCGACCAAACTTATACGACACAACGGGTGCCATATGTGGGGCAGGATCTACATAAAAGAGGGACGAAAGATACCAAAGGGACAGTCTAACTCATAAATCTAAAACAAACTGACAACGCCATGGCTTAAACTGAAAAAGACAAACAGAAAAGCAATAGTACACATGACACAACATAGAAAAATAACAAATAAACAACACGAACCCCACCAAAACCTAGGGGTGATCTAAGGAAGAATCATATCCGATATCATTTGTGAAACGGTTAGAACAAAATGAACCAATCTATTCAGTATTCAGTTTAGTTTAGGGTCACTGTCTTTTTAAATGTTTAAACAAACACGATAATTTGTTATTCATTTATGTTAATTTAAGCACTGCAGTTATTTGTACAGATCCAAATTGAACTTGATTATTTTGTCGATGATTGGCGAGTAACAATAGAGTATTGAACCTGAACATGAACTTTTATCAAAACACATATTTTGCCAAGTTTTTCTCTCATTAGTTTATAAAGTTGATCTTTAATGTTTGTTATGACAGTGATCGACAGATTTCCAGAAAATATGATAAATGATTGATTGCATATTTTCAATGGAGCTCTTTTAACATTTAAAAATTGTTTAAAAAGTATAACACTTTATACGAACAAAATTAAATTTGGTCAGATATTCTATAGGTATATTTACTCTAGTTGAACAAAAATAGTAATAGATGTACACATTATCATAGAATAAAAATTAATTTCCAAATAAACCTGTGTTTCTCCATTTGTTACCTACTTGTTTGACTCTTACAACAAGAGTTGTGAAAGAATAATCCTCGGTTAAATAAAAATGAAGGCTTACTTAATTATATTCCAATAAGTGACGGATGATACAAAAGGTCGATTACAGACAATGAAAACGCCCTTGTAAATGCCAAATAAACCTCTGGTTCTCCATTTGGTTATCTACTTGTTTGAATCTTACATCAAGAGTTGTGTAAAATAAACATGAAGGCTTAATTCATTATATTCAAATAAGTGACGGATGACACAAAAGGTTTATCTAAACTCATAGGTCGATGATAAACTGAAAACGCCTTTGTGAAAAGAACCAATCACAAACTCCACCTTGTATTGTCATTTTTACAAATTTTATGTTTACAAAACTTTGAATTTTTCGAAAAACTAAGGATGTTCTTATCCCAGGCATACATTACCTTAGCCGTATTCGACACAACGTTTTGGAAGTTTTTGACCCTCAATGCTCTTCAACTTTGAACTTGTTTGGCTTTATAAATATTTTGATATGAGCGTCACTGATGAGTCTTATGTAGACGGAACGCGCGTCTGGCGTTTTAAATTTTAATCCTGGTACCTTTGATAACAATTCTACTGAAATTCATCACTTTGTAGAAAAAAACACTCATCAAAGATATTATATATACACGTTAGAGTCCCAATTTTTCACAACATGCAAAGCTTATAAAAATGTTTACAATTTAGACAATCATTTACAATTTATTTGGCCTTTGTTACATCCTTGATAAAATTATGATTAAATAAGTTATGTACAAATTCTTACTCAAGGTTGCACATTGTAAATACACCTGCTTCTCAAAACATGCCCCTTTTTGGGAGATCTTGAATATTCATAAAAAAAATATTTTGTTTACATACTGGTTCCCAGTTAGGCTCTCTGTGTTTCATCTCACAGTGATATAAAATTATAATCCTGGTACTTTTGATAACTTTTGGGAATGTTACCAGTAAATAAACATGTGCATATTGTTTACATTGACATATGTTGTAACATTTCATTCGAGGTAGGGGAAGTTAAGAAAATAGTGTTAGTTTAAACTCTGAGAAGTTCAGGGCATATAAACGTTGAAAATATGCCGCACAGCCCTATATTTTGACCTTTGAAAAAATTGTGGTGCATATGAAATTTCAATTCTATGATAACATTTTTTTCCAAACTTCATAGTGAAAGTGCAGTTTTAGCCGTGAAAGGGGTTCCTATGGGAAAGTGCATTGTCAATATTTACAGAAATGCAATCTTTAAAGGATGAAAAAGGGGAACATTCAGAATTTAACCAAATGTGCTTTATTTCACAGATTTTAGAGAAATTAACTCAAATATGAAGTTTTATAAATATTTAATGAAGATTAATATAATCCTGGGCCTTAAATATGATGACTCAGCATTGATTCACAGTTTATAGTATGCATAGTTTACGTAAAGTCTTGGATACAAAATTAATTCATAATATTTGCATATTTGTAAGTTAAGTGGTTCATGTTGTTAAGAAGTGCTTATATTTACTTTTCGCAGTCATTGAAACTCATAGATCCTTCCTGAATATTATTTATTGGGTATTTGTGTCCGTTCGTTAACCCAAACGTTAGCCGCAACACCTAAATCTGCTTTTTTGTCACCACGGCATAATAAATACAAGCTAGAAAAACAAAAATATCTTTATAAAACTAACAATAGTATGTTCTATCTATACTAAATATTCCAAGTTGCTAGAAACAGCAGAATGATTTAGGAAATTTGAGGCACCAGGGGCAAAAAAATTAGAAAATTGTCTACTCCCTTGGTCATAAAACAAATAATTTAACTTGTAAATGCAATGATTTTATGTTTATAAAGTTCTTGATATAGAAAACAATAACTATGCTTTGAAGTTATGCAAACTCAGATGTTAGCAGTCATCTCTACAACATTTAAGTGAATTTATATCTCAGACTGGTATCTGCATACTTACAACTATTGCAAATATGGCTTTGTTTCTAAATTGTGTCAGATATATATTTACAGATGATACTGTTGTGACAAGAATTCTAAATTAACCATTTGAGGCAGAAAATGTGTTTTTTAATTGACAAATAGGCATACAGTGAGATGTAGACTGGAGACAGAGGCTGGATTGGATACTTTATATAATCTTGAATGTTGTATTGATTGACTGCTAAACATTACATTTATTATATTCTGAAATGCTTTCAATATGTTATCAAAACAGGTTTAAACAGGTTCTAGGCAATTTTTTTTATCAGAAAATATGCAAAAAGGGTAAGCTGGTAATAATTAAAGTCTTATTTTTAAATTCTTTAAAACATTGACACAGGGGAGGGGTATAAAATGTATAGTTACGAAAATCTTATAGAGTATACGCAGATATACTGAGTGCCAATGAAAACGCAACACTTTTGTTTTTCAAAAAAATCTTATAATTTTTATTTTATTTATATTAAAACTTTGTATAGTTGGTTTAAAATGACTTTTAAGACCATTGACGACAACTAAACGGTTGAGTGATTTTTGGAACAAATGAGAAGTAAGGGTTATTTTGAACGGACATAATCCGAGTTCACCGCTTTTCAACATACGCACCATTTTCACGATTTTATCATTTAAAGCTTGGCTAATGTCATGAATTTTCCCTCCCTTATTGTAAGGAAACTGCAATAAACATCTGAGTAAATGCCAGGACTTTCTGACAACCAGCGACATGCAGTTTTGAGCATGATCCAATGAAGCCTTTCACTGCATACAATTACGAGAAGACTGAATTTGTAGCATCTACAATAACCCAAATCATCCACAAATTCAACCAAAATGGATCGTTTAATGTTAAGCGACATTCCGGGGTACAAAAAGCAAGAAGCATTCAGCCAGACCGATACGTTTAGTCTTAAACATATTCGATATTGACTCTGATGGGTGTACAAAGGTCACGAGAGTTCAATGGTGGTCACGGTAGATCCTTTGGAGCAATTTTATTAAAGCACCATTTGCGCAGAAATTTTTAAAGAGCACCAAAGTCTTTTCTCAGTGAAATCTAAATGGCCGTAAGGCGTAAATATTGAATTCTGTAGACCAAAAATCATTCAATGTTACCCAAACCCGTCAGTAATGGTAACATTGACATTTGGCAACAATTTTGGCCAAAAGTCATGTGTTTCGCCCGATTTTGGTCCGATCGAGCAAATTTTGCATCAGATTGGACATGGTTTAGACGATAAAAACCACCACCAATATCATAAAGTCAGCTTGAGTTTGATATGCGGAACAAGTGGAACAACATTCCTCGAGATCACATTAAACGTCCGGGATGATCAATTCCACGGCGCTGTCGTGATTGCGCTGCACAACGGGGTTGTAACATGTTTTGTTAGGACTGTGAGTTGATGATTCGAAATTGGATGTTTCGTTTATCTATAGCGTCTGAAAGGTGACAATGAAACATTTTTGTTTGATATCGATCTTTTGTTAGAATTGTTAATTTTCAAGATCAATTTATTTTGAAAGATTATCATTTCTAATATAAATTTTATTTTGGAAAAACCAAGTGTTGCGTTTTCATTGGCACTCAGTATATTTCTTAAAGACTATAATTCTGATAAATGAGTATTAATGTGAAAAAAGCTCAATTTAGAGAGTTTTCTATTTGAAAAAAAACTGTCTGTATAGTTGCACTTGTAAATACAGGTGTTTCTCAAAACACGCCTCTTTTTTGGAAATCTTGAATATTCATAGAAAATTAATTTTGTTTACATACTGTTTCCCAGTTATACTCTCTGTGTTCCATTATCACAGAGACATAACTTGGGAATGTTACCAGTAAATAAGCATGTGCATATTGTTTACATTTAAAACTGTGGTAATCTTTCATTCGAGGTAAGGGTAGTTAAGAAAATAGTGTTAGTTTAAACTCTGAGAGGTTCAGGGCATATACACGATGAAAACATGCCGCACAGCCCTATATTTTTTACTTTTGAAAAAATTGTGGTGCATATGAACTTCTTGGATAAGATTTTTTTCAAAACTTTATGGTAAAAGTGGTACAGTTTGAGCCTTAAAGGAGTTCCTATGGGAAATTGCATTGTCGATATTAACAGAAATTCAACCTGTAAAACCTTTTTTTTTATTTTCCTAATTAATGTTTTTGTGACACACCTGTGAATGTATATCCATGATGTACAATGTAGATTGATTTCTTTGTTTACGATTGTGAAGAAAATTATACGAGACTGGTAGTAATTATTTATGTGCTGTAATCATTCTCTTTGGCAATGTTAAAACATTAATAATATATATATATAATATATATATATATGTGTGTGTGTATTGTTCCTTCTTTAATTCTTCATGACATATTATCCAAAAAGTAAAATAGCAAAACTATCGAACTCTAAGGAAAATTAAAAGCGGAAAGTCATTTGTCAAATGGAAAAATCAAAAGATTAAACTCATTAAACGACGGGAAAACCAAAGAATTAAAATCTTAAAACACATATAATATCTAATTGATTATTCTTCCTATAATATTCGATTGACATTCAATACTGATAAGCACCTCTTTATCCTTTTTTTTCTTGCATATGTTTTTGAAAAATTAAATTCTTTTAAAAGTTCATATACTCATTCGTTCCTAAACGCTGGCAAATCTATTATATAATCTATCTTTAATGTGTGATAAATTTCTTGAAAGTGATCCACAGATTTCGATAAAATTATCTTAATAATTGTATGATTAATGTCATGATGCTTATTTAACACTGATAATTGAATGATGAACGGATAAAATGAGTAGTTATCAGATATTCTAAATCTATAATCCAGTTAAACAGAAAAACAAGTTGCTTTCTTTAAAAAAAAGAAAAGCAATACACGAACCTAAGACCGCTGACTGCCGGGTCATCAATGATCGTTGCTGAATTTGTGTTTGCTTTTGAATTGAAATAATTGAATGTGAATAGAAGAAGCCAGTTGAAAGTATATATTTACAGCTTCTATTGATTCTCTATTTGAATAGTTATTTTAAAGCTCGACTATTTTATTTATTACTTGGGAATGTTCATAATTTTCCCGATTATAACCCTTTGACAAATTCTAATTTCTACTAACCGGATACTTATGCAAATTTCACAAACCTATCGCAATATAAATTTATGCGCTCAGTTTGCTTTATAATCTGGAATTGTGGATGCATTTATTTTATCTATCATATCTTTATATTTTGTTTCCTACATGAATGCCTTTACATTCTCAACTCGTATTTGAAGCTGTCTTTACTCATGGCAGAAATTGTATTGCGGTGAAACATGTGGTATGCAATTGACTGCATGTGACCTCTTATGAAGAGACTTATTTTGGTCTCATAAAACAACTCAAATTTTAAGGATTTCCTGATTTTACTTAAATCAATTCAAACATTCTACAGGGAAACTCAGTTTTGCCGAAGAATTTCTTTATTCAGAAGTTTATGAATACCTGTACACACTTTCAAAATAACCAATTTATATAAAAAGTTATGTAGATATACAAAAGTACCAGAATTAAAATGATGTATACCTGACACGAGTTAAGTCTACAAAAACATCAGTGACGATCGAATGAAAAAAGTTAAAAAGAGAAACAACTCGAGGTCAGAATACCATTAGTAATAATGACCGTGCTTGAAAGTCACATGTAAAGCTCTTTCTGCCGTGTCCTGAATTTAAATAACGAAAACGAAAATAAGCTTTCACGAGTAAATTTAATAGTTTTGCATGCACATATTCTTTTAGCGCACGAAATAGTAAATAGAAAGCATCTCAGTGATACTCAGGAAAAGAATACGCATTTGTGTCATCACATATTTTAATCTAATAGTCGATTTCGAATGTCAAACGGCCTACATTAAATGTTTTGACTCCAGATTCATTGACATTTTATCCGGAATGTTTTAGAACGCAAACCGATAGTGTGCTTATGAAATGTTATCTATAATGTGAATGAATCTAGACGTATAGGATAGTTGGTCAACACAATGAATACAATTTTTAGAACCGTACCATAGTAAACAATATATGTAGATGCTAAAAGGTTAAACTATTAAAACATACGAACAAAAATTGAATTAAAATTTTATAAAAAACTAACATTCCTGTTAGTATTTTTTTCAAATTCTTTTGAATATATATAATATCTATGAACACGAACGTCAAGTATTAACGGAAGGACATTTTATTTATCGATTTTTTAAATTCTAACATAATCCACTATGTGAATATATTACTATACAAAATATAAGCAAAGACTTCTAAATCCATACTTTATTTTTTTAACTTAAATAAGGCCGTTAGTTTTCTCGTTTGAATTGTTTTACATTGTCTTATCGGGGCCTTTTATAGCTGACTATGCGGTATGGGCTTTGCTCATTGTTGAAGTCCGTACGGTGACCTATAGTTGCTAATGTTTGTGTCATTTTGGTCTTTTGTGGATAGTTGTCTCATTAGCAATCATACCACATTTTCTTCTTTTTTTTTTTTATTAAACAGTATAAAATAATCAACATTATGATTGTAATTTGATTTTGTTGTGATTATTGTAAATTCTTTTTACGGTGGTGTTGTGACCTGCAATGATTTAAAAATCATGCTTTATGAATTGAAAACACACAAGTATTTTATTCACGACCGTTTAAAATTAAAAAATTAATAAATTTATCTTACTTTCCGTTTTATGGATATATTACAATACAATTTATAAATAATAAATACTAACAAAACCTAAATACTAAAATGGTATGAAATAATTAACGTATAAATATAATGATTATTGTTTTTAATCATTTTTTTGTAGGATGTAAGAATTTATTTAGATTCAATTTTTTTGTTTCCTTTACAAATGAATATTCAAAAATGCCAAAGCAGCGTATCTCGTCATATATAAAATACTTCATTTCTTAATTGCAGCTGTGAAAATACTCTGATTTCAATCATTGTTAGTTTCTAAAAGAAAACATAAATACAGTATATAATTTGTATATATTTCTTTGATACTGATTGAATTAAATACTATTGATAAGAATGTTATCTTTCTGTTTTCCGATCTAATATTAATATTTTAACCAGAATGTTTTCTCCCGTAAGGTTATGATGAAATACATAGTGATTCCCGTGGGTGAATCTTCAAACATAATTAGTTTACATGTTATCAAGACAACAGACAATACCACGTTATAATTGACCCAGATACAAACAGTGAACAGGGGTCGTTTTAAAACAAATATAATTGCGTCGTCAAGGGCAATCAAATGACCATATCAAAGACGTAGATAAAACCTGTATAAATTACCGATAACTTTCGAGACGTTCCGACAATTTTATTCTGACTTCCGGTCGAGAGATATCGAGTGGCCCATAGGCACATCCAAAACTCGACAATATATAAGCATGAACCCCTCAGGGGGTTCATGCAAAAATTCTGGATATTAAATCTCTCATACGAATAACATAAACAGCAAAATAAAAGTTGGTTTTGTCTCATTTCATCACAGTTTTCTATAGATACGTAAACATTAAATATCATGATTGAACAACAAGAGTTAGGAAATAATTTTTCTATAATATAAAACATTAACGCTTAATGTATTCTTGTAAAATGCTATGCTAAAGATAACTAGGGGCATTCATACTCATGAGTCTACTCGATGCTGACAAACTTTCAAATACATAGCAAACCAAAAAAACGACAACATCAAACTACAAACGGCTGTTCACAAAATACAATTTTATAAAATGGAAACTTGGCGACAAAAACAACGCTGAAATAGGATATTTAATGCGTTAGCTTTCTGAAACGAATTAACGTTTACAATTCGGATTGTATATTTAATATCTCCAAATATGCCTCAGTATTTACGTTTAATAATCGAGCAAGAATGCTAATCCACTGTTGAGGGGCAAACGATACCTGAAAAACTGTCAAACTCATAAATCGAAAATAAACTGACAACGTCATGTCTGAAAATGAAAAAGACAAACAGACAAATAATAAGTCATACGAAACGACATAAGTTGCATGTTGTTTGAATGTTTTAGTCAGTCTTGTTGAAGGTAAGTGATATTAGTGTACAAAGTTTTGATTGCTTATTTCAAACTATTGTCAAATCATTTTTCTATTCAGGTTGCTTAATTTAAAAATGTTGTCATAGTAACGGAACTATGAACAACTGAAGTGGGAGGTTCAGCTAGCTACAAAACCACCCTTTTTCTCCTGAAGATGTCTGTTTCATTTTAAGAATAGAAAAGATGTTTTTCACTAGCTTCTTTTGCCTCTCTCTATGGACTTCCTTTTTTTATTTGCCTAACAAGAAAACGAATAACAAAATGATAAGATAAGGGTAGAACTCATCTTCTATATTTTATAATGGTATGATACTATTTAATAACGGGAGTTTAGCGTTTTATTATCACCTGATGCAGACATAATCTTTCTGATCAGTTTAATTGATGTCTTGAGCTCGCATGTTAGTAACTGATGTTAGTCCTTTGTTATGTATCATTTTCCTTTTGCTTGGTTTCAATTTTGTTACCTATCCTGACATCAGACTCGGACTTATTTTAAATTGTGTTTTACTGTGCATATTGTCGTGTGCTTGTTTTATAATCTACATTGTATAGGAAGAGGGTTGCAGTCTCACTTAACATTTCAAAACCGCCACATTTTGCACCCCTCCCATGTTTGACCTGTGTGTTTTTTAAAGTTTATTTATATATTTCGGGGTTTATAGTGGCTTAATTTTGACTGAAATAGAACATATTTGGGTTTCGGGGTCAGTTTTAGTCCGCCTCTTATGGCTGGATATTCTCGCTGTAATAGGGACTAATTGATGCTCTTGGACTGGTTTTTTCTCTGTGGTCGGAGTTGTTGTCTCTATGACACAATCACCTATTTCTTTTTCAATTTGAAAAGAAAAAAAAAATCCTCAATTTATAAGAAAAAAAATAATTTCCTCAATTTATAAGAAAAAAAATAACTTACTCAGTTTATAAGAAAAAAACGTTCCCCAGCTGTCCTCAAATAAAGTACACGTTTTTTTAATATTTTGTGTAACAACTGCGGGATTTTTCATTTAAATATTTTCAAAGCAGAACTTCCAGTCCGATCTTGTTAGAAATATTTTCCTTATACTGGATGACACGTCGCCCAGGTTAAAAGAGGTGTGAATCAAATGTAGTCAAGGACACAACAACACTAATTTTATCAGATGTCCCCAAGATCATATTAAATGCTGAAATAGAAATGACACATGTGCAGTCTTCTGATTCCTGGTTTTACTTTTAAAAAACCTGACTAGTCTAGTTATATTCGGCCCTGTTATGTTAAACTTTCAGATATTTTACCTTTCAATGACAACTGAAGTACTGACAGTACAAGATGGCCTTCAAAAAATATTGTGATGAGATATATTCTACTAGTGGTGAAATATCAAAAATTCTAAAGACCTACTGCTTACTCCTAGATCACAGGCTCTGGAATTGGCAGCAACATTTATACACTTGATTGTTCTACGCTTTGCACTACTATTCCCCTTGCACACTTTAAAGATCAGCTTCACCTTCTTCTTTCAAAGAGCTTATTTGCAATAAAATACATATTTCTTGTTTTTGGTTATAATAATACTTACTGTGGATTCATTTATTTTCGTGGATATCAATTTTCGTGGATTGAAGAAATCTTGCATATTCGTGGATACTTGATTTCGTGGTTAAGCCAATCTCTGTATACAAAGCCTATTGAAAATATGACATTCGTTGAACATTTGAATTCGTGGTTCACTTGTACCCACGAAACCCATGAAAATTGGTATACAACGAATAATAATGAATCCACAGTATATCATGTATATATATATTATGATGAACCACACTGATTCTATCAGAAAATCGACAATATATTTAAAAGCATTGATATTTCAACAGACAGTCGGTATTCTAATTGGTGAAAATTGAGCACCACTACTGGCCAACTTGCTTTTGTACTGGTAAGAATCAGAGTTCATTCGGAACCTTCTAAAAGAGAAAATGAAAATCAACTTTCAGATATACTTATGATGTCCTTTTACTGAATAACCCATATTTAAATCAGAACTGGCATCTTATACAGCCCAGTGAGCTTGTAATTAAGGATACTACCGATACTAGAAGGACTGTTTCATCCCCTGACATCGTCCTCAATATTGACATAGATGGACGAACTCACAAAAAAAGCTATAACAAATGGGTCGATTTAAATTTCCCAATTATCAATTTCCCATTTCTTAGCAGTAAATAGTTACCAAAGGCACCAGGACTATGATTAAGTACACCAGACGCGCGTTTATTCTACAGACTTATCAGTGACGCTGATATCAAAATATTTATGAGTCACATACTCTCTGCTCCAGCGTCAGTTGATTAAGAATTGAATGTTTCTTTTTGTAACTTCATTGGGGTCGTAAAGCGTTCACAGAGGTACATTTTGTATGAAGCGCGGAAATTTTATTGAGTAATGCAATTGCTGAAGGAATAACACGTGATGTGCAGTGAGCCAATCAGAATAAAGTAATATAATGAAACATACATCTAATGTAATTATTTACATATATCAGCAATGCGGCTATTGGGCTGATATTGAACCTTTTGCTGATAATACATGCGATGTGAAAAATGACATGTAATAATCTGATAATGTCCAACTATCCGTTGATGAGGTACGACAAAAAATCATGATACAAAATCATGTTCAGATATAAAAAAAATACATTAAAGCATGTTAAAAGCAGGAAATATATTAAGTTCAAAGAAACTATGTACATAAAACTGTCAGTTTTTTTTTATGAAGACCTCTTTGCTTAGATATACGCTATTTAGTTGATTAAATAAAAAATTCAAATATATTCAATCATTCATAAAAACATAGATACAAGGACAATTTTTCGGGAATATCCTCTTAAAAACTGCATCATTAAATGTTCTTCTAACTGCAATGGCTCTCCCTGTAGTGTTTTTTTTAAATAAATAATAAAAGCAATAAAGCCATATCATTTCCTACTAATCATTTTCAAAGTGACATCATTTGTCAGAGATTTTGTACATACTGTCTTCCACTGACGGATTTGCTGATTAAGATAGATCCATCCTTTGTTGTTTGTATGTTCGTCATGAATTCTGGGAGTGTCTTTAGTCAAATTAAAATATAAGGGATATTGTTTTTTTTTTAGGTGTTTCTAGCTTTCATCGTTCCAATTAACAATAACAAAAACAGGTAATCAATACTGAAAATAAAATTATTAATGAGTTGGAAACATCAAGGAAATACTGTTGACTACTTTAACTAGAATAAGACAAGAACAGTTTACCGAAGTTAACATCACATAAACTGACAACGACGTATCAAATAAAGATAACCAAAATAAAAACAGTGATGAACAAAACCGGGGGGAATCGCCAAGGGAGATTCTTGCCCTTACATGTTTCATCCGTCATTTAAATCTTCACTCAGGAATACGACCAGATCAAACGACTATATTGATATCCTAAGATATAATTATATAAGATCGCTAAACATGTCGTTTATCAGTTATCTTTGGGGATAACCCTTCCCGTTTTTAACATATGAGAAGAATACATATAATACATGCTTAATCTGGATATCACTAAGGTACAATTTCCTTTCGTTTGCTCCTTGTTTCGATTTTAGCTTTCAGAAATTCAAAGCATGAACGGATTTTTTTTTCTATTCGTACTTATAAGTATTGACTAGTTTTACATCTTGTATGTCAACAATGCATCAGGAAAATTGTATTTTTTCTGTTAGGGGGAAAGATTAACGACACAAATATTGATAGTTGGGTGATGGTATTTAATTTCATCACCTGAATACATGTATGAAGCTGGAAACCATACAATGGTATTTATCAAACGGTAAATAGTGATTCAACTAAAATATCGTTGTCTTTAATTGGTATATTGTTTACATTAATCAAAGCGCATATATATACGTTGATATGCAAAAAGCTATTGGCGACGGAGTTAAAAGTGTTAAACATGTTAAAGCTATTGTGTGAATATGGTTTTACTCTTGGGTAGTGTTCAAGCACATTTGTTTACAGAATCAAATAATCAATTAATGTAGCATCAAACCCCTTGTTAGCAAAAGCTTGAGAAATGTGTGATGTTTAGTCATGAATGGATCACTTTGTTACAATACGCCTCAAAAGGTTGTTAACACGTCATCTTTAAAAAGAATTCCCAATTATATGTAGTTTATAAAATGTATAAACGAATATCATCTCCAGCAAACATTGTATGAATGATAAAAATTGATATTCTAATAATTGCCTTTTGTTGTAGGGTAGGATTTTTTTTTTGCATTTTTTGTTTACAATATCTAAACAAAAGCTTACGTTATACATCTATAAATGGGTCTTTTAGGGCATACTTAAATATCGTGTTCAGTCAATTATGTGTAAGGCAAATGCATCTACAATAACATTTTCAATTAAAATTGTGTTAGAAACATCTGATCTGATTATACAAGGAGGATGATATAATAATGAAATAAATAATTCAGAAATTGAATTCTTGGAAATCAGCATTATTAAAGATCAGACAGATATTGATTTTCCTCATAGAGTTTATATCTGTTTTATATAAAATAGAAAAATAATCGTAACACATTACATAATGTTTAGAGATACAAATACGTATAAAAAATTACAAGACAATACATTTTCAAAACATCTTTTTCATTATAAATTTATCTAAAAGATATGAACAGATAAGTCACAGTTAAAGTTTTGTATATTAAAAAAGTGTATACCAGTTATATAGATATAGCATAATATAACATTATTATTATTACACGTGCAGACTATACGTTTGAAATGTAGATGAATGTCACATGTGAATAAGTGGATGTCATGCCTTTTGGAACACATGAGAGCACCCCTTGGGTTCAGTCTTTAGTTTTCTATGTTTTGTTTTTAAGAATTGTTTATTGTTATTCGACTATTTCTGTTTCTGTCGTTATCAATTTATTTTCAATTTATCAGTATAAATTTCCCTTTGATATCTTTTGCGACTTTTTTTTTAGATATATATATGCATTCTCTTGAATTGAATTTTAAAACGTATTGTTATTCGTTTACTTTTCTACATTGGCTAGAGGTATAGGGGGAGGGTTGAGATCTCATTAACATGTTTAACCCCGGCGCATTTTTGCGCCGGTCCCAAGTCAGGAGCCTCTGGTCTTTGTTAGTCTTGTATTATTCTAATTTTAGTCTCTTGTGAACAATTTGGAAATTAGTATGGAGTTCATTATCACTGAACTAATTAATATTTGTTTAGGGGCTAGCTGAAGGACGCCTCCGGGTGCGGGAATTTCTCGTTACATAAAAGACCTGTTGGTGACCTTCTGCTGTTGTTTTTCTATGGTTGGGTTGGTGTCTCTTTGATACATATAAATTTTCCTTTGATATCTTTCGTAACTTTTTTTTAGATATATATATGCATTTTCTTGAATTGAATTTTAAATGTACGTATTGTTATGCGTTTACTTTTCTACATTTGCTAGAGGTATAGGGGGGTTGAGATCTCATAACCATGGTTAACCCCGCCGCGGTTTTTGCGCCTGTCCCAAGTCGGGAGCATCTGGTCTTGTTAGTCTTGTATTTTTTAAATTTAGTTTCTTGTGTACAATTTGGAAATTAGTATGGCGTTCATTATCACTGAACTAGTATATATTTGTTTAGGGGCTAGCTGAAGGACGCCTCCGGGTGCGGGATTGTCTCGTTACATTGAAGACCTGTTGGTGACCTTCTGCTGTTGTTTTTCTATGGTCGGGTTGTTGTCTCTTTGAAACATATAAATTGTCTTTTGATATCTTTCGCCACTTTTTTTTATTAGATATATATATGCATTTTCTTGAATTTAATTTTAAATGTTCGTATTGTTATGCGTTTACTTTTCTACATTGGCTAGATGTATAGGTGGGTTGAGATATCATAACCATGGTTAACCCCGCCGCGTTTTTGTGACTGTCCCAAGTCAGGAGACTCTGGTCTTTGTTATTCTTGAATTATTTTAATTTTAGTTTCTTGTGTACAATTTGGAAATTAGTATGGCGTTCATTATCACTGAACTAGTATATATTTGTTTAGGGGCTAGCTGAAGAACGCCTCCAGGTGCGGGAATTTCTCGTTACATTGAAGACCTGTTGGTGACCTTCTGCTGTTGTTTTTCTATGGTCGGGTTGTTGTCTCTTTGGTACATATAAATTTTTCTTTGACATATTTCGCCACTTCTTTTTTAGATATATATATATGCATTTTCTTGAATTGAATTTTAAATGTACGTATTGTTATGCGTTTACTTTTCTACATTGGCTAGAGGTATAGGGGGGTTGATATCTCATAACTATGGTTAACCCCGCCGCGTTTTTGCGCCTGTCCCAAGTCAGAAGCCTCTGGTCTTTGTAAGTCTTGTATTTTTTTAATTTTAGTTTCTTGTGTACAATTTGGAAATTAGTATGGAGTTCATTATCACTGAACTAGTATATATTTGTTAAGGGGCTAGCTGAAGGACGCATCCGGGTGCGGGAATTTCTCGTTACATTGAAGACCTGTTGGTGACCTTCTGCTGTTGTTTTTCTATGGTCGGGTTGTTGTCTCTTTGAAACATATAAATTTTCCTTTGATATCTTTTGCGACTTCTATTTTAGATATATATATATGCATTTTCTTGAATTGAATTTTAAATGTTCGTATTGTTATGTGTTACTTTTCTACATTGGCTAGATATATAGGGGGGGGTTGAGATATCATAACCATGGTTAACCCCGCCGCATTATTGCGCCTGTCCCAAATCAGAAGCCCGTGGTCTTTGCTGTTCTTGTATTATTTTAATTTTAGTTTCTTGTGTACAATTTGGAAATTAGTATGGCGTTCATTATCACTGAACTAGGATATATTTGTTAAGGGGCTAGCTGAAGGACGCCTCTGGTTGCGGGAATTTCTCGTTACATTGAAGACCTGTTGGTGACCTTCTGTTGTTGTTTTTCTATGGTTGGTTTGGTGTCTCTTTGATTCATATAAATTTTCCTTTGATATCTTTCACCACTAGTTTTTTAGATATATATATATACATTTTCTTGAATTGAATTTTAAATGTACGTATTGTTATGCTTTTACTTTTCTACATTGGCTAGAAGTATAGGGGCGGGTTGAGATCTCATAACCATGGTTAACCCCGCCACGTTTTTGCGCCTGTCTCAAGTCAGGAGCCTCTGGTCTTTTTTAGTCTTGTATTATTTTAATTTTAGTTTCTTGTGTACAATTTGGAAATTAGGATGGCGTTCATTATCACTGAACTAGTATATATTTGTTTAGGGGCCACTTAAAGGACGCCTCCTGGTGCGGGAATTTCACGTTACATTGAAGACCTGTTATTGACCTTCTACTGTTGTTTTTTTCTATGGTCGGGTTGTTGTCTCTTTGATACATTCCCCATTTCCATTCTCAATTTTATGAACAAACTCAGCATCCTATAAGTCAGTGATCGTTATTTATTTTTGTATATTATTGTTGTTTTCGTTTTATATTTGTACATAAATGCGGCTGTTAATTTTCTCGTCAACATTATAAATGTTATTATGTCTGTATTGGACCTGTTAAAGTTTGCTTTACGATACGGGTTTTTCATTTTTCTTTAATGCTTTTTTATGTCCATTTAGAGATTCGAGATTTCAAGCATGCATCATGAATTCCGGAAACAATAATGTATGCAGTTTCAGAATGGCCACAAGTGGAGTAGGATCTGCTTACCCTTCCAGTTCACCTGTGATCACCTAAGTTTTAATTTTCCACGTTGTAATTTGTGTTCCTTTGTTTGTCTGTTAAATCATGGATTTGTCAATTTTACATTTTTAATACGACAGTATGTCAATCCCACAATATTTACATACATATATGTTTAATAAAGTTAATATGTAATTGATCAGTTGTGTTTGTTTATAAAGCGTGTCAATTCATTTTGTTCGGGAAACGTACAAAGAAGAAATTGGTTCCTTACGGTTGCGTTTGGTTTGTTAAGCCATTAGTTTTTTGTTCAGTGTTTAGTATTTCGTTGTCTATTCTTTGATTTTCTTTTGGTCACAGGTTGTCTCTTTTTCTGAAACTGAAGTGTTCGTATTGCTCTTTTGATAATGTTTTCTACCAGCTATTTTGTTCCTGTATCCATTATTTTTTTTCCGTGTATAAGATATAAAAAAAAGTGTTTTATGGTTTTATGGTTTTATGGTTTTATGGTTTTTGTTTTTTTGATTAAAAATAAATAAGTATTAAATAGATATGTTTGACGCATTCCATATTGCTTAACGATAATTAAAATCAACTTTTAATCTAATTTCTATTTCCGATGCTGATATATTGTCAATCAAATATTAGCAATGTCGTCATTATTCGTTAATAAAGGTCTGAGTTGGAAAAATGAAATTTTAAAATGTTTTTATTTTTGTGACGTAGTCAGCGAAAGTAAGACGTGTCAACATTGTTAGTTCTATTTGCGTATAAAGTTTTTGGTATTTTGATATTTTTGTTTAATTTAAAAAAAAAAAAGGCAACATGGCCATATTTAGATAAATTAAGGCGTACAAAAAGGCTTGGTCAATTAAGGATGTACACCTCTGAGGAGCAAAACATTTCTAAATTAAGCTTTTTTTCTTGAGCTGATTTTTAATTTTTAAACGTGTAAAAATATAATTGATGAAGAAAAATTCATATAGGCGTGCACTTCTTTTTTTCTACGACACTTTGAAATTACCCAATTTTGATGATTTTCCCATTTTTCATAAATTTATCGTGAAAAAAAAAACAGTTTTACAATTGAACTTTTTTTCATTCTTTTCATAAGGATGAAATGGATCAATCTGAATGAATTTACATTAAACAAAAACTATAGGAAGGTGTTAATATAAGAAAGTTTTATCATATTTTGATGCTTTTTCATGTCAAATTTCAATTCTATCAATTTTGTAAATTTGAGATTTTTTTCTGTTTCAAGAACAAATGAGGGACGAAAGATACCAAAGGGATAATCAAACTCATAAATCTAAAACAACCTATGGCTAAAACACATGGCTAAAAAGGAAAAAGACAAAAGACAAACAATAGTACACATGACACAACATAGAAAACTAAAGAATAAACAACACGCACCACTCCAAAAACTAGGGGTGATCTCAGGTGCTCCGGAAGGGTAAGCAGATCCTGCTCCACATGTGGCACCCGTCGTGTTGCTTATGTGATATCGAATCCGGTAAATAGTCTAATTCGGTAGGTCACATATTGCATATTGCAAACTGCATATTATTTTTACTTCATTGTTAGAAATGATAAAACAAATCATATCTTAGAAATTTGGAAAGAAAAAAAGAGGTATTGGATGTTTATGTTTCTCGTAAAATCTTTTCTTGTGTCCCTTACTCATTTTCCAAAAACATTGGCTATAAAAAAATGAATTTGTTTGGTAATTAAACTTAAAAATAAAAAAATTTAATACTCAAAAACTTCTTATTGTTAATACACTATTTTTTCAACAGAGTTAAGTGGGCTCCTGGGTATAGATCAATTTTTTTTTCTAATATAGGATTTTGGTATAATTTTTTTTTTATAAAAGAACTTTATTCTATACTAAATAGACAAATGAAATAAAAAAAAATGGGATCACCGTTCATTACAGCTCATATTCAGCCTCCGGAAGAAGCATACATTTTTGTTAATGTCCCTTTTTTCAGTTGAATTAAAAGAAGAATTGATATAATATCGACATTATAATTATTTTTTTTACAGAAATCGTTTAAATTTTACAATTATTTAGTTTATGTAAAGTTATTTGAAAACGATAATAAAAAATATAAGTCATCGACGAGTTAAAAAGATATTTAAAATTTAATGCCAACAAAGTGGCATTTTTGCACCAAAGGGAGATAATTAGGAGCTTTTTCAATAATAAAAGCATTTTAAAAGTCATCTAGGGCCAACCCGATTCTATTGTTTTACTTGATTTTTGTACCATATTATAAAGTAATAACTAATAGTGTAACAAATAAATTTGTAATGAAAAAATAAAGGTTTAATATTTTGCTGAAATTTTTTTGTACCCATGAGGCTCCTTAAGTTGGATTATTGCATTTCATGAATTCATTGCCATTTTCCACTTGTATCACATATTTTGGAAATAATTTTACGAGACAAAAACGAGACAGAAACGTCAGAAGACTACATCCTTAAGTTAATAGTAGATTAGCAATGTTTAAAGAGGGGCGTAAATGGGGTGCATCTGCACTGGAGAACGAAAGAACAATTTCACGAAACTCGGTGAATAACGAATCTTTTTCACGATTGCACGTGAAATAAAAATCGCAAAACACGTTGCACGAAAATTATCCTTTAGCAAACTCTTAAAATCTCTTAAATCGATGAGGAATAGACAGATCAAGGTCAAAACCGAAAAACTGGGTGTAGGAATAAAAAACAAAGAGCGAAATCTAACTAAAAATTCCAACAAAGGCGTTTATGTTTGTTTAGTAAGGCTATTAAAAATAGAAGTGTGAAGTTCATAGAAAATGCTGCGCACAAAATATATACACAAAGAAACGTTTTGTGACAAATATTCTATATTTAATAAATAAATCCACAGCGGCTATTTTTCAAAGTGTTCATTTATTTGTCTTTGTCTATTGTTAATTGTATTCTTTGTTAAGTTTCTGGCAATATTGCTTTGACTTTACTTGGTAACTATCCCTTCATTGCGTTATTATTCTACGGTAAATGTTTGTATTCTGATCTTTCGTCTGTGTTCTGTCTGCATGCCTTTTTAGTTTTCTTTGTTAACATTTTTTTATACTGATCGGGATTTTAAAAAATCTTGACTGTTGTATCTCCTTATTTTTCACATGTTTACCTATTATATAAAAAGAAGATGAGGTATGTTTGTTTAGTTAACATATTGTTGTCCACATAATAGCATTTCATGTGGCTCACAGAGAAATGAGAGATATAGCTAGCTATATAACCAGTTTTAATCATTTCCTACATCGCAAAGTACCGAGGAATATGACAGTTAGTATCCATGCGTTTGATGTGTTTGAGTGTATGATTTTGCCGTTTGGCGAGGGGCTTACCAATTTGAATTTTCCTCGAAGTTGTGAAGTTTTGTTATTTACTTCTGAATAAAATTAGTTCTGACAACAAAACCTTGAAAACTGAAAAAGGAATAATAGCATGTTGACATCAATTAAAAGGAGTCTGGGTACTAGACAATCAGACCAATTTTGTACATATAACAGTAAATGAGGAAACAGAACATCCTATAAATATTAAATTCTGTGTCGCTTGGTGTTTTGAGGGGAAGTATCTCTTTGGCAATTCATTTATTTAGAGCTTCCAACATGATTTGTGTATTGTTTTTTTAAAGAAAAATATCCTACTCAAGGAAGTCAAAGCATAACCGTAGGTCATTTTAAGAGAGTGTAAAGCAAGGAATCAAAAGTGCGCAACAATATCCAGTTATATTTTTCGTTATCAATTATAACTTTCTATTATCATCAAACATTCGATTTTATTTTCACTTTGCAAAATTAAAGTATCTTATTCAGCTCACATCCTATCAATGAAAAAGTACGGATTGACTTTTTATTCTGATGTAAAACTAATGTTTTTTCTCTATTAAAAAATGCAATTTGTAATTAATACTTTGGATTCATTTATTTTCGTGGTTATCAATTTTCGTGGATTGAAGAAAACTTGCATATTTGTGGATACTTGATTTCGTGGTTAAGCCAATTTCTGTATACAAAGCCTATTGAAAATATGTCATTCGTTGAACATTTGAATTCGTGGCTCACTTGTACCCACGAAACCCATGAAAATTGGTATACAACGAATAATAATTAATTCACAGTACAGTTTTTAATGCTGAGTCTGAAATGTTTAATTGATAATTAAAAAAAATATATAAAATTAAGATAGACAGTCAAGAGAATTTATTAGAGATGAAAGATGCCGAAGTGATATTTACACAAACCACAAAATATCTTGATGGCAAAAAATAAGAAAAAAATAACTGAAAAAAAACCAACGGTACCCAGATCACACCATTAAATCATTTAAAAAAAACAGCAACAATAAATTAGGCAACAGTTATTGATTTCCAGTACATTACATAATGATCACTAATCAAGGGCATACGATACAGTTTTTGTCTTGTATTGACATTTTGAAACAAATGTCCATGTAGACTAATTTTTTTCCTGATTAAAATAAATATGTAATAAAAAATATACCTTCGTCTGCTACTTTTTGTGTAAAATGATGTCGACATTTTGTACATTTGCTCCAAATTCGGATTTGTAGCCGTATTTTTCTTTTTCGAAAGAAAGACATAACTTTTGTTGTTTTAAAAGGTAAACATAAATCGGTTTTGATTAAATAATTTGTAATTTCTTTTTTTTACAAGTATCCTAAACATTTGTACATTGTACATTTCTTATTTAGAAATAACTCATATTTATCAAAATGTTAATGAATATAGAAAAAAACATTGCACTATTAACGTTTTCATGATATTTGGCACACATAATCTTCTCGCGTAATCAAATCAACTGGCATTTTAAAAAGGGGGGTCCATGAACTCGTTTTCAAGATAAATAAGATTAAATAATAAAAATCAGACGAAAACTGAACCTTCATAGTTTTACGTCGCGAAAAAAAACAATTTACGTTAGCAACGCCAATACCTCCCTTGTCACTGTATCGTATGCCCTTAAGATGATTAAGGAAGTACTTTTGATAAAAGTTTTCAATAATGTAATATAAATGCTATCTTTGAATATAATCTTGTTAAACTCTTGTCATTACGAATCATAGTAGAACAACCCTAGAAAACATTAAGTAGTGCACTGGGAACATGTTTCTTTTTCATAAAATGATTTTTATTGATAATGTTTACTGACGCAGTAAAACAATAGATAATGAAAATAATCAAAAAGTCAAATACAGTTCATCCTGATCTAAAGGGAAATACATTCCTATTCAACACGGGGGAAGGGAAAACATTTATACGTATTCTAGTATCTATGATAATTGACACATAAGAATACAGTGCAGTGCTTTTTTAAAGTGCTAATCTACCTAAGAATCAGGCAGTGTTGAAAACATAACAAACAAAAACCCACTCAATCTGACATTAATTTATGTTCAGAACGTATAATGATGCAAAAATATACCACTCGTTTTCTTGTCCTGTTCTGGTAATTGGAAATAAAATTTGGTTACAATGCACAAGAAATTAACAATTAAGGACAGGTTACTCTGTAATTTGCAATCATTCTAACCAAAGTTTATCTAAAGATTTCTCAAGTTACCAGACACGCAGACACTAAAGACCTACCATTTCTAACTCAGGATAAATGTTACTTCAAAATTGGATGGCTATGTAGGTGGGTTTTTTCAGTTTTAGTAGCAAAATAAGTAAGTTCTCTTTTGAATTTACCTGACTTCCATTTGCCCTTCATTTAGCAATATCGGTGGGTCCCCGATTATGTTAAAGAAACATATAAAATTAAAAAAAATGCCTGAATCATAATCGATATCTACCAAGCATTATATTTGTCTTTATTCAATATTTAACACTCGCTTGTTAAAACATCAACCGATAATGCTGAATTAAGGAAAAATTAATCATCACACGTCTATTAATGACACTCAAAAGAGGAAAAAAAATGTAAAGGAAAAATTGCTGAGTCATCATCTCATATCAGTTTTGCTTTGTTTTCAACATCTAATTTTGAATTTTAAACCAGTATGACACATGGGTAATTCTATAAGTAAGTTGTCTTCAATCAAAAGTCCGTGTTCAATATTTAACTATTGTCCTGGTTATCGTTCTTTGTTAATCAAAATACATACCCATTATACATATGTGTTGATTATGTTTCATAGAAAATATGTAATCAATTTGACATTAAATACATATAAAGTATTTAACACGTAATAGTCAATTCTTAATTACAATTTTATATGACAAAGTTATAATTCTTATGACGTTGCATTTTTTCTCACTTAGTGTATGTCCGTATTGCTCTTGTTGTAATATATTTAACAATAACGTTTTACATAAATCCAAGGAAAGGATAATTGTAATGTTTTAGATGGAAAATAATGCATTTATTCTATACTAAATCATGATTTGAAATCGTCAAAAAAGATCAAGATATAAGTTACTTTGCAATATGATATTGATCATGGTATATAACATTGTTTGTTTATTGCCTATGATGACATTCTACAGCTTTGAGATAAAAAAAAAATATAAACTGACGTACATGGCAATTACAGAAAATATACGTTACATGTGATTTAGTTGTATCAAGTATGTTCAGCGTTATATCCCCGATGAAACAAAAGAAATATATTAAATAAAAAATGTCTCAATCACAATCACAATCATTATAATTGTCTATATTCAATATTTAATACTCACTTGTTAAAACAGCAAATGGAAATGCTAAATTAAGGAACTATTGTTATCACACTGCTATTAATGACACTCAAAAGAAGATAAATAATGTAAATATAACAAGAGGCTCTAAAGAGCCTGTGTCGCTCACCTTGGTCTATGTGAATATTAAACAATGGACACAGATGGATTCATGACAAAATTGTGTTTAGGTGATGGTGATGTGTTTGTACATCTTACTTTACTAAACATTCTTGCTGCTTACAACTATCTCTATTTAACCAGTACTTTCTTTGGAAAATGTTATTGAAAATCTTCAAATTTTAAGAAATTTGTTAAAAATTGACTATGAAGGGCAATCACTCCTTAGGGGGTCAATTGACTATTTTGGAAAAAGTGACTTAATTTTAGTTCTAACTTTGCTGTACATTATTGCTGTTTACAGTTTATCTCTATCTATAATTATATTCAGGATAATAAAAAAAAAAACGCAAAATTTCCTCAAAATTACCTATTTAGGGGCAGCAACCTAACAACCAATTATTCGATTCATCTGAAAATTCCAGGGCAGATAGATCATGACCTGATCAACAATTTTACTTCCTGTCAGATTTGCTCTTAATGCTTTGGTTTTTGAGTTATAAGCCAAAAACTGCATTTTACCCCCATGTTCTATTTTTAGTAATGGCGGCCATCTTAGTTTGTTGGCCGAGTTGCCGGACACATTTTTTAAACTACATACCCAAATGATAATTATGGCCAAGTTTGGTTAAATTTGACCCAGTAGTTTCAGAGGAAAAGATTTTTCTAAAAGATAACTAAGATTTACGAAAAATGGTTAAACATTGACTATAAAGGGCAATAACTCCTAAAGTGGTCAACTGACCATTCTGGTCATGTTGACTTATTTGTAGATCTTACTTTGCTGAACATTATTGCTGTTTACAGTTTATCTCTTTCTATAACAATATTCAAGATAATAACCAAAAACAGCAAAATTTCCTTAAAATTACCATTTCAGGGGCAGCAACCCAACAACAGAATGTCCGATTCATTTGAAAATTTCAGAGCAGATAGATCTTGACCTAATAAACAAGTTTACCCCATGTCAGATTTGCTCTTATTGCTTTGGTTTTTGAGTTATAAGCCCAAAACTGCATTTTACCCCCATGTTCTACTTTAAGCCATGGCGGCCATCTTGGTTGGTTGGCCGGGTCACCGGACACATTTTTTAAACTATAAACCCCAATTATGATTGTGGCCAAGTTTGGTTAAATTTGGCCCAGTTGTTTCAGAGGAGAAGATTTTTGTAAAAGTTAACGCCGGCCGACGCCGGACGACGCCGGACGACGCCGGACGCCAAGTGATGAGAAAAGCTCACTTGGCCCTTTGGGCCAGGTGAGCTAAAAATGACATCAAAGCTATTTATAAACTCATAAGTCGAAAAAAACCTGACAATGCCTGTTCAAAATAGACCGTCATCAGTTGATAAAATACATTATAATACACTCTAGACTAACAAACACGAATTCAAACAAACATGGGTAATGTGAAACTGTAACTCATTGTTGCTTTACATATGACATCCGTTGAGTGACTCTTTTACAATAAGTAGGAAAATTGTGTATCATGATTTTAGTGAGTAACATTTCAGCACGTAGGCTCTTAAGTCGAATTTCAAATCCTTTAAAATGTTGTCATTTGAGGTTTTTAATTATTCATAAACGTGCTTTTATCACTATTTAAAAGTCAGTCCAGGGTCAGGTCACATTTTACCAGCACAAACAACTCACAATAATCAATGTATGTTTTTCCTACGAAATACTGGAAATAATATGGTGGCAAACATTGAAGAATATATATCTATATCTATATAATGGTCAAACTATTCCCCACTTTAATGCAAACACAAACATGTTAAAAAATGACAGTTGTAATATATCTGATAAATATTTTTGATATAAAACCTGAGTGAAATAATATGTTGCTGAAGTATTAATCTTCCATTTACATAAAATGTTAATTGAAAATCTTGCAAAGTCTACACAACATAATTACTTTTGAAATTTTATCGTTAAGAATGCACTTATTATCATTTTGGTGTTATTCAAAGGAATGCTTTATACAAAACAAAAACAAAGATATACTTCCAAGATGCACATGGAGTACAAACTAGCAGCGAATGGTACGTGTACAAGGTTCACTATTTTCCTGCTTTTTCAGAAGTTTATAAGCGATTTACATTGAAATTGGTAAGCTTAAGCAACACAAACATTTCTAATCTTTTATTTATTTCCATATCTACGCCAAGGAAATCAAAATTTAGTTTGAATACACTTAAGCATTTCATGTCTAGAATATACAGAATGCATTTAACTTTGCGTAATTCATAATGCAGTTAAATAGATATAGGAAGATGTGGTGTGAGTGCCAATGAGACAACTCTCCACCCAAAAAACAATTTAAAAAGTAAACCATTATAGGTTTAAGTACGGCCTTCAACACGGAGCCTTGGCTCACACCGAACAACAAGCTATAAAACACATTGAAATGTACATTATCATTTCAGGGGTTTTCAAGGTTTCTCTATAGAAATAGATAACATTTGTGAAATGCCTTCCACAAAACAAAGAAGGTAGAGGTCGTATGATTACATATTTGACTACAATAACCGAATACCTATTGAAAGTATAAACACAGTTACAGTAATGTATTTTATAATTTCTTAAATTTCATGATCAGATATAATGATTAGATTCTGTCACACAAACTCCACATTTAAATGCTTGCCAACAAGTCATTACTAACAGTTAACTCAGTTTAAATGACACCACCTAAATCAGAAGGACTGTTGATATGTTCCGAGATATTCACACTGCTGTACGGTTTCAAACTCCAAATATGAAAGCCGCTTTAAGAGTTCTCAATAAAAGACTTACCACCACCCATAACAGCAGCAGAATTTCAAACATTGTTTGAAATGCATATATGTAGAATAAACCAACCATGACTTCAACTTATAGTTCAATCTATAAAAAAGTGGGAACCACTCGTTCCATCTGTTTTGATATGAACTCAATTCCGGTGATCGGATCAGTTATTTAAATCTATTCCTCAATAATTGCAAGCCGAAACATAACATTATCATTTTAATATTCAATGCAAACAGAATAATAGCTTGGAACAAATTTGTGTATGCCTTTGATATATTAAAAGATCAGTACAAAACACATGCAGCTTAGTGATGATATTATATGTTAAGTGTTATATTAGATAGTTTTGATAAAACTGAGTAAAGTCAAATTGAAATGCATATATTAAGTTTTTAACTACATTTTCAGATTTCCAAAATTTCATCATATGCTTTGTTAGTATGTAATAATTGTTTAAAATGGTTTAAAACAATATTGTTTACATTCTAATAGTTATTTTCTGTCAGAGATGAGATAATAATTTTTTTTCCACTTAAAAAAATCAAGAATTTTCCCAAATTACTATAATGTTCGATCGATCTATTTATCAATATTGCAGATACGTGTACAGTCTTAGCATTGGTTAACAATATTTATTTATTGTTAAAGAAAGCAAATTCCAATATGATTATATAGTTTGCAATTTATTTGCAATTAGGCTAAATTCCCTCCTCCCCAAGATAACCCACAAAAATATTAAGATTTGATAGAAACTTTCTAACTAATGGAAATTCAACCAACTACGCAACGTTATTTTCATCTTTGGGAAAGGCCAATGAAATAAGTGAATATTAGAAAATTCGTTTTGAAGTCAGGAGTATCAATATTTGTTTGAATCAGGGATGCTTCCTTCTATTCTAAAATAATGTTTTATTGGTGTGTAAAAGATTTATATTTATATTCGAGTTCAATTTGATAGTTGGTGAGATCAATTCCGTCATTAACAGTTGGTAGAAATACTTCTGAATATTTTATAAGTAACTCTTATCACTAGTATTAATAAAAATACAGTTAAAAAATATAATTCTAGCTTTGATAAAATATATATGTTTCTAAAAACCTATTTTGTATTGTATTTTTTCAATCAGTTTCATCACGAATTTAGAAGATGAATAATTCTGGTTTTACCAAGTACTAAACTATTATTCCGAAATAATTACATTAGATGTATGTTTCATTATAATACTTTATTATGATTGGCTAACTGCACATCACGCGTTATTCCGTAAGCAGTTGCATTGCTCAATACAACTTTTCATTCATGACAACACGTGGTCCAACAATAAAGTGCACAGGTGAATTAAATAAAAAAATACATAAAATTCGTGTTTTCATGAGCATAGCTAAAAAATGTAATTATAAGTATTGAATGCTTCTTTTTGTAATTTATAGGGTTGTAAAAGCGTTGGCCGTGCGCACATTTTTAGAATGAAGCGCTTCCTACAAAATGTATTTCGGCCAAAGTTTTAACACCCCAATAAATTTACAAAAAGAAGCATTCAATTCTTAAATAGAAAAAAAAACAAGATACCTACAGAACATCAAGTTTTTCTTCATTCGTTTGATATGCTTGAGCTTTGAGTTTGCCATTTGATTAGAGAGATTTCAATTAAATTTTTCCTCGGCGTTCGGTATTTTCCATTAACGTTAAAGACATAAAAATGTTTATAGAAGGGGATTCATTCATCATGAAGTCCGTTGCATTCTTCATTTTTATGTAGGTAAACTAAGTAATTGGTCCTTATTTTACCTTTTCCTTTCCATTTTTTACATATTCTCTTGAAGAATTATTTCCCATCAGTGTTGAACCAACAAGAGTAATTACAAATGTCCTTCGATAATTATGTAGGTCAATTTACTAATTGGTCCTTATTTTACCTTTTCCTTTCCATTTTTTACCTCACGTTTTGAAGAACTATTTCCTATCAGTGTTGAACCAAAAGGAGTCATTATAGAATAAAGTTCAACTGTCCTTCTATAATTATGTAGGTCAATTTACTAATTGGTCCTTATTTTATGTTTTCCTTTTCCTTTTGTATATCTAAAGCGGATGCATTTAAATTGAAACCAATCTGATATAAGGTTTTATAAATGTGTATCACGATTACAAGTCCATTTAGGGTACTTTAAATTACGCAACGATGATTTCGTACATCCAACACAATAATTTGTATATGCTTAGTTATTGATAGAAATACTTGGCATTTTAAATTTTAAATTGTTGTTGTAATTACTAGCATGTCAATACAACACTGAGACCTAAATCACAAATATAGGTATGCATTGTTTGCATATAACAATCAATTTATTTTCAAGAAAATACTTTTCTCTAACTATATTTTTGCTACCATGTTCAATTTTCAGTATTGTTCAAAAGTGAATTTAACGTACTAAATAACCGTGTCTAAAGGAAAACAAATAAAGATGAAAGGTGCCGTCATTTTCAAAGCGCCTAATATATTGCTCTGATGTGTTTGAGTTTTTGATTTTTCCATTATATGATTATTAAAAGTAAAAGGATTATAATTCAGTATTCCAGACGCGCGTTTCGTCTTCACAAGACTCATCAGTGGCGCCTAAATCTAAATACTAGTAGTTATAACACCAAACAAGTACTGAGGACTCAAAATTATAAAAAAGGTGTGAAAGATTCTATTGTGAATTCCCCTTGCAAATCGGTACTTATGTTATTTTAAATCCCGCAATTTCATTTTTTTCATTTGCTATTGATGATCTGTACACATAGTTTGTTCAGTATAATTAATATCGTATATGTTGTTGTATATTCCCTTCAACTTAAATAAAAAAACATGCATTGTGTCTTATAAAAGATTACTGAACAAATACAATTATTTTCAGATGGTTAGAACGAAAGTTGTCACAAGCAGAACAACAAATGCTACTACCCTTTGAGACCATATCAATCCTCTTTTGTTCAAGAATTTAATGTTGATCAACTCATCTGTCCAATTAATGCTAATCTTACTTCAGCTTTTTATCTTTGATCGACTTACACATATTTGTAAGGTTTTGCTCTTTATATGAGTCTCTTTTTGACATATAAACTTTAGAGGTTTTTCTTTTTTTTTCAATGCCAATTTGTTTTACTTTCAAAGTTTAGTATTCATGTTTTTGATTTTGTTGATTAAAATGAAGTATGTGAGTCAATAGACCAGGTACATAAAAAGGAATGGTGCTTGCTGTTTTTTAAAAACAATTATTCCGGCCATGCTGTCAGAATAACTGTACCGAACTTTATAAGTATGTATTTACTACACTTTAACAATTTAATTCCGTTATGATATGATGTATAGAAATTTCATAAAAATGGATTATATAATCTACAAAAGCGTAAATATGTGATCTGGTTTTAATGTCAATAAAATCATTCGAGAGTACTCAAAATTAATTAAAATGTTTATCGATTAATATTCATGTCATATATGTATCCATAACGCAATCTGTCTACTATACCATAGTGAATGAAAAGGAAGGAACTAAATTTGCTTGACAATACACAAAATACGTTTAATATATTCAAAAATTGAAAAACCAAGATCCCTAGGCGTTTTGGAAATCTAATATTATCATATTATCTAACGTTACGAATAATAGAAAATTAATCTTTCAACACGAACTGTCTTTCAATAACAAATATTCCAGCTGATTTTTTATACCACAATAGATGTGTTATGATTGTTAATGAGACAACTATCCACCACAGAACAAACACAATTATCCCAAAATATATAGAGTGCTGGTTCGATCATTATAATAAGAAGTATTTTTAAATTAATTGTAAAGGTGTAACTCCTTAATGATGTATTACCTTTTGCATATATTAAAAGAAGGTGTAATTATATTTTATCTTGTCTTTAGTACGTCCGTTGTGAAATTTGTACTGATGAAAGCACATCAAACCAGTAAAAGTCTGAAATTAGCAGTCTGTGTACTTTACTTTCCATGTTTATCGGCCGCCATTCTTGATTTGTCTTGATATTATTTGACCCTCCCTTTAATACTGTAATGATTTGCACTCGACCCTGATTTGGACCATTCTTAAATGACGAAACTAGACTTAGACGAGTCCGAAACAGTCTTTACTCATCCGTTTTATTACCAATCATTTAGCTGTGTAAAATCTTAATCCTATTCGACCAAAGGTGCAGTCAAGTACAAATATACCCATTTCAGACTTAGAAGTGTTTACAAGTTTATGATAATATTTTATTTTCATAATGTTTAACATTGAGGGCGACCTTTAACTCGTTTATCCACATGCCGATAAAAACATCCGTTATCGTCAAAGATGCGAAGACATATTAAGCTAGACGTTTAATAACTTAAGATAAACATGATAAAGGATGTTTGGACTGAGATATAGTGAATACTAGTATTGACATCGTATATTCATGAAAAAACAATGCCGTATTTGGCAAAACCTTTTCAACTTTTGATCTGCAGTGCTGTACAACTTTGTACCTTTTTCAATTTCGATCTTTTATATCTTGGCGTTAAGTATTCGGGTTTATTTTTCTGTAATTAGTTAATACTTCAGTTTCTTTATGTTAACTCTTTCATATACATTTGATAAAATTTACTGTTTGCAATAGCATGAATTGTTCTATATAATAAGAATGTTCTTATCCCGGGCATAAAAACAATGCCGTATTTGGCGAAACCTTTTCAACTTTTGATCTTCAGTGCTGTACAACTTTGTACTTTTTTCACATTCGATCTTTTATATCTGGGCGTCACTGCTTTGGCGTATTGAATTTTAAACCTGATGCTTTTTGTTATCTATTAATCATGTTTTTCTTTGTCTAATATGTTCTCCTATTTATTTGTATTGTAGTCCTGTAATATTATGTTGTCATCTCAATTTTATATTTAACCTTGCCATTAAAGTGTGAGGTTTGGCATGCCACAAAACCAGGTTCAACCCACCACTTTTATTCCCCTTTAAAAGTGTCCTGTACCAAGTCAGGAAGATGGCCATTGTTATATTATTGTTCGTTTATGTGTGTGTTGCATTTTAACGTTGAGTCGTTTATGTTTTCTCTTATTTTTGAGATATTGCGATAAGACGTGGCACGGTACTTGTCTATCCCAAATTCATGTATTTGGTTTTCATGTTATATTTGTTATTCTCGTGGTGTTTTGTCTGATGCTTGGTCCGTTTTTGTGTGTTTTACGATTCGGTGTTATGTCGTTGTTCTCCTCTTATATTTAATGCATTTCCCTCGGTTTTAGTTTGTTACCCCGATTTAGTTTTTTGTCCATGGATTTATGAGTTTTGAACAGCGGTATACTACTGTTGCCTTTATTTATTTACTTCATTTGTAGAACAGTGATTTACATATAAGACCTAATTAAATCGGATCACTTATATGACTTATTAATAGTTTATGTCAATGCATCCCTAATTTGAACCATTAGTAGATTATTTGAAACATTAACTTCTGAAACATATGTACCCATATGTAGGCATATCATATTTAACATTTTACACTGACCTATCAGTCTGCTAAACAGTGACTCTGTAAGCTTCTTTATGAACACGAATTGTGGATATCCACAGCATGAGGTAGTCTAATAGCATTGTATTAAATGTTACTAACAACATGTTCAAACTGCTCAAACATTGATACATTTTGTAACAGAAATAAAAGTAATTGAAAGATGTGAGGTTAACCACCAGACCTCTTATTAATATGACTACATCGTAATTATTTTTACTTTCAACATGTTTGAACTGTTGAATTACGATAATAGAAACAAAACAAATAAGTTGTGAGGTTAACCATTGTACCAGCCACTTTTACATCGGCTATCACAGAGATCAATTGTCAATAACATTTTTTATTAATAATTAAACGTCAAAGATATAGTGTTTAGTGACACTCAAACACATATGTTTTACTCCAGATAATGTTACAACTGTTATGAAAAAGTTTTGATCTCAGATATTTCGGAATGGTTTGCAAGTATATGATCCTCGCGTAGGTACACACCCGATCAGCCACATTCTATGAAAAGGGAAGTAATAACGAACATTTAATCTCCATGAAAACACGATATGCACCTTATTGGAAGCAGTATATGATTACATGTACCCTGTTGAAGCATGTAAGATAATTACATTTCTTTCAGGAAATATCAATAACTTTTAATCGTTGTTAATTATTGATTTGTTTGGGGATTAGAGTCAAAATGCGTGATTTGATATATGCATTCGAAAATACACCAAGAAATACATGAGATTCTCAACAGCTGTTAATTCATTTTCTAGCACATGGTCGAAAAAGCAAACTTAACAAAATTCTGAACTCGGAGATAAATTCAAAACTGAAAGACCCTAGTCAAATGGAAAAATCAAAAGCTCAGAGATATTGAACGGATTGATAACAACTGTCGATCTCACTAGGGACGGACCGGTACTCCCCGTGGTTATCGTCATCTCAGTACCCAGTCGAAAGTGACATATTATGCTTTCTTAAATTCCCTTTTGATAATTCCAGAAATAATTTAAATACACAGGTTAGAATAGATAAACTTGACATTTGAAGAGTTCGACTATATTTTAATTCCACTTTGGGCAAATAAATCGTCGCGTATGTCAGTGTTTACACATAACTTGCTTTTGCATTTTAGATTTAGGCACTCCGAATGAATGTAAATCGAGAAAAGCGTCGCTAACGAACCATTCTGAATACCAATATTTTCGTAATGAAACGTATCACACTGAACTATGCGTCGGACTCGGTCTTTTAAAAAAAAAATTGGTAACACGTGCATGGGGAAAAATCAACTATTGAAAGTTAACTTATTGTGATCAAGAGTGTATAAGCTCTATTGAACTATAAAAAAGTCAACTGAGGGATGTGCAACTCTTGTTTCAGTACAATAAAACAACTTTTGAACTTCCTTAAACTGAAACTATGTTTCATACACATATAAAAATCATCATTAAAACCAGATACGTGTTTCGTCAACAAAAGACTTATCCATTACGACCGAATAAATTAAAATATAAGAAATATCTCTTATGTTTGATGTGTTTCCCTCAGTCGATCGATTTGTGATACTACTGTTGCCTTTATTTGTACACCTAAATCAAAATTAACCTTAAGTATTCCAATATATGAATATCATCTGTATGATCCTTATCTTTATCTTTATCTTTATCTTGTCTGTGGCGATAACACCATTCTTCTGATCATCTCGTATGCGCTTAGGAGCGAATATAGTTCATTATGCTATTCTTGTAACCTTTATCTTACACATCTCTTATTTTAGAGTTAATATGCTGTAAAGGTAATTTGTGTACTTTTAATGCATTTAACCATAATTATATATAACGGCATTTCTTTGTCCGTTATAGCCGTTAATTAATTTATATTGCGCGAGGCTTTTTACTATTGTCTACCTGCTAAATAGTAACCATAGCAACATATAATACAAAATAAATGTAAAGAAGTCAACATCTGTAATTAACGTGTTGTTCCAATACATTTTTCTTCGATTGTGGTATTATAAATGAAAGAATTATGTTGTCAAGGTCCAATGTCTACTTATTTCATTATATACATTCATTATGAAAGGTTCAGTGACAACAAAGAATGATATTGTTTTCTCAATATCAGTTGGAACAAAATACTTTCATGATTAACGTAAGTGCTAAAAAAGAAGAGCGAGAAGTTCAACATTATAGCGAAGCCGTTATTAGAATATTAAGAAAGGTTTATCGAATAAAAAAAAATATGTTTGTAGCTGCATATCATACATATTAGTTTCTTGTATCTTTTCGTCTTTGACTGTGTTCCAGCAGATTTATGTTTATATTGTTTTACATAGGGACTAAACCGTCTTCTGCTTCGGTAAATAGTAAAGTCTCCGGGTCAATCAACATTGCATCTGTAGACCTAAAATCAAGTCAATATGCAAATAAGTAATGTATGATTGCCAATTACTCATTTGGAGCATAACAATTGATATACAGTGAAACCAAGCTAAACCGAATCCTGCATAAACCGAAAACCTGTCTACACCAAACATGTTCTAAAGCACCGTCATATCAAACTGCAAGCGTTCTAAACATGATAAAAATATCAAAGGTACCATGATTATAATTTAGTACGCCAGACGAGCGTTTTGTCTACATAAGACTCATCAGTGACGCTCATATCAAAATATTTGTAAAGCCAAACAGGTAAATAACCGGACATCGGCCAAAACTGAACATAATCTTAAGCCCCGAAGACTATTTTAAAGGTTCTGTTTAAACAGGTTTCACTGTATTTGATATAAGACATCATTAGGAGTTCCAATGACGCTAATGCAGACAACAACTCGTCATAATTTATGCATTCATGAGCAAAACCTATACCGAGTAGTGAGTATAAACGGCCCTGGTATAATGACATGTAACCAAATTACAATAAATAAGTCTACGTGACACTTTAAACAAGCACAACAATCAACAACAAAATCTAGACAAAAATGATACTTGGACAGACACACATAGTATAGAATTGGGGCTATGGTTTTTGGAAAATCATGTGTGTCTGCCCCGTCCACACAATCTGGGACATAATTTTACTAGTTATTGCATAGATCTAGAACAAATTGACAAAACCAGATTGAAAGGGCTAGAATCTTGATAAAGAGCTAGTTCTTAAGTTTATTTTCAATCATAAAAAATCGTAAAGACACAACGTATCGACGTAAGATAACTCGCAGATGCTGAAATTCAGTGAAACCTTAATACAATGTGATTTTAACTAAATAATCAGCTCATCGACAACTATATAGAAACAAATAAGACTTATTAAGATAAAGCGAAACCCAACATCCACGGCTTCCCTCTTCATCTTCACACAATTACTATCATTGTTTTCATAGAACATTGCATGGTTCATGTTGGGAACCATATCGAAATATATTGGTTTCACTAATGTCCTGCAATAATTATATCACATAATCTATAATTATGTTTATAAAGAGATAGATTCCTTCTGATAAGAATTAAGATAAAGCGAAACCCAACATCCACGGCTTCCCTCTTCATCTTCACACAATTACTATCATTGTTTTCATAGAACATTGCATGGTTCATGTTGGGAACCATATCGAAATATATTGGTTTCACTAATGTCCTGCAATAATTATATCACATAATCTATAATTATGTTTATAAAGAGATAGATTCCTTCTGATAAGAAATTATTAAGTTTGTACTATGTATGCTATTTATAAATTTTATATGTTTGCAATCAATCCACAATTAAGATAAAGCGAAACCCAACATCCACGGCTTCCCTCTTCATCTTCACACAATTACTATCATTGTTTTCATAGAACATTGCATGGTTCATGTTGGGAACCATATCGAAATATATTGGTTTCACTAATGTCCTGCAATAATTATATCACATAATCTATAATTATGTTTATAAAGAGATAGATTCCTTCTGATAAGAAATTATTAAGTTTGTACTATGTATGCTATTTATAAATTTTATATGTTTGCAATCAATCCTACACTAATATAGCGTTTCGGCGGTATTTTTATGATAAATAAAATATTGTTTTATAGGTCCGCCATCATCAGGGATTGTCCTATATATTTAAAAAATTATGATTTCTTTACCTTGGTCGATGTCAGAATATCTGATAAATTTCTGTGCCTTTTATAAGCAATTATCGGTGTTTTTGTGAATACTTCATTGCAAACCACATTATCTCTTATGAGATGCCAATGTTTTAAAAGGTGTTTTCGTAATTTGCTTATGCAAGGATTATATTTAGTTGCCATTACAAGAGGAACTTCCTTTTTACGTTTCCCTTCCTTAGTTGAAAACAAATGTTTTCTATCTTTGGTTAAGGCCTCATTGAAGCTAGACATGATTTCAGTGTCAGTGTAACCCCTATTTATCAAATTATGTTTGAACTTTAAGAGAATTTCTCTAAGGTCATTATCATTGTTTGTTGATCTGATTGATTGCAAACATATAAAATTTATAAATAGCATACATAGTACAAACTTAATAATTTCTTATCAGAAGGAATCTATCTCTTTATAAACATAATTATAGATTATGTGATATAATTATTGCAGGACATTAGTGAAACCAATATATTTCGATATGGTTCCCAACATGAACCATGCAATGTTCTATGAAAACAATGATAGTAATTGTGTGAAGATGAAGAGGGAAGCCGTGGATGTTGGGTTTCGCTTTATCTTAAAGGATTGATTGCAAACATATAAAATTTATAAATAGCATACATAGTACAAACTTAATAATTTCTTATCAGAAGGAATCTATCTCTTTATAAACATAATTATAGATTATGTGATATAATTATTGCAGGACATTAGTGAAACCAATATATTTCGATATGGTTCCCAACATGAACCATGCAATGTTCTATGAAAACAATGATAGTAATTGTGTGAAGATGAAGAGGGAAGCCGTGGATGTTGGGTTTCGCTTTATCTTAATTAATAATAAATGGAATGCGCTTTTCTGAATTAACATTCATTCCGAAAGCTCAAGTGGGTAAAACATGCCACGGACGGCGGACAGAAGCTTAAAGTACTAAATCCTCTTTGCAGTCTAGTAGTCAGCACTTTGTGCTGACATAAATTATAATTGATATGGTTATAATTAAAAATTAACTGCTTACAAAATTTAGAATTTTTGAAAAACTAAGTCTTTTCTACCTCAGGCATAGATTACCTTAGCTGTATTTGATTTTTTTTAGGAATTTTGGTCCTTAATGCTCTTCAACTGCATACTTTATTTGGCCTTTTCAATGTTTTTGAATTCGAGCGTCACTGATGAGTCTTTTGTAGACAAAACGCACGTCTGGCGTGTATACAAAATTTAGTCCTGGTATCTATGATGAGTTTATCTGGATAGCTCGGAGAGACATTGTCTTTAGTCATTAGTTGTTTTCCCAAAGCAGTAATATTTTTCAAGTTTCCAGACGAGATAAAAAATTAGGACAATATATCATGTAAGTTATAAAGTTTCCTTGTGTACTAGATAAATGCTAAACATTACTTTCATCCAAACATAAAATTTCTCTTTAGACACCTCAATCCCATATATTTACTGTTTTTATTCCTGAAAAGAAAAAACCCGCATTACAACCTGAAAGCGTACGAAAAAAAAATTGTTTTAGAAATTAAAATTCAAAACAAATAACATACAATAACATCTTATGAAATACATGTACGAGTGTTATGTTCCTTTTCACATTATTTGATCGATACTGCTGCATGTGAACTATCACTTAAATGAGTTTATCATAAATTGAGTAGACAGTTCTGCGATCTTGATATAGCATTTCTCTATAATAATTAAGAAACTGACGTGTTAAAATCAAACAGGCAAAGTTCGCCGAAAAAGGTATTCCTATGGAACTTACTGTACACCTTTCTTGGCCGACCTCTTGCAATCTATATAGTCGGTGTTCCCTCAAACACTTGTTAAACAAAGATATCAAAGATGCCAGATCATACAATTTCACATTTGGACATATTGATGTGTATTTTTCAATTAAACTGACATACACGGCTTCCTCTGCTGCATTTTTATACCTGAAATATGATATGAGTGGTCTTCACTGTACCAGAATCTATGGGAAACTTACCCTAGTAAGTTTTCAACTTTACCTGCATATGTTATATAACAAACTGGACATATATATATTACAGTTAATTGCTATTAAGGGGGCTCGCGGGTCTAAATGATTTTTTTTAATTTAATATAGGATTTCTCTTTATTTTTCTATAAATGAACTTTATCTTATACTTAATAGAAAAATGAAATAAAAAAATGGGGTCACCGTTCATTTACGCTCACAATCTGCCTTCGAAAGAAGCATACATTTTTGTTGATGTCCTTTTTTTCTGTTGAACTAATAGGAGAAAAAACGGTAATATCGAAATAAAAAAAGAACTAAATTACAGAAATCGCTCAAATTTTACAATTATTTAGTTTATGTACAGCTAATTTGAAAACAACAATAAAAAATATAGGTCACCGATAAGTTAAAAAAGATATTTCAATTTTATTGCCAAAAAATGGCATTTTTGCACCAAAGGGAGATAATTTGGAGCTCTTTACATGATATCCACATTTTAAAAGTCACCTGGGGTCAACACAAATTGATTTTTTGGAACGATTTTTGTACCAAATGATAAAGTTACAACTATTAAAGGTTATGAATAAAATTTGTATTGAAAAATTAATGTTTATTTTTTTTCTGAAAATCTTATACCCGCGAGCCTCCTTAATAAGTATTGCAATATGCATTTTGTTTAAATGAATTATCAGTATTTAGTTCTAAATCAATCCTAATTCTATCTCATTTTTGAATGATAGTTTTTCATATGTGACGTCATGCTGTTTCTAAATTTCATAAATTCAAATGTGGCATAACGTTTCTGCCTTTTCGCCATCGTATGTGACGTCACAATTTTTTTAATTACGTTGACGCCTGGACTGATTCGGATGTGTGTCTATTTTGTGATAAACTTGGGTTTAGTTTTCTGTAATTAGTTAATATTTCAGTTTCATTATGTATATCTCTTTCATATTCATTTGTTAAAATTTACTGTTTGCAATAGCATTAAGTATTCTATATAATAAGGATGTTCTTATCCCATGCATAAAAACAATGCCGTATTTGTCAAAACCTTTTCAACTTTTGATCTTCAGTGCTGTACAACTTTGTACCTTTTTCCCGTTCGATCTTTTATATCTAGGCGTTATGTATTCAGGTTTAGTTTACTGTAATTAGTTAATACTTTAGTTTCTTTGTGTATATCTCTTTCATATTCATTTGATAAAATTTACTGTTTGCAATAGCATGAATTGTTCTATATAATAAGAATGTTCTTATCCCGGGCATAAAAACAATGCCGTATTTTGAGAAACCTTTCCAACTTCTGATCTTCAGTGCTGTACAACTTTGTACTTTTTTCACTTTCGATCTTTTACATCTGGGCGTCACTGGTGAGTCTTGTGTGGGCAAGGCGCGTTTTTGGCGTATTGAATTTTAAACCTGATGCTTTTTGTTATCTATTAATCATGTTTTCCTGTGTCTAATATGTTCTCCTATTTATTTGTATTGTAGTCCTGTAATATTATGTTGTCATTTCAATGTTATATTTGACTTTGCCATTAAAGTGCGAGGTTTGGCATGCCTTAAAACCAGGTTCAACCCACCACTTTTATTCCCCTTTAAAAGTGTCCTGTACCAAGTCAGGAAGATGGTCATTGTTATAATATTGTTCGTTTCTCTTTGTGTTGCATTTTAACGTTGAGTCGTTTGTGTTTTCTCTTATTTTTGAGATATTGAGATAAGACGTGGTACGGTACTTGTCTATCCCAAATTCATGTATTTGGTTTTCATGTTACATTTGTTATTCTCGTGGTGTTTTGTCTGATGATTGGTCTGTTTCTGTGTGTGTTGCGTTTCGGTGTTGTGTCGTTGTTCTCCTCTTATATTTAACGCGTTTCGCTCGGTTTTGGTTTGTTACCCCGATTTTGTTTTTTGTCCATGGATTTATGAGTTTTGAACAGCGGTATACTACTGTCTTTATTTATATATATTTTTCAACTCATTATGTATTCAAATAAAAGCTATTAGGATTAGAATTTCATTTTACGCCAGACGCACGTATCGTCTTCAAGGTTTTCTCTTTATGCCTTTTTTATTATTTTTATTGACACATTAGTTGTTTTTGTAGTGATTAAGAATATTACACAATGTTGACTGATGTACCCCCTTTTTCGGCACTTTTAATCTTTTGTCTGTTTGTTTTTTCACACATCGTTATCCATATAATGAAATTGTCATTAAAAAAAAGATTTAGCTCTAAGAGTTCGACAAATATGTTATTTTACTGTTTTCTTTTCTGAAAGATTTATCAAAGGTAATTTATGTGATGGATACACTTCTGGTATAGTGACCCAATTTGTCGTTCTAATAAATAAAAGCATGAATTGCCTAGTGATGAACTTCGTCATTTTAGTCTCTTGTGGACAGTTGTCTCATTGTCGAATCATACCACATTTTCTTTTTTATATTCGTTCAACTGACCATTAATCATTATAAAGGACTCGGGCGGGTGTTTTTTTGCATTGACTGACAGTTACATGTAACTTCGTAAACCTTTGCAATTATTTTTTGTTGAGTTTTTAATTTTTTGATAAAATCTTATTTGTTTTGTTCCAGGAAACGCAGTTAGATAATTTTTGGATAATTGAAAAGACAACCCAATAGCAAGGCAACGTTACTCTTAAATATTTTACTACCGGTATTTTCGAGAATTCGCGCTCTTGGGAGTAATGAAACAAGAACTTGAGTATTGATTGTACAAACAAATGCCATCACTTATTTAACGGTTTGCTTGCCTGTGTATAGATGTATCCCCCAAATGACCTCGATTCATACATTTTGTATATTTTGTTATATCGTTTTATCTTGATAGAACGATTCCATACTGACAAAAATCTAATGATAATCAGAATACTAAATAGTTGATTTAAATGTAATACCATTATTACATAAACGGCGCAATTGTTTATGTAATGGATAGAAGATTTAAATATGAATATTGTGAATCAACTAATTGGAGGTAGTTTTGTAAGATAATATTGCGGTGTATTGAGTTCAAATGGCAGTTTTGTCAGAAGACAAAGCAATTATGAAAATATACTTGCTTCTCATAAATACTTAGGGACTTTCCGTTTGGAATTATTTTCATCGGAATTCGGTATTATTTGTTAATTTACTTAATACTGCATATTCCACATAGTTTGTTAGGATACATGAATAATAAATGAAATGTTTTTTGGAATCTGTACGGAATGTTGGGTCTATTTGTTTGTTTTCTTAAGCGACAAATGTGTTTAAGTGACCTTTATAATTTTTGGTTTTCATCACAAATTTTCACAGAACTAATTTAAATTAATTTAAACTTATATTCTCTCTGCAAAAGAAAGTTCAGATTCACTTTTCAACAACTTGAACTGTTTGAAAATTAAAGGCTATTATTTGTAAAACTTTGGTTTTTCTAATGTTTTGTCCTCAAACGATTACCATATTAAAAAAGTAAGAAGCGGATTACATACCGTCTAGACAACATCGAGTAACACAAACCACTTTAAAGAACATTGAACATAAGGTTTTCAATCCCAGACAATTGTGTATACGATATAAGGCGAGCGGTTAATCGTTCCTTATTGAGAAAGACTGTACATAGATTTAACATAAATATGCAATCAACACCAGAGTCGATTCCCAGAGCTATAGTGGTCTTATTTTGTCCATTGTAAAACATCCATAAGAATTTGTAGAAATGCCATACCAGCATGAATAGAATATATTTTGATTTGAAAAAAAACAGATGCTGGAACATATTAAAGTGAATGGAAAATTTTGTAAATTAAGAAAATTATCAAAAGAATAACAATTTGCCGTATTTTCCCTTATTTAAGAAATGAGATCTTCATGACTTTGGAATAGTGTTTTTATGATGAACCTTTGTGTTAGAAAAGATAATAACTGATTTTGCATTTGGTGAATATCAAAACAATTGGATTTTGCTTATAGCTAAAAGCTTCCCGGTTGCCTGTAGTTGTAACTTCCTACATGTATGCCATTTGGTCTCTGGTCAATAATTATCTCATTGGCTACCCTACCACATCTTTCTTAAATAAAATTATAACACTGGATAGAATGAAAAGGTAAATAAAAAATACAATCTTTACAAATAAAAGTTTGCTTTCCGATTTCCAGTTAGGTTTTGGGGTACTAAATGCTCTTCAACTCCGTAATTTCTTTAGCCTTCATAACTTCTTTTATTCGAGCGTTACTGGTGGGATGTTTGTAAACGAAAAGCTCGTCTCAATTGCAAATTTCCAGTATCGAAAAGCTCGTCTGAATTACAAATTTCCAGTATCAATGATGATTTTTTTTTCTGTGATACTTGTTTTTCATTTTAAAAAGAGTTAAACGTAAAAAAAAAAAGCCTTTCAAAGTTACGAAACTATGATTTCGCGGGTTGAAGTCATAAAACTTTGCTCACTGCTCGGATCACAAAAATCATGCTCGAAACACAAAATCCAGTATTTTGATTGGTTGATTCTTGAGGTTGAGTACTAAATCGTGCACGAAAGTTTTATGTCCGTAAGTCAGGTCTCTTGTTTATACATAAATTGTTGTCTAGTGTATGATGCGAACATGACAAATATATTTTGAGTGATAATAAAAATGCTCTACAAAGGATTGCACCTGTCCTAAGTCATGAATCTGATGTACAGTTGTTGTCGTTTATTTATGTAATTTATACGTGTTTTTCGTTTCTCGTTTCTTTTATATAGTATAGACCGTTGGTTTTCCCGCTTGAATGGTTTCACATGAGTAATTTTGGGGTCCTTTATAGCATGTTGTTCTGTGTGAGCCAATACTCCGTGTTGTAGTCCGGACATTGAACTATAGTTATTTACTTTTATAAATTGTGACTTGGATATAGAGTTGTCTCATTGGCACTCATACCACATCTTATTATATATATCTGACTAACAATTCAAGATTTTGTTGTTCTAACAATTCTTTAGATTTTTCTTTATAAATTTAATGTCTAACTTGTAATGCTTGATTAATCAGAAATGTTGAAACTTTGTTTACAAGTGGTAACTCATCTACTCTTCAAATTTCTAATTCCTGCATGTTTTAACAGCTGTCCAAATTGAATTAAGTCTACATTACGTTTTCCTGGACTTTATAGAAAAATATAATCTTTAAACTATGCAATGCCAAATTTTGGCCACGAGCATCACTGAAGAGACATGTATTGTCGAAAGAAAATTGGTATCGTTAATTTCATTACTGCTGACCAACAAAATATTCACTAAGCTGACATACTATAAAATAAATTTATTTCCCAAAACAATTCTTCACTAAAACCTGTGTAATTACTTCTAAGTTTAAACATAGTTTTAAATGTTTGATTGTGGATAATTTTAATGTATGTATTTTGATTACTTTACACACACACATGTTATGACATATTGTGTATGTTGAATGCCTCGAAAAACTATAGCTGATTAGAGTTCACTCCAATCAAAATCATCTGTCATTAGATCTCACAAATAGACTGATCATCATATCATCAGTACCCACCTGAAAGTATATGTCGTATATTAGAAAACATTATGATTGTACATTATTTTTCATTACGAATACATCGGCTACTGAAGGGGACAAGAAACATTTTGTGTAGTCACAACTACGATTACATAGGCTGGTACAAAGTACGGTCTGTCTCTTCCTACTATTTTATTTTCATTAATCGGTCTAAAAAGTACATTTACAAAACTACTGAACTCAAAGGAAAATTTAAATCGGGTAGTTTAAGAATCTTATACACCAGAATAATCTTTGAGCTTTAATGTAAAACAAAAAGTGCACAATTTACTAAAATCAAAAGATGACAAGAAAAGCAAAAACTTATATTTTCAATCATACAGTTGACCAAGATATGACGAAATTCCCTATTTTAAGCTTTTTTAATGAGTCGTGATATGTATGGTTTGTAAAATGTTGCCCTACCAGCGCACCCTGTCTCTTTTCGACTGGGGATCGTGCGATTTCTCTTAATTTTTCTAAGTTATATCTTAAAAACTTGTTCTGCATTGCCTATTATTCAGTTTTTCTATGGTGTTTTGTATACTGTTGATTGTAATTTCCAATAATATTTTCAGTTTGTTTTCAACTTTTAAGTTTGCATGCCTCTTTTGTATGTTTTGCTTACGTTTTAGTATATATATTTTTTCTTTAGAATACTTTTTTTAGATGCTTATTTTCTATATGTGATTTGATTTGCGTGACGTTAATGATTATGTTGAGAATCGCTATTGAGATCGCTCAGTATGAAGTCCATGCAATTCTGGAGTTCCAAATGGATTATAAAATTGTAAATATGATTGTCAGTCTTTATGTACTTTTTGTATTATTATTCAGTTTAATATTTATGTAAACATTTATTTACTGACACATTCTATATAAAGTTGCTCTATACAGAATAATAAATATATGTCAATTTTGATAAATGTATTTGCAAACTAAATGAAATTGTTATACACCGACCAAATCATGTTCATCGCATTGGGAAAAGCATATAAAATAAATACGAACAAAATAATCTAAAAGTTATATTCTGTTTTAAATCATTTTACTTTGTATTGTACCTTTATGATCGAACGTTCAGGAATATGTCTATATCAAATTGGTTCTGTCTTAATTGTTGCTACCCCTATTGTCTGCGATAACAAATGTTGGCCTTGTTCCATATTATTTTCCTTATCTACACCTGCATCTGGTAATGTGCGTTTGGAACGTTTAAGTCTACATGGGATCAGTTCAAACAAGGCACTCTTGAATTCTTTATTGTTGAAAGTGTAAATAAAAGGATTCAAAGCGGATGACATCTTAGCAATAATTGCTGGTATTCCACTGGCTATAACAGGAAGGTCACCTAGACCGAATGCTCTCCAAAACGCTACAACAGCGTATGGTGTCCATGATATAAGAAACGCACCTAAAATATGTATATATATGTGAACGTGCTAATCAAAAATCCGAACGCACCTAAAATATGTTATATATGTGAACATGAGAGTCAAAATACCGAACGCACTTAAAATATGTATATTTGTGAACGTGCTAGTCAAAATACTAAACATTGATGATGATTATTTCAATAAGTAAATATTTGATACTTTATCTAAATTATTTACAGCATAATGAATATGTTTAAATCTTAATAAAGACCTATGGATTTTCCGCTTCATTGGAGGCTAATTTGCGGCCTCGATTTTTTTTCTGCTCTTTGTTTGGGTTGCTGTCTACCTGACTCATTTCCCATTATATATTCTATTCTATTAATACTGCAGCATATCCTATGTACTATGAACAAACTTTAGAAGAATAATAATACCCAAAAAGAAAAATCAGGAAATCATATCTACAGTGACTAGTTATAGTACACAAGGAGCTAAAGATAACAGAAGAACATTCAAACTCGTAGATAAAAAGTCAACTGCCAATGCCATTGCTTAACAGAAAGAGACAAACAGAAAAACAATAGTATACAAGACATATCATAGAAAATTAAAGACTAAACAACCATACCCTACGAAAAACTGGGGATGATACCAAGAGCTCCGGAGGGTAGACCGATCCTGCTGTACATGTGGCACCCGTCGTGTTGCTCATATATTAATAGTTATAAAAAAATAATATTAAAGTTATAAATCAACTTACATATCATCAGCAGTATAGTTCTAACGAGGCGTTTTTCCATTGTCACCCATCTCTTCATTACTTTCTGATTTCTCAACAACTGGGGTTTCGTCCTTCGAATCTAAAAATAAAATCTAATACATTATATAAAATTATTTAGTTTTCATTGCTTCATTCAATAGGAAACGGACAAGAATACTTAGCAATTATCTTGTTGTTTTTGATTTCTGTAAAATAAAATCTGTTTATTATTGATTTGGCAAATTTTTAAATGTCTATTGTGTACAATGTAGTAGTATCATTAACCAACATTTATCAACATATTATTTTAGAATCACCAAAAGCAATAGGAACACCAATGTGGTGAATTTATTTGAAGCAGATTGAGTCAGTATATTCTGCCTCACCAATGTCATAATCATACTGCTAGCAATAAGTGAAAATTTTAAGTATGTGATGACATAATTGATCAGAAAAGTACGGGAATTATTGTAAGGAAAATTGAAACATATTAACAATTCGTATGGAATGCTCGTATCTTTACGTATGTAAGATTTTCATAAAATCAAGACAACTTGCAATCCTGCAATGTGATGTTATGATAGCTTGATTTTACATTCACATTTTTGTTATGAAGACATTTGAAAATATCTACATGTCAACTCCAATATTTTCAATTCAAAGCACGAAGAGTTTGATTTTATAAGTCTGCTAAAGTAAGAATATGGGAACTCTTATATTAAAAGTTCAAGGCGAACGGACTTTAAAAAAATATCATCCCTTTACTTTTGATGTACACGTACACATACACGTAATAATGGATTTTCTAACGGCGTTTATTGTGTCTAGATTATAAACATGTCAAATAAAGATGTAAGATTATAACGCGTAGTCAAACGTCCGCTAATTATGAAATGATTTCATATACAAGTAAGATGTAACAATATCATTATTTTACAAAAATAACAATATTGTTGTCTGCTGTCTGTACAATTTCCATCCTTCCCTGTACACATATAAATCAACCTAGGTACCATTAGTTGACTAACATTTCACCATTGATATTACAGCTCACTATAAGGCAAATTCACTGATTATAAGAAACATAAAAGCTAACTTGTATATACATTGTATGTGACTTTTAAAGGAATGGACCTGACACATTTTTAACTCAAATTTGGAATACTGTATCTAAAAAAACATATCGTGAATCACAACAAATGGCCACGGAATACTATAGATTATATCCTGAATCTGTGTAATACTTTATTTATTAGTTGACTGGGAATATGTGTTCCACTGACCTTAATTCTTCACTTACTAAGTCAAGTCAAAGTAGACGGACTACGTGTTAATCGGATTTCTTAACAAGCAATGTAATTCTAATGCCCGTGCCGATTCAGGATTTTTCCAACAAAAGAGAAATGTTGGCAGTTTTAATTAAATAAAAAACATTTCTGTTACTGTTAAATAACACTGGTCACAGATTATGTTTAACAAACAAAACAAAGCTAAGTTTTAATCCACCATTTTTTACAAACGCCACTCACCAAGAACCATAAAACGTTGATCAAGTATTCCTTATTTGAAATTCAAAGATTTGTTGAAAGATTTAGTTCAATTTTTTTTTTATAAAATTTACACCGAAGATATTGACTACATATACGAACAAAAATCAGGACACCGTTCCGTATGTCTATTTAACAAAAGAGTATTATTTGATTGATAAACTTTATTTTTTTCTCAATCATTTAAACAAAACGTATTTAAATTGATGGTGAGGTTCGTGTTGCAAAGTCTGTAGTTGTCTTTATGGTGTTTCGTGCACTATTGTTTGTGTGTTGGTCATGCCATAGCGTTGTCTGTTTAATTTTGACTAAGAATGTTCTTTGGTATCTTTCGCCTCTCTTTCGGAGACTCTGTTTGTTAACTTGATGCTAATTAACTCATTTTCCATTGGATATCAAAACAAACGTTACAGTCTTAAGTGACAAAGCAAACTTGATTATATTAAACCTACTGAAAAAGTAAACTATGGACGTCATTAGACAAAAAAAAGATAGAAAATCTAATTAAAAGTCAACCAGATTGTCATTAACTCTACAGTGAAGATTACCAACACTAATTTATTTATACCATTCTAAAAAGGATCAATTGTTGGTTTTAATTAAAGTAACCAGACGTTTCTATTTAGAATAGGAAATGAAGCAATCTGTAATAAAAAGTATAAAATAAGTTTCGAACAAAATACAAACTGCTTGATATCATAGTATCTTGGAAGATTAAGTGCTCGAAGCTGGATGATATCTTACACAATTTTTTGATGAAAAGATGAAGTCACGATAATTCCACGTTTTGGTCCCAGTAAATTCATCCATTATTTTAAATCTACTAAGTAACACCCTTCAAATGCACACAACACATAAAGTGGTAAGTTATAAATTGGACATTGACGTATAGATTTGTTTATGGCTTCTGGGGTCTTGTTTTAATGGAAAAGAAACACAAAAAAACAGAAAATTGAAATAACATAATTTTTACTGTTTATATGTATATTTTACGCCAATCAATTGGTAGTAATTACAAAAGAAACTTAGTGTGAATTGTGACGGCTACTATTTTCTGACTCGTAAAAACGATGGGGGACTATACAATTAAGTAATTAACTGTCTTTTAATCTGAGTGTGTGACAACTTTCAATAGTGATGTATGGCGTACATTCAATGTATCTGCTGAACGGAAAATCTAGTCTTTTTTTAATATGCCTTCTGGTGTAGAATTAGAGCAGTTGCGTAAGGTTTAGTATTAAAAAAAATCTAAATTAACAGATAGTTAATTCTTTATTGTGTTAAACATATTATGGTTACAATTATAAAAATCATTGTAATAAATTACTTTGCTCTTCATGGGACCTTCAATTGGAATAAATATATCTGATCTTATTTTGGTTAGATACAATTGTAATATACTTAAATCAGAGACTGATAATATACGTTCATAAACCAGTTCTTGAGTTATAGTGCTTATATTTCTACGTTTTTCATTTATAATTTGCTTTTCGTGATTGCTGTGAATGATTTAATGGACAATAAAAAATATAGTAATCATTGAATCAGGATATAGCACTGTGATTCCTGCATCATTTAGCCGATAAAGAAAATGGATATCATACAAAAAGAAGAAGTTAATGATACAAAAACGAGATACACAGCAAAGTCAAACACATTGATTGCAATATCCATAGACAAGAAAGCAAAAGTGAATACTTAAACAGGCTATTATTTGAACTTGGAATTATTTAAAATTAAAGAATTTCTTGTTTGTGAAATTTTTAATAAATTTCATGATGATTCTGTACGTTAATGTTCTGTGTGGCTCACAGCACTTTCTATTACAAAGAAGATAGTACATTTCTAATAGAATGCTCTGTGCCGCGCACAACACTAACTATACAAAATACATTGTATTGTTAGTGTTATTAACCGCTCAAACCATTATTTTACCAAATAAACATGGAATTTATCAATTCAAGCATAAGAAATAATGCAAATTCCATGATTAAAAATAATTCCAAGTTTAAATAATAGCCTGTTCTTAATAGACTAGGGGGGATTTGCTGACATTACGAAAATTGATAATTTGGTCTGAACTCTTTCAAAAAGAGTTCAAGAGTGTGTAGACCAAGTCATAAGCATCTATATTGTCAGGTATTTGCAATTATATATTAAAATAAAAGATAATGATATTATGTAAAAACAAAAAGATGTGGTATTATTTCAAATGAGGAAACTCTCCGCCATAGACTTCATGAATGACATAGTAGTTAACAACAGTAATTGCAATTACCTTCAAATACATGGTACATGTTTTCCACTCAAATATTCTAATTAGGGTTTCAAATATCAAAATAAAAATACATAGTTATGAATACAATAAAAGATAACTTACCATTCGAACTATGTTGATATAGCAATATATCATTGTTAAAACTGGCAACAAGTAACAAAAGATGAATATTGAGATATTGTAGCTTAGAATCAGATAGTCCGCACTGTTAAATGCAACTGAGCACGTTGTTCCTATTGCTTCGTATTCATAACTTGTCCATCCCGAGAACGGTATACCACTCCAAAACAAGCCAAAAAGATAACAAAATACTAATGCTATAATACTTTGCATATATTTTACTTTTTTCCGTGACAAAGGTCTTTTGATAACAATGACTATATATCTATTTACAGAAATCGCAGTGAGAATATACATGCTGCTGATACTACCGAAATACATTATAAAGCCTTGAAATACGCAAACGGAGAAACCCCATAAGAAATATCCTTGAAAATTCGCTATTGCTGATAAAGGTATACCAACTATACACATAATTATATCGTTAATGAGCAATGCAATAATGAATGTATTCGTTGGAGTTCGAAGATGACGAAATCGAGAAAAGACGACGAGCGAAAGTCCGTTTGCAGTAACACCAATAAAACAAACAAAAGATAAATATAAACCTAAAAACAAATAAATTTCTTCAGGCACAGCAGATACAGCAGCGTTAGTTGTATTGAAAGTTAAATTAATCATATCTGCAACACTTCTCAATTATGTTTTCGCCGTCGATTATATTGCTTAGTTTATAAACACTACATGAATGTTCGTGGTCTCTTTATAATATCCTGATATGACAAAACCTGAATATATTATGGGAGAATATTGCATAAACCGATCGATCCAATCAAATAAAGATATACGATAGATATTACAGTTCCATTCACGTTAACGGGAGGAAATTTGACTGATTGACATGCATTGTATTGTACTGTAAACGGAGTTCTACTGTTATAAGTATAACTAATATGTAATAAAAGAAGGTATTAAGTTATGGAAACAATTCATAATCGACCACATATTCGCCAAAATAGCGATCAGATTGCTGGGTGTAATTTTTTTGTTTTAAGTTGCGCGCTTGTCAGAAATGAAAAGATATGAGTTCGGTCTTATATGTTTTGGGTTCAAGAATTTCAGTTCTTCAAACTTTTTTCAAAATTCAAAATCTAAAAAGGGAATCATATGGTTTAAGGAATCAAGAAGGAGCCTACAAACGACAGATTAATTTATATGTTGGAACGCAATATGTAAATAACTGTTTGAGTATACATTGTCGAAAAGTGCAGATCGATCATGATCTGGTCGCATTCTCACAATTATTCAAGTAAACGAAAAATTGCTAATTGATAGTATATGAAAAGACATGCAAACATTTTGAAAGTGACATGACAAAACAATCGTAGAATAGAACAGAAAGCGGACCAATTCGTAAGACAAAGATGCAAGATTGATTTGCGTAAACACATTTGGAATTATACTTTATACACTATTTTTTTAATATTGTTTTATGTTTGTGACTTCTACCTTTGTATTAATGTATCAATAAAAGGTTCGGCATGTATATTCCTTATAAGGCTCTGTTTTAACATATTTAAGAAATAACATAATCATCATATTCAGATAAAGTTATGTATATTTGTATTCAACTTATCTAGCAAAGAGTATATCTTTTGTGTATTTCATTACGTTCCCTACATTTTGTCATGCACTTATAAACAAGATAATTAATTGTTAATTTAGATTTAGTTTGACATTTGACCCCGTAAATTATCCATTATCATCCTTTACTATAAGATGTTTTATTAATTCTACGTTCTTGGTGAAATCAAAAAGCATAACATCAGTATTTTGCAATGAGGTAGGTAACAAAACGTAATAGAATTTATATCAATTCAGGGTTTAATCATACCACAAAATATTTTCAGCTGTTAAAGACAGTTTGGATACACAAATCACTGATTTTACACGTCTGTGCATTGACTTATATCCAAGAAATAAAAATAATTAATTTCAGTCTTAACTACTAAAAACAAAAAAAAAGATTATCTATTCCGAAAAAAAAGTGTGTAAAATCAGTGAGGTCATTGATTTAGATAAGAGATAGTAAGCTTAAAGGGTCACTGAGCACCAAAGCTCCTTCCATCTTTAAAGAGCCTCAGGTAATTAAGGAATTGTCTTGCCTCCATGACGAATATGTCGTCTTTCCAGCTGACAAAGCCTCAAACAATACTGTTTTTATTTGCAAGTAACACTACATTGACACTTTTTCACATACATAACTTATAGCTCGACTGAAAGAACTCATTAGCTTATGTTTCTTTAACCAAAAAGGCACTAGACGTTTAAAATGTACGTTTTGGGCAGGGATTCAGCTTACTTTGTGAAAAAATCACACAGAAAAAGAAAAAAATACACCGAAGAGGATATAACTGCCATGCTGGACTTTTTATTTCACAACATATTTGTTGAATTTGGAGGTTTGGTCTTCCAACGGACTATTATAATCCCAATGGGTACCAATTGCGCTCCTCTACTTGCAGATTTGTTTTTGTAGTCCTAAGAAGCAGAATTTATCCAAGGACTTGCACAAAAAGAAGAAAAGAAATTAGCCCAGTCTTTTAATTTCACCTTTCAGTATATTGATGATGTACTGTGTCTTAGTAATAATAGATTCAATGAAACTTACATTTGATATATCCAAGTGAACTTAAAATTACAGATACCACCGACACAGATACATCTGCTTCATATTTAGACCTTTTTCTCGAAATGACTTCTGTTGGTAGGTTGAATACCAAGATTTATGACAAACGGGATGATTTTAATTTTCCTATAGTCAACTTTCCATTTCTGTGTAGCAACATCCCAGTGGCATCAGCATATATATGTGTCTCAATTGAAACGTTACTGTTGAACGAGTAATACTGCTTTCTGAAAAGTTGCTAGGACAGAGCTATGAATCAATCAAATTAAGGTCATCACTATAGAATTTTTATTGTCGCCATAGTGAGCTGATTGGTCATTATGACAAAAGTGTGTCAGAAATAATATCTGATATTCTTCCTCAGTCATAACAACCTTCGATCATTACCGAACTGAACTAAGAAATAACACGACGGGTGCCGTATACGGTGTAGGAAATGATTACCCTTTCGCAGCACCTGATTTCACTCCCGGTGTTAAGTTGAGTTCGTGTTGTTTCTTATTTATTATTTGTAATTGCTGATGTAAATATTTTTTGGTTTTATGAGTCTTTGTTTACTCTTTGGTTTTGATTGTCTTTTATTAGGTTCCCTCTCAACGACGCGAAACCTTAGCAAGCTAGGTTGTAACTTTCAATTTGATCTGGTTTTTTCCCGAAATGGTCGGAAAAGATGGGACGAAAGACACCAAAGGGACAGTCAAACTCGTAAATCTAAAACAACTGACAACGCCATGGCTAAAAATGAAAAAGACAAACAGAAAAACAATAGTACACATGACACAACATAGAAAACTAAAGAATAAACAACACGAACCCCACCAAAAACTTTGGGTGATCTCAGGTGCTCCGGAAGGGTAAGCAGATCCTGCTCCACATGCGGCACCCGTCGTGTTGCTTATGTGATTACAAATCCGGTAAATAGTCTAATTCGGTAGGTCAAATTCATGAAAGGGAAGGGGATTGTAGTTACGACGTAAGGAACATATCCGATATCATTTGTGAAACGGTTATTCCATAACGGTCAACCAACTCGTGATGGCGTCCGTAAAATTTACGAAGGGATGATTTCAACTTTACCATTTGGAACTCTTGGTTTAATAGCTTCCTTGTGAGCAGTAACCCTCTATCAAGAAAATCATGATAGGAAATGCAAGCACGGGAATATCGTATCAATTGGGAGATATATACCCCGTATGCAGGTGCTGCTGGAATGTCGGAACTCATACAGGTATTTATTTATATCCATGAAATATATTGTATAAGCGAACTGTTCTATGTTTTACGCTGATATTATAATGACGCAAATGACAAAGTATTCCTATTTTAGAATCCTTGTAATACATTATTCAGTGAGTGTGTGTTTTACTTATATCCCACCAGTGCTTTAAATATGTTATCCTAATTCATATCAATATTGGGATAATGAGGTTAATATCTTTATGATGTAAGTTAAGTTATTCTGACTTTCATCAAAAACACATGCACCCACAAAGTCATGTTACTAATTGCCACTTAACACTATATTGGAACTTGTCAAAACCGAAATGACACGGGACACAGATAAGCATTGGTTGTCTTTTGCGCCAACTTCGTAATTGACTTTTCTAGGTTGAGCGTCACTGATGAGTCTTCTATGGACTAAATGCGTAATTAGCCTGCACATTTTAAGCCTCGTTTCTTCAATGTTTGAAGCACCTGATTTAAACAGGTTTTAATAGATTGCTTTAGTTTACTCTTTAGATTTCTGATTAAGGTTTCAATGTGTTGTTTGTGACTTTTCTGTGTTTTTGTATGCTGTATGATGTTTGTTTTTTTGACATACAATGTAAGGTGATTTATATAAAACAATAGCTTCGTTTTTATTTTTCTCATTTAACATTTAGTAGTTTCTATCAAACTCTGTACAAAATTATTGATTTCGTCTCATTTCGTCTCATTCTTTGCAAAATGAATTCTTGAAACGAAATAGAGAATAAGATCCTCTTTTAATCCAAATATAATAACTGGTTATAAAACAGTAATTGGTAGGGATTAGAACGAGACAAGAATATAAGTACTTGAAGGTTGTCAAAGAATACATAATACCTCGTAGAATTATTGTCAATATATTCTGAACTAGAAAACCTACTGTTAATGCAATAATCTCTAACGTATCCACTAACTGTTGTCCTAAATTCTTATTTTCTTAGAATTCTTAGACATAAGTATCATACTAGAATTATATTAGTGAATTACACTGAACTTCAATGGCAAAAACTAAAACTCAAACACATCAAACGAAGGGATTAAAGCTATCACATTCCTAACTTTGTATGTGGCTTGAACATGGTTTAAAGCAAACTGAACCTCTCACGAGTATGACAGTTGCATCAAACTCAATTAAATGGACAATTCTGGGTAAACAAAACAAAAATAGTTACAATTTGTCTATTAATGAAATCTTTCATTTCATATCTATATAAAGTAAAAGGTCCAAAATGGATTTCCCTTGCATTGTCTCGTAACACAGGAAAATGGTTAAATACAATTGAATCGATAGAATACATTGTAAAGATAAAAGCAATCTTACTTTAACACCATGTTGACAAATTTTAAAGGTGAAAATCGATTTGTGGTAGTTGAATATATGTTAGGAATGAGGCGTTTTAAGCATTTATATATATAGAGATAAGTAAAAATGACCGAAAGTCTACGCATTGAACTCGGATAACAATTACCAAAAATAGGCTGCAGAACTGTAATAGAAACTATCGACGTCAGGACAGGAGTAACATATAATGAATATATAAGAAGCACAAAGAAAATATAGAAATGGTGAACCTTTTTTGAAGAAGAATGTATCATAATATAAAATATGGATGAAATACCATGGAGCAATTATTATTTCTTATTCTCTTTAGGAAACATAGGATTTGATGCTCTCAATTAATATTCCAATTTCCTGTTTCAAATGGGTTCATACTTTGATGCAGTTAACAAATCAAAATTAAACAAAATAATGAGTCTATGAAAACCCATGCTACATTTGTCATCAAAGACTCAATGATGTGATCCACGAGCGATGCATAATTATTTCTGAAGAAAGAGCTCTACAAAATTGTTTATGTTTTAAAAATCAGCATAAATAAAAGATATTGTGTTTTGATAAATACGCTTAACTTGAAAAAGAAATTAAGACAATACTCTATATTTCAAATAAGTTCAATCGAAATATCTCCATACCGCAGTCCTACGACTGCGGGCACTTGCTAATGAGGAAATAATTACCTTTATACTGCACTCGTTCTATTTGAGCAGTCAAAATGCGTTGACTGTATATTTCTATGTCATATACAGTCACTGACCTGATATCACTTTTCCTCGTGAATATTTAAATAGAAATTGCCGAAAATGTAAGTAATTATTCATGCGACCTATTCAACCTGTTCTTGTTTCTAATGTATACAACGACTCAAACTAACTTCTTTAACAATTTTTAGAAGAAAAATATTTTACTTAAATCATTATGTTTTATGCCTATTGTTGACATTTTAGTTCATTCTCAAACAATTCCGTCACCATCGATTAAGCGTTTCATTACGAAATGTACATTTCATTGTGTTGTATATTTCTCCGCCTGCATGATATGAGGCCTTTTTATAAAAGGGGGAGTTTCCCATTATTTAAATCAAATATAAAATTTAAAAAAAAAATTGAGAATGGAAATGGGGAATGTGTCAAAGAGACAACAATCCGACCAAATAAAAAAACAACAGCAGAAGGTCACCAACAGGTCTTCAATGTAGCGAGAAATTCCCGCACCCGGAGGCGTCCTTCAGCTGGCCCCTAAACAAATATATACTAGTTTAGTGATAATGAACGCCATACTAATTTCCAAATTGTACACAAGAAACTAATATAAAAATAATACAAGACTAACAAAGGCCAGAGGCTCCTGACTTGGTACAGGCGCAAAAATGCGGCGGGGTTAAACATGTTTGTGAGATCTCAACCCTCCCCCTATACCTCTAACCAATGTAGAAAAATAAACGCATAACAATACGCACATTAAAATTCAGTTCAAGAGAAGTCCGAGTCTGATGTCAGAAGATGTAACCAAAGAAAATAAACAAAATGACAATAATACATAAATAACGACAGACTACTAGCAGTTAACTGACATGCCAGCTCCAGACTTCAATTAAACTGACTGAAAGATTATGATTTCATCATATGAACATCAGGCACAATCCTTCCCGTTAGGGGTTTATTATCATACCATCATAACATATATGAGAAGAACATAACCCGTGTCATGCCAACAACTGTTTTTAGAATAAATGTCTTTAGTTCCGACGCAAAGACCTTATCAGTGACTCAATATTTACGCCAAAATATGCAAATTTAATGACTTGACAACAGTATCTTAATTATATCCCTTCTTAATAAGTCTAGTTAAAGGTTTTGTAAGTTTCTGAGTTGAATACTGACACCTTTGTGCTTTATAAAGAATATTTCCATAAAAAATTGGATGTGAAATACCTGAACGTATAAAAAGTCTGCATGTTGAGCTATTTTTACGAATGATGTCTTTATACCGATGATAAAATTTAGTAAAAGTTTTGACTAGTTTGTGATATCGAAAACCCTGGTGTAATAATTTTTCAGTAATACATAAATTTCACTCGTTAAAATCTAAAACATTGTTACAAACACGAGCGAATCGTACAAGTTGAGATATATAAACACCGTAAGATGGTGACAAGGGAACGTCACCATCTAAAAACGGATAATTAACGATAGGAAATGAAAAATCATCCCTTTTATCATAAATTTTAGTATTCAGCTTTCCGTTAGTGATATAGATATCAAGATCGAGGAAAGGGCAGTGGTCATTATTAGTATTAGCTTTATTTAAAGTAAGTTCAGCAGGATAAATTTCATTAATATACATACTGAAGTCGTCATTATTGAGAGCTAAAATATCATCCAAATATCTAAAAGTATTATTAAATTTGTTTATCAGATGTTGTTTTGATGGGTCTTTGCTTATTTTTGTCATAAATTGTAACTCATAACAATACAAAAAGAGGTCCGCAATAAGTGGTGCACAGTTAGTCCCCATTGGAATTCCGATAATCTGACGATATACGGAATCCCCAAAGCGAACAAAAATGTTATCTATTAAAAATTCAAGGGCATATATAGTATCAAAGCATGTCCAATTAACATAGTTTTTTTGTTTATTGCTACTAAAAAATGACCTAAAAGAGTTTGAACATATATATTCACATTCTGATTTTTTGAATGCCCATTTAATTAGGTGTGTGAATTTTTTCTTAATGAGAATGTGAGGCAATGTTGTATACAGGGTAGAAAAATCAAAACTTTGAACAGATTCAAAATCACCAATATGAGCATGCAATTTATTAAGTACTTCCAACGAGTTCTTGACACTCCAAAAGTAATTTATTCCACTATTTTCGAAGGCCTTATTTGAACAATTTATTATAAGGTTTCTAATTGTACCAAGTGTGCTGGTAAGAAGAATAGACAATTTAGTAGTTGAACAATGGCTTGAAGACGAAATAAATCTATATTTGTAAGGGGTTTTGTGTAGCTTTGGAAGCCAATACATAGTTGGGACTTTCATTGTATTTGGCTCTGCTTGTAAAGCGGTGGCTAAAAGTTTATGTTTGTTACAGATTTCGTTTTCTGAAAATGGAGTCAGTTGGAATGTTGGTGAATTGGTGATTTCCTTTTTCAGAACCTCAATGTAAAATTTACGTCAAACAATAATAATATTATTAGCAGCTTTATCGGCCGGGACAAAAACAAATTCCTTTGCTAGTTCTTTTAGTTTATGTTTGATACGAGAAATAGGTTTATTGTGGTTATTGTTAATAGTAAAATGTTCTTTAAAATGTTGAATACGTATATCAACTATCTTCATTACTGAATTAAAAAAAGAGTTCAAAGATTTTTTGTCAGCTTTTTCCCGTTTTATCCATTTCATACAGTAAGTAAGGAGTGAGTCGTAGATGATATTACGACACTCATTCCAATTAATAATTGACGGGGGACGATATTTAGGTCCTTTACTGAGGAATGATTTTAACTCTCGGTCTTGAACGATGTTAAGATCTCCTGTTATAACATGGGAAATGGGTCCATAAATATATGCGGAATTACTGTAATTACATGAAGTAGGTGTATTTTCACTGATATTAAAATCTTTACACAATTGACTATAATTAAACACAAATTTCCGGGTAGATTTCTGTTAAAATATAACAAATAAGAGGTAGCTCAGTATTGTCAAAATAACCAGGAATTTGTTCTTTAACAGAATGGTCGTTAATTATGCCGGCAATATTTACAAAATCAAAGCCTTTATTGACATACTTAATTTTAATAAAATGTTTTTTATGATCTTCAGGGCGATCAATTTTGGGAAATAATTTAGAATAACAATATGCCATAATAATTTGAACAATTTCATACTTAGGACTGCTATATGAAATTGTGTTGCAATCCTCCAAAATTTTATTTAACTTATTAACCGGTAACGAACAGAGTTTTGTTAACAGATAATGTCTGCCGTTGTTTTTTGAAATAGAAATTAGGTCCGAAATATTGGTATGATTAGCCCGAAATTTTCTTTGAAACTATATCCAAAATGTTAACGGAATTGGTTCTAGATATATTACCAATTCCCATGATATTATCATTTAGACCGAGAGGGTAAACTGTCTGTAATTTTTTAATCCAATTTAATTCAATTATTTTCGGTGATCGTACAAACTTTGAATGCGATTCACCAGGCTGCTTATTTACTACTTCTAAAGGTTGAACTGCTAAATATTTAAACGGATGGTTGTGCTTCTTAATGTGTTGGTAAATGATACTTTTGAATGTATTTGGTCTTTTAAAACGATACAGATGTTCTTGAGTGCGTTTAGATAAATATCGTCCAGTTTCTCCTACGTACTGAATACCACACCCCGGTTTGTTTCATGTGAGTAAATAAATAATACTGTTTGTTTTTCAAGTTATATCAGTTTCAAAATTTAAAGAAAATGTGCGACCATTAAACGTGGACTTTACCGTATTGTTGGTGGAAAGACGGGGACATGTAAGTCATTTTTTGGCATGACACTTATCGATAGAAGGGTAACCACGATTTTTATTGTTAAAAATGTTAGCGATGGCAGTATTTTTAGATAACCGATTTTGAAGATTGAGACGTGTAGATACCCTTTCAGTTGAGTTTTTAGTATTTTTCCGTTTCTAAGCTTCATAATTGTTTTGTTAGTGAATTACATAATAAAGGAGCAAAGATTGGCGTCCAGAATATGAACCAGCATACAATAATTAAAGTTGTGTAAAATTGATAAATTTATGTTCGGCTGAAAATGTCAAACGCTATCAGTATAAATTACCCGAGAAAGATAGTGTATATCAGCGTAGGACTGATGGCTGACTAAATAGTAGAATGGGGCTGAATATTGAAATACTACTTTTTGATAAATATTTCTAAAGTAATGAACTAGAGCAGTTCTCGCTCGGACACACACTCCCTAATCTAGTATTTTATAAGAGCACAAACCTGGAGCACGGGGAGGCACTCTACTGCCTCCACACGGCACTAAAGACAAACTCTGTAAAAAAAAAAATTGAGAATGGAAATGGGGAATGTGTCAAAGAGACAACAACCCGACCAAATAAAAAACAACAGCAGAAGGTCACCAACAGGTCTTCAATGTAGCGAGAAATTCCCGCACCCGGAGGCGTCCTTCAGCTGGCCCCTAAACAAATATATACTAGTTCAGTGATAATGAACGCCATACTAATTTCAAAATTGTACACAAGAAACTAATATAAAAATAATACAAGACTACACACATTAAACAACAATTGAAAATGTTTTTTTTAGATTGCAGTATAAAGACAATAAAGTGCATTGACTTGACATATCAACGATATAAGGATTCGGCACGAAACGGAGAAATGCTCGGCATAGCCTCGCTTTCCCCGTTTCTAAGCCTCATCCTTATATCGTTGATATGTCAAGTCAATGCACTATTATTGTCTATATGCAACTTTTGATACTTGTTTTATGGAAATTAAAAACAATACACGAAAAGTATATTCTTCCTTCACTGTATTGTTTAATCAAATTACGTTAGTGTCATTTCAAACAACGTTATAACGATGGATCTGCCAAAATGTTGCATGCACTCTCTTTTTCTAAGTGATAAATATGTTTACTATCATTTAATAAAACTGGGCTTCAGAGTTATGTGAAACTATCTCCTCATTGGTTAATGAATCCGATTTGGATTTTACAAAAAAATCGTTAATTTGTATAAAAATTCATCATAGATACTAGTACCAGGATTAAAGTTTTATAATTACGCAAGACGCGCGTTTCGTCTACAAAAGCCTCGGCATTGACGCTCGAATCAAAAAATGTTTAAACGGCCAAATAAAGTACGACGTTGGAGAGCATTGAGGAACAAAAATTCCTAAACGTTTTGCCAAATGTAGCTATGGTAATCTATTCCTGAGGTAAAAAAGTTTTTGTTTTCAAAAATTCAAAAGTTTTGTAAACAGTAGTTTATAATTATGAACATAAAATTCAAAATTAAAGCTCCCTCCTCGTGCAACAGTATAGAACAAAATCAAACCCTATGCTATAAATGATTCTTTATTAAAAATAAGAATTATCAACGTACTTTGTGAGTCCTCTTTTCCTTATTCATAAGACTAATGATAACATTTGTACTAACAAGGAGAAACTTGACGAGAACCATAAGAGGATCAGGACCTTCCAACCCTTCCCGGACATTTACGATGGCTAATGGTTTTCATTTTGTTTGTATTATCCCAGGCGTAGCTTACATGAGCCTTATTTGGCCCATTGGCTTTGGAATTTTGTGTCCTTAATGTTCTTCAGCTTTGTACTTGTTTTTGGCCTTCTAACTTTTTTTATCTGATCGTCACTGATTTGTCTTATGTAGACGAAACGCGCTTCTGGCGTACCAAATTATACGTCTGGTACCTTTGATAAATATTTATCGTCCTTTGGTTTCATAAATTGTTTCTTGTAGTCTTTCATTTTCGAAATGAAATTTTCAGGGTTTTTTTCAACTCAATATTTTTGAATGTCTTTCTTTTTACCTTTTGCATCTTCATATAAAAAATAAACAATTTTTCAAAATCATAATGCTTTCTGTTTTGATCAGTAAAACTGTGTATACACATACCGTTTTGGAACAGATTTAACAAAGACAAACTGCAGTCTTATAGGAACCCACAGTTCGTCTGTCTTGTCGACATGTTTCTGTATTCATGCAAATACAATTTCATACATGAGATACTCAAGATAAATGAAAAATAAACTTAGTATAATAATTCTTAAACTTTACTTTACGTTCAAGTAAAGTGATGTGTTTGATCTCTAATTTGTTCCAGGTTTAGTGACTAAATCTAACTCACATTATTCATCGAACTTGACATGAAAAGTACCACAGATTTAATTAAACCTGCCTTAAATCCTGACTGACAATTTACAAATTGATTTTTACTTGGCTTTTTGACAACAGCGTTCATTTCAGCTCTCCAAGTTTGACTTTGAAAAACAACATGTAGCAAAATTTCATTAGCGCCTATATTTTGAGTATAAATGTCGCAGTTAAAAACTTTTTCATGAGCTTACGTAACCTAACATGTTACCTTTGGTAACAATGAAGCGGATGAACAAAGATGTTAAAGTTATTTTTATTCAATAGTATAATGCACGTTGTTAACACTTTAAATTTTCATTAGTCTAGCATTCCAGTGAAAGGTCTTTTTATTAATTTTTTTTTAAAACCAAATGTTAGAGTTGGATAATGGTTATCGACCGCTATGGTGACAAAACAGAAAAATCTTATTGTAGCAATGTTATACATTTACTTATTTTACGCCTGAGAAAACACATAGCATATTTAGAACTTTAGCGGGAAAGTCAGTGCCCTGGTTGAAGGATTTAGGAGTATTTTTTAGGGATTTGCTATGTTTCGTAAGAGAAAAACATTTATAAGTAACTTCCATATCCAGGAGATATTATAATCGTTTTGTAGTAAAATCACTAAAGTACTGAACTCCAAGGAAAATTCAAAACGGAAAGTTCGTTATCAAATTGCAAAATTGAAAGTTAAACACATCAAACGAATGGATAACAACTGTCACATTCCTCCTATGTAGAAAATTGTGGATTAAGCCTGATTTTTGAAGCTAAACTTATGTGACAATCTTATCGAATTCAATTGTATTCCCAAAGTTTTATCAGCAAAATAAACAGATACAATAGGTAAAGATGTCACAAATAAGGGCAGCAACCCGAATCCCACAAAAACTTGGAGATATCTCAGATGCTCAGGAAGGATAAGCAGATCATGAACTAAACGTGGCACCCGTCGTAGTGATCATATTATTCCAAAGCCTATAAATAGTCTAATTTGGTAGGTCACATTCGTCAAAAGAGAACGGGATTGTAGTAACGACATAAGGAACATTTCTTGATTTAAGTCCTTTTGCAAAATCCCAAGCTAAAACACATCAAACAAATTGAAAACAACTATTATAGTCCTGTATTTGCTCAATGCTCTTCAACAGATCTTTTTTGGCTTATATAACTATTTTGATATGAGCGTCACTGATGAGTGTTATATAGACGAAACGCGCGTCTGGCGTACTAAATTATAATCCTGGTACCTTTGATAACTATTTGTACAGGAATTTTCTTATGTAGAAAATGGTTGAATCTGGTTTTTAAGTTAGCTAAACCTCTCACTTGTATAACAGTTCATTCAAATTCCATTATATTGACAATGATGCGTGAACAAAACAAACAGAAATATTATGTAAAAATGTAAAAAAAATAGGGGTACAACAGTCAACATAGTTGCTCTTATTGAGAAAGTTGGCAAACCAAACTGTCACACTCGGAGAACAAACTCTATTACTAAAAGATGAACTGTCCCAGCCGCACTTTCTTGTAGGGAAAGACCGTCCCCTTTGGTAGACAGGCTGTTATATTCTCTTATACTGTGCAAGTATTTTTATCCGTGTGGAACCAATTTTCGTGGTTTTCGTGGATAACTGTATCAATGAATTTAAGTGTTTAACGAAATAAAACAACCGTTGTCCAAATCAAGACACCAAAAGATCTTCATGCAGTTTGACTACTGATATGATCTAGAGAATACATTGGATATTGTCAATTTTGAGAATACTATACAAGTAGTCACAGGACAAATACACTATGAACTAAAGCTGCAGGCAGGATTATTCTTTTTTAATCTTGAATACCTAAACTGTACAACTTTTGATCTTTTTATTCTCATAAAAAATATTTTTGATCACTGAAAGTCAGATTTCCGATATTGATATGCTATGATAAAGTGTTTATTTTATAGTTCTCGTACGTAATATTAATCATGCAGGGCTTGCTTTTGATAAAAAAAAAAAAAAAAAATTATACTAGTAATACAAGATACGATTATTACATTTGTATATGTAAGTGTTTTCTTCAGGTCACATGATTATGACCTAACTAACACCTTTGATGGTCTTTAATCTGTTGATAACTCTATCTTGGTTGATTATTGTGATCAATACGATTTACACAGGTCAATGTTTACTTTGCAATTTCCTGCAATCCAGAAAATTTGTAACCTTCGGTAATAATGGCTTCAATTTTTCATTTTTTTTTTAGAAAACTAAAATCCCCACGAATTAAAGTACTTTCAAAGTATTTGTATAAATATAAATTTCAATGTTATTTGTAATCGACAAAGAGCCAATGTGTATATCTAATTGATTTGTGCATAACATAGATTGATAGTTATACATATAGGCTTTTAATATCATGGAATTGTTACTTGACATCTTGATTCGAAGTGGGTTTTTTATTTTAGACTAGAACAATCGTTTGGGATACAAACGCCTTACTGGTTATGAGTTATAGTTGAAGTTACAATTTTAATATTCAAACAGACTCAAACATATTTGCTTGCTTGCTAAGGAAATCTGAATCCGAGATGTTCTCATTGTCGACCACAACTCTTTTTCTCTCTCTCTCGAATATAACATCACAAAATCAAATTTACCCTCGAATAGTATCTTGTAATATATAACATGAAAATACAGAATTTGTGCACTTGTTCTTATTTCGATAGTACCTGAGATAATTTCAGTTTACTGTTTATTTGTTAACGACGGTCCAGTTAATGTGTCTTTAGTTGTGTTATAAAAACAATAAGAATTGCCAATACGAAACCCCTCCAACTAAATTAAAATGAAGTGAAAATAAGCAATTATAAACAACCATACGGCCTCCAATAGTGAGAAAAATGTATAATAAAAAAAATACTGAACCCTAATAAAAATTCGAAACGGAATGTCCCTAATCAAATGACAAATCAAAATCAATGAATAACAACTGTCGTATTCCTAACTAGGGACAGACATTGTCTGATGTAGCAAAAGATGGGTTTAACCTGGTTTTATAGCTAGCTAAACCTCTCACTCTTTAAACCACATAAACTAAGTAGGCTATTATTTGTTTTCTGCATATTTTTTTTGACAATGATAAAAAAAACTGTTTTTTCTTCTTCGATTGTGTTGGTTGTCTTTGCCAATTTTGTCTTTTGCCTTTTCAATATAAATGAAATTCATATGCACTTTAAATTAAAATCTATAACGACATTTGAAATCGTCACAAGTTTTTCTTATAATTTTTGGAGTTTCTACATTTATAAAATCCTTAAGAGAAAACATCCTTTTCAGCGAAAACAAATGATTAATTATATCCTTCATTGCATTTCACTCACCATTATAATTACACACAGTGGACAATCAACATATCTGAATGATGTCATTAGCAATGTGGTTTTGTACTTTAATTGGCCATTAACCTTGAAAATAAATTAATCATACATGCAATAACAATGGAAAAGTTACATTTAAAATTTCCCAACTCTCTAGAAAATATTTTATGTGGAATTAGTATTGTATAACATGTGTGATATCTTTGTTTAATTAAAAAAAAGCGAGTGTGACAAAGGGCAATATTTTAAATGTTTTGATTAAAGATTTTCCGATTTTTTGTTTAAGTGAATGTGGTATACTTTTGTTATCTATTTTGTTTCTAAAGCTTACAACAGGTAATTAGTTTTAAGGTTTTGACTTATTCAGATGTGTCTATTTTTTGTGTTGCATTTTGTATGGTTATGTAATGTATTTCGGTTGTTTCCTGTAATTAGTTTTAATACTTCAATTTTATCATGTATATCTTTTGTATAAGCATTTTATAAAATTCACTGTTTGCAAAAAGTATAAATTATTCTAAATAATAGGGATGTTCTGGTACCTTACAGAAAACCCTGGCGGTTTTTGGCACAATTTTTTTGAACTTTTGGTCCTCGATACTGTTAAACTTTGTACTTGTTTCGGCTTTCAAACTTTTGTATCTGGGCGTCACTAGTAAGTTTTGTGAGGACAAAATGCACTTCTGACGTATTCAAATTTTACATTTGGCGTACTAAATTTTAATCCTGATACCTTTGATAACTATTAATACCACTGTGTCGATGCCACTGCTGGTGGACGTTTCGTCCCCGAGGGTATCACCATCCCAGTAATCAACACTTCGGTGTTGACATGAACATCAATAATGTGGTCATTTTAACAAATTACCTGTTCACAAAACTTTGAATTTTTCGAAAAACTTAGGATTTTCTTAACCCAGGCATAGATTACCTTAGCCGTTTTACAACAATTAACACAATAACAGTGTGTAAGAGATCGCTCAAATGGGTTGTACAAATTTTCTATATTTTATATAGATAAAAGAAGATGTGGTATGAGTGATAATGAGACAACTCTCTATCCAAGTCACAATAAAATTACATCATTATAGGTCCAAGTACGGTCTTCGACAAAGAGCCTTGGTTCACACCGAACAGCAATCTATAATTAGGCCCCCAAACATTACTAGTGTAAAACTGTTCAAACGGGAAACCCAGCATTTCACCATAAAACATTAAACACATTTCAATTGGTAAAGAAAAAAAATCGCTTCTATAAATGTGAAAAGGATTGTGTTTTAAGATGCATTCGTAACATTTGGACTGGGTTACAGGGGAGGCAAAGACGTTGCTAACGAAAGATGTTATTTTCGCGACGTTAAAATGTGACATATAGGGAAACGATGCATTTTTCGACAGATTATTATCATTCAAACTGATTTAATTTGAAAACGAGTTCATGCACACCTCTTTCTTAAAATGATATTTGGTTTGATTATACGAATGCAGATTATTTCTACCGATTTTTAAGAAAGTTTAAAAATAAAATGCATAAATTTAAAGAACATTGTTATAAAACAGATATAACAGATAATTTAACAGAAAACAGGGTGTGATTATTTAAAAAAAAAAAAAAAAATGTATTTCTATCGAAAGAAAAATACTTCCACAAATCCGAATTTTGTGCAATAATCAGAAATTGTGACCTCATTTCAATCAAGAAGTACGTTCATGTGTCAGTTGGCTACAAGTTTTCCACTTTGACAAATATGTAAACTGTGCTACATGTACTGTTTAATAATATACTGACGATTACTGTTTTAGCTGTAAATATAAACTATAATTGCTGAAAATCGACTTTTAATTTATATATGACAGTGTATGATTTTTATAATTTTAAGTTGATTGTTTTTATTTTAATCATAAAGACTTCTCCTGCTAAAAATCCTACTTCCACCTCCTAGTAGGTGAGCAGGCGCACACATTAAAAACTAAAATGCGGAAACGTAAATAATCATTAACAAAATTAATGTAAACATAATGCGGAAAAGAGTAATTTAAACATGCAGAAACGTAGGAATTTTAATGCAGAAAAGTAGTACTAAAATGCGGAAATGTTAAACGCCAATGCAAATTTTCATCAAAATTTCAATATGGGATCAAAACTGTATACATGTAGTATGTTTTAGAATTATTAAATTGGCCCGGCCGTTGGTGTATAACTTGCGCTAATGTTTTGTTTAAACAAAATTCGCGGTTTATAATTTATAATGAGTTTTGTTTTAGAAATATTGATTCAGTCGAAGGTAATCTTTGACTGATTTAGAATACTGATATCGGAGACGGTACATGTCAATGAAACAGCACCAAGCAACCTAAATATCCATAAGACACTAAACAAGAAGTGAAAGATACTACAGAAACAATTCAAACTCATAAATCGAAAACAGCCATGGAAGACAAACAAAAGTACAGAAAACATAAAATACACAAAATAAGTCTAAACAACATGAACCCCCACAAAAAATACAGCGATATAAAATGTACAAATATTCGCACTTAAGGAGGCTTGTGGGTATAAGCTTTTCAGAATAAAAAATAAACATCAATTTTTCATTACAAATTTTATTTATTACCTTGTTATTAGTTGTAACTTTATCATATGTTACAAAAATCATTTCAAAAAACTAATTCGTGTTGGCCCCAGGTGACTTTTAAAATGTAGATATCACTGAAAACGCTCTTAATTATCTCCCTTTGGTGCAAAAATGCCATTTTTTGGCATTAAAGTTGAAATATCTTAATTTTTTTTCGAATAAGCTATACTTTAATTAAATAATTGTAAAATCTAAGCGATTTCTGTAACTTAGTTCTTTTTTATTTTGATATTACCGCTATTTCTTGTATTAGTTCAACAGACAAAAGGACATAAAAAAAATGTATGCTTCTTTCAAAGCGTTAAGGAACGGTAACCCCATTTTCTTATTTCATTTTTCTATTAAGTATAAGATAAAGTTCATTTAAAGAAATATATAGAGAAATCCTATATCAAAGAAGAAATTTGATTTATACCCGCGAGCCCCCTTAAACGGTATTTGCTTTACATGTTAGAAGTTACAATTGCATGGGCGGTTACCACAATGAAGGTGGATAAAATTTGATGTCAGATTTTATAGCATGACACCAGCATCGCGTCTCTCGACTAGTCCTTGTCAACTGCGTTTACCTCAACATTTCCCCTTTTGCTGTTAAATTGCATGTCTTCCGTAAAAAAGTTACACTTAGGCAAGAGTTATTTGACAAAAGTCGACGGGAGACCATCTCTGTATTCTATGAAAGAAAAAAAGAAACTAAATTAAAAACACAAATTCAAGATAAATACTACATAAAAACCAACAAATTATGAATATATGTGCGAAAACTTACTATAAATCTACCAAAAATGACATTTAAATGATATGTTATCGTAGTCACTAAACAGTTATCAAAGGTTCCAAGCTTATAATTTTATACACCAGACGCGCGTTTTTCTACATAAAACGCATCAGTAACGCTCAGATCGAAAGCTTTATAAAACCAAACAAACACAAAATACACCAAACAGATCTTTGTTTGATATAAACAGATGAACTAAATTTTCAGCAGTAAATCACACGAATTGAAGAAAAGACCTATCATAACTTTCTCAACATTACAGTTAACTTCAAAAGTTGAAATGTTCTCGGGTATCACCGAAGATACATTACATATCAAAATGCTCATTTGGTACTATTATTGTAAATTCTAATTTAAATCTAAAGCGTTTAACAATCCGGTCTGTTCTTTTGAAACGAGTTTTATCACTAGAGGCGATATGAACTTGATTTTATTGACATGTACCATCAATCATTATCCTAATTTTAAGGTATTTGTACTTTTTGCAGAATTGTCTTTGTTAATCCTAAAAGTACACATAACCATGATAACATTTGTAATTATAATCTTTATCTTATTCAAACTACCAGACTAATTACGAAGAAAGCAGTGAACCCCAATGTTCAATGATAAAAGGAGTTCAATGTCATCACATAATTATAATGTTTAACAGACAGTAGATTTCTATGATCTAAGCTAGATATAGTTCAAATAATTGTTTACGACTCAGCACAATAAATAAGAGGGTGGTACAGGATTAGTTTTGTGCAACGTATTTTACTATTTGTATTTCACGTGCAGCCTTGAAAAGGGTTAGTTATTCACCTAGTTCTGTGAAATCAGTAAAAAAGATCAACATGTAAGAAACTTTTAACTGTTCGATTATCGTGAAATGACAATTTTATTTCGCGTTCTTCCATGTAGATACCCCCTCTTCGCCCCTCAATAAAGATTATGAATAAATGGCTGTGTTAAAAGTACATGTTCCATTATGAAAACCTTTGCAATATTATGTACATGACATAAATCGATTGATTAACCACAGCAATAACAAAGCAAAGTAACACCGCGCATCCTGTTATTGTCATACCATGAAGGTCTAACGTTAATAAACAAAAGAATACGTATCAATTTTATATTTGCTGATCGAACAGTATATTTCGAATTAATTTTATCTTCCTTATTTAAATGAAATAGGAATAACAAAACAAAAATATTATGATGGATAACCAAATATAAAACAAGTATGACTGTGGGAATCAAAATTTACAAAATGAAACAAATGTATCGGAAGTTAATCTTATAATTGTCAAATTAGCTATATTTGACCCTTCTTCAGCCTATTTGAAAGTTATCTCTTTTAAATAGAAATGAAAAAGGCAACTTATTTGTAGTCAGCCCTAATAACAGAAAAATCTTTGATAAATAGTGAAAACATTCGTTTGTTTCTTTTTTTTCTTTTTTTTTTTTTAATATCCTGTTAAACAAATTATTCTGTGATACTTATTCCTATGTGTTTCCTATACTCAATATAAATACGAAGATGTGGCACGAGAGCCTATAAAACAACTATCTATCAAAGTTCCTGTATAAATGGTTAGCAATTATAGATTAAGGTACATTTGTATGGCCTTCAACACGAAGTCTTTGCTCACACCGAACAGCAAGTAAGTACGTATATTTTGCCTTGCTTATTGATTTGAATTCAATTCCACATAGTTGGAACAAAAAAATTACAATAAATGTCATATAATAATCAGTACCATACTCTTCAACAATTTATATGTATACAAAATATATATTGTCACTAAACAAAATTTCAGAATCAGTTGAACAAATGAGGTGTCTTCTGTTCGGATTACAAATTATCATGTGATACATTAATTTTTAGTTAAATGAAAGTAAAATCACAAAAATACTAAACTCCGATGAAAGTTCAATTGGGAAATCTCTTATCACATGGCAAAATCAAATGACAAAAACGAATCAAACGAATGGACAACAACTGTCATATTCCTGACTTGGTACAGACATTTTCAAATGTAGAAAAATTGTGGCTTGGCGCGCTTAACCTCTCACTTGTACGACATTCTCATTATATTCAGTTATATTTACAAATGAGTGCTACATACATGATTAGGTTTACATTGCATTATAAAATGAAATATAATAGATATTTCTACAATTAATATTTGTATATCTTACATGGCATTTTTGCTGAATGTATTAGATATAATTTCTGGTAACTGGAAAAAAAATGTTATAAAATTTTCATAACATCTCTTTCACAAAAGAATGGTGTTCAGAAATGGCAGTTCAAATTTAGGCTTATTACTTAAGTTTCGCCATAATTAACGACATGGTATGTGAAAAGCGTCTTAATAAATTGTAATTGCCTCAGTACAAATAAAGTATGTCAGTGTTCTACAGGTAAAAAGAAAATCATACTTTTCTTTAAACTAATGTATTATTGTTCAAGTAAATTCCAAAAAGCCTTGTGATATGAGTTTCAAAGGATGTGGTTAATAATTCCGATGATGTTTTTAATAAATGTAACCAGCTGTGCTCTTTTTAATGAGTGCCCCAAGCAGAAGGTATTACTTATAGTTTACTCCTGAACAAAAGAACAATTTTAATCTTTTTTAATATCCAATTTCCTTCAAATATACAAATGTATATGTATACATTACAAATTACAAGAATGTATATACAACTAATATAATATAAGGTAAAATCCTTTCAGTGATATTTTGTTAGCTGTTTTTATGTCAGTTTAAAACATGTATCAAATGCCTATGTTATGGTTCGTATTTTGGACGCCTGTCTTTACTCCTTTCATTATCACTGAATTATAAAACTGAGAAAGGAAATGGTGAATGTGTCAAAGCCGACAACCACCCGATCATAGAGCAGACAACAGCCGAAGGCAACCAATGGGTCTTCAATGTAGCGAGAATGATCGCACCCGTAGGTTTCCTTCAGCTGGCCCCTAAAAATATGCATACTAGTAAAGTGATAATGGACGCCATACTAAACTCCGAATTATACACAAAAAACTTAAATTAAAAATCATACAAGACTAACAAAGGCCAGAGGCTCCTAACTTGGGACAGGCGCTAAATTGCGACGGGATTAAACATGTTTATGATGTACACTTCAGTTAAGGGGCCAACTGAAGCACGCCTCTGGGTGTGAGATTTTCATGTAGTGTAGAAAAACCATTAATGGACTTCGGCTTTTTTCTGCTCTTTGGTCTGAGGGTTGTGTCTTTGACACATTCCCCATTTCAATTTTCAATTTTACACATAAAACCTATATACAAGTAGTTTTTATTTAAGAATTCATGTACACTAAGTTGTTACAAAAACAAAGCTAAAGAGAAGCACCTCAAATAGGTTTTATTATCCTCAATACATTTTTTTTTAAATTAAAACTTATTTTTTTTTTTTTTTACCAAAACTCAGACTTTAGTTGAAGTAACTTGATTCGATAGTCAAGCTTTGTTCAGAGTGGTCAGTTATTGTTCAGACTGGTTATGTAATGTTCAAAATTTGGTTTAAATGTAAGTTAGTTCAAATCCAATAAAAAACATATAAACCGTATCCTCGATGATGAAGTGTCAACAAATTAATCGGATTAAGACGTCCTCAGAGACTCCTAGTCCAAGAAAAATTCAAAACGGAAAGTCCCTATTCGAAATATCTCGAACGCATCAAACGAATGGATAACAAATAAATGCAACAGTAGTATATCGCTGTTCAAAGCTCATAAATCCATGGACAAAAACAAAATCGGGGTAACAAACTAAAACCGAGGGAAACGCATTAAATATAAGAGGAGATCAACGACACAACACCGAAACGCAACACACACAGAAACGGACCAAGAATCAGACAAAACACCACGAGAATAACAAATATAATATGAAAACCATATACATGAATTTGGGATAGACAAGTACCGTGCCACGTCTTATCTCAATATCTCAAAAATAAGAGAAAACACAAACGACTCAACGTTAAAATGCAACACACACAGAAACGAACAATACTAAAAACAATGGCCCATCTTCCTGACTTGGTACAGGACACTTTTAAAGGGGAATAAAAGTGGTGGGTTAAACCTGGTTTTGTGGCATGCCAAACCTCGCACTTTAATGTCAAAGTTAAATATAACATTGAAATGACAACATAATGTTACAGGACTACAATACAAATAAATAGGAGAACATATTAGACAAAGATAAACATGATTAATAGATACAAAAAGCATCAGGTTTAAAATTCAATACGCCAAAAACGCGCCTTGTCCACACAAGACTCACCAGTGACGCCCAGATATAAAAGATCGAAATTGAAAAAAGTACAAAGTTGTACAGCACTGAAGATCAGAATTTGAAAAGGTTTCGCCAAATACGGCATTGTATTTATGCCCGGGATAAGCACATTCTTAGTATATAGAACAATTCATGCTATTGCAAACAGTAAATTTTAACACATGAATATGAAAGAGATATACATAAAGAAACTGAAGTATTAACTAATTACAGAAAACTAAACCCGAATACATAACGCCCAGATATAAAAGATCAAAAGTGAAAAAGGTACAAAGTTGTACAGCACTGAAGATCAAAAGTTGAAAAGCTTTTGCCAAATACGGCATTGTTTTTATGCCCGGGATAACAACATCCTTATTATATAGAACAATTCATGCTATTGCAAACAGTAAATTTTTACAAATGAATATGAAAGAGATATACATAATGAAACTGAAGTATTAACTAATTACAGAAAACTAAACCCGAATACATGATGCTAAGTTTAACAACAGTCATATTCCAGCGAATATAAATAAACAGTATCGACATGATGTAGGACATACATAGTAGTATATAAAGTTTTTAAAATGCACACACAAATTCAAGGTGTGTACCGATAGAAAATGAGAAAACAATATTGAGAAATTCCTCATAGATAGCAGGCTTACAATTGTGTCCGCCCTACACACGTTTCGTCTATAAAACATATGTTTCAATCAATTGATGACTGTTGAACAGCGGTACACTACTGTTGCCTTCATTCATCAATACAGTTACTTGACAGCATCAATATGTGTACTCGTTTCTTCCATATATGAGCAGTAAACGCCCTTAAAATGATTTTTGTACAGAAAATTAATTTTATAAAAGCAAACTAAACATTTTTGTTTTATACATATACACATTCATGGATCTATAATATGTCGATACATGTCCCCTGTCATTGCACAAGATCATGTTTTTCTGAATGTTTATGACGTCTTTACATTAAATTCATTGGATGTTGGATGTGTACAGATTGATTTGAACTTAGTGTCTTTTTGTTGTTGGTATATACAAGTATCCAGCCACGTCTACTCTGTGTAGTGTTTGTATTTGTATTCATCTCAAGATAACAAACAATAGTCTATAGTAGAGTATTTCAAAGGTTTTATATGTAGTGATATGTCTTATTATAATAAGATATCCTTTGTAAATCTATGAGATGTAAATAGTTACCATATGGTTAACCCACAAGAATAATAATACTTAATATGAAATAAAATTCCAAACAGCTGCTTATGATTAAAATTGATTTCAAGGAAAATAGGACATGTTAGGTACGCATATACCTGTCTGAATTCATTGAGATCTAAAACTTGTTATTATACTTTATATCAAAAGAACATGATGAAGAATAAACAAAAAGAAAATGTATGATGTTTTGGGAGAAAAACATGTTTCTCTGAGAGATTCAATTTTTCTTTGCCTTTTTAAACTGACATGAAGCGAGTCATTTGTAAATCAACAGTTTGGCAATGTTTATTATGATATCTTAACTTGCCAAATTATCAGTACTAACTATTAAATCACCTTATTTTAAGCTGCACAAAATAAAATTTAAGAGATACACTTTTTTTCTATTTTAAACTAGGTCTTTTAAAATTAAGTTATACACAGACCAAGCAGAAAATAACATAAATGTATTTCCATTATGAAATGTTAGACTTGTTTTGGATTAAAACAAAATGAGTAAAACTTTCTGACACCGCTCAATCTTTTTTAAAAGGAGTTTAACTCTACAAATGTCCGTGTATTTCAGAATGCCAAGCCAACAACAGTGTATTCAAAAGCAAACAAGCTCAATAACCTTATATTTGAATTGTACAGGACTCACTTTTAACTATTGATTGCCATAGAAATGCACAGAAGGAAAGATAAGGCAAAAAATGATATATCAAATCAAAATCCATTCCTTTGCAAATGTAAACAGGTAATTGAAATTGACAAAAGCACATGCTACCAATAAATGCACCGAGTGAAAACTTCCATATTCTGATTTGAAACAGGCACTTTTCGTAAAATATACTTTGCGAACCCTTACATAATCACGTTTGGAGACAGGTTGAAATGAAAACGTTAATTGACTCTAAATGGAGGATATAATTGCAATGGGTTACGTACGTTTTGTTACTTATGATCATCATTCCAATAAAATCAAAGAAACAGAAGAAAAGGCATTGACTGAAAGTTAATGTAATTTTTAAAAGCCAGTAATATGTTTCTGTAAAATTACATTGTTCATATGGGTTTATTTTTTAAAAGCCAGTAATATGTTTCTATAGCTATAGATTACATTGTTCATACGGGTTTATTTTTAAAAGCCAGAAATATGTTTCTGTAAAATTACATTGTTCATATGGGTTTATTTTTAAAAGCCAGTAATATGTTTCTATAAAATTACATTGTTCATGTGGCTTTATTTTTCATTCGCTTTGTAATAGTTTAACTTCATTAGTCAACACATGTATGTAATGAAAAATGTAGTTGAAGCAACCAGACAGATATTTTGTCTCTTTTATATAGTCCAATTCTTTGAAAGACACTGATAAGGGCCGTTTTGGTCCCTTCTTCAAATAAATTGGATTTTATGATTTCAAAATAATCATAAACTTAAAACAATAACACTCTTTTTATCATATTCCAGTTGCTTAGCAAAAGATTTGAAAAAGAATTAACTATGCTGTTAACTTATTTATCACAAAATGTGTGTTTTCTATATAAATCAAAATGTATCATTGTATAATACAAATATGGAAATCTCAAACAATACTGATTTATTTATCTTTAATATATAACAGAGTATTTATCAACATCTGTGCACCAGAATGACCCTTGCTTCTGTATACTAAGACACCATAAACTTTGGTATCTGTTTAATGTTTATGCAATCGATGTTAACCAAATTTAATGTAAAAGTGACGACAGTTTTATTTATTTCAGATGCATAAAATAACAATGGACCAGAATGGAACATAAGCTACGAATTAAACTCACATGGTTTGAACATCTGCCGTGTGACCACAAATGTGTGCAAACATATTCTTATCTTAAAGAGAACAAATAGTCTGTCGGAGTCGAAACGCGCGTCATATTCTTATCCTTAAAAAGAGAATATATAGTACAAGAAGAGGAGGAGCAAGAGGATACATTAAGTTATTTAGTCGTACTAATTATTTTATTATTTCTATCAATAACGTTTCGCATTCGTTTCATAGGGTTTGCATTTTCATTTATAATTGCAAACAATAAGCATGCATCTTAATAACCCTTTAGATACATAAACTGATATTTCTAAATCATGAAGATAAGGAATATATTATGAAAGCATTCAGACCTAACATTGACCTCAGTAGAAATAAGTCAATAAATATAATAAAAAAAGTAATTACGGTATTGTTCCGTTATTAATTAACACGCAACACAATAAGTATTCTGCATTGTACGTATGTTACTGGTAGTAGCCTTACAGCATGTACAGATAATTGGTTAAGCGTAATAACAAAATTATCAATTTACATCTTCCGACATCATATGTTCGGAATAACCCTCTTTCATGTTGTTGGTTTTATTATTATATATTTTCTAATTGTATTCGTTGAAGAAAAGCTTTTTGAAATATATATGATATGGTTAACTTCAAATTTCAAATGAATCCTAGAACATAATTATATTGATATTTTGCTGATACTAACCGGAAACTCATTATGGAGCTTTCAATAAAGAGATAGATTCTACAACAAATAATCAGAACTATGACAATGCCGTATTTGCAATCATCATCCATAAAGATACTGAGCTAGAAAAATGACACACGAGAGAAATATACAAATAATACGAAGTTTAGCATTTAAGATGTATTCAACTAATCAATGATCATTTATGATGTGCGAAGTTGGTTCTGAAATTTTTATTGAAATATATAACAAAGAATGTAAGTTATCCATAGTTTTGTTATCATATGGTCTCATGGAGAGTTGGATGGAGAGTTGTCTCATTGGCACTCACACCACATCTTCCTATATCTAATCATAAATATGCTGACGAGGAGTAAAATATATGACAACAAGACCAATAATAATATTTGTTTTGTTATATATTTCAATTAATTTTTCAAAACCAACTTCGCACTTAACGGTTTAAGTTATTGTATCTTAATTATTTCATATACCGCTTGCCAAGTCAGAAGTATGTCATTCTTTGGTGGTGGTTGATTGCTATATGGCAATTTTTTTCCGTTCATAATTTTCTATAGAAAAGTTTGAAATGTTTGAAATGTTTTACATATGCATTTTCGAAGCCTTTTATAGCAGTTAATGTGTGCATTGGTTCAATAATTCGAGAACATAAGACTTCCAAGAATCTCGTTTCATCTTACTTCGTGTAAATGTGTAAAAACTACATTCTGATAAATCTAGAAAATTAATCAAACTTAAGAATGAAAATGGGGAATGTGTCAAAGACACAACAACCCGATCAAATATGGAGCAGACAAAAGCCGAAGATCACCAATGGGTCTTCAATGCAGCGAGAAACTACCGCACACGGAGGCGTCCTTAAGCTGGCCCTTAAACAAATATATAGACTAGTTTAGTGATAATAGATGTCATACTAAACTCCAAATTATACACAAAAAAACTTAAATGAAAAATCATACAAGACTTACAAAGACCAGACTTGGGACAGACGCAAAAAAGCGGCGGGGTTAAACATGTTTATTACATTGTTTGCAATGCATCACATGGATTTTCCAGTTAAATAAAAACCGATAATTTCACGTGGTTATTTCACTCTCTGACGTCATACAACAATATGCGTTCCTGAATTAATGTGTTGTTCGGTCACTCGTTGAATATATTTCTCTATTTGAATTCTTTGATTAGTTTTTTCTATAATTATTGTGATTTCAACCCTCCCCCTATACCTCTAGCCAATGTAGAAAAAAAAACGTACAACTATACGCAAAACTCAGTTATCAAGAGAAGTACGAGTCTGATGTTAGAATAGAAAACGAAAGAAAATAAAAAAAATAACAATTTACATAAAAATCAACAGACCACTAGCAGTTACTGACATCCCAGCTCAAGACCTCAATTTAACTGATTAAAAGATTATCTCTACATCATATAAATATCAGGCACAATAATGTTGTTTTTTAAATTAACAACGAGAAACGCAAATCAACAAGTGCTTGATATGATATGTGCCAGTTGATTGTTTATCATTAAACAAAAAATTAAACAGACATAAAAACATAGGATAATTGTTAACAATTAAGACACCAATATTACTGTCCCTCGTGCGCATTTCAACACGCTGACATACTCTTAATTCAAAATAAAAAACCTTATTTAAACTATTGATAAACGATGTTATTGAACTTCTCAAAACGTACTACCAAACTATGACAAGGAATCAGAGCTATGCACCAGGGCGACATATTCGGCAACATGCATGATTTTGAAAGTGCAGCACTCACATCGTGATTACATATTTGGAATTTGGACATTATCTTACACTATATAAGTAAAGCATCCCATCCAGATTTCACTTTCATCTCACATTTACAGCTATATTTGAAAAACAAAATCAATTCGAATACCAGGTGACCCAGGTCGTTTTGCCTTCTTAACCATGCCTTTCCTTCGTGTGCACTCTGCGGGTGTATCATCACATGTCTTGTTTTCGTGCGTTTGTTTTGGTTTATTTAATGCAACACAAATTCGAAAATATGATCAATTGTAGATTAAACTAGCACAATACATTTTTTGTATGTGACCTTGTCGTAGCAATAGAGTAAAAACTGGATAATATATTTCATTGAGTCTGTATCATGTATATTAAATATTTATTGCATTTGCAACAGTATGACTTTAAATGTTAATGTAACTTCTGCAGTTATATAACACTATGATAAATCCTGTCTCAGAATATTAGTATTTGCAGGTGGCAATATAATATTATAATGATTGCAGTGAAAACCGGGGTTTTTCCATAGTTTTTAAAAGTATGCATACACAATAACACTTTCTTTTCATTCCACGGTCACTGACGAGTCGCATGTGGACGAAACGCACGTACAGCGTATAAGTTTATAATCATGTTATCTTCGATAACTATTTACGCCACTGGTTTGATGCCGCTGCTGTTGAACGTTTCGTCCCCGAGGGTATTACCAGCACAATAGTCAGCACTCCGAAGTTGACATGAATAGCAGTTGTATGATCATTTTTCTAAATTTTCTGTCAAAAAACTGTATTTTTTCGAAAAACTTAGAATTTTCGTATCCCAGGAAAAGATTACCCTAACCATATTTGGAGCAAAGTTTTGGAATTTGGTGTCACTATCATTTCACAAATTATTATGTAAAAGCAAGCACCAGGTCTTATATAAAAGTGTGAAGAAGAACTGATCTTTCAATCATCATATATCAAGTGTCCAGCTTTTCATTTTCGGCAAAACAAAACCACAGTATGTGGTCTTATCTTATAATGATGCAATCAAAACAATGTGTATCATAATGGAGGTAAACGAAACCAAACTGTAAAGTGTAGGTTAAAATCTTCAATGAGAAAATATGAATAAATGTGTAAGAGTAGGTTTCATAATCTCTTGCAATGTTCTTACTGAGACAAAACAATGTGAATCTAAATCTGTAACCAGCAACAGCGCACATTCGAATATGGTTTCTACATTGAAGGGTTTACGTCTTATTTCTATTGAACTTTTAGATTTTTTCATGGTTTATGTTCTATTTATTCGAAATTTTCTTTACTTTACACATAAAATTTGAACACATCATAATCACGCGGGACATACTGTTTGTTTTAGAAAGGAATAGTAATGCCGTTGTATTTGAACATATTTTATTGCAAATTGTTTCTGCGTTCTGATTCATGTCATTTGTTTTCTATCTCATTTCATTGAACACTTTTTGTTTTCTTTTTTAATATAAATGCGAATAATAATTTTATGCTGAATATGGTTATTATTGATAACATGCATATCATCAATATTAATAATCACTTATCTTATATTGAGTACAAGGAGAAGCTATGTCAATATTTAATACCTATAATCCAGATGTTGGTGAGTTATATGACGTTGAACTCCCACCAAAAGCTAAACTAGTATTGTCGAGAGTGGACAGTGCATAAATGACGCGCACTTTACAGACTAAGTTCATACAAGACGCAAACTGTATGGTTCTTTTAATAAAATGTAGGTGTTAAGAAGTACTATGAATGATTCCAGTCTTTTAAGATGAAAGGTCGGATGAGGATTGTCACCCAATCCAACAGTTAAGTCATCATATATTATGACAGGAGGATCATCTCAACAATATGTTACACAGTTATGTAGCAGAGAAGTAAAAACACGAAATTGATAATCAAATTTATAAATAAACTGACAAGTAATCCAAAGAGATAAAAGACAAACAACAGTGCAACGAATATAGAATTTGATTTCATTTCGTCACTTAATTAAAAAGATGAATACGATTTTTTATAATATTATTTGACCTGACAATGTTATTTTTACCATTTTTTTGTCGAAGTTTTCATTCGTATAGTTACTAATATATGTGCTTTACTTGATCACATTAATTGCAAATATAAGATTTTTCCAAATATCAAAAAATAGTAGTTTATTGTAAAATCAAAAAATTGTACAGCATTCACTATGTAGCTCTCGGAAAATTTATTATCAAAGACTGTTGTAGCAAGAAAATTCATATTGTCAAAGAAATTAAATAAACAAGTACTATTTAAATACTATTATCTCTTTTTAATAGTAAGCCGGGTTTAGAAATATTATTTTTTAATCTACACCAGAGAAATTGTTCTGTTACATCAAATTTTATGGCATTTGTTTTTTAGTTATTCGATTGAATTATTTTAGGAATAAATTGTTTCATAGGTGTCATAAAATAGGCCATGATCATCTTTTTAATCTTGTTTTTATTTTTTTTTCCAATGCTGATCTTCTTGTTCGTCGCCGGAAACTTCTCTCGTTGGAAATCAAACATTAAAGATTTTGATACAGTAGTAATATATTATATAAAGCAATGACGCATAGCCAAGAGAGATTGAGAAAAAAAATCAAATCGATTGATATACAGTAAACACTCTTGAATTAAATCAACACGTAAAATTTAAACCCACCCCTTTCCAATTTTACATTAAATGTGAGTATGTTAACAAGACTGCACATATGTATGTATATTTGAAAAAACCTAGACGACCTTTTCTAAAATTTGCAAAATAGTTAAAGGATAAAAAAAATTGTTAAAATATTTTCCTATAACTTGTTAACCTGAACAAGGTATACATTATAATCAGATGCAGACAATATTTTCATATACCAAATCAGGAATATTACCGTAGTTATCCATACGTTTGATGTGTTTGAGCTATTGATTTCACCATTTGATAAGGGACTTTCCGCTTTGAATTTTTCTCGGAGCTCGATATTATTGCTTCTATATAGTATATATAATGTGTTCTATATATTGTAGATGCACCTGTACCGTTTATTGCTATTTGAACTACATAGTACACATTGTTCAGAAGAGCTTATGCACAACACTCAAACAGACACTTTGGCAAAACTGTTAGCAAAACTTTGAATTTTTAAAATACTAAGGCTTTTCGACCTCAGGAATAGATTTCCTTAGCTGTATTTGGCAAAAACTTTTCGGAATTTTGGTCCTCAATGCCCCTCAACTTCGTACTTTACATTTCGTACTCAACATTTTGTGATTCTAGCGTCACTGGTGAGTCTTTTTTAGATGAAACGCGCGTCTAGCGTAAATATAAAATTTCAATCCTGGTATATATGATGAGTTTAAATTGAACATGTAAGTTCTATTCAGCAAAATTTCTGTTTATTCCTTTATTCCTTTTTCTCACAATTGAATTAAATATAAAAACAACAACAATGTAATCACATTTCAACTCGTTTTAATTTCGATGGATTTTTTAATATGATTTACAAAGCTATGTAAAAGTTCTTTTGAGGCTTATGTCTTGTTTTATGACAAAACACATTGAAATCTCTTTTACCTCGCATGTTCGTGTACTTAGACGAACTTGAATGGCGCTCACGTTAATTTAGTTATAGTTGTCTAACAAAGGTCAATATGGAAACGGGATTCGAACGCATCAACTGTACAGTAAAGTGGTGTTTTTCATTATTCTCTCGCTGTCGAGTCGTAACTTTGTAATATTCATGTGCAGGTATTAACTAGTGTTCTCATGTCAAATAACATTTACTTTTATAGTCATGTTGTTCTCAACTCTTTTTGTTCTTTTAAAAATTCGGCTTTGTATGTTTCTTTGTTATGAACGCTTTGAATTGAAAAAAAATGTGAATGATAAAGATCGACAATCAAACGCATAATTCTAAAATAAACTGACAACGCCATATGCATGTCAGATAAAAGAAACATTTCAAACAGAACATTGGTACCCAAAACACAGCATTGAAAACAAAAGTCTGAGCAGTACGAACACCACCACTGAGGTTTTCTTTTTCTTTCTTTAATGCATTTTGGCAATGCCAAGATTAACAGTAATAAAGATTTTGGTTCGGATGGGTTTAAGTCGACCATGAAGTGTACATTTATCCTTTAAAATTATCATATTCGGGTTTCAGATAGGAACTGTACAATGAAAGACAATTTGAAAGTTTCTGCGCTTGATCAGTATTAAACAGTGATAACTTATAACAATAGAATGTTGCTAACGAGTTGTGTCTAACAAAAACGTGTCCCTTTTTATAAATAAAAATGAATCACAATTTAAAAGTCTAAATACATGTACAATATAACTCTGAAAACTAGTACCCAGTGGCCACATATTGATATTTATCTTACCTCCTATAGATTTATGGGAGTATGATTGGTTAATCGACTACTCGTGGTGACTTTATATTTTCATATTTTTAATACTATCGCTTATTATAGATATCAATTTACAGTGCTTTGTAAGCCTTTGCATGCTTGCTGTTTGGCATTGTATTAATGAATGTAATAATGTTATATCAGTTTGCACTATAAATAAAATTATATATAATATATTGCTTATAGGGTATAATACAATGTATACATTATTTACAATTCATCAAAATCAGCACAAATGAATAATCATGAATTAGTTATGTTAATGTAATATATATTTATATTAACTAATATATTGCAAAATAACATTTCTCAATAAGGCTATTAAGCTGTTTATCAAACTCATGAGAAAGTCTTTGTTTATTAGTAAAACATATGAATACGGTCCAGATTTATTAAAAAAAATTATAAGCACGAGATGATAATATCTAAAAATTAATTTGTATCTATTTCAAGACAGCTCTAATCTCAATAAATATACTTCAATTGTTTTATTGTTAGGAAATCTAATACTTGGGAGATTATAATTTTCGAACAAATCAGTAACATAAAGCTATTATTTCTCAACTTCTTTGATTTACTTTAAATTCACATTTTTAGTAAAACATTTATTACTCGACAGGAGCAAAAGTGTAATAACATTATTTGTTGTAATGACATCAATTTCTTATATATTGTAGAAAAGCAAAAACTATAACATAACTTTAAGTTTAAATGATTGAATGTCGATAATAACATTAGCTGTATCGTGCGTGCAAAATGTTAGGCCTAGTAAATTTGAGAATGGAAACGGGTTATTTGTCAAAGAGACAAAAACTCAACAAATGAGCTGAAAACAGCCTTAGGTCACCAGCCTAAGCCCGGACTCGAGCTCCAACTTGCCCTTTAAGAAAAATGTTTAACATTCACATATACTGATGATAAGCCTGGTCAATTTTGAGTAATTGTTCAATCGTTGTTCACTGAAACTTACAGAACCACATCCGATTAGAAAATAATGGTATTTGTTATAAACAATAACCTGCTTGTTGTTTCAAACATTGCCTTGATGGGTTTTTTTAATTCAAATGTGATATATGTACCAATACCGAGCTATTATTTGTTTTATAAATCCACATAATATTATGATTATCAGATTATTTGCATTAATTGTTTAAGCATATTATAATGTCATGTTCTGTCAAAGCGTAATACCACCAAATCATGGTACGTCACATCCGTTTGTATTCGAAAATATGTCGACAAAAAAATTCCTTGAATTTGACATATGTAAGTAATAAATCCTACATTTTAATGCAGTAAATTATGTCTGTCTCATAAACATATGTCTTCGGCATTTCAAAGCACAATTATTATTTATTTTTTTTATATAGAATAATATGTAAACTTGAGGTCACATGGTTACTATAGCCTGTACATAGGTTACATAAAGAGTTAAATTTGATTGGTCCAATGATGGTTATTATCTTATATGCAATGACATGTTATGTGTTTTTTTATCTATAGTACTGGACATGATAAAACTTTACTCATGCCAAGTATTTCTTTATTTGAAACGAAGATAAATTCTGCACAATTTAGTTTTACACATAATAAGTCCAGATACATGTAATCATGACGTTCTCGGATGTTATATCAGTTTTTACTTTTTATATCCTCAGACACGTTGCAGAAAGGCAAACATAAAAAAAAAAAAGCCTTCCAGTACGTTATAATTATTTGATCTAAGCCCGCTCTTTTTTTGCTACATGTAGAAAACAAATAGCATAATTATGACAGCAGAACTAATCACAAACAAGAATATACCTGAGCTGTGATTTTCCGGAACTAATTTTTTAATAAATACAATTAGGTATGAATAGACTACTTTCGAGGTCGATGAATTTGGAACTATCAAGCTATATTGCACGAAATATTCGGTAAATTGAATTATCATAATTGTGTTTTAGCACTGCTGTCATTATGGCATTGGTATACCTTATAGAATACCAGGCTAATTGTTTGGTGGTTTTGCTGTCAAATTCATGGATTTAACTCATAGGTAAAAAAAGCTAAAACTTTCAGTTAAGGCTAAATTCAGATTATCATCATTAATTATTTTTTTTGTAACTTTTTTTAAATCAACTGGGGCTATCATCTTCATGCATTTACTTAATAGGTTAAAAAAAATAAAGCAAACAGAAAATTCCGTTGAGGCAAAATTCAAATAGTCACATTTTAATTATTTTATAACTTTTTCAAATCAACCTGGATTTTCATATAACTGTACAGCTACCTCATTTATATATTTATCTATCAGAATTCTAGGTTGTTTAGTAGTTTGGTGCCTTGCTGTAATTTTAATGAATTTAATTAATAGGTAAAAGGAAAAGCTAAGATTCTAAGTTTAGGCTACATTCAGATAGTCACCTTTACATTTTTCATATAAACTTGGATTTTCATAAAGCTCTACAACTATTTCGTTAATTTAGCTAATAGGTAAAAAAAAAAAAAGCAAAACAGGAAATTCCGTTGAGGCACAATTCAGACTCGTCACCTTTATTAGTCCGGGGCGAAATATACCTGAGGGAAAGTCCAACTCATAGATCGAAAATAAACTGACAACGTCATGGTTAAAAGGGGAAAAAAATTAGACAAATAATAGTACACCTGACAAAAAAAACACTAAAAACTAAGCAACACGAAAAACCCACCATAAACTGGGGGTTATATCAGGTGCTCCGGAAGGGTAAGCAGATCCTGCTCCACATGTCGCACCCGTCGTGTTGCTCATGTTATTACAAACTCGGTAAATAGTCTAATTTGGTAGCTCACATTCACCAAAGGTAAGGGGATTGTAGTTACAAGAGCTTGATGTGAATCACCATAGCGGTTGGAACACACTTAGCTGAAAACGCTTACTCTATCAACCCGTCCGCTCTGGCCTCTTTTGTAACTGATGCGATTATCACGATTATCACGATTACAAGTTTCGGTTTTGTGTTTACACTGACTTGGATCTTCAAATAAATAAATGTGATTTGAACATTGATAGGACCATAACTTTGCTGCAGCTTCACGTCCTTATCCATCATACCATTCGATTAAATGTTCACACTAGTATAAAGCGCTATAACTCGTGTATTCAGAAAACGAAATCTGTAACAAACATAAGCTTTTAGCCACCGCTTTACAAGCAGAGCCAAATACAATGGAAGTCCCAACTATGTATTGGCTTCCAAAGCTACACAAAACCCCTTACAAATATAGATTTATTTCGTCTTCAAGCCATTGTTCAACTACTAAATTGTCTATTCTTTTTACCAGCACACTTGGTACAATTAAAAACCTTATAATAAATTGTTCAAATAAGGCCTTCGAAAAAAGTGGAATAAATTACTTTTGGAGTGTCAAGAACTCGTTGGAAGTACTTGATAAATTGCATGCTCATATTGGTGATTTTGAATCTGTTCAAAGTTTTGATTTTTCTACCCTGTATACCACATTGCATCACATTCTCATTAAGAAAAAATTCACACACCTAATTAAATGGGTATTCAAATAATCAGAATGTGAATATATATGTTCAAACTCTTTTAGGTCATTTTTTAGTAGCAATAAACAAAAAAAACTATGTTAATTGGACATGCTTTGATACTATATATGCCCTTAAATTTTTACGAGATAACATTTTGTTCGCTTTGAGGATTCCGTATATCGTCAGATTATCGGAATTCCAATGGGAACTAAATGTGCACCACTTATTGCGGACCTCTTTTTGTATTGTTATGAGTTACAATTTATGACAAAAATAAGCAAAGACCCATCAAAACAACATCTGATAAACAAATTTAATAATACTTTTAGATATTTGGATGATATTTTGGCTCTCAATAATGACGACTTCAGTATGTATATTAATGAAATTTATCCTGCTGAACTTACTTTAAATAAAGCTAATACTAATAATGACCACTGCCCTTTCCTCGATCTAACGGAAAGCTGAATACTAAAATTTAGGATAAAAGGGATGATTTTTCATTTCCTATCGTTAATTATCCGTTTTTAGATGGTGACGTTCCCTTGTCACCATCTTACGGTGTTTATATATCTCAACTTGTACGATTCGCTCGTGTTTGTAACAATGTTTTAGATTTTAACGAGAGAAATTTATGTATTAGTGAAAAATTATTACACCAGGGTTTTCGATATCACAAACTAGTCAAAACTTTTACTAAATTTTATCATCGGTATAAAGACATCATTCGTAAATATAGCTCAACATGCAGACTTTTTATACGTTCAGGTATTTTACATCCAATTTTTTATGGAAATATTCTTTATAAATCACAAAGGTGTCAGTATTCACCTCAGAAACTTACAAAACCTTTAAATAGACTGATTATGAAGGGATATAATTACGATACTGTTGTCAAGTCATTAAAGATTGCATATTTTGGCGTTAATATCGAGTCACTGATAAGGTCTTTGCGTCGGAACTAAAGACATTTATTTTAAAAACAGTTGTTGGCATGACACGGGTTATGTTTTTCTCATATATGTTATGATGGTATGATACTAAACCCCTAACGGGAAGGATTGTGCCTGAGGTTCATATAATAAATAATAAATAATAAATACAATATTTATAGAGCGCATTATATAATGACAAAAATTACTCTAAGCGCTTCACATTAAAAAATATATAAAATACAAAAAAACATAAATCATAGATTACAAAGCACTATCTTAAAAGAATTAAACAAGCAAATAAAAATTTATAAGATACTTATAAAAGAAATAAAAATGCATGTACTCTAAAATATATAAAACTGTCTAAAACTAATGCAGTCAATTAAAAGTATATAAAAACTACAAGAAATCATTAAAAGCAGTCCGAAATAAATGAGTCTTGAGTTGCTTTTTAAAAACATCTAAGGAATTTACACTCCGTAAAGACGGTGGCAAATTGTTCCAGAGTGTAGGCGCAGCCTTGTCAAAACGCCTCTCACCGTAGCTTTTCGTTCGAACGTCTTTTGGAGGATGACGGAGCATACTATTTTCCGACCTGAGGGATCTACTTGGCTTGTATGGCGTAATTAAATTTTGAAGGTAACTCGGAGCCTTGCCATGCTGTGCTTTGTACACATATAAAATAAGTTTGTATTGGCAACGGTAATGTATGGGTAGCCAGTGTAACGAAATTAAAACAGGTGTAATTGAGTCAAATTTTCTTTTTCGTGTTATCAAACGTGCTGCTGTGTTTTGTACCCGCTGCAATTTACTGATAATGTTGGTGTTAGTACCGTACAACAATGCATTGCCATAGTCCAGCCTTGATGTTACTAGGGGGCATACTAGTGTTTTACAGGCTTCAACAGAAATAAGAGATCGAATTCTACCAATATTCCGAATTTGGTAAAAAAAGGCCTTAGTGATCGCACTGGCTTGATGTTCCATACTGATGGTTTTATCAAAGTACATTCCCAGATTTTTCACACAAGAAACGTCGCTCAACACTGTTCCATCAAATGTCAGACGAAAATCTGAAAGATGCTTCAATTGATGTTTTGGTGCAAAGATAATTAATTCAGTCTTGTCTTCATTAAGTTTAAGCATATTGGCACTCATCCAATCACCAATATCAGACAAACATTTTTCTAGGCGTTTGGACAGATCGCTCCAGTCTCCTTTCGGTTTTATAATTTGATACACCTGAGTATCGTCTGCGTACGAATGGTATGACATTCCGTGGCGTCTACAAATTTCGCCTACTGGTTTTGCAAAAATACAATATAGTTTCGACCCTAAGACCGAGCCCTGCGGTACACCAAAGTCGAGTTTCATATGATGAAATCATAATCTTTCAGTCAGTTTTATTGAAGTCTGGAGCTGGCATGTCAGTTAACTGCTAGTAGTCTGTTGTTATTTATGTATTATTGTCATTTTGTTTATTTTCTTTGGTTACATCTTCTGACATCAGACTCGGACTTCTCTTGAACTGAATTTTAATGTGCGTATTGTTATGCGTTTATTTTTCTACATTGGTTAGAGGTATAGGGGGAGGGTTGAGATCTCACAAACATGTTTAACCCCGCCGCATTTTTGCGCCTGTCCCAAGTCAGGAGCCTCTGGCCTTTGTTAGTCTTGTATTATTTTTATATTAGTTTCTTGTGTACAATTCGGAAATTAGTATGGCGTTCATTATCACTGAACTAGTATATATTTGTTTAGGGGCCAGCTGAAGGACGCCTCCGGGTGCGGGAATTTCTCGCTACATTGAAGACCTGTTGGTGACCTTCTGCTGTTGTTTTTTTATTTTGGTCGGGTTGTTGTCTCTTTGACACAATCCCCATTTCCATTCTCAATTTTATCCATTCAAAATTCGGTTTGAAATATATAGATTATTGTATTTTTTAATGGCAATGTTTTTTTTCCAATTCGTTGACTTTTAAAGCTTCGAACTCGAAATCCACTTGATTACGGAAGTTTTCAGACATGTATTTTTAAACATATTTGAAGCTCCTTATTTTTTTTATTTTATAATATTTAAGTTACCTAGCTTCTAATATTAATGCTATTCTGCAACATATTTAGATATTGTGTTGTCTACAATAGCTCGATATTCTGTTATTCTGTCCACAACATACAATTCAATACAAGTTCACGAAATGCAATTTTGGACTAGTGTTGTATCTGCATTCATAGTTGAACCACGTGACCCTACAAATATGCCAAAACAAATAAAATGAAGCATGAGAAATTAATTCAAAAGACAATGTAATTAACATGCCGTTACAGCTTTAATGTTTATTCAAATATACCATGTACAATATGTTGAACAAATAGATATCAGATCAAAATAGTTATAAGGCCAAACAAGTACAAAGTTGCAGAGCATTGAAGAACCCATGCTTATCATCTGAAAATGGTTAAGATCATACCTATTTTAGACAGGGTTCATGTTGGTTAGTCATTGGTATTATATATTGTGTTTGTTGTTTTGGTTTTTTTTTGTTTTTATGCAACGGCATAGTCAGTTCTTAATCGACTTGAATATATCCCTTTGGGTTCCTCTCTATGAAATCCAATACATTTTTAATATCTGTTGTAGCAGTTTTGTGGGGTGTTTTTTTAAATGGTATTTTTTTGGTATTTTGTCATTTCTATTTATTGTGCGTAACGTTCTAGTCTAGCCGAAAATTTTGACAATACGCGTAAACATAATTTTCACCGTTCGTCATGTTAACTTACCTACCATATGTACATATTTATGTTTCAAATACTCCAATGGTCCGGAATATGTATTCGAGAAAGTTTAAAATCAATGGTTTGAAAAGATAAAAAATAAATAAAAACACGAAATTATAGTCAATCTTGAAAGGTCATCGTTAGACTGTTAGAGCTGAACCTTATTTAATGCAACAGTGGTATATACCGGTGTTCAAAAGTCATTAATCGATTGAGAGGAAAAAAATCCGGGTTGCAAACCAAAACTTACATTCTTAATAATTAACCGGCTTAGGTGTGGAGCTGTTTTGATAACGAATACCGCACATCTCTATATAATATCACTACTACATACCCGCCATCATATGTCTTAAATCCAGTAATTACTTTGCCTTTGTCCACTCGATAAATACGTCCAAATGTAACATCTTTATTGAAATGGCTTCTGCAATCTTTGTGACTATACTTGATACCTGTTAAAATTGTTTTAGTGCATGAAGTATGTGTAGCTGGAATCAGTTTTATTCGATATGCTGTAGATAAAATTAAACATATATACTATGCACGTATCAACCCGTATAGCAATTTCAATATTTAAAAAAGGAAGGAAGATATGAATGCCAATGAGCCACTCTCCACAAAAGACCAAACTGTCACAGAAAGTAACATATTTATGTCACCGTACGGACTTCGAGCAAAGCTCATACATCATAGTCAACTATAAAAAAAACAACATTAAAGACCGATGTAAAACAATTTATATAAGTGAAAAGAACAACAGCCTAATGTATGACCAAAATAATAAACGAAAACCAAATATGTATTATTATCAGTGAAATACATGCTCATAACTTTGGACAATCACATTTAGAATGTGGCGGGTTTAAACAAGTAAGCGGGCATTATTATTTTTATTTTATACAACCAAAGTATTATTCTTGCATAGAACGTGCGAAGGGTTTACCGTCTTAGTGTTTTAGTCAGGTTCATATCTGTAGTGGAGGACCTCTGAACAAATCATGTAATTGTTCACTTTACACGTATAGTAGCAAAATACATCAATCTGTATGTGGTATATGCATTAAATGAGCATTGTGTGTTTTACTTAAGACACTTCAATTTAAAAAAATGAAAATAGTTATCAAATACAGTTAAACTGAAGTTATCATTTTACCATGGCTTCACATTACATTAACATAGTTGATTGTGTTTGATAGCAAACGCATTTCCAAACTTGCGACAAAACGTTTTTTAAACCTCTTTCACTAACTTCTTTGGGAACCCACATTTATAACATGTGTTGTCGGCAAACGAGGACATGTGGTGTTGAAGACCAATTGCTGGTCTTCATCAGTTTTTTACTCTTTGGTTGGGTTTTTGTCTCTTTGACACATTTACCATTTCCATTCTGTGTTTTTGTAAAGTCATCAGTTATATTCTCGAGAGCTTTAATGCAAAAAACTTTCCATTTTTAACCTTTTTTGAATACTTACCTGGTTCCATACAGCATCGCACCTTGATGTCTGAACCAACAAGGTCCCAACCTGAGACATAACCGTATCCGGGACACTGAAAAGGCCTTTTTATGGATGTATCTAAAAATTATTTACAGGATATTGTAACATGAGACAAAAGTAAACTCACACTGAGTTCGATATTAGAAGTTAGAAGTACTATCTATTACATTTGTTATAAATTTGTTTAGAAGATTTATTATTGTTTACATTAGACATTGTTTACATCGTGCTTTTCTTCAACTTTCTTGACTTTTTATACAAAATTCCCTATACATGGACAGATTGATACTTAAATCTGGCAGAAAATGATTTATATATTAATTGTTACTGACTTTGAACGAGATTTCAGTAACTTCGACCATTTTTATATCAGCAATTTGTGTCTGTATAGTTATTTTGTTATGCCTTCAATATCGATCTCTTAGGTTTATTCGTTTTCAACTGGTATTTGCAGGTTATCCGTATATATTGTAAAATCCCAAGGCCAATGGGGACTGGTCATATTTTGTGCGTGTCTATTCAATTTAACAGCATGTATCAGTGGATGGTGTTAGTTTATGGCTCTCATCTATTATTTTTTACTTTGCATTGTATTATAATAAATTAGGCTGTTAGTTTTGCTTTGCTTGGATTGGTTAATATTTTTCATGCCATAAATTTGATTATTTGATCTATAAAGTTGTGTTGAATGAACGAGATTTATTCTAAAAGTGAACCATTAGTAATTGCAATACATAAACGTTTCAATTACAATACCGGTACAGTAGTTTTTTTTTTAAGTCAAGTTGATTGTTAGAAAACGATGTCTATCTTTTCATAAATATGATTCTTTACGAGTATTATTGCTTTTGTGGCCTTACATTGATTTTTTTGTAAGCGCATGAATTAACTTTAGTTTGTGAAAATAGATATAAAAAAATTATAACATTTTCATTTTTGTTTTATATAAGCAGTACAAAACTTCAGAAAAGAATTATCTTTTAATAATATCGAATCAAGACTACTTACAAATGTCTTTACATTTCACGAATTTGCCAGGACCTGGTTTGCATGTGAAATGAATCTCATCAGGCGAAAGTGTATCGTGACCATTTCCATCTCCGCATATCATCAGTTTCTTATATGGCCTCAAAAGAACTTTTGTCGTTTCCGCAACAATTGGAATAAGTATCCCAAAAAGTATAAGACTTATTCCTTTAAATATAAAAAAAAATGAAGGATAATTTAAAACTTGTATATAAGGGAGTGATACATTTTATGTAATGTATCAAATTTAGTATATGTCTACCTTTTAGTTTTCTATAAAAATGAAAACAACAGTTATAGACAAAAAACAAGGTACAATACAATTATATAATTGTTTTTTAATTTTGTTGCTTTCCTGTTATATCTAATGTTCGTTTTCTCGCATTCAATTTACAAAATTGGCAATCATACACCATTTTCTTTTTTATGTTAACAAAACATAAATCCCGTACTTTCAATATTGATTTCACAGTAACATGGATTGGTTATTGTACGTTGTTTATACGAAGACTTTTCATTAGCAAAACTGGGGATTTGATGCAATGATCGAGTTGACATGTCGTGGTGAACAACACGAAATCATGCAGCAAATTAGTAGCGCTAAACATTTAAGACCATACATCTTAGGAACAGCAAAGGAAGAACAGTAGATGTAGTGAGAATTGAGGCTGATCAAAAGTAAAAATGCCAACCGGAATAAAACATTTATGCGCGGACAGATTTCTATTGCGAAGATTAATTGTTGCTGATGATAAACCAGATGTTATCAACATATTGCCGTTTTTTTCCATTTACGCTAATTAGATAAACAGTACGCTTTATATCGAAATGACTATCATGCGAATTCAAACACTAGTTTCAAATGACAAGACAAATGAACTAGCTCATACCACACTTTCTTATTTCTAAGTAATCTGTACTCGAAGATATTAAAAAAAAAATGAAAATACAACAGATAACTGCGAGAACAATGAACATACTTAGCAAAACTGAAAATATGTTATCCATTCGGGAAAAAAATCCTCCTTCATATAGCCTTTTAAAAATGAATTCTATACACTAGTACATAATTACACCAGAAGCGACAATTCTATCTATTCCGTAGTTAAGATGTTTTTAAAGTGACACATTTATATGTTGGATTAACTTATTTTATAATGATCAAATTTGACAACGTGGACACTTGTGGGTAAATTTTCAACTATACAGTTTATTAAATGAACTTAGTTTTGCAAACATCTGTGCACGAGTAGTCATCATAAAAAAACTATCAACGGACCAATTAAAAGATCACTTGATTTGTTTAAATGTGCAAAATTAAAAAGTCTATGAAAACCTATATACTCTGAAATAAAGTACTCGGAAAAATTTGATAAGTTCTCAAAAAGTCAGCCAGATTTTACACAGAGAATTCTTATTCGTAACGACAGACAGTATCTCATCATTTTGAAACAAGACGTTATTGAGATTCCAGCAAACATTACACATCAAAATAATGCTAAAAAAAACAAAAATAAAAAACCACGGCTTTGTAAAAAACAATAGATGCCACATGTGGAGCAGGATCTGCTTACTCTACCGAAGCACCTGAGTTCAACGCTATATTTTTTGGTGAGGTTCGTGTTGCTTTTTCTTTAGTTTTCTATGTTGTGTCATGTGTGCTATTATTTGTCTGTTTGTCTTTTTCGTTTTTTAGCTATGTCGTTGTCAGTTTATTTCAGATTTATGACTTTGACTGTCCCCTTGGTATCTTTCGTCCCTCTTTTGCAGATATCAATCGATTAAATATTTCTTCCTACACATGTCTGGCCTTCATTAGAAAATCCATTTTAAAGGATTTTAGCAAACAAAAAAATATCTAAAAATATATATGTTTTTCAGAAGAAAAAACAAAGAATATTTTAATGTTGATAATCCTTCAGACGAAGCAATATGCTCGTTAATGCAAATAGTTCTGTAAAGTATAAGGAAGGTATTTCGAAAGACTACGAACTGCATTTTTGACATTTGCGAAGGATTGTAAATAGTTATCAAAGGTACCAGGTATATAATTTAGTACGCGAGACGCTCGTTTCGTCTTCATAAGACTCATCAGTGACGCTTATATCATAATAAACTTTTGAGTGTACAAATAGTAACAACAAAAATACCGAACTCCGATGAAAATTAAGAACGGAAAGTCCCTTAGCAATTGGCAAATTCAAAGGCTCAAACACATCAAATGAATGGAAGAAAAAACTGTCATATTCTTGATATGACCAAGAAAAAGTAACTACGAAATATTTATCTAAATCCAAAAAGAATATACTGTCAACTTAACTAAAACAAAATCAGATGGACACAGTAATGATATGCTGTGACTTTTCAAAATTCAATTAGACATAAGGGTTAGAATAAACTCATAGATAAAAGAATGTATTTTTTTGGTATTTGCGCTAGACGCGCGTTTCGTCTACAAAAGACTCACCAGTGACTCTCGTTTGAAAACATAGTAAAAGTCAAATTAAGTACGAAGTTGAAAAGCAGTTCATCAAAAGAATATTTGTTAATGATATTCGATATGCGTAGTCAATAGAATAGATATAAATTAAATTCTTATTCTAAATAAATTTCCATTGTTTTTAATTAAATCCTAGGGAAAACAAGTAAAATCACAAAAATACTGAACTCCGAGAAAGTGTGGCCGTATCCTAGATGTCGTAGTGAAAATAAACAACATCAAAATGAACAAATATATTAATGATTATATCAAAATCGATGATATATTTACTTACTATGTTAGGATCTAAACCTAAGAATACATAGTTTCATTTATTCGGCTAATTACAAATCTAGGAACTGTACTAAAGTATGCAATGTGTAGTCAGAAATAAAATTGCAGTCTTACCTTGCATTCTGTTCAAGAAATTTAGCTATTATAAACGTTTCAAGAGTGTACATGTACTAACTTCTTTTGTAGAAATATATATATATATATATATATATATATATATTTGGAATATTTGCAGGTATTTATTTAAATCAATAATGCTTAGGGTCATGCATGTTAACTAACAATTAATTGTAGACGTTTTGATGGATGATTTGGAATAAATCATGGTCCTCATTTATAACCTAGAAAAATGTAAGTCAGAATGTCCTTTAAAGTAAACCAATATATGAATATCATGTACATTCAACTTCATTGTGAACACGTCAGACGATTTTTGTATTTTAACCTCGGGAATTGAAAAAAAGCATCCAACCAGTTTTTACCTGTTGATGCAATTTATATCAAGATTTATGAAATCATGTAATCAATCAAAGAACAATCATGATGTCGTGCTTCCTCCCTCACCTCTTCCAGACGCGTTGCAGGGAAATATAAATACCATTCGTCCGTCCGGTCTCCTTACCGCTCTAAGGTCAGTTTTTAAGTTGCAGATTTTTCTTGAAGTAAAATAATTTTGCGTAAAATTTTGGAACAAAAGCATCTCAGCAACTTTGTTTCCTTTGATACTATAAATCCAATTGAATATATAATAGATAAGATTTTTGTTCACTTTGGAGATTCCGTATATCGATAGTAATTCCAATGGAGACTTACTGTGCACCATTTATTGTGGACTTGTTTATGTTTTGGTATGAGTTACAATTAATGACTAAAATCATCAAAGACCAATTTTTAGATTGTGGCGTTCCCTTGACCACATCTTATTGTGTTTATATATCTCAAATTGTATGAAACCTAGAGTGTATAACAACGTCTTATACTTAAGTTAAAGGCATCTTTGTTTAACGAAAGATTAATACACCAGGGTTTTCGATATCACAAACTAGTCAAAACATTTTATAAAGTTTATCATTGGGTACAAGGTTATCATTCTTAGAAGTAAATGAATTTGCAGACATCTTGTAGGTTCAGGTATTTCACATCCAATCTTTTATGATACTCTTTACATAGTACACAAATGTCAGTATTCGCCTCAAAAGCTAACAAAACATGCAATCAGACTTATAAAGAAGTGATAAAGTTTCGAAACTGCTGTCAGGTCATCAAATAAGACATATTTTGGCTAAACCTAGTTGATGGCATGATATGGGCTATATTCTTCTCACATAATTAATGATGGAATGAGAGTTAACCTTAACGTGAGAAATTGGGCTTAATATTTATATGACGAAGACATAATTTTCTAACAGTTAAATTGGGGTCCGTAGCTGGCATGCCAGTAACGGCTACTAGTCCTTTGTTTAGTTGTGTATCATTGTCATTTTGTGTATGTCCTTTTGTCACTTATTCTGACATCAGACTACTTTAAATTGAGTTTTACAGTGCGTATTGTTGTGTGTTTGGTTTTATCTATATTGGCTAGAGGTGAAGGGGGGATTGAGATTTACAAAAAACAGATTATCTTTTCATTTATCTGTGTATAGTATTAATGCATACGTCATTTTTATTTCTAATATTGTTTAACATTTCACAGCGGTATAATACTTTTACTTTAATTATTCATGCCTTAGTGTATTAATTTTGTATTTACTTTGTATCATATATCAATTTTAATCTTGCAGTATGAATGATCATGACTTTTTCTGCTCTTTAGTCGGGTTGTTATCTCTTTGAAACATTCCCTATTTCCATTTTAAATTTTATGGATGTCATTTTTTATTCCAGCTTCAATTTTGAAAGCAAAACGTGCATCTGAAAAACACAAATACGACCATGGTATCATTATTGAGGTTCCCCTGTGTATTGGTTCAATTTCAATCATTTGTTTTCTTAAAAAATTATGTATTTATACTGTACAAAATGTATATATAAATCCATTGCGATTTAGTTACAAAGTAAATCTATCTGAACCTCGTCATTATACTTATGATCTTGGTCGTTTTTGTGTAATTTTATGATAGGTCAATTTTGTTGCGACTTACATAAATATAACCTCACATTTCATTACCTAATTACGTAATGACATCATATTTAGATATGTCAAAAATGGCAGCCGTAATAAATGAGGTATTGATATATTGCATTAAACCTTTTCTTCTTATGTTTTTATTTACATGCATAGTGCATAGGACAAAATGTTACATGATAAAGTCATATATATTGCAACATATGCATGTTAATTATTTGCAAGTACAATAGGGTTGTTACCAAGTACAATAAGGTTGTTAGATGTTGTACTGGTAAAGGCACATTTAAAATAAGAAAACGAAACGCAAAAATCAACGAACATCAGTTATATTTTGTTTGATTAGCTTTTCAAAAAGAGGCGGACGATACCAAGGGTACATTCTTAACCCATACGTCATACAAAAACTGGCATCATTAGGCAAAAAACTAGAAATGGACAAACAAGTCCACAAAATTCAATCAACAAACTGTAAGACTGATCAAAATGAACCTAACAAATGACAGGTGTTGTTTCAGGAGCTCCAAATGCTTGGTATATCTTTTCCCACATATATGTTATTTAAAACATCATGGACTAGGGGGGAAATAAAAATAAACCTTTATCAAAGAGAGGCGAAAGATACCTGAGGGACAGTCAAACTCATAGATAAAAAAAAAAACTGATAACGCAATTGCTAAAAAATAAAAAGACAAACAGATAAATGATAGTACAGAAAAAATTGATCGCCCTGAAGATCATAAAAATCATTTTATTAAAATTAAGTATGTCAATAAAGGCTTTGATTTTGTAAATATTGCCGATATATTTAACGACCATTATGTTAAAGAACAAATTCCTGGATATTTTGACAATACTGATCTACCTCTTATTTGTTATATTTACAAGAAATCTACCCGGAATTTTGTGTTTCATTATAGTCAATTGTGTAAAGATGTTAATATCAGTGAAAATACACCTACTTCATGTAATTGCAGTAATTCCGAATATATTTATGGACCCATTTCCCATGTTATAACAGGAGATCTTAACATCGTTCAAGACCGAGAGTTAAAATCATTCCTCAGTAAAGGACATACATATCGTCCCCCGTCAATTATTAATTGGAATGAGTGTCGTAATATCATCCACGACTCACTCCATACTTACTGTATGAAATGGATAAAACGGGAAAAAGCTGACAAAAAATCTTTGGACTCTTTTTTTAATTTAGTAATGAAGATAGTTGATATACGTATTCAACATTTTGAGGATATTTTACGATTAATTATAACCAAAACAAACCTATTCCTCGTATCAAACATAAACTAAAAGAACTAGCCAAGGAATTTGTTTTTGTCCCGGCCGATAAAGCTGCTAATAATATCATTATTGTTTGACGTAATTTTTACATTGAGGTTCTGAAATAGGAAATCACCAATACACCAACATTCCAACTGACTCCATTTTTAGAAAACGAAATCTGTAACAAACATAAACTTTTAGCCACCGCTTTACAAGCAGAGCCAAATACAATGAAAGTCCCAACTATGTATTGTCTTCCGAAGCTACACAAAACCCCTTACAAATATACATTTATTTCGTCTTCAAGCCATTGTTCAACTACTAAATTGTCTATTCTTCTTACCAGCACACTTGGCACAATTAAAAACCTTATAATAAATTGTTCAAATAAGGCCTTCGAAAATAGTGGAATAAATTACTTTTGGAGTGTCAAGAACTCGTTGGAAGTACTTGATAAATTGCATGCTTATATTGGTGATTTTGAATCTGTTCAAAGTTTTGATTTTTCTACCCTGTTTACCACATTGCCTCACATTCTCATTAAGAAATAATTCACACACCTAATTAAATGGGCATTCAAAAAATCAGAATGTGAATATATATGTTCAAACTCTTTTAGGTCATTTTTTAGTAGCAATAAACAAAAAAACTATGTTAATTGAACATGCTTTGATACTATATATGCCCTTGAATTTTTACTAAATAACATTTTTGTTCGCTTTGGGGATTCCGTATATCGTCAGATTATCGGAATTCCAATGAGGACTAACTGTGCACCACTTATTGCGGACCTCTTTTTGTATTGTTATGAGTTACAATTAATGACAATAATAAGCAAAGACCCATCAAAACAACATCTGATAAACAAATTTAATAATACTTTTAGATATTTGGATGATATTTTGGCTCTCAATAATGACGACTTCAGTATGTATATCAATGAAATTTATCCTGCTGAACTTACTTTAAATATAGCTTATACTAACAATGACCACTGCCCTTTCCTCGATCTTGATATCTATATCACTAACGGAAAGCTGAATACTAAAATTTAGGATAAAAGGGATGATTTTTCATTTTCTATCGTTAATTATCCGTTTTTAGATGGTGACGTTCCCTTGTCACCATCTTACGGTGTTTATATATCTCAACTTGTACGATTCGCTCGTGTATGTAACAATGTTTTAGATTTTAAAGAGAGAAATTTATGTATTACTGAAAAATTATTACACCAGGGTTTTCGATATCACAAACTAGTCAAAACATTTACTAAATTTTATCATCGGTATAAAGACATCAATTCGTAAATATAGCTCAACATGCAGACTTCTTATACGTTCAGGTATTTCACATCCAATTTTTTATGGAAATATTCTTTATAAAGCACAAAGGTGTCAGTATTCACCTCAGAAATTTACAAAACATTTGAATAGACTTATTAAGAAGGGATATAATTACAATAATGTTGTCAAGTCATTAAAGATTGCATATTTTGGCGTTAATATCAAGTCACTGATAAGGTCTTTGCGTCGGAACTAAACACATTTATTCTAAAAACAGTTGTCGGCATGACACGGGTTATGTTTTTCTCATATATGTTATGATGGTATGATACTAAACCCCTAACGGGAAGGATTGTGCCTGATGTTCATATGATGAAATCATAATCTTTCAGTCACTTTAATTGAAGTCTGGAGCTGGGATGTCAGTTAACTGCTAGTAGTCTGTTGTTATTTATGTATTATTGTCATTTTGTTTATTTTCTTTGGTTACATCTTCTGACATCAGACTCGGACTCCTCTTGAACTGAAGTTTAATGTGCATATTGTTATGCGTTTACTTTTCTACATTGGTTAGAGGTATAGGGGAAGGGTTGAGATCTCACAAACATGTTTAACCCCGCCGCTTTTTGCGCCTGTCCCAATTCATTATCACTGAACTAGTATATATTTGTTTAGGGGCCAGCTGAGGGACGCCTCCGGGTGCGGGAATTTCTCGCTACATTGAAGACCTGTTGGTGACCTTCTGCTGTTGGTTTTTTTTTATTTGGGTTGTTGTCTCTTTGACACATTCCCCATTTCTATTCTCAATTTTATATAAATGATAGTACAAAAGACACAAATTAGAAAACTAAAGATTTAGCAAAACGAACCCAACCAAAAAATGCAGGTGATATCAGATGCTCCGGAAGGATAAGTATATTCTGTTCCACATGTGACACCCGTCGTGTTGCTCATGTTATTACAAACCCGGTCAATAGCATAATTCGGTAGGTCACGTTTGTGGTGAAAATAAGGACTTCTGCGTCCGAAACGTTTTTCTTTTTCTATAGATTTACCGTCAGCAGGAAGGGTAACAAATTGAATGTGTCAATGACCACCATCACCTGATAATAGAAAAAAGAAGAAATAAATTTTGTTGAAGCGAAAACAATAAAATGTCTTCGAACAAAAACCAAATACAAAAAAGTAGATATCAGTATTTGGAGGTACTAAAAAAAAATATGTTGAGTTTAGTGTAAGACTAATGTTGAGACAGATTCAAAACCATAACAAATACCAAAACATAAAGATATCAGCTATAGCGACAAATCGCAATTCACAAGCTAATGCACCTGATAAGGATAGTCCCTAATCAAATGGCAATATCAAAAGCTCAAACACATCAAACGAATGGGTATCAACTATACCTTTCATGTTCTTTTATAACTTTGGTGCCTGGTTTATATCTTTAAATATAACCTCCTTTAATTTTTTTCTGATATGACATTAAGAAGTAATTTAGATTTTTCTGTATAAAATAAAAAATTGATAAAAATAATTAATAAGAATATAATTTTTTCAAAAGTATTTCCACAGCAGCGAACTATAATCTATGTTTGACTTCGATCTAGAAAAATGGTAACTCATTTATTGATGAAAAATTCTTCTTAATGTGTAAATTCACATCATCGGCTGATCAGGAGGGGTCGATTATAAATGGTGACCTCGTGTATGCTGAATTCCATGTTCTCTAAGACTAATAATAGCAACCAAACCCTCGTTTGTCTGTAGGTGACATGGCGCCATGCGAATGTCTGTCCCATCTAAGGTTATTACCCTTACGACCTGTCCTACATTGTCAAAACTATGTAATGTATTAACTGAACGTGCGTGACATAATTATCACTGCAATGAATAATCAATCGATCTACATTGTTTATCTATATCAACCTTAATTGTAGGCCTATATCATAATGTTGACTTATTTTGATCTTGTAGATGTACAGTCATGACTGCCATAGACTTATTTTTGTCCATCTGATGAGTTAAGCCTATTCTGCTGATTTTTATAGTTCTTTCTTATGTTGTACCGTTATACCACTGTCCAAGGTTATGGGAGGGTTGGAATCGCGATAACATGTTTAACCCCGCCATATTATTCATGTTTGTGCCTGTCCCAAGTGAGGAGCCTGTAATTCAGTGGTTGTCGTTTGTTTATGTGTTACACATTTGTTTTTCGTTAATTTTTTTATAAAAATTTGGCCGTTAGTTTTCTCGTTTGAATTGTTTTACATCGTTATATCGGGGTCTTCTATAGCTGACTATGCGGTATGGGCTTTGCTCATTGCTAAAGGCCTTTCGGTGACATAAAGTTGTTAATGTCATTTTGGTCTCTTGTGGACAGTTGTCTCATTAGCAATCATACCACATCTTCTTTTTTTTCTATTAAAATGATAAAATAACTACAGTTGTAAGGTCCTACAGCTGATATTGCAAAGTTTTCTCCTTACGTTATAGGCTGAATGTTGAAAAAATCTTATTTTCGATCATTCTATCACCTAAATTGAATTCATCATACCGTAAGTGTGAAATTGTCGGTATTTGGCTTTTCTGTAGGTGATTTTGTTTGAGACAGATAAAAACTAGATTAGTTTTTTAAATAATTTGGCATCGAAAATCAATGCAAATACATTGAGCAGTTTTGGATCTGAATACTTTGATTGTGTGAACGTTTCAAGTAAGCTTCTTTGTAATATGTCAGTGTTTCCTAATTAATAAGTAATATTAAAGATGATGTTGTAAACCTACATTTTTTAAGAAATTTTTCGTTTTATCTCACAGTTTATAAGAACTACTACTTTATACTATCATTAAGGCGTATATAGAACAACATTTAGGGTCATTGTTTGTTTGTTTTTCTTCCAGGAAATCAAGATAGACCGTACATTGAATGAAAAGCTAATCAAATAAAAAAAGGGGTTTAAACTCATAGATCGAAAATAAACTTACAACGCCATGACTTAAAAATGACAAACAGACAACTAATAGTATACAAGGCACAACATAGAGAACTTCATACCAAGCAAAACGAACCTCAACAATACTGGGGGTCATCGCAGGTGCTCCGGAAGGTAGGCAAATCCTGTATTATTACAGAAACTTACAATAATAAGAAAGAAATCATCTTATTTTCTAAATGTTTTTGTAAATGACATAATTCCGGTTATAAAAAAAGGTTCTCTTTATTATTATGTTGATGTTAAGACGATAAGAATAAGAAGATGTTCAAAGAGTTCCATTGAGACAACTCTGATTTCAAGTCACAAAGTAAACAATTATTGTTAAAATACGGCCTTCGATACGGAATCTTTGCTTAAAAGCTACAGTGTATAAAGTGCAACAAAATTACTAGTGTAAAACAATTAAAATAGGAAAACCATCAGTCTTATCCATAAAATAAAAAGACAAAAACACTTATGAACAAAACCAACAAGCGACAATCCCTGGACAACGGTCTCCGGACTAATACCATAATTAACAGGCCCGGTACAAAATAAACTTACTTTTTACTTGTTATCTTTAAACAAGAATAAGTATTAGCAATAAAATACTTATTTAATAATTGAAAGACAATTGAATAATTACATATCACTACTTTGTTAATTTGTATAAACAACATCAAATGAAATCAATGTAACACTATATATGAATGATAATTTATAACACGATTCATCTTAATTGTCATTTTTTTTTGTAAAGTGTATAATTGATTAACGAATGGTAATATTGCGGACCATCCATACGTGAATGACACAAATACAGTTTTATTTGATTAAACATTTTAAAACTGAGGTCAAATGTTTGCCAAGTGCTATCAAGATTGATTTCCATATTTGTGTTTCATTTCAGACCAAATAACGGTTAAAACCAGGCATTTTTCTTGAGATTTTAAAAAGGTATAACAAGTAATGATAAGAACAACGATTGTATATTGGGATTTCACCAGCTAAAAAAGAAGTGTTGAATTGTGCAGCGCTTCTGAAAGCTCTGGCGACTTTATAAATATTTTTTTTCGAGCGAAGGCATCGACAAGGTTATATTTCTTTTGCAGGTGTAGACGAGCAGATAATTGGACGTCGTACATCTGCAGCGCGTGGGTACAAGCGAATATGAGAAGAGCAGCTAAAAATGGTAGAAAGCCTTGTTAACACAAGAGTTGCTTGTACAGACCAAGACTCTTCACTTACAAGACTCCTCCTTACTTACTTGCTGTATTTGGCAAAACTTTTCAGAATTTGGTCCTCAATGCTCTTCAACTTCGTACTTTATTTGGCTTTTTTAACTTTTTGGGATTAGAGCTTCACTGATGAGTCTTTTGTAGACGAAACGCGCGAATGGCGTATTACTAAATTTAGTCCTGGTATCTATGATGAGTTTATTTACAACGAGCATTGTCAACAAAATTGATTCAAAGGGCCACTACCCAAAGCATGAGAGTAGCCGTGAAATATGCATTCTCGCTAGAAGTATGACAATTTCATTTAAGCTCTGTGATTTTTCATAAATCGTCTAAATCGTTGATAAATAATTAAAACTGCATTTGAAGACAACGCAGTACCCAATATTAATTTGTAAAAATTGAAAATCCGATGTAAGCGAACATGATTAAAACGTATAGCAAAATCAGGATAAAATTAGAGCTATGTATGACGATGATTCAACCAGGTTTAAAAATATCCTTAATCTGATAGTAGCAATTAAATATGCATTTAACAATTAATTAACAGATTCAAATGGTCGGCAGAAAAAAAACAATGATTTATTTAAGAAATAAATTCCACAGTAGAGAATTATAAAATATTAACCCCCTAGATTTAACTTGGGTAAAGACTATGATCTTTTATTACCTGACGGCCATTGAAACCCTCAAAAGAAGGGCCTTCATGTCGGCTGTGTGGGATGTATACATCACATCTGAAAGGAAGGGGACGTCAAATCCGACGTCAAATCCGATGTTTCGTGAAAATCAAATGACAAAATGGTATACCATATTATCTGCCCTATTTTGAAGAAATAACGCTTTGGTATTACTTATCATGCATGACATAGTAACTACTAGTCTACACGTAAAGCAATACATAATCAACTTCTAAATAGATTTGATACGTTTTAATAAATGAAAGTTAAGAATGTACTCAGGTGTACTATGGTGTTTTTCCTTTGATTAATTTAAAAATGTATATGTGGAGTGGACAACCGGATTTAAATATATATGATAATATTATAAAACAAGTCTGGATTATTGTAAAACGATGTGTTAATTTATCTACTTGTTTATACCAATTACTAATATAACATTTAACACAAAGACCTGCTATGTTCCCTTCTCTACGTACACGTTTTTTATAATTCTCACTTTTCGAATAGATAAACTACTTTTATCTCTTTTTGTGATGTAATTGGGAGGGGGGATACAACATTGCCTGCATTCATCAATTGATATTTATTGGGTCAAACTTTACAAGGAAACTCCAACATCCAGATAGATTAAACTTGTTTTACATGTGACACACTAAAAAGAAACAAAAGATACAAAATGAATACTGTTCAAACTCAAATTCGATAGCAAAAAAAAGAGGTCAAAAACACAAAATGAACATTCAAACTCATAACTAGAAAATAATCTGACAAAGCCATTGTTAAAACATATAAACCGACCTAAATAAAGTCAACAGTAGTATACCGCTGTTCGAAATTCATAAATCGAATGAAAAAAAACCCCAAATCTGGGTTACAAACTAAAACTGAGGGAAACACATCATATATAAAAGGAAAACTACGACACAACAGAAACACAGCATTAAAATGTAACAAACACAAAAACGAACAATAATATATAACAATGGTCATTTTCCTGACTTGAAACAAGACATTTTAATAAAAAGAAAAATGATGGATTTAACCTGGTTTTGTGGCATGCCAAACCTCCAGCTTTTATGGTATTGTTAAATATAAAATTAAAATGACAACATAACATTATAGGACTACAATACAAATAAATAGGAGAACATTTAGGACAGGGAAGCACACGAATTATAGCAAAATAAAGGTGCCAGGTTTAAAATTTAATACTTATCAAGGGTACCAGGATTATAGTTTAGTACGATAGACGCGCGTTTCGTCTACATAATACGCATTACTGTTGTTAAGGTGGTACCCATTACTTCAACTAAAATTAATTTGTCTCGTTTAATTTTTCTTACAATTTTGACAAAGCATTTACTTTGACCCTTTGACAAAAATATAAAAATTTCAAAAAATTTGAACCAACCGTTTTATCAGAAAAATTACACTGGATATAAAGCAGTTTGACAAAAACTCCTTTTGATCTATGAAAAGCTTAATGTTTCCTTAACAAAACAACGTAATTCAAACGTTTAGCATATTTTACAGAGTTATCTCCCTGTAGTGTTAGGTACCACCTTAAGTCTGTATGTTAAATACACGACTGTAAACTATGTGATTTTGGAGAAATGTTTAATAACAGACACTATATTTTCCCTTCTTGTATTTTCTTTGTTTTGTTTTAAGGTATTAAAATTACAAATTATATTGACCTTTATTTGTGTCAATTTAACCTATTGTGTCTGTTTGTCAATAAGGTGGAATGTTATTCGACTTTCATAGAAGGGAGAAATTCGGTGTTGTTGGGGTTTCGTTGTTTTCCGCTTATAGTTGATGTATTCCCACGTTTTTGTTTGTGGCACGAGTTTGTTTCAGATAAACTGGTTATGAAAAATTTTAACAGCGGTATACTACTATTAGTATAGACATTAAGATGTGCATGTGGTATGAAAGTCAATGAGACAACTCTCCATCAAAGTCACAATCTGTAACTGTAAACCGTTACAGGTCAATTTATGGTCTTCAACACGGAACCTTGGCTCACACCGAATAGCAAACGATAAAGGACCTAAAGTTATAGCATTCCTGCAAAAAGGGATACCTATATGCAAGGAGACAGTGGAAATGGATCAGTCATGGTTCAGTTAAAATCGTTGATTATTGCTAGTACTTGTTATTCGTCTCGCTTTAAATTTTTATGTTTGATTTTGTCCTGCGAATTGTCAAATACAGAAATACACGTAATAGTATCTTTATTAATCAACTACAGTTTAACTATTCTTTTTTTTTTCATTTATCAAGAGATAAATATTTTTTCCTTGACGTGGAACTATTCAAATCTCAGTTTCTTTTTATACGATGCATAATGATCTGGTGCCGTTTCAAGTTGTCTTCAGCATTTTCTCATCTGATGAATTCTTCTACCTTTTCCTGTCACTACAAAGTGCTTCAACTTAAATTTAGACGCAGCACATACATATTTATTGGAAAGGTACTGCCATTGCATGTGTTATTCAGAAACAAATTGAATATATTTTAAAAAAGAATTATGTAGAAGTTTAAAATAACACAACTATCCATGACCAAATTGTCCAAAAAACGAAGATCTGCACAATTACCGTGTGCATAAGCCTGGTTCGGGCTTTAAAATAAATGACTAAAAAAGCGATAGAAAACAGTAAATCGATGTTTACCATTCATTATGAGGTTGTCAAGTGAACTTTGTCATAATATAATCATTTCCCATCGTCTGCTTTTAAAATGCTTTTTAAATGAATGTGACCGTCTTTAGCCTGAAATATATGCCATCCTGAACGTTTCAGCATTTATATGGTGTGTAAATCAGTAAACTGCGTCTTCCAAACAACTGTTCACTTTCATATTGTCTTTATCATGACTTTCGATCTCAAAACTAGAGACGTTGTCAAATCTTGTATTGGTAGGATCAGAACTCGACCAATACAGAAAAAAATCCATGTTGTCCAATTTATGTGTTGGCCGAATTGGCACCTTGTATTGCATAGGAAGTTTTCATCATATTAAGTCCAAAAACAGTGTAGTTAACTAATGATGATAAATTACAGATTGGGACTGCATTTCGATCAAATTTATCAAATAGAAAACCGTTCACTGACATCTCCTTATTTATTATTATCCTTTAATCTTTGAATTTTCAAAGCTCATCACATCAATCTCAAAACAATTTTCATGTCAGCCGTATAAGTAATAGATTGTCATTGAAATGTACTTTTATATGTCATATTTTATCTTAATAAGAAATGTAATGCACCGATCGATCTATATACAAATGTTTATTCTGGTCTATGCATGTCCGCTAAATGTCGTTTTACAAGTATGCAATTGAAGACTACTCAATCCAAATGACATAAATGCAAGATGCTAATTAATATATTACAGAAACCAATATCATAATACTACAAATAACTTGAAACATTACAAAAGTACATTTCTGTTTCATAATTGCAGAGTTGCAAACTTCAATTTTTGTAGTGACGTAATTAAACTAATTTGTTTACCATTATTTTTGCCTATTCAAAAAATATTGAATGATCAGGTACTTTAGCGATTGATTTGTTGGTTCGTTCAGGTTTGATCGTACCCTCGTAAGTGTGTGCTTCTGCTATTTTGATTTATACCAAGTAAATCAAAAAAGTACTGAATTATGAGGAAAATTAAAAACGTTAATTCCCAAATCAAATGTAAAAATCAAAAGTTCAAACACATCAGAGGAATGGATAACAACTGTCATATTCCTGATATTGATGGATGTACAAAAACTATATGTGTGAAAAAGAAGTTTGAGCTGATAAGAAAATAATCTATTTTGCTTGCTATGTTAAAATTTATTTTTCCTCCAGGTAAAATGTCTTTTGTTTGGGTTAATTTCTCCCCATATATCAAATATATTCTTTATTAATTGTTAAAACTATTTTCAGGTTTATCAAATTTTTTGTGTACTAGTACTTTTTCTGTAGTTTTCAGTCAGATTTTCATTTATATCACCTCCAAGTATTAAAATGCCTACTCTATTGTTTTCAATAAAGTTGTTTATTTTTTTTGAACAAAACAATTTCTATTTCTTTGTATATTTGTTGCATATACATTTACTAAAGTGAAGATATTATTATCGAGTTCTACATTAATTAAAATATACCTACCCTCTTCATCTTTAATTTTGGAACTCTTAAAAAAACAAGATGTCACATTTTTGGATTTTGACACCAGATATATAGTCTATCTCGTTTTTCTTTTTTTGCATAGCCCTTGGCAGTTCTAGGAGCAAATATTTAAATTATTACTCATCTGAATTATGAACTATACATGTATTTGAAAAGATTTCTACAGAGATATACATCATAACTAACTGTTCTAAGTCGTTGTATAGAATCCAACTTAAGCTAAAAGTATAATAGAAGTCATGCATAAGTATATGCTAATTTTTATTAAAAATGATTTTTTGGCAAACTAGGCGGTACTATGGAAAGCGGCATAACTCTTTGTTCTTATTTGGTAGAAACGCAAATACCAAGTTATTCCTTCCCCTGATCATGTTATATGATCTCAGAAGGCGCTTCAGTTGCAGTTAGAAGTGGCAGGAAAATTTTGGAACTAAAAATTATATTACATTCTGCGTAATTTGTGTTTTAAATAATACGATTATATTGTGACTTGAGAAGAAAAAGGATTATATTCTGTAGTTAATTAGGTAACTTTAATATGTTATCTGACATTGTAATTTATAGGTCCGTAATTTGTCGTAATTTGCATCTACCTGCTTGAGATTTCTAGAGTTTAAAGAACATTGTAGTCTAATTTTATTGAAAGGTTTTTCTTGTATTACTTTTCACGGAACGGTTCCTATATAAGTACAAGAAAAAGTATCCAGAGAATATTGTATTAGATCCAGTGAGTGATTTTGGTCAGCTGAAGCGCCAGAAAATAAAATTATAGTTTAATTAGAGAGATTGTATAATTTTACGATGAAAATTGTCGTAGTTGGTAGTTCACACGTTCGTAGATTGGGAACTTTTATTTATAATCGACCTGCATTATATAATTTCAACTTGATGAACTGTGAGGTAAAATGTCTTGGGATCGGCGGCGGAAAAGTTCAAATTCAGATCATGTGCAAACTATTTTGTCTTTCATAGAGAAAAATCGTCCAGAACATGTAATTGTTCACATTAGTGGTAACGATTTGGATATATTAGGAGCCTCAGAAGATACGACAGAGGAATTGGGGTTACGGCTGATTTTATTATCCCAAACATTGACAACCCGATTTGAGATTAAGTCAGTAACACACAATATGCCAACTTCTACCAAGAGAATCGACACGAGTCATTGCATCAAATGTGTATAATGATTTAGTTATAAGACTGACAGATTTTTGAAAGCACAAATAAAGGACCAACCACATTGTCGTTACTGGGAAATAACAGGGGTGAAAATTCGGATCGCAATAACTATGTTGATGGTGTTCACTTTAACTATGATGTTGGCATGCCAAAATATTTTCGAAATATAAGAGGGTCAATTATTCAAGCTATGAAATAAAGAAAGTTAATAGCAGTTAAGTATTGGACAGGTTTTTATTTATTTATTTATTTGTTAAAAGCTATATTAAGTTCAAGGGAAATTCCCCATAAACATGCTTGTACAGAACAATGCGATTTAATATTCAATTTCTTTCAAAACTGGACGTATAATTTGGGTATTGTGTGCCAGAAATAGTTTTATGCAACTACATGTATGGTATATTTATACCAGGATGATTTGTTTCAATAATAATTATATTAAAATTAGGGTTTTAACCGGAGTGTCATATCATTATAACAGTTTTTATGATAACAACACGTTATATTCCTTGGATACTTTCTCGTGTGGTTGTATCGAATCGGGAACACACATAGGAGCAGAAGATAAATAAACAAACTCATAAACTATACGGCTTGTAATTAAAGTCATGATAGTAACAACACAGCTGCATCATCCATCAATTTTAACGGTCATCCAGACAGTCTGCTAAGGTTCATAAAACAATTAAGATAAAATTATTTAACAACCTTATCCCTAACAAATTAAAACACAGCTGCATATTACATTACTTTTAACGGTCATTCAGACAGTCTGATAGAGTTCATGAAAACAACTAAGAGAAATTTATTTAACAGTCCTTATCATAGCAAATTTGGTGGGCAATTAAATACTGGCAACAGAACTGCGTATATTTACAGAGCTTAAATCTTCTTGCGTTTTGTTATAAGTGTAACATAATACATGTAGACTTTTTCACCAAGAATCATTGTAATTAGAATTCACATATTTATTAGTTAATAGTGCAGATGACACATATATAGAATATCATAATTTTTTTTTATTTTATTTTTTCCTAAATTTTGTATTTGGATACATTGTGTACTTTAAACAGGTGTTATGGCACCTACATGAATTTATAAGGCTCTTTTGATGAGCCACTGAGATAAATAGTGTACTTGGATACATTTATGTACTTAACACAAGCGCATCTGAATCTATGAGGCTCTAGTACATATGGTGCTTTGATGAGCAATGCCCATATGGCATTTATATAGTTTTATTGTGCTTGAGTACATATTTGTATGCATGATGGGTGCCTATAACATTTAGATGAATTCTATGAGGCTCTAGTACATATGGTGCGTTGAGGAGCATGCCCATATGGCATATAGATAGATTTGTTGTGTTTGAGTATTTATTGTATCTTGTTTTGAGGCATATAGCTTTTAGATGAATTTGTGACGCTCTAGTACAAATGGTACTTTATATGTATAGAATATGATTAATTTTTTTATTTTATTTTTTCCTAAATTGTGTACTTGGATACATTGTGTACTTTAAACAGGTGTTATGGCACCTACATGAATTTATGAGGCTCTAGTACAAATGGTGCTTTGATGAGCCACTTAGATAAATAGTGTACTTGGATACATTTATGTACTTAACACAAGCGCATCTGAATCTATGAGGCTCTAGTACATATGGTGCTTTGATGAGCAATGCCCATTTGGCATTTATATAGTTTTGTTGTGCTTGAGTACATATTTGTATGCATGATGGGTGCCTATAACATTTAGATGAATTCTATGAGGCTCTAGTACATATGGTGCGTTGAGGAGCATGCCCATATGGCATATAGATAGATTTGTTGTGTTTGAGTACTCATTGTATCTAGTTTTGAGTGCAAATAGCATTTAGATGAATTTGTGACGCTCTAGTAAAAATGGTGCTTTGATGGGCAGTGCTTAGGGTACATATTAATGTCAATTCTGTTGTGGTTAATAAAATATAATATTAAGAATCGGTGCACATGGCACTTAAATGAATTTAAGGGTATAGAGTATATATGGTATAAAAGAGTGCATATGGTATAAATATGTTTAAAATGTTCTTATGGCACTTATTTTGATATGGTAGTTCTATATCATGCATTCAATATATCTTGTGTTCTTTTTCCAGCAACCGTTTTATCAGAAATGCCATCCAAAGAACCAAAAAGATGTAATCGTAAACGGAAAAGCACACAGAGGCTTGGAGAAGTTATTGAAAACCTAGGCAGTTCAGATTTGGGACTGGGTGTATCTATAGACAATTCTGTACCAAGCTCTTCAAATCCAAATATTAATTCCGGCCAGCTGTCAGCTGATAATTCACCTGTACAGTCCAATCCAATTGATCCAAATACGTATAGTGATGACCAAATTCTGAGAATATTGACGGTCGCAACTCCAATTATCACCCAAACAGTAGTTACAATACCCAAAAGCACTGGTGTTATTCAAGGCAGGAATGTAAACTCACCAGATCCAACTTTGATACCAACACACCAAGGTTTTAATTCCATTTGTCCACCAAGGCAAGATACCACTACATGTAATACAACAGAGATGACGACACCATCCCAGTCCCACTCAACAAATATTATTGATAAACAATCATCTGAGAGCAATCATCCGTCCTGCTCAAATGTGATTAGCAGAAGCGGTCAACAGTGTTTCATGCCAACTGAAGGATCTCCGAGTCAACAGGTGGTGAACCATCTTCTACAGGGCACTCCAAACACAGGTACATGTTCAAACGAGTTAGGAGGCCAGGGTTTATCACGCCCACTGGCTTTGGGTGTGGACCCAAAACTGAAAGCTGATATTTGGTCTAACAAATACATTAATCTGGAGGATTTCTTGAAATCCGAATCCAGAGTTGTTAGTATGTTCCAATAGAGAAAGATGATTGTTTAACATTTGTTAAAAATAGTAGTAGTAAGGCAAAAATTGAGTCAATGGCACAGTGGCATGAAGCTTTTCGCATTTATGGGGCAATTTATTTTGAAAAATACCCTACTGAATCCCCGAAGCTGATGAAATATGCGACTATCATTGCAAACTTGGCAGAAAAAGCTGGAATTGAGGCTGCATTTTTTTTTTTTTATGATCAAGCATATAGGTAGTGGAGGGAAGAAGACCCTTTGCACTTACCATGGGATGGTGTAAATGGGGAAATATTCAATGTGGCGTTAGCTATGGGGCTTATTGGGAAAACTAATGCCACAAAACAGCCCTCTCTTACACAAAGCCTCACGGCTCCAGCCTTTAAACAGAAAAGGTTTTGTTATGCTTTCAACAATGAATCAGGCTGCACGGCAAGAACTTGTAGATACGAACACACCTGCCAGGTTTGCGGTGGAGACCACAGCAGGAGGGATTGCCAACAATCCAAACACGAGAACGCCGATTCGAACTCCACCAATAGAAGGGGGCCCTGATACCAGTCCTTAACATCTGAATCTGTTTTATGTGGTTTGATGTTGTATCTGGGGATATGGACCTCTGATACGACACAAGGCTGTTCTTTTCATGAAATACGTTGAAGGGTTCATTGTTCTTGCCACTGTGCCATAAACGGGTAATCATGTTTAGATCTAGAAGTGTATTTTCATTACATGTATAAGAGTGTAATAACTTTGTTGACAGTATAGTTAATACTCATTTTTAATTGTATCTATATTGGTAACTGTGATTACGAAATATAATGGGGACATGGGCCTCTTTATTTCTAATCCCTTTTACAGACTTACGGTAATATTTTGTATAGTGTATATGATTATTGTTTTGTTTATGTTTTTGTTGTTTTTGTTTTTGTATTTTCCTTTTTGTTTTTGTTTTTTATTATTTTTTGGATTTGTTTTATTTTGTTCTTGGTATAATTAAGTTGAGATATTTATCAGATATACAATCGTTTGCTACCATTATTTTTCAATGATAATTTAACACATAATAAACTAAAGTATTTAGGTTTGCAATCATGGTCATGCAATTTTATGACATATTTTCCAATTTCTCAGAGAAATTATAAAACTAACAGTAAGGAATCATCCCCTTCTGTCATTGCAGCTGACGATGGAGTGAACTCTGGTCGACCTGTTGTCATAAAATTTAAGGAATCTCGTAAAGATGGTGATTAAATTTACGCACTGTAATAAACTATGCGGGTAATGATGTTATCTTTCAATAATAATAAAAAAAAATAAAAAAAATAGAGATATACGAATAATAATAAAAATAAATAAGATAAAATAAAATTAGAATTTTCAATGTAAATATATGTATAAATTTGGCTTTGGTTGCCATGGGGACAGGGGCCTCCGGCAGCCATTATCATTTTTTTTTTTTAGGTTCTTTTAATTCGTTATAATCATGGGTTAGTTATCGTTTAGTTTATAGAATGAATACTCTTAGATAGAAGTAGCTTTATTCAGATTTGTGATTTCATTTTTGATATTTTTGTTTTTCCTATTTTTGGTAGTTAGGACTCTGTTTTTTTTTTTTTAGAATTTTTTATCACTGGCTTGGATGGGGGATATTGTTACAAGGAAGGCTTTGGGTAACAATATTGTGGCGAATGTAACCCCATCTTTGATGGGATGGGTCAATAAGGTTTTGTCATTATAACCATATATGTTGTTTATAAATATGATTTATTGATTTCATTATACATGTTTTTCATTGTGTTGCTTCTTCGTCATTTTAATAATAAATGACAGTTTTCAATTCTTAAATATTTGTTTGTTTGTCATTCTTTCATCCCATCAAACAGAGCAAGCCTGTGTTGACAAAAATGCTAATTTTTATTAAAAATGATTTTTTGGCAAACTAGGCGGTACTATGGAAAGCGGCATAACTCTTTGTTCTTATTTGGTAGAAACGCAAATACCAAGTTATTCCTTCCCCTGATCATGTTATATGATCTCAGAAGGCGCTTCAGTTGCAGTTAGAAGTGGCAGGAAAATTTTGGAACTAAAAATTATACCCACCATCCCTCCCTGGATAGCTAATTCGGATTTTTTCATTATGTTTGAACCAATTTAAATTGAAATATTTTAATTTTGTTTAATAATGGGTATTGTGTATTCATGTTTTATTTGGTTAAACAATATGTCAGTGTTTATATTCGAATGTAACCCATCTCTGATGGGCGAATGTAACCCCATCTTTGATGGGATGGGTCAATAAGGTTTTGTCATTATAACCATATATGTTGTTTATAAATATGATTTATTGATTTCATTATACATGTTTTTCATTGTGTTGCTTCTTCGTCATTTTAATAATAAATGACAGTTTTCAATTCTTAATTATTTGTTTACTTGTCATTCATTCATCCCATCAAACAGAGCAAGCCTGTGTTGACAAAAATATAATATAGCATATTAATCTATTGTAATAAAAAATCATAATATCTAATAAAATTTGAAGATTTAGCTAACAAAGTCCTTATATTTGTATAAAGTAACATTCGTTTGTGGTGGAAAATTGTTTTAACGTTGAATATGCTAATATTAAAAATTGCTTGCTAGTCCCTCTCTGTGATTACCATTAGATAACTCTTGTTCATTTCCCAATCAATCTATCATCAAGGGAAGATAAATTATACGATATTCATCAATAGTCTTTTTCAAAAATGATGAACGGTTTTTTATATTGGTATGTGATCATTTTAAACGTATCAAATTTATGAAATTATATTCGTACATCAATGTTTTTGATACACTAATAACACAAACTGAAATATATTGAATTGATACATTTTTTAATTATTCAAAATTATTTCAAAAACCTAAACATAATTATAAAATAATGAACCTATTAAAGGGTGACAATACTCGCATAACTTTTTCGAATTGGCACATAATACAACGGAATGTCACTCTTGCATACAAATGGCACATCAATATAAATAATTAACTGTGCAAGCGTACTCCACCTTCAATGATGATTCTTAATTTTAAATATAACCAAAAGTTGTTAATCTATAGATAGTGAAGACTTATGAAAGCTAATCCACTGTATAAACATTTCTTTGCATTTTTTTAAAACTTCCTCAGAAAAATGCTCGAGCCACTTGACTTTCATATTTACACAATATTTGAATAAAGTAGTTAAATATCATTCGCTTCTCAAAGTGTAAGACGTAATAAAGTCCTGAACATTTCGACATTTCTTAAGTTTATTTTTATTAAAACCGGTTTTACAAATCACAAGTACGTGTTAAGATCCGACTAAATACCTATTTCCCGATATGGTCAGGTAAATTTGCTATATTGTATAAGGCATCATTAAAGTATTTGTTTTTACAATAATACAGTTTTACAAATCTCTTTGACTTTAATTTGTGCTGTAAAATTAATAGATTTAAGTATGTTTTTTTTCTTTTTTCAAAGGTGTAGAATGCACATGTACTTGTATGTATAGAGGATCTTGATATTCAGAAATTCCATTATTTTATTTTCAGATATTATGATTGTTCAATAAGGATTGTTCGAGCCCTCAACAACATTATAGCTGTGTTCAAATGAGACATATGCTCGACAGTTTTTGATCGCTTAAACTTTCCATACAGTTGAACCTTGAAATGATATCTGTTTGTGTAGAATTCTTTGGAGATTTTCGAATTTTCCCTTAAAGCTGCTGTGTGTGTCATGTGTTTTAATACAATACGGATCTGTACTTGAAGTGAATATACTGCGTTAGAATGATTAACATAGCTAGTTGTGGTTTATGTGTGTTTGGATAGTATGGTGCAAAATATATAAATGTATTTAGTTTCGTATTTCCTATGTGTGATGAGATATATGGTTTAATGCTTGTTTTATAATTAGTTGTTATTTTCAGACATATCTTTTTGTTGGTGTTTTGTGAATAAACATACATAAGATAAACTAAACATTACACTGTTTTCTATTTCTATATCGTCAATTAAGAACATAATATGTAGTGTTGTGTCATATTTCTCTTTTTGATTGTTTAAACTACATGTACATGTACTACTCTTATCTACACAAATATCGTTTCCTTTTTTTTTTTAAATAATAGATAAAAGTCGTGCAAAAACATAAAATGAAAACATTATTTATGTTTACCATAAAATCAATTAGACACATACAATCTTTAATTGCAAAAAGCTTTTTTTTTGTTTGTTTTTATATTATAAATAAAAACACAGAAAAAAAAGTTAATATATACAAATGTTTATGAAAATAGCTAGATAATTATACTGTTTAATGTTTATAAAGTGTATGTACTTTTAATTTAGCTTGCTGATAGTTAGGGTCCCTTTGTTTTCTGAATATTTGATGTACGTTCAGAATTTGGTCGGTTGGTGTTGTTGCTAGGCGTTTGTCTTTGCGACTATCCGGTGTTCCAACGTTGTTTTTTACCAGTTTGAAGACATGTGTTATATGTACGCTGAGAGGAATCAGTTTTCTTCTCTTTGTGTAACAAAACGGCCATATATTTACCGATTCTTAGAGATCTAGGTAAGACTTTTTCCATGGGTTCACAGTATAATATCCTGTCTCCTGTTTGGCAATAGGTGAGAAAATTGTCGACTGTGAGTCGATCTCTGTCTAATTTGTGGACTGTTCCTCCTAGATTTTCTACCGCCCTCATAATTTATCCATCCTCAGCCGACCAAGGGATGTTCTTGACTCTAACACGCCACTGATAAGGATTGTCATGATCGTATACCTTTGAATTCGATTTGCGGATATAGATTTTTAAAAGCTTTTTCCTTATAAACAGTCCCTTTGTTATTAAAGTGTCTTGGTCAGGTTCAAAGTCAGGATAAATACACCACATCCCTTTTACCCTTTGCAAACCTTTGAGGTTTCTAGAATTAACAACATGATCAATAAATTTATAAATTCAACATGGTTGAGAAACGAATCTATGTTTGGTTTGACATCACCAAACAGATCTTTCTCTAGCAGGAAAACTGGTTTAACAGAACATAGAATATCATGTGGATTCATATGGTTTTCAACCTGATTATCGGCCATCATACCATTTTCACTACGTTTTTATATGAATCAGGTAATTTTTTAATATGACTGACATCTGCACTATTGATATCCGACCTTGCCATCATCAATAAAGTTTTTTGTCCATATACATGTATTTTGCATAAAACTTAAAACAGCTAGTTTTAATTCAACTATATACCAAGTAGGCACTTATTCAGTATACTTATACTCTGGATTTCGTCTTTCATATATTGATTTGACTTGGATTTGTAGGAGCAAAAAATAAATTCGTTGAATACCTTCGGCCCCCTACGTCAAACTTATGTTATCAGTTGGTCCTTAAAGTTGTACCATTATTTTGGGCATTCAATGAAGCGGAACGTTAAATAAATTTTATGTGCAGCATATCATCATCAAATAAAACCACCATAGTTGGAAGATAGTTTAACACTACAATATATTAGAAGTGCATTAATAACATATTCATTTCAACGTTTGTTTCATTTAGACAGAAAGGTTGAATTGCACAAAAGAAGAGGTAACATAGGACTGCTTGTTTAATGAACAGCTCATTCGGATATTTTTAAACTAATTTAACAAATTGTTTTGTGTTACGTAAGGAAAAATCGACGAAACGCATGTAAAAAAGGTATTTACAATAATTTTAAATTCACGCTCTTTTATTTATCAATTAGAGTCCTTTTCACGCTCTTGTATTTATTAATAAGATAACAGTTTAAATCTCTACATTCAGACAACTTTGAAGGCTATTCCTTTTTCATGGAATTTAAAGAAAAAGTAACTATTCGTGTAAATTAACCCGATAATATGAAAATACGCACATATAGTTATATGTTCATAACAACACAGTGTCTCGTGTAAAGAGAGTAAAATGCTTTCTGCACGTTAGAACCCCTTGCAGCAACTCTAGTATGGGTTCTTTGATGGCCTGTTGTAAGGTAAAATTTTTCAATTGTCAATCTATCTGTTAAATACTGAAAACTTAAAAAATCTCTAGATGTTATCTCTTAAAATCATTGAAATGTTTTTGCATAGTTTAAAAAAAAAAGGATTCAGACTCTATCATTATAATATTTCTCTGGATGTTGTATTTCAGTTAAAGAAGAGCCTTCGTCCGAGTCTTGTAAAATAATTGGTATGGTGAAATTGTTTCGGGAAGTTGGCCCGAGACCACAATTAATTCCTCTATTAGTTCTTTATAACGTTTTGTCTCATTAAAAAAAATGAACTATTCTTTTTGGCAGATCTTTTGTGTGTGTAATGTACAGTACAAGTCCAAAAATATGTCCAAGTTTCAGAAAAATTGCATGTTTACAACTTACAAATTTAACCAATACACATCCATACCCCTATGGACAAGTCAAGAGATGTTCCGAAAACTGTAAATATTTTGCACCTGGCCTAATCACTCTTTCCATATCAAAATCAGTTAAAATAAAACATCTAAAAATGTATTTCACCTCTCTTCTTTCATTTCCACCATTTAAAAGCTAAGAAATGTTTGAGAAAAGGAAAGAAAAAAATTTAAGAAGAAATACACTTAAATTAAAGAGAACTATATTCGTGAACAACGAAAAGTGGGGTCATTAATTGTGGTCTTGGGCCTATGTTGATTACAATTAACATTGTATGATTGGATTAAACTTCAGAAAGATGGTATATACAGTGAAAGGGAAAATGTCAAATTGTATTTGGGTCAATAGTTCAGGTTGCTGACACTTATAAATATGTTTTGGGGAAAATATTATTATACGTAAGGTAACGAGTTTCCCTGGCTTTAGATAAAAATGAAAAAAACAAGACATGTGAAGACGCCAATTAGAATAACCGTTTCACAGATGATTTTGGAAAGGTTCCTTATGTCGTAACTACTATGACCTTCCCTTTTCACGAATATGACCTAGCGATTTAGACTATTTACCGGATTTACATGAGCAACACGACGAGTTCCACGTGTGAAGCAGGATATGTTTGCCCTTTCAGAGCAAATAAGATTTCCCCAAAAAAATTAGGTTCGTGTTGCTAAGTCTTTGGTTTGCGACTTGTGTACTATTTTTTGTCTGTTTGTCATATCGTTGTCAGTGTATTTTCTTTTATAACTTTGGCATTCTCTTTTGTATCTTTCTCCCCTCTTCTATTGATTTTGGAGTCTAATGTCAAAATTAAGGTTTACTGATAAATAGATTTAAACACTATTTCTAATCCTTTCTCCCTGCCTGAAAAACATCAACAAAACAATAGACATTATATTCAAACAATATATTTTACAATAGACCTGAACCCTCTCCTAAATAGATGAATTGAAGATGACTTATGTAGGTAGGGTAGATTCATTTGATAATATCATTTCATACATGTATGTTCTAAAAGAGAAGCGAAAGATACAAAAAAAAATCAGACACATAAGTCGAAAAAACAACGCAATGGCAAAAAAACACTGCTGTCTGCAGCTATTTATAATACTTTCCCCGTGCGTGTTCAGACAGGATTGGGTTTTGTACCCTATTTGTGGTCTTTGGATTAATAAAGGCAACAGTAGTAAACCGCTGTTCAATAGTCATAAATAGATTAAACAGAAACAAATCCGGGTCCCAATCCACAATGGGGAAAACAACATCAATCATAAGAGGAAAGCAACGTTAATACAGAAAAACTGAAATGCTACAAAAACAAACTCCAACATATATACATAATTCGATGGCTTGCAAACATTTAGTATACATCGAACGCGAAACATTATTTGTGTTAACCTTCACTGGCAAATTACAAAATTACAAAACACAACTTAATTTCAAGTATTACTTTAAAAACAGACTAAATAATCAAAATAACTTAACAAAGATCAATCTAGAATACTATTATTCATCATAACATTAGTAAAACGAATGCGAATGCGAATACCTGGGAGACTGTTTCGAAGAAAGTAAATCTACAAGTATAGCAGTATGTTAAAAAAGAACCTTAGCGTTTAAAGAAGGACAACTCAACCGGTTTTATATAAATTACATTTTACATCGTTCTAAATTAACTGTTAGTATAAACACGAGTGAAAAGAAAATTTCAAAAAATCTGAACTCCGAAGAAAACTCAAAGTCTCCAATGTAAAATCAAAAGCTCAAACACATCAAACGAAATTATGTCATAATCCTGACATGGTACAGGCTTTTCCTTATGTACAGAATGGTGGATTGAACCTGGTTTTATAGCTAGCTAAACCTCTCACTTGTATGAGAGTCGCATCAAATTTCATAATATTGACGGAACATGAACAAAACAAACAGATATAATAGGTACAAATGTCGAAAATAGGGGTAAAGCAGTGTTATAATCTTAATCATGATAAAAACAAAAAAGTATAGCATCATAACGTTTTAATGCACCTATCTAACATACGGCGTAATTATCTATAAATGGAAAGTTGACACGGCAGGTGTGCTATATCCTTGATGTGATCCTTGTAGTGGCAAATTTCTTATTTAGAACAGACATAAAAAAAACTATTACACTATTGAATAAATGTTAGAAGATAATATTTTGATCATATTATTAATCAACTCAACTAGATACGTAAAGTGCTGGATACTTAACGTTTTCTCTCTGAATGATTTCAAATCAATCGTCGAAATCAAATAAAAGAGAACTACAACACAACAGAGACACAACAACGAAACGTAAGACACACAGAAACGAACTACAATGTAACAATGGCCATTTTCCTGACTTAATACAGGGCATTTTATGAAAAACTGTTGGAATGAACCTTGTGTTGTGGCATGCCAATCCTCCCACTTTAATGGCAGTGTTAATATTGACATTAGAATGACAACATTACACGACAGGGTTACAATAAATAAACAGATAAATGGGAGAAAATATAGGACAGAGAAACAAACGAATAATAGTCATCCAAAGGTAACAGGTTAAAAAAATGTATAAGCCCGACGCGCGCTACGTCCACACAAAACTATGCTCAGATGTAAAAAGTTTGAAAGCCATAACAACTACAGAAACAAGTTGACGATCACCGTGGAGCAAAAGTTCCAAAAATTTGTGAGGCCAGGGTATCCGCCTGGGACAAAAACATCATTATTATCAATAACAATACATATAAGACCTCTATATCCATCGATTGTACATGTATACAAACATATGACCAGATATATAGAAACAAAAACGTTATAGCAAATGATACAAGCCTTGTCATTAGAATGCAACGTAATTTGAGTTTTGAATTTTTTTTTAATCAGGAAACATGCATTAAATTTAAATGAATTTAAAGTTTTGGCACAACTTTTTGCAATTTTGGATCCTCAATACGTGGTCGTATTTTATAAATTTCCCGTTAACAAAAGTTTAATTTTTTTTAAAAACTAAGGATTTTCTTATTCCAGGCATAGATTTCCTTAGCCGTAATTGGCACAACTTTTTGGAATTTTGGATCCTCAATACTCTTCAACTTTGTAATTGTTTGGCTTTATAAATATTTTGAAATGAGCGTCACTGATGAGTCTCATGTAGACGAAACGCGCGTCTGGCGTACTAAATTATAATCCTTGTATCTTTGATAACTATTTACACCATTGGGTCGATGCCACTGCTTGTGGACGTTTCGTCCCCAAGGGTATCACCAGCCCAGTAGTCAACACTTCGGTGTTGACATGAATATCAATAACGTGGTCGTATTTTATAAATTTCCCGTTAACAAAAGTTTAAATTTTTTAAAAAAACTAAGGATTTTCTTATTCCAGGCATAGATTTCCTTAGCCGTATTTGGCACAACTTTTTTGAATTTTGGATCCTCAATGCTCTTCAACTTTGTAATTGTTTGGCTTTATAAATATTTTGATATGAGCGTCACTGATGAGTCTAAGTAGACGAAACGCGCGTCTGGCGTACAAAATTATAATCCTTGTACCTTTGATAACTATTCTACAGTTAAAAAAAATAGATGTGCATAGTCTAACAACCCTGTCAAGGATGAATAAGAATGTAGCAGGGTTTTATGAGTTATTTATGTTATGGTAGTGCAATATGTTAACATGATTTAATTTCATTTATCCCAGTTATTCAGGTAAAGTACAAGGGTTAATAACTAATATATGTATTCATGTTTATTAATTGATTATTTTGATATAAAATACAATTCAAGGAAAAAACAACTCATCATAAATCCAACTGTTTATACATTAATTGTGTCATCTCATCATTTTCATCTGTCAGGCTTTTTGTTTTTATTAGTAAAAATGTTAAAACGAAAAATCACTTCCAAGACAAGCACATAGCTCAGTGCAGCAAAAAGTTTAAAGGCCGACCCAATATCCCCTATATACTGATTCACATTTGAACTAGCAGATCATACTCGAAGAAAGTCAGAAGATAGCATATATAATTGGCATTGATCTTTTTGTTTACCAAAGTCATACGCTGAATCTATGTTTTTCTGTTTTATATGATGTCAACATTTTTTTTGCCAGAATGCATGTCCTCATAAAATGTTGCTTGAAAGAAACCTTGCTGGATGGAATACAAACATTTGAGAGTTAATTTTTATAGTCACTAGTCTTACACCCAATATTTATTCTCATCATTTTGAAAAAATCCAACTTTTCCTTTGGACACCATACATGTTATAATCTTGCAAGAATATTTTTCATTTTTATTTTTCAAGACAGATTAAGCAGGCTGATATGGTTATAGCTACTTTTCCCTATCTAAAGAATAGAAGAATAATTTGATGTATCGCAGTCAGCTGTCAAAGCATGGGCTGGTGACATTATTTGACAAGTGACTTTCAACAAAGAACTACATGAATTATTCACTGGGATATACTATATACAACTACCTCCTGTCTTTCAATCTATTACCGTTCCAAAATGAAGCCTGTCATAGTTGGTATGTGTTGAGGATGAGTAAAACAATGCACACAGAGAGAAAACGTCTGAACTTTGCATTACTACTCCATCCCTTACATCAGAATCTCCAAACTGTCCACATGTTAATCCATTGCATGCCAGAGGGCCGATTTTGGGCCGATCTGTACATACTACGTTCAGTGCAAGAGGGCTGATTTTAGGCCGATGTTTTTTAGCGACGTTACCAACACCGTCAACAATACAGAATTGTGATGTTGATATACCGCCACCTAAGAGCGCACTTGCCGTTTCATTTAAAAATGGCGTATGGCAAATGTTTGGTTCCGATTTTATTTGTTTGTCTCGAAAATTATCTCACTGTTTCTCACAGTTCAATTAATACTTGTGAGTGGTCCCGCTGGATGGGTTATTGTCTTTTTGACACATTGCACATTTCTATTCTATTTCCTATTCTTTAGCTTAATTTACACGCCTGATGTTTTAACAAGAAACAGGACCTGCAGACACTATCGAAGCAAATGAGGTCGCCCCAGTTTTATGTAGATATAGGAAGATGTGGTGTGAGTGCCAATGAGACAACTCTCCATCCAATTAACAATTTAAAAATTAAACCATTATAGGTTAAAGTACGGCCTTCAACACGGAGCCTTGGCTCACACCGAACAACAAGCTATAAAGGGCCCCAAAATTACTAGTGTAAAACCATTCAAACGGGAAAACCAACGGTCTAATCCATATAAACAAAACGAGAAACGAGAAACACGTATATATTACATAAACAAACGACAACTACTGTCCGTTTTACTCATGTGTTTTGAAGACACAATGTCGAATGATCTTAAAAGTATGTTTCATTTGTTTTAGTGGGTTTTTTTTCTATTAATAGTCCATTTGTTACTTTTACTTGCATGAGATTAATTACGACTCAAATGTTTTGTACAGCTTTGCAATAATTTTGGTGTTTGGTGCAGACAGATTCTGTTTTTGTTTGGGATTTTCTTTTTGTTTGGGTGGGGGAGGGGGGGTTGAGGCCGGGTAAGTCATTAGCATATACATGGCGACTACATCAATAGATTTCACAATTTTAAATATATTCATTATTCTTCCACATATACATGATTATGTTTGCATTTTTTTGGAAATCCATTTCCATATCTAACACAAATAGTTCTCGTTTTCTTTCTTCCATTCCACCCGTATCTGTCTAAACAACAGCTACAATCATTTTCTTTTCCGTCGGGGACCCTACTGAGTCGTATGCGCGCATTATTTACTACACGCTTAGGAAGTCTTTGCTGTCGTAATAAAATATGCTCAGCATCTTGTGCGAGATCATCAATTATACTTTGCAGAAATGATAACGTGAGACGTGATGCATCACTATTTTGTTTATAAAGTATATAAGCATTTGTTACCATTCTTTGTAGTAGATTGAATACAATTTTTACTCGGCCGCAAAAAAAATTCTTGGATCGTATAATAGTAAGATGTCGTTGTCTTCGTCTGCGTCGTCCAAAGACAAATTGGTTTCCGGACAATAACTTCAGTTTAAGTGAATAGATCCACAAAAGGAAGCTGGGGATTGATTTTGGGATGATGGTCCCAACCGTTTAGGAAAAATGGGCCCAAAAGGAGCCCAAAACAAGCATTTTTCTAGTTTCAGGATAATAACTAGTATTTCAAATGATCGGACATTTTGCCACCATGTTTAAAACCACAAGTAGAAGACTGGGATTTTGTTAAGGAGTTATGCTGCCAATGCAACAGTTGAGGAATTTAGGGTTCAAAATTGGCCAAAAACAAGCATTTTTCTAGTTTCTAGAAATAACTTGTGTGTAATTGTATGGACCTTTATGAAATTGAATCACATGGTTCCATATAATAAAGGGGAGGCTGTGATTGAGTTTGGATTAATTGCCCAAAACATGTAGGAGTTAGGGGCCAAAAAAGGGCAAAAAAGAAGCATGTCTCTAGATTCAATACAATAACTTGCGTTTAAGTGTATGTATCTCTCAGAAATTGTACTTCAAGGGTTCATGCGACAAAGGAAAGGATGGGAATGAGTTTTGGAGTTATTGCTCCAAATGGGGGTCCATGAGTTTGGGTGGGGTTCTGCTGTTTACATTTGTTTTAAAGGGATTCATATTTTTTTTCAAACTTTTTTCAAATTTCAATTTTTGAAAAGTTTCAAGAAGAAATGTTCAATTGCACACTATTGCGCAATAGATTTGTAAGAACTTTGACCACATTTTGTTTTGGTCTTTTTAATCTTTATTATGTCAGAATGGAGTTATTGCTCCAAGGGGGATTTCAATGAGTTGGGGGTTGTGTTCTGCCATTTACAAGTTTTTTTAAGGGATTCATATTTTTTTTTTCAAAATTTAATCATTGTAGATTGTACAATCATGTGCATCAGTTCATCTATCAAGTCCATTTGAGCGTTGACTATCAATTTCGCGATTGATTTTGTAGAGAGATTGTGCAATATTTTTTATGCTTTCAATGTAAGAAAACTTTTTCTTTTCTGTATTCCAAAAAAAGTTTTTCTGGTGCTTTTTCCCCCTACAGACATACTGTAGCCAGACCATATCGATAAATATTGCTGTCAATGCATAGTCATCATGGTTAAGAGCTAATAGGCTCATCTTTTGTCTCATAGACAGTCTTTCTCAAGGTGGTACCCAACACTTTTTAGTAAAATTAATTTGGCTCGTTTAATTTTCATAAAATTTTGACAAAATATTTACTTTGCATGACTCTTAAACAAAAATAAATATAAAAATTTCAAAACATTTTAACCAACCATTTTATCAGACAAAATACACTAGTTATATAACAGTTTATTTCCCTATAAAACTTATTTTACTCCTCAAAAATTCAAAATTGCGTCAAGTAATATAACGATGAAATATATTTAAATCAATTAATTAAAAGGTCCTATTCAAATAAAATCTAACAAATACAGTCACACAATGACCAACATTCGCACCGCAAAATAATGGAACAATTGCAATGTTGCAAAAAGGTTCAGAAAGGGTCTTAAAACAGTCCCAATTTCCAAATAAATCTCAATTTCAAATATCTCTTTTGACAAGCTGAGGCAATTTGAACCAACTATGTTAGATAATTGTCTTGTTTTGGTCATAATCTAATTGTTGCCACGATATAACAAAAATATCATTGTAATGCAGTTACATCGGATGCTAAAGTTTATTTGTGTGAATTCTTGGGAGCTAAAACGATTGTCTATAAATCAAAAAGCTTCAATTTAATACAGACATTATTGCTTTCTTAAATCAATTGCGGTAAAATATAAATCAAACAAAATAGCCATGCATTATACATTGTACCACATCTCGTTATTTTTATATTTGCCAATTTAAATCAAGGAGATACATTTCAAAATCGATAAGCTAACTTAAAAAGTATTGGTCATTAAAAAGCAAATTATATATACTAAAATAAACAACATTTCAACCCCAGATGCGTATTTCGACTATCAATGTCTCTTCAGTGCACGTGATGCTCGAGGCCAAAATATTTGCATATCAAAATTTTATTTAAAAGATGAAAAGATATTAACCAAAAAGTATAACTAACGCTGGGCAAGGAATCAAAGCTTTTCATCAAGGAGATAAATTCAATATTTTAAATAAAAGTTTGTAACAGCAACTTTTATTAACACAAAATCGTAGTTTTAAGCCAGTACCGAATTTATGGTTACTAGGCTGAGTATTACTGAAAATTAAGTTCAATTCAATTACTCTTTGTATATTGCTCTGTCGGAAGCCATCTGTATTCAGTCACTGCTATATATTTTTATTTGTAAATTCATATCAATACAAATATTTGTAAAAATGCATCTTATTTTTAGCTTGATGACTATTTATAATCAGTTATGTTTCTCCATTTCTACTAATGCAACTATTCTTCAAATGAACGTCATCTAGTTTCTCACACAAGTCTTTGCCTTCTTGTGAAGTTGAATTACTACTGTATACAAGCGTCTGTTCGTCTTTTTTCAGATTCAACGGATTAATGAATAATTTTTCAAACAAATTCCCATCTGTTGAATAGATAGTTCTGTCACGTGAGCAGCATCCACATCTTGAGACGTTCCCTCGGAATCTTCCACCTGTTGAACACAAACTACAAATAACACTGTTCATGTCATCCAAAAGCATTGACAATTGATCGAAGACTAATTGTGGCTGTTTCATTTCATTTAGTTTATTTAAATCCGACACAAGAAGGTCCTCTTTATCACCCTCTTTGTTTACCATATACCCAATATCAACATGATTACTCATGGTGTTTACATCGACCAAATTAACTACAATGTATATTTAATCGTGGAGAAATTTGTTTGCGTATTGTTCATATAAACAACTATGCTTTTGCAGATCATTTTTTTATATTTCATAATCGGTTTAGTCTATTCGAAAACAGTATATCCTTTCACATGGCTATGTTGTCGTTGCATTTAAAGATACGAAAACAATACAAGCATTAAATTCACATCCATCCAGCTATTGGTGAACAGATCATGTGTTGTCAAGCAATGTCACCGTCAAGTCGTCACATATCTAGAATCTCCATCCTGTAAAAATAAATTCGAAGATTAATTAAGCTTCAAAGTTTTTATAATCCATGCAATTAATTTTCAGTTTGTGATTCAATTTTGTTACACCATTTATGCCTTCGACTTATTGTTGACTGTTGACCAAGTTCATGGTCCATCATCTTAGCAAATTCAACATTCAACATCGAATGGCTATTTGATTTCGATTTATAACATAAGTACTCAACCAGAAAACAAATGACGCAGAATCTTACAACTAAAGGTCACCGTAAACATGGTCGAGCCTTCTACGTTTTTCTCTGTAAACTGTTTTAAACTGATATTTTGCTAGTCGACTCAGTTCGTGAATTCGGTATCCCCATGAAATACATAGTCAGTTTTACAGCTGACACTCTTTTCAATTGATAAAGATGCTTACCAAATAGACAATTATATATTACACTGGATAAAATTTGGTCGCATGCATGTACATTAAATGAGGTCGAATTGTTGTCTTGCAAGTCAGTTATATATCAGTGAAGATTGGATACTTATTTTGACACATATTGAACTAAATGTTACCGCTGTTACTATTTTTCACAGCCTTCAGAAGACCAAAAACATCAATGACAAATTATTTATAGCGTTTATAACAAAAACAACACTCCCCTCTAATTTCTGGTATTTGGTATTTTCAATCATTTCAATGTGGGAAAAGAAATGTTGTATGCTCTGAATACTAGCACCTGTTTCATTAGCACCTTCACAGAACAAATTAATACCGTCTACGTATATTCAAACTACAACTGAGAATTAAATGGATGTTTTAACACGTAAAATGTGAAATCAAAACGTGGGAGAAACAATGGAGAAAAGAATAATCTTCGGCGAAAAAACTATCGACCAGGGTACAAATCTATCAAAAACTGTCCCTTCACTAGACAACTTTGTCCATACAAACATAACGTCTTTGAGAACATTACTCTAAGTTTAAGTTAAAATAACCCCCAAAATAAGGAATTCCTTTAGTCCATAAAAATTGACAAATCGAACGGTCCAACTTGATCAATCATCACAAAGAAAAAAAAATTAAGTTATTAGACAGTAAGGTTTCAACTCCCTCAGACAAAGTTGACCTTATGTAAACCGTCTATGGTAATCACATTTACAATACCAACATTACTGCAACAAATGCGCATTATAAAATAAACGTATTTTCATAGATGTTCGATGCCAAAATGTTTAAAAGTCTTTAATTTAAACTTTCAGAGATTTACATTTTGGTTTGTCGTTAAAACACGGTAAAAATACGCAAAAACATCAATCATCGGAATTAAAATTCGGTTTTCAGAAAAGGAAGTGTTAAATTATGTCCCTCCTTCAAATGGTAACTAGAACACACCCGCGAAATCGCGGGCATAAATACAGCTTGTGGACTGTTTTTTGAATTTCATATATAAAAGGTATCAAAAGCCCTCTCCTTTTTTCCAAAGTCCGCTATTTGTTTCCTTTCTTTCTTTTAAATTAAATTATTTTCGTGTGTCTGGCCTCAGACCGCTACAATGCTCCTTTTGGTAAAAGTCAAATCAAATTAACAATTTGCACCGTTTCCAACATGAAATAAATGTAACTGCTTATATATAGACCATTATTAGTCTAATGAAATATGCTTCTAGGGCAATCCATCAGGTTTTTTTTCTCTTTTGAGTGCCTTATTAACATGCCAATGGTGAGATATGAATCATAAATAAATGACTGGGGCTAATTTGAGGCCGGGGTGGTCGAAGGGGTCCTGATTCCGAAATCCCGGGCTTAAAACCATGAAATCCCAATATGCAGAATTTAAAGAAATTCATATCCCGAAATCCCGAAATCGAAAAATATATTCACGGATCCCGTTAGGATTAATCCCCGAATCCCGATCTTAAAAACACCCGATCTCGACGCATTCTTCTAAACTCTACCTTACTTTTATTTTTGCCAAATCACTATCTCCCCTTTCAACAATAAATTTGTATGCCCTATTTATGGGCATTATGTTTTCTAGTCTGTACATCAATTCGTTCGTTCGTTCGTCCGTCCGTGTCTGTCCCGCTTCAGGTTAAAGTTTTTGGTCGAGGTAGTTTTAGATGAAGTTGAGCATGTTTTATTTATTTCAATATATATGCAAGTGGTATGACTCTTTAAATAGTAAATCGAAAAATATATTCACGGATCCCGTTAGGATTAATCCCCAAATCCCGAGCTTAAAAACACTGGATCTCGACGCATTCTTCTAATCTCTACCTTACTTTTATTTTTGCCAAATCACTATCTCCCCTTTCAAAAATAAATTTGTATGCCCCATTTATGGGCATTATGTTTTATAGTCTGTACATCCGTTCTTTCGGTCGTCTGTCCTTCCGTGTCTGTCCCGCTTCAGGTTAAAGTTTTTGGTCGAGGTAGTTTGAGCATGTTTTATTTATTTCAATATATATGCAAGTGGTATGACCCTTTAAATAGTCACATCTTCAAAGAAAACAGTACTGTAGACGGAATGAGGGCCGACTTTTTATACTAACATACGTACATAGAAAGTCCCGGACAGAATACAGAGAGTCTCTATATATTAAAGTAGTATAATCGTAGTTTAGATTTAGTAAACGCGAAAAAATAATTGTCCCCTCTAAGGAGGTATGATACCAATAGTTGTGATTCTTGCGATCTAACACAATGATATGAAGAACGCTCTGAATGGCTTATTTTTTTCCATTTTTGTTATCCATCATACAATTGGTTGTACTTGTGTCAAATATTTTACTTATTTTGATATATGTACAACTGGTATGACCCCTGAAATAGTAAACATTTCAAAGAAAACAGTAGACAGAATACAGAGAGTCTCTAAATATTAAAGTAGTATAATCGTAGATTACATGTAGATAAACGCGAAAAACAATTGTCCTCTATAAGGAGGTATAATAGTTGTGGTTGTTGCGATCTAAACACCATGATATGGAGAACGCTATGATTGGTCTATTTATTTTTCATTTTTGTTATCTATCATACGATTGGTTGTATCTGTGAATCTTTCAAACCGGAAATCTTATCTATGACTAAAAGTCAGTCCGATGACGGAATCATATCCGGACTCCTTTTTTGTCGGTTTTCTCCCAAAATAACTCAATCTGAATAATCATAAGAATGGATGACAAATGCGACTATGCATGTAACCTAAAGAACACGGATGCATGATGATTGATTTATTGTGGAAGGAAGAGAAGCGACACCCAAAATTAGGTCTTCTCGTTTAATAGTATAGATACTCAACGTGTTAAAATACTGCGATTGTCGTATTTGTTAGTCCACACGATTTCGGTGACATAGAATATCTTCTTCAATTTACTTGCTCACCATTTATTTTCAAAAATGAACGTGATAAGGAAAAAGTATTAGCAGTCTAAATGCTCGTTTCTAGTTCATGACTTGGAATGTATAAAAAAAAAAATACATATGAAAGGAAATGTATGAAATCGAAAAATATAAAATACTGTTTTTTAGTCTTGAAGAACATGGTCTAACCATTGCATAGAAATTGGACTTTTAACTAGATTTTTATAACTGAGAACACTCTTTTTCTGGGTATAACCATTACGTCTTTTTCATTAACTTTTACATATTTCATCAAATATGAATTAGTCATTTTAGTCGTTTCTAGTTCATGACTTGGAATGTATAAAAAAAAAAATACATATGAAAGGAAATGTATGAAATCGAAAAATATAAAATACTGTTTTTTAGTCTTGAAGAACATGGTCTAACCATTGCATAGAAATTGGACTTTTAACTAGATTTTTATAACTGAGAACACTCTTTTTCTGGGTATAACCATTACGTCTTTTTCATTAACTTTTACATATTTCATCAAATATGAATTAGTCATTTTAGTAAACACAAACTTTTACAATAAAGAATCTAATCAAATCTAGGTGATACAAAATTTTGAGAATGCATTTCTACTTTACTAACTAAACGTCAAAGTGTTGTCATGGGAACTCTTTAAATGTGTCATATTGTTGATTTTTGTTTTATTTTAATCATTTTAGGGTAAATCGACGATCAAGTATCACTTCTTAATTTGCAATAAATGTATAGTCAAATAAATGTGCCGCAACAATTGCTGCATTATACTGCGGGACATTTACTTTCAAACATCTTGTATGAAAGAATTTTGTTACAATTATTTTTTTTGTTTTTTATTTGTTTTTAGTTTTTTATGTGGTTCTTTTTTTTTTTGTATTTTTTTTAATTAGATAAAATATCATTTGAAGGTACATACCAACTACTTATTGCTGAGTGAAAAGTTCAATATTCACTTTTGAAGTCTATGTAACGTTATAACACGTAACATTGGTGTTTACACTATGTAATTATCATTTTGGTGTTAACATAAAGGTTGCATACACTCCTTGAAAGTGTAGATAAGCTGTTTCAAATATGCCAGATAAACTCAATGGGACAGATGCTGGTTCTTAGACACTGAGACAGATATAGAATATATGTAAAAAAATAAGTGACATCTAAACACTATGTATGGTTGAAATATGGTTAATTTCCCCTTCGAGCGGCAAATTAAAAAAACAATGATAAGGCAGTTAATCGTTTTGGGATGTATAAATACACAGTTGTTCTTCTTGCATTCCAATTCCATGGAAACAAACATTCTTGGGTCATACAAAACTAACGTCATTTGTACAAGAAAACTTGCTGTGCAGTTGGAACAAACAACAAAACCATCCTTTGAGAGGTTTATATGACTATATCTCTATGCAACATATTTCAATATGTGTCAGTGGAAATAATTGATCTCACCTTAAATTCGGTCGACTCAGTTCGTAAATTTTTTTTTCAATGATGACAGTTTTGAAAATTTGTTTCAGAACCTAAATGAACCATCAATCGGGTAATAAATCAACGAAGAACTAACGAAGTTTCCTTAAAAACATCGTAGGAAGAAACGTATTACTCGGTTTAGAGATGAAGAATGCAGATGTTTTGTTCAATTTTTTTTTTTTAGTTAAACAGACATAATAAGTGCATAATTATACCTCTTTATTGTGACAAGTTATTATCAATTCAAAGTCTTGTATACTAAACACAAATAGTGAGTTTATTCATTACATTTTCAGAATAATTCGATCCTCGGGTTAAACATTGTTTTAAAAGTGAATATAATTTCCTTAATATTTACAATCTACAAACAATTTGTAGATTGAAATCTTGACGTAATTGTAAAATCAATAAGAATGTAACTTGCGTATCCATATTTAGTCCCATGCTGCACCTTTCTAAGCAATCAAATGAAACCCAATGTTACAACTGACAATAACAAATGTGATGTTAAGACACGTTTCATTTTAACACATGTTCTAAGTAGGTCAAAACGGAAGCATGAATATTCATATAGACATGGATACCTAAGATGCATGTCTAAAAATATTACATTATGATTATAAATATCATTGCGCGCACATTTCTTCTTTTGTCTTGATTTTTGAGAGATAGCGCGAAATACAGCTCGGTCTTCCACGTGCAAGTTTGTATTTTTGGAGTTCGTGACACGCGTGTGCCTCAACTCCATATATATATAGAGAGAGAATCACATGAGGGCATAGTTGTACTTTCTGCATTTTCCAATTTCTTGTAGCAAAAAGAGATATTCAAAGTAGATATAGGAAGATGTGGTGTGAGTGCCAATGAGACAACTCTCCATCCAAATAACAATTTAAAAAGTAAACCATTATAGGTTAAAGTACGGCCTTCAACACGGAGCCTTGGCTCACACCGAACAACAAGCTATAAAGGGCCCCAAAATTACTAGTGTAAAACCATTCAAACGGGAAAACCAACGGTCTAATCTATATAAACAAAACGAGAAACGAGAAACACGTATATATTACATAAACAAACGACAACTACTGTACATCAGATTCCTGACTTAGGACAGGTGCAAACATTTGCAGCGGGATTAAACGTTTTAATGGATCCAAACCTTCTCCCTTTTTCTGAAACAATAGCATAACATCACAACATAGATAAACATACAATAAAATATCAATTGGCAGACTTAACTCAATCAAAAAACGTATGATTACACAATGAACGAATAAATTTGATCTGCGATATCTGAATACAAATGCACAGTAAATTAAATATTAGAGACAAACATTCATGACCAAAAAGCTAACAAACAAATTCAAACACACTGAGAAATATTTAACCAATCAATGTTCACTTTAGAAAAAAAAAATAAGTGCCTATCCCCTCCATATGTATTTCACCTCATAGATTACATGAATAAGTCCTTAAATCTTACTTAAAAACATATATTCATGTGTATTTTCAAGCTTAAATGATATTTTGGAAATGCCCAAAGAAAGCTTTAAATTATGAAATTTCTGTAAACAACATTTGACTGTACAGACCAACTACGAAATACGCTAAGAATTGAATTTGGAAATCTGGGTAAAAGTTGTTACGCGTGACATTGGAGTTTCAACTTAACCATCATGTCCACATAAAAAGAGGGGCAGTAAAACTCTTAAATCGAAAATAAACTGAAAACGCTATGGCTACAAAAAGAAAAAGAAAAACAGACAAATATCAGACAAAAGACACAACATAGATAACTACAGACTACGAAACACGAACCTCTCCATAAACTGGGATGATCTCAGTTGCTCCGGAAGAGTTACACATACATGTTGATAGGGTGAATAGATGTTACACATGTGCCCAAATAATACTCAATGAGACCGATTCAGGGTATAGGTTAACAAGGGTAAAAAAATTACCCCCCCCCCCCCCCCTAAAACAGCATGTACATAAGTTTAATAGTTATATCCCGCCGAGGACCAATAATTAAGATGAAGGAAGCTGTTGTGAGTGAATATATACATAGTCTGTTTCAATCGGATAAGTTACGTCAAATCAGACTCTCGAATTTGAAGAGAATAATGGTCTTAGTGCGTTCTAAATCCATTCAAACAATCTTTCGTGGGGTATGCAAAACTTAATACGTTGTTGAAAAAGCACAAAGCTCTCTGCACGGTTAAGGCAAACAATACTACTGCCCTTTGAGGGGCGTACATGACATGCAGCAATTCATAAATTATATCTCTATGCAACATACGCGTACGCTCACCATCAAATATCAAAGAATCCAACTTTAAACCTGGTGGACCCAATTTATAGAATCTACTTTCTTGATTTGTTTTAAAAGTGTCTTAAGTTTGCCTGAACATCAAGCGGAATTAATTTTAAATGATTTTTTTTTCTAAACAACCAGTATTTTAGGCAAACAGTTTTTCAATGTAATGTTATCTGCGTATCCATATTCAGTCAAATGTCGCATTCTTCCTTAGTGTGCAATTGTAAAATAGTGTAACGATAAGGAAGAACAAATGTGTAATCAAAGACACGTTTCATTGTATCACATGTTCTCAATAGGTCAAAAAGGAAACATATATATTCATATATAAACATGATTGCTTATGATACATGTCAAAAGAAATAACCTTTTTTGCATAAGGAGGCTCGCAGGTATAAGATTTTCGGAAAAAAAATAAACATTTATTTTCCATTTCAAATTTTATTAATTACCATTAAAGGGAAAATTCACGATTTTTTACTTATGGTTTAAATATGTTCATTATGACATAATATATATATTCACAAAGTTTTATCGCTATATGTGCAGTAATAAAGGAGAAATTCAATATTTAATGAAAAAATATTAACTACTTCCTGTAGGTCGTGACGTTTTCTCCTGGTTTTTGCTTGCCGGTGTCCTATAGCCATTCTTCCCCCATGCCAAAATTTCCGGCATTGTCTTTATTAGGCAAATAAATGAATGAGAACACTTAGATTTAGACTTTTTAAAAGCCACGTACAAATTAATAACTGGAACTCACTGAAGATAACTCTACCGAAGCGGAATATAATATGAACGAATAAAGAAAAAATACTTTTGTACTTGAGAAGTCTTAAAACATTGACAGCAAATTTAAGGTGTTCTTGGAATGGAATCGAAAAATTACGAATAGATATTCTTTATCAAGTGTGAAAAACGTCAACCAAATTTAATCATAATCGGGGACGTCCTTATTAAAGTAGTCTTCGTCTCACAACGTATAATACTTAATAACTATTTGACCAAAGATGTTTAAAAACAAAAGACAACGAATTTAATGTCATCTTTCCCTATTTTTGAATGTAATTATAAGTCTGTTCAACTGGCAAGAATACCCCTAAAGCGGACAAATATCTGACAAGCAGTTTATTCGTTAAATTTGCTGTCATTGAATATCAAGAAAGAAAATAAATCCCGAAAATGATTTGAAACTTTAATACTCAATAGCTTTCCTAGAAAATATTCACATCCCTCGGGGATTATTAGTGTACGTCCAGTTGCATATGTCGGAACAGTTGTGGTGATGACGAATTTCTTTCTTTATTCGAGAACAATCTAATTGATATATAAATCTGTGATTTTACTATATTCATAACTTCGATGAACCAAAGCAAGTTATAGATCGACCTGTATTTAAATCAAATTGGTCCTCTTCTTCTTCTTCTTCTTTTGGTATACAATAGTCTATCGAATTGGATGATTACATACTGTTGGTATACGTGGACTAGTCTCTTTACAAAACTTTTACCCCAATTTGCACAAAATGTATGTTTCTTTCTTATGTTCAATGTATACATATATATATTTTAAATTGCGCTGTAGTTCCGTAACTTTCTATCCGGGCGTATAAACGAATCGTCGACAAGTGCGCACATTTTTTTAATCAACATTTCTGGAATGATCCAACTATGTCCTTTACTATTGACAACGAGTAAATATGACATTGTCCCAGAGACATATAATACAATTATATGTCTCTGATTTTCCCCAAATTAACCCTTGGAAAAAATACGTATATTTGTATATCTTCAATTTTTTTAATTTTTTTTTGGTATCATTTTTTTTTTTTTTTTATAAATAATATTCTTTACACCAGAAATTTTATTTATAAACAAGCGTATGAGTTAAGTAATGACTAGTATATTATATCACTTTCGGACACGCAAGACAGAGATGTATATTATACATGCACCTGATAGTTCACTGAATGGAAAGTTATAAGTTATCGGCCGTGTACACTGATCAATACCTACAGAAGTGAAACGATGCATGAACTTGCAGGCCCGACAGGAAATCGCTTGAATACCTGGTCGTGTCTTCTTACACCCCTCACAGTACCTTTGGGAGTAATACCTTAAGCCATGCGGGTGATCAGTGGAGCGAAGATCCTAATTTATTTGAATAAAGTATATTACTTTAAAGAATTATGAACGAATTAGATCTTCGAAAACAATTTTCACGGAACTCTTATTTATGATTTGAACTTTGACTTTTTAACTAATTCCAATATTAACAGTTTAAAAATAGCAGACTATATGGTTATTAAAAATATAAGAACATTTTCCGAATCAAGTTAGTTAGTCAGATAAAACAACCGTACGATTGACAAGATATCGACACGTAATTACGACAACATCGGTTACTGTAGTTTTGTTTCTTTATGGTTTATAGACATATCGTGATTTTTATTTGGACAAGATAACAAAATGGCGGAACGCAAAGAACTGATACTCAAAATTTAAAATCGATGGTGATCTCTTATCTAGCGGAATAAAACTTTAATATTTATAAATTTGAGCATTTTTATACAGAATGGACATAATATGAATTTTTGATTTTTTTGCGAAGTTTCCCTTTAACACCTGTTCCTTGATCATATGGTACAAAAATCATTCCAAAAAATCAAAAAAATCAATACGTGTTGGCCCCAGGTGACTTTTAAAATTAAGATTTCATTGAAAAGGTTCGACATTATCTCCCTTTGGTGCAAAATGCCATTTTTTGGCATTAAAATTGAAATGTATTTTTTAACTCATCGGTGACCTAGATTTTTTTATTGTCGTTTTCAATAAGCTGTACATAAACTAAATAATTGTAAAATTTTAGCAAATTTTGTAATCTAGTTCTTTTTTTATTTCCATATTACCACTATTTCTCCTATTAGTGCAACAGAAAAAAAAAAGAAATTACCAAAAATGTATGCTTCTTTTGAAGGCAGATTGTGAGCATAAATGAACGGTGACACAATTTTTCATTTTTCTATTAAGTATAAGATAAAGTTCATTAATAAAAAAATATAGAGAAATCTTATATTAAATTTAAAAAATGATTTAGACCCGCGAGCATCCGTAAGAACGACAAAGTGTTTTTTTTCTAAAGGTCATGGTTGTTGTAAGATAATGCGAACTAATTTCGGTTTATCAGAATATTATCGACAAAACTATCAAAACTGTCCCCTCAGTAGACATCTTTGTCCAAACAAACATACATTCTGCGAGAAAATTACTCTAAATTATGGGAAATTAATTTAAGCCCCCAAAAAAACAACCCGGAAAAACACGATCGTTAATGTTAAATTAGAAAGGAGAATTCCCTTAGTCTACAAAAACTGACAAAACGAACGGCCAAATTCGATCAATCAACGCAATGACAAATTAATAAATGATTAGAAAGTAAGTTTTCAGCTCCCTAAGGCCAAGTGGCCTTGGATGGATTTGGCTATTTTCTTTATTTTTTATGTCCTTTGAGTTTAAAATATAAACCGTCTATGGTTTTTATTTATTAGCTGAAAACTTACTTTCTAATCATTTATTAATTTGTCATTGCGTTGATTGATCGAATTTGGCCGTTCGTTTTGTCAGTTTTTGTAGACTAAGGGAATTCTCCTTTCTAATTTAACATTAGTGATCGTGTTTTTCCGGGTTGTTTTTTTTGGGGGCTTAAATTAATTTCCCATAATTTAGAGTAATTTTCTCGCAGAATGTATGTTTGTTTGGACAAAGATGTCTACTGAGGGGACAGTTTTGATAGTTTTGTCGATAATACATTTCCAATACCAACATTAAGGTGCAATAAATGTGCATTTCGAAATAAATGTATTTGCATTGATTTTTTATGCCAAATTATTTGAAAGTCTAATTTAAATTTTGAAAATCTGACTTAAACAAAATCACCTAAAGAAAAGCCAAATACCGACAAGAAATTTTACATTTGGTATGTCGTTATAAAAACACGGTAAAATAACAAACGCATCACTTATCTGATTTCAAATTCGGTTTCCATGAAACTTTTGAGGAAACTTAAAGTATTAAATAAACTCATCATAGATACTAAGATTAAATACTGTATTTGCGCCACACGCGCGCGCGTTTTGTCAATAATAAAACTCATCACATGTCTGGCGTCACATATTGGCGTATAAAGACCGACGTGCACCAGACGTACAGAGAAAATTGACTTAGTCCGTAAACGTAAGGTGCGCGCAAAAGAAAGGATAACTTGTTCGACGCGCGTTTCATAAGTTTGAAATACGTCAATTTGCTATAGGGTTCACGTTAACGCTCAAATTTTCATTCAGCTCTAGCGTTCGTCAAGCGTATACCTGGTCGCTACACGCACGTAATACACACGTTACACACGCGTCAGATACAGATACAGAGACACGTGTAGGGTATGTTGCATACGCCTCAGGATCGTTGACTTTACTTGGACGGATTCGGTTGTGTTTGTAACATATGCCTGGCGTAGTTTAAGCGCCCCGTGAGCGAATAAAACACCCCCTGGTGTATCAAAAACGAAATTGTAAGTTTAAATTTGTCGTTGCAAACGAATATAATATTCGTTTCTCTACTAGGTCACGTGCTGCATTCTTTCTTGGTAATCAAACGAAAACGAGTGTAACATTTGACAAGAAGAACAAATGTGTAATTAAGGACACGTTTCAAATTATCACATGTCCTCAATAGGTCAGGGCAACAAAAACATGAATATTCATATAGACATTGACCTATAATGGTTTACTTTTATAAATTGTTATTTGGATGGAGAGTTGTCTCATTGGCACTCAATCACATCTTCCAATATCTATGAATGATACGATGTCAGAAGAAAGTTTTTTGGGGGGCTTAAGAACACCATTGTGCTTAATGTTTTTTGTTATGGTTGTTTAGAGACAACTCGAAATGCTTTTAAATCTAAAATTTTCAATATTCTATTGGGTTTTAACAAATTTTCTACTTACAGGGGACATTGGCCTAAACGAACTTTGTTTAATCAATTCTAAATTTCTGTTAAATTACGTAACTTCGGGAAGTATTTGATGCATGTCCATGCTTTGTTAAACATAAAGCAAAGACATGTAAGAGCGTATCTAACATGTGATTGACGGTGGCAGGAAATTTAAACTTTTGTTGGAAACAAGAACAAAATAAATCGTATTTTTCAACAGCAGCTATTTTAATAATACCAAGATCCCTCCGTTATTCGGAATACATCTGGCTGCAATAGTGGAATTTATGTACATTCTCTATCAGAATGAAATGGAGATGTTTCACTTACTCATATATAAATATTTGGAAGGTTGAAACACTTATATCCATAGAATATTTCTCCAGTTGCTGTACAGTAATTACAATAGACTAATACAATTTGAAAGTTCCGCAACATGCCCTTTATTTCAAATTACGAGTAGGTGTATCAGTTGTGAACTCGATACATCGCATAATAAAATTAAACAATACTAAAATAAGGTATTCAATTTAATATGGTACATGCAAAATTCATAATCTTTTAAATGCAATCCATATCTGAATTACTGAAATCTTATTTTTTTATTTTTTTTTTATCAACAATCAATTGTAAAATTGTAGCTTGCGATTGAATCAAATATATGAACACTTACCGATATTCTGATAGAGTTGGAGTGCTGTCTTCCCAGGTCTAGCGGTTAATTATACCATGATCTATACAGACACTAACATTAAAATGTCCTTACTAGTACATTGTAGGTAAAGGTTGATCATAACGTAAACATCGTCACTGATTGATTTGGTGATAATAACCGATCGATCATCCTTAGTGTGTCGTTGATACATATACACATACATTTACCATTTAGCTTATGAATAAATAAATGGATATATCTTCTTCAAACAGCATCAATTAAAAGCATGATCCAATAAAAAAATATAAAAGATTTCCTTTGTCTTTCATGTCTTAGTTATTAAATGTAAAATGCTCATTATTCAAAACAGAGTCGTCTTTGGTTAAATTAAATCCTAAATAAAGGTGTTTTTTTTTTTAATAAACCATGACTGTCCCTTCCTTATTAGGTATTGAGGGCATTATGAAATTAAGAACAACTACTTACCAAATATACAGTCTCCTAATTGACGCATACTAAAAAAATGAATTTGCTGATTTGTTCCCTTTCAGAAGTTTTCTTTGATAAATTAGTCAAAGTTTTTTAAATTTGAGGAGCTACATAATCGATTTTGTAAATTGCAGTATCCATTAAGGTCGAAAAATGGAGCTTATAATTTAACCAATTTATACCATGCCAGTTGCATCAATTGCAAGTTTTGAAACATGGAAGCCGTAAGGGGAAACCTACAAAAAATTATAAAACATTACCGTCTTACCGAGATCTTGATAAAAAAAATATTGTTATCTCAATAAAACAAAACTGTTATATCGAGATCTCGGATTATCATAAATCGAGATCTCGGATTATTATATCGTTATCTCGATTTATTAAAACGAGATCTCGGATTATTAAATCGTTATCTCGGTTAAATATATAGAGATCTCGATAAAAAATATATCGGTATCTCGATAAAACGAAACCGTATTTCTGAAGGTATCTAGTTTGAAAATGTGTCCAACGAACTCGCCTGCAATTCAACCTGGCCGCCATGGCTAAAAAGAAAACATAGGGATAAAATGTTTTGGCTTATATATGTGAAACTAAAGCATTTAGAACGAATCTGACATGAGGAAAAAATTTCATTCGGTTAAGATATATCTGCCCTGATATTTTCAGACGAATCAACCAATTTTTAGTTGGGTTACGGCCCTTGAATTGGTAATTTTACGGCAATTTCGCAGTTTTTGATTGTTATTATCTTATATATTATTATAGATAGAGATAAACTGTAAGCAACAGTCATGTTCAGCTGATTAAGATCTATAAAAAGTCGACAAGACCAAAATTGTCAATTGATTGTAGTTATTGCCCTTTATAGTCAATATTTTAAACAAAATTATGAGTTGGAACGTCCTTTTATAAATACTCTTTTTCGCCTCTGCTCTTGTTCACAATATTTCACCGTTTTACGGAGCAGAATATTGCTATTCATTTTATTTTGTAAAAGTCCGGTGATCGCAATACGCATGGATCTCTCATTGAAATATTATCTAAAAGTACATGTTATACACGTGTTCAATAGCCATGCTTCTTTGTTGATTGTTTACTATAAGGTGATAATCGGTAAACTTCGGCGACAAAAAATCAACCGCCATATTTTCACATCATAACTGACAGAGAGAAAAAAATATAAAATTGTGCACAGAAGACTAAGTTTATGCATCGGTTCAAGGAATGAATAAACATTGTTTTTCACCAGCCACTCGTTTCATATGACTTTAAGTGGTTTTTTATTTGGTCTTTTTTATCATTCTAGAAATGAAAAGGAATGACAATGTTCAAGTGTTACTATTAGGATCGCTCCGCATGATTTGCGTTCAGTGGCAAATATTTCAATTCTGCCACATATTTAAGTATGTCAATTATTTCAGATAAAGATCTCATAGTTGGCAATGATTACGTCTTAGATAAATGGATGTGAATTCTCTGTGTAATATTTGAAAAGCAAGTATTAAAGACACGCAATTAATCGAATTCAAGATAAAAAAAACATAGCAATAAAAACTACCTAGTACATTCATTATATGCAATGAGTATACAATCATTTTTCCAAAAGAAGCTGTCTATTGACGTTTGCGCTCACCAAATAATTAGTATTTGAATTATCAATTATTTGATATACTATGTTAGGCTCTGATCCTGTCCATAACGTTATAGTATGGTATTAGTTTTCTTTTTTGCTTTTTCCAATTATATTGTGTTGTAAAATGTTGCCCTTTATGGGTTCTTGATTAGATTAATAAAATTCTTCTTCTTCTTCTTATACTAAACTCTAGCGGTGAACAGTCAACGTGATCTTTTTTCACATGTTGTCGAATCTCAAGGAAATCAATATCAAAGGTATGAATGAGAACATGTAAATTGTCAGTAAAGTAATGATTATAGGTTTTATGATTTATCATTACTACGTCTATGTGTGTCCAAAATCTAGAACAAAATAAATGTACATGAAGCCTCAATCATTCGAAGTTAAGCACTAATTATTAAACCTATCATGTTAATTATTATTATTTTTTTTAATTCACTTTGTTACATGACAATGTCATATGAGAATGGAAATGGGGAATGTGTCAAAGACAATGATCCGATCAAAGAGCGAAAACAACCGAAGGCCACTTAATTGTTACATTGTATTACATTTCTTTTACGAATCTTGATGAGTGGAAATATCAGAAAAACTTCCATTTGAACTTTCTGTTTAATTGAATAAGCAGAAAACACACATGAAAAGGGGAGTTTGAAACTTTTATAAAAAAAAATCACGGATTAAAATGAGTAGGTTCAGTAAGACCCCTTTTTGGCCCCAACATATAGTAGTGAAAATGTAATCTTTTAGCTATTAACTGGAAAGTAGAATGCTTCGGCTACATGAATATGGGCTGTTTTTGACAATACAATGCACATATATCGAGTACTAGCATCATTAAGTCATGCTAAATTACTGAAATCTTCACAATTTTAGTAATTTAGTTAAATTTTAGACGGTTTCCGTCTTAAATGAAAGTGGCCGCATTCGTGTTCATTCATAATATTGAAATGAAAGTTGTATTTGATGCTAATACATAACATTTAATAAAGGTTGTGAATGAACACGGATGCGGTCACTTTTTGACAAAAAACATCTGAAAAGTGACGTTTTTGGGCATATTTGATAGATTTTTCATATTTAGGCTTGAATCAGAGCGTTTTTATTGACGAAATCAGTTTAAATCATTCACATAAACTCATTAAATTAATTGACTTTAGTGTTTAAAAAGTGTCCAAAATCTTTCGTTAGATGAACCTAAAATTTGAGGCCAAAATCGGCCCTTACCGGACCTAATCCTTTGTCTTGCATATATTTTATCTCAGTTCGAAAGGATAGTTTACACTCTTTCTTTGAAATTCAATAAGAACACGTGGTGCAAAATCATAGGGTTTCACAAAAGGTAAGACTTGTGTTTTTAATGGACAAATACTTTACAAATAAAAAGATAAGCCATAGTCATGGATAGTATTACAGACACATACAAATATTTTTCAAATGTGTTACTAGTCATCATCATGAACATGCACGACTGAAATATTTGCCACTGGGTGTAAAGCAAAAACCAAACATACATCTGTAGTAAAATTAATATAATAGTACTTGTTTTGCGTATTGCATATTGCCTACAGGAACTTCTGAGACGACCTTATCATTGTTCGTGCACTTTGTTGGTGTTGTTATTTGTCAGGTATTGAAAATTTTTATTATGAATATCGACAATCAAAGGCGCAGGTTCATTTTATTCTAAATAACAATAATAGATATACACAGTATACTATAGTGTTTTCACCATTTTGAATGGAAGACATTTTTTTTAATTTCTGTATATATCATGTATTAATATTATCCAATCAAATTTTAAATGTCCATACCATAAACACATCTAAATTGATTAACAGACGTGAGAAAAATCATATATTATAAGCGTGTTAATATTTTACTTCACTCTAATTCTTCTTCCGCTTCACCTACTTCGATACTAGATCCGCCTCCTTTTGGAGTGCAACACTTTGACTTTCGGATACCCGAGGAGTTTGGTTTGCCACATTGTCCCTCTGAAACTGTACTGCTCAAACATTTTTCCATACAATAACACCGGGATTGTTGACCTATCGATGACATAGTTGTTGCTGTTTGTTCTGAGTCAGGAGCTTCCGTTTCCTGTTGTTCAGTCGTGGCTTTTGTGGGTAGGGTAGACTGCTGAATAGGTTTAGGAGTTCCTGCGGCAGATATCACTGTTTGCTTCGATGCAACATTGTTGTTTGAAATACCGGACAGCTTTGAAATAACGTTGTTGTATGAGATACCAAACTGCTTTGAAGCAGCGTTATTGTTTGAGATACCAAACTGCTGTGAAGCAACGTTATTGTTTGAGATACCAATCTGCCTTTGAGCAATGTTATTATGTGAGATACCCGACTGCTGTGAAGCAACGTTATTGTTTGAGATACCAAACTGCTGTGAAGCAACGTTATTGTTTGAGATACCAATCTGCCTTTGAGCAATGTTATTATGTGAGATACCCGACTGCTGTGAAGCAACGTTATTGTTTGAGATACCGATCTGCCTTTGAGCAATACTATTATGTGAGATACCAGACTGCTGTGAGGCAATGTTATTATGTGAGATACTGGACTGCCGCGAGGCAGCGTTATTGCTTGAGATACTGGACTGTTGTGAGGCAACGTTATTGTTTGAGATACCCGACTGCTGTGAAGCAGCGTTATTGTTTGAGATACCAAACTGCTGATTTCCAAAAGAGTTTACAGTCTGTGGACTTTGAACTGAAGCTATAGTACTTTTTGCAGCTATAGCTTTATTAACAGCGGGATGTCCAACATCTGCTTTAACGACGTCTAAAATTTTCATTAAATTTGCCACAGAAGTGATTTGCTTTGTACCTTGACTTTTGCCATGGGCTTGAATGTATTTCTTCAAAGCCTCAGTGTAGGAAAACTTCAACTTATCTTGATTCCCAGAATTCAATTTTGTTTTCAATGAATTAATAAAATTTTGATTTTTATAAGAAAACTCTTTCATGTTTACTCCATTCTTCTCAGCTATTGCGTTGATATAAGAAAAGTTGTTTGTCTTTTTCCTTTTTGTTGAAAAAGTATTTGCATGTTTTTCTGTATTTATCGGACTTGCAGAAACGGTGTCTTTCTTTACAGGTGCAACTGGTATGCCTAAAATTAAAAAAAATGGAAAATCAAAATTATTTTGTGTCCTTTTTGTAAAATTTCTATTCACATTAACACTTAATCTGTAATGGCATCTAAGATGAGTTTATTTAAAACAACCGTTTTGAATAAATTTGACTTTTTTTTTATTGTTTTTTCAATGCTTTATTTAGTTTCAAAACAATTTTATTTCTAGTCTAAATACAAACTTTATAAATAAGACTTTACAAGATTATATATAACGCAGCACACATTTCTACAACCGATGTTCGGTTTTACCAGGTTCGCAACGCATACAATTTTATATGACGGTGCTTAAGATCATGTTTTGTTTTATATAGGTTTTCGGTTTATACAGGATTCGGTTTAGCCAGGTTTCACTATATATTTAAAGAATTGTAAGATGAAAAAAAGGACATTCATCGTTTTTTAAACGGGTTTCAATGGGGCATGATTAGGATATTCTGTTAGTGTTCTTTTTCTTTGTATGTGGATGGTAAGATGTAAAAATTATATTTTAAAGGGAAATATAAAAAAAGACATGGCCGAAGTAAAATAAATAAAATCCTGGAGAAAACAACCTAATTACCGAGGTCATATAAACTGCCAAAATAAACCACCAAGAACTAATAATCTGTACATAATATGTGTTTCCTACATTCCAGGACAAGGTTTGTAGACCAATAGAAAAGTTGTAAAAGTAAATAATTAGTCTTATTTGCTATAAATACTCAAAATACCATAGCAAAGTTTGTAAATATCAACAATAACACGAAGTGACATGTTCACATGACAATGAAATGCAATAAATAGTTAATTAATGACATGTTTTAGTTTTTTGTCACCTTTTCGTTATTTACAATTACAATAGATTAAAAGAACATTACTTTTTGTTATATAAGTTTTCCTTTTATGCATTGTCAAATCAGATTTGAAATCTGACAATGAGAAGATATGATTGGTGGAATACAACAATAAGTGACAATGGATGCCATTGTTTTACATGCTAAAGGTACCAAGAAGTACGAGTCAGTCAACCAATAAACATGCGGCCAGTGCACGTAACAAACAATTTTCAATTACCTGTTTAAACGTACAACATTGATGATTTATAACAATTTATTTTCTTATTGGTTTTTTTTACATAGGAATGTAGAAACACATGGCATTAGAAATGTCGATTATCAGTTCAACATTTTTATACAAAGATATTAACGGAAAGATTTCGGAAGACAATAATAACTCATAATGTTGCTTAAGGTGGTATGGAAGTCTAAATTCAAAATGACAGAACTTGTGCATACTTTGCAAAAACGAAATACACATTGATATCTAATAAAAAAAATATATAACAAAAATGATAAGTCGCTTATCTCAAGCTACAGCTTACATTGTCAAAATATCACATTGTGTATAGATTATACAGAGGAAAAAAAAACATCATTTAAATTTATGTGATTAGAATCTAATCTATATGATAGACTTGTGAAAAAAAGATACGAGAAGAGAGCATTTGCGTTTCGTCACAAAACCCTTTGAGACATTTGTTTGTAGCTCTCCAAAATCAATCAATCAAAATGTTGGATTTCAAGTTTCGAGCATGCTATTTTGTAATCTTAGCACCGAGCAAAGTACTATGCCTTCAACCCCAGGGCAACTTCTTGTTAAGGACCGGAAATGGTGAAGGTAACTCGTGAAATCTTTCTCCTAGCCAGAAGAAGTACGAGCAGCAAAACATGCTCACAAATTATGAAAAAGCGGTTGGAAAAGGCTTCACTCATCAGATTTGAAATGAGTACCGAAAATGTACTGATATCTTGATAATATTTTTTTCGTTGAATAATCAAAAATTTTCTAAATATACTGCCGAAATTTACCCAAAGGAAACTTAAATAAATCAAATGTAAACGGTAAGATTTTTCATTTGCTAGATTTAGATTTACATACTTCTGTTTCACACAAAAACTCTAAAATATACGACAAAAGAGACTTTTCATTCCCTATTGTTAATTTTCCTTTTTTGGATGGTGATGTTTCTATGGCACTATCTGGTCCGATAATTTAGTCTCTGATGCATCATTCATTTGTATTAAAATTGAGAATGGAAATGGGAAATGTGTCAAAGCGACAACAACCCGACCATAGAGCAGACAACAGCCGAAGGCCACCAATGGGTCTTCAATGTAGCGAAAAACTCCCGCACCCGCCCTCCACAAAATGTATACTAGTTCAGTGATAACAGACGCCACACTAAAATCCGAATTATACACGAGAAATTAAAATTAAAAATCATACAAGACTAACAAAGGCCAGAAGCTCCTGACTTTTGCGGCGGGGTTAAACGTTGTTTTTTTTTAGATCTCAACCCTCCCCCTGTACCTCTAGCCAATGTAGACAAAAAACAAAAGCATTACAATACGCATAGTTTAACTCAGTTTAAGAGAAGTCCGATTCCGATTTCAGAATATGAAACAAAAGAAAATAAACAAAATGACAATAATACATAAATAACAACAGACTACTAGCAGTTAAAGACATGCCAGCTCCAGACATCAATTAAACTGATTGAAAGATTTTGTCTTCATCATATGAAAATCAGACACAATCCCTGCTGTTAGGGGTTTAGTATCATACCATCATGAAATATATGAGAAGAACATAACATGTGTCATGCCAACAACTGGTTTTAGAATAAATGTGTTTAAATCCGATACAAAGACCCTTTAAGTGAATCAATATTAAAGCCAACATATGCAATCTTTAATGACCTGACATCAGTATCTAAACTATATCCCTTCTTAATAAGTCTGTTTTAAGGTTTTGTTAGCTTTTGAGGTGAACACTGACATTTTTGTGCTTTGTAATGAATATCACCATAAAAGATTGGATGTGAAATACCTGAACGTATATACGATGTCTGCATGTTATGTTTACGAATTATTACTTATACCGATGATAAAATTAAGAAAATGTTTTGAATAGTTTGTGATATCGAAAACCCTGATGTAATAATTTTTCAGTTAGACATAAATATATCTCGCTAAAATCAAACACGTTGCTACATACACGAGCGAATCGTACAAGTTGAGATATAAAAACACCATGAGATGGTGTCAAGGGAACGTCATCATCTAAAAATGGATAATTAACGATAGGAAATGAAAAATCATCTCTTTTATCATATTTTTTTTTGTATTAAGCTTCCCATTACTGATATAGATATCAAGATCGAGGAAAGGGCAGTTGTAATTGTTATTATTAGCTTTATTCAAATTAAGTTCAACAGGATAAATTTCGTTAGTGCACATACTGAAGTTGTGATTATTGAAAGCCAATATATCATCCAAATATCTAAAAGTATTGTTGATTTTTTTTTTATATCAAATGTTGTTTCGATGGGTCTTTGCTGATTTTAATCATAAATTGTAACTCCTAACAATTCAAAAACAAAAATTAGTTATTACTGGCTTTGAACTAGCTGCTAGTAAATGCGAGTACTCTCTGATATGTAATTAAGTGTCCTTTTGTTGTTGAGATGTACAAGTACCCGGTCACGTGTACGCTGCGTTATTTATAGATGTACTTATATTTGCATCAATCTGATAAGTTAAGCCTTTATAGTTCGTACTTATGTTGTTCTGTTACACCTCTTTCCCAGATTGTTTTTTTTTGGGGGGGGAGGGGGGATACATATGATTAATAAGGCCGTTAGTTTCTCGTTTTACAGTGTTTTGCATTTGTCATTTAGGGGCCTTTTATAGCTGACTTTGCGGTATGTGCGTTTGATGAAGGCGGCCGTACAGTGACTTCTGCTTGTTAATTTTATGTCATTTTGGTCTCTTGTTAAGAGGTGTCTCATTGGCAACCATACCACACCTTTATTTTTATGGTGATATAGAAGCAATAACTATTATTCGGAATATCGGAATTTTGAAAAAAAAGTTAAAGTTTTGTAAGGACGACCGTACGCTTCTTTGCGGAAAACAAGGCTTTTGTAAATAGAACAAACAAAAAAGAAACATTCTTCTTGAATTTTACAAGTTTTATTTACCATGTCTTTCATGAAAGCGGTATTACCAGAGGCGGATCCAGCCATTTAAAAAAGGGGGTTCCTAACCCAGGACAAAAAGGGGGGTTCCAACTACATGTCCCCATTCAAATGCATTGATCGTCCAAAAAAGGGGGGTTCCACCCAACCCCCGGATCCCCCCCCCCCGGGCCCATTCGAATCACTGTTTTTTTTGCCATGACGTCATTTGTCAGTATCTTTTGAATGCCTTCGACCTCCTGCGTCTTTTTGAACAGCCAATACTATATGTTATCCTAGATTTATTGTATAGTATCTGTGGAAGTCAAGGACAAGACACATATTTCCACAAAACACTACTTAGAAGACAAAAGATGGAGCAACACGGACCCTTTCAAGCATGTTTGGTAATCTCGGGTTCTCCGGAAGGGTAGGCGAAATTGTAATGTAATATACTGTATTGTCTCTTGTATGTTGTATCTTGTAAGGGAACTATAAAGCAGAATTTAAGCTATTATTCAAATTTTTGTTTTGAGGGTAACATTTTTCAAAAGTTTGTCGTTCATTATCGTATATAATAGGAAACGAACTTTATTTTATCATTTGTTAGCCAAGTTCTGATTTCCTTTTGATAATGAAATAAATTCGTTGAAGCAAACCAGCAAAAGTGTTCACCAACAAAATTTGGAATCATTGACTTTAATACTAATATATAATAACATTAATTATGAATACAATTATAGTCTAGCAAAAACAACAAGTGATGAGAAAAAAAAATGATTTAAAATCTTACCGTTAGATAAAGTCACAACACCAATAACGAGGATTGAAATTAATATACAGGTCTTCATTTCGAAAGATAAATAAAGTTTTTTTCTCTAAAATTGTCAAAAAGCTGTCCTTAAGCTTCTAATAGTTTAGAAAGAACATGTTTCATCTATTAGTTATTAATATACTCATCACTGTATTGTTATATACATTAATCACCTAATATATATCCGACAACTAACAACGTGTATAACGCTATTGACATCACTTACACATATCGTTTCATGAAAAGAGGGTCAAACTAAATCTAAAAAGAGTTAGGGCCATTAATTAATAAACAATGTAGATCACATCACATAAGTCAGCTGTTTCTTTTACTTTACTTAATATTTAATTCAAATCATCATGCTTTTTGTAAATTCAAAAGAAAAAAGGTCGACATAATTGAAAGATATGTATTAGGACATAATTATCATATAAGGAAGCTTGTTAAACAAATAAATAGAAAAATAAGGTGGTTTGTTGTGAGTAATCAAATAAAATTAATTATTTTGACATTTTAAGTAACTTTTCGAATAAGAATTTAAAATTAGTGCAACGTTTTTTAAAGTACAAAATGTAAATAAAAATTGATAACATATATTTCATGTTTAAAGTCAGGTACATCGTCATAGGTTTTTGAATGGCTTAATTTTTTGTTTTCTTTTTTATTTAGATAATTTGATTTTATTGACAGGTCTTTGTTTTTTTCTGTTTAGTTCATTAACCTTTAGCTAGCTTTAAAAAGTAAAATCACAAAAATACTGAACTTAGAGGAAAATCAATTCGGAAAGTCCATAATCACATGGCAAAATCAAATAACAAAACGCATCAAAAACGAATGGATAAGAACATTTAGCTAAACTCATTAACCTGTTTAAACATAAAACAAAAAGACGATGTGGTATGATTGCCAATGCGACAACTCTACACTAGATTGAAATGACACAGAAATTGTAACAGCTATCGGTCAGTCAGGTTTTTTTCGAATGTGGTTACCTCGAGTCATAACCAGTTTCTTTGGAGATTTTATGTTTAGATTGATATCTTCTGTAGAGTTTCGTTTTTATTTGAAACTTTTGAGATTCAGTGCTATTTAAAGCTCTGCATATTGTACAGGATTTTCGTCTCGTGAGTATTAAAATTTTCTAACTGTTTTCTAAATATTAGTAAATTAAATATAAATAAGTAAGCACCGTATCCTAAATGTTTGACTGAGAAATAAGAATCAACAGAAGAGTTCGGTTTATGAAAATAAAGAGCAGATGGTTGCCAATGTGTAGTTTTGTTTTGAAAAAAACTAGTACCTTAAATGAACCCCCAACCACCACCACCATTTTTTTAAAGATCAGCTTAGACCATCCGATCATTGGTTTGGGAATTCTAAAAACAAATCTCCAATTTTGTTGTGCATAATTTGCCGAGCTTTACGAAATCATCGGGTTTAAATCATGCAAAAGTTTAAGCTTTATTAGTTGTTATTGGCTTTGACCTACAATAAATGTAGCTGTTAGTAACTGCGAGTACTCTCAGATCAATAGTTATTGTCTTTTTGTTGTTGGTATATATAGAAGTACCCAACAACGTCCACTCTGTGTCTTTGTTAGATGTACATGTATTTCTATTTGTATCCATCTGATGAGTTAAGCCTTTTTCAACTGATTGTATAGTTCATTCCTTCTATTGTACTGTCCCAGGTTAGAGGAGGATTGGGATCCCACTAACATGTTAAACTTTAACCCCGCCACATTTAGTGTATACAAAATCGTCAATTTAGGAACATATTGTCATATCCAATACTCCAGAGAATATAAGGTTAAGGTATAATTAATGAAGCCATTTTGTCACAGGAATCCTTCTCGATGTTCCAAAACTAAAAGGTTATGCATTTCATAGAAAACCTGTGTAATGTGTAATTTTCATTTGGAATATAAATTGAAGGGAAAGTTAACAAAATTTGAAATTTAATGTCCGCGACATTCATTTTCTCTTGCTGTAAATGTGCGTGCAAAGCTTAAGCTGTTTATACGTCAAGTATGGCCTTCAACACAAAGCCTCGGCTCACACTAAACTGCAAGCTATAAATAGCTAAACATTGCTAGTGAAAAACAAGTCAATCAGACAAAACTAACGACTCATCTTTATATAAAAAAGCGAGAAACAGTTATGATTAAAGACAACAGTAGTTTACTTTTGTTCAAAAGTCATGAATAGTTATCAAAGGTACCAGGAATTTAATTTAATACGCCAGACGCGCGTTTCGTCTACATAACACTCATCAGTGACGTCCAGATCAAAAAAGTTATAAAATCTAACAATTACAAATGTAAGGAAAATTGAGGATCCATAATTAAAAAAAGTTGTGCCAACTACGACTAAGGTAATCTATGCCTTGAATAAAATAATCCTTAGTTTTCGAAAAAAAAAATCTAAGTTTTGTAAACAGGAAATTTATAAAATTTAGCATATAATCAATCGATTATACAATCCTAATCCGGGTTACAAACTTACACCGAGGGAAACACGTCAAATTAGAGGAAATTAACAGAACGTTAGAAACACTGAAGTGCAACAAAACAAACTGTTCAATCACACGAACAAACGATAAACACTGATAAATAGGATCCTGGCTTAGGACATGTGCATACAAATGTTATGAAACTTCATGCAAATAAGTTTAACTTTTCTTGCAAAGTTTCCTCATTCAAGGAATATTTTGAATGTTCACATAGCCATTGATATATGTATAGCAGTAGATCCTTAACCTGTCGACGCGCTAGATCTGGCTCTTTTTCAAGTTCATACAGTTTCCTCAGTTTTGTTTTATTAGTTTGGGTGGTCTCATTAATCGATATATGAGATTTACACTTAGGTCAAATAACTACTACCTAAATTTATTTCATTCATATGAGATCCAAAGTTGTGCCAATGATTTTAGACCCCAGAGCAACCATTCAAGTATTTTGATTCTCTCGGAATTCGTCATATCTTTGTTCCAGCTAAAAAAGCAGCCAAAATAGATTTTTAAATGTCGATGTATGTACTACTTAGTAAATTTGAAACGATAATTCGAGAATATTGACAACTACACTGTTTGTACAATTATCATTGTAAATGACCACGCTTCATCAACGACTGAAATCCAGCTGTTACTTATTACCACGTGGTTCCTGAGGAAATATCTTGATATTAAAAAACCTGAATATCTGAAAAGGCATAGAGATTGTGGATGTGTATAATTTACAGTACATTTTTAGCTCACCTGGCCCGAAGGGCCAAGTGAGCTTTTCTCACCACTTGGCGTCCGTCGTCCGTCGTCGTCCGTCGTCGTCCGTCGTCGTCGTCGTTAACAATTTACATTTTGAACTTCTTCTAGAGAACCACTGAATGGAATGGAACCAAACATGGCATGAATGTTCCTTATGAGGTGCTGACCAAGTGTTGTTACTATGTAGCCGATCCATCATCCAAGATGGCCGCCAGCGGGGGACTTAGTTTAACATAGGACACTATGGGAAATGCATACAAATGACTTCTTTTAGAGAACCATTGAATGGAATGAAACCAAACATGGCATGAATGTTCCTTATGAGGTGCTGACCAAGTGTTGTTACTTTGTTGCCGATCCATCATCCAAGATGGCCGCCAGCCGGGGACTTAGTTTAACATAGGACCCTATGGGAAATGCATACAAATGACTTCTTTTAGAGAACCACTGAATGGAATAAAACCAAACATAGCATGAATTATCCTAATGGGGTGCTGACCAAGTGTTGTTACTTTGTAGCCGATCCATCATCCAAGATGGCCGCCAGCGGGGGACTTAGTTTAACATAGGACCCTATGGGAAATGCATACAAATGACTTCTTCTAGAGAACCACTAAATGGAATGAAACCAAACATAGCATGAATATTCATTCCTTATGGAGTGCTGACCAAGTGTTGTTACTTTGTAGCCGATCCATTATCCAAGATGGCCACCAGCGGGGACTTAGTTTAACATAGCACCCTATTGGAAATGCATACAAATGACTTCTTTTAGTGAACCACTGAATGGAATGAAACCAAACATGGCATGAATGTTCCTTATGTGGTGCTGACCAAGTGTTGTTACTTTGTAGCCGATCCATCATCAAAGATGGCCGCCAGCAGGGGACTTAGTTTAACACAGGACCCTATGGGAAATGCATACAAATGACTTCTTTTAGAGAACCACTGAATGGAATAAAACCAAACATAGCATGAATGTTCCTTATGGGGTGCTGACCAAGTGTTGTTACTTTGTAGCCGATCCATCATCCAAGATGGCCGCCAGCGGGGGACTTAGTTTAACATAGGACCCTATGGGAAATGCATACAAATGACTTCTTTTAGAGAACCACTGAATGGAATGAAACCAAACATGGCATGAATGTTCCTTATGAGGTGCTGACCAAGTGTTGTTACTTTGTTGCTGATCCATCATCCAAGATAGCCGCCAGCCGGGGACTTAGTTTAACATAGGACCCTATGGGAAATGCATACAAATGACTTCTTTTAGAGAACCACTGAATGGAATAAAACCAAACATAGCATGAATGTTCCTTATGGGATGCTGACCAAGTGTTGTTACTTTTTAGCCGATCCATCATCCAAGATGGCCGCCAGCGGGGGACTTAGTTTAACATAGGACCCTATGGGAAATGCATACAAATGACTTCTTCTAGAGAACCACTAAATGGAATGAAACCAAACATAGCATGAATGTTCCTTATGGAGTGCTGACCAAGTGTTGTTACTTTGTAGCTGATCCATTATCCAAGAAGGCAGCCAGCGGGGGACTTAGTTTAACATAGGACCCTATTGGAAATGCATACAAATCACTTCTTCTAGTGAACCACTGAATGGAATGAAACCAAACATGGCATGAATGTTCCTTATGTGGTGCTGACCAAGTGTTGTTACTTTGTAGCTGATCCATCATCCAAGATGGCCGCCAGCGTGGGACTTAGTTTAACATAGGACCCTATGGGAAATGCATACAAATGACTTCTTTTAGAGAACCACTGAATGGAATGAAATCAAACATGGCATGAATGTTCCTAATGTGGTGCTGACCAAGTGTTGTTACTTTGTAGCCGATCCATTATCCAAGATTGCCGCCAGCGGGGGACTTAGTTTAACATAGGACCCTATAAGGAAATGCATACAAATGACTTCTTTTAGAGAACCACTGAATGGAATAAAACCAAACATTGCATGAATGTTCCTTATGAGGTGCTGACCAAGTGTTGTTACTTTGTAGCTGATCCATCATCCAAGATGGCCGCCAGCAGGGAACTTAGTTTAACATAGGACCCTATGGGAAATGCATACAAATGACTTCTTTTAGAGAACCACTGAATGGAATAAAACCAAACATGGCATGAATGTTCCTTATGAGGTGCTGACCAAGTGTTGTTACTTTGTAGCCGATCCGTCATCCAAGATGGCCGCCAGTGGGGGACTTTTGAATGAAATTAAACATGTTCCTTTTCTTATAAATGAGGTTGTGTTGTCACTTTTAGCCAAATTCTATATTTTTTTATATGATTTCAAAAACCCAAGTAGAATCAGGTGAGCGATACAGGCTCTTGAGAGCCTCTAGTTTCTAACCTGTTTACAAATATCAAGTATTTACAGAATTTTTCAGTGTTAATGTAAATCAAACTGATAGAATTTCCTAACAGGAGCAAAAAAGGTTACTATCAATTTATTTTAATTTATAAATTCATGTCCATTAGGGTGACGTCATATTTCGAATGCAGAGACGTTACGCTCGATGTTGGTGACGTTTTCTGATTTCACGTACCTCTGACCAATAATCGGCTTAAAATAAGAAAAATACCGTGAATATCAAATGTTTTTTTGTGTTAAAATCTTCGGAGCACTTAAAACATTATTTGTACGGTGGCTTATTAGTTTTTATTAACTTTTGTCAATAAGCTGTCCAAAAACAAACGAGGCAAATCATATGTTTTTGCGTGTAGACGGGTAACATACTAATATTGTTTTTAGGGTTCCTCCTAATTTCGGATACCCACAAGTAAATAAAATATAAAAATTGTATACCATATGGAAGAGGAACGTTAGGACTTTGTGATGTTATATTTGTATAACGCAATTAACACCATTTTCGAACCGAGTAGACCTTGAAAAAATCCATTTCAGCTTGTAGACACTGAAGGAAAAATATAAGCCCTTTGCGGCATAACAGGTGAGAATCGATCGATAGCGAGATTATTTGTCATCAAAGTCTTTATTTCAAATATCATTACGTAAAACAAAGTTGGAAAATGCTTTAAAACATTGATTCCCAATTTAAAAGAACGAATTCAATGAGAACTTCGACATCATAATCAAAATCAAAGCCCCTAAAAACACTGTCACAACAACGTTTAAAAAATACATGCTCTACTTGAAATTCTCAATACCGAGTAAAAATATGTAAAACATGCTATCTAGTCAGAAAATTCTACATGTCCGGTAATCTAGAACATCTGAACGGCATTTATTCATATCGCAGTCTCTTTTTTAGCATTACATAAAATTATATTTTGCATATGAGTCCCCACAGGGCTCCCGTCACAAAACTTTTAACTAACGTTTAACGTTATTAATTTTGATGGTTTTTAAAGAAAACGAAGAAAAAAACAGGATTGTGCATTTTAAAACGGAGAAATGAAGCCAATTTGATAAATTCCTAATAAAAAAGAAACGGTAGTATGCATTCGTTTATATTTTTGTCAATTTATTTCGATTACTAATGCGTTGGAAGGGTGTCTACCAAAATGTCACAAAAATGGCATCTTCATTTTTTTTCTAAAATACTAAAAACAAGTTGTTACAAATCTTTATAAATAAGTGAAAACTGTATAATTGAGAAGAAAATTTAAGCGATAATCGGAAATTCTCAAACCGAAGAAACATTTCGATATAAATAGTATAAAGATTAATGTAAAAATTATCAAAATACAGTGGGCACATGGTGGTCTACCAAAATGTCACAGCGTCGCTTATTTGACGTTTTTGACGTAAACCATTACATGTAACCGTTTTTTTGCATTATGGCGTTTTTGAAACGTATTTATTTTGTTCTAAAAATATCTAAAACTTAAATTCGGAATCTATTTTTTCTTTCAAATGTTTTTTTTTCTTTCGTGTCATTTTTTGTTAAAGCTAATGAAATAGAAACCCAACAACAACAAAATTATACATGTATATACAAAATTTATATCTTCAGTGGAGATAATCGCCTCAAACTTCAGCTAGCATATCATACATAATGGATATTCGTATCAATTAAAGTATTGAATAAGAAAGCTGAACGTTGTGTATACATTATTGTGTTATTACATACATGTATACGAATACGGACACACGGACACATATCGATATGTAAACAATCAAATACGGGGATGTTATACGTAGAGCTAATTGGATATTAATATTTCCAAACATAAGTGGAAAATTTTCCGTTTTTTATATGATTGATATTTTAAAAGTATATATGTATCAAATAAAAATCATCGATACTTTATGTTGCCTTACATATATGTTGACGAAGAAAGTTTTGGACCTTAAATCAACATCATAGGTTGGTATGTCAAATATTCACCTCAACATGTCTGGAATATTTAAGTTGACTTGTCCACTAGTAAGACTAAAGTTCTAATGACGAAGACAAATGCAATTATAGGTCATTGCATTGATATCCTAGTACACGGTGCCTAGTAGAATCCGTAGCCGAATTTGGATATTAACAAATAATTATGAATTATTATGAAAGTTGACATAGAAAGGGTCCGCAGTATGCCGCAGGTGGACTTTTGAAAAATCAAGCAGATATTGCCGTTATATACGCAGGAAATTTTTAGATATGTTCGGCTGTATTATAACTGTTTCAATTCACGCAGTCACGATTAACAACACCATGGTCATATGCTTGCAAACAAAGAAATTCTAAATATGTAGGAGAAATTCCTAGAGATAGAAAATCATTTAAACCAATAAAGGGTATACGGACCATACATCGAGAAGAAACAAAAAATATAAAAACGGTACTAGTTCGAACCGTGTCGTGTTATTGCGACGGATGCCTTGAGCGTGACAATTGTTTGTTTACTGATTCTAGTTGGCATTTCGTTGGAAGTCAAATTTTTGCAGTTTTCTGTGATGATGAGGAAAATTACACCGGGGAGTTATAATTATGTTATCAGGAGAAGAAACTAATGAGTGGGGTCAACTTTCGGCATTCTTTTTCTATAGGGGTCCCAACACTTATAGAGCAAATTTACTAAACTATTTAAAAACCCCAAATCTTTCCTTAACCCATACCTAACCGTAACACTCGCCCTAACCATAAATCCTAACCCTAACCTAACACATCCTCTAACCTAACAATTACCTCTAAAGTATAGGGACCCTTAAAGTAAAAGAAGGCCCAACTTGAAGGTAGATCTGTAATTAATTGACATTATTTCATTAAAAAAAAAAACATCACGGTTTACAGGGCAATCTTTCGAAAAATCAAAAAGCAATTGTCCCAAGCGCTTCCGAATTGTATGTATGCAAAGACAATATTTTGAAAAGAAATACGTTCGTTTTAACCGAAGAAGAGAATAAAAATATTTTTGGAATGTGCACGTGTTAATTTATGTTAACTGCTTCATTAATATTCATTTGACATTTATATTGTGTCACGGCTTCGTATTGTGTCACTGCACAGGATCAGAGCACTACATAGAACTTTCTCAATATTGATCCAATATTGTCTTAAGCAATAATATCTATTACATTGAAGTTTTTTTTTATTTTTTTTTTTATTTCTCCAATTGATATTAAAAGAAGTGATTTAGAAATGTATGACGCGTAATTTATCTTTTTTCTCGCGTTAGATAAATTTTGTATTAAACAATGAGTACTTTGTGATATTTTAGAGAAATGCAAAATTGAAAACTTTACTCGGGAGAAAATCACATGACACTAAAGTACATCTTTACTTAAATTGTATTCTAAGGAACAGAAAATCATTTCGTTGAGAAATAAAGAATGCGCCAAAATGAGAACAATTAAATAAGATACCATCAACGACAAAAACAGTTAAATGAGATAGAGAAAAAAAAACAGAAAAACAAATACAGAACAAAGTAAAACATAAAATATAAAATTGAGAATGGAAACGGGGAATATGTCAAAGAGACAACAACCCGACCAAACTAAAGAGCAGACAGCAGCCGAAGGCCACCAATGCAGCGAGAAATTCCTTTACACGGAGGCGAGCCTTTTATGACCACCCCATTCCCCAAAAAACGAAACTTGACAATCAAATACTGTCGTCGTAGAATTTTGACAGACATTTTAAGTCTTACAATCATTAAAAATACGCAAAAGTTATTTTGTTAAACTACTTTAAAGTTGATATAAAAAAAATTTATACCGCGGACATCCCTACAACCATTTTTGAAAGATCAAGTATTAAAAAAAGCTAAAATTGTAAAGCGTTTCTCCTCTTCAATACGGTTTTCATAATAGAAAAAAATATATGTCTTATCGGGGCCTTTTATAGCTGATTATGCGGTATGGGCTTTGCTCATTGTTGAAGGCCGTATGGTGACCTATTATAGTTGTTAATGTCTGTGTCGTTTTGGTCTGTTGTGGATATTTGTCTCATTGGCAATCATACCACATCTTCTTTTTTATATATTATTTTAAAACAAATTGTGCATGAATGCATACGCGTGGATTTGAATTTAGCGTAAATCCCACTATTTCCGTCCTTTTTACAAAACACTATACGCATTTATCTTATATTTCCATTTGTCAAGAGGTTACCTGGCATAAACCCATATCACTTTTCATTAACCGAAAAGCGAGTGTTTAACAAATATACTGGACGTCAATATTACAAAACGTCTATATAATATGATTTTGACGTTAACATACGACGTTACCAAAAGTGACACCAACATCGAGCGTAATATATAGTTTTGCTGCGCTGTAGTTGAGTGGTAATGTTAATTTATCCGGCTTTTGTTTTACTTGCTGGGTATAAAATTCCGGGATTTGATAAAGCTTCTGTAATTTAATTTTAAAGCTTTTATTGTTATTTTACACATATCCATAAAATCAAAATGCTATTCATCACTGTACGTTTAGTTGTAACAGTTTTTTGAAAATAACAGAAAGACAACATGCATACATGTGTAATTAAACAAATTTATAACTAACAGTGGTTTGGTTTCAATAAATATATTTATTAATAGTATCGGAATCTGTGTTTGTTTATGTTCAACACGTGTTGATGGGCACATGGTTGCATACCTGGTTTGTTATTGTATGATTTGATTGGCTATTGTATGTCGCAATGCAGGTATCCTATCTTTTTGTACGAGGGTATGATCGTGATTCTCGTGGTGCAGAATCTCATTATAAATATAAGATATTTTTATAACCAGTTATTCGACGTTCTGCCTTTACCGAGTAGCATACCTTCCGTTTCGTTATACATATCCACCACCCTTTTCATATGCTGTTAACCTCAGTTTGCGTTGATTGGCATGAAATCTATTTGATTTTATTTCATTGTCCACTATGTCATTAAAGGTCTTTTATAGAATTTTCTTTGATTACCGTACATAAAAGCTGGTCTACACGCAGCTGCATTGAGGGCATCAACAAAATTGGAATCAAGAAGATATTAGAACGACTCAAACGAACCATGAACTAGGACATATAATGTGGCAACAGAATATAACTTCAAGTGACTTATATAAATTCAATGCATAAAGATAAATTGCAAAATTTCACAAGTTTTGACATGTTTAATGCATTTGTATAAAGTAAAATCACAAAAATACTGAACTCAGAGGAAAATCAATTTGGAAAGTCCATAATCACATGGCAAAATCAAATAACAAAACGCATCAAAAACGAATGGACAAGAACTGTCATATTCCTGACTTGGTACAGGCATTTTCAAATGTAGAAAATGGTGGATTAAACCTGGTTCTATAGCTCTAACCCTCTCACTTTAATAACAGTCTCATCAAATTCCGCTACATTTACATGATGCGTTAAATTAACAGTCACAATTAATAAAATAGTCAAAATATGGGTCTTTTAAATTCGGCATTATCTTCCACTTCCTTTCTGTTTCTGTTTCTGTTTCTTTTTTATTCATTTTTCACATATATAAGCACACGTAAGATCTATTCTTTGCTCTTGAATATCATGCCATAAATAATTGTAGGTCTTGACCATCGTTATGTAATGTTTATTCCAATCATTTTCCGGTTGGGATGAAGCTGTGTTCCAGTTGAAATACGTCATTTCCGTATCATTATAGAATCTGTAAGTCTTTATGGTGTTGTCATTGTTTCCCTGAATGCAGACCATATCTGATGCATCATTAACTAGAAAATAGATAAATCAATTTAAATTAAAAAAAAAATCTATAAGAAACTATACTGGGTGAGTCAATAGAAAGAAAATATTCCAACGTTTAATATCTAAGTAAACGTTTACTACATGGTTTACTGGTCTAAATACTTTTACGATGTAGTTCATTAAACTGAAAAAATACTTACAGTTTCGATATTCTACCGCTTATTTAAGTTAAAACTTCAAAACTTGAAATGAATATTGCAACGAATTACGGTACAAGTATTCATTTTGAATACTAGTATAACTTTTAAATCTTTGATAATTTGAGTCTAATGTATTCACAAAACTTTAGACAGGGGTAAATAAAAACATAAAGACAACAGCAGTCTGCCATTGTTCTAAGCTCATAAATCGGTTAAATTTAACATTGTCATTAAAGCGGGAGGTTTGGCATGACACAAAACCAGGTTCAACCCACTTTTTGTCTTCTTAAAATCTCCTGTACCACATCAGAAATATGGCCATTGCTAAATTATAGTTTGTTTTTGTGCGTGTTAGATTTTAAAGTTGTGTGTTCTGTTGTGTCGTAGTTCTCTTATACTTGATGCCTTTCCCTCAGTTTTAGTTTGTAACCCGGTGTTTTTTCTCAATCGATTTATGAATTTCGAGCAGCGGTATACTACTGTTGCCTTTATTTATTAATACACAACAAGGTAACAGAACAAAATTTAAGAAACCGCATGAAATCAGAAACAAGACTGCTTGCATCGATAACATAGAATTTATCTTCCGTTTTGCATGTTCAACCCGCAAAGCCAAAGCGTATATGGAGATCTGAATACTATAGTATGTAAAAACAACTATAAAAAAACATAGTAAAACTAAAAAGTTTTTTTTGTATCGAAAATAGCTTTGTTAAACAAATGAATGAAATGTGATAGTAGAAGAAGAAAACATCTACCAAGGCTAAAAAACGGATCATTAAACCAATGCAAAAGAGAAAAAGCATCATAACACAAACAGAAATCAACTCCATGGAAAACTCTGGTAAGACCTTGGAACCAAAGATGACAACAACAAATCTGTTCAATTATTTCAAGTATATTTAGCTTACCAAGTATTTGCTGAACAATTATTTGCTTGGCTGCAGAATCTATTCTAATAAGATCACTACCCATATCTACACAAAGTTGTTTAATGTAGTTAAAATCCACAATCTCAGGCGAACCAATGAAATAACAGATATCACCATTTGGACTGTATAGAAATCCAGGATTGGAAACGCATTTTACCAGTGAACTAATATCATCTAAATGTAAAGGTCAGACTCTTTATTAATGTCAAGTCAAAAAATATATCTATTTATAGACATCATTGGCACATTGTATATCAAAACATGATGCATATTCATTATTTGAAATAATTTATATTATTGTTTCATCTACTTTTTAATAGTCTGACAATGTATCATTGTTCGTGAAATATCCCTTATAAAAAATGTGTATGCAAAATGTACAGTGCCCAGAATAATTAGTAAATTCCTTTAAATTATCCAAAATAAGTTTGTGCATTGTGAGCTTCTTTAAGTCAGGAATATGACAGTTGTTTTATATTCGTGAAATGTTTTGAGCTTTTGATTGTGCCATTTAATTGGGGACTATCCGTTATGATATTACTCGAGTGAAGTTCTTTGTTATTTACCTTTACTGTTCAATGTTTTGAGATAATGAACTAAATCTTTGTATTTACTAAGTACGCTTTTTTTCAAATAGGCCAAAAAATAGAATGTGTTGTCTTAGTTACACGTTTGATTGGTAGGGATTTTTTTTTATTTTGTTATTTTTAATTTTACATTGAGTCTATGGTAGCAACATCTGATTTTAATGGTGCTTAATGAAACATGACAAAAACATCTTTAGGGTAGACAATTATTAACACTAGTATAGGAGGTATGAAAACTGGACCCACACATATATTTTCATTTTATTTGGCCTTATTTGTTATCAAAATTACCAGGCTTATAATTTAATACGCAAGACTCACGTTTCGTCTACATAAGACTCAATAGTGACGCTCAGATAAAAACAAAAGTTAAAAAACCAAACAAGTAAAAATTTGAAGAGCATTGAGGACCCAAATTCCAAAAAATTGTTACAAATACGACTACGGTAATCTATGCCCGGGATAAGAAAAGCATTAGTATTTCAAATAGTTCATATTTGTAATAACAGTAAATGAATAAAAATGACCATATAATTGATATGCATGCTAACACCGGAGTTTTATCTACTAGGCGACTTCAAGTTGTAGAAAATAAGGAGAATATACCAGGGGTTATATAAATATAAGTAAAATGGACGATATTAAGAATACAAAAAACAAAACAGAAAAAATACGTACCTTCTGCTCTTTCGTAATATTTCCAACCAGCTGACGTCACAAGATTGACCTCTATACCTTGAATCGACAACTCTAGAATATTAAGACTATGAATAATGCATTGCTTTGTCTGGTAGTGGTAAAACAATGATCTGCAATTCGTTCGCAACAAACATTTATTTGTGCATCGGATCAATGATTTCGTCTGGTCAAACTGCCCAAGATTCAGGTACAGGGACAGCTGGCCAATCAAATTATCATTTACAGTCATATCAATTTTTTTGATGTTTCCGGACAGACAGCGATAGCTAAGATACGATATGTAACTATGTAATACCATATAAACTCCAAACTTTCTCAAAATACCCATGACTTTTTATGTCAAAGTACACAGATCACATAAGTCTAATTACGAAATTAATTATATTTAAGAAAATGTACAGCGGTAGTAGAATTTAGGAAAATTAGTTCGTTTCAGTTAATAATAATATGAATTAACTGTATACTTTGTGTCTTGATAGTTTGATTAAGAATGAGAAAATGACAGATGCTATTACAATTTGAAAGGTAAAACAATAGAAATCAAACACTGACAGGGCTTGATGTTTAATAATAAAACAACTTCTAACTTTCAACAGTTTCAAAGAATTATTGAACAGAGACTGAATAAACAAATACATAGTTTTACTTCGAACTAAATAAAAAATATCAAATTTGAATAAAAATCTTTCATCAGTAAAAATGTTTATTACAAAACTAGCTTGAATCACTTCTACATCAATCAGCCCACATTTCAAACGATCGAAAACTTGATTAATCATAGTTCAAAAATGAATAGAAAATGTTAAAAATAAGTAAGTTATGCAAACTAAATCATATTCTGTATAGATTAGTGTTATCTATAAGTGGATCTTAATTGACAAGTCATAAGCCATTACTTTGTTATGGCACATTAAAATATTGTATATAATTGATTTAATTCTAAATATTGCAAAGAGGTGTTTTATGATTGTGAAAATTCCAACGACTAACACGTGTCTTCAAACATGGTGTCAATCAATAACCATGTACAGTCGATGATAGACGAAGCGTCCACCCGTTTGTTATGTGAATTCTCCTATTTTTTTCACAATTATTTTGTATTCATTCTTAGTCAGCAATATAACAATTGTTATCTATTCGAATGATGTGTTCTGAGCTTTCGCTTTAGCCATTGGATTACGGTCTTTCCGTTCGGTATTTTTGTTATTCTTATTTTTTAAGGGATGTCTTTTCTGGATGTTTCTCTATACTCATTCTACTTTTTTATATGAGAAATTGATATACACTTCCCCGAAAAATAATCATATGCATTTTTAACTTCCTCCCAACGTATCTAATATAAATCATGAGAATTTTTTTAACTGTGAGATTTAAAAATAAAATGACAATATTTGGATTGATTTATTTACCAAATATCTAATTTGTTAACCCAACATGTGTTTTCTTCAAGACAAAGCTGTATAAGTATTATCGACTTCAAGGCAAACCTTCATTTAACCAATTAGGCATTCTGGAACTTGGAGTGATGGGAGACATCTTTTGAAGGCTTAAGAGTAACTTTGAGCAAAATATAGTTGTTGCTTTCGGGTTTTTTATTCATACATGCGATGTTAATTTGTGTTATGGATTGGATTAAAAACCATATGCATTTTCCATCGGACAATCAATAATATAGCCAATATTAAAACGACAAACAATAAATAGAATTAAACATTATAAAGCAGAATACACACAAAAACTCTAAAAATGTGTGCAACGCGGAACCATCAAAGACTGAGAATATCTGTTTATGATATAGACAATACGGTTGTTACAAGTCTGGCTTTAATGGCATCAATGACAGGAAGATGTTAAAACATATTGTCGTGAACGATTTTTTTTGTTATTTACAAAACATGATTTGGTCAAAAGTTTTTAATATAAGATAAGATAATCTATATTTCACACTCAAAAAGTCCATATACATATGTACATGACAAAATATTCTGTATAAACAGGATACAATGTTAAAAAAATTTCAGTATTATTTGTAGTTAAACATTTAGACTCAGTTAAACTCATTGTACCATTTTATTTTACAGTGTTGAAGAATACAATAAAACACTTTAAGAATTGAATTAACCAAATGATTTCTAATATTTTCAAGAGCCTACCTTTCTTGAAAGACAAAAATTCATTTACGATTCACAAAGGTCATAATTTAATTTACAACGAACATATTCCTTTTTCTTCATCTTTATTGATATTCCATTATTATTTTTGAATGCATTATCAATCATTACTCGCATTTTATTTAGACTATAAAGATACACAACAGATATTCATACAATAATAATGATAAACTTTCGCTTTAGTATATCAACTTTCGTACATATATACTTTAGTATTGTCTATTTATATAACAATCATTATTTAAAAAGTAAAATCACAAAAATACTGAAATCCGAGAAAAATTCTAAACCAAAAGTCCCTAATCAAATGGCACAATCAAAAGCTCAATCACATCAAACGAATGGATATCACTTATCGTATTCCTGACTAGGTACATGCATGTTCTCATGTAGAAAATGGTGGATAGAACCTGCTACTGAATTCATTACAAACAAAATGTCAAAAATGTTTTAATTTCATCATCAAATACTTGTAAAATAACACAAAATTGGGGCAGATTGTATTTTTTTATAAAGTTTGTTTTAAAAATCATACACAGATTTCTTCACATTAAATAAAATATCAGTCCTCTAAGCAAATTCTTTACATTAATATAAAAGAATTCTCAACCCTGCACCCGATTAAAAACATATCAACAGCATAACTCAAGAAAGACTAATACATGCATCGTTTTGTTAACATTCATATTTTTGTTATATTTATGTACGAACCTAGTAAATAAAATACTTATAATAAATTTATTTTAATAGTCCCTGAATAAATAGGATATATATTTCATTTCTTGTGGATGATATTTTGTTTTCTCAAAACACCTCCCTTGAAATATTTCTTAGATAAAATTTTATGTTTCATGCCAGGATTTAACGAATTACAATAATATTATTTTTCTGTCAATGCAACAGAGAAAAACATGCCATCATGTTGGAGATCACCGTCTTAAAAATACCGTTTTATCTAGAATATCCTTTTTTTTTTAAGAATGCAGATGTATATAAACTATGAGTTTTTGTAGAGTATAGGCGCGTCTAGCATTTCATCTTATTATCTATGATGGATTTATTAAAACCACTGGTTCTTTGCCACTGCCGAAGGTATTGACACCCCAGTAGTATGTACGTCTGTGTTGTCATAATCATCATTGATATGGTCACAACTATAATTTATCTGTAGACGAACATTAAGAATTATGAAAATCACTACCCTAGGAAATGATTTCCTTTGCTGTATATGGCAAACATTTCGGAATTTTGTCCCGAAGCGCTCTTCAACTTCATTCTTTATTTAGTGCTTTCTTTTTGTTATTCTAGTGTCACTGATGGGTCTTATATCTAGACATTAACTGCTTAGTGTCTTTAAATATCAACTGTATGTGTAAAGAGCTTAGAAACAGGTGTAATGTGAGCTACAGCGAACTATTACTCCTGGTTCGAGCCGAGTACGAATACAGCTGATACGTAAAGACACTAAACAGTTATTATCTTTATCCAGCAATCAATTTTGTACATTGTTTTTGCCTTAAAAGATAGAAAAATAAATATTTTAGATTTAAGATCTTTTGAGGCCCGCGTAGTAATATTAAGAATATCACAATTAGACCGGTACACAGAAAAGAATCTCCGATGATCAACAATAATACATCGCTCAAAGATAATTATCATATATTATAACATTACAACTAATTTCAACAATAAAAACAAATAACAAAACACTGCCAAATTTAAAACAAAAGTGTATGCTTTGTTCTACAGTTCAGAATTTTGAACCGAATGTGAAATTCACTGAACATGCTGAAATTGACATTGTTGCAGTACTGATAGCATGTACACATTCGACGCTGAAGAAAATGGAGTTCATCCTGTTACCACAGGAGTACACAAACGTAGTCCAACAGTGGGTGGAGCTTTAAGTGTTATCTGTTTAGTATACAAATACAGAATAGCCATATCTGTTGGGATGCATATGTACAATATGTCACCCAATTGCAGGATAGAGACGAAAAGAACGTCTGGCTCATGGTGATCACGTTTATAGTCATGGTTTCTACGGTGAGTTTATTTTTAATAATACATTACAAATGTTAAAAAATAAAAATGTTTTAAACAGAATAAGGATAGAAAACAAAAAAATATACACATTATTTTTCTCATATATACAGCATAGGTTTCTCTATTGGTTTGACGTACCGTTTTACTCTGATCATCGATGAGTTCTGTATCAAATGCCATTTAAGAAATTCCAGTAATTCAAAACAGTTATTAGTATTGTATTCTCTATTTGCAATCTACCATAGCTCCAATGTTCTTTAAATACTCTAGATATGCATACCTATCCATAATCCATAATCCATAATCCATAATCCATAATCCATAAACATATTAAAAATTAGTTGTTAAAGTATTGTTAAGTTGTAAGTTTATTATTATCTTACCAACGTATATTAATCAATCCTTAAACACAGAAAATATTTTCATAGAATATTGAATTACTTTTTCTATATAGTGACTGTGTTAAGGGCATACGATACAGTTTTGATCCTGTATTTACAAGTTTATGGAAATTTGCATATACTAGTAGGCTGTTTTTTACCTGATTAAATAAAATATGTAATAAAAAATATACCTCCATATGCTACTTTTTGAGTAAAATGAGGTCGAAATTATGTATATTTGCTCAAAATTCAGATTTGTGGCCGTAATTTCTTTTTCGAAAGAAAGACATAACTTTTTTGTTATAAAAGATAAACACAAATTGTTTTTTGTTAAATAATCGGTAATGTCTGTTTTTTATAAGTATCCTAAAAAAATATGCATTTTATTTATTCAGAAATAACTCATATTTATCAAATGATCGTGAATTGAGGAAAAAACGTCATTTTTTGCTGCATGTTTATCAAAATTAAAAAAAATCCTCTTTTTACAGTTTTATAAAATTTGGGTCACATAATCTTCCTGCAAAATGAAACAAATTGCCGTTTTGAAAAATAGGGGTCCATAAACTCGTTTTCAAATTAAATCAGTTTGATTGATAAAAATCAGTCGAAAAATGCATCTTTTCCCGATATGTCACAGTTTGACGTCGCGAAAATAACATTTTACGTTAGCAACGTCATTACCTCCCCAGTAACTGTATCGTATGCCCTTAATGACTATCTGTAATATGTGGCCACATAAAATCTATCCAGTTATTTTGCAAACTATCAAAAACATGTGACGAGAAGTTGTTCAATTATGATTGTTGTGCTCTTTTATTTTATTTTTCACAAATGTATGTGCACTGACGGTCTAGTTTTTCATCTGCCATATCATGCCATAGATAATTGAATTGTTTCACCATTACTATATGATCCCGATTAATGTCGTCAGGCTGTCCCATGGCTGTGTTCCAGTTAAAGTATGTCATGGCTGAGCCATCTGCAAATTTGTAGCTTCCATCATCCCTGTCTCCCTGAATACACACCCAGGCACCTGCGTCTGTAGCTATAGAACAAAACGTATTTTAGTGAACTTATAATGTTACTTAAAGTATATTGAAGTTTGTATGTGGAATGTGACCGACTAAATAAGGCATGTCACCTGGTCTTTACTTTGGGAAACACGACATGTCAATTGTTGAGTTTAGTGGGAGTTCCGTTGCCCATACATAATTTGTCTATGTTGAGGTTTGTATGCTGTTGTTTATTGTGTTTTGTCATGGCTCTGTTTTCAGACTCATAAATACAGTCCTGTACCAAGTCAGGAAAATGGCAATTGTTATATCAGAGTTCGTTTCTGTGTGTGTAACATTTTAACGTTGTGTTTCCGTTGTGTCGTTTGTTTTCTCTTATATTTGAGTGTGAATTCACATTACTATAAGACGTGTCACGGTACTTTTCTATCCCTAATTCATGTATTTGGTTTGATGTTATATTTGTTATTCTCATCGGATTTTGTCTAATGCTTAGTCCGTTTCTGTGTGTGACCTATTTTAATGTTGTGTTGTTGTTCTCTCTTATATTTAATGCGTTTCCTTCAGTTTTAATTTGTTACCCCAATTTTGTTTTTGTCCATGGATTTACGAGTTTTGAACAGCGGTATACTACTGTTGCCTTTATTTAGTAACTTTTGCTTCTCTTTCATTGCATTAAAACTAATAACTTTATTTTCTTCTTTTTATATATATAAAAGGGTCAGACTTTTCCAAATTGTGCTAATTGTTTGGCAAATTGCATGATCATCTATTCATTATCATACAAATAAATAAAAAATATTTAGTTATGACACAAAAATAAATCTTTCAAAACTTTTAGCTACAAAACTGTGCATTGACATCAAAAGAAAATAGGAAAGTGATATATCTTGTTGAAATTATATCTTTTCTTTTTAAACTTGAGAAGAAAGATTAAGGGGACAGTCCAAACTCATAAGTCAGATAGGATATTACTTTTCCGTTTCGTCTACAAAGGACTGATTAGTGACGCTCGAATAAAAAAAATGTTTAAAAGGCCAAATAAAGTACGATTGAAGAGCATTGAGAACCAAACATTCTCAAACAAAAATGCCAAATACAGCTTAGGTAATCTATTCCTGGTTTAGAAAAGCCTATTTTTTCAAAAAATTAAAGATATTTTGAAACCAGTTTATTTATAATTATGAACATATGAATGATAACTCAAGTCAACAATGAAATGCTGACTACTGGGCTGGTGATAACCACAGGTAATCAAATGTCCACCAGCAGTGGAATCGCATCGACCAAGTGGTTGTAAATAAACTTATTTTAAGTTGACCTATTATGAATTTGGCTATTTTTATGCACTGTTTGATTTTGTTTTTACTTTTTCACGTTATACTTTTTGGTTTTCAAATATTTAGCTTTCAGCGATCCTGGTGAAGGTAAATCAAGAAGACGCTCTTCGGACGCATGCAATTTATAACAATTTGTAATCATTGTTCGCAGCACTGAGTTGAAACCTCTGCTGATTGACATTTATAAATTTTGAAATTATTAAAAAAAAAAATAAGGTTTCAACTCCCTCAGGCAAAGTTGGCCAAAGATGGGTTTGAATGGCTGTTTTAGTTTTGTCAATTTGAGTAAACAATTACTATAACGACTTTTGAAATGTTTAACATGTTTAAGGATATTTGAAAATGTAGCTGAATTTCAACCTAAACTCTTACAAGCACCGCTTACCAAGCAATTGTTGTACAAACGCTTGCTTTTGTGCTGAATCTATCCTGATGAGCTCACTGTTCATGTTTGAACAAACCGTTTCTATGACGTCAAAATCAACAGCTACTGGTGTCCCAATGAAGTAACACATACTTTCATCTGCATTGTAAATGAAGCCAGCTGTGTCAGTGCATTTCTCTGCAGGACTGGAACTTGTAAAAGTACTTGGAGTAGTACTTGGACTTTCTGTAAACAAATAATGATTGTAAAACGTTTGTCATAATGAAAGATAACTAATCAATTATTCTTAAATGCACAATGTTTTATCTTGACTGTTCCTTTGCTGTAGAAAGCTGTTTCATTCCATTTAAGTTGTGAATAACTGCCTAAATTTCAATCTCTATATACATTTTTAACAATAAATACTTTTTTTTCAATTTTAGCATGTTTTTATTTATCTACGTTAAAAGTGTACTTCGAAAAAGGTTTTTATTAAACGCTTTCATCATAGATATATTAAGAAGATGTGGTATGAGCGCTAATGAGACAATTCTCCATCCAAGTCACATTTATAAACGTGCATCATTATCGTCCTTCCCTACGACTATATCACCCTGCTCTGTCGCTCAGTAATAATCGTATCAAGACTTCAAAACGAGACCAGGCATTATCAGCGACGTCACAATGTGAGAGGAAAAGTTATCAGCGACGTCACAATGCGAGATGAGACGTTATCAAGCTTGCATTCGTCAAGCATAAAACTGTCTTAGGGAGAGGGGAAAAGACCATTAATAGAACGATAAACAGATAATCGGGTTTTCTACGAACAGATATCGTAAAATATCAGCCGCTCGACACAATGGCTCGCGGCTGATATTTTACGATATCAATGTGTAGAAAACCCGATAATGTATACTTATTGGTCAAAGTACTTAGCTTGGCATAGGTTTGAATCACCTGCTATTCGTTAATAAGGTTCTATAAAAAAAAAAAAAGTGTCGTTCATTGTTGATGTTTTTATTATGTTGTTCTCCTTCTAATCACTCAGATTTGAATACATAATCAGTTTTGTCTATGTATTAGTATTTGACTTTCTGTCTATATGTCTTACGTCCATGGGTATCCATGTACAAGAAACCGTTTGATAGAGAATAGCAAAAAGAAGACACAAACTTGTAAGCAGTATATACCACTGAACAGACTTTCAAATTAAGAATTGTGAAATCAGACGCTTTGAGTAAGATTATTCATTAAAATTCACTTTTTATTCAATTGGTGTCCAAATCATAAGACCTTATGTCGACGTAAAAATGTATTGCCATTTTATTAAATGTTTAAGTTTTCCTACGATCCCTCAATCTGAGTTGAAATTAAAAATTCTAACTTTTCTATCATTTGTAAATATATGTAATAAACTCAACATATATACCAGGATTGAAATTTCAAATATACGCCAGACGCACGTTTCGTCTACAAAAGACTCATCATTGACGCTCGAAAAAAAAGAAAGGCCAAATGAAAAATGAAAAGATTGAAATGTGTTTTTTATAAGAAACTATTAAGTTCATATGAAATACGTTAATTACCTTCAAACGTTTTGTAGTATTTCCAACCCGTTGACGTGACGAGATTTACCGACGACTCTTGGATATCTAGACTGTGTAAAATACACTGGTGTAATTCTTTCTGGTAAAACAGTGACCTGCAATTGGCAGTCAGCAGGCATATCTTGGTACATCTAACTAGACTTTTTGACTCGATATTTCCCAAGTTGTTATATTCGGAGAACTGGTCTCTCAAATTTAATTTTTCTGACATTTCAATTGTTTCTATGTTTCCCGAAAGAGGCGAAAATCTCACAAAAAATAACAAACTGATAGGCACTAATTTATCGTTCGCCATTACTGCAGCTTTTACTGCAGCTTAAATGTAACAGTTTTTAATGGGTTAACTATTTATATTTATAGAAAAATTAAACATCAACTATATTTAATTTAGCATCTCCCAAGTTCCCACGAAATGTTTTTATGTGACCGATTTAAGAATCACAATGAATAAAACAAACATTGATTGCGGCAATGAACTTTGGAAAAAAATGAGTTATTGAACAACTATTGAAGAAGTTTAATTGTATAACATAAGAGATTTCAGGCTTTAGTACAGTAGTTGTAAATTATAAAGTCATTAAACTAAAATAATCATAATTCATCTATCAAATTTAAATTCATCAACGATTTTTTTCTATACATTTAGTTCATATTTTTTAAAAATGCATTACGTTTTATGAATAGACATTTTAATGGTAACATTAAATTGTTTTTATGCGAGTCCTAGATAAACAATTTTTCTTTACATGACGGGAAATGAATAAAAAATACAAGGAGAAGATGAAATCATAGGATATTAGCTAGCTTTTGTAAAATAAATAAAAATGTATAGTCGATGTAAGGATGTTATTGATTGAAATTCCTTTATAGCACAGATTTGATCGAATGCGGATAAATCATATTAAAATCAATTCTATTTTTTTTTTGGCGTTAAGGAAGACAGAGCTCTTAGTGTCGACAAAATCTTTAAATAAAATATTTTGGAATTTTATAATGCGTAAATGTAAGAAGTCTAGAGCCTTAATGTTGGTATGCCATACAAGTTCAAATTTAGATGATGATTTCAGACAGACTCATATCCTATCCACAAATAAAAGTAAAAGCATAAAGATACTGAACTCCGAGGAAAATTCAAAACAGAAAGTCCCTAATCAAATGGCAAAATCAAATGATCAAACACATCAGACTTATGGACAACAACTGTCATGTCCTGACTTGGTAAAGGCATTTTCCAATGTAGAATATAAGAATTATTTTGATAGATTTATGCTTATAAGAATTTTCGTTTACGTGCACATACAAGTTGCTTGGTTTTACCTTTTTCTTTGTGGGCCATCTTTTCTATAGGCGATAAAGAGCTTTAATTATTCTTTAACCCCTATGTTACTGTTTAGAAGTCTTTTGTATTGTTTGTGTGTGCAAACATGACTGTGTTTGTCATTGTGATGTTGTATCATTATTCACCTAACTTAAAGATATTTTCTATTCATGACCAATTATAAGCACCTGTTGCGTTGCAATGTTCATTGTAATAAATGTTAATCAAAGAAGGCGGATGGTGCCAAATGTATAATTAAATTAATACGATAGCCGAAATGACAACGCAATAAAAAGAAAAACGAAAAAGACAAAAAACAACATTTTGTATATATCCAGCTAGCTTTTAAACCAGGTTGAATCCATTAATTTGTTTTTACATAAGAAAATTTTGTTGCCTGTACCAAGTCAGGAATATGACCGTTGTTATACATTCGCTTGATAAGTTTGAGCTTTTAATTTTGCCAATTGCTCAGGTACTTTCCTTTATAGTTATTTTATTATTTTACTCTTTACAAAACACAACATAGTAAGGCTTACGGTCCAAAATCGTGTCCATACTTATAACTTTGTAATTGTGATAAGATAAGATAAGAAAAATTATTTCAAGTCGGGTTACATGAAATACTACAAACATGAGCTCCGTAGAGCTTTTTGTCGACAATAATAACAATAGCAACACATACAGTATTAAGACATATAGGACATATACAGCACACACAATTATTATTGTAATTGTAATTATTATATTTTATAATGTTGGCCAAATTTTGTTGTGTGGCCTTTTAGTTGTTTTCAAATTAATCTTATAACTGTGCAGTTTAGAAATCAGTGGAATAATCATAGAATGATTCGAACTTTCCATTTGACTTACATAATGATTCCAGAATTATCCTAATACAAGATGCGTTTTTCAAACTTCTACATTTTACTAGAAATTTCCAATGCAACTTTTAGGACGTTTCATTTCTAGAGTGTTTTAGAAATTTCCGTGACAACTATATATATACAGATACTAAAGTTAAACTCTCAGACTAAGACATCGATAGACATTAGTATTAACAGCATTTAAATTGACACTTTTATTCTACAAACAACATTATACTGGATTGTGACCTTAGTAGTGAACGTAATATTCAGATTGGATTCCGAGAAGATTTCCGGATACAGATAAAGATAAAAGATTGGACTCATATTTTGACAGTTAAGTTGCCAGTTTTTTGTATAAAACCTCTTGTAAAATTTTGTATATTCAATCTTGTTAAATTTTATTATAGATGTGTGTCTTTTGTTGGCTACGCTACAATAAAAGGTGATTTCTGACCGTAACACAATAGACAATATAAAGACAGCTAGATTTCATGAGCAAAATTTGTTACATATGAAAGCAAATACAAGCAAGTAAAACACTAAACTAGATTATAAGCACATGCAAACAAAGAAATAAATAAGCTGAACTAGTTCTTAAAGTAGCATGAAAAATGCAAGGTCATGACTTTCTATACTGTTCATAAAGTTGTTACACTTAATCGAATGTGTGTTTAACAATTTATATTTTGTGTGGGAAACATGGTTTTATATCAGTTGTCAACAGTAAGGAACAAGTTTCAGTAAAGGCTAGTACTCTCAGATTTGTACTTTGTGTCTTTATATTGTTTTTGTTACTTAAGAAATGATTCATGGGGGCTTGAATATATCGTTATTTTACCACGGTTTGGCCCTTTATGACAAATATTTTACCCTGAGCGATAGCGAGGGGTGAAATATCGGCATAAAGGGACAACCCTTGGTAAAATCTAGATATATTCAAGCCCCCATGAATTATTTCGATTCTAATAGGACAAATACGGCATTTTTTTTTGGATCGAAGAGCTCTAGGTGGAGGCCATTATTTGCCGTTCCCATAATTAACGCACTTTTAGATTGGCGTAAAAGAACGGAGCAAACAGAATAAGTGACATGCTCAAACTATTCACAAAACTTATTAAGATAGATTTGGATGAATTTTAATGATAACTTACTTATATGTCTTCTATGTATATAAATAAATGGGCTTAAACCTCATTTTAGGATCGTTTGTTTACGTTTCCTTGTTGTGATGATTTTCGGTATCAAAAGCGTGTATTTTCCCGTAGAATGCTTAAATTATAACGTCATCATTCTATGACGTCGGGTACTTCATTCATAAAAAAACATATGACGTGGGAGTTCGAACGGAACAGCCAATGCAATATATTCATATTTTACCACGGGTGTGTACTCAAAGCGTTGAAGGACGTCGTGTTAGAATTGTGTTTATGCTTTGCATCAATCAGATGAGTTAAACCTTTTTAAACTGGTCTGTATAGTTTGCCCGTATGGTGTCCTATTATAATACTGTATCATATTAGGGAAGGGTCGGTGTTTAAATAGGAATTGACGATGAATATATATACTCCTTCAATGGCGAGAACTTATAATACAGAAAGAGCATCGCTATTCTTTTTATGGAATCTTCTTTACTGTTATACACTGTTGGAATCAGATAAACTATTTGTTGGTTTCACCAAATGTCATTCATGATAATCTTATAGCAAAAATGAGCGAAATGATACAGGTTCAAAGAATGAAGAAGATATACCTCCATCTAGAGGATATAATTGTAAACTACTACTTAAGTTGTAGAAAAAGAAACGATACAGTTAAATCTCAAATTTGAGAAGTAAACAACAAAGGGTATTTAATCATTCCAGGGTAAGTAACAACAGAGGGTAGATATTTTGAAAACATAACATGGAACGTAAACGTCTTTACTCTAAGATACCTCGATTTTTTTGTTGTTGTGTTTTGTTGACTATTGAAGGAATCAATCTGTTGTGTCATTATTCATTTTGTCTTTGTATCTAATTTTTTTTCTCCCTCAAATTTGATTTTTGGTTTGTGTCTTCATATTTTTTCTCTTTTTTTCTTTGCTCATTACGGGTAAATATTTTTTATAAGATTGTATTTAAGTGAAAAACTTGATACTATATTCAAATTGTTGCAGAATATTTTATTAAATAGCTTATAATTCATTTTTAACAAAGAATGTTGGGAATGTGCCAATGCGCAATCAAACGACACAAACCATCAAATGATATTTAGAGGTCAACCACCGACAAACAGACATTCAAATCTATAAAGTCACAATAGTATCGCTGTTGATGATTTTTCAATCAATGTTTTATTGTTATGGTGGTTTCTTTTTGTAAATAAAAAGTGCTGATGAATAATAATAAAACGAACTCTCGAATTCAACACTTATGCGACTGTCACTTGACTTCTAAGTTCACTTCATTAAGTAAGTAGCTGCAATCTCCATTCAACTCATAATCTCTTCTCGCTTAACATGTCAAATAGTAAGGTTTAAGTGATGTTACCTTATTTGCATACCATATCTTTAGTCCCATTCTGTATGCAGAATTGTCAGTTAAAACAACATTAAGGGTTTTTAATATAAAAAAAAGAGTTGTGGTATGATTGCCAATTTGTCACTTCTATTAATAAATAATAAAGACATCGTTGTACTCATGCCTTCATTTTCTCTTATATGTACCGTTTCACTTCTTAACTTAACAGTTTACATGCAGCAACGAGTATTTTTTTTTTTTTACCTTGCTGACTCACTGACGTCTTCTTATGCCGGTATCCCTTTTAATCCTGGTATCTATGATGAGTTTATTTGCAACCACTGTGTCGATGCCACTACTGGTGGAGACTTATTTCCCCGATGGTATCACCAGCCCAGTAATCTGCACTTCTGTGTGGACTTGAGTTATCATTGATATGCTCATAATTATAAATTAACTATTAACAAAACTTTGAATTTTTGAAAAACTAAGGATTTTCTACCTTTGGAATAGATTAACTTAGCTGTATTTGTCAAAAATTTTAGGAACTTTTGGTTCTCAATGCTCTTCAACTTCGTACTTTATTTGGCCTTTTGAACATTTTTTGATTCGAGTGTCACTGATGAGTCTTTTGTAGACAAAACGCCCGTCTGGCGTAAATATAAAATTTTAATCTTTGTTTCTATGATGAGTTGATTTTATCATATAATAAATATGTGAACTAATGCCTCTAAAACAAAGAGAAAATCAAAAGAGAAAAAACTGAGCTACAAAAACGCACCTACACAATGAAATCTTGTTAACTGGTTCAGTACTGAACAGTTACGGATTGGTGTTCAACGTGGCAAATATTACATGCGTACCAAGACGAAAACATTTTGATGTAGTTTTGTAATACACACAAATGACAAACAAGATCAAGAGTTGTACTTGACCGACATAGAGAGTCCGATTTTCAAACCTGCTAGTTCACAAGTAGTCCGAGAATACTCTGACGTTCGACGGCTGCATAGTCAGCTATTTATGGCACCGATATGCCAATAACAGACCATTCAAACGAGAAAACCAAAGAACTAAGTAATGTACAAAATAACAAACGAAAACAAATATGTAACACAGCATGTCGAAACGACAATTTGGGAGAGGAACCGGATAGGAGGAACAGTTCCCAATGGAGGATTTTGCAGATGATGGTTTAACGTAAATCTAAACTGACTATTGAAATACCGATCAATATGTTTTATTTAGAACAAAACATCATATATTTCTACAAACCTATCACCACAAACTAACAAAACTTTGCCAGACTTATCAAAACAAACATCATGTGGCGCTTTGATTTTGTCAAACCTATCTAACACAGTTTTCCTTTGATATCCATCTTCTGAGATAGCATGCAATGCACCAGACAGATCACATGCTATTATACAACCTTGGTTATTAACGGCAACGCCAACTATCTTCTTCATATTTTCGTCCTTGTAGGAAAATATTTTTGTGCCATCTATCGTTGTTGCTACTACCTGGTCGGTATCGGATGTATAAAGAAAACGTTTGTTTTTTATATCAGTCGCAAGACCAGTAAATTTGTTATTACAGTTTGTATCTGTGTAAAAACACTTTTGTAAGCCTATTTCTTTGTTGTCAATATTTATCATTTGTAGGCTTTTCCTAACGATAATATACATGAATCCGTTAAAGATGCAAAGCCCACCAGTGAGTGCCTCCCTGTTGCTATTTTTAATTTCTTGACGTAATACAAATCTGTTTTGTTTTATCTTGCAAGAATATATGTACGCATCATAACACGAAACATAAATTGTAAGGTTTTCGATGTCACAAGTCAGTCTTTTTATACCTTCGTTGAAAGTAGTTTTCGCAACACATGTGCTAGTCACACAATCAACTGCATTTAATACCCCATATTCACCGCCAACCAAGATAGTCGAGTTCATCATACATACAGTATTAACATCAAACTCGAATGACAGAGTTTTTTTATGTCTCAATTTTATGTTTGTTATTGTGCCGGTATCCAATGGATTAAAATTCACGAATTCATTCAGGTCAATTGGTACACTACAAATCACTTCGGTTTGTCCGAAACTTACTGCTTTTTCTACTTGATGGAATATTTTATTGACGGCAAATCTCGCTTCCACGGCTGTTTTTACATTTAAAATTTTGCTTGTTTCAACGAGTTTAGATCTTAATTGAGGTTTCGATTTTTTTAAATGAATAAACATTTGATTCAAGGTACCATTATCTCGAACAGAATCTGTGGTCTTCATCAATGAAACAACACGGCTCAGTAGATTTTCGGTAGTTTTTGACTTCGCTTCGAATACAGTGTTTTGTGCATCACGTGACATATCTAGTTCCTTTAAAAATGAAGCCAGTAGAATATCCACACTGTCTTTAATTGAAGCTGCGGATGCTTTAGCAGCCAACTCGATCGCTTGAAAGGAATTATCGAGTTTTTCATAATTGCTTGTCTTTTCTTCAATTAGTTCTTTAACTTTAGCTTTTACTTCATTCAATTCATATTTAAAAAATTCTATTCCATCCGTGTTAAGATTTGTCAGTTCTTCAATAGCCTGGATATTTTCACATTTCCTATGATGTGCAGTTAAACAAAGCAAACAGCAAAGTTCCTGATGATCAAAACAGAAGGCTTCCAATATTTTAGAATTATGAATTGAACATTTATCGGATATTAGACTGAAATCAGGCTCGCCCCCACGAGTACAATTGTTTATTTTTTCGATATGTACAACTTTATGATCTGCAGAAATCTTCATAAGGTTGTGAAGTCGCAAGCATTCGTCACAAAACGCTTCACTGCATTCCCGACACCAGTATGATGCCACATTTTGAATAGTTTGTTTTTTGCACAGATGACACTCTTGTTTCGTACTTTCTGATTGGTCCATTTTTGCTGAAATTGTTAAAGAATGGGGTGCCAAGGATGCACATTGCGTTGCATCGTGCTCCCTTTTGGTAGTCGTTACAACTGATCTACAGACGGGACAAGGATAACTCGAAAGTTTATGCCCTGTCTGGCGTTCTGTTGATAATATAAACTCGCCGATACATGTTTCACAAAAATTGTGTGAACATGGTAAAGTTGTAGGAGATTTCAGTTTCTCTAAACATATCGGACAAGTGAAAATATCACATTCATCCATACACGTTGTCATAATAGTCGATCATTGTCATAGGTAAATTACTTCCTTTTAGTGATTTAATTTATCTCCCCTTTTAATATCTTTTATTTTTTCTCTAAAAGAAATGTAATCGTGAACCTGAACATTGAATGTTACAATGAAGTAATTATTTACATAGGCGACAATGGTAGCCTTATTTGGTCCTGCCTTTTCACTATCAAAGATCAATTTAAAAAAAAATCGAATTCTGAATTATCAACACCTTTGGATGTTATTGCAATGGTTAAACACAGATGGTGCTGCAGCTTTTTTGATAGAAAAATGGCATTTTTTAAGGGTACTCAACAGTTCCGGAATTTTCGAAATAGTATAAATGAAGAACACCCCTTGCTCAATTTGGCACAGAAAATGTTGCTTGTCTCAGAGGGTTTTCTCTAAATTTCTCGCTATTTCTACACCAATGGCCAATACCCATTTCTCACTATTTCAATTTTAAATTTCTAATTACCAAGGCAACAGAAAATAAATTTACTTCTACCTATTATCTTGGATGAAAAATCTAGGTGGCGCCAGTCATCTTTATTTACTTACTTCCTTCTAACCTGAAATTCCGATGTTAATCAGATAAGTGGATTTTCAAATATTCTAAAGCTCTTCTGCTCAATCTTACAATTTCTCTGCAATGTTTCATCAAAATTAAAACTTTCGATTTGTCTACGCTTGAAACTACTATTCCACATTGAAAGATCGACTTCACCATCTCATTAAACAGAGCTTTTTCTATAAAATTGGTAAATCGTAGATACAAATTTCTTCTTTTGGGTTATGATAACTCTTATTTTGTGAAGAACCCGCTGTGGTGAAGAAATATACTGAAGATGATATTATCAAAAAGCAGGACGTTTTGATCGACAATATATTTGTTGAGATTGGAGAATTGATATTGCAACAGACAGTCGATACTCCAATGGGCACTTATTGCGAACCCTTACTGGCTGATTTGTGTTTGTACTCGTATGAAGCAGAATTTGTTCAGAACATTGGTGAAAGTTAAGATAATTAATCACCCAGTATATTTGTATGATTTTAGTTCAAAGCAACAGGATTTATTTGTCTTACTGAGGTTTTTTTGGAATAAAGGCCAAGATAGCTAGTAGCACAATTACTTACACAAATACATAAAATAACATAACTAGAAACCTGATCTTGATTTATATACATATTTATTTTTTAATTTACCTGTGACGTTACTTTTTGTTGCGTTGGTACATTCGTGTGACAGACATACAGTTAATTCTTTTAAGTTGGTTTTGTGCACCGTCTTAAATCAATTTTAGTTATTCGTTGTTATTCTATGGTAAACATGTCGAAATGTACTATTATATTATTAATTTATGTATTCCTCCGTCTTGGGTGTTCATGCATTTATTTGTACTGTATGTCCGTCATGTAATGTCATTTTAGCAGAATATTTAGTCAGGAACAAGTCAGGAACATATTGCAGCTGTTATCTAATAGTTCGTTTCTTTGTATGTTGTTATTTCATTTACTTTTGTTGCACTTCCGTGTTCTATTGTATCGTCGATTTTCTCGTGTAGATGATGTGTTTCCTCGGTTTTAGATTGTAACCTGGATTGTTTTTCTCTAAATCGATGTATGACTTTTGAACAGTGGTATACTACTGTTGCCTTTTACTAGTTCATTTCCATATTATCGACTTTTGACTCCGGAATTAATATTTTTCGACATCCTGGTACTTGGACAAGCAAGAGCAACGCTAATAAGTAAATTCAATATTCTAATCAGTACACTTTTGAGGGAAAGTAAACTGTTTAAATGATTTCTATACAGGACTAAATCATCTGAAAACAGTAACATCCATCACCCCCACCCAAAATTACACCGATCATTTATTTTATTTTACCTTGTTTGGCTGCTCGTAGTTTACAGAGTACCAGGATGTCCTATAACAGATTAGGTAACCTGTCTAATAGTTGTAGAACCCGAAGTCGAAAGTCGGCAACATGCAAAAATTATACTTCAATACTCACAGCATGACGAAAGTCGAAACTTCGCATACTCTCGCAAAATCAAAAAAAAACTTAAATTACTAGTATACTTTTTCTCTTTTTCTATTACAATTTTCAATACTTCTTCCATAAAGGGACGTTAAAACCGCCCTCTCCTTACTTGAAAAGCCAAGTTTGAAAATATCCAATAATTCTCCTAAATAAACTTCATAGTAACATCAATTATGATTTCTTATGAAAATTAAACAGTTTATCGGGTAACCTACTTGACACATGGCAAAGTACATAACATTACAAATACCACTCATGTATTACTTGATTTATTTCACTTGACTGGGTGGATTTAACAGGTTCGCTTATCATAGACCAGTCCATCTATAGACAGGTGTTTCGGGATTAATTCATCAATGAAGTGTCTAGTTATTCGTCCCATATCTCATATTCAGTTCTTATGTGTATTCGTTTGGTGCATGGCACTGATATGTGATTAGAAATCAATAATAATTACAACGGCAATCATCCTTATCACACACATCTTCAAATAGACCGTCCTTTTGCAAATTAAAACGTAAGCTCCGCCCGATCAGTTGAAATAACATTGGTAATATTGTCCGTGAACTCAGATTAAATTAACGGATGCGATATGAGTTGTAAAAGAATAACTAGATACTTGTTTGATCGGAATGATTTCCTGAAAGCCTATGATATGATATTGACCCTTATTATTCAAACGGTTAGAGCTGATTTGATTTAGTCAGAGAATTTATTGAATTCAACTAAGATGTGGAGTTTCTGGAGTATGCGTAAATAACAATAAGACAGATAAAACCACAGGCAGAATTAAAACTAATGAATTGAAGAGAGACTGACAAAATCATGGGAAAAATGAAGAACGACAAAAAAAACACCAGTATTCGAATACTTCATTCAAAATAAACAAAATATAAACAAAAAGTCAGGGGTAATTTTTAAGAAGATAACAATCAAACGATCTTATTAAATTTTAATCAAATGACTTCAGCAATGGAATGGTGTCGATATGATTATGTCTAGTTTTATATTGTGCCTCGACAGAAGTCATCGCTTGTACATTTGTGAGATTTATGATAACATTTTGATAAAATCTTACCTTGATGATGAAAATTTTCACTCTTTAGTTACACTCTGACTGTCAAATTCCCCCCAAAAATAGTGAAGTTAAGTGAATTGAAAATTTAAAAGTCTCTTTAGCTCTTAAAATTACAAGAACAAAAGTGTTGCATATCTTAAAAAATCGAAATCAACAAAATGGTAGTATGAAAAGAAATGATTTCATTTTATGGGATAAAATTTGTGCATATAGATTCAAACGTAATTAAATGTATATCCTTTGGTACCAGTACGTTTTTGGTGCAGAGTAATCCAGAAATATTGTTTTGTATTATTTTCCATACTAATCCTGATACACAGAGGGAATTAATGTTTTGTTTCTCTCAGAAATCACCTTGATAATGTTCAAGTCTCTTTTTAAGTTGTAGTAAGTATATGTCTGCCTTTGCATTACAAACTGTTAGTACCTGTTTTATGTTCCTTTTGTTAACAGGTAACCGATGAAACTAAGCAAAATGACAATCATACACAATTCAACAAAGGACTAATATCAGCTACTGAAATGCCAGCTACAGACCTCAGTAAAACTGATTCATCTTATGAAAATCCAACACAATCCCTCCCGTTACGGATTAAGTATCATACCATCATAAAGTATACATGAAAGTAGGTTTCGGGCAGATAAAAAAAAAACTCTCATCAAACGAAAGGATAACAACTGTCATATTTCTGACTTAATACAGGCATTTTCTTTATATGTAAAAAGTGGTTTATTAAACATGGTTAACTACCTAAACCTCTCACTTGTATGAAAGAGGGACGAAAGATACCAGAGGGACAGTCAAACTCTAAAATCGACAATAAACTGACACCGCCATGGCCAAAAATAAAAAGGACAATTAGACAAACAATACTTCACATAACACAACATAGAAAACTAAAGAATAAATAAAGGCAACAGTAGTATACCGCTGTTCAAAACTCATAAATCCATGGACAAAAAACAAAATCGGGGTAGAATAAACAACACGAACCCCACCAAAAACTAGGGGTGGTCTCAGGTGCTCCGGAAGGGTAAGCAGATCCTGCTCCACATGGGGCACCCGTTGTGTTGCTTAATATGAGATAATAAATCCGGTAAATAGTCTAATTCTGTAGGTCACATTAATGAAAGGGAAGGGGACGACGTAAGGAACATATCCGATATCATTTGTGAAACGGTTATTCCATAACGGTCAACCAACTCGTTATGGCGTCAGTAAAATTAACGAAGAGATGATTTCAACTTCACCATTTGGAACTCTTGATTTAATAGCTTCCTTGTTAGCAACAACCCTCTATCAAGAAAATCATAATAGGAAATGCAAGCACGGGAATATCGTATCAATTGGGAGATATATACACCGTATGCAAGTGCTGCAGGAATGTTGCTTTTATAAATGGGAAGTTCGCAATTGGAAAGCTGAAATCATGACAGTCGCATCTGATTCCATAATATTGACAACGATATGTGAACAAAACAAACAGACACAATAAGTAAAAATGTCAGAAATAAGGGTACAACAGCAAAACAATACCCACCAAAACTACGGGTTATCTCAGGTCCTCCGGAAGGGTAAGCAGATCCTGCTCCACATGTTGCAACCGTCGTGTTGTCCATGCCATTTTAAAACCGGTAATTAGTCCAATTCGGTAGGTCACATTCGTGAAAAGGGAACGGGTTTGTAGTAACGACATAAGGAACATATTCGATATCATTTGTGAAACGGATATTCCAAAACGTCAACCATCTCATGATGGCGTCAGTAAAAATTTACGAAGTGATGATTTTAACTTCACCATTTTTAAAATGAAACGGTCGCCAATGGGAAGCTGAAATCATCTGTTATGTTGTGAAGTGTTGTTTTAAACCGACCCTCATTGTCAATTTCTGGATATAAGTCCTAATTAAATGGCAAAATCAAAAGCTCAAACACATCAAACTAATGGATAACAACTGTCATATTCCTGACTTGGTACAAGCATTTTATTATGTAGAAAATGGTGGATTGAACCTGGTTTTACCTGGTTGATCAGGAATATAGTACAAATAAATGCAAGAACACTTAGGACAGAGAAATGCATAAATAAATAACAAGAGTGCACACACTGAAATGTCTCGCCTTCTTTACTAATCATTGATATTATGTTGATAGTCGTAAGTGTAAAGTTTTATTACAACTGTCACATAAACTTAACATTAACCAAGATAACTAAACAAAGACCAATGAACAGTGATAATGAGGCCAAGGTCAGATGATCCATGCCAGGGAGACATGTACAGCTAACAATGCTTGCATACATTAAATACAGTTGACCTATTACTTATAGTTTAAGAAAAATAGACCAAAACACAAAACCTTAACACTGCAGTGAACTGTGAAATAAAGGTCACGGTCAAATAAAACGTGCGGGACTGACATATAATCATAAAATATTTCCATTCACCAAATATAGTTGACCCTTGGCATATAATATTAGATAAAAAGACCAAAACTCAAAAACTCAACTATAACCACTGAACCATGAAAATGAGGTCAAGGTCAAATGACATCTGCCCGCTAGGCATGTACAATAAATATAGTAGACCTATTGCATAAAGTATAAGAAAAACAGACCATAACACAAAAACTTAACCATAACCACTGAAACATGAAAATGAGGTCAAGGTCAAATGACATCTGCCCGCTAGACATGTACACCTTACAAGCATTCCATACAACAAATATAGTAGACCTATTGCATAAAGTGTAAGAAAAACAGACCAAAACACAAAAACTTAACAATAACCACTGAACCATGAAAATGAGGTCAAGGTCAGATGACACCTGCCAGTTGGACATAAGTTTTTAAAACATTTATTAGATTCATCCTGGGTGGAATGTAGGATCACTATGTCTCATTTTATTACAAAAGGGCAGGATGTGAACAATTGTGGTAACACAAACAATCAGATCATACAAAGGAGACGTTATGAAAAATTCACTTTATGGCCCTATAAATTCAAAAATATAAACTATCTTAAGGTGGTACCTAACACTACAGGGAGATAACTCTGTAAAGTCAGCTAAACGTTTTAATTACGTTGTGTTGTAAAGGGAATGTTAAGCTTCTCAATGATCAAAACTGGTGTTTGTCAAACTGCTATATAACCAGTGTAATTTTTCTGACAAAACGCTTGGATCAAAATTAATGAAATTTTTATATTTTTGTTGAAGGGTCAAAGTAAATACTTTGTCAAAATTTTATAAAAATTAAACGAGACAAATTAATTTTAGTGAAAGGGTTGGGTACCACTTTAAATGAATTAAAAACAAGAATGTGTTCATAATACACTGATGTCCCACTAGCACTATCCTTTTTTTGTTCATTGGACTGTGAAATAAGGGTCAAACTTTGGAATTAAAATTAGGAAGATCATATCATAGGGAACATGTGTACTAAGTTACAAGTTGATTGGATTTCAATTTCATCAAGAAATACCTTGACCAAAAACTAGACCCAAGAAAAAGCAGGAGATACAAATAGATGGATAGACAAACAGACTGATGGACAGACCGACATATCCAAGTGCCTTTTTTCAAGAAGTTTCAATAATTACCATGGTTAGCATACCAATAAAATAAAGTATGGTATGTCTAAAAAATTTTATGGATCTTTGAAATATTCAAAGGCTCAATTATAGATGTAAAACATGTCCATATAATCAATATGACTACTTTACCACACATAATTTTTCCAGTGTATGTATCAATCCATAGAATATTTTTCCTGGTAAGATTTCCAACCCTGAAATAATGTGTTCCATAACTTGTACTTGCTTTCCAATAAAAGTTAACATGTAATAAAAAAAAATCCCAATGCAATTTGCACTCTCATGAACAACTGCACTTATAGATATCAAATTAGAATCTAATAATTTTGAAACAAACAAGTCAAAAAAATATCTTTGGTTTTTTTTATTCACGATTATACATGATACATATAGTTAAAAACAAGGCAGAGATATTTTTGAAATATACCAACAGAGATGAAGCAAAAATCAAGATAAGTTGAGAATTTCCTGATGAGATAGAAGAAGTCAAAATTAGGAATAAAATATTTAATTTTCAAAAATTTAATTAACAGAAATAAAAATATCTACAGCCTGTTACTGGACATAGCACTAAATATAGGTAGCTTTGTAAATATCAATATCGGTCCTAAAAATTCCTTAAAATTTTATTATTTACTTTTTATATTATTTCTTTTTACATGCATAATGTTAAAAATAACAATATAAACATTATATTTGTGATGATTTCATTCAAATGTCATCAATGTGTATTTCATAATTAAAATCTCTGTTTAGACAGGTTAAGGCCTAGATTTGTATAGATTTTGCTTCAGGGGAATTTTAACCACATGCATGGTCCAAAAATATTTGTTTGTGGTGAAGATGCCCAGATGCCTTAATGCCCAATTTTGAAATGTGTTTAAACAGAATAGTTACGTTAAAACAGCAAATCTGAAAAAAATCTGGAATAGTATCTTTTTTTATTCAATCTATCAAAGCTATACTAAAGCAAGCAGTATATAGAATAATTGATTTAAATATGTGCATAAAAGATGTAATTATTGTGTTTTAGATAGAATATGACACAGTTTAAAATTTTGGACCAAATTAATTTAGGCATTCCTATATATGCATTTTATAATACAAGCATACTACTATGAGCAAACAATATATTCCAAATAAATTCAATCTATTCTAACAATCAATTACATTGTATCATACACAACAATATTACACATATATACAATATCACACTTTTACGTGTACTGCACCAATAAAAATGTCTGCCTTCGGCAAAATGTATTTAGTCATGTCCTTCTCGCAAAGAGTTAATTTTAGCACAAATTTTCAAGGCTGGTCCCAACTTCATGCTCATAGTGGTCATCAAATGGTCTTCTTTTAGAAGCATTAAGGCTTGACCGTCAATCTCCTGGGATCTAAATTCTTCGGCGTAAGGTCCACATCCTGGAAGTACTTTGATAAATTCATACACTTCAACAACCTGCAATTATAAAATAAGAAGAATTGATTTCAAATAATTGTAAGGTATAAAATAGCATTTTGAAGAAGATAGTTTATATCTTCTAAATCTCTATCATCTAATTTTCCACACAAAAAAAGTTCTATCAATAAATCATAAATAATGGTTTAAGGTGGTGTCAAACACCTTGATTAAAATTGAAATGGCTCATTTAATTTTCATAAAGATTTGGCAAAATATCAACTTTGACTCTTAAAAAGAAATAGATTTTTTTTAAATTGAACCACACATGTTATCAATTTTTTTTATTGGATATATATAGCAGTTTGACAAACACTAATTTTGATCATTGAGAAGCTTAATATTTCCTGAACAATGGAAGGTGTTTAAAACGTTCATCTGCATTTTACAGAGTTATTACCCTGTAGTGTTATAGACCACCTTTATAATTGCAATCTTGTTTGCGTAACTCATGAAATTATGAGTTTATAATTTATAGTTTTGAAGTTCTTCTCAGATAAACTAAATAAATCTTTTTCCACTGTGTATGAAGTTGTTGTATTGAAATTTCTATTATATCAGCTAATTAAGCACAGAGAGCTTGCTATCAGTATCTTCCAACATCCTTTTTTATAGTTTAAAATTGAGTATTATTATTATGTTTGCACTTGTATTTTGTCAGCCATGATGGATTTTATTTTTAGTAAAGTGCTTATCTCTCACAAATTTTTATATATAGATTCCATCAGGCCAACAAGTGAGTTTAGACATTTCTTCACTCAAGACTGTTGAATTCTAATATATCTAAACCGTGAGGCTTGCTGAGCTTTTAAATAATCAAATTTAGTTGAGAGTGTAAAAACATTCAAAATTTTGTTGAGAATGGATATATTCAATGTAATTCATGAGTTATAGTGGTGGAATCTGATTTCTAATGGTTTTTGTCTTTCCTTTTCAAAAATTTGTTCCTTATATGCGTCCTCAACAGACATGATCACCTTTTTTATGATGTCACATTAGGAAATTCATAAGAAACCATAATACTTGATGTCATAATTAAATTTCAACCAATCATATGCAGATTAAAGTTACTTCACTAGAACATTAGTGAGGAGAACAATTTTTGGAGCAATTGGTTAGGTTATGAAAAAAAACTGAAAAACATTAAAGAATGTATGTTCGTTCATATACCTTTTGAGTCCAATGATTGAGTTAAAAAGATGGATAATTGAAACCATTTTTTTAGCCATGTTCATCAAATCTTACCCCTATCTTCCACTTTCAATTTTCAATATATTTTTTACTTTAGGGAACCTTACAAATAGTATAATAGAAGATACAGAATGGCAGTATGTTTTCAGTCGTTTTATACTTACATTCCATTTAGATGGGTGAGACTTTGGTATATCTGTTTCCATATCTGTTTCACTGTGTGTTTGCACTTGACGTGGGGGTGGGGGAGAGTCCGGGGTGGAGCTACTGTCAGACATAGATGAATTTGACATCTCCTCCTGGTCAAACTGGTTCTCTTTCATTCCTATCTCTCCTGGAGTCTGTAATGAAATTACATTTAATTAATTTATGGTGTTTTAACGCCACTTTTAAGCACTGCATTTAGGCTATTTCCTGGCGGCCAGTTTTTGTTGGTGGAGGAAGCCGCATTGCCCTGAGATAACCATGACCTTCGATAGGAAAACTGACAATTTTAGTCAATTAAGATTGGAGTCGAGTGTTCCAGCAAAAGTGGGGTTCAAACTCACAACCTGAGTGTTGACTGGGTAATGATTACAGTAGTAACTACTTAGACCACTTGGTAACCAATGAAAAAAGAACAGAAAAGAAATTACGCATGTGGATTCATTGAATTTTACTTGATTAAAGGAAACTTGCATGTTTGATGATATCATTTCATGGTTTTGCTGAAGTCTGCATACATGCCTATACATAATTTGTTATTGTTGAATTTTTAATTCTCATATCACCTCTACCAACGAAATCCAGTGTTAGATGATATTTCACAAGCATTACCACATAATTGGTCATATTTGAATGCTCACAACCTTTTTTCTCTGAAATCCCAAACTGTTCACATACTAAATAACCCACTTTAACCAGTCAATAAGAAAACACCAAAATGTGTTTGTTTGATGGTGTTTAAAACCACTTTCTATAAGAGTCTTTGGCTATATCATTGAAGCCAGTTTTTTATTGGTAGAAGAAGCTAGAGTCTGTAGTTCCAAGCTTAAAATATGATGTTGCTGCATATCAAAAGATGATATCTATAAGCATGTAGAAAAAACTAAAATTATGCATCAATAATTATCAGGTCGATGGGTAAACTTGTGTCATTAATATTTGACATAATCAATACCTTTGAGTTAGTATTATAAGATAGTCTTCCACCTCGTCCAGGCCTCCATCCTTTCCTAAGGTTTAATGGCTTCCCTCTTTTTCTCATATATCTACCTCCCAGAGCTGAAATTATAAAATAATAAATATCAATCCACAATAAACAAGTGATGTGATAAACTGTTGATCATATTTATTAAGGGAACAATTTTCTGTAAACCAACATCTTTAGTGGATACTTTTTGCTATGTTTTGTCTTTTATGGCAGATTTTGCGGCAATCTTCTTTTTGATAATTCTGTTGTTTCATTCATTAAAGACAAGATCAAACATTGACATATTAGTGACTATTCATGTTGGGTTCATTCTTAAATCTTGAAAGTCAAAAATACAAATCACTCTCAAAATAAGTTAAATTACAGCATTTTGCAGATAAGTGGTTTAGTACGATAAAAGCCATATTTGGCCCCAATTATAAAGTTCAATGTAACAAGTCAAAATCGTTTTAAGTTGACTTAAAAACATGGGAGAAAGTTAAATAGAACATTTTTTTGTCAAAGTTTAATTCTGACCAGTTGATTTTTAGATCCCAAAAAAGTCAAAATAGGAGATTTTGATGAAATTTGACAAAATCTGCTGAATTTCAACCGAGTTTATGACTAGGAAACATAGAGCGCAGGTGTCGACAAACTATATATTCAAGTAAGACATGTGAAATGTCTTCACAAACATTATTTTAAAAAGATCTTTGTTGTCGACATATGCGCTCTATGTTTCCTGTCCAATAATCTATGGAAATTTAACTATTTTCTTTGATTTTTTAGTGGAAAATCAATATAAGTACAACTTGTGACATCATAATGAAACGCAGGAACGTAAATTTTCAACAAAATGGCTTATTTCCTATCTAGTCACTGTATTAGCTATAATTTATTTTGATATTGGTCAAAAAATCCTAAATCGAAATTTACGCTAATAAAGGGGGCCATTTCAGGACCTTACCAAACCTACTCCTTTCTCTTAATTGGACTGGATTTATTTGGTTATATGTAAACAGATGGAGGATCAACTTTTAAGATGGTTATTTTTTTTTATTCAATTTTCATTTCATTTCATCCCCTGATTTGGTAAAGTTTAAATTACTAAAAGTTTGTTTTCTGTGCTGTATTTCGTGGTCTCCTGGTCTTTCTTCTTTTTTTTATTGTATGTTTCTCTTCAATTTATAGTTTTCTGTTTGACTTTATAAATGCATTCACATTAAAAGCATGGACTACTGTACATGCAGAGCACAATTCATCTTCATATTTATGAATCTCAATGTGATTTCCTGCCAAGTAAAATAAAAACGTTATAAACTTTCCCAACAGCACTTACGTGGGCGTCCAACACATCCACGTCCTCTTTGTTTCAGCATGGATATTCTATGTGCGACATTGTAACGTTTAGCACAGATCATGGAACAGAACCTCTTGGACCTCTTACTGAATTTAGCCATCTGTTCTTCTGTTCCACAGAATTCACATTTCTCAAATACAGCAGGAGGCTCTACAACAGTTAAAAGATATCTAATTCACATTTCTCAAATACAGCAGGAGGCTCTACAACAGTTAAAAGATATCTAATTCACATTTCTCAAATACAGCAGGAGGCTCTACAACAGTTAAAAGATATCTAATTCACATTTCTCAAATACAACAGGAGGCTCTACAACAGTTAAAAGATATCTAATTCACATTTCTCAAATACAGCAGGAGGCTCTACAACAGTTAAAAGATATCTAATTCACATTTCTCAAATACAGCAGGAGGCTATACAACAGTTAAAAGATATCTAATTCACATTTCTCAAATACAGCAGGAGGCTCTACAACAGTTAAAAGATATCTAATTCACATTTCTCAAATACAGCAGGAGGCTCTACAACAGTTAAAAGATATCTAATTCACATTTCTCAAATACAGCAGGAGGCTATACAACAGTTAAAAGATATCTAATTCACATTTCTCAAATACAGCAGGAGGCTCTACAACAGTTAAAAGATATCTAATTCACATTTCTCAAATACAGCAGGAGGCTATACAACAGTTAAAAGATAACTCATATTCGTCAAAATAAATATAACAAGGAATGGTGGACAGGATAATTTACCAAAGTATTATTGTTCTAGGCCAAATAATCACAAACTTTTGAATATTCTACAAGCTTGTAACAAGTCTTCTTCTGTAAAGCTGCATGGAATATTCAATCTAATATAGTCTCATAATGGTTTACTTTTTTTTAAAGTTGTTATTTGGATGAAGAGTTGTCTCATTGGCACTCACACCACATCTTCCTATATCTATCATAACTTTATATGTCATTGACTTATACTATCGTTCTCTGCTGCCTATTCATGTTTTATATTATGTAATACATGTTGTTAATTTTGCCATAGCATGTCTATGCTTTTGCAATAAAGATTCATTCATTCAAACCATTTAATATAAATGTGAGTTTATATATCAATATTCTCTAATCTTAAAGAATCCTACAAAAGCATACAATTGTCTTTTTACTAAAAAAAACTTTACTTTTATAAGATTACCTGTTTTTTTTTCAATTTTAAATTGACTGTTTAGATTTATAATGTTGCCATCCAGTAGCAAATTAACATTCCATGAATATATAGGACAAACTTGACATTACAAATTAAAAACTGTGAAAAAGGTGGGGTTTTATTTATATGATATTAATAGATAAACATATTACATACATTATGATTTCATTCTTATTGCTGATGTATACTACTACTCAAATTTAGAATATTTTCACGCATTTTACCTCATCTCAAAATCAGCCAAAAAATAACTACTGCTTTAATTTTTGTTTTGATGAGATTGTCAAGTGTGTGTCGATTGTGTGCCCTACCTTTATGTTCTACTTTCTTTGGTGACTGGACTGGACTACTGGACATTCCAGCAGATCCACTGTCTGTATCCATAGGTACCAGTCCAGGTTTGGGAGGAATAAATTCTGTCAACAAAGATGACCTTTGGACCTAGAAAAAATAAAATGTAACCATTTATAATAAATTGAGTTAAAACAAACAAAAATTTGTAAGGGTTCCACGGAACCCAGTGTCTCGCCTACTTTTGCTGTAAATCGCAGGCTTAACAAAAATGAGGAAAAAATCAATAAAAATATTCCTCTTGATACTATCTTATGATTGTAAGAAGCTTCTGTCCAAGTTTGGTAAAAATCTATGATAGTTAAATGAATATATTAAATGTTTTGAAAACTTTAACTGCAGACTGTATGTAATGTTAACTGGAAGAAAATAGAAGTCCATTTAAAAGTAAAATACAGAAAAAATGGAGTTATGTTTTTACAAAATTTACTTCTGGATACTATCTAATGATTATAAATAAGCTCCTGTCAAAGATTGGTACAAATCCAGGATAGTTTAAGAAAGTTATTAAAATTTAAAAAACTTTAACCACAGAGTAAATGTAATGTTATCCCGCAGAAAAACTAAGTCCATTTAAAAGTAAAATACGGAAAAAATGGATTTATTTTTTTACAAAATTTACTTCTGGATACTATCTTATGATCATAAACAAGCTTCTGTCCAAGTATGGTACAAACCCAGGATAGTCTAAGAAAGTTATTAAAATTCTAAAAACTTTAACCACAGAGTGAATGTTATGTTTCCCCGCAGAAAAAACTAAGTCCATTTATAAGTAAAATAAAGAAAAAATGGAATTTTATTTTTACAAAATTTCCTTCTGGATACTCTCTCATGATCATAAACAAGCTTCTGTCCAAGTTTGGTAGAAATACAGCATAGTTTAAGAAAGTTATTAAAATTTCAAAAACTTTAACCACAGAGTGAATATTTGTGGACGCCGCCGCCGCCGCCACCGACGGAATGTAGGATCGCTTAGTCTCGCTTTTTCGACTAAAGTCGAAGGCTCGACAAAAACTAGAAGTGACTTTGATTTCTTTTAAATATTGGTTTTAAACACCTCTTTCATCTTTCAATTTTACATAAAAAAATTTGTAAGGGTTCCGCGGAACCCAGTGTCTCGCCTACTTTTGCTGTAAATCGCAGGCTCAACAAAAATGAGGAAAAAACTCAATAGAAATATTCCTTTTGATACAATCTTCTGATTGTAAGAAGCTTCTGTAAAAGTTTGGTTAAAATCCAGGATAGTTTATGAATCTAATAAATGTTTAAAAACAACTGCAGACTGTGTATGTATGTATGGTTAACTGGAAGAAAATGTAAGTCCATTTAAAAGTAAAATACGGAAAACATGGATTTATTTTTTTACAAAATTTACTTCTGGATACTATTTTATGATCATTATTAAGCTTCTGTCCAAGTTTGGTACAAACCCAGGATAGTTTAAGAAAGTTATTAAAATTTTAAAAACTTTAACCACAGAGTGAATTAAATGTTTCCCAGTAGAAAAACTATGTCCATTTAAAAGTAAAATATGGAAAAAATGGAATTTTATTTTTACAAAATTTTCTTCTGGATACTATATTATGATCATGAACAAGCTTCTGTCCAAGTTTGGTAAAAAAAACAGGATAGTTTAAGAAAGTTATTAAATTTTTAAAAACTTTAACCACAGAGTGAATGTAATGTTTCCCCGCAGAAAAACTAAGTCCATTCAAAAGTAAAATATGGAAAAAATGGATTTATTTTTTTACAAAATTTACGTCTGGATACTATCTTATGATCATAAACAAGCTTCTGTCCAAGTTTGGTAGAAATCATGTATAGTTTAAGAAAGTTTTAAAATTTTAAAAACTTTAACCACATAGTGAATGTAATGTTTCCCCGCAGAAAAACTAAGTCCATTCAAAAGTGAAATATGGAAAAGATGGATTTATTTTTTTACAAAATTTACGTCTGGATACTATCTTATGATCATAAACAAGCTTCTGTCCAAGTTTGGTAGAAATCATGTATAGTTTAAGAAAGTTATTAAAATTTCAAAAACTTTAACCACAGAGTGAATATTTGTGGACGCCGCCGACGACGACACCGACGACGACGGAATGTAGGATCGCTTAGTCTCGCTTTTTCGACTAAAGTCGAAGGCTCGACAAAAACATAAATAAAAGTAAATAGCTAAATTGAAAAAAAAGAATCTACCATAACATATCATTTATGAAAACAGGTAATTCATTTTGTACTAAGTAATTGGTCCTCTTGTATAAGAATCATTTAGACTACACTAACTGGGGAAAATTTTTTGGTCCTCTTGTATATGGACCACTCACACTACACCTATTGGGAGAAGGATTGTGTCCCTCTTGTATATGGACCACTCACACTACACCTATTGGGAGAAGGATTGTGTCCCTCTTGTTTATGGACCACTAAGACAACACTTACTGGGAAAGTTTTTGGTCCCTCTTTCTCGCGGACCACTAAGACCTCACTTACTGGGAAAGGTTCTGGTCCTTCCTGTATAACAAATCCCTCTATTACATGGGTAAGAATGTGAGGTTTCACTATGGCCTTTTGTTTCTCTATAACGACATTGTCTTTTTTCTCAATGGAATCTGGCTTGTCCTGAAATACAATTAAGTTATATTTTCCATGAGATCACATGATTATGTACAAATGACATTGTATTCTAAACATTTTTATAACTGATTAGCAAATATCTTATTTAATAAGTAGTAAATCATTCATCACAAGTCTATCAGCAATTAGTTTAGTTTAAACATATTTATTTATAGTGGATTAGGAAACAAGTTTTGCAACTTATATTCATCCCTTTCCACTTTGCGGGTATCAGCAATGAGATTGTGTGTTTAAGGGGGGTAGACCTTGGTTCATGGAGACAACTCTTTAAGTCAGTTATACATTTGTAAAAGTCAAGTTTCATCAATGTATTTTAAGCATTTACCTGAAACAGATTGGAAATAATCTAAGTAACCTTGAAACTTAGAATATATTTCTGAAAATGGTTGACACAAACGTACTGATGATTTTAAGAGTTATTTCCCTTAACCAAGTCTACCACCTTAAACCCTGCTCCTGGTAGATGCATTCAACTCTTAATCTTAAAAGACTAGTTTTCCTAACCAAGATATCAGTACTCTCTGGGTACTTATGGTTTCATAGAGTCATTTTATTTTTATATTGAATGAAATATGAATTTGCATGTTAAACTTTATCAGAGCTAGTGAAGCATGAAATGAACAAAAAGTGATTGAACCAATTTCTTTGCCAGTAACTGTTTACCTTCTTGTCCTCATTCAGTTTCTTGCCCAACTCAACATTCATATTTTTCTTTGAAGTCTCCACCTCTGAGTCTGACTGGCTTTTAAGTTGAATAGCCTGGTTCATTTGATGAACAGGGGTAGCAGGTTTAGACTGACTGAGAGCACCAGTAGCTCTGGCCTGTGACAGAGCAGACGCCACTGTATTAGTGGATGCTGTTGCCATAGCAACAGGTGCTCCTTTACTCTGATTTCTAGGTCTGCCCCTGTTTGGGTTTTTGGGTAAGTTAGGGATGGAAATCCTTGGTCGCTGAGCCATTGTAGGGTTAATTCTGGCAGTAGCCGTTTTATTCAATGGTGTTATCATTGTCTTTCCAACCTGTGAACCAACAACCTGAAAGTAAAGATACTCTATTAATAAGTGGCAAACAGCAAAAAAATAATACAACAATGAAAGAAAATTCCAAAACACCAATTGTTCTAAAAAAAATGTGTAATTAATTAGAAAAAAATTTCTATAGCAGCAAAGATTTGAGGTGTTGATATGTCAATGTTTCATTATAGAACAACTATTCAGTCTAAAGATAACTTTATCAATGATTTGACAAAACACAAAACTTTATCATTATCATTAAATTTTAAAGGCATCAAAAATGAAAAGTTTATATTTTTGTAACATATACATGTTTATATAAAAAAAATCTTGAATAAATTAAACAAACTTATTTTAGATGTCCACTAACAACTGTTATCAATACATAACAGTTGCTGTATAATTCCATTCGATACTCCTAAAGCCAAATAAAGACTATTTTCATATCACTTCCATTATTGTAAGATCATGGCAGACATTTTGAATAATTGTTTACTGTAAATTCAGAAATTATTAAGTGCATTGATTATTGCGATTTTGTCATTTTACACTAGAATGCGATTTTAATTTTTACGATTTTGAGAAAAGTCATGCTTAATTCAGTTAAAATATTACTAAATGCGAGTTTTAATTATTGCGTTTACAACTCAGTCGCATTATTCACAATAATAAAAACCTCGCAATAATTTCCGAATTTACAGTACCTGTTTGCCAATAACACCAGCTACTGTTGCCTTTCCCTGCAGACCTTGAATGGTATCAGTTTTACCATCCTTCACTTGTTGTCCCAGATTCTGTATGCCTGTGATGATTCCCTGAGGCTGCAGGGGATTGGCTGCTCTGATAAATAACTGCTGTCCAGATAAGATAGCTTGTGATTGGCCAGTCCCTGACAACAATTGCTGGTTTGTAGCCAATGGGAATGCAGCTTGCTGCTGCAGATTGGCCATGGCTTGTAGCATTGCCTGGTTTGTGTATAAAGGCTGAGAGTTTAGGATCTGTCCAGTACTAGAAACAACTTGAGGCTGGGAAAGTCTGAAAGCTCCTGCTTGTGATGTCAACATCTGTTGTCCATTGTTAGCAACAGCTACAGAAAACGTCTGCCCTTTCTGAAAAAAAGTCCATAGATTTAATCAAACTTCAAAATGACTTATACACTTGGAGCATTGGACACTATTAATATTTTCAGCATATCATACCAATAAAAAAAGTTATTTGGGCAAAAATGTACAGCTTAGGAATAAATGGTTCAGAGGTCAAGTTCTTTTATCTTGTTGAGTTTTTTAAAGTGACATTTATATGACAGTTGTTTTTCACTCGTCTGATGTATTTGAGCATTTGATTTTGCCATTTGATAAGGGAACTTTGGTTTTAAATTTTTACATAGAGTTTTTACCAAAAATATGTTTTTGCATCATTTGTTATTAAACTGATTGAGAATAAATAGAGGAAGTTTGATTGTCAAAAAACAAATTTGGCTTGATTTTATCCCCTTTCAATTTTTGTTTATCAAAAGGTGGGAAACATAAATTTTGTTTATCAAAAGGTGGGAAACACAATTTTTGTTTATCAAAAGGTGGGAAACACTCTCTAAAAGCCCATTTCATTTATCCCATGCTAACATAGATACATGTATAGGAAGATGTGGTGTGAGTGCCAATGAGACAACTCTCAATCCAAGTAGCAATTTAAAAAGTAAACCATTATAGGTTAAAGTACGGCCTTCAACACGAAGCCTTGGCTCACACTGAACAACAAGCTATAAAGGGCCCCAAAAGTACTAGTGTAAAACCATTCAAACGGGAAAACCAACGGTCTAATCTATACAAACAAAACGAGAAACACGTATATATTACATAAACAAAAGACAACTACTGTACAACAAAACGAGAAACACGTTTATATTACATAAACAAAAGACAACTACTGTACATGGCTATTTAAAATCAGAATCATGGTCAGTGGATTTCCTAAATTTCGTCATATCTTTTATTTTTCTTTAAAGAATTTTGTACTGATAGCAGATCTATGGTAGTCTATGCTACATTATGTTTTAAGAGCAGGCAACTGAGTATAACTCCTCCTATTTTCATTAAATAAACTGGTAAAGGATTTCTAGCTATGTACTACAATGTATATGTGTTTTTGTTTAGTTCAATGTGTCTACTGAGTATGAAGAAATAACTTACTGAAGTTACAAAACCTTGATTATTTCCAACCTGGTTTGGTAAAACACCTGAAATACAAAAAATATCAACTGTTTACCTTTTTAGCATGTTATAATGTATATATTAACCTCAAAAACACCCTGTCTGCAATATAATTAGAATACAGATTAAATAACCAATTGTAAGACCTGCCAATGGAAATGCCACACTAGTGTACTATAAGGCTGTTTTTGTCATTTTCCTTATATCAAAAAGCAAATATCTATTTTTTGTTTGTTATTATATTTTGCAACTTTCTCTTTCCTTAAGGATGTATTCTTCTTTTTTGATCATTTTTTGATTGAGTTAAGTCTGCCTATTGATATTTTATCGTGTGTTTTTCTATGTTGTGATATTATGCTATTGTATTGGAAAAAGGGAGAAGGTTTGGATCCATTAAAACGTTTAATCCTGGTGCAAATGTTTGCACCTGTCCTAAGTCAGGAATCTGATGTACAGTAGTTGTTGTTTGTTTATGTAATATATACGTGTTTCTCGTTTCTCGTTTAATTTATATAGATTAGACCGTTGGTTTTCCCGTTTGAATGGTTTTACACTAGTAATTTTGGGGCCCTTTATAGCTTGTTGTTCGGTGTGAGTCAAGGCTCCGTGTTGAAGGCCGTACTTCAACCTATAATTGTTTACTTTTTAAATTGTTATTTGGATGGAGAGTTGTCTCATTGGCACTCACACCACATCTTCCTATATCTATTCTGACTTTTCAGTCTCATTCAGTCTCGTTGAAATCTCGTTTTTGAATTATTTCCAGAACATGTGATAGAAGTGAAAATATCAATGAATTTGAAAAATATTATGATCATACATAAATCTGTGTAAAAATTGTGTATTTACAATGAATGGTTTAAGAGTAATCCAGTTTTCAAATTTCACAACAATCAAATCAGTATTTTTAGCCAAAATTGTGAGAAAATGGGTGAGGGATACAAAAAATGATTTTACAAGAATTATGTACATCCCATATCATTTTGGTCTTTTCAAATTTCTTAGATATGTATATTTTCAATCATTTATAACAAAAAAGTTGTAATAATATGCATTTTGGTCTTAAAACTGAAAAAAAACACAAAAATACAAAATTGACAGCATGGTAAATTTTAAACAAAAAAGCATCAAAATATGATAAAACATTCTTATATTAACACCTACCTATAGTTTTTGTAAGTTAAACAATATTCAGATTGGTCTTCTTCATCTTTATAGAAAGTATGAAAAAAAATTAATTGTGAACTGTGATTTTTTTCACGAAAATAGACCAAAAAAAGAAAAAATTGATGAAAAAAGGGGAAAATCATCAAAATTAGGCATTTTCAAAGGGCTGTAGCAAAAAAAAAGAAGTGCACCACCATACGATGTTTTGTTCATCAATTATTTTGTTACAGTCTTATAAAACAAAAAATCAGATTAAGAAAAAAAGTTTAATTCTAGAAATTTTTGGCTCCTCAGACATGTCAGAGGTATACATCCTTAATGACAAACACAATAGAAAATTAAGTTTCGGTGTTGAGATTAGAAAAAAAATATGTACACAAATTTGCATTAAAATGATGTATTACAAAATTAGATGATTAATCGTAAAGACAATTCATAAGAATGTTTAAACAGTTCACTTATATTTTAATAGATTCTAAGATTTGTTTCAATTCTAAAAGTGTCCCACATGTACTTTTTTATAATTTATTTCATTTTAATCTGAAAATATTTCAGTACAAATAATCTTATTTTTTGAGAAAAAAAATATTCCTTTGTCTATTTTCATTTTATTCAAACTATCCTAGCACAAACATTGACAAAAAGGTGTTTCTAAAAATTGTGAATTTTTAAAAAAAGTCCACAGAATATCAATGTAATTTGAAGATATTATTTTCATAGGTGATTCCTATTCATTTTTTGTTATTCCTGGCTGGAAGATAGTTTGAATAATGACACTTTTAACTGTTGTATTATGCAATATAACATTATACTTACTTAACTGTCCCAACACAATAGGAGTACCAGGCATTGCCTGGGTGGGCATGATTGGTTTGCCTGCTACTAGAGCAGTGGCCTGGGCCTGTACTGTGCCTGTGGTCTGACGACTCTTGGCTGTAACATTCTGAGCTACTGCATTGGTGACTAGATTCTGTACTGATGTGGCAAAATTCATACTTAGTTGCTGAAAACAGATCAATCGTTAATAACTAAACAAATTAATGTATAAAATTGAGAATGGAAATGGGGAATGTGTCAAAGAGACAACAACCCGATATTGGAGGGAGATTTGGGTACTATAAATTCACCTTGACCAGCAGCAAAATTGTCAAATCTAAAAAACGTGATTGCAAAACCTTTTTGAATTATAACAATCTTGAGATTATAAATGCCTGAAAGTTTTGCATTATTCACATATAAAACATAGCAATAATTTCTGAATTTAAAATTTACATTGGTGCAAATAGACATCATATTTGTTGCTCAAATTTTTTTTCTTTTATTGTTTAGTATTGTTTGTTGTGCCGTTACACCATTGTCACAGGTTTATGGGGAAGGATCTGGCACTAGAAATTTATTTTAACCCTGCTACATTCTGTATGTGCCCTTTCTAAGTCAAGAGCCAGTCATTCAGTGGTTTGCATTTGTTGTTGTGTAACATATCTGTTTTTTGTTCATTATTTGGCACATAAATTACTTAGTTTTCTCATTTTAATTGTTTTTCATTTGCCATTTTGGGCCTTTAATAGCTTACTATGTAGTATGGGTTTTGCTCATTGTTGAAGGCCTGTTGGTTGTTTATTTCTGTGACATGTGGACTCTTGTTGAGAGTTGTCTCACTGGCAATGATATCTTGTGTTTAATATCAACCCCAATGATGATTGAATGATGATTGCGGCAAAGTTTGGTTTGATTTGGCCCAGTAGTTTCAGAGGAGCAGATTTTTGGAAAAGTTAATGAAGACGGACTAAGACAGACAATGACAGACACCAAGTGATGAGAAAAGCTCACTGTGCCCCATGGGCCAGGTGTGCTAAAAAGTGTCTATTGAATATACCTGTGTAGGTGTAGTAGGACTAGGTGACATTAAACCTGGACTGTTCATCCCACTAACAGATGATGGTCTGCCTTGCATGGCCATAGCCATACTCATATTTAACTGTTGTTGTGGTGTCATATTCATGTTCATAGCGCTGGCCTGCATAGCAGCTGAAGAAAAAGTAAATAATTGAAATAGAAAAACAGAAAAAAATTGTCAAATATTATAATACTGTGGCAAACTGTAGCAATATAGTACACTCTACTAGCAGAAGAGTCTTGCTTTAATTAAAGATGAAATTCTACACAATATTTATCTAGATTTGATAGTCTACTTAATATTTTAACTATTAAATAAGCTAAAACACAGTATTTTAAAATATGCCGATTCTGTTGACTTTTAACATATCTTATAAATGTGGAATATTACAGAGCTTGACATATTCATTCTCATTGCACTGGACTGAAATGTTCAAATTAAAATTATAGCATAACATTTTGGTCCTGTTTAACCTTGTGTGTTTAAAGAAATTTTTCACCAAATGTTTTATTTTAGGAATCATTGGACACACTGCAGTAATCATTTAAGGTGGTACCTAACACTAAAGGGAGATAACTCTGTAAAGTCAGCTAAACATTTTAATTACGTTGTGTTGTAAAAGGAATATTCTAACATGACGTCCTTCAAACGCTTTGAGTACACACCCGTGGTAAAATATGAATATATTTCATGGGCTGTTTCCATTGTACCCCCACGTCATATGTTTTTTAATGAATGAGCGACTCGACGTCATAGAACAATGACGTCAGAATATAAGCAATTTACGGGAAAATACACGCTTGTGAAACGGAAAATCATCACAACAAGGAAACGTTAACAAATGATGCTAAAATGAGTTATATTAGCCGTTTTTGTATACATATGAGACATATAAGTACAATTATAATTAGATTAATCTAAAATTATCTAAATATGTTATTATAAATAGTTTAAGCATCATCATTTATTCAGTTTGCTCCGTTATTTTACGTCAATTTAATAGTGCGTTTATATATTGGAACGGCAAATAATGCCATCACCAAGAGCGCTTCGATCCAAAATAATTGCCGTATTTGTCCTATTAGAATCGAAATAATTCATGGGGGCTTGAATATATCTAGATTTTACCAAGGGTTGTCCCTTTATGCCGATATTTTACCCCTCGCTATCGCTCAGGGTAAAATATTTGTCATAAAGGGCCAACCCGTGGTAAAATCACGATATATTCAAGCCCCCATGAATTATTTCTTAATTAAGCTTCTCAATGATCAAAATTGATGTTTGCCAAACTGCTATATAACCAGTGTAATTTTTCTGACAAAACGATTCGTTCAAAATTGTTTGAAATTTTTATATTTTTGGTAAAGGGTCAAAGTTAGTACTTTGACAAAATTTTATGAAAAATAAACGAGCCAAATTAATTTTAGTGTAAGTGTTGGGTACCACCTTAATAAGAATAAGATGTGTCCCATCTTTGAAACTAAATCTCACAAATGTACAGTTAGTGCTATTCCATTTAATTGTATGTGGGAGGGTAGGAAGGGACTTTCAAAATATCCCTACAACAAGGGCCATTTTTTAGATCCTTTTGCATAACAGTGATGGATACACACTTAAAAAAGACCCAAAACCCACATTCAATAATTAAACTTCCCTTCCTACCCTCTCATATACATTTTAATGGAAAATCCCTTATATATTATGTTTAGTTACAGTACTGCTTACATGTTCTTTGACAAACATACCTTGCATTGCATTTTGTAACATGATCTGTTGTTGATTGTAAGGAAACTGTGATATCTGGTACGGTGGGCTGTGTAACTGGGGGATAACCTGAACTTGTGGGATACCAGGAGTACGGAGACCAGTAGTCATAGTTGTGGCTTGTGTAAACTGATTCCCTGCCTGTATCAAGTTGGGTGTACCACAACTGGTAGCCTGCATCTGTCCTTGTTGAACCTGTTGTATATTTTGTATTGTTTGTTGTTGTGTTACTTGTTGAGGCTGTATCTGTTGATGTTGTACTTGTTGTTGCTGCTGTTGTGGCTGGGGTTGCTGCGATGGTTGTGTTGTCTGTTGAACTTGCTGTACTTGATGAACCTGTTAACAATTTATTAAATATTGAAATAAAACATGTTTTTTCTTGTAATTGTTATATTTGACACTGTTTCACCATAACAAATTTAATAAAACTGGTTCTTTGACTGGAACAAATTAGCAAAGTTTCTGAAAATGTTATGAAGCCTACAAGACATTTTTTTTTTATATAACCCCCTTGGTATTGCATTGAAAGAGTGCATTTCAGTTGTTGTCGTTATTTGATGTGGTTCATAAAGTGTTCCTCAGGTTTTTTATATACCGGTAGATTTGACAGTTGGTTTTCCTGTTTGAATGGTTTTGTACTAGTAATTTTTGGGGCCCTTTATAGCTTGCTGTTCGGTGTAAGACAAGGCTCTGTGTTGAAGGCTGTACTTCAACCTATAATGGTTTACTTTTCAAAAATTGTGACTTGGGTGGAGAGTTGTGTCATTTGCACTCATACCACATCTTCTTATATCTATTTGAAAAGAAATTGAAATACCGTTCTATTTCAATTCCGATTCTTTAGTGCATAAATGAATTTATAAGTAGGTCTATATATATTCATAACATCAGAATTAAGTGCATGCTAATAATAAATGGTAAGTACTGTAGATTCATTATTATTAGTTAAATACCAATTTCCAGGGATTTGTGGGTATAGGTCAACCCCCAATTCAAATGTTCAATGAATAACAAATTTTCTATAAGTTTCGTACCCAGAAATGCAAAACCACGAAATCTTATATCCACAAAAATGCAAGTTTTCCTCAATCCACAAAAATTGATACCCATGAAATAAATGGAACCACAGCAATTTATTCTTATTACAAAATGTAAGTAGCTATATACAGTGATCACAAGTTTGAAATTGTAGTATATATATATTACAATTTCAAACCATCAATTTTCATATTAACTATTTATAAGTGCTAAAATAAGCATGTAATTTTCATAAAAATATACAATCCATATATAGAGGAAGAACAAGAAATTGTTAAAACAGAAAATACCTGTTGCTGAAGAGTCTGGTGTTGTAGTTGTTGAGTTGGTTGCTGGACATTCTGAGCTGGAGTCTGTGGTTGCACTGTCTGAGACTGAGTAGTTACATTGGTTGGTGCTGGTTGTGACACTGCTGTTGGTTGTTGCTGTTGTGGGTTTGGTTGAGACTGTTGTGGGGTCTGGGACTGTGATGGCTGACCCTGTTGTTCAGTCATATTGACTCCAGATCTGTGTAAAAAAGTGGGTTTTTTTATAATATTTGAAATTAAGCTAATATTATTTAATTTTTAAAATGTACCACGGTAAAAAATAAATTCCAGTTACTCGTTACTTTCATCTGATGTTTTTTACCAGAGAAATAAATTAAACATTAAACATTACACACAAATATTTACTCCTGAAATCTTACTCACAGTTATAATTTAATTCTGAAACCAAATTTAGTAACATTTTAAACTTCAGTTGTAAGTAAAATACAATTTTCTATTTCTTTAATAGTATAAAAAGTTACTAAAAAAGACTTTTAAATACTATTTTTTTTATCATAAACAAGCTTCTGTCAAAGTTTGGTACAAATCCAGTATAATTTAAGAAATTTATTAAAATTTTAAAAACTTTAAGCACAGAGTGAATGTAATGCATCCTGGCAGAAAAACTAATTCCATTTATAAGTAAAAAACGGATTTTTTTTTTTACAAAATTTACTTCTGGATACTATCTTATGATCATAAACAATCTTCTGTCCTAGTTTGGTAGAAATCCAGGATAGTTTGAGAAAGTTATTAAAATTAGTGAGTATTTGTGGCCGCCACCAACATAATGACGGATTGCTATGTCCTGCCTTTTCAACAAAAGTCCATGGCTCCTCAATAATAAAGACAACTATCACAGTAGAGCTTCTAATAGCAATATTGTACGAGAAACTCTACTGTGATAGTCGACTTAAATACTAAAATTATTTCCATTTTTATTGATAGAGTTTACGATTCCTATGTATAGCAGCCAGGTATAACTGGAAAGAAAATTATCTCCCATTATTATTTTTGGTTGACATCTCACTTAATAATTTTGGTGCAATTTAAAACTTTGCCAACAATTGTTCAGTCATAGTGCTGATAAATGTTTGTAATCTTAATTTTATCAGTAAAAAAAACCACTCATCATCGACATGATAAAAAGTTGAAATTTAGTATATTTTCTTTCTTTCATGTCGATCCCCCAACGTTGATCTGGACCCATATTTACAGTCTATACAGACCCAATAAAAAAAAATATTTATAAGGAATAAAAAGGAAAATATATATATTGTAATTCATAAATGTTTATGAATTTTATAATAATGTTAAAGCTGCACCGTATAAAAAGTTGGGCTATGGCATGTTAGACGAAAATATTTCATTTGATGAGTATAAAACAAGTACGTTGATACAATGTACGTTTATATGGATTATCGGGTTTTCTACACATTGATATCGTAAAATATCAGCCGCGAGCCACAATGTAAATCTTTTTGGCGAGTGAGCGTAGCGAACGAGCTAAAAAGTTTCACATTGTGTCGAGCGGCTGATATTTTACGATATCTATACGTAGAAACCCCAATTATCGGTTTATCGTTCTATTAATGGTCTTTTCCCCTCTCCCTAATACAGTTTTGCGCTTGAAGAAACCAAGCTTGATAACGTCTCCTCTCGCATAGTGACGTCGCTGATAACTTCTCCTCTCACAATGTGACTTCGCTGATAATGCCTGGTCTCGATTTGAAGTCTTGATACGAGAATTACTGAGCGACAGAGCAGGGAGATATAGGGGTAGGGAAGGACGATAATCAAGATTATTGGATATAATTATAATAAAAACATATATTAAAGAATTAAGTACAATCAACAGCTATCAGCATTAATCAGAATCGTTTTCAATTGACTGTGATCCAAGCAAGTGTCAGCCTGTGTAACAAATACATGAAGTTACATTCAACAAACAACGGTACATGCCGATCCCAAAGCTGATACATACACACTTCATTTTGTTTAAGCTCTAAAAACTTCTTAAAATGAGAAATGTTGGTTGATTTGCCGAATCCTTTCTATAAAAGAGGGTATCGGGAACGTTCGCCCTAATAACATGTTCGCCCTGGGTACGTTCGCCCTGAGTTCGTTCGCCCAGAGAGTCCGTTCGCCCTACTAAAAAATATTTATTTTCAGGGCATTGAACTTGAATAAACTTATTCAGATATTTCTATAGTATATATTCTTGAAATATATGGAAACAGGGAAATATTTAAAAGTTTATGGCTTGTTTAGGATCGTTAATTGTTCAATGACAAAATAATTCAGATCACTAATTATTGTGATACTTGTTTTTTGATGGATTATTAATAAAAATCAAATGTTTTGTTTTCATAAGATATTCAGCTTAAAACACAATGATGTACGAACTGTAAATCATATGTATTTTACTGAAATACGTTGATTTACAAGTTCATTTATTATTATACTCGGAGACTAGTCTCATACTGCATACATGTACATTCATGATTGACTGAAATAACAATTATTTTGTTATATTATTAGTATTCTACTCTGTAAATCAAAGGGAAAATGAAAAAAATGATTACGGTAATGTAAATATTCTGTCATTTTTTACAAACTTCAACATATTTTGTTCAAATACTTAAATTTATGCGACTAGACAACAAATAGAAAAAAAATTAAAATCTGGGCGAATGGACCCTGGGCGAACAGGTATCAGGGCGAACAGGTAGTATGGCGAACGCGAATCAGGGCGAATGAACCCGGATTCATAAAAGAGGAGACAGCATGTGTTTTGCAAATATACTGAATTAAATTTGTCATCAAAGCCTCCAAAGTCAGTATAGATTATTCATTATTTTATCATGGGGCTGGATAGATGTAGGACCAGATCAACGTGGGACAGATTTACTTTTAGCTTGATCAGTTTGGTGATGGAACAACCGGATACCGTTTTCTTTTAGTTTTTAATTCTATACATTTTTAAAACATGTTTGTGAAGTAACATAAATTTCACTCACAGAAGGGTCTAAATATTTGAGTTCATTAACCTTATATGACACAATCGAACTATCTAAGCTGAATTGAAGATTTTATAACCCTGCTGAAGAAAGAGACGTATAGTTTTTGTAGTGTCGAAAAGCAATTTTGTTTGAAGTGTTATATCAGGATTTCAGCAGCTTTTCTTTAGTGCATGTTGATATTTTTAGGGTGATTATTGTCTTAAGTTGTGTATTAATGCATTTATCGACTGACATTTATATCTTTCGTCGACGAACATTCAATGTTTGCAAACAAAGAGGTCTAGACAAAAGTCGCCATATTGGAAGTGTAAACCGGAAGTTAAGTTAGTGGCAAGTACGAGGAGAGTATCAAAAAAATATTATATGACAAGGATTTGTATAGTATATGATTACAAACAAATTGATTAGTCTTTCAACATAAAAGTGTTTTTTTTTTCTAATATTATTCAAACCTTAACTGTCGGCCTACTCAAACTGCGTGAAATATTTGCCACTGGACGTTATTTATGCAACACCTAATCTATTAATTTAATTCTTAAAGGTTATGATGCACTGAGACAAAAAGAAACACTTTGAGAATCAACTCAGGTTATTTTTCCACTTGCTCAAGAAATTAGAATAAATTTTAAGGCTCTCCGAAAATTATTCAGTATTAAATGATTTGCCGCAAAATTACGGTACCACGATTTCCCGAGAACTACGAGAACAACATAATATCCCGAAAACAAGATTATATATCCCGAGAACAAGATTTGTTATGGTGTTATATGTGTATTTTTGCTTAAATAAGTGTAAAAGCATACAATGATTAAGGTTTATGGCGTTCATAATTGATAAAAGTACACGCAATCTTCAGAAAAAGAAACAACACCAAGCTTTAGCTTAAAAGGAGATATTTGGAGAAAATTGTACAGTAATTACAGCATTTATTTATATCATAAGAAAACAATACAATTACTAAGATTTTGAAAACATGTTATTTTAGTAAAAACATTGACGAATCATAATTTATTTCATTTTATTAACAATAACAATAACGATATAAATAAAATTTATTAACAATAGAGACATATAATTAATTAACAACAATCAGTTTTTATATGAATGTTTAACATTTTTTTTTAATAAAATATATTCTTTCAGTACATTTGATACTTTAATTTTCTGTCAGTTCTTCTAAGATCTTCTAATACTTTGATTTTCTTAAGTTGTCTACCGAATGTCCGCCATATTGTGTTCAACAAGGATTTTGTATACAAGACATAATCGAATTTTTGACCTGAAATTGCATTTTTATTGAATAAAAACGAGTATTATCTCTTATTAGTATTCTTTATTATTGTAAAAAGTAGTAAAAACACAATAAAAACACCTATAACACAATTAAAAATTTTGATCTCGGGATATATAATGTTGTTTTCGGGATATTATGTTGTTCTCGTAGTTCTCGGGAAATCGTGGTACCCGCAAAATTATCCGGTTGCCGGTGATGATGATGACAAGAAGGGAGGACCTTTTTCGGGACGTCGGGATCGGGTGATTTTAAGCTTAAGTTTCGGGATGACACTTTCGGGATCCGAGTTTTCCTATTTTTGAGCTTCGGGATTTCTTTGTTTGTTTTTAAGCCCGGGATTTCGGGATTAGGACCCCCCCCCCCCCCTCCATGATAGGATATAATGCTTTAAGGTTTTACTTTATAAAAAAAAAGTCTGACTGCCAAAAGAAGGGTCCGCTACAGTGCATGATGCAGTCGAATATCATTGGACCAACTATTTAAATAACAGTTGGTAAGAAAATGTTGGGCCAACATTTGGCCAACCATACAATAATGACAGTTGGTGCCAAGTTGTTTTGCCAACGAGGGGCCGACAGTGTCAAAATAACTGTTGGCTGAGAGTTGTTGTACCAACGTTGGTCTCTTGTTGTCCTGCCAACGCCAACTGTTTACCAACTGTGCCAACTGATTACCAATGTTGGCCCAACAAAGTATTGCTATCTGGGTATTCCCTCTCATATAATCAACCATTTTTTCATACATGAAAGGTGAGGCCCGGGCTCCCTACAGGCACCCTCGATCCGCATGCGTGGTGAAGGAGAAGCCAAGTTAGGCTTTTCGATTTGTGGGCAGGAGGATTATGAAGCCTGCTATCCATCCTGGTTATTTTTTAACGTAGATATCTATATCTATTGTTTATTCGGGAACCTCTTGCTTCTATTGTCAAAATTCTTATATGCCTTGCGATGGGTGAACGAATGACGAATCGTTTGTTGCAAACTGGCCTTTTGGTCGCTATAACAAACATATAAATTTAATTTATTCACATGTTTTCAACATTCCAATATGACAAATCATGGGACGATGTTTATTTTCAAAATGTTAAGTTTGATCTTTTCTTTATGTTTATATTCAGCTATCAGGGGCGGATCCAGGATTTCTAGGTAGGGGGGGGGGGGGGCAAATTTTTATAAATCGCCGATAGGAGCGAGGCGAAAAAATTTTGGAGGTTTTTTTTGGTAAAAATATTTAAATATTTTTCTAAAGGGGTGAAATGTAGACATCTCGAAGTATAATGTGGTAAAATTAGTGAAAAAATTAAAGTTTCATGCTGAAACCGCCATAGTCCGCACATGACAACATTCTACAGATAGACCGGTGGACAGACGGATGTAAAGCGAGACGAGAGAGATCACAATTGCTCACCTGACCAAAATATTTTTCAAACGAAAATTTCTACTTTTACCAGCAATTTTTAATTGTCCTTTCATACTATCTGTTTTTCACTTTTTTGACTATCGGAGGTCGTGCCACAAACATCTGACATCAGAATAAGATGCATTTATATTTATTTTCTTGGGATCTCAAGCATACAGTAATGCGGTACATAATTCGGCTAAATATTTAGGTTGCAAGTGAGAAATAAATATAGACACAGATACAAATTAATACACTAACCTTTCGCTTGAAACAGTTTTTCTATCTTTCATTACAGATAGTATAAAAGAATCTCACCTGCCGACTGTTTTCTTGACCGTGTCATGATTAAATTGTGAAAGTGTGTAAGGGATGTTTTGGAACTTCGATTATCAAACAAATTGATTATAAAAACCGCAAATACAATGTAACATTTGTTTTTGCTTTGACTGCTTAAACAGGTCGAGAACTCTAGATTTTCTGACGTCAGAATATATTTGCATAGTAATTTTCAAAACACAAGGCCAATTTGGCCTTGAAAAACTGACCAATCGATTCAATGAACTACAATGCATTGTGGGCTACTACGAGTAAACTACTACTTTAAACACGTGGAATTAGTGGGAAAACAGTCAACTTATATATTGTCTGGGACTCTCATTACCAATGTTTTTAATCTGCAATATATGTAATGTAAAATATATAACGTAATCCTCAATTTGCATGCTCAGATTAAAAAATATTGTTTACTGGCTTCACGATTCGACTTTCTTTTTCGCCTTGCAAAAGTAGTTGAACCGGTTTTGTGCATTGTTATGAATTGAACCTACATTTATTTCACGACACGAAACAGTGAAATATCCAAGGAAGTGACCACTGTCCTGTAAGAAAATCATTTAAAACCGATATAATGTCATTCCAGAATCATTTCTGCCTAGAAAAACACGAAAACTTTTATTGAAACACTTCTTTCTGTACTGAATGTGTAATTTTTTTTTATCAGGACCTGAACTAAAAGTAAGAACATCATAATATTCAGTATGCTAAAAATAGGTGTTATGAAAGCGGCAGGGGTGGATCCAGCCATTTTAAAAAGGGGGGTCCTAACCCTGGACAAAAGGGGAGGAGGTTCCAACTACATGTCCCATTCCAAATGCACTGATCCTTAAAAAAAAAGTGGGGTCCATCCCCTGGAACCCCTGTCCCCTGGGTCCGCGACTGAGCGGGTACGGTATATAGCTCAATACATTTTTTATAGTTTCATCCATCGATAACATCCGTTTGTTGCTAATTTTATCACAAAATATCTCAAATATTAAAAGTCTCTGGATCATAGTGGGTGCCATATTACCTATTTTTTTTCTTTCTAAAACGTGCTTTGTATATAGAAATAAGAAGATTAGGTATGAGTGCCAAATGAGACATCTTTCCAACAAAAAAATAATTTAGTAAAGTAAGCCATAGATTCAATGCTGAAAAGTAAGCCATAAATGACCCACAAATTACTTGTGTAAAACAATAAAAAAAAAACAGCCTAAACTAAATATATAAAAGGAGAAAATATCTATCCCATAAAAAAATATATATTATATATGAGCCTGTATTTCAGTGGTTGTCGTTTGTTTGTGTGTTACAAACTTGTTTTTTTGTTCATTTTTTTTTATAATTTAAAAGGCCGTTAGTTTTCTCGTTTGAATTGAATTACATTGTCATATCGGGGCCTTGTATAGCTGACTTTGCGGTATGGGCTGTGCTCATTGTTGAAGGCCGTACGGTGATCTATAAATGTTAATTTCTGTGTCATTTTGGTCTCTTGTGGACAGCTGTCTCATTGGCAATCATACCACATCTTCTTTTTTTTTTATTATAGATCCAACGCTGCAATTTTCACAAAAGATATCAAATTTTCCACCTTCATGTTAGCGCACATACACATGGATAACATCATTACAGCTTATTTCCTAATGCATGTAGAGCAAAACTTTGATTAGCTTGCTTGCTTTGTTTGTATATTGTACAAAATATAAAATATACAAGTTAAACTATGTCTTTATATGTATATTGTTTAAAGTTGTCAATCTTATTTGCAAAGCTTGTATAAACAATTATATATAATGATGCAAAAATGCGTGATATTTAAAGATAATATTTATTAATAAATTACAAGTAAAGCATTCGTGAATAATGGAAGAATTACACAGAAGTTAAAGAGAATATTTGTTATTTAATTGTAAAATTAAATGACAGAAAAATAAACGTAAATAAAATAGATTAAAGAAAGTTTAACTTGTTTATAGAACAATTTCCTAAAAATATAAATGTAAAGTGTTTAATCTTTTAACAGGTCAGGACCACTACCTTATATGGAAATGCATAAATTAGAATACTTATGTTCTCGCACATGTAATTGTTTCTTTACATGTGACGCAATTTATTTTTACCTAGGTTTTTGACCAATCCACTAAATGAGTCACAATGCATGATGGACTACTACGTGTTTACAATCAATCAAGAACACGTGTTATTTACTGAAATACAACACAATTTTTCGTGCAATGCGGGATTCACAATTTCGCTTAGTTCCTCATTTTGTGTATTCTCATTTATAGTTCGTGATATAAAGTACTACTTCCATGCTCAGATTAACGAAGAGTTGTTTCTATGCGAAGAAAAAAGGGTTTGAATTACCCGATAAATAGCCTATTAACATGTTTGATGATGGCACAGGGATTTCATGTATATGCCCAACAGACATGTAGCAACAGAACAACAGCGAAAAAACACAATTACCTATGAGACAAACTTATTTATGTAAAGTAAGCCGTCGATTACAGCCGGTGCTGATATTCACGAGTATAGCAATTTTCGTATAGATAATTAAAGGCAAATGTGTGATCCTTGAATTTTGTGTTCGTAAAAAAGGCGAAGAAATATATACATACATGGCAGTGTTAACAAAATCTATAAGTATTTATTTTTGTCACATATCAGTTTATGTGACTTCCTAACGGTTCCCTTTGTCGTGTTTGTTTTGAAGGTAGTAAAGTCAGCAACTTTAGTTTCAGTTTGTTCGTTTTTTAACGGGCTCGGACATTTGCCAAACTGAATAAAACCATTACAGCTGATTTCTTATACCTGCAAAGTAAAACTTTGGTTGGCTTAGCTTGCTTGCTTTGTTTGTATAGTTGTTTATACAAGCTTTGAAAATAAGATTGACATCTTTAAACAATATACATATATAGGCATAGTTTAACTTGTATATTTTATAGTTTCTACAATATACAAACAAAGCAAGCAAGCTGACCAACGTTTTGCTCTACATGCATTAGAAAATAAGCTGTAATGATGTTATACATATGTATGTGCGACAAGTTGGAAAGTTTGATATTTTTTTGTGAATATTGCACCGTTGTATCTATAATAAAAAGAAGATGTGGTATGATTGCCAATGAGACAGCTGTCCACAAGAGACCAAATTGACACAGAAATTAACATTTATAGATCACCGTACGGCCTTCAACAATTAGCAAAGCCCATACCGCATAGTCAGCTATAAAAGGTCCCGATATGACAATGTAAAACAATTCAAACGAGAAAACTATAACGGCCTTAATTATATAAAAAAAAAATGAACGAAAAACACATAAACAAACGACAACCACTGAAATACAGGCTCCTATACAATATATTTTTTTATGGGACAGATTTCTTCTCCTTTTATAGAATTAATTCGGCCGGTTTTTTTCGGTTTTTCTTTTTTTGTTTGGATTGTTTTACACAAGTATTTTTTTGATCATTTATAGCTTACTTTTCAGCGTTGAACCTATGACTGCTTTCTTAACTAAATTATGTCTTTTTTGGAAAGATGCTCATACCTCATCTTCCTATTTCTATATACCTAGCACGTTTTAGAAAAAAAATTTAATAGGTAATATGGCACCCACTATGATCCAGAGACTTTAATATTGCAGACAATTTACATATATATACATGTACATATATATATGTCAACAGGACAGCAGCCGAACGATAACAAAAACTCTGAGGTATATTTTGTGATAAAATTAGCAACGAACTGATATGATCGATGGATGAAACTATAAAAAATGTATTGAGCTACCGTACCCGCTCAGTGACGGATCAAGGGGGCGGGGGTTCTGGGGGATGGATCCCTTTTTTTGGACGATCAGTGCATTTGGATGGGGACATGGAGTTGGAACCCCCTCCACTTTTGTCCAGGGTTAGGACCCCTCCTTTTTAAAATGACTGGATCTGCCCATGCCGCTTTTATAACACTTATTATTAGCATACTGAATATTATGATGTTCTTACTTTTAGTTCAGGTCCTGATAAAAAAAAATAACAGTACAGAAAGAAGTGTTTCAATGAAATTTTTCGTGTTTTTCTAGGCAGAAATGATTTGGGAATGACATTATACAGGTTTAAAAGAGCTCAATTTTTTTTGTAGTGGACAGTGGTCATTTCATTTTGATTTGACATGCTGTAATGCCACAACGGCAATATTCTTCAGTGGTCACTTCATTGGATATCTCACTGTTCCATGTCGTGAAATTAATGCAGGTTCAATTCATAACAATGCACAAAACCGGTTCAACTACTTTTGCAAGGCGAAAAAGAAAGTCGAATCGTGAAGCCAGTAAACAAGATTTTTTTAATCTGAGCATGTAAATTGAAGATTACGTTATATATTTTACATTAAATATATTTGCAGAATAAAAACTTTGGTAATGAGAGTCCCAGACAATATATAAGTTGACTAGTTTCCCAATAATTCCACGTGTTTTAAGTAGTAGTTTACTCGTAGTAGCCCACAATGCATTGTAGTTCATTGAGTCGATTGGTCAGTTTTTCAAGGCCATATTGGCCTTGTGTTTTGGAAATTACTATGCAAATATATTCTGACGTCAGAAAATCTAGAGTTCTCGACCTGTTTAAGCATATTTGATAACGTTGTCTCAAAAATGTCCCCAAGCTAATTGATAAATGTGTCAGCTTCGAAGGCGTAAAGATAATTGTATATACTTTTAAAAATTAATAGACTTGAACAATTAAGATTAAGTAATTCTGCCTTGAACCGACGAAATTCATTGTTTATTAAAAGAGATCAGAGAAAGCTGTTGTAATGAGTAACAAAATATTACGTGTCAAATTAAGTCCAGTCTGCTATATAAAGTCGTGCAAAACTATTTGGTTCACTAGACTGTGAACCAGAATAAAATGTAGTTAGCAGACTGGATTGTCTTTTAAAGGTTAGTAAAAATGTTAAATTTGTTTAATAGTTTATCTTATAAATTTTAGCAGAAAAGAGTTTAAATAATTAAAAGATGTTTTCTAGTAAAGTAATTTTAATCACATTCACAAGTAAAATCGTGGTACTGTAACAGTTTAAATAAATAAGAGGCAAAGTTTGAGATAAAATTTAGGTAAATGATTTGTATAAAATATTCTTAGCATATAAAAAAGAAATTAACTTATTCCTATAGATAACTTTGAAAATACAATTCTTCATTTGATATTTGATTGAATATTAAAAGTAAACGAAATAAGGGGAGATAACAGATTACACGACTGTTCATTTATGGCGCGTATACTATTGTCGGGTTTTGTATTATTGTTCGATTGATATCGCGAAATATTTGATGTATAACTATGATGGAAAAGTTATGTAATCTTTATTTTAACTATTGTAAATATATGACTAGACTGTGAACCAGAATAAAATGTAGTTAGCAGACTGGATTGTCTTTTAAAGGTCCCGTTGTCATGCCGAGTCCAAGCTAGTTCCCAAACAATGTAACATCTATGTGAGCAGTTCCCCGTAAAAAGAATCGATAAAACCATGAAAGAAAGACTACAACACGAATCACAAAGACGGGACCAAGTTCCCGCATAAATTTAATGACTAATATTGAAGGAAACACTGTAAATGTTGATATATTAGGAATTAAAACAAAAGGATTGATTGACACAGGAGCTGCTGTATCCTGTATTTCAAGTTACTTATTCAATAAACTAGATAAAACTAAAATAAGAGTTAATTTGTCAAGTATAAACAATGTTTATGGTGTAGGCGGTGAAGGCATTTCTGTTAAAGGACAAGTAAAACTTCCACTTAAATTTGATAAAGAGCCAATTGTTTACCAGAATTTTTACATAATTGATAGAATTCAACACTCTTTAATAATTGGAAATGACTTTTTGGAATATAATAAAGCTAACATTAATTATCCTACTAAAACTTTAAACTTGTATGATGGAATTGCACAGATCGCACTCATAAGTACTAGACAAAATGAAGCTAAAACTCTAAAACACATTGAGCTTCCAGCTAGGAAAATAAGCATTATTCCTGTTAAAATTCCTAAACAATATGTAGGGAAGCAAATAATACTTGAACCTAGCCAGTCTTTGCAAAATAAAAGCATTGTAGGTGCTGCTTGTCTAGTGTCGTCTTCAACCCAGCAAGCAGTAATGCAAGTCATAAATCCAAATGAAGATAAAGTGGTGCTAAACAGAAATGAAATTGTTGCTTTAATATCAGAAATTGAACCTAACTCTATTCAAAATTGGTCTGATAAAACTGAAAAAGTTCATATAAATAACATTGAAAAGGGTCATAAAAAGCAAAAACAAAATTTAAACATTGATTTTTCTGAAGCAGACTTAACAAATGATCAAAAGGATAAATTAAGAAAATTTGTTGATAAAAACAGGAATGTGTTTGCAACAGATTTGTCTGAAATTGGCATGACAGATGTACACTTTCATGAAATTGACACAGGGAACAACCCTCCTGTCAGTTTACCCCCACATAGAGCTGCACCCAATATTAGAACAGAAATTGAAAGACAAGTTGAAGAGATGTTGAAGTACAAAATTATTGAGCCTTCTAATTCTATTTGGCATAGCCCCGTTTGTCTCACTCGTAAGAAAGACAACAGTTGGCGATTTTGCGTTGATTATAGAAGGGTAAATGCTTTTACTTCCCCGATGCATGCTACGCTTGGAAACATGCATGATGTCTTTGATACCATGGGAGAAATGCAACCACAGATATTCAGTTCTATTGATTTATCTTCATCTTTTTGGCAGGTGCCTTTGCACCCAAATTCTAAACAAAAAGCAGCGTTTGTAACTCATTCTGGAATCTATGAATGGAATAGAATGCCGTATGGTCTACGTAATAGCAGTATAGCTTTTTCTCAGGTCATGTCACAAATATTAAGAGGATTGCACTGGAAGTATGTGCTTGCATATATTGATGATATTTTGATTTTCAGTAAAACATTTGAAGAGCATCTGCTACATCTTGAAGAAGTTTTTGCTAGATTACGAAAAGCAAATTTTACTCTTAAACCACAAAAATGTCACTTTGCTGTTAAGAAAGTCAATTATCTAGGTCATATTATTTCAAAAGACGGTGTCAAGGTTGATGAATCTAAAATTACTATAGTGAAAAACTATCCGAGGCCTAAAAATCAGACCGAGGTCAGACAGTTCTTAGGTCTGTGTAATTACTATAGACGCTTTGTAAAGGACTATGCTAAAATCACAGTTCCCTTGAATAATCTTTTACAAAAAGACAAAGAATATGTTTGGACTGATAAATGTCAAATCTCGTTTGAAAGTCTTCAACAGGCTTTGACAACTGCTCCTGTTTTGACGTACCCAGATATGTCAAAACAATTTATTTTGACTTGCGATGCATCAGGCTCAGCCATTGGCTATATTCTAGGTCAGTTAGATGAAAATGATAAAGAAAGAGTAATATCATACAGTGGTCGTGCTCTGAGAAATAATGAATTAAACTGGACTATCACTGAAAAAGAATGCGTAGCAGTTCTTGAAGGAATAACTAAAAACAAAGTTTATTTGTCTCATGCTAGATTCAAAGTGTATACTGATCATCAAGCTTTAGTTTGGTTACACAAATCAAAAGATACTAACTCACGTCTAGGTAGATGGGCTCTTGAATTGCAAAATTATGATTTTGAAATTATTTATAAAGAAGGTAAAAAGAATACAAATGCGGATGCTTTGTCAAGAATTCATTATAAAGATATTGAAGATGAAATACACCCGAAGTTGTCTGTAAATAATTTATTGGAAAATAAGATCAAAACTGAAATTAAGTTCGAGTATGCAAATGAAAAGCCAATTATTGCAGCTATTGATAATAATGATGTTGGTCTGAATGATGTATCAGATATTTCAAAATTGCAAAGAGAATGTGATCAATTGATCCCATTGATAAAATACCTTGAAACGGGCGAGTTGCCCGAAAATCAAAAAGAGGCTCGCAACATATGTTATGAACGAGACCACTATAGATTAAGTCAATCAGGTGAGTTAATTCATTTACATAGGTCAAGAACAAAAGGGATACCTAAAGCTGAAAGCATGATTGAACAATTGGTTTTACCGAAATGTCTAAGACAAGATGCTTTGTTAGCATATCATGATCACAATGGTCATACAGGCATAAAACGCACATACGCTGGTATACATCTTAAATATTATTGGTCAGGTATGTATCAAGAAGTTTATAATTATGTGACGTCATGTGATAAATGTCAAAGGTCAAAACAACCAACACACCATCGTCCGGCACCATTGCTCCCCCTTCCCATTGAAGACACTTTGTCTAGATGGCACATGGACATTCTTACGTGTCTACCCAAAACAAAAGACGGATATCAACACTTATTGTTAGTAGTCGATAGTTTTTCTCGATGGCCCGAATGTTTCCCTCTTAAGACTCAAGAAGCTACCGAAATAGCTGAAGTATTATACAATGAGGTGTTTTCTAGATTTGGTGCGCCAAGAGCAATTGTATCTGACAGAGGAGCTAATTTTTGTAGTAAACTTATTCAGGCTCTATGTGAACTATTTGAAGTTCAAAGGTATCATACTAGTTCGTACCATCCGCAAACCAATTCAACATGTGAACGAATGAATCGAACGATCGCACAAACTTTACGTACATTAGTGGCTAAAGATCAGTCAAATTGGCATAAGTTAATCCCTAGCGTTATGATGGCTTTACGTATGTCCACAAATACTGAATCAACTGGTTATTCTCCATTTCAAATGTTGTTTAGTAAAGAAATGAACTTGCCATTTGATATTTCTGTTCAACCTAAAGATGGTATGAGTAAAACTGCGAAGAGTCATCTCGAAACCCTTATTGATAGACTAAAAATTGTAAAAGATATTGCAAAAACGTCAGTAGAAAATTCACAAGAGAAAACTAAAAATAGGTATGATAAGAAAGCTGAAGCACCAAAATTTAGAGTTGGAGGTTATGTCATGTTGCAATCTATGAAAGTACCAAAAGGTTTGTCACCCAAATTACACCCAAAGTGGGCAAAATAATACATGTAAGTTAAGACGATGTTCAGATCACAAATTGATTAAGTCTCGTATTCACACAAATAGAATGAAACCGTATATTGACCCAAGAGATTATAGGAATCTTCCTGAAATTCAAAGAAATGTTGTTGAAAATGATAGAGATAAAGTAGATGATATAGGTGATGTTCAAAATGACAATATAGATAGTTCACAAAATCATGATGAACAAATGAAACAAAATGATGCATTGTCGCAACAAAATGATGAAGATAATGACTTCATAGCAGAAAAAAGTACTTGCCAAAAAGCGTAGGCAAGGCAAAAACTATGATAAGGTCAAATGGGTAGGTTATAAAAAGACTACCTGGGAACCTGAAGAAAACATAGGTGAAGGTCTATTGGTTGAGTTTTACACTAAGTTTACAAAATCAGGCACAAAGAGAAAAAGGCCAACTAGCTTACTTGTAAAACAGACAAATACATAAAGAAAAATTGAATGTTAGCCAATAAAGATAGTGTCTGAATAAATTTATAAGTCTTAATATTTGTCGGATTCAAGCTACCAATAATGCAATTTAGCTTTCTTTAGTGACCAAGTTACATCACAGAATTTAAGAGCTCTAAAATTTAGGCCACTGATATTGAATTAGGCCAAGTATGAACCATAAGAATTTTTATTGCTATTTCAGCAGTATTTAAAATTAGTGCTCAGCTGTTTCTAGACCAGCTACCGTGATTCATCTTGACTAATTTAACTTCAACTCAAAAATGCATATAAAACAACCTTTAGGTTGGTCGCATACTTTAGAACAATAAGCTGTTTTGTGGTAAACTTGCACTCTATAGTACAGATAACTTTATATAATAGAAATGAGAAAAGAAAATCATTCAGTTTAAGATATAAGGAACATTAAAATACTGAAAATAAAATATAATGAAGAAAGTAGCAAAAAGTTACAAATAGTTATCCTGCCACCTGCAAGACAGAATAAGAGATGATTTATGAAACCGAGTTGACAAATACGTGTGAAATTAATGTTGTGTTCACTCGAATACTGTAAAAAAAAAACGTTATTGTATATCAGAAAAAAACGAATTTGTGGTATACCGAGTAGGTTTACTAATTATCTGAGTTGCTTAAGACTTTAAACGTAGCCGCACTCGCAACTATTGGTTGAGTCAAGTAGGACAAAACTTGTAAAGTATCTACATATTTAATTGTTTTAATTGCGCGACCTTGTTACCTCTTAATACAACCAAAGTATATAGATATCGTGATATACGAATCAAATTGCATGTATACAAAACATTGTAAAAAAAAAAAAAATTGTTCGAATTTTTTAAAGTTCTGTGATGTACATAAATTGTTTTATTACTTAATATTTTTTTTATTGTGTATGCATAAGCTAACTATTTCTATTGTCGTTTCATATTCCTGAGTATCCTGCATAGTGACTGGTCCGGGACTACAGCCCCGAAAATTAATCAGCTCAGAGAAAACTAGAAGCATTTAAAGAGAAATATAGATACATAGTGACAGTAATATAACCTCAAATTTTAGTTGACTCTGTCAAAATAAACAGAAATAGAAAAAAACTGTGTAAAATATTGTATATAGAACGATTAGTTTCAAATCAGAGGATTTATTCAAGACGGAGCAGACAGCCAGCGAACCAAGATGACAGACAACCAAGAACCATTGAACTATTATTGCAATTAATTATTATCTCATATAAAAATACATCTTGTTCTACTAAGTAATCATAACTAATTTTTAGGGACAAAAATTTTGAAACAAAGGGGTAATATAATGATGCAAAAATGCGTGATATTTAAAGATAATATTTATTAATAAATTACAAGTAAAGCATTCGTGAATAATGGAAGAATTACACAGAAGTTAAAGAGAATATTTGTTATTTAATTGTAAAATTAAATGACAGAAAAATAAACGTAAATAAAATAGATTAAAGAAAGTTTAACTTGTTTATAGAACAATTTCCTAAAAATATAAATGTAAAGTGTTTAATCTTTTAAGCATATTTGATAACGTTGTCTCAAAAATGTCCCCAAGCTAATTGATAAATGTGTCAGCTTCGAAGGCGTAAAGATAATTGTATATACTTTTAAAAATTAATAGACTTGAACAATTAAGATTAAGTAATTCTGCCTTGAACCGACGAAATCCATTGTTTATTAAAAGAGATCAGAGAAAGCTGTTGTAATGAGTAACAAAATATTACGTGTCAAATTAAGTCCAGTCTGCTATATAAAGTCGTGCAAAACTATTTGGTTCACTAGACTGTGAACCAGAATAAAATGTAGTTAGCAGACTGGATTGTCTTTTAAAGGTTAGTAAAAATGTTAAATTTGTTTAATAGTTTATCTTATAAATTTTAGCAGAAAAGAGTTTAAATAATTAAAAGATGTTTTCTAGTAAAGTAATTTTAATCACATTCACAAGTAAAATCGTGGTACTGTAACAGTTTAAATAAATAAGAGGCAAAGTTTGAGATAAAATTTAGGTAAATGATTTGTATAAAATATTCTTAGCATATAAAAAAGAAATTAACTTATTCGTATAGATAACTTTGAAAATACAATTCTTCATTTGATATTTGATTGAATATTAAAAGTAAACGAAATAAGGGGAGATAACAGATTACACGACTGTTCATTTATGGCGCGTATACTATTGTCGGGTTTTGTATTATTGTTCGATTGATATCGCGAAATATTTGATGTATAACTATGATGGAAAAGTTATGTAATCTTTATTTTAACTATTGTAAATATATGACTAGACTGTGAACCAGAATAAAATGTAGTTAGCAGACTGGATTGTCTTTTAAAGGTCCCGTTGTCATGCCGAGTCCAAGCTAGTTCCCAAACAATGTAACATCTATGTGAGCAGTTCCCCGTAAAAAGAATCGATAAAACCATGAAAGAAAGACTACAACACGAATCACAAAGACGGGACCAAGTTCCCGCATAATATATACAAACAAAGCAAGAAAGCCAACCAAAGTTTTACTTTGCAGGTATACGAAATCAGCTGTAATGATTTTATTCAGTTTGACAAATGTCCAAGCCCGTTAAAAAACGAACAAACTGAAACTACAGTTGCTGACCTTTACTACCTTCAAAACAAAGGGAACAATTTGGAAGTCCCATATACTGAAATGTGAAAAAAAATAAATACTTATAGATTTTGTTAACACTGCCATGTATGTAAATCCTTTTCGCCTTTTTTAAGAACACAAAATTCAAGGATCACACATTTGCCTTTAATTATCTATACGAAAATTGCTGTACCCGTGAATATCAGCACCGGCTGTTATTGACGTCTTACTTTACACTTTACACTAGTAAGTTTGTCTTATGGGTAATTGTCTTGTTTCGTTGTTGTCTGGTGGACAAATACATGAAATATATGTGCCATCATCAAACATGTTAATGGCTATATATTGGATAATTCAAACCCTTTTTTCTTCGCATAGAAACAACTCTTCGTTAATCTGAGCATGGAAGTAATACTTTATATCATGAACGATAAATGATGATACACAAAATGAAAAACTAAGCGAAATTGTGAATCCCGCATTGCACGAAAAAATGTGTTGTATTTCAGTAAATAACACGTGTTCTTGGTTGACTGTAAACACGTAGTAGTCCATCATGCATTGTGACTCATTTAGTGGATTGGTCGAAAACCTAGGTAAAAATAAATTGCGTCACATGTAAATAAACAATTACATGTGCGAGATATAAGTATGCTAATTTATGCATTTCCATATAAGGTAGTGGTCCTGACCTGTTTAATAAAGCGTAGACGGTCAGTTGATTAGTAATCACGTTGATTCTGTTAAACTGACTGTTTTATGTGCCTGAGACAAAGGTTTTATATATATACTAATATGTGATAACTGTTGTTTCTTATTTGTGTTTGTAACTTGTGTTGTTTATTATATTTGTAAAAGAATATTATATTACAATGATATTATATTATGCTCCTTGTGAGCCCATTTTATGGAAATAAAGCATCTTCTTCTTCTTCTTCTTCTTCTTCTATACTCATGATACTTTGAATGTTAAAAAGATTGAATGGTCTTTTCTGATTCTTAAATATGTTGAAGTCAACCCATGCTTTGCAAATTTTAGGGGGGGGGGGCACGCCCGCCACGCCCCCGCCTAAATCCGCCCCTGGCTATAGCATTTCATATTCTTGGAGAATGTGCATTTTTCAAGTTATGAAAAAAAGGAGATATGATTTCCAATAATGCAACCATCAACAGAGTCTAAATTGAGTGTATATATCCCATTGGCGGAACCCCTTTTTTTGGCCGATCAATGCATTTGAATGGGGACATATATTTGGACCCCCCCTTTTTTGTCCTGGGATGGGACCCCACTTTTTAAAAGGGCTGGATTCGCCCCTGTAACCAATTATATTTTACCGCAAAGCCTTATCAGTGAGTAAAAAAATACATTCAACTAAGCGGATTTCAAATTTGTTCGTGATGCACCTGCTTAATTATCTGACGCGTCGGATTTTAAACAATGTAAGATTTCCATGACAAAAAAATCTTTTAAAAAAGGAATTTATTTTTGTAGGGGCGGATTAAACCATTTTAAAAGGGTGTACCAACCCAGGATAAAGGGGTCCCAACCATATCGTATGTCCCCATTCAAACCCCACTGGATCTCCACAGCTGTATGTGGCAAATCTTTGATATAATAGTTTAATTATGTTTTAAAATTTATTCAAAATTGATGGAGATCATTTGTTTTTATTTCAACTTGAAAGACTTCGGACGATTTGAAAAAAGAACTCAGTGACATTAATCATAAATTTAAAGGTATAGCCATCTGTATGAAAATAAGATGTAATATGACCGCCTTCATCAGAGACCCAAAGCCGCAGAAGTAAGCAACTTTAAGTCACCGTACGACCTTCAACAATGAGCAAAACCGGTACGAGTATAACATTTTTTTATTAAAACGATAGAGTACTATAGTATAGTTAAAGTGTGTTTTATTCTTTATTGACTGTTTTAGATAGTAAATATTGATGTAACCCCTTTTATGGCATTTTTTAGCAGCTACTATCAATACGTACTCACGGCTATATATTGAATATTTAATGAGTTCATGGTTACATGCGTTTTTATCTTGTTTTTATTCTTATCTCCCCTACACCGAAATGAGACAAATTTGTTTGAAGTCTTAGCTTTCTTCTTCTTCTTGGTTCTCAAACAATCTTGTCAAGACCAGAACTTTATTACTTTTTGATATTGCTTATTATTTGGATCATAATATGTCACGTATCATCATGACCTTCATTCCATTGACCTCAGGCTCAGGGTTAACAAAGATTTTTGGAGAGTTTTAAGTCCAGTAAATATTGATTTGTTTTCTTTTTATACAGGGTTGTGATACTTGGTACATTCATGAGTGCACCACCGCAAGACGATTTTACGGGTACGTTGGAAGACGATCTCTCTAGCATTGACCTTTGACCCGGCTAAATTTTTTTTAATATTGTCTAGTTTGTGAAGATACTAAGATTTGGTTTGGGAGTTTGCCTATATGCGTAGAAACCGTATTATCAACGAGAGATAGAAGCAGAGCTTTTAAGAGTCACGCGATTTTTTACATTAGGGATTAGATAGAAATAGATATTTTGTTTTATATGTTCAAAATTTAAAAGTTAAAACTGATGGCCAGCGTAAGTTTTTCTTCTTCTTCCATTAATTGAATGCTAACGCAACATGCTATAGAAGAGAGTGCAAAATACAGAACTTCACACGCCCGATGTGTTCTTATATTATTCAATCAGGGACTAAACGTTTCAGTGTGTCGTATATATATGATGCTTTTTACGCCGACATTGTAGCCACATTCTTTTATATTGTTTAATACCATATGTTGACTTCTACAGGTCTATGGGTTGCTGTCACTCACTTATCTTTATCCCACATATTTTTTATATAATATCCAACATACACTCTTTTTGAAAAGCAGTCTATAAAATTTCTCGACCTTCATCTTAATAAATACTTTACTAAACCTAAGCTAGAACAGATAATGAAAACGGAAAATGTGCCAAATAGTCAATACCCCCGAACAAAGCAGAAAACAGGTCGAGCTCGCACATGGGTCTTCGATAAAAGAGAAACAAAATCTCACATCTGGATACGGTTTCAGTTGGCCCCTAAACAATAATGTATAAACTTAAGCGTAATGGACGATGCCACAATAAGCTCCCAAACATTACAAATGAAGCAAAATGTAAGAAAATACAGAAGACTTATAAAAGTAAATTGGAAAAAACAAACAAACAACAAAACGCACATTATAACTCAGATACAAACACACAACAAAACGCGCATTATAAAACTCGGAAACAAATACACAACAAAACGCACATTATAACTCAGATACAAACACACAACAAAACGCACAACTCAGATACAAACACACAACAAAACGCACAACTCAGATACAAACACACAACAAAACGTACATTATAACTCAGATACAAACACACAACAAAACGTACATTATAACTCAGATACAAACACACAACAAAACGTACATTATAAATCAGATACAAACACACAACAAAACGCACATTATAACTCAGATACAAACACACAACAAAACGCACATTATAACTCAGATACAAACACACAACAAAACGTACATTATAACACAGCTACAAACACACAACAAAACGTACATTATAACTCAGATACAAACACACAACAAAACGCACAACTCAGATACAAACACACAACAAAACGTACATTATAACTCAGATACAAACACACAACAAAACGCACAACTCAGATACAAACACACAACAAAACGCACATTATATAACTCAGATACAAACATACAACAAAACGTACATTATAACTCAGATATAAACAAACAACAAAACGCACATTATAACTCAAATGCAAACACACAACAAAATTATAACTCAGATACAAACACACAACAAAATTATAACTCAGATACAAACACACTACAAAACGCACATTATAACCCAGATACAAACACACAACAAAACGCACATTATAACCCAGATACAAACACACAACAAAATGCACATTATAACTCAGATTATAAGAAGTCAGAGTCATATGTAAGGATAGGTAATAGTTGAAACTTAGCAACATACATTACACAAGTTGATATTTTCCACTGGACATGCTATAAACAGTATATAAAGTCGTATTTATAAAATTATGTGCTTGTGATGTATTGATGTGCATTGTATGTTCCTTGTATGTGAAGTCAATTCACTGTTTTGATTTTCATTGTATGTTCTTCCACTGTATTAGTTTTCATTATTTATTCTTCACATTTTATGTTATTCCATTGTATTGGTGTTCATTGTGTGTTCTTCGTATTTTATGTTGTTCCACTGTATTGGTGTTCAATGTGTGTTCTTCGTATTTTATGTTGTTCCACTGTATTGGTGTTCAATGTGTGTTCTTCGTATTTTATGTTGTTCCACTGTATTGGTGTTCATTGTGTGTTATTCGCATTTTATTATTGTTCACTGTATTGGTGTTCATTGTGTGTTCTTCGTATTTTATGTAGTTCCACTGTATTGGTGTTCATTGTGTGTTCTTCGTATTTTATGTTGTTCCACTGTATTGGTGTTCATTGTGTGTTATTCGCATTTTATTATTGTTCACTGTATTGGTGTTCATTGTGTGTTCTTCGTATTTTATTATTGTTCACTGTATTGGTGTTCATTGTGTGTTCTTCGTATTTTATGTTGTTCCACTGTATTGGTGTTCAATGTGTGTTCTTCGTATTTTATGTTGTTCCACTGTATTGATGTTCCTTGTGTGTTCTTCGTATTTTATGTTGTTTCGCTGTATTAGTTTTCATTGTAAATTCTTCACATTTAATGTTGTTCCACTGTATTGGTGTTCATTGTATGTTCTTCCCATTTTATGTTGTTTCGCTGTATTAGTTTTCATTGTAAATTCTTCACATTTTATTGTAAATTCTTCACATTTTATGTTAGGCACTGGCTACGGTTACATGGAAATGTAACAATAATAAAAATATTATTGTTACATAGGAGACTAAATGCCGGAATGCAAGGCGGATAAGGAACCGATTATTTACGAATGTAACAATAATTACTGAGGCTACGGTTACATGGCGTTATTGTTACATGAAAAACAGCAATCATTAAACTTAAATCTTGTATAGTTTTGTTGCCTTAATCTTGCATATGTACGAAATAATACTTGTAATAATGATAAATAATAAATATTATCATTAACAAATGGTGTTTAAATTTTTTTTTTAACTTATAAATGTTTTTGGTGTTTTAAAGATACTACTTTAGATAAGTATTGCCAAAGGCGAAAATATAGACCAATGGTTTGTTGTTGAGAACTCGGGCTGAGAAAAGTGTTCACTTTAAGTATTTAACTGCACACCTACTCGTATTACTGTCAAAAAGGGATATTGCAGAATGGAACTGTACAGTATGTGATACGGACGTTCACAGTGCGGCATCACTGGTGTGTGATGGCTGCTTGGAGTGGTTTCACCAAAAATGTGTCGAACTCAGAAATGCTCCAAAAAACACTTACTGGATATGTAGAAAATTTCATTGCAAATAAATAATTAAAGAATTTGTATTTAATAATTGTATGTATTGTAAATATAAAATAAATGTCTTTAATTTTTATTATCTAGTACATTTTAATAGACCCATCGTATATTGCTATTTTTCATGTAACAATAACGCTATGTAACCGTAGCCTCAGTAATTATTGTTACATTCGTAATTAATCGGTTGCTTACCCGACTTTGCATTCCGGCATTTAGTCTCCTATGTAACAATAATATTTTTATTATTGTTACATTTCCATGTAACCGTAGCCAGTGCCTTTATGTTATTCCACTGTATTGGTTTTCATTTTTGGTTCGATTTATTTTAAGTTATTCCATTGTATTGATGATTATTGTATGAACAGCAGTCTTTTCTACGATGACACCTATCGATTGCAGAACTTGAATGTATATGATTGTTCAACAAAAACAACCATGCATGTCAATTTCAGCATGCGGGTTTATTGAATGTGGAGTCTGAAGCGTAAGACAACTCCTATACTCCTGTTTCAAATTGGACAAGGTTTTGTTATTTGTTTTTACTGTTGAAATTAGTTGTTATGTTAAAATAGATAATTTTTCACCTTGAGCGATGTATTATTGTTGACCATTCGAGATTCTTTTTTCGCGAATCCGTCTCCATCTGAATGTTTGATTACTGTATCGTATTACTACAGGGCCTCAAGGGATTTAAAATCGAAAATAAATGCAAAAACATGTGTTTTTGTGTCTTTTAATTTAAAACACAAATAATATACAGAATTAATTGCAGGATAAAGACAATAACTGTTTTAGTGTCTTTAAATCATGATCAGCTGTATTTGAACTCGACTCGAAATAGGTGTAATAGCTCGCTAAAAGCTCGCATACACCATGTTTTCTTGCCTCGTACAAATACAGCTGATATTTAAAGACACTTTATAACAGTTATTGTCTAATTATTGACTTTTGAAAAACTGATATTCACTGAGGCCAACTGCCGAAGTGGATATCATGTCCTATGTTTTTTCAATTTATTCCACTGTTTTGATATTCATTGTATGCTATTTTACTTTTCAAAGTTATTTCATTGTATCGGTGTTCATTGTATCTTTAATGTATTTTACTTTGTTCCACTGCATTTATGTTCATTGTAGGTTCTATGTATTTTTGATTATTCCACTTTATTGATGTTCCTTGCATGTTGTTACTTTTTAAAGTTATTTCACTGTTAGTTTTATATTTTTAATAATTTCACTGCAGAGATGTTCATTGTATGTCCTATGTTTTTCAAGTCATTCCACTGTATTGGTGTTCATTGCATGTTCTTTGTATTTTAAGTTATTCCACTGTATTGGTGTTCATTGCATGTTCTTTGTATTTTAAGTTATTCCACTGTATTGGTGTTCATTGTGTGTTCTTTGTATTTTAAGTTATTCCACTGTATTGGTGTTCATTGCATGTTCTTTGTATTTTAAGTTATTCCACTGTATTGGTGTTCATTGTGTGTTCTTTGTATTTTAAGTTATTCCACTGTATTGGTGTTCATTGTGTGTTCTTTGTATTTTAAGTTATTCCACTGTATTGGTGTTCATTGCCTGTTCTTTGTATTTTAAGTTATTCCACTGTATTGGTGTTCATTGCCTGTTCTTTGTATTTTAAGTTATTCCACTGTATTGGTGTTCATTGCATGTTCTTTGTATTTTAAGTTATTCCACTGTATTGGTGTTCATTGTGTGTTCTTTGTATTTTAAGTTATTCCACTGTATTGGTGTTCATTGCCTGTTCTTTGTATTTTAAGTTATTCCACTGTATTGGTGTTCATTGTGTGTTCTTTGTATTTTAAGTTATTCCACTGTATTGGTGTTCATTGTGTGTTCTTTGTATTTTGAGTTATTCCCCTGTATTGGTGTTCATTGTGTGTTTTTTTTTTTAAAGTTATTCCACTGTATTGGTGTTCATTTCATGTTCTTTGTATTTTAATTTATTCCACTGTATTGGAGTTCATTTCATGTTCTTTGCATTTTAAGTTATTCCACTGTATTGGTGTTCATTTCATGTCCTTTGCATTTTAAGTTATTCCACTGTATTGGTGTTCATTGCATGTTCTTTGTATTTTTAGTCATTCCCCTGTATTGGTATCCATTATGTGTTCTTTGTTTTTCAAGTTATTCCGCAGCTTTGATGTTTATTGTATGCCCTTTTATTTTAAGTAATTCCACTGTATTGGTGTTTATTCCATATTGGTATTCAATATTAGTAGGTTTCTCTATATGAATTGGATTTTGAATAAAAAAGCATATTCACCTGAGAAAGTGTTATTCACTGCACTAAACGTCACACGCTTTTATATGCAATGACTTTTGAAAAACTGATATTTACTTCGGCAAGTCAATAAAACTGCATATTTACCTCACCAAAAGACAGTAATTTTATATTCTATGTACTTATAGTTTTTCAACTATTTTATGTTCAATGTATGTTTAATGTTTATTTCTTCCTCTGCTATATTGATGATCAAGTTATGTGCTATGTTCTTTAAGTTATTTCACTGTATGTTCTTAAGTTTTTACTGTATTTGTATGCATTGTGTGTTCTAGTTATTCCACTGTACAGGTTTTCATTTTGTGTTCTATGTATTTCTGGTTATTCCACTGTCATGGCTGTTGTTATTCCCCTTTATTGATGTACATGGTATGTTCTATATACCTTAAGTTATTCCACTGTAATGATGTGATATGTGACAATTTGATTTTAGAATTAGAAGCTATGGTTTAATTGCCAAGGGTGACAATCAGCAAAAGACCAAACACCAAAGGACAATGATGTAAACAACTTCAATATTTGCCAAGTTCATGCTGTATAGTTAGCTATAAAAGGTCTTGACACGGCAAAATATGTACCAATTCAAAAGAGAAAATCAACGGGCTGATTTTTCAATTTTTTACTGAAAAATTAAAAATAGCTTAGGCACACTTGTTTGATGGCAAAATAAAAGTCCTAAAAACCCTGCTCGTAGCAAGTATGACTCTGATGGGGGTCATTTGTGGTCATAATGCATTGACTTCATTAGTCATTCTAAATCTCATCAATATGGGTGTAGCAACTTTTGATTGTTGATGGCTGTTCAGTGACTTATGGTTGTTAACTTCTACTTCATTAGGTCTTTAGTGGAGGGTTGTCTTATTGGCAATCGTACCACATACCAGTATTCTTATTTTCATATTATTATGATGTCAAAGCAACAAGTCATTGTTCATGAATATTTTTATTCAATGACTATATATAGATATATATATATAGAACTAATGAGAAATGATGAGTATGATGATGGTTTAATACTGCCCAACAATCTGACAAAAATATCATACACTGTACAAAATATCACAGAATTAGTATAATCGGCCAGATTTTATATCAACTTTTAACTATACAAGAAAAGTATTTCTAATTTATTACCATCAACAATTTAATTTTTAAACAGAGCAAAGATAGGTTTTTCGTTAAAATTTGTTTAAGGGGAGATAATAGGTTTTTGTTAAAATTTGTTTAAGGGGAGATAACTTCCATTATTATCCTCATTTGCTTATATTAAAAATTGGTTTGAAACTAGTAAATTCATAACTTACTCAACATCTTTTAACTCAAATACGCAGTAAGAAATATAACTGAACTAAAACATAAAAATTCTAGAATTTAAAAAGTTATAACATTAGAAATATAATAAAATTATGTACTAGCAAGTCTTTGTATAGTTACAAATACAAAGCATTGGTACTAGCATATGTTTTTTCAGTTAAACCAAAAGCCTGAATATGTAACTGATTTAAAAGATTGATAGATATTCAGTTAGAAAAAAAGTTTTCAGATAATGTTTGTAATTACAGAGTCAATATAAGCCCACATGTTTTAAATAACATAGCTGTTGAAAATACATTAAAGAACATGATTATATTACCTATACAATGAAATATACACCAATTAACAACATTAAATGACTTGTTTACATGCAAAAATAAAACATTCGTCATAAAAAACCTTCTGTAAAAGGACTGATTTAAAACATCAAAAGTTCATAAAACACTCCAAATATAAACAGCCTAGCTGCAATATAAATGACTAAATCTAAAATAATTTAAATTCATAAAACTATACTTTAACCCTTAACACATTTTCTTGAAATTAAAAGTGAAATAAAAGTCAGCTTTCGTAAAATATAAAGATTAAAGAGTAATCACAATTTACATTGCCAAATTTTTGCATTTTAACATTACACAATTATTCTTTAAAGCATATCTAAATTAACTATTAAAAATAATAAGTATTTGATGTAAAGCGAAATAACATTTAATGGGAAGGCATTTTCATGAAAAAAAAATTAATGACTCATTTAAAGTTTATATCTTTGGCATTTAATCAAATAAAGGTTTTTTAACATATATATTTTCTTACTGCTTTTTAGTTTTCAAAGAGATTAAAACAATAAATGTATCTTAGTAAAATACACAATTAAGCACCTTGTGAACACTAAAAGAGTACACCCTAGTAAAGTTTCAAATCCACATAAAAATAATAAAACCTGATTCACAAAATAATGCAAAATGAATGTTTTATTTTTAATTCATATAAAATAGCAACCATTGTATTTATACTTTATAACCAACTTCCAGTGTATAACAACAATAGTCTACTAGCATAAAAGAAATATATAATAAGGCCACACCAATTTGATTACTTGTTCGACGGACCCGCCCGCACCTTTTTTTTTCAAAACAGATTTTTTTTATTTTTATTATATTCCCGCTTCCCGCATCCGGAAATGAAATCATGTCCATTTCCCGCACCGTTTTTTGTAAATATTTTATAAAGATCTCAACATTTGTTTTTTAAAATCACAGTCTAGCCTTTATATAACGATTTAAAACCTATCAGCACCCTACCACACTGTAAATATCTGCGAGAATGTTTGTTTTAGCATGAAACCAATTTATTCCAAGCGGGAGTGCTCCGATATAAATAGAAATACCAGTACAGAACAAAACGTTGGTTTCTTTCCCCCTAACTTATATTCCCTATAAAAAAATGTTCGTTGTTAAAATAAAGTACAAAGAACTTCTGAAGGATTTGCCTGCAACTGCAATTATAATGTATGGTGACGGTCATACACGCTGCAGGTTTGTGCACCTGTCCTGGTTGATTCAGAGACCTGTCATTCAGCAGTTATCGTTTGTTGATGTGGTTCATTGGTATTTTCCCGTTTGGAAATATAATTTAGATCGTTGGTTTTCCTGTTCGGATTGTGTACAATACTAAGTTGTGGTCCCTTATAGCTTGCTGGTTGGTCTTGATCAAAGCACTGTGTAAAAGGCCGTACTTTGACCTATGTTTGTTATCAGGATGGGACCAACCCTCCCTCAGACAAGGGCCTTGAAGGGGTCATTTTACCAAGTTTACTGTTCAGTCTGTTGTAGAAAAGAAAATAGAAATACTAAGGATTTGTACAGTGCTACTATACAAAACCTTTGACAACTTAGAATTTTTTACTCAAAAAGAGGAGAAATACATTATATTTTAAACAACTTTTCTAAAAGAGGGATGGGTCCACTTATTTTGAATAATATTAAACTGTTAAAGTAAATGTGTTAACATGGTTAAAGTCCAGGAATATTACAAAATTCTTGGACATGATTTGACCATTTAATACCAAATATTATAGTTCTTTGGGAAAATATAAGCCCTTTTGTACTTAAAAGTGTTTTTACCAAAAAATATATTATAACTTTAATATTTTGACCCCTCGTAAAAGGGATATTCATAACATTAAGGGGTTGTTCTGAACCTGATTATGACTTGGATGGAGAATTGTCTCATTGTCAGTCACACATACACAGACCAGGTTTAATTATTCAATTATTTTTGTTGAACAGGGAAAAAATACTTCATAAATTAAAGAAATGTCAAGGTACAAGTGATAAATCAAGTTTTAATATAGTCAAAAACCTACTATTTTATGTTTACAAAAAAAAATTATAATCGCTCGCCTTTACTTTTTAAGCTTCGCCTCAAAAATTTGCAAATTAAATTATTTTTTTATTAAAATTTTCAAATCGCTCGCTCGCCCCAATTTTTGGAGTCCAAAAATCCGTAGAACAAGAAATTAAATTGGTGTGGCCTAAGTGTATTGTTAAATTGCAATTTAATAAAACCTCACAAGCAAATCCCTGTGTACAACACTTTAAAGGCAAACTTACAACTAATCTAACCAGGATTCAGTCTAAAAGACTTAGGACAGGATAGTTAGGATAAGAAACCATACCTGCCAACTGCCCCTATTTGCTGCAGATTTATTTTGCCCATGAAAGCTCCCAAATTGAAATTTTTAATAAAGAACTTTTGTCAACAATTTTAAACAAAACAGTTAATTTTACAATGGCTATAGGCTTATAAAAGTATGAAGAAGCCAAAAAAAACAACCCAACATTAAAATACATTTAAAGGCCCACTTGAAGGTTTCTTAGTACTAGTATAAACAGCTCTCTTGCATGGAAAACCCCCATGGGTATTTTGAAAAGTTGGCAGGTAAAAGAAACCTATAAAAAAGTAAATTTCTATAAACAAATAGAAAATTTGGCCATAGGAAAGTTAAAAGTCCATTATTCTTAATTTTTTCTTTCAAGTTGCTTTGCTTATTCTCAACATTAAATTAAGCTAGAAAATGCAAATTATCTTTAATATTGAATTATAAAACTTTGATGATATATTGCAAATAGTTTTACAGACTTAGTCATTAAAAAACCCTTATTAACATTGCCCTAACTTGTAAATTGTTAAAATGATACATGTAGCTACCGGTAAATATCGATGCAGAATGGTCTATATCTCTCATGTCTCTTATGAGTACAAAATTATCACCTTATTAAATCATGTTTTAAAATGATTCCCTATAGATGAGCCCTAATCACTAATGCACTAAAAGATCCAACTATTACAGAAATAAATAAATAAACAAATTTCCTGAACTTATTGTATGTAATTGGTTATAAACTGGATGAAAATGCCATAACAAAAATAAATTAAACCCTGAGAAGCAACATTCTGACAAAAACCTGCTGCTAACGAATTTCTGTTGCTGAGACAAATAGCATAAATTATAATGAAATAATGACAACTAAAATTTAAATCTTGAAGCCATTAATGAAAGTGACAGGTGTTTTAAATGCAATTTAAATGTGCCTCTGAGGTCAAATCAGAAACAGATGACCATAATGTTGATCTACAATGACGAATTAATATAAAATTAATAACATAAATTCTCGGCAAAAATGTAAGCAATGTTGATGTTATTCTAATGCCACCTTTTAATCTTTTATAACCTTTTTATTCTTTTATACTCTATTGAATGCGAAATGAGAATGAACATGAAACGTCAATAGAGTATTGATAGATAAAAGAATTTTAAATCACCAAGAGTTATCTCCCTTATAACAAATCTTTGAAATTTATTAAATCTTTCTGCTCCGACCAGCAATAATTATATTAGTGAGTTGTGTGAGCTTTTGACTTTTTAGATTTTTAGATGACATCAAATAATAAAAGTTTTGTTCCTTTCTTTCCTCCTTAATTATAAAGATGACAAATACAAAAATATTTTGTAGAATTTCTAAGAGTACTTAGAACAGGAACCAATAACACAATAAAAATTTCCCGAAAATTTGGTTTAAAGTCTGTATTGTACAATGTGGTTTTAAAAAAAATATGTATCGTGCAACTGTCAGCTAAAAAACAAAGCATTAGTAATTGTTTGTACTATTTTCAATAATTTTACGACACTTTACATAATTATTCAAAGATTTAGATGCCTTAACAAATTACTTAATGACAGAAGGAAATATAAAAGTAGCAATCGATCACGTAAATCACAATGACATTTTTATATTGACAGTTAATAACGATGACTTATCTTGTTGTGGAACTTTTATTGTAGAGAGCATCTCAAAACATGTAAGCGGAGAGAACCTGACGTCAGAGGTTGTCTCGTCTTATCTCACTGTCTTTTCTCATTTCATGAATTTAGTGTGGTGGCGGCAGATCTAATACATCATACATGTATCTGTTTTGATTTATTTTTCAACTCCGGATGATTTATGGCTAAATTGTAATAATTTTCATAATCTATAGAGTACATTTCAGTGGGAGTGAGGGGTTTTCACAACTTTGTAAGGAATATGTTTTGAGATGCTCCCTTTGATACGTTACCACAAGTACAAATGACAAATCCCATCTTCATTAATGAAATATAATTATAATAATTTCGTGAAGGAATACCTTATTCATGACAAAGAATGTCATTATTGACAATTTCAGATATTGAATATTTAAGAATTTCCAAATTTTTTGAGTCGATAACATTGTTCAATGACATTAAAACTACATGACATATTTTTTTAATGATTGTTGACATGAAAGATGTTCATCAGACATTTTGAAGAATCAGATATCCCAGAAGCAATAGTTTTTATAAGTAGATTACAAATTGACATTTATTATCTTTATCATCTAAATTGGCCAGGAATTCTGCTCTTATGCCCTAATTAAGATTAATATCGAAAAAAAACCTAAGGTCTGACAGTTTCTACAAACAAATCTGAATATAGCCAATCAAATTACAACTGAATATTTGACATATTTGCCCTTAAACTTTATTTTACTTTTTTATGAATAAAAACATTTCACTCTTTCAATTTTTTTCATTTTTTCTTTAATTCGTTATTAAAAATTTGCTTGTTAATGATTAAAAATTATTTAAAAGTTAAATTGTAAATTAAATCCAATAAAATAATTTATGGTAACTTAATAAACCTTACATACCATAACATTTAAAAATATAAATAAATAAGGTTAGCTATAAAAAGATATTTATATGCTCAGCTAGTACAACAAAAAAATATTTCGAAAATACACATAAATATCATTATATACATAACATTTTGCTACACCAATGTTGACAACTTAGTACCTGACTCTTCAAACAAGGCAATAGTTTTAAATGGTTTATCTGGGAACACTTTATCCGATGATGTGTGACGTGGAAGTGTTGAAGACTTAATGACAGGTGCCACCACTGGTCCATGTTCTTCTACAAGTTGTCGCCGTGGCAACATTTCAGGTGTTTCATTCATTTGTTGTCTATTTAGAATTAAAACATCATGGTGAGTGTGTTCTTTAGTTTTACCTTGATTGCCACTTTTAGATGATTTGTCCGTTGATTTTGAACTATCTCCACCCGTGGAAGATTTTCGCTTTTTCCCGAATAAACTTCCAAATGGATTCCATGATTTATTTTTAGAAGAAACACTTGTTGATGATGACCTTGGACGAGGTTCGTCCCTTTCATTGAAAATATCATTTGGATCGCTTTTCCCTGATGCCACAGAAACAGGCACTGCATGAAAACTATGACGATATGATGCAGGTCTTTGAAGTTGCGTAGCTAAATTCTCCTTACTCTGAAAAAGATTATATATATCAGCAGAACTTGCAAAAACGGTCCTTTTCCCATTTTGATTGATATTGTCCACAGACACATATTTAGTCTTATATAAGTTTCCTGGCACTGAATGGCCAGAGTGTACACTTATATTATCGTTACTTGCATGAATAAAGTCCTGCGAAGAAAAATGTCCCGAACTATTTGATACAAGCGATCGGTATGAGGTATTCTGACTTTCATAGCCATTGGTTAATCCATAGTTTTGAATGTGCCGTGGATCTTGTGAATATGCTCTCTGGCATAATTCAGGCATATTTCTAGCATGCGATTGTGTTGGCAATGTCTGTGTCCTAGAATAATCCACTGGATTTGAAGCACTTTGATAAGAACTAGGTTTGTAATAATTGTCTTCTCCATATTGTTGTTTAATCATTTTCTCTTGAAAATATAGCACTTTTGAACTATCCTTTTCATCACTTTGCATATTATCAAATCCATAATAGTTACGGTAATTCAAATCCATGTCTGTTAATTTATCGTATAATTCACCTTCAAATTTCTTTAAGTCATTTTGAACCACCTCTTCCTGTTTTTCCTCCTCTTCTGACGAGGGACGACCTCTTCTAGTTACACGGCTATTGTCTCTTGTTTGTGTAGAATTAACAACACATTTCCAATGTGAATCATTGTCAGAAGAATAACCGAAACTTCCAGCATCAGAATTTCTTCTTAGTGGTCCTAATCTATCTTCCTGATTTTCTTCATGAGTATTTTCTTCTTCAATAATGGCAAGTTGACGTAATTTTTCCTGTAATGAATTATCTTGTGATTCTGTCATTTTTGTCCTTCGTTTCACAGCCCATGTAGTATTAGACTGTCCATTTTGTGAGGTATTGTACACATAAGAATTTGCACTTGTATTTATTCCGTTTGGCATATTTCGTCCAGTTTTCTTTAAAATACCATGAAGTGGTTTTTGTTCTAGATCACCATTAGCAAGCAATGACAAAGAAGAAGAAAAGTTTGTACTTGTACTAGAATTTGTACCATATCCATCATCTTCTTCAGAGCTTTTAGGTGATAAATCAATGTCCTTAGAATGTTTAAGATATTGTGTACCACCATTTTGCATTCCAATGCCACCATTTTGCATTCCGATAGGATTTACAGTCTCCCTTGTAGGAGTCAATTCACTAGTTGATCCAGATTTTGTATTCTCAAATGTTTTCTGATTCTTTTGGATTTTTTCATCATTCCGCTGTTCTTCTTCCGTGGTCATCATAATCATCGTATCAGCTGATGAATCACTAGCTGAGTCTAATGCATCAAGGGGATCATAATTATTCCACAATTCTTCAGTAGTTTCAGGGGTGATGTCCTGAAGAGGCGGTACAAGTGTTCCGGGTTCATGTTTAGGTTCATCCTTTACCCAGATTTTGTCATGTTGAGTAACATTGGTTCTTGTTAGTGGTTTAGCATCCCTTTTTTGTTCGGATATTCTAGTATCCTGAATCAAACCTCTTTCTGAATGCAATTTATAGCTATTTTCCTTTCGTACAGAAGTCAAATTTTTGTCTTTATTTGCTATCTGACTTGACCTCCTTTCAGTTCTTACTGGAAGAGAACTTGATTCGTTTTCTTTACTTTTCAGTTGATGATTTGGAGTCCTATAACTCTGGCTAGGGACTGAATATTGTGTTCTCTCAGATTTGTTTGAGGTCTGCTCTTGAACTCTTGGTGACAGCAGTGTCCGTCTATCTGTTCTTACAGGTAAATTACTCTGTGTTCTTGTAGATGATGGTTGGCTTGGCAACCTTTTTCTTGGAGGTAACCTTGGCGGTGCTTCTATATTTTCCTCTTCCTTTTCTTCTTTATGAGTGTCCTTTAAATAAGATGAAAGTCGTGCAACAGAAGAAACAGGTGTGATGATACGTGGCTTTGGATCTTTTGTATCCTTAAAGTCCTGAGAATTTCTATCCACTATTTTTGACACAAAATTATTAGCATCTGGTGGAAACAATGGTTTAAATCCATGTGCTTGAGTTTTACTACGCCCAGTGACAACTGATCCTGATCTTGTTTTTTGAGCCTCTTTACGACCATCCCTAGGCAAAGAGCTATGTGCAGACGAGGAAACAACTGGCAACATTCGTGAACGATAGATCTCAGATTGCCCTGAGCTTACTTTGCTAGCCATTGTGATCAACTTTTTATCAGATAACAATTAACAATATCAGTCTGGTGATCTTGATCTGAATTCATCCATTTTTATCCAATTAAATCATGACGTCTGCAAATTATAAAAATGTTACGTCTGCTTATTACCTACAACCAGGTATACTCAAATTAGCAAAATGTATTCCAAAGATATTTCTTCACTGAACTAAACACCAAATAGGCCTTTGGCTATGTTAACATATGTAACACATAAAGTAAACTTTTTAATTAAAATTTGTTAAAAAACTTTCCTGAAGTTAATTTTCCACCATTCAATTGTAAATCCTTTTCATAACTATGTCAGCAATAATTTTCCGTTAACTTTTTTGTTCTTCGTATTGGTTATATATCCTCAAGATACATTTAATGTACGGTACTTTAAAAATTTTAACATTCTTGTCAATAATTTATGAATAACATGTATCCAATATTTCAAAGCAAATAGGTCACAATTCACGCTGAATTAACCATAAATTGCAAAAAAATATTTATTTTTGTTGCAAATTGTTTCCAATCCAACAGTTTAGTAATCCACTCATGAATATATCGAAAATCACTTAATAGCTCCGAAAAACTGACTTCGTATAGGTTTAATGTGTTATATTTAGCCCTCCTTGTAACCTGCTACCATCTTTTATATTCTGAAAAGAGAAAAAAGGACAAATAAGTATTATTTCAATACCAAATGGTGCAAATGATAAATACGAAGTCTGTATAAATGTAATATCTAATCAGCTTATATGAAAGTTCATATGAAGACATCAACCGAATTGTACGTGCACTTTTACATATAAATCTTACATATAAAACTTGGTTTAGTTCATTTGCATATTAATTTATTTCAAATCTCATGCATCTCCCAACATTTAATTCTGGAATGATTGAAAATGTCACATATTTACTTGTTGTAGTGAAAATGTATGTATTTCACAAAATTAGGTCTAATATAAATTACCAAAAGAAAGATTCAATATAACACTGAGTAATTTATTTTAACTGATTATAGAATTTCACTCATTACATTATCTCAAATATCCAATAAATATTGCACTTGAACTAATTTCAGTACAACCCTCATTTTTTTTAGTCTCATCTTTTAATTCCAGAAATATGAACCTCAAAATATGTCAAATATATATCTATATTTTATCTTAAAAAAATTAACAGATGGTAAAGTTATTTTTAGACCTATTTACACTTGTATGCAAATTAGTCCACCATTACATAAAATCACACAAGTTCCAATAAAATTTGTCATCATTTAAATATTTTGATGTCACATTTCAAAAGTGATTGTTGCTTGGTGCCAGAAGGCTATTGGAGCAGATCTTATGTCTTTCTGAGACAAAGTTCAGCTTAATTCATGTACTGAAAGTGTCAATTAGTTGAGTCCTATAATGTAAAAATTCTCCAAAGAATATATTTACCCCAAATAATTGATTTAAATGTACCTTCCATTAGTATATCTGACCTCCAATCATGAATCTGATATTGAGGCTAACAGTTATTTTTACATGTACAACCAATTAAGAATAACATCCTAATGACATATTACATGTATACTATAATGTACCTGCCCACAGACACCTTGTTCTTGACAATCTAGAACAATAAGCATGTTACCTGTTAATGACTTCCTTTGATGTTACACAGGTGAGAACAGGTATGCCCTGACACCTCTTACTTCATCCTAACACCCCAGGGAAACAAGGTACATCTTGTAAAACATTCCATGCTTCCTTTCAACCAAGACAATGTCATTATCCAGGGGGGGGGTGTGAGTGAGGTGATTAAGTATGGTCAGGACATAAGCAATAGTTAATTTTTTACACCAAGAGCTCAAATTCTGGGCTGCATTTTCTTAAAGGGTAAAGGGGAAGTAACTCTTAAATAGTAAACTTTTTACTTACCATATGCTTTTTTGCGACCAAGACAATGTCATAAATATCCAGGGGAGGTGATTTAGTATGGTCAGGACATTAACAATATTTAATTTTCAACGTTAAATTTTTTCATCAAGAGCACAGTTTGCAAAAAGGGGAAGTAACTCTTAAATATGTATGAGACGATTAGTTAAATATCAAAGTAATAATAGTTTTAATAGGCAAGAGTTTCATATGGTACTCCCACTATTCCAAAAATACACACTAATGTATTAAAGTTTATTCTGTGAGGGGTGCAAATGGTACTCTTTCAAAAAAAAGTTTAAACTCAAATTTTCAAGACAATATAAACAGGTTTTTCTGCTGCATTGATGTAAATGACCTAGATTGACAGTGAATTTTCCAACATCCAGGTAACAATTTTATTTTAATGAAGTACTAAAACTGCTACATCAGCCACATAAAACCATAGAAACAGATAATAAACCATTTAGACAAAATGTTTTTAACAGAAAGTACTAATTTATTCCACATGAAACCCACCTGCATTCCTTAGAATCAGTTCAATCTATTTTAATATCTACCTAGATAATTTTTTCAAGGATAAATTGATTTGTTATTAATTTGATCAACAGATAGTTGCATAACTTTTGAGTGATATTTTCTAGATAAGGGGAGATAACTTAACCTAATCTTACAGAAATCTAGTGATGCACAATCTTCTGACAGAAGATCAATTCTTCTGATCAACCTTTCAAAAAGTAACTTCAAATTTATAGATCTGCAACATATATGCCTGGTCATAAGGAATACTTTATTAATAAATAACAAAGATACCTTTAGACTTCTTTACTTAATTTCATTTGAATAAAACACTTGGTTTTTTTTGGTGATTTTTAACAATTCTAGAGTAGCTATGACATAAAAATACTTTGCTTTGTAAACTATTGCAAACCTGCTACAAGAAGATGTATCTAGATATAGGAAGATGTGGTGTGAGTGCCAATGAGACAACTCTCCATCCAAATAACAATTTAAAAAGTAAACCATTATAGGTTAAAATACGGCCTTCAACACAGAGCCTTGGCTCACACCGAACAACAAGCTATAAAGGGCCCCAAAATTACTAGTGTAAAACCATTCAAACGGGAAAACCAACGGTCTAATCTATATAAACAAAACGAGAAACACTTATATATTACATAAACAAACGACAACTACTGTACATGGATTTTAAAAAAACTTTGCTTTTGTAATGTCCAGTCGCAAACATTTCATGCAGATTTAGGACGTTTTAACAGGGAATACTTAATGATATTTTGAAAAAGTTAAAACCTCTCTGTCCAATGAAATAATAACAAATCATCAAAAAAGAAAACAAACATCTTTGTCAACCATTTTCCTCATCCATGCATCCATTCATTCCAACAGGAAGTTGATGCTTCACCAGATCCAATGTGTTACGATTTATAAATGTATTTATTATACAAAACAGATTATTGGTAATTATTGTCATGTATACAACATGACCACAATAAAATATAAATGTCAGTTGCCAAACCATTCATCAAACAATTGGTTCCATTCTATATCAACAATATGTGTACCAAACAACCCTGCCACGCCCCCTTATTATGTCCTACTTATTAAACTGTTCAATTTTTTTAATTTTTATTTAGAAAATATTAATTTGATTTCTTTGTCTATGAATCTGATCTAATCTAATAAAATCAAAACTTAAAGCCATAGATTGTTGACTAAACTCAGTATTATCAGTTAACAGACTGCCATATTGAGTTGCAAAATATTCAGAAAAAGTATCAAACTTAAATATTAATGGCCAATATTAAAATGGCTACATTAACTATATATTTGCCAATATGACAAGTTTTCCTTTTAAGATACTTATGCACTAACTGATTATAAGTTAGAACACATACGTTCCCTAAGGTTTCTGACATATAAAATATTAGAATCACTTTTATTGAACCAATAACCCTAGGCCTTATAACAACCTATAAACCTACTTAAAGAAAGTCCTTACATGTAACAAGGTATAAAGGTGTCTATAAAATTATAATAAATATTTTTTGTTTGTTTCTCGTGAAGAAGGATGTAACAATAAAAAGTTCTGACAGTTTAATGTATCATATATTTGTTATTAAATACTTATCAGTCAAAAATAAAATGATAAAAAAGTTTTCAAAAAACTGGTTACTGTACAAATTTGGCAGACACAGATCTAGAGTTCTTGAAAAGTGGCAGTCTAAAGGTTTTGACCACAAAAATTTTGAAAATTACCACATAATTGGGGTATTTTGTAATAAAATAATAGTGAAGACCAGAAGATTTTTTTCAGGGACCACATGAGGGAAAAAGATTTTTAGAGCTCTGCTGACTTTATGATTCATTCTTTGTTAATTCTGTTTTTTTCTAAATTTATTTTGACATCAAGAGTTCTCCAAACATGATTTCCAAGAATCAATATAATCTGTTAAGAAGAAATGTGGGTTTTTTTAACAGGCAATATTTGAGACACATATCTTAATGTATTTATACATTTATCATGTAGTGGGTGGCTTTAAAAAAAGAAATGGTATTCCTTTACTTTATAAACTGGATTACCCCTTATAGAAGGGATAGTGTACCAAATAGCTTGCTAAACTGCACCTCTTTTAAACAAAGTAAGAAAAATGGCTCATTTAAGTTATTAGTGTGGTTTTATCATTTTTCCTGTTTGAGGAATTTGAGGTTTGTTGATATAGGAGAAAATGTCATCTGTTTTACTTCCAAATCATAGAATTTTTCATGTCCTTTCAAGCAAAAGTTTGGGAATTATCTATATTTCATTTCATCATATTGAGTTTTACTTTCATTCTTAAGAAATTACATCTTAAGAGTTGGACATATTTCAACATAGAATAGTGAATGGAAATGGGAATGTGTCAAAGAGACAACGACCAAATCAAAAGCAAAAACCTGCCCTATTCCACCAATGGATCTTCAAATACAGCGGGAAAATGATTGATTATTGGTGTTTTAAAGCCATTTTAAAGCACAGCTTTTGGGCTTATTTCATGGCAGTCAGTTTTTATTGGTAGAGGAAAAAGGTGCCTGGAGAGAAAAAATAAGACCTTTGATTGGAAAACTGACAATGATAGTCAATTAAGATTGAATTCCAGTGCACCCCCAGAAGCAGGGATCATACTCTCAACCTCAGTGTTGACTGGCTACAGGTCCGCAGCCAGGAATTACCAAGGGGGGTGGGGTTTGTTGGACTCACGAACTCGACTTTTAGTCACAATTTAAACAGAACATTGACTTTAACGAACAAACCCACCTGGCTACGGGTATGGGCTAGTGATCCCAGTAGTAACTTCTTAGACCACTCTGCCACCAAAGCCCCAAAAAAATGTTTCACAGCCAGTTTGAAGGAATGAATGAGTGCTAACAATCCCTATAATTGTAAAATAAAATCACAAATGTCCCTGTATTTATATTCCAATATCTCCATAACTTGTCTTTAGTCCAATCTATTGACAAATTGGGTCATAAAATTGACTCAATAGAACCTTTTGTTTTCAGTGTATTTTTTTGTTGATACATTATTAGGTCTTTGATCATTGTTGATAAGCTTAGATTGATTGATTCTTGTTTGTTAAAGGTAGATGACTGTTGAAGACATTACAGTTACCAGAATAGATGTCTAATTGGCAATAACAACCTGTACACCCATGACACAAAATCTGTACACACTTCACAAAGCCTCAAGCATTAAAGAGCACTTAATTCATTTCTGTTTTTTGTAGTGAAGAAATCCAAAATGGGAGCAAAAACTCATACGACACTCCATGTCCCAAGACAGCCACTATCATTAATGGACGTTCACAACAAAAGTGCAGGATTACAAATCCATGAATAATGAACTATTACATAAAAAAGAAATGTCACAACTGCAGTCATTATGTAGACTATAATCTCACTGTAAAATACATGTATATATGTCACGGAATAGATTCGTTCCTTCATAATATAAGTTCCAAAAGGAAAAATTATTCTGGAATATTATTTCCACAAATAAATATTACAGAACTTGTTCCTAACGGAATAAATGGTATAGAATTATTCTGAATATTTGTTCCAACAGGAATAGATATTATGACAATGTTTATAACTAAGTTTTCATTGGAACTTCTGTTAGGCAGAACAAATATATGTTGACATATATAGCCCCCATTTTTGCAAAAAAAATCTTAAAATCACTTTAAAAAAAATTAAACTTACATGATTTGAAAATTTGCATCTTTACTTAGAACATAAGGTCCAATTGTCCTTTCTTAACTGAATGTATAAATGAATTGGCACTAACTTAGACAACGTGTGTCCTATTTATAAAAGTAATAACAACATCCCAGAAATAAATGCACTACATGTAAACAAACCTGCACTATTTGTAAATAAATTCATTGCCAACTATTTGGAGCCAATTATAATAGAAATGTTGCAATATGTGTGATATGTGTTACAAAGTACAATGTATTACATAAAGATAGCTAGCTGTAATCAACTTGATAATTAGCCAATTTTATAATCAAGCAAAAAATGAAAGTCAATAAACTTCTGATGTCAACAAGAAATAAATCAGAATTTTTTTTGCAAGTAATGCCATGAAGAATCTCAGGAAAACTAGATTTCAGTAACCTTTTTTGCATACTGATAAAATTAGATCAAAGATAGATTTTTAACAGCTGAATGATTCATGATTAAGTCATAATGGGTTCATCAGAATTCTGTGTCTCAACAGCCATCATTGCTATCAGAGTAACAGTGTAATGTTGACTGCCAAACATATCACATAATACAAATATATGTTGACATATATAGCCCCCATTTTTGCAAAAAAGAATCTCAAGAAAAACTTTGAATTTTCGAAAAAACTGAGGATTTTTTATCCCAGGAATAGATTACCTTAGCCGTATTTGGCACAATTTTTGGGAATTTTGGATCCTCAATGCTCTTGATTGGCTTTATAAATATTTTGATATGAGCTTCACTGATGAGTCTTATGTAGACGAAACTCGCGTCTGGCGTACTAAATCATAATCCTGGTACCTTTGATAACTAATCCACATATCAGTAAAATACAGAAAATTAGAAATAAATGAACAATTTCTTTATAATGTTAATTCTTGATCTTATCAAAGTTTCGTAACACTCACAGTCCATGAAGATGACAAAGATATAATGTTTAAAAAAATATATTTTGGAACGTCTTGCAGTTTTTGAGGATTTTAATGCTTTTTTAATTTATAGGTTACTCTGCATTTATTAGCAGTAAATAAATAGTTGCACACTTGTAATGTAAATGGATATACATGCATCTGACAAAATAAAATGAAATGATAATAATTATCTATCAGGATGATTAATCTTTGTACTTTTATGTGTTGAATAAGGTCTTCAATGTCTAGTCTGAATAAACTTTAAACATGTAAATCATTTATTTATTTAAAAGATGATTTTATTTATACTGCAATATAAAATGTTTGCATATGTAAATCCATTCATTTCTTTTCTATTTATCTACACTTTTCCTGCATGACATTGCATAACAAACTGTAAACCAAAGGCATGTAAAATCATCAAATATGTAAATAATTTATTTATTTTTCATACCTTGCAGGTAAAAAATTGTTTATCAATTAGTTTCATGTCACTGGCCCATCAATCAAAGGCGAGAAAATAATTTACAAATTTATTAAAAATGAATGGGATTTCTAGTAGTCTACTGAAATGAACATGATTGAATAATCAGGTATTTCTGTAATTTATGAATGTTTTTGCAAGAATGATCACTCACTATAAATCTGCCAACTTGTCAATTTCAGGTCTCAAATCTTTATGAAATTATTAAAACTCAATTTAAATAAATTTAAATATGAAATCATTTTACTGTCAGTTTGTATATATATAAAATACAAGTATTGCAAAAATTCACTTTTAAATAAATTATGATATATGAAGTTAACATTGACCTTTAACCTTAATAGGGGGAGTTAAAGATACATTTATTTACAGATTACTCTACGGACAGTTTAGAAAATAGTTTGAAGAATAGCAACCACTTCTTTAAATAGCTATAAATACATCCTGTGTATATGTTAAAGTGCGATACAAATAGTACATGTAACAACTTTTGCTTCTGAAAAGAAGAAACTCTGTACAGAAAAAACTCTAATTAACAAATATATTTTCTGTAAAACAGGGGGGGAAATATTTTGTAAAATAGAACAAAACCTGTATTATAATTTACCAACAGTAAATCTTTGTAATCATGGGAGTATCTAGTACATGTTTTCACACGATCCAGATGATAGTTTGCCATAATCAAAATAAAATACAAGCTGATGCCAAATTCAATGCCAAGTTGCAAAAAAGAAGCAAAGAAAATGTAAATATCCAGATACACTTCTACAATATCAAGGTTTCACTGGCTAACTGAATCAACCAATCACTTTTCTACTGGTTAGCTGAATTCACAATGGCAATGTTTTATTGACTCACTGAATATGCAATGTTAGTGTTTCATTAATGAACTGAACCCATACTGTCAGTGTTTTACTAATGACTGAATCCACAAATGGCAGTGTACATTTTATTGACAAAATGAATCCAAAATGCCAGTGTTTTACTAACTGACTGAATCCACAATGTCTATGTTTTGCTAACTGACTGAAAACTCAATGTCAATGTTTTACTGGCTCAGATTGAACCCACAATGTCAATGTTTTACTAACTGACTGATTCCACAATGTCAATCTTTCACTGACTCATTGAATCCACAATGTAGCTGCTTTATTGAAATTGAAATCCACAATGTCAATGTCTAATTGACTGACTTAAATCCACAATGTTAACTTTTTCTGACCAACTGAATCCACAATGTCTTTCTATTAGTAACTAAATCTACAATGTCTACCTATTACTTACTAAATCCACAATGTCTACCTATTACTTACTAAATCCACAATGTCTACCTATTACTGACTAAATCCACAATGTCTACCTATTACTTACTAAATCCACAATGTCTACCTATTACTGACTGAATCCACAATGTCTACCTATTACTGACTAAAACCACAATGTCTACCTATTACTGACTGAATCCACAATGTCTACCTATTACTGACTAAAACCACAATGTCTACCTATTACTGACTGAATCCACAATGTCTACCTATTACTGACTAAAACCATAAGGGCTATCTATTACTGACTGAATTCACAATGTCTACCTATTACTGACTGAATCCACAATGTCTACCTAATACTGACTCAGTGAATCCACAATATCTACCTATTACTGAAACAGTGAATCCACAATGTGAATGTTTTAATGACTGATTAAAATCCACAATGTCATTTTTTACTGACTGCAGATTTCAAAGTCATAACTTTGTCTAAATATAACTGTCATTGAGAATAATACTTCAATATTATATAACAAAGTCACTACTAAGAGATCACTAACAAGATGTAAAATCATGTTCTAATTTAAACTTATGCAATGAGTTAATTAGTACTATCTCGGTACACAAAGGTGATAGGTACTGATAAAAAAAATCAGTTTTAAATATTATATCATGTCTTTTGAATTGTTTCATTGTCAAAAGATGCAACATGTGTTCAATGTTAAAACTTACATGCAATTTTAAATGTTACATGTTACATAATGTGAAATATAGATAACCAGCCAAATTCATACTGCCGCATAATGACTGAAAAGTCTTTTTTTTTAAATAGATTGTAAAATTGAGGATGGAAATGGGGAATGTGTCAAAGAGACAACAACCCGACTATAAAGAACAGACAACAGCAGACGGTCACCAACAGGTCATTTCAGACCTTGAAGCATTTGTTCCGAATGATTGTGAACAGTGCTGATTTGTATAAATTACTTCATTTTTGTTTTATTTCAATATAAGAAAATTAAAAGAACATAATGTGTATACTATCAACATACCTTATGGTAAAATTTAATTGTTTAAATGCCATAAAAAAAGCCCAAGAATGAGCCGACCATGTTAGAGCTGTATATCCAGTCAAGGTCGTTAAAAACTTCCAACATCATACTATCAACTATCTAAATTATGATCCCTTCATTTTATCATCATTAAGAATTACATTGACTCCAAATTATATGATTTACAAGAATAAGTTATTCTAAAAAAAAAAAGTTGAAGTTAAGCAATAAAGTACAGAGAAATATATAAAACTTATCTTCTCTCCAATTTCAGATTTATTTTATTTTAATATCACCAGGTTAAGTTTAATTTGGTCAGATTCGACATTAAACTCTTGGCAACTTATCCTCTATTGAACCAACAATATCTACACACAAAATCTTCTACATTATGACTTTCTTTCTATATTATCTCATTTAATTTACATTTAGAAGATGTGCTCTAGAAATCATCTACTTATGATACATTATCATAAAAAATAGCTTTTGGAGGTATGATTTTATTTCAATTTTCTTTATGCCTTACATTGGTGTACATGAGAGTTAAAATCACTTTGAGGTGTACCAATCTCAACTTATACAAGGATAAGGTATTAGAAACATATTAAAATGCTAACTTCTAAGTGTGATTTGAACCATTGCAATCAAATCAAAATGAATTATAGTGAATTGTTGAATAATTGAATTGTATTTTTTTTATAACATTTTGGTGGATTTTGTTTGTTGGAGATTTTGTCCTGATTTATTTTTTGAACAGAATGAAATCAAATGCCAAAATTTTCAAAGTTTTGCATATTTCAAGCATTTTTTGCCAGTTGTTCAACATTGACATTGATAAATACATGCAAAAAATTTTAAATTTAGTTTATTTCTCCAATGGAATGAAATAATCAATGCATTTTTTTTTCTAATTTTTAAGGAAATAAAAAAAAAAAATCAAAGAAAAAAACATAATATTTTGTACAACACTTTTACACTTATTCTGTTTTTAAATTGTTGAAAAACACCCTTTAAGAACTATCAGCAAGTTGCTATTTATATAAATTCATACTGACATAACCTAATTTCTGTGAAAAATAACACTTGTTATGTGTTAAAAATAGTATATATAAACAACAACCATATGTTACTTACAGTTTACAAATTACATCCATGCTGATCAATCCTCGAAAAAAATGCACCAAAAAAAAATCTCACAAAAAATTCAGTCCCAAAATTCACCGAAAATAAAAACTGTCTGATAATTTGTCTACAAATCATCAATAATCTATGAGTATTGATCCCGTACTGATCATAGCAGTGAAATCACCTTGCTCCAGGCCCTGTGTGTTATGACAATTTATTACCCTACCTTCACCTAGCCAAATTACTACATACTTTACTGATGAAATCACCTTGTGCTATTTTTACCTGTTGAGAAACATTAAAAATTATCACCACCTTTTATTACAATGTATTAGCATTGGGTTGTTACCCCCATATTGTGCAGTTACGAATGGTCTTAGCTCCTTGGTTTACAAATAGCATTGTGCAGCGTGACAATAGCTATAGAGATTTACCTTAGGAATTTAAATTTTCTTTTTTTCTTCTTTTGAATTAATTGCAGGGTATTTTATTGCAAGCTAGTTCTTTGGTTGACCTTCAAAATTTTAACACATTTTAAAATCCTTTCAATAGTATGCAGTATTATCGCAGAAGTTTACCTAAGATAAGATTATACAGAACAATCGCATGATATACTGCATTGTTTGGCTTTTAATTTTCTTGTTTGTGTTTTGTTGTTACATGCATGTGCAATAAAAGTATTTAAATCTAATAGATTTTCTAAATACAAAAAATAACACTGTTGAAACACCTGACACAGATTGGCATGCACATTTTTTTTAGGCTACAAAACTAGATACTTCTTTAATATAATGCAAAATTAAGCATTTAGTTTTCTGAGATGCATGAAAAAGTTTAACTGAGCCACATCTTTTAAAACCCTACCACTTTTAACACATCGATGCTACACAGATGAAAACATTTTTTTTTTTATTTCCGTGCAAATACTAGACATCACCTTAGTTGTTGTTTTCTTTGAAGGTAAAAAAAAGTCCAAAAAAAGAAATGCAATATGTGAACCTCATAGGATTTTTAATACAAATCTAAAATTTAAGTTGAATGAATTTGATGCTAAATCATCCTTTTCATTCCCACGGAAAACCAATAACAGATTACGTATAAATTGAACCCCAGCAAAGTTTCAATATGCACCCAACCAGTCACAAAAGTTCAACCAATTATAAAAAGTTTTGACAGTAATGTATTAAGTTTGTTCTTGCTTGGCTAATGCCCTTTACTGTCAGTTTATTTAAATACTTAAAAGTATTTTTACACAACTATATTTGTTATTAGAGAGAATTATATTTTAAACCTAAAACCCATTTACACTTGACTACACGAGACTAATTTGACAACTCCATCAATTAAGAGGTACAAAAAACTCATTTTAGGTGTCATAATTTAATACCATCACAAACTTCAGGTGGTAAACATTTCATCTCTATAATACTGCAACCAGAGACATATAATACAACTAAATTAATTGGAAGGTACTTTACTATTCTGTATTTATTTATTCATAATGATAAAATCAATTTAATTTGATTATCAGTATTCAATTCAAAATAGTGATCAGATATTTTTAAAAGATAAACTATAACCAGTTCATTAAAATATAAAATATCTCCCTTATGCAATCCAGTTGTTTTTAGGTCCTGCTTCATTTGAGGTATATGATTCTATTCCTAGCACTTCTCTATTAAAAGCAGGTTAACAATGAAGTAACTTTTAAACATGAGGCCATTTCAACAATTAATCAGCCTGATTATGAACAACTTTACAAATGAGACATTTGTGTACAATTTATCCTGAATGACCATAACATTAAATTACTTGAATTCATCACCATGACCAATCAGTGCCCAGGAGACTAATCATTAATCATTGCACAAGATAAAAATTGACCAATAAATATGTTAGTAGGGTTCAAAATAAATCATCTAAAAAAAGCTATAGGTCAAGACTTAATCATTCCCTCAGTGAGCAACAAAATAGCTAAGAAAGAGCTAATGATTTTGTATTATAAACTGGTTGCAGAATGTTTAATGTGTAACCAGAGAGCATGAATTTCATTACAAAATTATATGTCTCCACCAGGACTCGAACCTCCAGTGATACAAGGCAGCATGTGAACCGACTGAGCTGAAGAACCACTTCCTAATTAGCTCAACCGCTTACGGCTGACTAAGTATCTACCACAGAGCTCCAGATAAGCTGCGTATTTGCGTGATCACGCAATACAAATAATAGAAAACCCAATGCAATTGTCCATTGAAGGGTTCAACAACCCAATTAATTCAACGGAAAACCCAATAATATGCCAAAACCATGAGTTCTCAACCCTTTTATTGGCTACCATTTGCGTTATTTACCCTTATCTGTTTACAGTCGTCGCGTAAACTATTTTTATAATATTTATAATTGGAAATTTCCTGTCGTTCTTAAAATAGATCCCTGCATCAAGTAACGGAAATGGGTCCCTGTTTGAGTTTTCCGTTGCTCAATAGGTACACGTGTTTTTGTAAACATTTCGATCTTCTCGGCGTTTATCCAATTAGCGTGTGTCATATTATTTTCGCATTGCTCGGGATTTATCATAACATACAATGAAATAAAACGAAAGTAAATGTCCGGTAAAAATATTGAATAGAAGCATGTTTTCGGCTTCTTTTGAAAAGCTGAGGGAAAGTTATGATGATAACAAGACTCAGCCAGTGTTTTAAGGAAACGTCCATCGAACGCACGGGCGTGTGTGCGTACCATAACGAGAACATTGCTTATAAACACAGTTTCATCAAAAACGAAATCAGTTGGAAAAAGTGAAAGGCCAAATCAATTACGAAATGATAAAGCATCAGAAACCAAAAGTTCTAAATAAAAGTCAACTAAACCCAGATTTATGTAAATTGAATAAAACAAAATCATTCAAGTGTACGAGTTTATATACTATTTTTTATTCATTTTACGGTTAGAATTGATGAATATACAAACCATGCACACAGGCACTGGTCTCAGAATTTATTATATAAACTTTAAGGTATAAGACGAATGCCTGTGAATACACGTATCCGTTTTTGTGAGAAAAAACAAAACTGGCAAAAGGTTTGAAACGGGACACAATTTAAACCTACAATTGCTCCTCAGTGAATAAACCAAATAAAACAGCTAGCAAATAACACTCACCATAACTCTAAACCAAATAAAACAGTTAAAAAAAAGAAAGAAACATATAGATGGGAAAAAAAGGGGTTGATATCATATTGCCTAAATATTTCAATATTGTGTCGATGAAAAAACCCAATACATTAAGGAGCTCGGTGGTGAAAAACCCAATTTGATATTAACCTGACGGGTGAATTGAAATTGATAATGCAATTAAAAAACTTTATCACCCAATTATATAAGAAAATGGTGGGTAAAAACCCCAATTTGTGAATTCTTATCTGGAGCTCTGCTACCACATGTTCTAATGGAAGCAATCCTGTCACAAATGCATTTTCAGAACAAACTATTTAACATAAACTATTTTGATTGTGAGGAAAACATGATTATGGTTCTCTATAATTTACTGTTGTTAAAGTATGGCCTGTCAGATTACTCAAGCTTATACATAGATGAATTGTCTTTGTGCTTACCTCCAAGAATTAGTATGTGGCTTCTGACCTCTACATTCAAAAAGTAGAGAGGATTTTAAGATCCATTTATCTAACTCATCTTAAGAAATATAAAATCCACTGAATTTTCATATATCTTTCACAATAAGGTCAAAGTTCTACATATATACCAGTAAATCTGTCTTTTTTATACATGTAATCCACTTCCACAAATTTCACTTTTAGATTCAAACGCCATCAAATTTTTCAAAGTTGAAGTTCTGGACTTCAATTCTATCTGCCTGAAAGGTGCTTACTGTCTGACATGGTATTAAGCCTAGGACACCATTTTGTTTTGACAAAAATTACATGGTGAATTTGAACTGATAAAAGGTCAAAATGACATTTTATTGTATTTAATAATCCTCCATTCAATACATGTTATAATCTTTAGGTAAGAAAATTTTAAATATATTTTAAACCAATATGCTTCATTTAACAAAGATAAATTAGCCTATTAAAACTTGTGAATTAATTGTTATTTATAGAAGTCTGTTGGTATTCAGCTTTTAAAATGGTAAAGGGTACATGTTTGAGAGAATTTACTTAAGCCGTTGTGACCTAATATCCTCATAAGATTAAACCACTTCAAATCATAAAGGGTACATGTTTGTGATTATTAATTGAAGCCGCTGTGACCTACTATCCTCATAAGATTTAACCAGCTAAAAATATTTCCTGAAGAAATAAAGTACCTTGCAAAAGGCCTTGTAATAGTTCAAGACTAATGTTGAACCAAAAACTGCTCTGGTTGAACTCATTTTAAGCATGGAAGTATTATATAGGCAATATTCACAAGAAGCAACGAATGTTTCCCCTTCAAAACCAATCGTTACACCAATTTATACTTGCACTTTTGCTTATCATTTATTCATTTCTCATTTTGTCAAAATGAAGCAATTTGTGAAAATCAATTTTGAAAAAATACAAGTACCTGTTTATAAATTATGAGAATAAACTCTTAAACATTCATATCTCTTAAATGATTTTGCAATTGACTTGGTTTTAACATGCATCCTTGCACATTTCATATATTTTCATGTATTTAATAATCTTTTGAATGCACATTAACCATTAAATAAGACTTTGACACCTACTTATATCATTATAAGAAACAAAACTTCTGATAAAATTCCTCAACATAGGAAAAATCATCCAGAAAGAAGATTTCTTTAACATGAAAATTTGTAAATAAACGATAAACCACCTGGTGATATAAACATTATAGTGCAATCAATTTCTCCTACCTGGCAAAGATGTCTTTTTCCTTATCATTAAAAACACTAAAATAAATAAATGTTTGTACTATATGAAGAATTGATGGTATAGTGTAAAATATAAAGCTGTCAAAAAAAAAATAGGTGATCATTATCTAGTTTATAATATAATACATGAAATTATATAATGTATAGGTAATAACAGTGTCAGAGATAACAGAGTTCAGTGAGGGAACAAAGTGCATTCTTTTTGCATGTAACCAAACATATTATTTGGAGGCCTTTTGCTGTTTTGTTTTTTTACTCTTTGATTGGGTTGTTTGTTTTTGACACATTCCCCATTTCCATTCTAAATTTTATTGTCATTATTAATTTTCATACTGTACAGTAAAAAGGAGATTTATTTAAGGGTTTTATTTTTTACTTATTTCATTAACAAATGTTTTAGGTAAAATCTTAAAGCATATCAAAATCAGGGACAAGAAAAAACATGAAAAAGTTAACTCTGAAATAGGTTAAAGGTCACCCTTATATAAAACATGAAACTTAACACTGCAACAAATTAAAGTCATTTAAGAAAATTACGATACACATCCCCGGATCCAGACATGCAAGTGTTAAATAGCTGCAATGTTTATTTTATTTCTGGAAAGTAAATGTGCATGTAAATTGAGATGATGCACCAATTAGATGTTAAGAAAGTTAGGAAGTCAGTAAGTCAGGGTTATTCTTTTGTATTGGTGGTCGTCTGCATCAACACTATCTATACTAATTGCAAAAGCATTTTAACAAGAATGCATCGAGCATACAATTAATTACTGTGACTGCTCTGTAATTTAAAAATACCCTATCTGTTTCTTACTATACCAGATTTTCATGATACAACCAAAAACTGCTGTGCTCATCAAAACAAGAGCCATCATTATGTTAGCACTGCATTGATATGTAGCTAAGTGAAAGTTCCAAAAGATTGAAAAGTAAAACAAAAATCATATTTCTTCCATACCCATAACCAGACGCAATAAACCTGCATTTTGTATGCATTAAACAGCAGTTTTACTATATAACTATTTAATTTTACTTTATATTCTCAACCCCCAAGTAATTCCAATTGCCAATAAACAGAATAATGGCATTTTATTTTTTGATACTGACTTCATTAGCTTGAATATCAGCTGGCCATAGCGGGCTCGCTTGATATTCTTGCTCACACTATTTGAAAAATCTGAAATCCCAAAGTTGAAAATTTGAAGCAACCAAAATAAAACATCCACAATTTACTCCATACCCTCAGTTTTTTACTACAAGTTTGGATGACCTAGTTTATCTCTAAAGGTATTTTAATTACCTATAGTAATGGTGTCCCCAGCAAATTATATGATATCGGAGGAAAATCAGGATTGTTATAATAAAGGCCATTCTATCCAAGTCACGCTGGTTTGTTATTAGGAGACAATTTTTATCTCAATGCATACAATTCAGTCGTATTATCCCGTCACATAGCCTTCTAACAGTTTAATCGTAGGGGGGAATTTAAAATCATTGTTCAAAATTGCATCGCCAAAGAAAAAAAAAAAATTCTATTGTTACATAAGTATTAGTGAGGGTTTTGATTAAATTAATGATTTTTGCGCCTTTTAATATTGTAAGATTAGTAATGTGATATAGTATGATTTATTGTAATCTTTTCCACTTTAAATACAATATCTTTACATTTGTATTTGGTAATATAAAAGATCAACACTTTGAAGAATTACGAGTATCTGATTTGCCATCTAAAAAATTCTAACTGCTTGCTTGTTATTTTCTCTTTCAGTTACCCATGCTCATAGTCAGGTTGTCTCTGGGAGAGCTATTTTGGGTCAAGAGTCTTGACATGCTGGCTCTTAATCACAGGCACTAATGCCTCAGTGCCTGTGCTCTTAATAGTCAAACTGCTATTTGGGAAATACTACTTCCATATATAGTCTTTTTAAATGTTTTTTTTTCTCAGAGTGAAATTCATCTGAAATCAACAAAATGACCCTGGCAGCGACTATGTATTTAACTGGTTTTTGAGAACATTTGATAGTTGCAGAAAGGACCATAGATTAACACAAAACAGTACAAGATCATGAATGCCAATCAAGAAACAAATCCTGTCAATTTCTAACAATGTCTACTTTAGTAAAGCTAAGACATTAAAATCAAATTTCTGACTGACGAATGACAGACAGACAGACAGACCGACCAGCCAAAATAGCCAAAAAAATCCGCAACAAATCTAATTCAATTTGTCTAAGCCTTAATTATATTTACCATTTTATTTCTGTTTCACCAAATGCCTTTAGCTTTAAACTTCATCTGTTCTAAGCAACCTGTAAAATCAATTAACATTTACACAAGACTATTTTAAGACATGCTATGTAATCTGATGTTAGCTTAAATGTTAAAGTTTCATCATCTAAATCAACCTCTACTAATCACACTTACAGAATAAAACTGATGAGTATTCTAAGTACCCTAGATATTAAGCTTAACTGGCCAACAAAAGACTGTTATAGTAGAATAACATGGCAGGAATCCAAGTACATGTACACTATGTTAGTGTCGAACCCTGTATATTGCAGCAATATACAAAACAAAACAAAACAACAATGTTACACCACTGTTACGTTACATAAGGGGTGGGGGTTGAACACCCCTAACATGTTTAACCCTGCAACATCCAGTATGTCTTGTCCAATATCAAATGCCTGTTATTTAGTGGTTGTTGTTTGTTACAGTATATCAATTTTGTATATCAGTTATATTTTTTATCTACATCAGGTCATTTATAGTTTCTTGTTTGAATTGGTTTGGGTTTTTGCTCATTGTTAAAGAAAGTATGGTGACCGATAGTTGTTAAAATCTATGTCATTAGGTCTCTGGTAGATAGTTGTCACATTGGCAATCATACCACATCTTCTTATTTACATAACAACATTGACATTAATATTACGTACTGTACCATCCATAAAAAAAGTTCTTCAGAAAGCTTGAATTTTGATTGATTCTCAACAGTTGTTTATATACCAATTTGCTGCATATCATATTTCCAATTCATCACTGTATCAAAGGTTTAAGTCAGTGGTTTAATATCATTTAATATATACAGGAAGTGTGGAATTGATCACCAGCTTATATGAGAATTGTACTTGATATGCATCTGTTGAGCATGCATGCAGAGTTAAGACTCCTGATGGTGCAGCAAGGACAGACAATTCTTGTACTTATGTGGTTTCTTGATATATAAGTTTCTTGGATACTATGAACAGCTGTGCCACAAGCTCACACTATTATACCTAGTCCCCCCTTTATCCAATTACTGTGGTTTTGTATGTCACAATAAACTTGATGCTCTCAATTTTAGTGGTTTTATATAAAAATAATATGTGTATGAAATTGACTTTATAATTTTGATAATATTGCAACTGAAAAAGTTTATTTTTAAGTTACTGACTGTAAAATATTAAACCAGCAAGAATTAGTACACTATAGTTTCAGTATAAATACATCTTTTGCAAAAACTTTACAACTTGTACAAATAGTCAGCTTGGCAACAAACAATCTTGTCCAAACCTAGATCTTTCAATAAATCTAAGATACAAATCCCTCTGAAAGCTTGTCTCGTATTTGGGTAAATAGGGCCATCAATTATAGTCATATATTTTTACCTGTAAATTGTTTAAATCAAAGCAAAAGTCCTAGGTACCTTTTTCAACACATTTTAATTCTTAAAAATGTGACATTTTTATAGTAATTGATCATAATCTTAATGGCTTGTTAAAATTAACACATAGATATGAAATTTACTCAAACATTTTCTTCAACCTTAAAAAAAATTATTTGTTTATATAAGGACACCATGCCCTGTTGCATTATATATATGTTCATTGTTCAGCGAACCTGTAAACTGGGTCAAAACTGTAATTTTTCATGTAATATTAAAAGTTCACCTCACTCACAATGAACATCTGTTCTAACATTGAAGTTGACGGGAACAAAACTTGTATGATAAACTACCTTAACAAACAACTTTAACCTGAGGATATACTTATTTCCTGCTTTTGCATCTCTATGTTCGTTCAACCCTGTTATATGGGTCAGAATAGTAAATAATTAGCATACAAATGAAGTTCCCATCATAATTATCATATGAATCAAGGATTTGTATAGTAAGATCTTACTAAACAAAATTCCTTGTATGAACTAAATTTCAAGTTGATGTTTTCTTACTATAGTCTTTTGCAATTATAAATCAAAACCTATCTTAGGATCTAAAAAAAATCTTTTGCCTGAAAAAAAATGTGGATTTATTTGACCTACTTCAAAATATAAAAGTAATTTTCTTAAACCAAATTACCCCTGTATCTAGTGCATCTAGGATCTAACCCAGGATCTCTGCTAAACTATTAAACCATTAAAGCAAATCTTTGTTCCATAAACTTTAAGCTTAACAACATTTTTAAGGTTTCATAATTTCTACGACTGCAAGAGATTTGGGGTTTTATTCTAGCTGTGGTTGACGCATTATAATCATAATATGTCCAAATAGGGTGATGTTTCTTAACCTTGTGATGGTGCCATAGTTTAAATATGTATCACCTGTCGGTTAAGCTCAAACAGGACATACTCGTAAACAACAATTATGTTATCACACACATTGCCCAACCTTTTACATTTCTAAAAGCCTCATTTGGGGTTACATATCAAATTGTAGCCTGGCAACACAAAACTGGAAAATATGCAGTGAAAGAATGAAAAGTGCAACAATATGCATCTACCTGATTATCTAAGCTTTTTGATGATAAAATTCATAATAAGATATAAGAAGATATCTTAGTTATAAAGATTAGCAGTATAAAACAGTAATTGAAATTCCTAGACATAATTCTGAGCAATGGTAATTTGACTGATTGAGCTAATTGAAGAAACTTTCCCTACTTTTTATGATCTTAAAGAAACCTTTCTTTACTAAATTCAGGTTGGATTAAAGGTAATTGATGGTAAGGTGTGTTTAAATTAATGGAAAAGTAATGAAATTTCAATAAACTTTAGGGTGGGTTCAAATTATCAATTATGATTTCTTTAAATATTGTGTGAGAAAAAAAATGATGGAGATTTTTAGGCAATATATGGAGTTATTTAAAAACATTTTAATTAAGTTCCAACTTTTATTTCTAAATTCAAATTAAAAAGTTTAAATAACCATTTACATAAAATTTAATAATGAAAGTAAGTTTTTTCCCATATAACTCCAATATAGAAATATATTTGTGTCAGTTTTAAAAACTAACTTACAAATCAAGGTGAAAAACCTCTTCTGAAGATTTTTTTAAAGACAAAATTGCAGCACAACCCTATCATCCCTTTCACGAATTTATTACTAGGATAATTCAACTAAAAGGAAAAAACCTTTACCTTGCATATGAATGCCCCCACTTCCCAAACCATTTTCCCACTCCTCCAACTCTTAAACCAACACTTTAATACTGATAGAAAACAGTTTTTAAAACTTTTTTTTGCCCTTTAGAATAGAAAATGGAAACCAGGATGTGTCAACGAGACGTTACAACCCCACCAAAGAGCAGAGAACAGCTTAAAGGTAACCAATAGGTCTTTAGTTTATTGACTTGTTTCATTCAAACTTTTGTATTCTTGTCTGTGGATATAAGACATCTAACCTAGCAAATTATACCATTGTTTAAAAAGAGTTTTCAAAATTTCTGTAGCACAGATATGAATATGAATGCATGCCCTGTTTGATAGTGAAGAACTAAAAGTTTAGAACATGTGTGTATATTGGTGCACCTATACCTATCCAACGTTTACTATCTTCGCCTTCACTTAATAACTCTTTACTCATAAACTTAGACCTTCAAATAAAGAACCTTTTATTCTTTCAAAATCTTCCCACATTCATATCGATTATCTTCAAGACTTATAACTAAAGCCTTTCAAATTTCAATCTGCATATACTGCGGTTTTGTTATACATAAATTTGATAAGTTATAAGTCATGAAAACATCGACTTCAGTATTAAATTCAAACTAATCATTTTATACTTTTACAACAAAAGAAATGTAACTTTTTCTTGTGAGAAAGTGTTTAAAGACATCAGATTACAGTTTAAGGTTAGACGTACCTAGTTATATGTAATTTTGTGGTTTGGGGTTAACTTCAAAGTAACATTTGTACACGTTGATTTGTGTTTAGATTGTTTTCTTTTAACAACATACTGATAGCCAAAAGGTATCCTTATTCATTATAAGACCACACTCCTATATTATAGTATCCCATTAGTAAATATACTGATATAAAAGTCTGACATAGGTAAAATAATGCATATTGATCTTTGAATTAAAATCTTCAAGTCCAAAGTCCATTTCTCAAATCCTTTTTTCCAATCCTCTTACTATATTATTCAAACAGTCTTCACTTTTCATAATAAAAAGTTACCAATATCGTCCCATTTATAATAATGCAAGTCAATTATATAAAATTGAAAAAGTTTGAGTGACAAATTATAATCCATTCAAGTCATAATTTGTAAATTCATAGGTCAAAGTATGGTCTTCAAAATGAAGCCTCGGCTCACACCAAACAGCAAGCTATAAAGAGCCCCAAAAAAATTGATAGTGTAAAACCATTCAAACCATGGTATGGAAAAGTATGGGCAATAAAGGTAAAATGGTGGAACATATATTAGTTGGTCTTTCTAAAAATTTCTTTTAATCCCAATAACGTTACCAACCTCTAAAATCTACAGTAAGAAAATTTATTGAAGATAGTGAAAACAAAATTGTTAGAAGGTACAAATGCACAGATGCATCGATGGGCCATCTTATTGTATAGTCTAAATGGACAGAAAATACCACAAGCTTTAATATTGTTGATGGTGAGCATTGTGCATGTTGTTTATTTATGAACTTCTCAATGCCCTCATCTTAAAACTTTTTCCCAAATAATCTAAATGTAGTCTTCAAATTATACAACAAAGTCTAAATTCCACCTCAAACTTGGCAACTATTTAAAGAGTTTGGAAAAAATTTCCCCTTATAGTATTTGTCAACTAATAACCGAAGTCATATGTATAGAAAAAGAGTGACATTGTTTGGTCTTATGAACTTCCTATGAACTTGCCTTATACTTTCCAATAAAAGTGGTATATATTCACACTTATCATAATTTTTACTTAAAACTTGACAACGAGTACAGAGATCAACAAAACATTTCAACAAGCATTATATATACATAGATATAGGAAGATGTGGTGTGAGTGCCAATGAGACAACTCTCCATCCAAATAACAATTTAAAAAGTAAACCATTATAGGTTAATGTACGGCCTTCAACACGGAGCCTTGTACATATATAAAAAAGAAGATGTGGTATGATTGCCAATGAGACAACTGTCCACAAGGGACCAAAATACAAGGGACCAAAATGACACAGACATTAACAACTATAGGTCACCGTACGGCCTTCAACAATGAGCAAAGCCCATACCGCAGAGATATACCTGCTTATTTCAACTAAAAATTAAAATGCAGTACATGTATTCACAAAATGCAACTAAGTCAAAATTCCAAATATAAATTAGCAACAAGTATCAAAAGTTCCACAAAAAATTACACCAAATACAGTTTGGTGTATACTTGATTTTTTTTTTTGTGGTGAGCATTGTGCATGTTCTATATATGTATGAACTTCATAAGCACTCACCTGACAATTTCAACTAAAAATTTCACATGTTGTATTCACAATTAACAATCAAGTCTAAATTCCACCTCAAACTTGGCAACTAGTACAGAGTTCCACACAAAAAAATGTGCCCAAACATTTGTCAAGTGATAATGACAGGCTGATGTATAATAAATACAACATATAGGGGGAAACAGAGTTGTGATTGTTTGCAAAATATATCAACAGCCACTACAAATAGTTACGTCTCTAAAGGGGATGTTATCTATTGTAGCCGAAAATATCAAATTGTTTTTCTGAGTGACAACTTAAAGCAATTTTCACAGTAAAACATTTATAAAAGAGGCTTATATTATAAACTTCCTTTTAACCAAGTAAGAAAATCGTGAAATTGTTACATTTTTACAATAAAGCATTTATAAAAGAGGCTTATAAACTTCCTTTTAACAAAGTCAGAAAATCGTGCACCTCTTACCTTATATATGCAATATAAACATGTTTTAACTGCACAAGTTTCCGTCTTAAACAAATCCCTGCTAACTAAATATGGTACATATAATATGGTCTTTTCTTTAACATTTCAATTGATTTTTAAATATTGACAGTGAGGTGTTTTTAGAAAAGAAATATGACTCATCTATAAAATGAAAACTACGGGAACAAGTGATATGGTAATCTATCGAAAAAATCTCATTACCTGAGGGGGTTAAATTCAAAACTTGGCTACGGATGAGAAATTTGCAAGATCCAGGAGAAATACTATGAAAAATGTTTATTATATAAGAAGTGTCAACAACCTAACTTAGGATTAGTTTCACACAAACTAGTTCAACATGCAATATAGAATAAGGACATTTTTAAATAGCGTGTTTCACTCACACTTGAAATAAGAACATTTTTAAACAACTAATAAAACCACTTATTAAAAGATAGCTTTCATTTATGAATATATTTTAGATAAAACTGATCAAAGTTTATTCAATTCTTAGCTGGCTGGAGAGAAGGAAATATCTAAACAGACTCCTTTCTATTCTAAGAATAGACACTTTTTTACTCGAATATTAAAATATCATCACTAATTGTGTATTAACCATTTAAGGAGGCTCGCGGGTATAAGATTTTCAGAAAAAAACATTTAATTTTCATTACAAATTTTAAAAATTACCTTAAGTAGTTGTTACTTTATCATATACAACAAGAGTGCACACACTGAAATGTCTCGCCTTCTTTAATAATTATTGTCGATATTATGTTGATAGTCCTAATTATATATAAAGCTTTATTACAACTGTCACTTAAACATTACATGAACCAAAATAACTAAACAAAGACCAATGAACCATGAAAATGAGGTCAAGGTCAGATGAACCATGCCAGGCTGACATGTACAGCTAACAATGCTTCCATAAAACAAATAAAGTTGACCTAATACTTATAGTTAAAAAAAAATTAGACCAAAACACAAAAACTTAACATGGAGCAATGAACCGTGAAAATGAGGTCAAGGTCAAATAAAACCTGTGGGACTAATATATAGATCATAAAATATGTCCATACACTTAATATAGTTGACCTATGGCATATAGTATTAGATAAAGAGACCAAAACTGAAAAACTTAACTTTGAGCACTGAACCATGAAAATGAGGTCAAGGTCAGATGACATCTGTCCGCTAGACATGTTCACCTTACAATCATTCCATACAACAAATATAGTAGACCTAGGCTATTGCATAAAGTATGAGAAAAGCAGACCAAAACACAAAAACTTAACTATAACCACTGAACCATGAAAATGAGGTCAAGGTCAGATGACACCTGCCAGTTGGACATGTACTCCTTACAGTCCTTCCATACACCGAATATACAGACCCTATTGTTTATAGTATCTGAGATATGGACTTGACCACCAAAACTTAACCTTGCTCACTGAGCCATGAAATGAGGTCGAGGTCAAGTGAAAACTGTCTGACGGGCATGAGGACCTTGCAAGGTACACACATACCAAATATAGTAATCCTATCACTAATAATAAGAGAGAATTCAACATTACAAAAAAGCTTAACTTTTATTTCAAGTGGTCACTGAACCATGAAAATGAGGTCAAGGACATTGGACATGTGACTGACGGAAACTTTGTAACATGAGGCATCTATATACAAAGTATGAAGCATCCAGGTCTTCTACCTTCTAAAACATAAAGCTTTTAAGAAGTGAGCTAACACCGCCGCCGCCGTAGCCGCCGCGGCCGCCGGATCACTATCCCTATGTCGAGCTTTCTGCAACAAAAGTTGCAGGCTCGACAAAAATCATTCCAAAAAACCAATTTCATGTTGGCCCCAGCTGACTTTTAAAATGTAGATATCATTGAAAAAGCTCGAAATTATCTCCCTTTGGTGCAAAAATGCTATTTTTTGGCATTAAAATTGAAATATTTTTTTTTTACTTATCGGTGACCTGTACTTTTTATTATTGTTTTCAAAAAAGCTATACATAAACTGAATAATTGTAAAATTTAAGCGATTTCTGTAATTAAGTTCTTTTTTTATTTCGATATTACCTCCTTTTCTCCTATTAGTTCAACAGACAAAAAAGTACTTTTACAAAAATGTATGTTTCTTTCGAAGGCAGATTGTGAGCGTAAATGATCAGTGACCCCACTTTTTTATTTTATTTTTCTATAAGATATAAGATAAAGTTCATTTATAGAAAGAATTAGCGAAATCTTATATTAAATAAAAAAAAAGATTTAGACCCGCGAGCCCCCTTAAATATTAAAAATTGGAAATTGAGCTTATGCCTACCCAGAAAATTATTTTAGTTTATGAAAAATGACATCTACAGTTTGAAGCTTTCCATGATAATCTAAATTTTTCTGTACAGATTGATTGATTGTTGGTTGCTTAACGTCCAGTGGCAAATATTTCATGCATAATCAGGACGATCTGTACAGAGCCCAGTGTTATATGACTAGACCACGACAATTAAGTGTGCTTTAATATGCTACTACTTTGATATAATGATTGCATGGTAATAGTTTTCTATTTGTTTAGTACATGTGACTTTTATAATTTTTCTGTTGCACTGGTCTTGTATTGACCTACTCACACAATGTCATAGCACTTGTGATTGCACAAACATTTCATAACAGTAAGGCTTATTGTCTATTTTTTCATCAAACAAATAATCAGAGGATTTTAAGGATAAGGCAGTAGGTGTGTTTCTAGGCATAACTGAACATAAAATTAATTATTTCATAATCATATAGACAGGATGTTAAGTTAAAATAAAGGATAGGAATGTGTGCTATGCTTTGACTGTACTGTCTTTCTTATATAATCAGTAAGCTTAATGATTTTGAAGTTGAAAGAAAGCATACTTTTAACTATTTCTATAATACGGGGCTCCAGTAGAATACTTTCTTAGGTTACAAGGTCACTTAAAAAGAAATCCCTCAGGTCAAAGGATCACTTTCATTCCCACTATACAGTTTCCAGATTGATCTTCCTTCTTTGAAACATTTTTGAAGGTCACAATCATAATCCTTCTAATTGAGATGTCAGATTGAAAATCCACCACCAAACCTGGGAGCTATATATTGCTTACTGGGTCTGAATACAATTAGCCCTAATTTAAAACCTTTAAAGGCTTTTATGTACTTACTAATGGAAGTTTAAACATTAAAATTTATGCAAAAATCCAACATTGGACTCCATCTAAATTTTGATTCAAATTTCTGTTTTATATTGGTTTTATCCTTAAATGTTGATTGTTTTTTTCTCTCATAAAATATAGGGTGTAATAATCCTCCACCGCAGTGTCAAACTGCAAGTGAATTTTAAAAAGTCGAATTGAAACATGTACCAAACTTGCACATTGATAGGAAAAATTCTTCAGTTACAGTATAGCTCCATTGCATACTAATGTAACCTGTTAAACCTTATACTATTTAAACTTCTTTCATTCCGTATATTAACATTTGGTTATTGTCAAAAATACATTGTTAAATTATGATATACATTTTTCATTCTGAACTTTAACATTCTGTAATTGTCAAAAATATATTGCTAAAATTTATAACATGCCAATTTTGTCCATAGTAAAATACCTGAAACTTCTAGGGGGTAACTGTATTTAAAAAAAAACGTCAATCACAAATTACAATAGCCTAATTTTTCATTCATTCCATTGTAAACTTGCCTACATAAGGGCAATATAAGATCATTCTGCAGGGGTCTATAAAAACTGTTTAAATAAACGGAAGAGACTTAATCAATTTCATAAAATGTTAAAGAACTTATATGAAGTATTTAAATTTTTAAATGACAATTTAAAATCAATTTGACCTTGCTTCAAACATCAATAGATATATATTACTACCTAAAATCAATGTTACACCTACCCGATTTAAAATAATTTGTTTTACCAACAAGCCTCCATCAATACTGTCCCCGATACTTGATTACATAATTAAAACGTGTCTTTTGATAAATCCACCCACTATAAGACTTAATAAAATGCTACACCTCAAATGTCCCAAAGTGTTTGTGGCTTGTCAAAAATGTGTGGGTTTTGATAAACAAATATGTACCCTTTATACATCAGATACTACTTCACACATATTTGACAGATCACTGATAAAAAAAAGTTTGTGTATAAAAGGTGGAAATTTTTCAAAATATTGTACATTTCTGAGTAAAATTCTTTAAATTAGGAAGATCTAATGGTTGCACCTTTCCTTGTGTTTGATTATGCCATGCCTCTATGTCAGGGAGTAAGTATACAAAAAAAACTTTTTTTAATAGCCTTAATTAATTCACAATCAGATTTTGGTGTGCCTTCTTTGTTTTGTCGACAAACAAACGGACACACAGACCAGAAAACATAATGCCACTCTACTATCTTAGGTTGAGCACATAAAAAGAAGATGTGGAATGATTGCAAATGAGACAACTCTTCACAAGAAACCAAATGGCATAGAATTTTACAACTTAACAAGGATTTGATGTGTATTTCAACAAAAGTTGAAAGTAAAAATTAAGTTGTTAAATCCCACATCAAAATATAGGACTAACTTTCTTAGGACAGGAAGTAAGCCATCAGAATTAAACTATATCAAAAACATAACTGCTATTTCAAACCAAATTAATATCTTACAAATGTAACCCCACATACCAGAGAGCTCCAATGTCAGTCACAAACTCCTGTATGGAGGGTTTCCACAAAGAAAAGGTTCATTTTAAGAAATTAAATACAGGACATAAAACATAGTTAACATACCTTGGTATCTATTATTTGTCAACTTCCTGTCACCGATTGTCATTCAAGATAAAACTTGTACTTCTCTCATTTACACTATTTAAATATATCTTTCTGAAAAAAAGTAGAATTTGTTAAAAAAAAAAAACCACCTTAAATTTAATAAATATATAATAATTTTGGGGGTATTTTTTCATTTAAGTTTAAAAATAAGTTCTTAGTGTCCACAGGATTCCATCTTTCTACTTTGTCATTTCTTCATTGAATGTTTTAGGTGAATGTAACTGACCAGGGCCTCTGGGAAGATTAGTTATATAGCTAACTGTGTAACCCTCTTAAAATAAAGTAGTGTTGTTGTTATGCTCAGTCTTTAGATTTGTATGTTGTGTTTTGTAGATTGTTGTTGTTATGCTCAGTCTTTAGATTTGTATGTTGTGTTTTGTAGATTGTTGTTGTTATGCTCAGTCTTTAGATTTGTATGTTGTGTTTTGTAGATTGTTGTTGTTATGCTCAGTCTTTAGATTTGTATGTTGTGTTTTGTAGATCGTTGTTGTTATGCTCAGTCTTTAGATTTGTATGTTGTGTTTTGTAGATTGTTGTTGTTATGCTCAGTCTTTAGATTTGTATGTTGTTTTTTGTAGATTGTTGTTGTTATGCTCAGTCTTTAGATTTGTATGTTGTGTTTTGTAGATTGTTGTTGTTATGCTCAGACTTTAGATTTGTATGTTGTGTTTTGTAGATTGTTGTTGTTATGCTCAGACTTTAGATTTGTATGTTGTGTTTTGTAGATTGTTGTTGTTATGCTCAGACTTTAGATTTGTATGTTGTGTTTTGTAGATTGTTGTTGTTATGCTCAGACTTTAGATTTGTATGTTGTGTTTTGTAGATTGTTGTTGTTATGCTCAGACTTTAGATTTGTATGTTGTGTTTTGTAGATTGTAGATTGTTGTTGATCTTTTTTGCTATGGCATTGTCAGTTCATTTTCAACTTACTTTTTGTCTATCTGATGAGTTTAGCCTTTTTCAACTGATTTTTATTGTTAGTTCTTATGTTGTACTGTTATACCACTGTCTCAGGTTAGGGGGAGGGTCTGGATCCCGCTAACATGTTTAACCCCGCCACATTATTTATGTATGTGCCTGTCTCAAGTCAGGAGCCTGTAATTTAGTAGTGGTTGTTGTTTGTTTATGTGCTACATATTTGTTTTTCGTTTATTTTTTAATATAAATGAGGCTGTTAGTTTTCTCATTTGAATTGTTTTACATTGTATTATCGAGGCCTTTTATAGCTGACTATGCAGTATGGGCTTTGCTCATTGTTGAAGGCCTTATGGTGACCTATAGTTGTTAATGTTTGTGTTATTTTGGTCTTTTGTGGATAGTTGTCTCATTGACAATCATACCACATCTTCTTTTTTATATTATGAGTTTGACACTTTGACTATACCTATGGTATCTTCCTTATGATTTTGACACTTTGACTATACCTATGGTATCTTCCTTATGATTTTGACACTTTGACTATACCTATAGTATCTTCAGGATCTCTTCCAATAGACTCGGAGTTTTTTTTGGTGAATTTAACATGTTAAAATGAAGTGTTATTCAGGATGTCAACAGATATATTGCAGATTCACAATTTAAATACTGTGGATTCATTATTATTCGTTGGACACCACTTTTGTGGATTTCGTGGGCACAGTCAAACCACAAAATTAAATGTTTAACGAATGATAAATTTTCTATAGGTCTGTATGCAGACTTCATCAAAACCACGAAATTAAATATCCACCAATATGCAAGTTTTTTCTCAATCCACGAAAATTGGTACCCACGAAAATAAATGAATCCACAGTAGCTGGATATTTTAATGTAAAATAGGTACAAACAGAACAGTTACAAAATTACATTTTTCCATGTTCCCCATTCCCTTTTCTAAATTTCCTATTCAAGCATTTCCTATTGTTATATACGTAGAAAAATAATTGCAATGAAATCTCGTTATTTTCTTTTAAATGCTGTTCTAAAAGCATTTTGGCATTTATTTATGATTTTTTTCTCATTTTTGTATGATTTTCAATAATTCTTATGAAAAATATCACATTCAAGAGAAGCTTAATTGATGTCTTTTAAAAAAGCCTTTAAGCATCTAACTTTTGACAACTACACAAACACATGTGTACAATGTATTTGATGTATCATTTCTAGTCACCACAAAATCTACCCCATTATTTAATCCTATGACGGTCAAGTACCTCCTTAAAGGATAAAACCCTATTCTCTTTCTATTTATCTCTCTTGAAAAACTACTTGTAAATACCTTAATCTGTCAAGTTGTAATCTCAATTACACTGTCATCAGCCCTTTGTAAATAGGGTGAAGAGGGCAATAAAATACTCTAATGTTGAACAATTTTAATTATCGCCCTCTCTAGATAATGAGATATATATGAAGGTCTGTGGTATTGTGCTTCGGTCAATTTTAAGTTCATTTAAAGGTCTTTAAATGCAACAATGTATTTATTCTGTAGGTTTCTTAATTTTGAGAACTAAGTATCATTCTAAACCATTGTAGAAAATGATCTTCTTGTTTCTTTTATTTACTTATTTGAACTGCTAATGCAAGAATTTCTGTGAGAATGTGACATTTTAGCCATAATGACTTAAACCTTGGCCTAGGAACCATTAAAACATTTTTTTTTTCTTTTTCAAAATGCATTTGTTGAAGAACAAATATTCAAGGATATCAATACTTGCATACTGCATAGACACCTTTTAAATACTGTTGCAAGTTGAGCAATCTAACCCTAAAATGACATTTTTGTGGGTTGTTTTTTCTAAGTAAGTTAAAAACTTACAAAAATTATGACTAAAAATATCAGATTTAAGTACCATGATTTTTTTAATGATTCTCTTACTAACATATGAATTTTCTAAAAAGATTTGCATCAATTTCAGTTTTATTTATTAAAAGCATCAACTTCAATTCAACCCTCTAGTTTTAACTTAATTTTTAAAACACAAAATGCATTCCTCATTTGGAATAAGTGAATTCTTATAAATCTAAATGATGTCCCACATCTCAGACAACCAATTCATTATCCATTTAAACTGAAAATGCCAGAATCCCATCTTAAAGAATTCAAATTAAAATCTAATTCATTTTGTAGAAATCAATCTCCATGTTGAGATAAAGATGATGAATTCTTATTCAATGTAGATTATAGATTGATGTGTCTATGAGATTGTCCCCTAGGGGAATCATAACAGAAGTAAATATCAGATTAAGTCTTATTTCATTGGATCAGCAGAGTTATGAAACAGTCAAACATTCTGTTGGTTATACATCATTAGCACATATTTCCCATCAAACAAATCAAAGCAAAAAGCTATTTTGTGATGAGATTTCAAAGAATAAAGTCCAATTTTATAGCCAACATGACATAAAGTCTACAGACCAAAGATTTCAACTATATATATATATATATATATATATAGTGTCTAAAAATAGCAACAATCAACATTCAATCTATATAGGTGTGGATCAGTTTGTAAATAAACTGATGCAGTTACTAAATTGAATTATATAAGTGTCTAAGAATGTAACTTTAACACACTAATGAGTGTTATAAAATTAGGTGTTATATTTTATATATTATTCACGCAATATTTCGCTAAACAAATTAGCTTCATCGGGCGTGTGCATCTATCAAGGTGAAATCGGATGCATGACAAAAAATATCTTTGTAGCTTGAGCTACACAAAAGTTTAACATATTGATTAATGATCTGTATAAAACAATTTTTTGCCGTTTATTGTACATAAACAATTTTTTCAAAAATTAAAACAAATAGTTGTTTTAGTTAAATAGAAGTAAAATTGATGAGTTATTCCTTTGCTTTCGGGTAGAACTGTTTTTCATCCCTCTCATTAAGTCCACCAGGTTCAAGAGTACGTAGCTGATGCATCCAGAACCTTTCTCTCTTTTTTCTCATTTCTGAGTCCCAATTTTGGTTTACCTCAATTATTTGAAAGGTGATATTTTCAAAAGTATGTCCTGTTCTTAAGAGGTGTCTCGTAATTGGACAGTTTCTTCCTTTTGTATAAAACGACCGATGATTGTTTAGTCTGATATTAAATGTGGTTTCTGTTTCACCAACATACTGCAGCTTGCAAGTTCCACAAGTAAGAATATAAATACTATTTTCCGTTTTGCAATTAGATGTAACATAGATGTTGTATCGCTGCTTTTATCGCTGGTCGTTTTATACAAAAGGAAGAAACTGTCCAATTACGAGACACCTCTTAAGAACAGGACATACTTTTGAAAATATCACCTTTCAAATAATTGAGGTAAACCAAAATTGGGACTCAGAAATGAGAAAAAAGAGAGAAAGGTTCTGGATGCATCAGCTACGTACTCTTGAACCTGGTGGACTTAATGAGAGGGATGAAAAACAGTTCTACCCGAAAGCAAAGGAATAACTCATCAATTTTACTTCTATTTAACTAAAACAACTATTTGTTTTAATTTTTGAAAAAATTGTTTATGTACAATAAACGGCAAAAAATTGTTTTATACAGATCATTAATCAATATGTTAAACTTTTGTGTAGCTCAAGCTACAAAGATATTTTTTGTCATGCATCCGATTTCACCTTGATAGATGCACACGCCCGATGAAGCTAATTTGTTTAGCGAAATATTGCGTGAATAATATATAAAATATAACACCTAATTTTATAACACTCATTAGTGTGTTAAAGTTACATTCTTAGACACTTATATATATATATATATATATATTAGTATAAGAACAATGTATTAAACGCTGTTGATGTAAAATTACACAATTATTCCAGGCCCTAGCTTTGGTTTTCCACACAATATTACCAATAACTAACAGGTTTCACGTCAATCCAATACCAATACCAATAGTATATGTTGCATATATGTTATGGTTGTATATTCTGTATTTCCCTCCTTAAATAAGAGCACCAACAAGGGTTATGGTGTAAAGGAGGAAATTGAACATTATCTATATAAATCAGTGCAGATTTAATTTGAGCATTTCTCTACATAGTTTCCAAGCCTGGCCGTGACCATCTCAGGTCTTACTAACAGAAATTTAAGTTAAACTTCCACCAAAATAGTAGAAAGAAAACCACGTGAAATTGGGGTTAAGGTGTGGTTGAGTGGGGTTGGGGTGCTTATTTCCAAAATACAACTTTCTTTGTTATTTTGTTCCCAATTATTTTCTTTCAATTTCCTAGATCCCACTATTTCTAGCCCTTATATCCCACATCCAAACTTCTTTAACTCCCTATATCCCATAATGTTTATCCATATCTGCACTTTTTAAACCCTATATTACTCATCTCAAAAGTTTATCATCTGCTCATAATAATTTGCTGCCTTCCCAGGGGGTTCTTTTTCTACTCAAATATACAAATATGAGTAAGTAATAAGAAAAACTCATACCAAAGACAAATTCAAATCTTATTACCGAATAAAACACAAATTTCAGACCTCATTACGGAAAAATATGGAAAGACATATAGAATATAAAAGCCTTCTATGAAAACAAACAATAAGTTCAATATATTAGTCCTTCAATACAGTATATATATATTAAAAAGATTTAAATGAAAACAAATATGAATATAAGTCGATTAACTTAAGATGACAAGCCCTATCTTCTGAGTAAATTCTAACAATAAATCCAAATATCTTCAAAACAAACAAATCTATAGTCCAAAGTGAATTAAAACCCAATCAATCAGTCCTATATCTATGTAAACAGATAGTGAAGCAGGTTTATCAAAGCTCTGTCAATACTATGTGAACAGATTATATCAACATTGTGGTAACTTAATGATGTTTGTTTAATGGACTTGTTGTATAAAATAAATACTCAGTTTGTTTGTTTTACAAGTGACAGACGGAAGACTGGGGAAATTCCTTAACATGAAAATTATAAAAGTAACATTTACCATACATGTATACAGTTTTTGATATTTCCTGTATAAGATCAGAGAGTACGTCCAAAACTAGTTCATGGTCGCTTTAATAAGAACCTACTTTTTGAAGTAACATTTACCATACATGTATGAATCTTTCTATATTTCCTGTATATGAGGAACCGAGAGAATGGTCCCAAACTAGTTCATGGTCGCTTTAATAAGAACCTACTTTTATGAAGTAACATTTACCATACATGTATGAAGCTTTCTATATTTCCTGTATAGGATCCAAGAGAATGGTCCCAAACTAGTTCATGGTCGCTTTAATAACAACCTACTTTTATGAATTATGATGGATCTTGGCTATAAAATACCAGAATGCTAATCAATTTTTTAAGAAAAGAAGCAAGTTGTTATGTGATTTATCGGTATTATACACATTTAAATTTACATGTATTTCACTTGTAACATAATTTAAAGTTGAACCAGGGAAATATTGTATTTATTGCATCAATCAGTGTATTCATCCTGAAATAAGCTCTGAAATAAAAGTGTAAAATAGTCATGGGAAAAACACAATCTTTTCTGGAGGATTAACATTCAAATTTTGTAAGCTGAAGGTAGCTTATATATATGTCACACTAAAAATGGAAATAGAAACATTTTCATGACATACAGAATACAAATTTGCAGTTGATTGAAAATTTAACTTCATAAATTGGTGGGTCCCAAGTGCTTTTCTTGATTTTCCTCCATTAGGAATGCTCAAACCCTAAATTTAAAAACCAAAGGCATATAAATACATTGAATACGAGGGTATTTGTATGATCAAAAGGGACATAAAATAATAGTCAAATCCGTTTAAACTTTACCTGAATTATTTGTTATTCATCATGTTAAGTTTTGGTACCGACTACTAAGCTGATTGTACCTGACTATAGATTAATAGGGTCTCAAGCCTACATGTATTTGGAGATTGGTGAATATAACAGCAAATTAAAGAAAATAATCGTTTGAAATCAATTCCCCCATCTCTCTATTGATGGATTGATTGTTAGTTGAAGTCCAGCAGCAAATATTTCATGCATGTTCAGGACAACCCTATAGAAAGTATAAAGTTCAAAGGAAAGCTTTCAGTGTTCCGTGACCAACATTACAGTTAAAAATATATTTTTAGTCCTTTTTTTGCTGATACAGATTTTTTAGTCAGGGTTTCATGATGAAAGATGAGGGTATCCAGCCAAGTCATCAATGCTTTGATCATGTTGTCTTAGTTTCATAAGAATAATGGAGATCTCAACTCCAGTAACATTCTCCTATTTAACCCAATTCCAGATATCCAGGTTTTGCAGTATTAGTGACGTCACAGACCCGTAGCCTGGGGGGGCTCAGACGACCCCCCCCCTTGAAAACAAATAAGCACTGTTAAAGTCAATGTTTTGTTCGAATTGTGACTGTTAAAGTCCAGTTTGTAAGTCCAAAAAACACCCCTCCCCTTGGAAATTCCTTGCTTCGGGCCTGCGTCAAAGTCATGCTTGTCCCTGATGGATATCAAGATATTATTGTCAATGCAAAATGATAGTTTTTAATAATCTTTAAGGGGGTCTTTCAGCAATATTACCACATGTTAATGAAAAGCATGATAAATGCAGGGGATATTATTTCATTTAATGACATCTTGGTGGAAAATACACTCTAATGTATTGTATTGAATTGTCAGTGATTGTATTGTATTCTGAAGTCTGCATCAATAATCTTGTTAAAACTGTTATAAATATCATTTGCACAGCATAACCAGATATTTTATATATTTTCAATGAAAATAATGGGTTCAGAATAAAGGCATATCTGTGCACACTTAATGGCATTACAAAATTAGGCCACACCAATTTGATTACTTGTTCGACGGACCCGCCCGCACCTTTTTTTTTCAAAACAGATTTTTTTTATTTTTATTATATTCCCGCTTCCCGCATCCGGAAATGAAATCATGTCCATTTCCCGCACCGTTTTTTGTAAATATTTTATAAAGATCTCAACATTTGTTTTTTAAAATCACAGTCTAGCCTTTATATAACGATTTAAAACCTATCAGCACCCTACCACACTGTAAATATCTGCGAGAATGTTTGTTTTAGCATGAAACCAATTTATTCCAAGCGGGAGTGCTCCGATATAAATAGAAATACCAGTACAGAACAAAACGTTGGTTTCTTTCCCCCTAACTTATATTCCCTATAAAAAAATGTTCGTTGTTAAAATAAAGTACAAAGAACTTCTGAAGGATTTGCCTGCAACTGCAATTATAATGTATGGTGACGGTCATACACGCTGCAGGTTTGTGCACCTGTCCTGGTTGATTCAGAGACCTGTCATTCAGCAGTTATCGTTTGTTGATGTGGTTCATTGGTATTTTCCCGTTTGGAAATATAATTTAGATCGTTGGTTTTCCTGTTCGGATTGTGTACAATACTAAGTTGTGGTCCCTTATAGCTTGCTGGTTGGTCTTGATCAAAGCACTGTGTAAAAGGCCGTACTTTGACCTATGTTTGTTATCAGGATGGGACCAACCCTCCCTCAGACAAGGGCCTTGAAGGGGTCATTTTACCAAGTTTACTGTTCAGTCTGTTGTAGAAAAGAAAATAGAAATACTAAGGATTTGTACAGTGCTACTATACAAAACCTTTGACAACTTAGAATTTTTTACTCAAAAAGAGGAGAAATACATTATATTTTAAACAACTTTTCTAAAAGAGGGATGGGTCCACTTATTTTGAATAATATTAAACTGTTAAAGTAAATGTGTTAACATGGTTAAAGTCCAGGAATATTACAAAATTCTTGGACATGATTTGACCATTTAATACCAAATATTATAGTTCTTTGGGAAAATATAAGCCCTTTTGTACTTAAAAGTGTTTTTACCAAAAAATATATTATAACTTTAATATTTTGACCCCTCGTAAAAGGGATATTCATAACATTAAGGGGTTGTTCTGAACCTGATTATGACTTGGATGGAGAATTGTCTCATTGTCAGTCACACATACACAGACCAGGTTTAATTATTCAATTATTTTTGTTGAACAGGGAAAAAATACTTCATAAATTAAAGAAATGTCAAGGTACAAGTGATAAATCAAGTTTTAATATAGTCAAAAACCTACTATTTTATGTTTACAAAAAAAAATTATAATCGCTCGCCTTTACTTTTTAAGCTTCGCCTCAAAAATTTGCAAATTAAATTATTTTTTTATTAAAATTTTCAAATCGCTCGCTCGCCCCAATTTTTGGAGTCCAAAAATCCGTAGAACAAGAAATTAAATTGGTGTGGCCTTATAAACATTTATTTTCTTCTAGACATAGACATCTAAAGATAACTAGCTCTTCGACAGACGTTTCAAATTTCATGTTTCAAAAATATCAAAAGGATACATAATGCAATCTTGCAGAGCTGTCTAAAAATATCACAGGTATTTTCTACAATTAGCTTTAACTGTTCATTGTAAAAGACATACATTGCACTTTGCACTTCAGTTTGAAAGAAATACTTTAAAGATATATGAATCTGATTTATATAAACTATATGAAACTTTTATTTAAAAACCTTTATTCAAATAGTAAGATGGCCAATTGCAGGATAAAAAATCCTATTTTTACTGGTTGCACAAAGCAGAGACATATATACACATGTATATATGTCTCTGCACAAAGTAAATGTTAAAAGCAATCGACTCTACTTTACTAGTCCATTATATGCTTGGTTTATGACTAAAGTAGTCTTTTTTACAGAACAAGGATGTGAAACCAGAGTATGACTGTTAGAATAAATGTCCCCAAAACTAAAGAGGTTAAGTGGAGTGATACAAAGTTAACTATTAACTGTAACGTTAATGCCCATTACTGGTTATAAATGGGATGTGATACACCAAATTGCACATCTAGGCCTAGATTGTACATTTCCAGTTATCAAAATAACATTCAAAGTAAAACAAACATATTTGTATTGCTGTATTAGTTGTGTCAAAAACCTTTTTCCTGTTACATGTATCTGCAGTTAAATGTTAAACGATATGTTGTATCAATTTTTAATTTCACAGGTTGTAAAAAGTGTTAAATTTTTATTTCCTTTAAAAGTGAAAAACTCTATAGGGTTTAAGATGACAATGTTTTAACTTTCCGAATTATTTTCTAATTTCACAGTTCCCCACTCTTAAAGGGATGCATCTGTCATTTCCAACTGTTAACTAATTAATTTCCACCTTTCCTATCAGCATGCTTTTGTACAACATCATATTTCCAATTGTGAAAAATTACAGCATAATATTGATTCATATTGAAATTAATATCATATACTTTTCAAAAATCAATTTTTGACACAACCGTAACAATCATTGCTAACGAGACATCGAAATCAACATCCCTGCTTGTCCTAATTAAATCTTGTCGATAATTTAATAGTAATTTGTATCCATAATTTACAGCCTTTTCAATCATAACAAGTGCAGCATATCCTGACATTGATTTTTTCTGTTCTGTATAAAATTTTCACCTATAGATAGCAGTCGTAAAGGGATTAAGTGAATCAAAATCTATAGACCAATTTTTTTTGAGACACAACTCCTCTGAAACCATACAAAGTCAGAATCAAAATCTATACAACTATAGGAAGAGACCAATTTCTTTGAGAAACAACTCCTCTGAAACCATACAAAGTCAGAAATATTTGTGATATGAATGTAGTGTTTTGAACTTCTTATAAAAAAATCCACAGAAAACACCAATTTTTGAGAAAGTATCCAAATTCCAAGACCATTATCAATCAATTGTCTTATACTCTTTGAACGACGCTTTCAACATACTGCAGTCGAAATCTAATTACACTTTGTTTCAACACATGCCTAATTGTGCTGTGATTTTACAGGCATCTTCTAGTAGGTTTAAAAACAGAGTTCAAAGTACAAAATGTACTATGAAAGTACATGTAAGATTTTTAAATGTATCAAGTTCTAAAAGATTTTTTTCCAGTAAATTGATACTCTATTTCACAGCAATCTAGACATTTAATCACACTTAAATCATTATATATAAGTATAATCAGTGTGTGGTCCAGGATTAATATTTCAGATATATTTTATTTCATTCTGCTGATAATTATCAGGTTTTAGTTGTTTCAAATTTTGTTTTCTGCATGTGCCATTGATAATAATGAAAGAAATAATATCAATTGTTGAAAACCATATGCTCATCTATAGTTATCTTTTTGGGTTTTTTCTGTTGCTGGGGTTGCTGTAGAATTGATGTATGTCCCATATTACCTCCTGTTATCTACTGGTATATAGTTCCAATTTGAATAACAGAGCGAATTTTGACCTGTACTATGCATCTTTTGAACTATGGAAAATAAATTTTGTCAAATTGTAATTATACCACACTCCTAGCTGATGACATATTTGATCAACATAGGGAAAAGCAAGCATTGAATTTACATTTCTCTCCCTTCAACTTAACCAGGTGTCAATTCTCAGCCTGAAGAACTCTGACCTCACTTCAACCATCTTCCTTTATATTCAGTTACAACCCCCATATTTCAGATTTTATAAAAACATCTTTTATTGCGTTTCAATGTGGGTTGCACCTTTTACGATCGAAAAAAACAGAATCCAAGTCTTAGCTTCATTTTATCCAAAACAGCCTCAATTTTTCCACTCTAGAGATGCAATTTCCAGATTTCTGTAAAAATGTTGAAATAATAGGTCTTTACAATAGAGAGTGTTACACAACCAGTAATTACTATCTATGAATGACATTACCCCCTTAATACAGCATGCAGTAATTACATGTTTAGAATGTAACAATAATCATTTATCACACTCTTTTTGTTGTTAACCAATTATCACCCTTGTATCAAGTCATTATCACAGGGCAATATCTATTTGTGATAAAATTCTCCCAGGAGAGGAGAAAAATACCAAGAATTTCTCTAGAAATACTATCAATAAAAATAATTCCTAACCAGAAGTTTATCTGGAAGGCCTGTAAAATTTTGACAATTTTTTTAATAATAAGATTACAGGGAAAATGCCTTAATCGATTAGTGGTAGATCCAGGAAAAGGGGGGTTGGGAAACCCTCTTTAGAAAATAACTGGATTCACCCCTTATCCATGTGAGGTTATACAATGCATGTTTAAATGTATTCAGAAGATTGTAAATGATGTGTTCCAGAAGAAAGCATTTGTACCTTAAAAATTATGTATGTGAATGAAAGCTAGAAAGAAAAGGGACAAAAATACAAAAAACATCCTGACAACTAGCTTGGTCTTCTCTCAATAGAGGGACTGCAAAAGACTCTTTTTTAGTTCTTACTATTTTCTAACTATCAACTTTTTTAAAATAAGCACAAAAATCTCACAATATATTCTGTACACTTTCTTTTTAAATTGATTTAAAAAAGCGGAAAAAAAGTTATCAGAGAGATGTTTACCTATACTATCCTATGCTTACTTTATAAATCAATTAGATGTGGGCTGACTGATGAATAAGATACCAGGATACATTGGTACTATTGTTATAAGACGTAATTTCGGTAAACACAGTCTTATTTCTTGTCTACAAACACCAACATGTGATTGGTCCAAAAATATCTATCTATTATTAAAAAGAATATTTATTAAAATTGAGTACTAAAGAGGCATTAAAAACCTACAAAATATATATCTTATTTCACCCCAGGTGTCAAAGTGTCACAAAAAATAAAATAAAAGTTAAATTATGTCAACGTGGAACAAATTGAAGGCCAGGACATCAATTCAACAATTATAACAATTCACACATACTAATTTTCATCAAACATACATAATTTTCCCCACCAAAGTATATACTTATATTCAAATTAATGTCACAAACATGATATTAAAGGGTATACTTATGTGTAGTTCTAGTCAGGTTTACACGTAATAATACAATGGCTCATAGGAAAAAAGTTGAATTATTACGCTTTGAAAATTTTATACCATCGCCCTTAGATTTAACCTACATAGTTTATATTGTATATTACATGTATTAATGTGTGAAAGAAGATCTCAGTATCATCTGATTGCCGTGAACCTACAATTACTTAATATGATGAGAATGTTTGTAAACAACTAAATTAAAGGTATAAATTCATCTTACAGATGTCTATGCAAATGTGCAGATTTTTGTCATGTGACACGCCCCATGTACTACATTGGAGTTGATGCTACAGAATTCATTTTCATTCGAGAAAACAACTGTTTTAACAAGCAACATCCAAGGTTGAGACTCATTTTCAACAAAAAAGAATCTTATGTGAAAAACTTCTTGCTAGTCATGAGTAATTTAGTATAATGTACCATCAATTAATTTCATATGAGTTTTTCTAAGCATCTGAAACTGTACAACACTAATTAAAGTAAAATAGAAAAAGGTAAAAAAAAGTCAACTTAAAAGTGAATTAATATCTAGCCTTAAACACATCCAGAATAAATATCCAAACAATTGAGACAGGCACCCAAAAGCTAACACTTATCCCAGATAAATATCCAGATACAGTCTTCACATGCAAATGAGCAGACAATTTTTCACAATACTTTTGTAATTTAAATCGTGGGACCAATGGTAGATCTACAGAATGATCAAAAGAAATTCATATGGTTGAAAGTCAAATAATGACCTTTATAGATCTTATTTATTGAATATATAAAAAAGAAGATGTGGTATGATTGCCAATGAGACAACTGTCCACAAGAGACCAAAATGACACAGACATTAACAACTGTTTAAAAGACAGCAGGAGCCTAACTTGCTAAAGGACAGTAAAGGTGATACCTGACAAAGTTACAGATCAATACTTATGTAGGCTTATCATTAGTATATGGTAGGGTATTCTTGTTTCAAATAGGGACTAGAATTTCATATCTAATTTTATTGTAGACATTGTTTGAAATTCATATCTCTTTATCTATACTGATGAAAAACAGATGGGTCTTTTTGTCTCTACTCTTTATGTGAAGACTTATTACAACTTAATTCTATCTGATAACTGCATATTTCTACATACAAATGATCGAAGTGCAAAGCATTCCAAATATGCCCCAATAAATCATTAAAATAGAGAAGTTATTTTGGATGTTTCTCGGACTGTGGGTCATTTATTCTATTACAATGTAGCCGTTACTTAAATCCAACAACATCAAGTGAGATGGTTCTGTGAAATCATATCTGTGGCAGAAAAGGCCAAAGATTTCTTATGTTTTGTGAAGATTAATACTAAAACTTGCACAAGTTACATTTTTGTTCCCGTCCTAATTCAGGAACCCAAAAACTGAGAAAACAAGCCCTAGAAAAATTATGTACGACTGATGTCTGAAAATATAAATTTTTATTGCATAATGTATAATGTATATTTATATTGTAAAGATCTTCTATCTGTTTATTTTTATTTGATACTATATGTGCCAGTGCGTTACTTGTTTGAGTTAATGAAGTTATCATTTTGTTGGTATTTAGACTTGTTCATACCTCAATGGTTAACATAAGATTTTAATTCAATTTAAATCTCAAACATTTGAATATATTCCTTTTGACCATTTAAAGGAAGATTTGCTGTATACCTTGTATCTGCATCAAACCTTAAGAAATATGTATTAAAGGGTCAAAATATTATAGAATTAAATGCTACAAGTTATCTATTGATTTCTGTTAGGAAACACTTACAATATTCTATCTTTAATCTTTAATTTCCATTCTATCTAGTTTAATGACATACAATTTTCTTTTTTTAACATTTATTTCAAATCATGCCCAAGACGTGCAATATGTATATAAAGCTGGGTGCAATTATATAGATCCTATCCCATCTTCCTCTATTGGCAAAAACTTAAAATATTTTACTACTATTTAGTTGTCATCCATTTAAACAAAGTTTAAAGTAGTGGTTGTTACGAGTGCTTTCAGCCATTCGTCGAAACTGGCTGTAAAAGATTGTGACCCAACTCCATATGTACTTTGGTACCACAGCTGTGGTCTTCTTGCTTACAAATTTTTATGCCAGCAGGATGGAATAATAAAATAAGTGCCACTAAATTTCCCTATCAATATTTAAAACTTACCTGCATGGGACAATATTCCTCTGTTCTATAAGATAAACTAGTACTCCATCATACATTGAAATCTGTTTACTTAGGGCCAACAGAATACACTTGTAGGTCAACTAACAAACAAATATCATAAATCCATTGTTGTGTTATATTGTCCACCTGTGATCGAGCCTGTGATGGTTACCTGAAATAAATGACAGGTAGTATTTAAAGCCTCCAGGTAAATAAACTATAATTCACATCAATGTTAAATTCAAATGTATGGTTCCGTTTTATTCAAGTGATTATAATAAAATTCTTGCCACTCCCAATAAACTTTAATGTATTGATGCTAATAAACAAAAGTATAAGTGATGTTTGTTTTTTTAGTGAATTTTAAAAGTGACCTAAAAAGAATCATTGTATTTTTATTTTCTTCAGTGTTTTAAATGTAAAATGTCATTTTGTCTATTTATTTTTATGGGATTAGAAATTTCTTATTCTTATGTCAATAAACTTTTCAAATTCCTTATAGGATAAAATATTTAATCCTATCAATGGATATATGATTTATAGCTTTAAGCAGCTTATAATAAATTCGAATAAGGGAAACAACTTTTGTTATGTTATGTTGCTCATTTCAAATTATCTCCCATTTAAAATTTCATGTATCAATGAAAAATCAGGGGTTTACGCAAAAAGAAGGTTTTTTTTTTATATATCAAAATTGTAGAAAAAAAGAAGAGTAAACATAAATCAAACCTGAAAACATTGGCATTAAGGTAGAAATGTTTGTTTTTCCTTTTTTTATACTACTTTCAGCTAATACTATTTCTACACTTTCATAACTTGTACAATTCTTTGATACATACCTGCCAACTTATATCATATTACCTATTTCAAACCAATTCTTTATTTCAACATACTGTTATCTATGTTCTTGCACATCTGTGTAATATCTGTGGAGCAATAAAAACATTACAGTGAGTTATCAGGGCAATCTATGCTAATTGCATTAATACACAGTATATCACCTAACCATCTAACAAATATAAACACTTCTCTACACCATGGTAGTCTGGTTGTCTGGAATATTATAAGATACAATGCTGATTCAACTCTCACATCTTTTTTACAAATGTATCTAAAATTGTTTTTGAATTGATAAATTGTGTGCATCGTGCATACCCATAGCCAGGGGGGTTCGGGGGTTCAGATGAACCCCTTGAAACCAAATAAGCACTGTTTAAATTGTGACTGTTCAAGTCGAGTTCATGAGTCCAAATATAACGTTGAACATGGATGTTAATGAAATGTTTTTCTTGGTTGAAGAAATTATGTAGATCAAATTTTAAAAATCTGACAAAAAATTGAATAATATATACTTTTAACAATTGATTTTGCATGTCTTTTGCATTCATTGTTCAAGTTCAACTGTAATGTCAAATCACTCCTTTTCCTCTGAGTTGGCAGTTTTCACTTTGCCAAAAAAAAAGAAAAAAAAGTTTGCTTTTACACAAATATAGTCTAAGCATTTAAAATGGTTAGTGAAACAGACTTCAATATGACTATATCATGACTATATATATTGTGCATTAAATTCAGCATTTGAAACAAATACATGTATCTAAAATTTTTTGCTGTATATCATTTGTGTTTCATTCATTGTTTTTTTTTTTTACTTAAATCAGGTTGTAAGTTTTCATGTTTTAATTATTTTACATTTGTCATAATTGGCCTTTTAGAGCTGACTTTGTGGTATGGGTTTTCTCATCGTTGAAGGGTATATCAACACATATGCCCTTCAACAATGAGAAAAACCCATACCACAAAGTCAGCTCGAAAAGGCCAAATAATATGTAGTTTTAATTTCTATGTCATTTGTTGTCTGGTGGATTGTCTCATTTGCAATTAAACCACATCTTTTTTTATTTTTATATATGCAGACAAATTCATATGGTCATATCTGTCAATGTGCTTAAAATAAATGTTATACTGATGTACATGTTTATAATACTACTGTCAATGAGTGCATTTTCTAATTGCAGTGCACTACACATAAACTTAACAAAATATCCAGACGAAAAAAACTAATGCAGCAGAACCAATTTTTTTATCCATAAAGGAGTAGGTCCGGTAAGGACGGATTTTGGCCTCAAATGTCAGGTTCATCTGACGACGGATTTTGACTATTTCTTAAACACTTCAGTGTCTATTTCATTTGATTCAAGTAGTTTATGTGCAAGATTTTAACTGATTTAGGCATTAAAAACCGATTCAAGCTTAAATATGAAAAATCTATCAAATATGCAAAACATCATCACTTTTCAGATGGTTTTTGTCAAAAATGAAAGTGGCAGCATCCGTGTTTATCCTCAACCTTTATATATGTTATGTATTATCATAAAATACAACTTACATTTTAATATAAAGGATGAACACGGATGTGGCCACTTTCGTTTTTCATGAAAACCGTCTAAAATTTAACTAAAATGTTTTTTTTCCTATGTCTGATTCATGCTTGGCAGCATTGCTATTTATTTATATTCAGATGGGCTTCTATTTGCATTTTAGTTAATATTCTAATATATTGTGTGTGGTTACTGTTTAATAGTCTACTGCACAGAGTTCTCAAAGAAAAAATTGCACTTAAGAAATATTTGCATGAAATATACAGCTATATAAATCTCACCTTAATTGATTAAAACTGTACATCCTTACTTAATTCTTCCATTCAAACTATTTTCTGATGTCAATTTCATCTTTGTAATAGATTTCACAGCCTGTAGTGATGCTGATTTCTCTTATCTGTTTCAGATGAGTTTCAGCTGTTCTGTGAATTTACAAGTTATCTTTTAATTTAGTTAACAACTATACTTCAATTTACACATAATATTAATTAGAGAGTCCTTTCACAGTAAAGAAAATATATGTATACATTGACAACCATCACTTGTTTTTAATTGCATGTTAATTGGCTTACATGGGAAGAAAACAATAACACTCTTATGTCTGCAGATGAAATAACCTACCAGCTAAAATATTTGTATTTCATTCCTAGGTTAATTTCATGCTAAGAAATTAATGAACATTGAATAAACAAAAGGGAGAATGACTCAATCCAGCTGTTTTTAGAAACATCTACAGAAAGTTGTATACATATAGTGTATATGTAACTCTTATTAGAGAACTCTTGATATCTCAAATTTGTAATGATATATACATGTATATTAAGTATAAATTAGAAATCTTATTCAAGCAAATCATTTCTATAACTTTTTATAAGAAAGAACACTCTGATTTATCTTTCCCTAAACTTATAACCTTTATAATCTAATTACAGTGGATTCATTTTTTTTTCGTAGGCACCAATTTTTGTTGATTATGTCAAACTTGCATATTTAATCAATGAGGTTTTGCCGAAGTATTGGTACAATCCTATAAGCTTGTAACAAAGAAATCCAAGAAGATTGGTATCCAACAAATAATAATGAATAATAATAACAGCACCTAATAATATAAAGTTTGATAATATTGATTTAAGTGTAATATTACTGAATGTTAAGTAGTTTCAGCTTTTATTGATTGATTGATTGTTGGGTGCTTAACATACAGTATCAATTATGCTATTTCAAACAATACCACGTTAGCATCAGGAATTACAAAATGTACAATACCTCAATCAAATTCCCAGATCAAATTTAATCAAGACCAAAAGTTTCAAGAAGTCAATAACAACAAAAATGTTGAGACCAGAATATCTATACTACTATATATATAAGGTTGGAAAGGACCTTTATCAGGACTCCAGGATCAGATGTTTTTAAATTCAGAGATTTTGGGATTTCATTTTTTTAAGTCCGGGATTTCGGGATCAGGACCCCTCTTATCCCCCCTATATATATCATTAGAGATAATGAATCCCTCTTCCTCTATTGGTGCTATTGACTTTTGTCAGTTGTATAAACAAGCATACATAGATAAACTGACATTTTTTCTAACATTCCGCTGCAGCTAGTAGTGAGAAGATAGAAACAAAGCTTGTTAGAAATATGATACAAGGGGAGTAACTCTATTTTATCATGTAAATAATTTTTGTTGGATGTTTTGTTTTTTTTAATGCTATTTGGTACCGTTTTAATCATTAGGTGACAGAGATTACTAAATATTTGAAATATAGTAATACCAGAATAATATAGAAAATAACTCAACTCATAATTAATGAAGACTATTTAGCTAAAATCTAAAATTGACCAGTGATAAACTAAATCATGAAATGACCAAACTAACCAGTACTGCAGATTTATGATCAATACTTAGTGAACGCAATGTTTTGTTTTACTTCATATACAGCCGAACAGGTGGTCTTTCAATCTGAGACTCTTTTCATTTCAACGATGTGATGATCTGACGATTTATGTACATGAGAACTTTCAAGAAAGGGGAGAGATATGAGCATTAAGAGTGTTGTGCCTCAAACAGTAATCGAGTGGTTCTCATGAAACGCAATTCTATTAAATATTGATCAGAATGTTCAGATTAGTACAAACCCGGGGACACATTTCATTCTGGGATGTTACATCTCAGAGGCGGATTTGGGGGTTGGGGGCATATATATCTCATGATGGTATGATACTAAACCCAGCCCTAACAGGTTATTAGTGAACAAAATGGTAAAACATGCTGCACAGAAGAACAAGTGATCAATATGCAGGAGTTTATTATCAACAACATATTTTGTTCAATTTGGAGGTAGGCCTTTTCAACAAATTGTCTGCATTCCTTTGGGAACGCACTATATGAGCCTCTCCTCGCCGACCCCTTCTGATTTTCATATGAATGAGAGTTCCTTCAGACACTTGTCAAAAACAAGAAGATCAAAGAAGCCAGATTATTTAATTCCACTTTCAGATATATTGATGATGTTCTTTCCATTAACAAAACGAACTTTACTGATTGGGTGCCATAAATATATCCACCAGAACTAGAAATTACAGAAACAACAGGCATGGCTTCTTCCGCCTCATTTTAAGACTTATATCTCATCGGATTTCAACGGAGTTTGGTATTTTTGTGATTTTGACGATTTTCTTGATATTCATATGATGAAGACATAATTTTACAATTAGTTTAATTGAGGTCTGGAGCTGGCATACCAGTTACTGCTACAAGTCCATTGATAATTTATGTATCTTTGTCATTTTGTTTCGGTTCGTTTGCTACCTAGTCTGACAACGGACTCTGACTTCCTTTAAACTGAATTTTACTGTGCGTATTGCTGTGTGTTTGTTTTTATACATTGGCTACGGGTATAGGGAGAGGGTTGATATATATAAAAAAAACATGTTTAACCCCGCCGCATTTATTTAGCCTGTTCCAAGTCAGATACCCCGCCACATTATTTATGTATGTGCCTGTCCCAAGCTAGATACCCCGTCACATTATTTATGTATGTGCCTGTCCCAAGTCAGGAGCCTGTAAATCAGTGGTTGTCGTTTGTTTATGTGTTACATATTTGTTTTTCGTTCATTTTTTTACATAAATAAGGCCGTTAGTTTTCTCGTTTGAATTGTTTTACATGGTCTTATCGGGCCTTTTATAGCTGACTATGCGGTATGGGCTTTGCTCATTGTTGAAGGCCGTACAGTGACCCATAGTTGTTAATGTTTGTGTCATTTTGGTCTTTTGTGGATAGTTGTCTCATTGGCAAGCATACCACATCTTCTTTTTTATATTTGTAAGTCTTGTGTGATTTGTTTTTATATATTTCGGAGTTTAGTATAACGCCCATTATTAATTGACTAGTTCATAATTTTATTTAGGGGCCAACTTAAGCACACCTGTGGGTGCATGATTTTATCTCTGTATTGAAGACTTATTTTGTCGGGTTGTTGTCTTTATCACTATTTTATTCTCAATTTCAAATATTGTTTAAAGAGAGGTTATTAAAATTTCCTTTGGATAACATATTTCTTTTAATGATAAAAACCTTAAAAAGAAATAGTATTTTTTTTACGGTTAATGTTTCTACAACTAACATTAACACAATGCAACATTTTGTTATGATGAAACACTCATGCAACCATGCATCCCATATTGCATGATAGGACCCGACACTACTAATAACGTGTTTCGACAGTTAAGCTCGGGATGGACATTTTAATATGCATTATTTGAATACTAATATAATCAAATTTGTGAATATTATTCAATTTTATACTGATGTGTTTATATTTTAATTCTTCTTCTCTAGATCTAGATGTTATGACAGATCTGCCATCATCAGGGATCCTGATAACAAAATTAAAATTACTTTTATTGAGAATGTTTTCTTTTCTATATATATAGTAGAAGTATATACAACTCGTCTAAACATCAACCCATCAATGTTGTTTATGTAAGTTTGCTTTCGCAAACTTGTTGTTCCTTCCACGCCGGGTTTCGAACCCATGCTACTGAGATATCGTGACACCAAACCACCCGCACTGTAGCTGTCCCGCTAGACCACACGACCACCTGGGTTTCATAAAAATGAAGCTTTTGGTTACCGGGACGGGGTGTTACCTTTCTACGTCGGTTTTAATCTAGCGTCGTACACATATATTTTTAAATACGCTTGAGGGGAGATAACTCAAAATCCATTATTACAGTATATTCTTGCATAAAAGAGAGACGAAATATGCCACAAGTACTGTCAAACTCATAATGAAAAAGACAAACAATAGTACACATGACACAACATATTAAACTAAAGAATAATCAACACGAACTCTACCAAAAACTGGGGGTTATCTCAGGTGCTCTGCAAGGGTAAGGGGATCCTGCTCCACATGTGGCACCCGTCGTGTTGCTCATATAATAACACATCCGGAAAACAGTCTTAATTCGGTAGGTCACATTCATGAAAGGGCAGGGGATCGTTACTACGACGTAATGAACATATCCGATACATCTGTGAAACGGTTATTCCATAATGGTCAACCAACTCGTGATGGCGTTCGTAAACTTTACGAAGGGATGATTTCAACTTCACCATTTGGAACTTTTGGTTTAATAGGTTCTTTGTGAGAAGCAACCCTCTATCAAGGAAATATTGATAGGAAATACCAGTACGGAAATATCGTATCAATTGGGAGATATATACCCCGTATGCAGGTACTGCTGGAATGTTGCTACTTAGAAATGGAAAGTTCACAATTGGAAAGCTGAAATCATCTCTTTTGTCGTAAAATTTTGAACCGACCTTCATTGTCAATTGCTTAATTTAAGTCAAGATATGAGGCCGACTTAACTGTATCTGTTGTATCCTTTATCTTTAGTTCGAATAGATAGATGCTTTCAACATAGTCATAAAAAAAATTGAATTATTTAGTGAAAGAACCTCATCTTTATAGCGGAAAGTAAAGTTAAAGGATATTGCTAACTTCTTATCTTTCTTACTAAGAAGTTCCTGTATGAAGTCGGCCTCATAATAATAAAGAAACAAGTCGATAAGAAGAGGGCACAATTAGTTCCCATTGGAATGCAGACAGTCTGTTGAAAAACACGTCCTCCGAACGTAACAAGTATGTTGTCAATCAAGAAATCAAGTCTTTTGATAATGTCAGATTCAGAGAATAATTTGTTTGAATCAGAGTGATCCTTTGAATTTTTTTTTTTTCCCTCCCTAAAACAAGATACGTTAGCCTTTTTTATGAAACAAAGCAATACCAACACTTTCAATTTGTCTGCTAGTTTGGAATGTGGAATACTTGTGTAAAGTGTAGAAAAGTCAAATGTTTTAATACTATTGGAAGATGAAAGAGAGTTAGATTGTATGTACTCTTAAAGATCTTTGGAATATTTTACCTCATACCTCTAGAATAGACAGTTTCACAATAAATTTGAAGCCCGGCTTTGATTGCTGATAAAACATATGTTAATAATTTAAAAAGAGGTTTCGTGGAGCACTTGGAAGACCCAGAAATATACCGGTGTTTGTAAGGAGACTTGTGTAGTTTATGTATCCAATACAGTGATTGAAGATCAAGTTCATCATCTTTGGTTGAAATTCCAAAGGAACATAGAACAAACCTATGATTATCCAGGATTTCCTCTTTGATAAGTGTCGTCAGGACATATAGTTGAGCTTCCAAGTGAATTGTCAGTACATAATTTGTTTATCAAGCAGTTCATGTAATGAGTTTTACACACAAAACAATGTTATTTTGGTCTTTTTCTGCAGGGACAACACCATATTTGTCATGGAGGTAGGATAAGTGTTTTGCAACATTTGGGTCTTTAAAGATTGACGTAGCATGGGCATTGATATACTCATTCCCTTTTTTTTAATTTTGATTTGTATCAACGACCGCACAGCCTTAATCTATTCGGAATGAGTGTCTATGTATTCCTTCTCGCGCTTAGCTTATTGCCTGGCATAATCCTTGACTATATCCATCAAAATTTTGAAGTTGTATTTCCAATTGATGGATTTAGGCTCACGATATTTCGGACCTTTCAATAACACATTACGCAGGGAAGTGTTAATGACAATTTTGAGGTCACCGATGATAAAGCGGACAGCCGGATTATATGAAAATTGGGAACTAGCACAAGTGTGATCTATATTAAAATATATATTTGCAAAGAAATGAAAACAATTAATCTATTAAGACAACAGTAGTACATCGCTGTTCAAAAGTCATAAATCGATTGAGAGAAAACAAACCCGGGGTACGAACTCAAACTGAGGGAAACACATCAACTATAACAGGAAAACAACGAAAGAACAGAACAACTACAGTGCAACAAAAACAAACACCAATGCAACATATATAGAAACCGAACTATTCGATGAAAACTACCATAATATAATCAGAGAAATATACTAAATATCATTCTTTTTAACCAGGAGGATAGACTTTCACAGAAATAGATTTGATATGGGGTTGGCTGTAGTTGTTTGATTTTGATAACATTTGCATTCATCGATCATTCCACAATTTTGGTAAATGTAACAAAAGAAGATGTGTTATGATTGCCGATGAGACAACTCTCCACAAGTAAGTTGTTTATAGTTTCCAACATTTGATGCCTAACCTGGCAAACTAGGAAATTACAATAAACTTGTTTGTAAACAGATTCGTCAAGGTGTTCCGGTTATACACATGGTCACATTATGTATTCATCAACCGCTTATCTGTCACAGAACTTGAATCAAAAACCAAGGAAAGTAGTAGCCAAGTTCACCAAATTTCAATGAAGAATACCATCTGAAGCCTATACAATATTACTTAAATCTTTGAACAGCGACAACTGTATCCATTTCTTTATATCAGCTACTATGTTGGATGTTTTACCAAGAGAAGGCTTTATTGGAAAGCTGAACAGTCGTACTTGAATGTTGTGTGTATCAGTTGCACATGCATGTGGATAAATGATCTCACCATAGAAACCAGGATTGAATTTTTTTTTGCACAAGACGCTCATATCGTCTTCAAAAAAGACTCATCAGTGACGCTAAAATTAAAAAAGTTAAAAATAAAAAAAGTCCAATTAAAGTTATTAATTGAAGAGCACTCAGGAAAAAGCCAAATCATGAAAGTGAAGAGCACTGAGGATACAAAAATCGAAAAGGTTTGTCAACATACAGCTAAAGTTATATATTCCTGAGGTAGAAAAGCCTTATTATAAAATTTAAAATTTGTAAACAGTTATTGATATGTAATGACAATTCATGTCACAACACAGACGTCCTGACTACTTAGAAGGCGATACCAACAGGTAATATAAAACTCCGCCAGAAGTGGCATCGACAAAAGACTCATCAGTGACGTTAGAATTCAAAAAAGTAAAAAATGCCAAATAAAGTATGCAATTGAAGAGCAATCAGAACCAAACATTCCCAAAAGTTTTGTCAAATACAGTTACGGTACTCTAAAAGCCTTAGTATTGTAACGAAATTTTGTTTACCAAAAATGGAACTTGTTTCCACTAAAATTGTGTGATGATGTTGCTTTTATTGTACTAATATTGGACTTTTCTTATATATTTTTTCTTGTATAACTATGTTTACAAGAATCGTTTATTTCAATAGTCCATTTGCAAATTACCGATTTGATTCTGTTATTACACAGTAAACAAGTAAATTCCCTTTGTCAATCGTAGACTAGTTCCATACTGGACAAAATTGGCTTTAGCCCATACAAAGCATGATGAATTGAAAGTGATTTATCAGCGGTTTAAAATAATTTCTAATGTCAAAAATTATTTAGTAAAATAACAAATTAATGTTATTAAAAGATTTGAAAACCTTATGAATTACTCACATTACGCACATGCAGGTAGATTTGCTCTTTCTGCTAGCTCTCCATTGTAATTAAAAATTGGTAAGTTAGGTATTTTCCTAAATGGTAAATGGTTAAACAAAATGGTAAATGGTTAACCAAATCGGTAAATTGGTTAAACTAAGTACGGCGGAGAATACAGATAAGTCTTAGCACGATTTTACCATGAATTAAAAGTAGTACTCGCTAATTCCATGTGTTTTTTCTATACGTACATAGACATTCTATCTTTTGACGTTAGATTTGATTTATCATTTGCCGATTACCAAACTACAATTAGTAGACTTTCTGGGTATATTTTTCTGCTATCCATTTTCTTTAAAGGGGGATGAAAGATACCAAAGGAATAGTCAACCTCATAAATGTCGACAACGCAAAGGCTAATAATGAAAAGGATAAGCATACAAACAATAGTACACACAACATATACAACAACAGAATAAGGTAGCAGTACACTGTAAGGAAAAAACTCAAAATTGACACTCATAATTTTTAAACACCCTATTTCCCCTCCTGTTTAACAAATAAGGCTTAATATTTGTGTTATGCATGTATCTATTTAAAAAAAGAAAATCTTCCATACATTTGATTTCTAATGGTCATAATAGTGAAATATAATCCCTTTTGGGTGTAACCATGGCAACAATCTGCATTTCTTTGATATACAATATAGCAAAAAAGGAGGGGGTGAACAAGTCACAAAAGTCTCCAAAATTTGGTCCAAAGGAAAATTTCAATCAAATACAGTGATTCTTTTCCTGAAATCAATTGGTAAAACAAATTCATATGCATTTCTGCTCGTTTTTCCATGAAATTGAATTGAAAAGATCGAGCTCAAAATCTTTGTTGATTAACACTACAATACTAGTAATTTATGGACCTATGGACGGTACAGATAGGAAAATACGGACTTTCAAACAGATAACTGGCATATAAAACATGCTACAAACAATCTAAATGATCATATTAAACCACTTAGAAGACTATATTATTCTTGAATTATCTAAAATAATTTTTTTTTTACAAAAACTTTCATACTTAAAACCCTGGCCATAATGCGTAACTAAACTTTTTACTGTGCTGCCTTAGCAACACGAACCCCATTTAAAAACTAGGGGTGATCTCAGTTGCTCAGAAATAGTAAGCAGATCCTGCTTCACATGTGGCACCCGTCGTGATGCTTATGTTATAATAAATCCGGTAAGTAGTCTTATTCGGTAGGTCACATTCATGAAAGGGAAGGGGATTGTAGTTACGACGTAAGGAGCATATCCGATATCATTTGTGGAACGGTTATTCCATACAGTCAACCAACTCGTTATGGTGTTCGTAAAATTTACGAAGGTAAACATCAACTTCACCAATTAGAACTCTTGGTTTAATTCACGAAAGACGGTTAATAAAGTATTTATCTGTTATCTGTAACCCGGATTTGTTTTATGATCTTTTATCTAAATAGATTTATGACTTTTGACAAGTGTTATACTACTGTTGCCTTTATTTAGACTAGAATACTGTTAAATTATATATTTATGTATTGTTGATATTTAATACATTTTTAAGTTAATACAAGTTGATTTTTGTCGAGCCTTCGACTTTAGTCGAAAAAGCGAGACTAAGCAATCCTACTTTCCGTCGTCGTCGGTGTCGTCGTCGTCGGCGGCGTCCACAAATACTCACTTTGTGGTTAAAGTTTTTGAAATTTTAATAACTTTCTTAAACTATACTGGTTTGCTATTAAACTTGGACAGAAACTTGTTTTTTATCACAAGATAGTATCCAGAAGTAAATTTTATAAAAATAAAATTCATTTTTTTCTGTATTTTACTTATAAATGGACTTAGTTTTTTCTACGGGGAAACATTACATTCACTCGGTGGTTTAAGTTTTTAAAATTTTAATAACTTTCTTAAACTATCCTGGGTTTGTACCAAACTTGGACAGAAGCTTATTTATGATCATAAGAAAGTATCCAGAAGTAATATTTTGTAAAAAGATAAATCCATTTTTTTGTTATTTTACTTTTAAATGGACTTAGTTTTTCTGCCGGGAAACATTACATTTACTCTGTGGTTAAAGTTTTTAAAATTTTAATAACTTTTCTTCAACTATCCTGGCTGTGTACCAAACTTGGACAGAAGCTTATTTATGATCATAAGATAGTATCCAGAAGTAAATTTTGTAAAAAAAATAAATCCATTTTTTCCATATTTTACTTTTTCTTACAGTTTACATTACATAAAGTCTGCAGTTAAAGTTTTCAAAACATTTATTAGATTCATTAACTCTCCTAGATTTTTACCAAACTTGGACAAGCTTCTTACAATCAAAAGATAGTATCAAGAGGAATATTTTTTTTGATTTTTTTCCTCAGATTATGTTGAGCCTGCGATTTACTGCAAAAGTAGGCGAGACACTGGGTTCAGCGGAACCCTTACAATTTTTTATTTAAAGAGTCCAATCTACCCTTTTATATCCGAGTCATAATCTAAGCAGAGGAACAAACCTTACCATTGTTTAATCAGAATACCATAGTACCTCATAGATACCAGAGTACCACGCTACCAAAGAAGGGTCACCAGTTATAACTTTTATTTCTCATATACTCGTACATTCTTTAAAAAAAATCTTACAACATCGGACTAAGGGATACACATTAATAGATTAATATTAAGAACTGAACGCTCGGTTCTCGTTACAATATTTTAGAAATTCAAAGTTTTGTAGACATTAAATTAATTAATATGAAAAAATCAATGATAATTCATGTCAACACAAACTTGCTGACTATAAGGCTGTTGATACCCTCTTGCAATGTCAACTACGTAAGAGAGTATTTAAGATTCAAAGAGGGGATGACTGGTTATTCTGCACCAGCAAGAGACATTGCAGATAGCAATTATACAGCCCTTTCAGTGACAAACGTTGTAAAGCTACAAATGATCATAGTTTTAGATTCTTTTGAATTTACTGCTAACAAATCTTCTAAAACTACAAATTGTTTGCAGATTTAGTTTTTTTTAAGAATCGTTGGCAATCTTTGATAATACTGTGGATTCATTATAATTCGTTGAATACCAATTTTCGTGGACTTCGTGTGTAAATGGAATTCACGAAATTAAATGTTGAACGAATTGCAAATTTTCTGTATCATTAAATGCAGACTTTTGAAAAACCACGAAATCAAATATCCACGAAAATGCAAGTTACCCTCAATCCACGAAAATTGGTACCCACGAAAATAAACGAATCCACAGTACTTAAATGTGCAGATCATAGTTTACTAACACTGGTAGTATTTTGAATCCAACGGGGTTTTTTCTTCTTCATTTTCTGTCTTATGTTTTTGATTGTAATTTCTATGACCCAAATGATTGCTTCTTCTTTAAACTTCTTTGTTTGCCAATATTTGGATTAATTGGCAAGAGAAGAATACCACGGTTTAAAACAACATTGCGTAATTGAAATACAGTACAAATATATGCAAGATCACGCAGATCAGTGAAATTAATACCATTACGTGACAGGAATACAGTTCAAATAAATACAAGAACAATCAGAACAGTGAAAGTGTTTTTGATTAAAAAACAGATGTGTTTGAACGGTTTGAACGTTGCACTAGTTTGCATATCGTCTGAAAGTTATAATTGTTAGCAAAAGTAATCAATTGAAGTTTTAGAAAAATCTTTGAAATGTCTGTTTATTTGAATGTTTTTAAAGCAAATTTAGCAGAACTTCTGATTGCTTAATATATGATCAACTTATATATTGTTGATACATACTGATTTATGCAATGTTTCGTACCCGAGGGTATCACCAGCCCATATCAATATCAATAATGTGGTCATTTTTATAAATTTACTATTACAAAACTTTGAATTTTTCGATAAAAAATAAGGATGTTCTTATCCAGGAATAGATCACATTAGCCGTTTTTGGCACAATTTTTGGGAATTTTAGATCCTCAATGCTCTTCAACTTTGCACTTGTTTGGCTTTTTACTATTTTGGTCTGAGCGTCATTGATGAGTCTTATGTAGACGAAACGCACATCTTGCGTATTGAATTATAATCCTGGTACCTTTGATAACTTTATACCTTCTAATGCATAGAAATGGTAAACGACATAAAGTTATCAAATGTTTTATTTTTATTTTCTTTTATATGGAAATGACTAAAGCATACTATCAATATAACCAAAGTATGGTATGTTCATTATATTGTAGGTGCATAAATTCACTTTTGGTTACATATTGTACCAAGAGTCAGTAAACAAATGTACATATAAGTTTATAACCCCCTTGTGAAAGATATACAAACGAAAATATAAATTATTCGAAATCCAATATTAAGTAAGGCCGACACATATTTCAAATAGATATATGAAGCATAAAACATTTATCATACATAAATTGAATTTTCTATCGCTTAGATCATGCATAACATAAATATGATAAATGACAGAAAGTGGTGTCATCGACATATGAATAACTTTTTGTCTGAAAGATTTACGCAGGAATGACAATTTCACCATTATATTCATATTCATTATTTGTATTGTCATGACGATTTTAATTCATTAAATGTCAAAAGAGCCCGTTAATGATTTTCTCTAGGCTGTTTACAGTTATCTATGTAGTTGAGGCTATTCACATTATCGGAGACAATAACGTTACGGATATGGTCATTATTGACAGCAATACGGTTATGTTAAACATAACATGTATGTTTCAGGAGAATCCGTTATTTTGATTGTATAACAACGTTTGTTCGTCATACTTAAATTCACCTTCATAGTCCAAGAAAGTTTAAAATTCTTGATGACAGGTGCTTTCACAAAAAGTGCATAAGTTAGAGAAAGAAGTGATAAAAATCGATTTTCCATTGTCATTGCGAAATAGTTATCAAAAGAACCAGGATTAAAATATTCAATGCTTTTTTTTTTAGTAATTTCACAGGGTTGTAAAAGCGTTGACCGTGCGCACATTGTTAGAATGAAGCGCATCAGCGCGTCATACAAAATGTACTTCGGTCAACGATTTAACACCCCTAGAATATACTAAAAGAAGCACTCGATTCTTAAATGAATACAACATCCTTGTCTCATTATTTTGCCAATCTTATTATTTCTCAATATATTAAGACCATTTTGAGCTCAAATTTACTGGTTTGTGAGTTTGCATTCAAAATGGAGGATTAATGCACTCTATGATATACTTTTTCAAGATTTCAAGAAAACCAGAGGTTATTTATTGTGGTACCTCTATTAGGAAGACCTCTTCTTTATTATATGATTTAAGAGATCTTTCGAAAATTAGCATGTAGAAAACTGATACATGTACAATGCAGGATATACCTGGTTTCTATGAAGTTAAACTTAAGGTAAAATATTTAGAAAGCTGTGAAAACTGCAACATTTGGTTGAACAAAAAGAGACTTTTGATTGGTGGTCTGATACCTATATAAAACATATTTCCACACAAGTATGCTGTACACTATATATATGATGAAAAATAGACAGATTATATTTCATGACAAAAATTACTGTAGCGAAAATAAAAACAAAATGATATATCAAATTATGTAATTTGAATGAACTATCATTGCCGTCGCCAGGAAACCAGTTATTGACTTTTACGCCCGCATTTAGGGCTGGATATTCAAAGCGGCTATGTCTTCTATGCTTGTTAATAAATGCAGTTGATTCTAAATAAATGGTAAGTTAGTTTTTTATTATGTTCTCTTTGACCAAAAGACGCGTAAAATCTACAATCTTCCATACTTTTGTCTTGCTTTTATTGTTAAAAATAATAGACACAGCAACATTTGAGATGATTACTATAATATATTAATATTCTGACAAGCAGCATATTTTTAGAATTAAGTTGTTATATCATCAGTTAAAAGTGCATGTAAATAAACTCACATACCAGGGCTATTTTTTTATATACGCCAGACGCGCGTTTCGTCTAAAAATGTAACCAATTATATATATATATCTTTATTTGCAAAACATACAAAAACCAATTTTGGTTGTGGCAAATACATTGACAAACAAACATAATGAAACATAATGAAAACTCGACAATATTATACGAAATTTGATAAAAACAGTTACTGTTCTCCTTTCCTGATCAGTTCTAATGACTCTTTAATAAAAGAAACAACTGCTTTTACATCATTTGGTGTTGATGGATTAAGTATTATCACGAGTTTATCAGTAAAATTAAAAGTATTAAAATTTGCATATTTTTGTATATAATATTTTAGAAAGATTTCTCTTATATTTTTATTTATTTTACAGTTGAAGAAAAAATGAAATTCATTGAATAACAAAAGATATTACATATTTTACATTTTCTTTCATTTCGTGGTATTTTGGTATATCGTCCAGTTTCTATGAAGAGACAATGGTCGCTTATTCTAAATTTGGTTAACATTTTTCTTGTCTCTTTACTTGGGTGTGATAGGTAGTATTGCATTTGGTTAATTATATTAGATTTAAGAAATTTATATAGATATATTTTATTATTTTCATTTATTTTATCATCAATAAGAGTTTGATAATAGTTGATATAACTTTTTTTTAATTGGGGTTTTAACATTTTAGTCTGTTTTAAAGTTTTAGTTTCCTCAATAAGTTTATTGTCAATATTTATATCTTGTGACACATTTTTTGCAAAAGTATACCAAGAGTATGTTCCCTTGGTATCTAAACTTTTAGTTACTTTAAAGTCTTCATTAAGAAGTGGGTTTAGATTTTCATTATTTAATCTAGATAGGTACATCATAGTTTGGGTTTTTATGAAAGTTTCTAATGGCAAAAGTCCTAGTTCATTTCTAACAGCTAGATTTGTATATACAGAAGTTAGGTTTTAATGCATAAGAAACTGTGAGAAAATCTCTTCGGATAAAAATTTAACCCTTAGGTTCATATTGATGCAATCTAATTGTGTGTAATGATGCATTACTAGAGTAACTTATTGCAATGTACAACCAAAACTAACAGATGATGACAACCACCTACTGTTAATCATGGAACACAGTAATAGTTTGCTTTTACAGATATGTCATTTGAACCATGTGACACATTTAAAAAAAGAATTCGACTTCTCTTTCTCCCCTCATATATCTAACCTTTCAAAACTATTAAAACTATATTTATCATATTCAATCTAAAACAGGGTGGAAACAGATTCACACCTTTAGCACACCTCCAACCAAGGTCTTGTCAAATATTGCCCAGAACATTGTCCAACTTTGAAGCATAGACTAAGTATGACAAATGAAATAATTAGCATGGCTCTGCTACGCAGGAGAAATGACTTTTGAAAGAATAAAAAAACAGGGGCAAACAATTTAAAATAATTATACATAAGATGAATTATTGTTGATTAAAAAATTAATGTTAAAATTGTACACAAATCCATGACTGCACTGTACTGCGCTCTACTCAATCTTGTCGTACAAGTTTTAAACCAATGGCCCACTTGAATACTCTTTTAACCTAGATCCATAACTTAGTCTACTCAAAAACTCTACTCCACTCAACGTTTTCGTACGATAGTATGCAAACATTTCTAAACCTAAATGAGTTAAAAAATACATATTTTGAAATGTAAATATTGAACATACTCGTTGTGATAGTTATTTTTTTATGAAAAGAAGATACGTCGATTTACTCGTTATAGTTTATCATTGTATTCTACCTTTCTGTTTATATATTCTTTCGGTCTATAGTTCAATCGGATGTCGATCCTTTTTCATAGTGAAAATGCCTAATCCAGACATAAAAGTCTTAATGAAAGTCAAAAGAAAACGCTTTATTATGATATATCTCTTTTTTATAAATCAAGGCAGTTATCAGCTAAATGGCAAATGTCGATATTTCATCGTTATCACTGATATGAATTAAACATTCGGAAAAGTGGACAGACGGGTACCGAATCTTTGACCGTATTTTCAACCAAAAAATAAAGAACACTGTTGCATGTTTTTTTTGGTGGGAAGTGTACTCTTACAGTACATGAAAACAAATATTACGTCTTTGATGTTTATGTTTTCTATTCATTAATTTGAAATTGATTAATATTTACAAAACTTCTGAATTTTCACTTTTATGGATGAATTCCCCATTGTCGTCATTTCGATATACCTTATTGTTTTCTGTGTTGACATCTTGGTTTATTTAAACCTATTAAGAGTTTAACACAAAGTTGACTACTGAACCCATATTTTTTTTTATCTTTTTTCCTTTTATGTCTTTTTATTAAGTTCACACTCCGTTGTCAATATAATGTAATTGTATGCAACTGTCGTACAATTAAGAGGTTTAGCTAGCTATGAAACCAGGTTTTATCTCCCGTTTACTACAAAAAAAATGCAAGAAGGTCAGGAAGGACAGTGACTGCTAATTCGTTTGATGTTTTAGCGTTTTTGGCCTAGTCATTTGCTAAGGAACTTTCCGTTTAGAATTTTCCTTGTAGTTGGGTTTTTTGGTAATTTTACTTTTTTCTATGTGGGCCCGTAGATTTATTCAAGGCTATGAATAGATTAAACTAAAATTTCCGCTGTGGATACGTGAATGAACGGATTACACGCCTGAATGTCTCCTCCTTCAAACTTTCCAGATGGTGATGTTTGAGTCAAAATTACGGTTTCAGACAAAATTCCATTTTCTAGTACAGTAGAACAATGATGTAAATTTACTCTTCTAATGTGTTTTTCTTCTCAATATTTTGAAATGTATAGCAAAAACAATCTTTGAATGAGGTGTGCCGTTTTAGAGGTAGCGAACGTTTTTTGTTAAACTTGATTTGCATTTTGTTTCGAATTTGTAATCAAGCGTTATTTATTAAACAGGAGAATATATTGGAAATGTATGACTTTATTGCTGATATTTTAATACAAGAGTTTATGTCTGTTTTGAACAAGAGTACACACGCTGAAATGTCTCCCCTTCTTTAATAATCATTGATATTATGTTGATAGTCCTAAATAAAAAAGCTTTGATACCACTACTACATTGAATTAACATGATCCAGGAAAATGAGGCCAGGTCATATAGACCAAACGAGAAATACATGTACACCTTACAATCATTCAATGCACTAAACATAAGTGACCTATTCCTTATAGTTTCTAAGAAAACTAAACAGTGACCAATGAACCATAAAAATGAGACCACGTTCAGATGAACCATGCCAGTTGGACATGTACACCTGACAATCATTCTTTGCACCAAATAAAGAAGACATAATGCATACAGTAAAAATAAAACAGCTCAAAACACAAAAAACTATAACCACTGAACCATGAAATGAGCTCAAGGTCAGATGACACCTGCCATGTACACCTTACAATCCTTCCATACATCAAATATACAAGACCTATTGCTTATAGTACCTGAGATATGGATTTGACCACCAAAACTTAACCTTGTTTACTGATCTATGAAATGAGATTGAGGTCAAGTGAAAAAAATGTGTGACGGGCACGCACCCATTACTCATAACATGAAAGTAATTAAGATTACAAAACTTTTTTTCAAGTAGCCTCTGAGCTATGCAAATGAGACATACGGAAACTTCGTCCATAAGGCATCGATATATACAAATATGATTGAGTTAAGTCTGCCAATTGATATTTTATCGTATGTTTTTATAAGTTGTGATGTTATGCTATTGTTTCAGAAAAAGGGAGAAGGTTTGGGCCCATTAAAACATTTAATCCCGCTGCAAATGTTTGCACCTGTCCCAAGTCAGGAATCTGATGTACAGTAGTTGTCGTTTGTTTATGTACTATATACATGTTTCTCGTTTCTCGTTTTGTTTATATAGATTATACCGTTGGTTTTCCCGTTTGAATGGTTTTACACTAGTTATTTTGGGGCCCTTTATAGCTTGTTGTTCGGTGTGAGCCAAGGCTCCGTGTTGAAGGCCGCACTTTAACCTATAATGGTTTAATTTTTGAATTGTTGTTTGGATGGAGAGTTGTCTCATTGGCACTAACACCACATCTTCCTATATCTATGAAGCATCAAGGTCTTCCACCTTCTTAAATATAAAGCTTTTAAACAGTTAGCTTGCACTGCGCTGCCGGATCACTTTCCCTATGTCGAGGTTTTTGCGACAAAAGTCACAGGCTCGACAAAAATGTAGTTTTGGATTAATCATAAAATAAGAAATTACTGCTGTTCATATATCCGATATCGAGATTCCCTACAAAAGAATACATTTCAACAAACTGTGCACCTGGTACAATATCAAAATCTGAATCTTCTTATTTGTTATCACAATTTTAATCTAACTTATCTAACTGACTAAATGTTAAATACAAAAAATATCTTTTCAGATATGTTATACTTATTGCTTGATAAACAAAATAAATGATAAATATTGTTGATATTGTGGATACTTATTCAAGAGTAAGAATATAATTTGCCACTGATCATTATGTCCATGACGTACAATATCATATTTTTGCGCAATAGTATTTCTAACATCCATAAAACAAAGCAAGTAAATTATTACAATTCATCTACAACAATCCGGTCGTCATGCATGTTCTAGCTGTAAAGACACAAATGTTTTTATAAATGATTTATCTAGAAATTGTTGACTAGATGTGGTTGGATTGTGAAAATAAAGATTATGAATTTTTTTCTCAAAGCATGCAGAGATTGATGATTTGAAGCGTAACTGAAAACTTTAAATGTTTTATGTTTTCATAGATGCTGTTTTATTCATTAATTTAGTGAACTTCTCAACCACATGTTATTGTTCTTTGGAACTGTATGCTAGTACTAAGGTAAGTTAGAATATCAGAATAGTTACCAAAGGTACCAGGATTATAATTTTGTACGTCAGACGCGCGTTCCGTCTGCAAAAGACTCAACGACGCTCATATCAAAATATTTATTAAGCAAACATGTAAAAAGTTGAAGAGCATTAAGGATCCAAAATTCAAAAAAGGTGTGTCAAATACGGCTTCCGTAATATATTCCTGGGATAAGAAAATCCTTATTTTTTTTTTAATTTAAAGAATTACGAAACAAAAATGTAATCAATAAGAAACAGTTTGTAAGTAATTGAAACTACATTTATTGGCTGTACATAATCGGAGAAAATGTACATTTGAATAACTAACGATAGGTATATAGAATAACACTGAATTTTTTCGTGCGACAGAAACGTTTTCATGGAGTTACAGCCATCTGGGTCGCTACTGAGTAGTACCCAATAATTTGAAAGGTAGTGATGCATACGTGGTATAGTAGATATTATGTCATTGTAATAGACGTGTTAGAAAAGTTGATACTACTGCTGGCGCTCGTGTTGGATGAAGATTAATACAATATGATATACAGGGGTCATCTCTAAAAGTTTAAATACTATCCTTTATTTTGTGACCTGTATGGGTGTGTTTGATACCGTGGATGTTTACTTGCAGCAGTTTTTTAATAAATAACACAGAAGACGATCAAATATCATGTAAAAAAAAGTAAAATAGTTTAAATTTTTATATTTTTTTTTATCAATTATCATATTAATCTTGTTTTACGTTTTGTAAACAAATGGTAAAAAGGACATAGTCGTATAACGCATGACTTCTCATATTTACGTTTTTATATTAAATTGTTTTTTTTAGCACACTGATAGTAGAACAGCTGAAAGTAAATTAAAAAGATAGAAAAAATAGTTCAAAACAAATAGCAGAAACATTAAAATACACCCCTAATCCCCTCCATCCTCACCCCATATAAGAGCCCTTATACCAATTTTATGGGAAATATATTCACCAAATATAGCCGTCAACAATGGCTTCAGTTACATGGGAACTGGTCAAACATTCCTACTGCTTTAGCAGCCATTGATGGAACCTCCCATGCCATATACAGGTCTCAAGTAGAACCGCAGGAGGAATATTACTCTGGACATTGCCATGTTCATTGTATCCATACACAAATTGTAGTGGACAATGAAAATCATATACGCCTTGTTAAAAGTGGCTTTCTTGGCCATCAAAACGATGCTCAACAATTCAATCTGTTACCAAATATTGGGACTAATTTAGAATTAGATTTTCCGCCAAATTATGTCATTTTAGCCGATAAAATTTATGCAGATCGTGCATCTATTGTTACTCCATATAGCAGCTAGACATCAATTGAGACGGAAAACGCCGAGGGAAAAAGAAAATGTAAGAAATTTAATAGAAGAATGTCTACGTGTCGGGTGTACGTTGAACATGCAATAAGGCGTCTTAAGACATTTAGAGTTGTTGGAACTTTATGGAGACATCGCAGAAATGAACTTTATCAAATTGTTGAATTATGTGCTGGACATGTTGAAAGACAACATGATTTATTTTCGTATTAAACAAATTCCACCCAATTAAACAATACCAAATATTGGGACTAATTTAGAATTAGATTTTCCGCCAAATTATGTCATTTTAGCCGATAAAATTTATGCAGATCGTGCACCTATTGTTACTCCATAAAGCAGACATCAATTGAGACGGAGAACGCCGAGGGAGAAAGAAAATGTAAGAAATTTAATAGAAGAATGTCTACGTGTCGGGTGTACGTTGAACATGCAATAAGGCGTCTTAAGACATTTAGAGTTGTTGGAACTTTATGGAGACATCGCAGAAATGAACTTTATCAAATTGTTGAATTATGTGCTGGACTTGTTGAAAGACAACATGATTTATTTTCGTATTAAACAAATTCTACCCAATTAAACAATGCTTATGTTATAAGACGAGAGCCCACAAAATCTTGTATTTACGTTGGCATATAAGCATCATGCTTTTATCTTATGAACAAGGAATATTTAAAAAAAAAATGTTTCATTATAATATATTGGGGAAAAAATCGTCACTAAATGAGAATAAAACAATAGTTTGAGTCTCCTAGGAGTAAAGGCGAAGACATACTATATCTTCTTCCTTTAGTGGATTTGCAAGTCATTTAGCATTTGTTGATTCTGAAAAGAAAATAGAAACAAGCATTGCCCCCCTTTTCAACGAAAAATAATTAAGATTTTTTTTTTAATAATTTTATATATATTCCTTTAATCAAATAATACCAATTTGCATGTGTGAATATACTTTTTTTCAATATTCCACGTGATTAGTTTTAAAAGTCACATACAATGCGTATGTCTTGCTAAAAATAATTACGCCTTACAGTGGTATCAAACACACCCATACAGGTATAACAAAATATGAGAGAGTATTTAAACTTTTGGAGATGACCCCTATATATCATATCGTATTAATCTTCATCCAACACGAGCGCCAGCAGTAGTGTCGACTTTTCTAACACATCTAATACAAATATGCATACAGAGCAATCATATAATCAAGATTCATAAAAGTTTGACTTTATAACTATTTTTATCTGAGAGTCACTGCTGAGTCTTAGGTAGACGCAACGTTCGTCTGTCGTATTAAAATAAAATATATTCCTTGTACCTTTCATAACTATTAGAGACTGTGTGTATAAATAACGCGAGCTAAGATATGTATGCTGTAAAATGATTGATTTTTCCTTGGTTTCATTCTTTAGATGGAATCATCGTTAAAACTTCCGAAAGATGAACAAATAGTCAAGAAATAAGCGATTGTGTTTATGTAATTTTATATAAATCTAATTTGTGGATCCGATATAGTTTAAATACAGTGTTTCAGGAAATACCCCTTGAGAAATAACTGCATGTTTACAAGTTTACATCAGCTGCTTATTATTACATAAATTGTTGATCATCTGTTACATGCATGGACTACAAAGTAAAGCAGTTTACCTTCGAGTTATACATGTAATATAACAACTGAACAAACTTGTTGGTATCAGGTGTAACCATCCTTGAATGATATATCAAAGTGTTCCGGGAAATATCTATATGTGAATTAAAAACTGTAAAAACAGTACGCTTGATCGTGAAGGTAAGATGTGTTTGTTATGGATTCTGTTAAAATCTATATATATATATTCTTTGTCGATATCGTGGTATTCCATTTACTAATTCCATATCAAAGATAAACGTGTGATAAGACCACTTTTTCACCCCTTTGAATTCGAGAATAAAAAGATTAAAATAATATCAAATAACATTCTTTGAATGATCCGAAGACATAGATTTTCAGTTTTTAATTTTTAACTCTTGTCTTGTATATATTCGTAAATCGGCTTCAAAACTTCCATGATTAAGTGCAACACTGCATAAAGTTAAAAACTATGCTCGTTTCGTGATCTTGTCAATTATATACACATGGAAAAAGTATTGCAACACCAAATTGAAATTAAAATTAAAAAATCACTCTTTATATGTTTATGAGATATAATTTGTTGATATAGAACTAGATAAACATTATTTAAATATCACCTGTGTTTTATCCAAATATATCGACTCGATAAGTTCTTATCTGTGCATGCAGCTACTCTACTCCTAAACAATAAAACAGATGTTTTATCCTTATTGTTTTCAACACTTTAAATGACCAAGTTTATAAAGTTATGTAATTGACAACTTGTAATTGGTCATCCACAATTCATAACTGCAGCAAGTTGGCAGATAATCAGCATGAGAGAAGCAGGTATGTCTCTGTGACAATTGCACGTATTGTTGGTCATCACCATTCCACTATAAGTCGTTTTGAGAATAAAAATAAGGCAACAAACGATATTTAAGACCTTCCGAGATCAAGAAGACCCCTTATAACATCTGCTAGGGAAAATCAAGCATAATGATAGTTGGTCAGAAGGAAACCCATTGTAAACAATAACATCCTAAAAAGGGAGTGATGACCATACATTAGCCTTTAATCAAGAACTGTTCGAGATCGGCTCATAGCTACTGCATGGTTATCGTGCGATAAGACCATTTCGGGGACCTTTACCTACGAACAGACAAACAGTTTCCCGTATCCAATATAGTGCAGAGCTCGCCAAAGTTGGAAATTAGCATCGTGGAGGAAGATCCATTGTTCCAATGGAATTCGGTTTACCTTCCTTGGCTCCATCGTAGTCCGAATTTGAACAATATCGAGCATATATGCGACACTATTGGGCGCTTAGTGCACGAAAGAACACCCCAGTTTAAACACGTCATTAAATACCCTTTGTCAGGAATGGTTGCTGCTATCTTAGCAAGAAATTAGTCGACTTATGGTAGGAATCAGAAGACGTTAAGATGCGGTTATCCGTTTGAATGGTGGCTGCGCACGAAGTACTTCTTCTTTCGCGATCAACCATGATGTGATCTATCTTCTAATGATCAATTTTGAAAGGTCTGACATTGTTAAGTTCGACCACAGTAAAAGTTTTAAAATACATTTTTTTTCAAATGTAGAAAATGGTGGATTAAACCTGGTTTTATAGCAGGGGTTGGACCCCCCTTTTTTTGCCGATCAATGCATTTGAATGGGAACATATAGTTGGAACCCCCTTTTTTAAATGGCTGGATCCGCCCCTGTAATAAATAAAATAGACAAAATATGGGTACAGCAGTCATCATCGTGTGACAATTATTATAAAATTCATTTGATTTTCAAATTAAAACAAAATTAAAATAAAAAATATAGGTCACCGATGAATTAGAAAAGATATTTCAATTTTGATTTCAAAAAATAGAATGCATGTTTGCATCAAAGGGAGATAATTTTGAGCCTTTGCAATGACATCTACATTCTAAAGTCATCTGGAGCCAACACTGGTTGTTTACTAAAGGTATTAAATGAAATTTGCAATGAAAAACAAATGTTTGATTTTTTTCTGAAAATTTTAGACTCTCGAGCCTCCCTATCTGGAATTTAAGTTTGTTGCAAATAAAAGTAATAATCTTTGCCTTGCATTAGTCCCATGAGCGTCTGCTTTATTTATTTTTTTAATCATAAAATCCAGAAACATATTATTCCCAGTTTATGTGATGACTTTTAAATAACTGGGTAGTTTATTGTTAATCATCACATGTCTGATGTCATAATTTTATTAAATATTGACTGACCAGGACATCATGTCAGCTGTATGTTGAGAATCACGTGAAAGATTGAAAGCCTATATAATAAAACTATCTAGCAATCACTATTTAATTAATCGATAAAGAGCTATAATTATCATTTTGTTATAAAAGATATCTCTTTCGTAAGCAAATTGGTAGTGAAAAAAAAACATCACAAGCTGGCCATGTGTTGAACGGTTGCAATCAACTTATCCATTAGATGGCTTCCTACCTTTAATATTTCAAGTTTTAAGTAAAATATATAAAACATATTTCGTTCATTCATATACATTACCTATCAAACAGTAAAATTGATCGTCCAAATAAATTAAAAAGAAAACAAATCAGCTGAGAGATTACGCAACATCCTCAGATGAAAATGATTATATATGAGTTTGCTTAATGCGGCACTGGTGAATTTAGGCGAATAACGATTTTGTTTAACTAAATAACATGCCTCGATCAATCATGTTCGGTTCATGTAAACTAGTGTGCTATGGATTCTGGAGAGGCTTCAAAACTTTTTTACTGGATGATTCTTAAATATTAGATTATGAAACATTATTAGGGATAAACATATAATGAGTTATCAAAGGTACCATGTTACAATTTGATACGCCAGACGCGCGATTCGTCTACTTAAAACTCATCAGATCAAAAGAGTGAAAATGCGAACAACAAACAGTACATGTATAAAGTAAAAGAGCATTGAGGATCCACAATTCCAACAATTGCCTAGTATAAGAAAATCCTAAGTATTCCAAAAAATAATACTTATGCAAACAATTAATTTATAAACATGTCCATATGATTAATATGCATGTCAACACCAACAGGCTGACTACTGGGCTGATGTTACACTCTGTGACGAAACGTCCGCCAGCAGTGGCATCGACCAAGTGGTGTTGATAGTTAATAAAGGTACCATGTTATACTTTGAATGGCGTTTAAATTTCTTAAAATACGATAAATCTGGTACCTTTGAAACTAAAAATTATTTCCCTTTTCACAAGGCTTTTGAAAGTTTATTATATGGTATTAACATCCTTATAGCATACTGCTATACATTACTTGTAGGCGTTGATGATTTTATTCATTTTCCTTAAATGATAGTTGTCTTTTAGAATTATACCATATCTTTTAATTTTATAGCTTATACTTATAAAGTTGTATGTGCATTGTTTTGGCAACTATGTTTGCACTAACGTCAATCTAAAACGTTCTGTTCAACCATTAAGGAATTTCAATTTTCCTGACGTACAAGGTGTAACAGGGTATACAAACAAGCGATGCAATTTTTTTTGTATTTTTCTTAATTTTATTTCTTTGATGACACGTATCCCTGTTTATATTTTATTTATAAGATGATATATCTTAAAATAGTTATTAAAAGTACCAGGATTATAATTCAGTACGCCAGACGCGCTTTTCGTCTACACAAGACTCATCAGTCACGCTCATATCGAAATATTAAAAAGCCAAACAAATACAAAGTTAAAGATCAAAGATGAGCATTACAAACATGTTATCTAGACAAAAAATAACACCAGAATCAAAAAATAATTTAAATGATAACCCTGAATATCATTACAAATGATTGTTTGTTTTCAAAATATTTTACAGGTTCAAAGACATGGCTTTTCTGCTTTTACTACTATTTATACTAGAGGTTCACTCGCTGAATATTTCGCATGTTATCGAAGTGTATACTAACATTTGTGGATCTAAACTTTGTGGTCGTTCTACACATGCTACACAATCGGATATAATCAAGAGGTTCAACATATCTGAATGCCCTCCTTGTTACTGTGACAAACAATGTTTTTCGCAGGGGAACTGTTGTCCCGATTTCTATTTTTCTTATCCCTTAAAATGCACAAACACAAACATTGTAGAAAAAAGTCCTTATAAAAACAGTACTTCAGTTCTAATGGTTGATACTTGTCCATCCTTTGCCGACAACAAAACAATGTATCTATGCGAAAAGAAGAACGACGAGCTAATAGATAAAATACAAAATTCACCGGTTACTTCTACAAGAAATAATTTGATTTATAGAAATATTTATTGTGCGTTGTGTCATAATGAAACTAAAGAAAATCTAATTAATTGGAAGCTGGAAATTCAATGTACCGATTTCGCAGATTTCAATTTCCTATCGTCATATGAAGAAATCCTTAATACTGTTAATGCCAAAAGATGTAATATCGGATTCCACACCGATATTCCAACACGTGATTTACCGATATGTATCTCAGTGGATGAAATACGAGTTCAAAAATGCAATATTACTGGAACATGGAAAAAGTATGATTCAGATATTCAAAAAGCGTGTGAGACATATAATCAGAAAAGTTATCCCTTTTTCAAGAACATATTCTGTTTTATATGCAACCCTCCACGCAACCAAGATAATATTATTTCTCAATGTAACATAACCGGTCTATGGCGGCATAATGATTCAAATTTAGAACAAGCATGCAAAATGGGTATGTCATCTACAATCGTACTTCCGTTTAGAAATATTTATTGTTACATATGTAACAATGGTATAGTGAATCATGTGAATAATGACCTAGTGAATTTCGCTATGAGAAATAAATGTCAGTTATCAAGTCGACCACCAAAACCTGTAAATCCAGCGAGAAGGAAGGGTGTGGAAATAATGTTTAACAAAAGTAACGTTACTAGACGGTGGCACAGAATTGATCCAGATATCAAATATGTATGTGAAAATATGAACACTTCGACATTTTCTACAATTTTCTGTCTCAATTGGCACCCTAATCGTCATAATGAAACGTTAATTTCATCATGCAATATGACTTTGAAATCGTCGATGTATGATTTTAATACAATTGAACATCTTTGTTTAACTCTTCCTGCTATTGCGAATGAGGCACCGTATAAAAATGAGTTGTGTAGACAATATAATGAATATTCATATTTGTTTTCAAGTAGTCACATAATAACAACTCACAGACCACCACCAAATGGTTTGCCTTCATTCCGAGTCTTATTTACATTACAATTAACAAGTTATGAAAACAAATTAGACAGTTCAAATGAAAGCAGTTGTGATGATGTGTTTATCCAGGAAACGGTAAGAACTTTAAACTTCATTTCAATTTATTCAAAGTCGTAAATCAAATAAGAAAAGAAACCAAGCGATTGGTGATTGTTTTCTTTACATATGGTTTGACTTTTTACTGTTTCATTCATTCTAAAATAATGGCATTAGATGTATGTTTCATTATAAAACTTTATTCTGGTTGGCTAACTGCACATCACGTGTTATTCCTTAAGCAATTGCCTTACTCAATTAAACTTATCATTCATGATAACGCGTGGTCCCACAATAAAGTGTACAGGTGAATTAAAATTTTAAAAAATGTAAAATTTGTGTTTTTAAGATCATAGCTAAAATATTCCCGCGCTTCATTCTAAAAATGTGCTCACGGTCAACACTTTTACACCCAATGAAGTTCCAAAAAGAAGTATTTAGTTCTCAATTGAGTGACGTCCACCTTATGTCATTATGGATTTGATTGTCCTTCTTTTAGAACAGCATTGAAAAATATGACTCGTTACAGGTATTATGTTTAATTACGATTATGCTGATTAGATATAGGAAGATGTGGTGTGAGTGTCAATGAGACAACTCTCCATCCAAGTAACAATTTAAAAAGTAAACCATTATAGGTTAAAGTACGGCCTTCAACACGGAGCCTTGGCTCACACCGAACAACAAGCTATAAAGGGCCCCAAATTTACTAGTGTAAAACCATTCAAACGGGAAAACCAACGGTCTAATCTATATAAACAAAACGAGAAACGAAAAACACGTATATATTACATAAACAAACGACAACTACTGTACATCAGATTCCTGATTTAGGACAGGTGCAAACATTTGCAGCGGGATTAAACGTTTTAATGGATCCAAACCTTCTCCCTTTTTCTGAAACAATAGCATAACATCACAACATAGAAAAACACACGATAAAATATCAATTGGCAGACTTAACTCAATAAAAAAAAAACTTTTTCTCGCTCCTTCTTGATTTCATAGGATTCTGTTTCTTTCTTTCTAATCTTCATTCATGGAACCAAATGTATGGATAAATAAAAAGTGATACAGAAAGGTATTTCGGGACGACATCAAAAGTTTAATGAAGGATAAAAAAACTTAATTCACATAGTTTTTTTAACTGCAACCCACCACCCCAGCCCCTTCTGAACTTAATTTGGGAATAATTGATTAACCAAAAGGGATATATGTAAAAATCGATTTTAGATATACAAAACTTGCAGAATTTTACCCCCCCCCCCGACCCCCCACCCCATCCCAAACTATTTGATTTAATTTTTTTTTTATCCTCCATTGATCTTTTGATGTCGTCCCTTATTCCATTGCATTACTAATGTGTTGGGATTCAGTGTTTCGTTTTCTGTGTAGCGTTTTGTGCACTTGTTTGTCTTTTGGCCTTGTCAGTGTATCTCAACACATTTCAATTTTTCAATTATCATTGAGTCACTGAATCACTCGTTTGGTGTATTAAAATAAAGTATTCAATAAGAATAAAGAAGCTTTATCAGGTAAGACTGGTTTAACATTTAATAACTGAACAACGATGAAGCATCTGTCGAAAACGTTCTAATAATTTAGACATTTATTACTACCACTGGGTTGATGCCTCTGCTGGTGGACTATTAGTCCCCGATGGTATCACCAGCCCAGTAGCCAGTACTTCGGTACTGGCATGAAAATACGGATTTTTGTGTTATTAAAATTTGCTGTTACTTAATGATAGAAATTATTATAAATTAAGGAATGTATCTCCCTCATGCAAAGCTCTGATTCCTTTCACGGATTTGGCTATACTTTTTGGACCTGTTGGATTATAGCTCTTCGTCTTTTATATAAGCTTTGGATTTCAAATATTTTGGCCACGAGCATCACTGAAGAGACATGTATTGTGAAAATGCGCATCTGGAGCAAGAAAATTGGTACCGTTAATTTTTTTAAGGGAGGCGCTGTATTCATATTGTTTAATTTCAGGGTGAATGTCGGAACTTGAAGTGCTATCCAGGTAGAATTTTGATTAATGACTCTTGTATTCCACTTCTTCCAACATCTACTAATCTTGGATATATATTAGCCGTCGGTATGAAAAGTTTACTAACAGAAACGATAAACTCGACTCGTTTATTTTTACAATCCATTGATACGTTTTTTCAAATGCATCTATATAGAAAATTGGAATTTAAAATGAACTCTTGCACCGAATCATCACTTTTACTGACAGATTTAAGCTGCGGCACTGGAACAACATGGGAAAATGGTACTGAAATAATTCTTGTTGGTCAGCTTACTATTTTTATACCAGAATATGTCAATTGAAATAATCCTGCTACAAAATCTGAATTCTCAATTCAATGTAACCCACGAAGGAGCTACATATACTTTTCATACTTATCCAGTCAGTGAAGCGTTCAATACGTATAGTTTAATAAGGAAGAGTGGATTTACTAACAAATGTTTCAGGAAACAGACATATGCAAAGAGGTACCGTGAAGCTAGTCCAGATTTATTTGTACATTCGCAGGTTACAAATCTTTTAACATGCAATCAGGTAGAATTAAAATCATCAGAATTTGAAATTGATAGACTCAGTATGAATCTTACGTTTTTGAAAAATGGATTACAGTTAACAGAAGATCAGTTTATCTTAACGACATTTAAAACAGCAAGAGTATGCTTAGACACATTTGAACGGGTGATGTCCATACAGTCAGCACAGAAAGAGCAAATAGACTTTTGGGGAATAATTTTAAGAATATGTACGTTGATTTCTGTATTATGCTTGTTTGTTACATTCCAGACATATTGCTTGTTTCCTACGCTACGAACTGTTCCAGGAAAAAATAATATGTGTTTGATATTTGCAATGTTCTGGGCACATACTATTTTACAGTTTGGGGTTTTCGAGACCGAGTTGGAAATATTATGTAAAATAATAGGCATAGTCTTACATTATTTTTGGTTAGTAACATTTGGATGCTTAAATATATGCTCTTACCATATGTACAAAGTGTTCACGAATAAAACAATCATCAGTTCAAATGAAAAATTAAACATTAAATTGTACATAGTATATTCGTATGGCATTCCAGCGATAATTGTGGGTTTGAATATTGTTATTAATACAATCATCGCAAACGATGGATCTGTTGGATACGGTGAATTGATGTGTTTTATAAGCCAACCAATTTCTATAATTGTTACATTTGTTATACCAGTTTCACTTGTGTGTGTCGCAAACATACTATTCTTTGTGTTTACTTCAGTAAAAATTGCAACTAGACCAAAGTTTCGAACCGAACATTCGACGAAAATAGATCGTGTGTATTTTACAGTGTACCTTAAATTATTTTCAATCACAGGAATATCCTGGGTTTTACAGATAATTGATTCGTTTTTAATAACTTCAGCTTTTTCCAACATAGTTTCAGTACTGCATGCCTTACAAGGAGTTTTTATTTTCATTTCTTTTACCTGCAATAATCGTGTGCTTACGCTGTACAAGACAATGTGTGGAGAAACAAGTCCACATCCAGGAAACAGTGGATCGCAATCAACACGTTTACCAATATGCCTTACAAATACCACTAATGAGTAAAGCATCAGAGACTAAACACTAAAGAAGAACAAAACACTGCAATGACGAAATATGACGAAATCCAAATATTCACAAAGTTAAAAACTTTATTATTGAATAAATTTTAATAGTCATGTATCACGCTGAAATGTCTCGCCTTCTTTACAAACCATTGATACTCTACTGATAGTCCTACATATAAAGCATTCCTACAACTATCACATAAACTAAACATGATTAAAAAAATGGGGCCAAGGTCAGATAAACCAAACGAGAAATACAATCAATGTCATGTACACCTGACAATCATTGCATAAACTCAATTTATTTGACATGTAGCTTTTGCTAAGAGTTTTTAAGATACAGAATTAACAAAACAAAATACACATTTATCAATGAAACATGAAAGTGAGGTCAAAGTCAGATGAACTAGGCTACGCAGACATGTACACCTTAAATTATTCTATGCATTAAATACAGTTGACCTTTTGCTTATAGAAGCTAAGAACCAAACTTAACCATGAAAACTTAACATTGACCAATGAACCACTAATACGAGGTCAAGGTCAGAGGATACCTGCAAGACAGACATATATAGCCTACAATCCTTCCAAACATAAAATATAGTTGATCCATTGCTTGAAGTTTAAGAAAGAAAAAAAACCACAAAAACTTTACACTGCGCAATGAACCGTGAAAATGAGTGCAATGTCAAATAAAACATGCCAGACTTGTTTTCACGTCATAATATTTCAATACACAAAATATATTTAATCTATTGCATATAGTATTAGAAATAAAGCCCAAAACTCAAAACTTAACTTTGACCACTGAACCATGAAAATGAGGTCAAGGTCAGATGACGCCTGTCAGCTAAAGTGTCTTATTACTTATAATGAGAAGATTTAACATTACAAAATATTCCACTGAACCATGAAAATGATTTCAATGTCAATGGAAATGCAACAGACGAAAACTTCCTAACTATAAGGATCTATAAGGTGCTACCAGGACTTTGAAAACGTAACCAGTGTCTTCGTAGAGAGTGGATGAGCTAGGGATATGTCAAAGAAGGTCTCGTCCTTTTTATAATAAAGTTCATCGAAAGGTACCAAGACCTTGTTGATAAATATTCCGCATCAACTTCACAAATAATACATGATGGTATAGATTATTGGTACTGACGTTGTTTTTCATTTATATAACGTGTTATAGTATTCTTTTATTTGTCTTTATAAAGATTTACTTTTACTTTTTACGCTGGTTTAATTATATCCATTTGACGTGGCTCTGTACTTATACATCTCTTCAATTTGATATTGTGCTATGGTAAAAAAAAATATTCTTGGATTTTTTTTCGTTTTTGCTAATGTGTTCTGCGTATAGCGTATATGTGTTTCTTTGTTACATATAACGTTCTGTACTTGTACATCCCGTCATTGTGTCAGCGTGATATTTTAATTTTTTGTATTTTTGTTTTTAGTTATATACAATTGTGCTTTGTCAATATGCCATCTTGTACATGTGTTTCTTTTTTTTTACATACATGTATAATTTCTTAATTTTTTAAGTGAGGATTAATAAGATTATACACAATGTTGATTGTTTTACCCCAAATTTTTACATTTTTACCTATTTTTTCTGTTTGTTTTGTTCACATATTGTTGTTAGTATAATGGATTTTTGTGATGCGACTGTCATACAAGAGAGAGGTTTTGATAGCTATATAAACCAGGTTTTAATAATTAATCAATTTTACATATTAAGAAAAGAAAATGCCTGTACCAAGTGAGGAATATGACAGTTGTTATCCATTCGTTTCATGAACTTTTGATTTTGTCATTTGATCTCATTTGATTAGGGACTTTCCTCTGCGCTTTTTGTGATTTTACTTTGCTTAACATATGGTTGAGGCAACCAAAAGCTAAAGACGAAAACCAAAAATTAGGCATGTTTTCCTTTTGTAAAGGTACATAACTTTAGAACGCTAAAAGTGAAGCTACCCAAATTCAAACTTAATCTTGGTTTATGGTAAAAGGTATTGTGTAAAAGTTTCATAACTAAAATTCGGAAACAGAAACAAATTTTGATGCATTTGTAAATACGTACGTAGACGAATAAGGATAAAACGTAACACACACCCCCTACTCCTCCTCCCCCCTTTGTTCTTCACTCACCAGATTGGCACAAAGCTAACAGAATTAAAATTGAGAATGGATATGGGGAGTGTGTCAAAGAGACAACAACCCGACCAAAGAGCAGATAATAGATCTAGAATTGAAATGGATTTCGTATGTAAAATGAGCCAAGTGAAACACAAATTATTCAAATTTTTATTAGCAAAATCACAAAAGCAAATGCCCAGGAAAATACACTGTCCTCCATCCACGAAAAAACATTGGATCCACACTAGAAATTGGGTAAATATTTCAATGAGGAAACCACCCATTAAACCATACTGTGATGAGCGGTCAAGAATACAAGATGCACACCACATCTTCCTATATCTAAGAACACACTGATTGACCCAGTGACGAGTTTGGCAAAGAAAGAGTGAAATCAATGTTTATCCTCAAAAGTGGATTAAAAGCAAAACCTAATATCCATTTTTTTCTCAAATCAAATTGCTGCAGAGACTAGAGTTGTCGAGAGTGATCACCAAATTTTTTGGCCCTCGATTTTACAAATGGGCAACAAGATAATTTATTCTTCAACTGATTTGTTTTAAAAAACAAGCACATTTTTTATTCAAGAATTCAAAGATTTTGGGAACTCTGTTGCTGCATATACATTGTATCAAGGTGCTTTATATAACAACTAGCTCCTTACCACCTCAATGGTACAATCCGAAAACAATCTGAAACTCCTTATTTAATATTGTGGTCTATAAATGTGATGTCTCTTTCAATTTACAACAGTTATACAGTAGTACTAGTAAAAGTGCATGGTGTCAAAATAAATTATAACTACAAAATGTAAGTAAGACTAACAATGTACTGACCGGAAAGAGATGTAATGAAATAATTCCATATTGCTAAAAGAGCCTAAAACTTTAGTTTAGTAGGTTTTTCTTTAAGAATAGGATTTTGAATAAATAAGCTTTTTCACCTGTGGAAAAGGATATTCACCGTGCAAAACGTTGCATGCTTTTACGTGTACAATCTTGGTAAAAAACGTATGATGTACAATTGGTTTTGGGTAAATATTTTCCATTACATACATTTCTCTCAGTACATGAAAGTAAACAATTATATTTTTACTGTCTTTTGTTTCGGTAAATATGTGATTTTAAATATTGACTTTTGAAAAACTGATATTCACTTTGGCTGTTGGCCTCAGTGAATATCAGTTTTTCAAAAGTCAATAAAACCACACATTTACCTTATCAAAAGACAGTAATTGTATAGTATAGGTCATCGATGAGTTAAAAAAGATATTTCAATTTTAATTTTATTGCACCAAAGGGAGATAATTTGGAGCTTAATCAATGATATAAATATTTTAAAAGTGATCTGGTGCCAAACAGAATTGATATTTTTGGTTGATTTTTGTACCATATCATATTAAAAGGAATAACTTATAGTGTATAAAATAAAATTTGAAAAGAAAAAACAAATGTAGAATTTTTTGCTGAAATTTTTGTAAGCCTCCTTAAAGTCATAAGAAACCTTAAATTAAAAAAAAATAATGCATATGTTTTTGTATAACTCAATGGGGATAGTTTTCATAATAAAACTAATGTACATATACTTTTTTCTTAAGATTTTTTTTAATTTGTTCATATTAAGAAGAATTTCGAAAGTTTCTTTATTTTAATTGCTTCCTGCAGGAAGCAATTCCCCGACATATTTTCTGTATGCAATGTGACCTCAGTGTGACCCATCTCGTAAAAATCCAGTGATAAGAATATGCATGGATGTCCTTCAAAATAAACTATTATCTGATTGTACAATGTACATGTTCAAAACATGCTCAATATCCATGCATTTTTGTTGATTGGTGACAAACAGGTGACATGCAATCGTTAATTTCGGCTTTTCAAAACACGAACTTTAATTAGCTGCCATATTTTCACAACAACACTGACTGATTGAAAATATTGACGATTATACGAAATTTATGCGTAAAAAATGATAAATTAGTGCACAGAAGACTAAGTTTATAATGTTTGTATGCATTGGTTCAAGAATTGTAAGAACATTATTTTTCACAGGGCAATGGTTTCAAAGGTAGATTTTTCAGACCTCTAATCTTAACTAAAATAATAATGGATTAAAAGATTTTTGGCTACATATAATGTATACAGAAAGTTTTATATATCTACCATGTCTACCATACAACATGTAAATGTATCTTACACCATACTATTTTCACATGTATAAATAAAGTTCAAAAACATAATCTTTCAATCAAGTATTCAAAGATCATGAGGACGATGACTCAGCATCAATCACAAACATAGAATTCAAAGTATTTTCTATATGTATCTTGGTATGTGTCTGAAAGTTGCCTCTCAAACTAAACCTTTTACCACATACATCACACTGAAATGGCCTTTCTCCCGAATGGACCGTCATATGTCTCTGTACACTATGACTCTCACTGAAAGATCTTCCACAAATTTCACATTTATAAGGTTTTTCCCCCGTATGTGTTCTCATGTGTGACCCTAAAGAACTGTTCATGGTAAATCCTTTTCCACACTCGCCACATTTAAACGGTTTAACGATTGCATGGGATCTTTTATGAATCCTTAAGTTTCCACGGAGTCTGAAACCTTTGCCACATTCGTCACATTTGTGTGTTTTATCATTTTTGGCATCTGTATGTATAACCAAATGTGATTGAAGCTGACCACTCTGACAAAATCCTCTATCACAAACCTTGCATACATATGGTTTTTCACCGGTATGCGTTCTCTGGTGTTTTTTTAACGTTCCACTGACTCTAAATTCTTTACCACATACTTCGCACTTGTATGGTTTTTCTCCCGTATGGATCCTCATATGAGCTTGAAGTTGTCCCTTTAGACTGAACGCTTGGTCACACTGATCGCATTTATGCGGCTTTTCACCCGTGTGTATTTTCATGTGTGCACGTACATTACTACTCTGACTAAATTTTCTACCACACACATCACATTTATGTGGTTTCTCACCTGTATGCGTTTTCATGTGGTGTCTCAAAATAGTGTCCATACTGAATGAATTCCCACAAATTCCACACTTATATGGTTTCTCATTGGTGTGTACTATCATGTGTGTCTTTAAATTGCTACTTTGTCTAAAGTCTTTTCCACATATATCACATTTAAAAGCTTTACCTTGAGTGTGTACTTTCATGTGTGTTTTCAAGTAATTTTGTGAATTAAACGTTTTTCCACACTGCCCACATGCATAGGCTTTTTCAATGATATGGATTTTAATGTGCCGATGTAAATTTCTACTAGTGCTGAATTGTTTTCCACATTCTGGGCAGAATAACTGCTTTTGAACAGTATGCATCCTTAAATGTTTATTATAGTGTCCTATATGACAAAACCCTTTTCCACATTCCTCACACTTATATTGTATAATACCTGTATGGGTCCTAAGATGTCTATAAAAGTTGCCATTGTGATTAAAACTTTTGCCACATTCACTACATACATACAATTTCTCAACATTTTGCATTTGACTACGGACCTGATTGTCAGCATCTAGGTAAAGCGATTCATTTGATTTACTACGAACCTGAGCACTTTGGTTAATCAATTCATTTGATTCAATGTTCACATCAGAACTTTGGTCAAGCAATTCATTTGATTCACTGTTCACTTCAGCAGTTTGGGTAAGCGTTTCATTTGATTCACTGCACACCTCAAGTTTAACTGGTACATCAATATCATCTTCCATATTTACTTCCAAAGTGGTTCAGTGGTATGGTATGGATATTGACTTTTTGTAACATCAAACTAATTCTTTCAGAATTCCAAACAAGAAAAGTTAGATTCATTAAGTTCTGTACACTCTTGACTAGAAATATGTTCAATTCAGCTATCTCGCTTAACTATGCTTTCTTTTCAGCTCTGCACACCTAAAAAAGTGATTAAATGTATAGATACAGTTTGAGCCAGTTGGATATTTCATGCATTATTTTTAGGCAACTATTGAAGATTGAGATTAGTATCATTACTAATAGTACTGTAAATTAAACTACTGGTATCTTATTTTCTGTTTGTCTGTGGATAAATTACAAATAAGCAATGATAAGAGCCAATTGATGATAAAAAAAAAATTAAACTCCATTTTGCATATAATACATGTATATACAACACAAATTGTTAACAGATATCCTGGTACATGTAGTACACATGACACAACATATAAACTTAAGAATAAGCAACACAAACCCCACCAAAACTGGTGGTGATCTCAGGCGCCCCGCTTCACATGGGGCAACACGAACGACCGAATAACACTTGTAATGACAGAATAACACTTGTAATGACAGAATAACACTTGTAATGACAGAATAACACTTGAAATGACAGAATAACACTTGAAATTTCAATATTGGCACATAGCTTTTGGGTCGATTGCTAGTGGTATTGCCTCTGGTAGTCTGTCGAACACATCGCCTTGGCATACTTTCAACGATATTGAAGGGTACTGATAAATCTAATGTCATTTGGTACATCACAGCCCTACAAGTTAAACCATACTCTTAAAAGTGCCCTGAAACTACTATAGAGTATAACAAATTCAAATCTTGGATGCAAGTTACTGTTAGTCTTTTCATCTCCAATTAAACTTTAATTTTGAAACCAAATGCTGCTATTTAATGACATTACATCATTTAAAAAATTGATTACATATATGTGTTTTCTTAAAACATTTTATAAATTTTTATTTGCTATTTTTTTTTTTTTGAATGCTGAATTGATGTGCACTCAACTGCGTGTTGGCGTAAAGAGAGCTACGCGCCGGATATCTGAATTCTTTTTATATACGTTTTAATATAATTTAAAATGAATGTACCACATCTTCTGATTGGCTGACGTAATTTTGTTATGAGTCCATAGACATAATTTAGTCATGTGACCGTGATGTTATCAACATTATTCATGGTTTTCTGTGGTTTAAAATGGAATTTAGCATTAAATTATAAGAAATGACTGTAATATTTGTTCTGTCTATTTGAAATAACATAAAAAAATGTGGTGCACACTGTTTATTAACCCGCTACGCGCGTTATTCAGTGTGCACCAAATTTTTTTGTTATTTCTTCATAGACAGAAAAAATATTACAGTCATTCCTTAAATAATTATACCCAATAATCTTGAAAAAAATCTTGTACACCTTCTACATTAACATAATAAACAGCTGCGCCATGAGTGCATGATACGCCAAACGTCTTATGTGGAAGTTATATCCAATAATCATAAATAGTTTCTGAGAAAGTTTTAAGCAATAACCATATATAGTTTTTGAGACACTGTGTTACAAAAAAACTAAATATCACTAAAATAAAATTTTGAATCAAAACCAAAAAGTATACAGATCTTTAGATTAATATAACAAAGAAGTGTGTAAAGTTTTAAGCAATAATCATAAATTGTTTTTGAGATACAGCGCGACATTTAAAAAAAAACTCCCCTGTTTAACAAAATACTCAATAACTCAAAAATAAAATTTGGAATCATCACCAAAAAGTTACGTATACAGATCTTTAGATCAATATAACAAAGAAGTGTGTAAAGTTTTAAGCAATAATCATAAACTGTTATAGAGATACGGCACAACATGTAAAAAAAACCTCCCCCTTTTTTACAAAATACTCAATAACTCAAAAATAAAATTTTGATTCATCACCAAAAAGTATACAGATATTAAGATTAATATAACTAAGAAGTGTTTAAAGTTTTAAGCCATAATCAAGAATTGTTTTTGAGATACAGTGCGACATGTGAGAAAAAAACACACCCCTGTTTTAGTAACAAAGTGCCGTAAATCAAAAAGTTTAAATCTAATTTTCACCAAAAAGTATACAGATCATTTGACCATCATAAGAAACAACTATGTTAAGTTTCATGAAATTTGGATGAGTCGTTCTCAAGTTACAGTGCAACATGTTAACGCTGGACAGACAGACGGCCAGACAGACGGACAGACAGAGGGACACCGCCGAACATGTGTAAACCATAATACGTCCTGTCAAAATTTTGACGGGCTTATAAAAATCATTAACATTTTTTAAAAAAATTGATGGGGGGGGGGTCTGGATTGACCCAAAAGCTATGTGCCAATATTGAAATTTCAAGTGTTATTGTCATAATATTTACGAGTGTTATTCGGTTATTCATGTTGCCCCATGTGGAGCAAGATCTGCAGCCAGGCTAATACCCTTCCAGAGCACCTGAAATCAACACCAGTTTTGGTGGGGTTTGTGTAGTCCAAATAATTATGACGTCTAGCAAGGCTAATTTTTGGGTTTTTTTTGGGGGGGGGGGGGACGCCTTCCTACGATGGAAGGTGTCCCAGAAAAAAAATTGCCTTGCCAGACGTCATAATTATTTGGACTAGGGTTTGTGTTGCTTATTCTTAAATTTTATATGTTGTGTCATGTGCACTATTGTTTGCCTGTTTGTCTCTTTCATTTTTAGCCATGGCCTTGTAAGTTTATTTTAATTATGAGTTTGACTGTCCCGCTCTGGTATCTTTCGTCCCTCTTTTGCCAACTTGGCCCCAAGTTTTGGAGCTGTATAAAAATTATGAAGTATCCTGTAAAATATCCCGTTTGAATAAAAAAAAAATGAACTTCCTCCTCTTAATACTTATTATGTGCTTACTTTGCTATTTGAACAATATAATATAAATTTCTAACTCTTGAACAAACAGACAATAACAAAGGTGTTGACGGGCTTATAAAAATCATTAACATTTAAACAAAAAATTGGTGGGGGGGGGGGTCTGGATTGACCCAAAAGCTATGTGCCAATATTGAAATTTCAAGTGTTATCCTGTCATAATATTTACGAGTGTTATTCGGTTATTCATGTTGCCCCATGTGGAGCAGGATCTGCAGCCAGGCTAATATCCTTCCAGAGCACCTGAGATCAACACCAGTTTTGGTGGGGTTTGTGTAGTCCAAATAATTATGACGTCTAGCAAGGCTAATTTTTGGGTTTTTTTTGGGGGGACGCCTTCCTACGACGGAAGGTGTCCCAGAAAAAAAATTGCCTTGCCAGACGTCATAATTATTTGGACTAGGGTTTGTGTTGCTTATTCTTAAATTTTATATGTTGTGTCATGTGCACTATTGTTTGCCTGTTTGTTTTTTTCATTTTTAGCCATGGCCTTGTAAGTTTATTTTAATTATGAGTTTGACTGTCCCGCTCTGGTATCTTTCGTCCCTCTTTTGCCAACTTGGCCCCAAGTTTTGGAGCTGTATAAAAATTATGAAGTATCCTGTAAAATATCCCGTTTGAATAAAAAAAAATGAACTTCCTCCTCTTAATACTTATTATGTGCTTACTTTGCTATTTGAACGATATAATATAAATTTCTAACTCTTGAACAAACAGACAATAACAAAGGTGTTGACGGGCTTATAAAAATCATTAACATTTAAACAAAAAATTGGGGGGGGGGGGGGGGGGGGGGGGGGGGGTCTGGATTGACCCAAAAGCTATGTGCCAATATTGAAATTTCAAGTGTTATCCTGTCATAATATTTACGAGTGTTATTCGGTTATTCATGTTGCCCCATGTGGAGCAGGATCTGCAGCCAGGCTAATATCCTTCCAGAGCACCTGAGATCAACACCAGTTTTGGTGGGGTTTGTGTAGTCCAAATAATTATGACGTCTAGCAAGGCTAATTTTTGGGTTTTTTTTGGGGGGACGCCTTCCTACGACGGAAGGTGTCCCAGAAAAAAAATTGCCTTGCCAGACGTCATAATTATTTGGACTAGGGTTTGTGTTGCTTATTCTTAAATTTTATATGTTGTGTCATGTGCACTATTGTTTGCCTGTTTGTTTTTTTCATTTTTAGCCATGGCCTTGTAAGTTTATTTTAATTATGAGTTTGACTGTCCCGCTCTGGTATCTTTCGTCCCTCTTTTGCCAACTTGGCCCCAAGTTTTGGAGCTGTATAAAAATTATGAAGTATCCTGTAAAATATCCCGTTTGAATAAAAAAAAAATGAACTTCCTCCTCTTAATACTTATTATGTGCTTACTTTGCTATTTGAACGATATAATATAAATTTCTAACTCTTGAACAAACAGACAATAACAAAGGTGTTGACGGGCTTATAAAAATCATTAACATTTAAACAAAAAATTGGGGGGGGGGGGGGGGGGTCTGGATTGACCCAAAAGCTATGTGCCAATATTGAAATTTCAAGTGTTATCCTGTCATAATATTTACGAGTGTTATTCGGTTATTCATGTTGCCCCATGTGGAGCAGGATCTGCAGCCAGGCTAATATCCTTCCAGAGCACCTGAGATCAACACCAGTTTTGGTGGGGTTTGTGTAGTCCAAATAATTATGACGTCTAGCAAGGCTAATTTTTGGGTTTTTTTTGGGGGGACGCCTTCCTACGACGGAAGGTGTCCCAGAAAAAAAATTGCCTTGCCAGACGTCATAATTATTTGGACTAGGGTTTGTGTTGCTTATTCTTAAATTTTATATGTTGTGTCATGTGCACTATTGTTTGCCTGTTTGTCTTTTTCATTTTTAGCCATGGCCTTGTAAGTTTATTTTAATTATGAGTTTGACTGTCCCGCTCTGGTATCTTTCGTCCCTCTTTTGCCAACTTGGCCCCAAGTTTTGGAGCTGTATAAAAATTATGAAGTATCCTGTAAAATATCCCGTTTGAATAAAAAAATGAACTTCCTCCTCTTAATACTAATTATGTGCTTACTTTGCTATTCGAACGATATAATATAAATTTCTAACTCTTGAACAAACAGACAACAAAGGTGGCAACCAAACAATTCTAGTTGGTATTTGCACTGTTCAAGAACAGATAACTTATCTGGTTCGACCGATCACCAAAATTTCTAAGAAAAAAAGAGTATGCAATAAAGTTCTGTTATTTTTATACAAAAGCACTGATGGTCTGGATATGGTCACAACAATTATTCTGAGCAAACATTATGAACATTTTATTGAAATGTATTTAAAAAAATAGAACGAGAAAAAAACATTTAGGCATTAGCTTTAAGGTTATTTGCCGATGACAGGCTCAGCAACATCTATAAAAACATCAAAAACATATATTGACAACTAATAGTTTGGCGAAAGGTGCTGTATTATAATAATGCATTCAAATATAGTTATACCAAGCATAGTACCAATAAGCTACAATGAACAAAGTTTCAATATGAAGTCCATGAACCACAATGTTGGTAATCGAATAAAAGTAATTAGAAAACTTGAATACTGATTTTTTTTACATCAATACATAACGAAAAGTGGCTGGAACATGCTCTTTTGCTTAAAACAACATGGTAATATAAACCCGGATGAAGTATCAAAGGGGAGCAATGTCATACAAGGATCTAGAGTGCGACTCTTGTAAAACTCGGTATCATGTAGACTTTCAAGGTGGAATGCAAACAACAATGTATAACATAATGGACAACAGTAACCTGTCCTGGAATTGTATTAAATATGGACTCCCAAACTTTAGTAGTCCATTTTTCAACCATACTGACATAACGTCATCAGTCACAAACCGGCAATTCTTTTCAGTGTCAGTAAGCGACATTGGTAGTCCTGGACAGCCACATGATTGTCCATCACCAATATCACAATAGGACATCAGAAAACAAAACAAAAAAAGTATAAATACCCAAAATAGGTTACTTAAACCTTTAAAAATAGTAAATATTAACTTCCAGTCTATTAAGAACAAAAAATCAGAAGTAAATATTTTGATTGATACCCGTGACACATCCTGATAGGTACTGAAACCTGGTTAGATCCGAAAACATCATCTTATAAATATTTTTCAAAAGATCATTACAGGGGCGGATCGTGCCATTTCAAAAAGGGGGGTTCCAATTACATGTCCTCTTTCAAATGCATTGATCGTCCAAAAAAATGGGGGGCTCCAACCCCCGGAACCCCACCCCACCCCCCTCTGGATCCGCGCCTGAAGTAAACTGACTTTATTTGGATTCGGCATATTGACAAACAGTACAAACATAAGCTTTAATGAGCTTTTCGCCGAATATAAAAACATATGCAATCACAAATAAAACAAGGCATGCAGCATGCAAAATAAATAATAAAACTGAATCAAACTACAAAATATTTAGGCATAACCAGTCCATCAGACCTCAAATAAAATTAACACATAGATAATATAACAGCTAATACAATTCGACAAATTAATTTTCTTAAACGTAACCTGAAAGTTTCATAAAAAAAAATAAAGAAAGGGCATACATGCCATTAGTTACACCATGTATATGTAGCTTTTGAAATATTAGACCTAACCTTTGAGTACAGCTCTTGCGTCTGAGACACTCAGAACAAAAATCAAATCAACCAAATTGAGATGGTCCAACGAAGAGCTGCTCGGTATACATGTAATATACCAGCTCTGTCTTAAGCTGTGCTGGATCTTTTACAGTGGCATACATTACAATTGAGACGTATACAAACAAGAGCAAAGCTCTATAAGATCACACATCAACAGTTTACACATGGCAATCTACCATAAAGATCTTCTCGTCAGACAGTAGAACAAGACATAAGCATACCAGCCACTTTAAACAAATTCAAACAAATAAAGAGTCTTACAATTTCTCATTTTATCCACACAATAGTACAATGGAACCTACTTCCTACATCAGCAATCCATTGTACAACAGCCGACCGCGTCTATATCTGCTCTTTCACAAATATTCCAAAAGCTACATATACATAGTTTTACCAAGAAATATACATAGGATAACAATCCACAAAAGATATTTATTAAATCACTGTTATATATTTACTTGATTTTTCTATGCACCAATGCAATGTAACGTAATATTACTGAAAAAAAAAATTTAAATTGTAAATAAGCCTCTCTACTCATGCAACGGCACGTAATAGTCAAAGTTGTGACTGAGTGCGGAAATATGAAGATAGATAGATAGCCATATTTATGTATAAAACAATATTCGACACTGAACAACAAACATGACAGACCACAACCAACAACAACCACTAAATTAAAGACTACTGACTTAGGATAGACTCATACAGAATATGACCGGATTAAACGTTTCTGTGAGGACTCAATCCTATCATGAAACCTAACCTAACACAACATAAAAAAAATCATATAACAATAATAAAAGATCATTTTGAAGTTCATACATGTAGGTCTTAGGAGTTGGCATAGTTCATATTTATTACCACAAACAGATCATTTGCCACGCATACTGCTACCAGGTTTCACGGAATAGAAGTTCCTTCATAATATTATAAGTTCCAAACTGGAAAAAATATCTGGAATATGACATGGTTGCCTCATTAATAAATATAACAGTATATGTTCCTAACGGAATAAATGGTATAGAATATTTGGTCCAATAGTAATATATAGTATGGCCAATTTGTATAACTTTGAAACTTCTCAGTGTTAGGCCGACAGTGTAACATGGAACTATGAGGATTACATACACATCTAGATTCTAAAACACTTTATTACACATTCAAATGAAATCGTGCACTCATGATACCAGAATGACTCTTCTAGTATACACCATTCTCAATTCTATTATTGAAAGATTTTTTAAGTTTTTTTTTAGCCGGCTAAACGAACAGTCAGTCAACTTGAATAAAGAGTCGTCTGTTGAACATAAAACCCTATGAGAAAGACTCACATCAAGCTCAGACTGAAACGTCTGGAACTATAAATAGATTTACCGGAGAAAACTTCGTGAATCATACTATAAACACCGGACTAGTAGTAGTTCATTTTTTCATCTATCAACACTGATCTGTGTCCACACTTTTTCTTTAGACAATAACAAATAAAAGATACACGAGTTTTCAAGATCATAGGCCTACTTGAATTTTTCTGTGATTTAAAAAATCTCCTTTATTTTATAAACTCTCATCGAGAAAAAGACTTCCTGTTATACATTGTAATTTTCATTTAGCTTTAATATTCTTGAAGCCAATATGCTCTCCACAGGAACCCCTTCAGTTTCCCTGTCACATGATCAACCATCTGTCTGTACTACAGCATGGCTGAGTTATCTACGGAGTTATACTGGGATCATGGAGGCGAAAGTTTAGGAGATATATCACCGTTTACGACAGAGAATGACGAAAACACACCGTTGCATCGATCAAAAAGGTTTTAACATAAAAAATATATATTCAATTTATAGCCAAAGAAATAACAAATAACCAAAAAGCTATACTCACGTTATATATCATGTATATGGTAACGGTCGTTTTCTTTTTTGTGTGATGATAAAAATATGACAACAGGTCCAATACTATAGACATCTTTGAATGCTTAAACATGTCCATAATACATCTTAATACTATTTATTTGATAGACATCCTAAAAAAAATTTTGTAATTCTGCAACATCAATTCAATTCAATATTTTATTGGAAAGAGCACAATAGAGGCGTGATCCAAATACAGACAATTATAATATTAAAACAACATATAAATGAAATAAAGATTCATAAAAGATTATACTATTAAAGTGATTTTTGCATATTTTTTTTTTATTAAAGTATATGTCTGGGACAGTATGAATCTTAAATGTAAACACAACAATTGGAAATAAAATGGTATTGAATAAGGTAAGGGTATGGTATATGTGTTCAATTTTTACATTTAAATTGAATTTTAGAATGAAGCCCCCCCCCATCTCCCCTTGCATGCCCTGGGGGGTTGACACAACTTTGATAAGAAAATTTATCTCTGAATATGCAGGAATAGAAGTTTTTCAACAGCAATTTTAGTAAGTATAATGTTTTTGCTCATCATCAATAAACCTGATTAGCGGTAATTCATATATTTTACCTTTTTGATCTTATTGCCTAATATTTTCAAGTATCATTGCGTACTGGCTGTATCACTGAAAATATTAGGCAAAACATTGCGTGACGTCATAATTACAGATAAACAGAATAATAGGTAGTTTCTTTTTTTTAAACTGACTATATCATGTTCTATATATCTTAACTCGCCCTCAGTAAACGGGCTCGTCCAGATATTCCACATGATATAGTCAGTATCAAACACTCAACTTCCTATTATTTATGTTACACATATATAAAACTGAAATGCAGGAAAATCAAATGAGTAGCTATAGGTACAGTAAGGGCTAATTTTGGCCTTAATTTCAGGTTTATCTGACCAAAGATTATGGACACTTTTTAAGTACTTTTAAGTATTTATTTCAATTGATTCCATTAGTTTATGTCAAAGATTTTAACTGATTTAGTCATTAAAAAACACTACAATTTAATTTCAGATAATAGATAAGAATAACAGTTATTTTGTCATTTTTTAATTGTACTTTTTAAATCAATAAAATCTGCAAAGGTTCTGCAAATAGGTTTCAATACATGTGGGAAGTATATCGAGAATTTTATCGCAGTGTTGTTTACAAGGCGAAAGAAGCATGTCATATTAGAATTTCCAATAAATAACTAAAAGTTTACAATTTAACAATTTTGTAAAACTGCTATATTTTGGGGTCAAAATCAGGTCTTACTGGACCTACTCCTTTACTTTTGTTGCTTTCATATCTCTTCTAGCAAGAGAGTACACCTGTGACAGATATAAGTATTCACCTTACTTAACATTGTGTTTATATAAATATTCATAAGCAATTGATATCACATTTTATAATCATTATCAATTTTGATGAGATAACAAATAAATAGCTATTTATGAAGTTTACTGACGATAATATACAAATGTTTCAATTGACCAATATACAGTCCCATAAGATGGGGAAAGACAAATTGTAAGTAAAGCACATTTTAATGGTTAATGCAGTATATTCAGTTTGGTATCTGATACATTTTTGGTATGCATTAATTAAGATCATATTTGAATTTTGTTGTTTCATTCATTAACACTATTATATAAGTTATACTTTATAACAATTTAAATATCATAAGATTCTAGCTGCACTGCTTCTTGTGTGAAACAACACATTCATCTCAATCTCTTAGTTTTATATGTTTTGAATATAAATCATGTATATGATTTTTGTATTTTTGGCCTTCACCGGTTTTAATTTTTGCAGTGGCATACATGAATTAGATTAACATATATATCAGCTGTCCATCTATCTATTGATCTTTCTCCATACTTGGATATTTTTTTATAGTTAAGTTAGAACTTGTTCTTAATGTTTTGAATATGCATGAAATATTTGCCACTGGATTTTAAAATATTCATTTGTCATGTGCATTGCTTTTAATAAAAAATCAATCAATCTATTTAATTGATGTGACCAACTGGGTTGAACTGAAAAGGTAGTCAGATTAAAGTGTGTATGTTTAATTCATTTTAGTCAGCCAAGATTTTAAATATAAGTGTTAAATCTTGCATCATTATCAACACAATATAATTTAATTTTGAATGTAACACGTCTTCTGATTGGCTGATGTTATTTTGTTATGAGCCTATAGACATAATTTAGTCATGCCACCGTGACGTCATCAATGTTTTTTCATGGTTTTCTACAGTTTAAAATGGAATTTAGAATTATATTATAAGAAATGATTGTAATATTTATTCTGTCTATTCGAAATAACACAAAAAATGTGGTGCACACTGTTAAATAACCTGCAACACGCGTTATTCAGTGTTCACCACATTTTTTATGTTATTTCTTCATAGACAGAAAAAATATTACAGTCATTCCTAAAGTATTAGGACCATGCAATCACTGTTTTAAGATGTTCACAGTTTGAACAAGATACCTGAGATATATTTCATAGCGGTTTGAATAGATTTGTATGTAAAAATATGTGAGTTATTATAAAGGCATAATGTTTGGGACAGGGTCAGATCTAAATATTTAGGTAATGTGTAAGCTAATTAATAAGCTGAACTATAAGGGATGCAGATAATAATTTTCTAGGGTATTTTTATGAAAAAATAAAAAAAAAAATGGGTTCAAGCCTACTGCTTCACCTCTGCCTGAGTTCCTGTCAGTAATACCTTTAAATAACAATAATGTTATTTTAATGTGATTGGCCCATTCCATTGGAACAGACAGGCACAATTCTGATCCTAAGTGTATGCAGGGAGGGTAGGAGGGGTCCTTATCCCGAATTCCCGGGTTTAAAAACATGAAATCCTGAAATCCCGGTCTTAAAAACATAGATCCGGTGTTCTCGAAATTCAAAAACAAGAATTCCCAGAACCCTAAAGGGTCAATTCTGAAATCTCGAGTTTAAAAACACACGATCCTGGAGTACTGATTAAGGTCTTATCCCCCCTCTGTGCAGTGTATGATTCACTTTTAAATGACAATAATTTTTGATTTAAATGTTTACATTGTTTTATCTATTGTATTTGTCTACCATACCTGTATCTATGGTATTTGTCTACCATACCTGTATCATCACACATCAGACCATTAGGTAGATAAGAAAGGTATGTGAACAAGCCGAGGGTAGATGTCCTTAAAATACTATGTTACGTCACTTCATTTTGACAACCTATTTTTAGGACTTGGTGGGGCCACATAACCAAAACTCTATCAATCACCTAATACCACCCCCACCCCCACACTTAAGACAAATGCTGTCAAACATTGACATTAAAATTGTTCAAAACCATATTTAACCTCTAGATATCAATATGGTTTTTATGCCCCCACTATAGCAGAGGGGACATAAAGTTTTACGCTTGTCCATCTGTACGTCCCAAAGTTAGTTTCTGTTCTCTAACTTTAGTTTGCCTCAAATGTTATGAAACTTATGAACAATACTTATTACCACTAAATACAGATCAGGTTTAAATTTTAGTGGGATCACTTTTACTGTTTTAGAGTTATGCCCCTTTCTAAATGGAAACATTGCTAAGTTTTTGGTTTATGTTCTCTAACTTAAGTTTACCTCAATTAAATATTGTCAAACTTAAACACAATGCTTATTACTACAATAAACAGATTAGATTTGAATTTCGGGGCCATCACTTTTACTGTTATGGGAAAAATTGCTGAAAAAAATAAAAAATATCAATCAAGTAAATTCTTTATTAAATCAGAGCTATCTTGCTTTGTCCATGATTATAGTTTAATCAACTACAATCAATGCTTTTAAAAGTTTAATTTGAAAATTGGAGTTATCTTTCTTTTTCCAGAATACTAGTTGAATCAACTAAAACCAATGCTTTTATACAATGCAATATTCAATTTTACAACCAACTGATAATTTAAAGCAATCTTCACCATTCAGTGCTTACTTTATATATATGCCCCCTTTATTATTGGAAAATTGCTGATTTTTTCGCTTTTGTTCTCTAAACTTAAGGTTGCTCAAATAAATTTAATGAAATGTATATATAATGCTTATAACCACCAAACACAGTTTAAGTTCAAATTTTGCTTCACTTTACAGATCCTGAGTTATGTCCCTTTATAACTTTATATGATAGCGGGGCATCATCTGTGTCCCTATGGACACATTCTCTCTTTTTTTGTTGGAGAGCTGTCACTTAGCCATAAATACCTCATTTAAACCAACTCATGAATATCATTTTCATTTTTTTAATGGCAACTCATTTATATTTTCTGAAAATTTATATAGAGCTTTTTTATTTCTCTTAGTTTACAACTGTATGTATTTTGTAGGGATGAGGGTATGAACCTGAATTATTTGCAGACCTTACAGCTAATACAGAATCTGGAGGAAACCAGTGATATCTTACGCAGCTACTTGTCAGAAATAGATGCAGATCTTGAGAAGGTATGATTGGTACCTCTTTGTATTAAAGCTTTTATTCCCCATTTCCATTCTCAATTGTATCTATTATTTGTTTTATTGCTGCCCCATTCTAAAAGAAATGGATTAAGTCCAGCTGTTGCCAATTTCTCCCTGAAATATATAAATTGCAGTAATAGGGTTGTCAGATCAATTGTCTCATGTCAACATACAAACCCTTAATCAATGATTTCAATGAATCTTAACAGCTAGTGTAGAGAATAAAGAAATGAAGAACCAAATTAAACCTTCATCCATGACATAAAATAATTACAAAGGTATCTGGCAAATCCCAAAAGTGAAGAAAAAAACAATGTCTTTTTAACTGTCCTTCTTCTTAAAGTCACAGTGTGGTCTTCAACACTGAGCAAAATCTCAATCTTACCATAAGTTCAAAGACATCCCCTAGCACTTAATATGTTCTACCGACTGTAATAAATGAATTAAACTATAATTATGTGTATTATGGGCATACCATACAGTTTTGATCCCACATCTACATTTTGATAAACAATTCCATATAGACTATTTTTTACCTGATCAAATCAAATATGTAATTAAAAACATTGACAACAACACTCAAATGGTCTGCAATTTTATTTGCTATGGTCTACATGTTTCGCCTGCAAGGCAGGCTTCATCAGGACAATTTTATACAGAAATTAATCCCTGAAGTACTCAAAGTGGTGCATTGAATTTGACGTCGTCATGGTGAGAGAAACAATGAAAAGTGAAAGTAGCAATACAAAATTGCAGACCATTTGAAGTGTTGTTGTCAATTTAGAAGTATTATTTTAATGTTGCATTCATTTGCATAATTTGACAACTAGGCATATCAAGGTATCCACTTCAGGGACTCTATCGAAATGATTCACACAGGCTGGTTCACCTCTTGGAGTTTAATTACTGTGCCTATCCGATCACCTTTGGGGTATTATAATACCTACAGTGTTACCTGGATAAAATATTGTCAACACAATTTGTCCTTTTAAACTGTACAATAGGTATTGTGAGAGCTATTATCAACAGCACTGGTATTAAAGAGATAATCGTAACTGCAATTACGATTATCCCAATATGGCGACGGCAGATATAGGTAAAATCTTTACAGTCAATTTACTTAAATGTAGCATGTTTTTGTGAATAGTTACTCAGCTGCAAGGTTTTTCTATACCATTACATCATATTTGAATCGTAACGGTGCACTGGAATTGTCTAAGCGCTTTGAAAATAGCCATTGAAAAAATCGGGATGATAATCGTAACTCTATGGAATTTTTCTTGTTTGATAATCGTAATTTCTTTATCGGATAATAGTAACCGAAAAATTAAATGTGTCTTTCAGCATTTCAATCGTATTGTGTGTATTAACATGCAAATGTACAGTTAATTGATGAAATCAACGGAAAATAAAAAAAATGAAAAACTTACAGGTTAATATTTAAGACAAATTTACTTATATATCTCTCGTTATTGGCGTTTTTTTTTTTACAAAACCGTGATTTCTTGTCCAAGCAACTTTTAAAAAAAATGTTGTTGATCTTTACAAGTAATTTTGTGTGCAGTCAGTCCATGGAATAAGATTTAACATTTTTTAAGCAAAGAAACATACTATTTTTAGAGGGACTAATAAGCTATGGATTCCTGGCATTTCCCTAAACGCCCTATTCAACATTCATGCTCAGTGTTTGCAAGAGATATAAACATAAGGGTCTTACAAAAGAAATGATGTTTTGATAACGACATTTTAATTGTTGACAAAAAAGAGCACATCAAATGGACCAGAGTGATATCGTATTTTTGTTAATGTCCACTTCGAAACGGTTCAAATCTCTTTCAGTATCTGGTTTTAAAATTATGAAACAAAATCAGTGTACAGCTTAATACGTGTTTTGGTGAATAAAATCATTCTTGTTACTATTGCAATATGGAGATTGTGGAAGAAAACATGTAAATATGTCCACTACAAAACGGTCACCTACGAAACAAGTATTGGAGATTTTTATTTTTTTCAATTCTATTCGTGCAAAACAAATAGCAAGGGTTAGTTTCATGTAATTTTCAGTATGTTATCCACATAGTATAGGGTTGATGTCAACTACGAAACGTTTTGTCCACTACGATCCAAACGGGTTTGTCCACTCGACACTCATGAAAATGTCTACTGCGTAACATAAGTTGTATGTTCATATGTGAAGTACTGTCTAATATTTATCGATAATGAATGGTTCTCACATTCAGAAAAAAATGAGATCTTTCTAGTTTATAAAGGACAACAACATAGAATGTCTATAGGAGACATTAAAATGCAATAAGATGTGCGTTTAAAAGCAGTTTCGTAGTGGACAAATGTCCCCTGCAAAACAGTACAGACATTATGAAAATGATATCATTTTAACGAGTATTTAAGATTGCACTTTTTATTTACAAACAGGTCTACAATAGAGGTATTCAAAATAACTCTAGAAATAAAAATTTCGATTTTTATTTTTTTTAGGTCTGAAATTCACACTTTTATTAGCTCACCTGGACCGAAGGGCCAAGTGAGCTTTTCCCATCACTTTGCGTCCGGCGTCCGTCGTCGTCCGTCGTCGTTGTTAACTTTTACAAAAATCTTCTCCTCTGAAACTACTGGGCCAAATTGAACCAAACTTGGCCACAATCATCATTGGGGTATCTAGTTTAAAAAATGTGTGGTGTGACCCGGTCAACCAACCAAGATGGCCGCCACGGCTAAAAATAGAACATAGGGGTAAAATGCAGTTTTTGGCTTATAACTCAAAAACCAAAGCATTTAGAGGAAATCTGACATGGGGAAAAAATGTTTATCAGGTCAAGATCTATCTGCCGTGAAATTTTCAGATAAATCGGTCAACCCGTTGTTGGGTTGCTTCCCCTGAATTGGTAATTTTGTGGAAATTTTGCAGTTTTTGGTTATTATCTTGAATATTATTATAGATAGAGATAAACTGTAAACAGCAATAATGTTAAGCAAAGTAGGATTTACAAATAAGCCAACATGACCGAAATGGTCAGTTGACCCGTTTAGGAGTTATTGCCCTTTATAGTCAATTTTTAACCATTTTTTGTAAATCTTAGTTATCTTTTACAAAAATCTTCTCCTCTGAAACTACTGGGCCAAATTAATCCAGACTTGGCAATAATCATCTTTGGGGTATCTAGTTTTAAAAATGTGTCCGGTGACCCGACTATCAAATCAAGATGGCCGTCACAGCTAAAAAAAGAACATAGGGGTAAAATGCAGTTTTTGGCTTATAACTCAAAAACCAAAGCATTTAGAGCAAATCCAACACGGGGTAAAATTATTAATCAGATCAAGATCTATCTGCCCTATAATTTTCAGATGAATCTGACAACCCTTTGTTGGGTTGCTGCCCCTGAATCGGTAATTTCAAGGAAATTTTGCTGTTTTTGGTTATTATCTTAAATTTTATTATAGATAGAGATAAACTGTAAACAGCAATTATGTTCAGCAAATTAAGATTTACAAATAAGTCAACATGACCGAAATTGTCAATTGACCCCCTAAGGAGTTATTGTTATAGTCAATTTTTAACAATTTTCATAAAATTTGTAAATTTTTATTAACATTTTCCACTGAAACTACTGGGCCAAGTTCATTATAGAGAGAGATAAATGTAAGCAGCAAGACTAGTAAAGTAAGATTTACAAACACATCGCCATCACCAAAACACAATTTTGTCATAAATCCATCTGCTTCCTTTGTTTAATATTCACATAGACCAAGGTGAGCGACACAGGCTCTTTGGAGCCTCTAGTTGAAAAATGCCCTTATAACAGACAACAATATGCATTACCTTTTAATGTATACATGTTGAAGGCCGTACATTGACCTATAATAGTTAACTTTTTTTGAAATTGTTATGTGGATGGAGAGTTGTCTCATTGGCACTCGCACCGCATCTTCCTATATCTATGTACCTGTTCAATATATTGACAATGAAGCAGCTGTCGGGTCAGGTATTGTGGTAGGTAGATATTCTAAGTGTTTTCAAAGTTTCAATGAAATGTACGCGTTTAAGGTGATTTTTGGGGGAGAAAATGGAGGGGGATTAGCATTATCCCATATTCCAAAAGCGCAAAAATGTTGTTCTTAATTTCTCATCAAACTGTCTCTTGCGAATACTAAACGTCTTTCCTACTTCATTATGGCATAACGGGTATGGACTAGAGTTGAACCAGCAGTCGCTTCCCGGAGGAAGAAATAGCACACATAGCCACCTGCATTAAATGATTTAAAACAATAATTACTATATTTACTATGTTTTTATTCAGGATAAATCAATGTTCTTTAACAGTCTAAGGGCCAGCTGAAGGACTCCTCCGGGTGCGGGAATTTCTCGCAACATTGAGGACTTGTTGGTGACCTTCTGTTGTTGTTTTTCCCATGGTCGGGTTGTTGTCTCTGTGATACATTCCCCATTTCCATTCTCAATTTTATTAATCACAAATCTGATGTAGGGTGACAATTGCGTTTCCCCTTACAAGTATTGCCATATATATATCATAACATTCCTAGTTTTTGGGAGTTTTGTGTATTTTAACATAGTTCGTGTTTTTCCCATATTCAAATTTCCTGAAGCTTGTTCACCCTTCAAATTTATGTAGCTGTTTTCATTAGAACCATTAATAATATATGCACAAAAAGATTTGTCATAAGATGTAGAAACGTGATTAATTCATCCCCATTATTTCCTCATGTGCTATCAGATATACGTGTTAATATCAATAAAACACTATTCAGTTACGATTATCTTCTCTTTTTTAATACCATAATTACGATTATCTTTTGTTCCGAGTTACGATTATCATCCCGAATTTTTCAACGGCAATTTTCAAATCGCTGAGACAATTCCAGTGCACCGTTACGATTCTAATATAATGTAATGGTATAGAAAAACCTTGCAGCGAAGTAATTAGTGACAAAAACATGCTACATTTGAGTAAAATGACTGTAAATATTTTACCTATATCTGCCGTCGCCATATTGGGATAACCGTAATTGCAGTTACTATTATCTCTTTAATACCAGTGAACAGGTGGTCATTTAACTACCTGTAGATTTACCTGGTTTGTTTTGGGCAGAGCTGATTTAAATGAATGATAACTAGCTTGCTTTCCTCATGTCCAATGTCCTGAATGGACTATTCTATTTATGAATGGGACATTTAATACACTATTTGTTCTTATAATAATGATATTTATTGTAAATTTATTTATTTTGCTTACAATCACAAATAAATCATTGCTGGTAAATCCCACTTTCATAATGAAGAATAAAGCACTGAAATTTCTATTCACTATAAGCCATTTGTACTTTTTTTTTGATATATTGAAAATAAATTTTTAACAGTAATTCCAATTGAAGTAGATCCTGAATGTTAAATGAAACTTAGCATCACTACTATTCCATTTCAGGAATCGTAATATATTAGAAAATATATCCCATTAGAAAACACCAAGCCACACATAATTCATCTTGTAGAATTATTAACAATTAGATGGTATATTAAAAAAAATCCTTTTCACAAACACTTTAATTCCATATCAGGAATCAGAAACTTAAAATACATCCCACATTAAAAACACTATGAAGCAAACATATATCTCCTTTTTTTATAAACTATATTCACTGATTGACATTTCCATCTTGACTATTTAGAGACACAAAAAGAAATGGCTTAAAATGTCCCATATCTAATAGAATAGTCTATTCAGGACATTGGTCATGATACATGAGGAAAGCAAGCTAGCTATCAGTCATTTAAATTTTACCTTTTAGTGAAGATTTTTTACTGGGGGTAGTTAAATGACCACCTGTTGATGAGTTCTCACAATACCTATTGTACAATTTAAATGGACAAATTGTGTTGACAATTTTTTATACTGGTCAGGCAATAGGTATTTAAATACCACAAAGGTGATCGAATAATGACAGTTAATATTTTTTTTGTTAAATAATTTTTCATTTCTGTATTTTATAAGTATCCTAATATTCAGAAATGACTCATATTTATCAAATATTCCTGAATGTAGAAAAAAAACATAATTTTTTGCTGTATATTTATCACTATTTAAGTTTTCAGGAAATTGGCACACATAATCTTCTTGCATAATCAAACCAAATGGCATTTTATAAAAGTGGGGTTCATGAACTCGTTTTCAAGTTAAATAGTTTAGAATTATAAAAATCAGTCAAAAACTAAATATTTTCCCAATAAGTCATAGTTTGACATCGCTAAAATAACAATTTACGTTAGCAAGGTCATTACCTCCCCTGTAACTATATCCTATGCCCTTTAAGACTGATTCTGAGGTTGGGTTTTGTAAGATCTGAACTACTTTTAAATTTGACAATGCTTTGAACAATTGCTCTAAATTGTTTATAGCTGATAATATATTGTACATGCAAATACTAGTAATTAAAGGATGTTATTGAGTCTGCTCAGAATAAACGTATACAAACAGAATGTTTTCATTTGCAGAAACAAGCCAGCAGGGAACAGTCATCTGGTACCCCAACGTATGGCAACAGATGTAGAGATTATATGTGTAAAAAATGTTTATCTGTACTCAGGACTGTCACTGGAACGAAAACTATAATTTTTACAGTTATTCTCCAGGTATATCTATAGGTTAAGTTTATCAATTTTACCTTTTCCTCAGGACAAATTTATGTGTAGTAGCAGACTTATTGACCTTGATTTAGTTCTCAAGACAAAATTCCAATATACCAATCAGGGTTGGTGAATTTTTTCTTTTTGGAAAACCAATAACGAACCCAAAAAAATTATAAAAAGGAATGAGCCAACAACCAAACAACAGAAACACCTAAAGACATCCAAAGGGTAATATACAGTCTTCAACAGAGAGAGATGATTATATTAAATATCAAGTCGTACATATGTTTTGAATAAATGTAAAAGAATTAACAAGCATTTTCTTTAAGTGCTTCAAACTTCATCAAGATGAGATTACCTATTAAAATAACTCATCATAGATACCAGGACTAAATTTTGTATATACAGCAGACGCACGTTTCGTCTACAAAAGACTCATCAGTGACACTTGAATCCAAAAATGTTTAAAAAAAAAGCCAAATTAAGTATGAAGTGGGAGAGCATTGAGGACAAAAGTTCCTAAAGAATTCCTAAATTGGTACCCTGGATATTGTAACTTTGACTTTCACCTGACTAATATTCTCTGTATCAGTCATTTCTGTACTTTGAAGGTCTGGATGGGGCTCACAAAATCAAAAATAATGCGTCAATACTACAACAAATGGGCAAACTAATAAAGAAAGGCAAAAGGCAAATAGAAAATGAATAAAAAGTGAATATTATGGGCTGCTTATTTATAAAGAACAGAGATATAAATGGAAAAGTATTCAAAATATATAAAGAATAAATATTTTTATACGACCGCAAAATTTGAAAAATTTTTCGTCGTATATTGCTTTCACGTTGGTGTCGTCGTCGTCCGAATACTTTTAGTTTTCGCACTATAACTTTAGTAAGAGTGAATAGAAATCTATGAAATTTTAACACGAGGTTTATGACCACAAAAGGAAGGTTGGGATTGATTTTGGGAGTTTTGGTCCCAACATTTTAGGAATCAGGGGCCAAAAAAGGGCCCAAATAAGCATTTTTTTTTTTTCGCACAATAACTTTAGTTTAAGTAAATAGAAATCAATGAAATTTATATACAATGTTTATGACCACAAAAGGAAGGTTGGTATTGATTTTGGGAGTTTAGGTCCCAACAGTTTAGGAATTAGGGGCCAAAAAGGGACCCAAATAAGCATTTTTCTTGGTTTTCACACCATAACTTTAGCGTAAGTAAATAGAAATCTATGAAATTTAAACACAAGTTTTATGACCATAAAAGGAAGGTTGGTATTGATTTTGGGAGTTTTGGTCCCTACAGTTTAGGAATAAAGGGCCCAAAGGGTCCAAAATTAAACGTTTGATTTCATCAAAAATTAAATAATTGGGGTTCTTTGATATGCCAAATCTAACTGTGTATGTAGATTCTTAATTTTTGGTCCTGTTTTCAAATTGGTTTACATTAAGGTCCAAAGGGTCCAAAATTAAACTTAGTTTGATTTTAACAAAAATTGAATCCATGGGGTTCTTTTATATGCTGAATCTAAAAATGTACTTAGATTTTTTATTATTGGCCCAGTTATCAAGTTGGTCCAAATCAGGGTCCAAAATTAAACTTTGTTTGATTTCATCAAAAATTGAATAATTGGGGTTCTTTGATATGCCAAATCTAACTGTGTATGTAGATTCTTAATGTTTGGTCCTGTTTTAAAATTGGTCTACATTAAAGTCCAAATGGTCCAAAATTAAACTAAGTTTGATTTTAACAAAAATTGAATTCTTGGTCCTCTTTGATATGCTGAATCTAAACATGTACTTAGATTTTTGATAATGGGCCCAGTTTTCAAGTTGGTCCAAATCAGGATCCAAAATTATTATATTAAGTATTGTGCAATAGCAAGAAATTTTCAATTGCACAGTATTCAGCAATAGCAAGAAATCTTCAATTGCACAGTATTGTGCAATAGCAAGAAATCTTCAATTGCACAGTATAGTGCAATAGCAAATATTTTCAATTGCACAGTATTGCACAATAGCAAGAAATATCTTAATTGCACAATATTGTGCAATAGCAAGAAATTCCAATTGGATTTCAATTGGAGTTATCTTTCTTTGTCTAGAATAGTAGTTGAATCAATTTAAATCATTGTTTTATACAATATACAATGTATAGTCACTTTTACTACAAACTGATAGATTAAAACAATCTTTACCATTCAGTAATAACAAGCACTTTTTTTACATTTTAATATTTTATGATGTATTTAAATGAGTAGTTATTGTTACAAACTTTATTAGAAATTTGAATTGAGATCAGTTTTGAAATAAGGGAAAGGGGGATGTGAAAAAAAAATTGGGGGGTCAATTTTTTTCATTTCAGATTTCATAAATAAAAGAAAATTTCTTCAAACATTTTTTTGAGAGGATTAATATTCAACAGCATAGTGAATTGCTCAAAGGCAAACATTTTTTTTAAAAGATCATTAGACCACATTCATTCTGTGAAAGAAACCTATGCTGTGTCAACTATTTAATCACAATCCAAATTTAGAGCTGAATCCAGCTTGAATGTTGTGTCCATACTTGCCCCAACCGTTCAGGGTTCAACCTCTGCGGTCGTATAAAGCTGCGCCCTGCGGAGCATCTGGTTTGCACATTTTAAAAGTAAAATTAATTTTCATTTGTTTAATCTTTATTGTAGAAATGCAGTCAATAATTACAGCAAGTTCCTAGTTTAGATTTATTTGTTTTGGCAAATTCAAGAATATATAAAACTGGCAATATTGTACCTCAATTATACAGAGCTTTTGTAAGCTAGGTTTTTTGTTTATTTTCAGGGTATCAATCTGTTAATACAAACAATAATAGACTTTCTACCACAAAATGATACAAATGCAGTGTTAGAGGCAGTAAGTATCAATATACTGTAACTTTAAAAGAAAAATTGTGATGTATGCATAAAAAAGAAGATCAGGTGCAATTGCAAATGAGACAACTCTTCACAAGAGACCAAATGAAACAGAAATTAGCAACTGTAGGTCACTGTACTGCCTTCAACAATGAACAAAGTCCACACTGCATAGTCAGCTATAAAAAGGCCCCGAAATGAACAACGTGAAACAATTCAAACAAGAAAACTAATGACCTAATTTATGTACAAAAAAATCTGAAGGCATCTTAAACATGAAAACTTGCGTCTCAGATAATCTTTGTTTATATGCAGCTTTTCCTGAAATCTCAATTATCTGTCTTGCATCTTTGTACACCTCAAACAATTTCAATAAAAATTGCACACACACATTTCTGAACATAGAAATAAAAAGATGTGATCTCTTTTATTTTAAGGTGGTACCCAACTAAAATTTGGCTCGTTTAATTTTCTTAAAATTTTGACAAAGAATTTAAATTGACCCTTTGACAAAAATTTAAAAATTTCAAAAAATTTGAACCAACCGTTTTATCAGAAAAATTACACAGGTTATATAGCAGCTTGACAAACACTTATTTTGATCTCTGAGAAGCTTAATTTTTCCTTAACAACACAATGTAATTAAAAAGTTTAACTGATTTTACAGAGTTATCTCCCTGTAGTGTTAGGTACCACCTTAATTACATGTACAACCAATGCTCTCTAATTAGTATAAAATGACATTGACAAATCAAAGATAAACCTTCGAAGACAGTACTTTAAAAGTTCAATCATTGAATAGCAAAAATGTGTTTTAACAAAACTTATTTAAGGGAGACAATTTATCAATTCTTTTTATAAAATCAATTTTGTTTTTATTTCCATAAGATAGAACTTTATGAATGGCTGAACATTTTCATAATTTCACACATAATGATAGAATGTATTTAAGTTGTGAAGATGATAATGACTTTTTATGCATTATACTAAAAACTTGGTAAATGACAGATTTTCAGACCTAGTAAATAAAAAGATGGAAACATTTTGCAGCACAGTTTGATAAACATCAAAATATTATTTAATTTTGGATGTAACACGTCTTCTGATTGGCTGACGTTATTTTGTTATCAGCCCATAGACATAATTTAGTCATGTGACCATGACGTCATCATGTTTTTTCATGGTTTTCAACGGTTTAAAATGGAATTTAGGATTAAATTATAAGAAATGACTAATATTTTTTCTGTCTATTTGAAATAACATAAAAAATGTGGTGCACACTGTTAAATAACCCTCTACACACGTTATTCAGTGTGCACCAAATTTTTTATGTTATTTCCTTATATATATTTTCTTTCAGAGTAGTGCTACCATGATTATACTTCAGCTTATAAATCTAGTCCTCATTATCATAACATCAAGTAAGTTAGATTATTAAAAAGTTGCATACATTTTTGAGGGCTTGTTTTTTTGGTTGTTTATACATGTAGTGAATTTTGAATTTCTTAAACAATATCAACAGATATTTTAATGATTTTTAACAGTCAAATGGTAAATCTTTTAATCCATGGTAAAGAAATTTGACTACATTACTTGAAAATAATGGGATATTTCTATTGACTGATAGTGCATCATGTAAAAAGCAGAAAATGTGCAGGGCTACATATATGATAAAATTGATATAGTATATACATGTACCAATCATTACACGTAAATTAATGGCTCCATATTATCAACTTAGGTAAGAGTCCTAACTACTCAAAGTAAATGAATATTTTCCTTACAATTAAATCACAGTATCTATTGCCTTTATATAATTATTTGTTTTTAATTTCAGCTAATTTAGCCAGACAGATGATTTCAGGTATTCAGCCTGTTAGTTGGATATATCTGATACAGTCATACATTGCTACTCTATTGTTATTTTTACTTTCAGCTAATTTAGCCAGACAGATGATTTCAGGTATTCAGCCTGTTAGTTGGATATATCTGATACAGTCATACATTGCTACTCTATTGTTATTTTTACTTTCAGCTAATTTAGCCAGACAGATGATTTCAGGTATTCAGCCTGTTAGTTGGATATTCCTTATACAGTCATACATTGCCACACTGTTGTTGTTTGCTGGATTGTATACTATCACTAAACGATTAAAGGTAAAGAATACAGCAGGATAAAATTCATCTTAGGGTGGTACCTAAAACTACAGGGAGATAACTCTGTAAATTCAGCTTAACGTTTTAATTACAGTGTGTTGTAATAGGAATATTAAGCTTCTCTATGATCAAAATTGGTGTTTGTCAATATATGCTATATATATATATAACCAGTGTAATATTTCTGATAAAATGGTTGGTTCCAAATTAGTGAAATTTTTATATATTTTTGTTAAAGAGACAAAATTTTATGAAAATTAAACGAGTCAAATTAATTTTTGTGAAAGTGTTAGGTACCAGACTGCAAAAACAATAAGAAAATATCACAAAAACACATAATTATTATGACAAAGTTACATTTTCTATCGGCTTGTATATTGACTTTGGAAAAACATGCATGAAATCAAATATTCAACAAAATAGTTTTTTTTTCCTCAATCCACAAAAATTGGTTCTCACACAGTAAATGACAATAAGGATTTGATTTTTTTTTCAATTGGTTATAATGAATTTTATTATGCATGATTCTTATTTTTTGCAGCCGTCATCTTGGAAATATTTACGAGAGGATGTAGATGACCCAGTGTATATTGCTATAATTTATTGTAAATTCCTGTACTTTTCTGTGTCTACTGGTACCCTATGTGGGAATGTTGACATCACACCTTATGACTGGTACAATTGTATATTTGTTTCAATGCAGGTAAGACAATTAATTGTGTACCTTAGCCACACTAACGAGTAACAGTAATATAGTTTTGACCATTTCTGTTGATAATGGATTCTTTGTTCTGTCGCCATGGTCACAGAAAAGGAAGGAAAATTATTTGAATCTTTAAGCACAACAAAATTTTATTTTAGCCTGAAAAACTCTTCAAATAGAGCTCTTATAATATTTTTTTACTGCAATGGTTTTTATTGTTGAGGAATTATACTCTATAGAAATGGTAAATAATTTTTATTTGTCAAACTCAACTTAACCTGATCGACACCTTCAAAATGTAATGCTATTGTATTTAGGGGCTTTGGTGGCCATGTGGTATTACTAGCCTGGCAAAATTAAGGTTCTGAGTTTGAATCTTAGCAGGCTTACTTGACTCAAATCATAATTTCCATGGAGATTTTTCTTCCAAAAGGTTGGCGGTTCTTTGTTGGCACACCAGCCTCCTCCTTTAATAAAAACTGCCACAAAACAGCAAAAAAGTGTCCAAAGTGGCTTTTAAGGTGGTACTCAACACTTTCGCTAAAATTAATTTGGCTCGTTTAATTTTCATACAATTTTGACACAGTATTTACTTTGACCCTTTAACAAAAACATAAAAATTTTGAAAATTTTGAACCAACCGTTCTTTCAGAAAAATTACACTGGTTATATAGCAGTTTGGCAAACACCAAATTTGATCATTGAAAAGCTTAATATTCCCTTTACAACACAACGTAATTAAAACGTTAAGCTGACTTTACAGAGTTATCTCACTGTAGTGTTAGGTACCACCTTAACACCACACCAATCAACCAATTTATCTACTTAATCGGTTTAATTTTCAGATGTTGTTAAGTTTTATGTATTTTGCCTCAATACTGGGACATGCCTGCATGCCTCTCCATTCAGCAAAGAAAGATAGAGTGTTATCTAGGTTAGCATCAGTTAATAGTCACAGAGGTTCAAGAGCACCAAGCAGAATACTTACACCTAATCATTCCTCATCAAGACTGCTTGAAGCTGATTATGCAAGTAAGTATCTGTAAAAATTCACATTCTTAATCTTGCAAATTATGTGAAATTTTAATTTTAAGGCCTCCTCCTTTTGTCTGTTTATGATGTACAAATTACAAAGAGAGGCTAAAATGTTACATACTATTGTTTTTGGGACACTAGAATTTTGATTTTAACAAGTATTCAGTTATCACCTATCATCTCAAACATTATAAAAGAAAGGTATTACTGAAAACAGCCAAAATATTCAGCAAAACAAGATTAAGACAGAACTAGTACGACTGAAATCATTGGATGACTCTGTATATATATGAGTTAATATTGCCACGATAATTATGACAAGTTTTTTTTACTAATTTGGGTGATCTTTACCTATACTATATCCAATTATTGACAGATGAGCAACTCAGAATCTTCTTTGTGTGTTATTTCATTGACCTGTAAAATTAAACTAATTATAATGAACAACTTTTTGAGTATGAAGCTCGTCCATGCATGAAACAAAATGTGTTCTTCATTCAACAATTTTCAGTCAAAAAAATACACAAAATAATTATTCAATTCTTCAGTACAATGTATTATAAATCTTATGTTTTGTTTGACTTCAGATTATGGCTCAACAGTAGACAGATCTGAGCAGGATGACAAATGATAACAAAGACTTTGATGCTGTTCATATCATCAGATCGCATAAGGTGCCTTGAAAATATTTTGCTGAAGATAAATGAATACTGTTGATTTTATTTTATTTACTTCATAATGTTTATTTTATTTTTACTTGCAGTTTGGTTTACAATTTCTTACTCACTTTTAATGTGTTCTTTAGGTGTCAGACCACCAATTACTCCCTCCAATTTAGAATGCATGTAAAAGTAGCCCTACTCTGACAGAAAAAAAGTGCTTTAGATGTCGTTGTTTACTTAAACTAACCAACAAATTTTCAGAAATGAAACTTTTGGTGAAATAGAAATATATTTAGACCATTTTGAGCTAAAACTTACTTGTCTATGAGTTTGCATTAGAAATTGAGTATTTATGCACTCTATAGTATACTAAGATTTCCAGAAAACCAGGGGTTATTTTTAAAGTACCTCTTTTTGAAGGTAATTTTTTTTTTAAAAGGCTTTAAAAGTAAGTTGAAGATTGTCATACAGTAAATGATACATGTGCAATTCAGGATATACCTGGTTTCTATGAAGTTAAACTTAAGTTAAAATATTCAGAAAGCTGTGAACATTGCAAAATTTGGTTGAACAGATAGGGATATTTAATTGGTGGTCTTACACTTAAGTAGAGAAGGCTGTTTTGACACTTTCATGATTTTTTTAACAGTTTTTGAGATGTAAACCACAATATAGGATGTTGAATTTATTGTTATTCTAAAAGATACAAGTAATGAAACAAATGAAACTTAAAAACAGTTATAGAATAACTAATGGAAGAATTCAAATAGAGAAAAATATTTATTTCAGATAGGTGGTACCCTAAACTTGAATGTGTATGCTTACTTGTTTTGAAGCCGAGACATTTTCACATTGGTGGTTAAATTTTCTGTATACAAATGGTTAAGCTTAGTCACTAAAAATTTAGACATATCCATTATCACTGTAGCAGTGTAAACTATTGTTTACATACTTTATTTAGTACCTCAATTTGAGGCGTATAAAAGATATTGACCCATTTGTGTGTAATATACAGTTAATAGAGTGTGTTCAGTGTTATGATATTTGCTATTTTTAATTATTTAAATATATAGATTATTAGTAAACAATAAAACATATCATTTTTACATTCATTACCAAATACAACAGAGAAGTGCCTATAACTTGTTACTCAGTATTTATTGTTATATTTTTGACATACATATATATTACACCTTTGCCAAATTGTTTTTATGACGGTGAATTGTCTAGTCAGAAATACTTGCTTACAAAGATTAATCGGTGATGGATCATTCTCATGAAAAGTTTTTCAGTATTTTTTGTTTTCTTTGGAAACCATTTGCTTAATTGCTACGAAGTATAAACCCAGTATTTAAATGGTATCTAGGGATTTTAATACATATTTTATTGCAAGATTTATTGTTGGTGTTTAACAACAATTTCTGAGTATTTGGCTATATCATGACTGTCAGTTTGTTGAAGGAAGCCAGGATACTCAGAGAAAACCCTTTACTTTGGCAGGAAGCCAGGATACTCAGAGAAAACCCTTTACTTTGGCAGGAAGCCAGGATACTCAGAGAAAACCCTTTACTTTGGCAGGAAGCCAGGATACTCAGAGAAAACCCTTTACTTTGGCAGGAAGCCAGGATACTCAGAGAAAACCCTTTACTTTGGCAGGAAGCCAGGATGCTCTGAGAAAACCCTTTACTTTGGCAGGAAACCAGGATACTCAGAGAAAACCTTTTACTTTGGCTGGAAGCTAGGATGCTCTGATAAAACTCGTTACTTTGGCAGGAAGCCATGATACTCAGAGAAAACCCTTTACTTTGAAGGAAGCCAGGATACTCAGAGAAAACCCTTTACTTTGGCAGGAAAGTGAAGATAAGAGTCCCTGTCAGTGAACAATACAATTGTAAAAAGATAGCATTTTGTTTCCCTTTATCAGTATAAACCTTATAAGTAGGAATTATAGCAGTGCTTTTGACAACATCTCTCTTTCCAATGTGAAATTTTTATTTCATTCAAGTAATTCTAGTGCTCTGTTAGTCGACAATTAAGAATAGTGGTATTCTTTAAGCTTTAAAGGGTTCTTGCAGACATTTTTAGTCCAAAAGTGAGAAGACTTATTAATTTATTCTCCATGACAAAAAAGAGCAAGGGAATCACATCAAATTTATATTTTGTTTAATATCTTTAGATATAAAGTGATAATACATGTGCTCTGCTGATACAATATTTTACAATCTTGATGCATCTTTGGAATTGATCAGGCCAGACAGATATTCCTGAGTCCAGGACTCATGGACTCCCTTAATGAGAAACTTGTTTAAAATTGTTTTAGTCATTTTTGTTAGGTCAGTTTGACTTTTTCTTTATTATCATTTCATTAGTGTATTTTTCACTTACAAGATTGGAGAAGATATTAACATATATATCGTTAAATTTTTAAGGTATTATTTTTGCTATGTTGGTGAAGGTCATTTTACTGTACAATTAACTGTACTGGAATACATCACTGTTCATTTAAAGTTATGGCCTTTGAACAGGGAACAATAAATGACACAAAGATTTTAAGAACAAATGGTTTACATGACATGAAACAAAAATATCTTGATTATAACGGTATAATGGCTGTACTTATCTTTTAAATTTATAGTATGTTTAATTGTTGTCAATCATTTTTTTTATAGTATTTTGTCTGATTTTAACTCTTTGTTTTTATTTTTTATTTTCTGGTTTACACTCTGTGTGAGACTAGATATTTACTTATGATTTGAAACTATATGGTAAAATTATCTACCATAAATTTTGTTTTATTAGTGATTTTGAATAAAAAGATTTTTATAATATTTTTTTATTGACATACTTTGTAAGTAGAACAGTGCATTTCAGATCCGAGGTATCAAAGGTTGGACACAGGATCTGCACCTCTTTTCACACAAAAATATTACAATTAGAATTGATCACAAGTTATACTAAAATGTGTATGACTTATGGAGTATTTGACACTGGAGATTTTTTATGAAATGAGGCACTGTTTTAGATCAGATTGCGCTCGAGCAACTGAGGATACAATAGTTGTTGAAATGCACATCTGGTGCAGTAAAAATGACGAACAAGGCATCTGGTTAAATATAATGTTTTGATAACGTTGTTAATAAATTCAGCAACATCACTTAATTGTCGATAACACATGTCAAACTTTCTATCATTCCAAATCTTAACAGGTTTTGAGGCTTTTAGTCCAAAATGATCACCATCACATACACTGAACACCCCTAGATGTATGCTGTATACAATTCATTCATAACTGTTATGGAACATGGACACGATTTAGACATGTTGACATTTTCTTGAGTTTCTTTTGGTTATTTTTTTGTAATTTACTTGTCATAAACATTTACCCCACACCTCTATTTCTCATATGTGTAAAAACGTATGAATCACCGGATAAGACAAATGAAACTATTAAAGTTAGGATTTTTAACAATGAAGAGAACTTGAGTTCGATTCCAAATCAACCAATACCATGGTCCTGTATATATTGAAACTAACACAAGCTAGGAGGACAGAAACCCATTGACTATGTACAGTATAAAATACAAATAACTTCTCGAGGAAGATACTAAAATCATAATATTTTTACTGGATTGTGAATTCATGTTTTTATTTATTCTCACTTGGATATACATCTGGTAACATGAACTTCTCGAATCCCACATTAAAACTGATAAAAAGAGGGGCGTCCGCTTTGATATGCCGGATGTATAAATACACATTCACCTAAGGTCCAAATAGGAATGTTTAATGTGATGCCATGTGAAGATAAATATCACACTCTTTGAACTTTAAATAATTCTTGCAATGACTGTTTGAAGGATTAGTATATGACCTGTTACAATTAATCTTTCAAGCCAACATGAATTAATTTTCTAGTAGCTGTCAAAAAGTTCTTGCCTGACCATTAGCCAAATCCTTGCTAATTTGTTTTCTTCCTGAATACATGCATATCAAAGTTGCAAAGGCACAACTGATACTTTACAGATGATACTGCCAGACAGACACACATACCTTAATTTTATTACTACCACTGGGTCGATGCCTCTGCTGGTGGACTATTAGTCCCCGAGGGTATCACCAGCCCAGTAGCCAGTACTAGACAAAGAGGTATTGAAGAATTATCGACCCGTCTCGAATCTTCCGTTTGTATCCAAGGTAGTTGAAAAGGTTGTTGAGACCCGCCTTGAAAACCATCATACGACAAACTCTCTTCACGACAATGTGCAATCAGCCTACCGTGCGTGTCATTCGACCGAGACAGCATTACTTCGTGTACATCATGACATCACCGTTGCACTTGATAACGACTGTTGTGCCGTTTTACTAATGCTAGACCTATCGGCCGCTTTCGATGTTATAGATCATCCTATTCTGATAAAGCGGATGGAATACTCATGTGGGATTACCGGTACAGCACTTAGTTGGTTGAAGTCGTATCTCAAAACTCGGACTCAACGAATCGCTATTGGTTCTGTTCTTTCAGATGAGATTCGTCTCCTTTTTGGTGTTCCTCAAGGATCGGTCTTGGGACCAAAACTTTATTGCATTTTTTCAAGACCAATTGGCGAAATATGTAAACGCCATAACATGAGTTATCACTGTTATGCAGACGACACACAAGTTTATCTCGTATTCAAGCCACTCGATAACTGGACGAACATATCAAAGCGACTTGAGGCTTGCGTAGCTGATATCAGCAAGTGGATGTGCTCGAACATGTTAAAATTAAACGAGGATAAAACGGAACTGATAGTATTTGCTCCAAAAAACCGAGTGAAGGACCTTTCAAACATGAATCTCAACCTTGGTGGAAACATTGTTAGTGATGCTGAGTGCGTAAAAAACCTAGGCGTTTATTTTGAGAAAACTTTGACAATGGACAAACAAATTAGTGCTATTTCTAAATCATGTTTCAATCAGATCAGAAACATTGGACGAATTCGACCTTTTATTACCGAAGAAGCATGCAAAACCTTAGTATGCTCTCTTGTAACCTCCCGTTTAGATTATGGTAACGCATTACTGTATGGACTCCCAGCAACATCTATCCAAAGGTTACAACGAGTCCAAAACACAGCAGCTAGGGTCATTACAAGGAAGAGGAAGTACGACCACATAACACCAATCCTCAAGTCTCTCCATTGGCTGCCCGTAACATACCGATGCCAGTATAAACTTCTATTGTATGTGTTTAAGGCTTTGCACGAGGAGGCACCGGTCTACCTACAAGAACTCGTTCAAATATACAAACCAATGCGAGCACTTAGATCTAATAATTCCATGATTTTAACAACGCCACGTGTAAGAACTAAAACATATGGGGAAAGGAGATTCGACAAAGCAGCAGCCGTTCTGTGGAATGATTTACCAAGTGATCTACGAAACATCCATTGTGTGAACGTTTTTAAGAAAAAATTGAAAACTCATTTATTCAGTCATGCTTTTAATAGTTCTTAAAATATTTCTACATCATTGTAATTTTGAATTTTTAAGATATTACTTTATTTGAATTTTTAAGATATTACTTTATTTGAATTTTTAATTTAGTATACTTTTATTGGTTATTTTAGATTTGTTTTTTTTAAGCAAATATTTTGAAGTTTTAACTTACTTTTATTGGTACCGTTTCAATATCTCCTTAATTTTATCATGCCCATTTTATATAAATTTTATTGTTTTATCAATGCTATATTTTTCAAATCTTTTTGTTTTTAAAAGTTTTAAACATGGGCTTTTATATTTTATTGTTAATACTTATATATGTATATGGAAATATATTGTAAAGCGCTTAGGGTAATTTTAATATTATATAATGCGCTGTTATAAATACTGTATAATAATAAAATAAATAATAATGAAAATACGGACATTTTGTGTTATTAAAATTTGCTGTTTCAAAATATATAGAAATTATTATAAATTAAGGAATGTATCTCCCTCATGCAAAGCTCTGATTCCTTTTACGGATTTGATTATACTTTTTGGACCTTTTGGATTATAGCTCTTCATCTTTTATATAAGCTTTGGATTTCAAATATTTTGGCCACGAGCATCACTGAAGAGACATGTATTGTCGAAATGCGCATCTGGTGCAAGAAAATTGGTACCGTTAATTTTATTACAAGCATTCCATACACGAAATATAACTGAAATATCCCTGGTAGTATCTGAATAACAGGCCAAAACATACAAAAGAACTTAACATTAACCAATGAATAATGACAATGAATTCAAGGTCATGAGATATCTAAAAGGCAAACTTGAACACCTTGCAATTATTGAATACACCCAATATAGAAGAAGTAGAAGTTCAGTATCTGAGAAGCGAACCTTATCTCGCTACTTTAACCTTGATCATTGACCAATGAATTGAGTTCAGGGTCAGTGTAATCCTGTCAAGCAGATATGAAAACCTTGCTAGGATATATACCCTTTACCAAATATAACTATCATATAACTTCGTATTAACATAATGCTCTTGAATGGTCGTCAACTTTTGAAATATAATAAAAAGTTCCTCGCTGCCGCCAGATAAGAATTTCATTTGCCTAGTGTTATGATATAAGAATTATTCTAGTTTATAACTGTAAGTCTGTGCCTAGTGCAATGTTATAATACTTATCAAAGGTAACAGGATTATAATTTAGTACGCTAGACGCGCGTTTCGTCTACTGAAGGCCATACGAGACAGTTTTGATCCTGTATTTACAAGTTCATGAAAATTTGCATATAGGCTATTTTTCACTTGATTAAATTAAATATGTAATAAAAAATATACCTTCATGTGCTACTTTTTGAATAAAATGAGGTCGAAATTTTGTATATTTGCTCAAAATTAGGGGTCCATGAACTCGTTTTCAAATTAAATCAGTTTGAATGATAAAAATCAGTCGAAAAAGGCATCTTTTCCCGATATGTCACAGTTTGACGTCGCGAAAATAACATTTTACGTTAGCAACATCATTACCTCCCCTGTAACTGTATCGTATGCCCTTAGTACTCATCAGTGACGCTCAAATCAAAATATTTATTTAGCCAAACAAGTACAAAGATAGCATTGATTATAAGACTGTGCCTAGTGTAAGGATATAAAAAATGTGCCTGGCAAATGCTATGAGAATTAGCCTAGCCCAAATGCTATGAGATTAATCTAAGTGCAATACTATAAGAATGATCCTAGTTACTTGTTTTTAGAGTGTGCCTAGTGCTATGCTATAAGAATGATTCTTGTTTCTTGCTAAAAAAATAATTCTAGTGACTTGCTATAAGAATGTGCCTAGTGCAATGCTATAAGAATATGCCAAGTGCAATGCTATAAAATATGCATAGTGTATTGCTATAAAAAATGTGCCTAATGCAATGCTATAATAAAGAGCTTAGTGAAATGTTATCAGAATTATCCTACTTCCTTGCTATGAGAAAGAGCCTAATGCAATGCAATAAGATGTGCTTAGTGTATTGATATAAAAATGTGTCTAGTGCAATGTTATAAGAAGGAGCATAGCGCAATGCTATAATAATGATCCTACTTCCTTGGTACAAGAAAGAGCCTAATGCAATGCTATAATAATGTGCCTAGTGCAATGCTTTAAGAAGGTGCTTAGTGCAGTGCAATGCAATAAGAAGGAGCTTAGAGAAATGATATAAGGATGTACCTAGTTACTTGCAATAAAAATGTGCCTAGTGGAATAATATTGGAATGCTTCTAGTGGAATGATATTAAAAGGTGCCTAGTTAATGCCATAAAAGTGCATATTGCAATGATATACGAATGTGCATAGTGTATTGCTATTAGAAAGAGCATAATTAAATGCTTTAAGAATGTGCCTTGTGCTATGCTATAAGAATGTGCCTAGTGTATTGCTTCAAGAATGTGCCTAGTGCAATGCTATAAGAAGGAGCTTAGTGCAATGCTATAAGAAAGAGCTTAGTGCAATGCTATGAGAATGATCCTAGTTACTTGTTAAGAATGTGCCTTGTTCTTTGCTTTAACAAATATTCTAGTTTCTTTCTATGAGAATGTGCATACTGCAATACTATTACAATGTGTTTTGCACACTGCTATGAGAATATCCTATTGCAATGTTATGAGATTGTGCCCAGTGGAATGCAATAAGCATGAACCTAGATTCTTGCTATAAGAATGTTCCAAGTTTATTGCTATACATTGAGCCTTGTGCAATGCTATAAGAAGGAGCTTAGTGATATGCTTTAAAAAGGAGCTGAGTGCAATGCTTTAAGAATGAGCTTAGTTCTATGCGAAAGAGCTTAGTGCAATGCTATAAGAAGGAGCTTAGTGAAATGCTATAAGACGGAGCTAAGTGCTATGCTATAAGAATGATCATAGATACTTGTTTGAGAGTGTACCTAGTGCTATGCTATAAGAATCGTTCTAGTTTCTTGAAATAAGATTGTGCCTAGTGAAATGATATAAGAAGGAGGTAAGTGCTATGCTATAAGAAGGAGCATGGTGCAATGCTATGAGAAAGAGCTTAGTGCAATGCTATAAGAAGGAGCTAAGTGAAATGCTATAAGAAGGTGCTAAGTGCTATGCTATAAGAATGAACATAGTTGCTTGTTTGAGAGTGTACCTAGTGCTATGCTATAAGAATGGTTCTAGTTTCTTGCAATAAGAATGTGCCTAGTGAAATGCTATAAGGAGCTTAGTGCAATGCTATTAGAAGGAGCTTAGTGCTATGCTATAAGAAGGAGCTTAGTGCTATGCTTGAGAAAGAGCTTAGTGCAATGCTACAAGAAAGACCTTAGTGTTATGCTTTAAAAAGGAGCTGAGTGCAATGCTATAAGAATAATCCTAGTTACTTGTTTGAGAGTGTACCTAGTGCTGTGCTATAAGAATGGTTCTAGTTTCTTGCTATAAGAATGTGCCTAGTGGAATGCTATAAGAAGGAGCTTAGTGCAAAGCTATTAGAAGGAGCTAAGTGCTATGCTATAGGAAGGAGCTTAGTGCTATGATATAAGAAGGAGCTTAGTGCAATGCTATAAGAAGGAGCTTAATGCAATGTTATAAGAAGGAACTTAGTGCTATGCTATAAGAATGAACATAGTTACTTGTGTGAGAGTGTACCTAGTGCTATGCTATAAGGAAGGTTCTAGTTTCTTGCAATAAGAATGTGCCTAGTGAAATGCTATAAGAAAGAGCTAAGTGCAATGCTATAAGAAAGAGCTTACTGCTATGCTATAAGAAGGAGTTTAGTGCTATGCTATAAGAAGGAGCTTAGTGCAATGCTATAAGAAGGAGCTAAGTGCTATGCTATAAGAATGATCATAGTTACTTGTTTGAGAGTGTACCTAGTGCTATGCTATAAGAATGGTTCTAGTTTCTTGCAATAAGAATGTGCCTATTGAAATGCTATAAGAAGGAGCTTAGTGCAATGCTATTAGAAGGAGCTTAGTGCTATGCTATGAGAAGGAGCTTAGTGCTATGCTATGAGAAAGAGCTTAGTGCAATGCTATTGGAAGGAGCTTAGTGATATGCTTTAAAAAGGAGCTGAGTGCATTGCTATAAGAATGATCATAGTTACTTGTTTGAGAGTGTACCTAGTGCTATGCTATAAGAATGGTTCTAGTTTCTTGCAATACGAATGTGCCTAGTGGAGTGCTATAAGAAGGAGCTTAGTGCAAAGCTATTAGAAGGAGCTTAGTGCTATGCTATAAGAAGGAGCTTAGTGCTATGCTATAAGAAAGAGCTTAGTGCAATGCTATAAGAAGGAGCTTAGTGCAATGCTACAAGAAGGAACTTAGTGCTATGCTATAAGAATGATCATAGTTACTTGTTTGAGAGTGTACCTAGTGCTATGCTATAAGGATGGTTCTAGTTTCTTGCAATAAGAATGTGCCTAGTGAAATGCTATAAGAAAGAGCTTAGTTCAATGCTATAAGAAGGAGCTTACTGCTATGCTATAAGAAGGAGCTTAGTGCTATGCTATAAGAAGGAGCTTAGTGCAATGCTATAAGAAGGAGCTTAGTGCAATGCTATAAGAATCATCATAGTTACTTGTTTGAGAGTGTACCTAGTGCTATGCTATAAGAATGGTTCTAGTTTCTTGCAATACAAATGTGCCTAGTAGAATGCTATAAGAAGGAGCTTAGTGCTATGCTATAAGAATGATCATAGTTACTTGTTTGAGAGTGTACCTAGTGCTATGCTATAAGAATGGTTCTAGTTTCTTGCAATAAGAATGTACCTAGTAGAATGCTATAAGAAGGACCTTAGTGCAATGATATAAGAAAGAGCTTAGTGCAATGCTATAAGAAGGAGCTTAGTGCAATGCTATAAGAATGATCATAGTTACTTGTTTGAGAATGTACCTAGTGCTATGCTATAAGAATGGTTCTAGTTTCTTGCAATAAGAATGTGCCTAGTGAAATGATATAAGAAGGAGCTTAGTGCTATGCTATAAGAAGGAGCTTAGTGCAATGCTATAAGGAGGAGCTCAGTGCTATGCTATAAGAATGATCATAGTTACTTGTTTGAGAGTGTACCTAGTGCTATGATATAAGAATGGTTCTAGTTTCTTGCAATAAGAATGTGCCTAGTGAAATGCTATAAGAAAGAGCTTAGTGCAATGCTATAAGAAGTAGCTTAGTGCTATGCTATGAGTAAGAGCTTAGTGCAATGCTATAAGAAGGAGCTTAGTGATATGCTTTAAAAAGGAGCTGAGTGCAATGCTATAAGAAGAAGCTTAGTGCAATGCTATAAGAAGGAGCTTAATGCAATGCTATAAGAAGGAGCTTATTGTAATGCTATAAGAATGATCATAGTTACTTGTTTGAAAGTGTACCTAGTGCTATGCTATAAGAATGGTTCTAGTTTCTTGCAATAAGAATGTGCCTAGTAGAATGCTTTAAGAAGGACCTTAGTGCAATGCTATAAGAAGGAGCTTAGTGCTATGCTATAAGAATGATCATAGTTACTTGTTTCAGAGTGTACCTAGTGCTATGCTATCAGAATGGTTCTAGTTTCTTGCAATAAGAATGTGTCTACTGGAATGCTATAAGAAGGAGCTTAGTGCAAAGCTATTAGAAGGAGCTTAGTGCTATGCTATAAGAAGGAGCTTAGTGCTATGCTAAAAAAAGGAGCTTAGTGCAATGCTATAAGAAGGAGCTTAGTGCAATGCTATAAGAAGGAACTTAGTGCTTTGCTATAAGAATGATCATAGTTACTTGTTTGAGAGTGTACCTAGTGCTATGCTATAAGGATGGTTCTAGTTTCTTGCAATAAGAATGTGCCTAGTGAAATGCTATGAGAAAGAGCTTAGTGTAATGCTATAAGAAGGAGCTTACTGCTATGCTATAAGACGGAGTTTAGTGCTATGCTATACGAAGGAGCTTAGTGCAATGCTATAAGAAGGAGCTTAGTGCAATGCTATAAGAATGATCATAGTTACTTGTTTGAGAGTGTACCTAGTGCTATGCTATAAGAATGGTTCTAGTTTCTTGCAATAAGAATGTGCCTAGTGAAATGCTATAAGAAAAAGCTTAGTGCAATGCTATCAGAAGGAGCTTAGTGCTATGCTATAAGGAGGAGCTTAGTGCTTTGCTATAAGAATGATCATAGTTACTTTTTTGAAAGTGTACCTAGTGCTATTCTATAAGAATGGTTCTAGTTTCTTGCAATAAGAATGTGCCAAGTGAAATGCTATAAGAAAGAGCTTAGTGCAATGCTATAAGAAGGAGCTGAGTGCAATGCTATAAGAAGGAGCTTAGTGATATGCTTTAAAAAGGAGCTGAGTGCAATGCTATAAGAAGAAGCTTAGTGCAATGCTATAAGAAGGAGCTTAATGCAATGCTATAAGAAGGAGCTTATTGTAATGCTATAAGAATGATCATAGTTACTTGTTTGAAAGTGTACCTAGTGCTATGCTATAAGAATGGTTCTAGTTTCTTGCAATAAGAATGTGCCTAGTAGAATGCTATAAGAAGGACCTTAGTGCAATGCTATAAGAAAGAGCTTAGTGCAATGCTATAAGAAGGAGCTTAGTGCAATGCTATAAGAATGATCATAGTTACTTGTTTCAGAGTGTACCTAGTGCTATGCTATAAGAATGGTTCTAGTTTCTTGCAATAAGAATATGTCTACTGGAATGCTATAAGAAGGAGCTTAGTGCAAAGCTATTAGAAGGAGCTTGGTGCTATTCTATAAGAAGGAGCTTAGTGCTATGCTAAAAGAAGGAGCTTAGTGCAATGCTATAAGAAGGAGCTTAGTGCAATGCTATAAGAAGGAACTTAGTGCTTTGCTATAAGAATGATCATAGTTACTTGTTTGAGAGTGTACCTAGTGCTGTGCTATAAGAATGGTTCTAGTTTCTTGCTATAAGAATGTGCCTAGTGGAATGCTATAAGAAGGAGCTTAGTGCAAAGCTATTAGAAGGAGCTAAGTGCTATGCTATAGGAAGGAGCTTAGTGCTATGATATAAGAAGGAGCTTAGTGCAATGCTATAAGAAGGAGCTTAATGCAATGTTATAAGAAGGAACTTAGTGCTATGCTATAAGAATGAACATAGTTACTTGTGTGAGAGTGTACCTAGTGCTATGCTATAAGGAAGGTTCTAGTTTCTTGCAATAAGAATGTGCCTAGTGAAATGCTATAAGAAAGAGCTAAGTGCAATGCTATAAGAAAGAGCTTACTGCTATGCTATAAGAAGGAGTTTAGTGCTATGCTATAAGAAGGAGCTTAGTGCAATGCTATAAGAAGGAGCTAAGTGCTATGCTATAAGAATGATCATAGTTACTTGTTTGAGAGTGTACCTAGTGCTATGCTATAAGAATGGTTCTAGTTTCTTGCAATAAGAATGTGCCTATTGAAATGCTATAAGAAGGAGCTTAGTGCAATGCTATTAGAAGGAGCTTAGTGCTATGCTATGAGAAGGAGCTTACTGCTATGCTATGAGAAAGAGCTTAGTGCAATGCTATTGGAAGGAGCTTAGTGATATGCTTTAAAAAGGAGCTGAGTGCATTGCTATAAGAATGATCATAGTTACTTGTTTGAGAGTGTACCTAGTGCTATGCTATAAGAATGGTTCTAGTTTCTTGCAATACGAATGTGCCTAGTGGAGTGCTATAAGAAGGAGCTTAGTGCAAAGCTATTAGAAGGAGCTTAGTGCTATGCTATAAGAAGGAGCTTAGTGCTATGCTATAAGAAAGAGCTTAGTGCAATGCTATAAGAAGGAGCTTAGTGCAATGCTACAAGAAGGAACTTAGTGCTATGCTATAAGAATGATCATAGTTACTTGTTTGAGAGTGTACCTAGTGCTATGCTATAAGGATGGTTCTAGTTTCTTGCAATAAGAATGTGCCTAGTGAAATGCTATAAGAAAGAGCTTAGTTCAATGCTATAAGAAGGAGCTTACTGCTATGCTATAAGAAGGAGCTTAGTGCTATGCTATAAGAAGGAGCTTAGTGCAATGCTATAAGAAGGAGCTTAGTGCAATGCTATAAGAATCATCATAGTTACTTGTTTGAGAGTGTACCTAGTGCTATGCTATAAGAATGGTTCTAGTTTCTTGCAATACAAATGTGCCTAGTAGAATGCTATAAGAAGGAGCTTAGTGCTATGCTATAAGAATGATCATAGTTACTTGTTTGAGAGTGTACCTAGTGCTATGCTATAAGAATGGTTCTAGTTTCTTGCAATAAGAATGTACCTAGTAGAATGCTATAAGAAGGACCTTAGTGCAATGATATAAGAAAGAGCTTAGTGCAATGCTATAAGAAGGAGCTTAGTGCAATGCTATAAGAATGATCATAGTTACTTGTTTGAGAGTGTACCTAGTGCTATGCTATAAGAATGGTTCTAGTTTCTTGCAATAAGAATGTGCCTAGTGAAATGATATAAGAAGGAGCTTAGTGCTATGCTATAAGAAGGAGCTTAGTGCAATGCTATAAGGAGGAGCTCAGTGCTATGCTATAAGAATGATCATAGTTACTTGTTTGAGAGTGTACCTAGTGCTATGATATAAGAATGGTTCTAGTTTCTTGCAATAAGAATGTGCCTAGTGAAATGCTATAAGAAAGAACTTAGTGCAATGCTATAAGAAGGAGCTTAGTTCTATGCTATTAGAAGGAGCTGAGTGCTATGCTATAAGAATGATCATAGTTACTTGTTTGAGAGTGTACCTAGTGCTATTCTATAAGAATGGTTCTAGTTTCTTGCAATAAGAATGTGCCTAGTGGAATGATATAAGAAGGAGCTTAGTGCAATGCTATAAGAAGTAGCTTAGTGCTATGCTATGAGTAAGAGCTTAGTGCAATGCTATAAGAAGGAGCTTAGTGATATGCTTTAAAAAGGAGCTGAGTGCAATGCTATAAGAAGAAGCTTAGTGCAATGCTATAAGAAGGAGCTTAATGCAATGCTATAAGAAGGAGCTTATTGTAATGCTATAAGAATGATCATAGTTACTTGTTTGAAAGTGTACCTAGTGCTATGCTATAAGAATGGTTCTAGTTTCTTGCAATAAGAATGTGCCTAGTAGAATGCTTTAAGAAGGACCTTAGTGCAATGCTATAAGAAGGAGCTTAGTGCTATGCTATAAGAATGATCATAGTTACTTGTTTCAGAGTGTACCTAGTGCTATGCTATCAGAATGGTTCTAGTTTCTTGCAATAAGAATGTGTCTACTGGAATGCTATAAGAAGGAGCTTAGTGCAAAGCTATTAGAAGGAGCTTAGTGCTATGCTATAAGAAGGAGCTTAGTGCTATGCTAAAAAAAGGAGCTTAGTGCAATGCTATAAGAAGGAGCTTAGTGCAATGCTATAAGAAGGAACTTAGTGCTTTGCTATAAGAATGATCATAGTTACTTGTTTGAGAGTGTACCTAGTGCTATGCTATAAGGATGGTTCTAGTTTCTTGCAATAAGAATGTGCCTAGTGAAATGCTATGAGAAAGAGCTTAGTGTAATGCTATAAGAAGGAGCTTACTGCTATGCTATAAGACGGAGTTTAGTGCTATGCTATACGAAGGAGCTTAGTGCAATGCTATAAGAAGGAGCTTAGTGCAATGCTATAAGAATGATCATAGTTACTTGTTTGAGAGTGTACCTAGTGCTATGCTATAAGAATGGTTCTAGTTTCTTGCAATAAGAATGTGCCTAGTGAAATGCTATAAGAAAAAGCTTAGTGCAATGCTATCAGAAGGAGCTTAGTGCTATGCTATAAGGAGGAGCTTAGTGCTTTGCTATAAGAATGATCATAGTTACTTTTTTGAAAGTGTACCTAGTGCTATTCTATAAGAATGGTTCTAGTTTCTTGCAATAAGAATGTGCCAAGTGAAATGCTATAAGAAAGAGCTTAGTGCAATGCTATAAGAAGGAGCTGAGTGCAATGCTATAAGAAGGAGCTTAGTGATATGCTTTAAAAAGGAGCTGAGTGCAATGCTATAAGAAGAAGCTTAGTGCAATGCTATAAGAAGGAGCTTAATGCAATGCTATAAGAAGGAGCTTATTGTAATGCTATAAGAATGATCATAGTTACTTGTTTGAAAGTGTACCTAGTGCTATGCTATAAGAATGGTTCTAGTTTCTTGCAATAAGAATGTGCCTAGTAGAATGCTATAAGAAGGACCTTAGTGCAATGCTATAAGAAAGAGCTTAGTGCAATGCTATAAGAAGGAGCTTAGTGCAATGCTATAAGAATGATCATAGTTACTTGTTTCAGAGTGTACCTAGTGCTATGCTATAAGAATGGTTCTAGTTTCTTGCAATAAGAATATGTCTACTGGAATGCTATAAGAAGGAGCTTAGTGCAAAGCTATTAGAAGGAGCTTGGTGCTATTCTATAAGAAGGAGCTTAGTGCTATGCTAAAAGAAGGAGCTTAGTGCAATGCTATAAGAAGGAGCTTAGTGCAATGCTATAAGAAGGAACTTAGTGCTTTGCTATAAGAATGATCATAGTTACTTGTTTGAGAGTGTACCTAGTGCTATGCTATAAGGATGGTTCTAGTTTCTTGCAATAAGAATGTGCCTAGTGAAATGCTATAAGAAAGAGCTTAGTGTAATGCTATAAGAAGGAGCTTACTGCTATGCTATAAGAAGGAGTTTAGTGCTATGCTATAAGAAGGAGCTTATTGCAATGCTATAAGAAGGAGCTTAGTGCTATGCTATAAGAATGATCATAGTTACTTGTTTGAGAGTGTACCTAGTGCTATGCTATAAGAATGGTTCTAGTTTCTTGCAATAAGAATGTGCCTAGTGAAATGCTATAAGAAAAAGCTTAGTGCATAAGAATATGCCTAGTAGAATGCTATGAGAAGGAGCTTAGTGCTATGCTATAAGAATAATCATAGTTACTTGCTTGAGAGTGTACCTAGTGCTATGCTATAAGAATGGTTCTAGTTTCTTGCAATAAGAATGTGCCTAGTGAAATGCTATAAGAAAAAGCTTAGTGCAATGTTATCAGAAGAAGCTTAGTGCTATGCTATAAGGAGGAGCTTAGTGCTTTGCTATAAGAATGATCATAGTTACTTTTTTGAAAGTGTACCTAGTGCTATTCTATAAGAATGGTTCTAGTTTCTTGCAATAAGAATGTGCCTAGTGAAATGCTATAAGAAAGAGCTTAGTGCAATGCTATAAGAAGGAGCTGAGTGCAATGCTATAAGAATGATCATAGTTACTTGTTTGAGAGTGTACCTAGTGCTATGCTATAAGAATGGTTCTAGTTTCTTGCAATAAGAATGTGCCTAGTGGAGTGCTATAAGAAGGAGCTTAGTGCAAAGCTTTTAGAAGGAGCTTAGTGCTATGCTATAAGAAGGAGCTTAGTGCTATGCTATAAGAAAGAGCTTAGTGCAATGCTATAAGAAGGAGCTAAGTGCAATGCTATAAGAATGATCATAGTTACTTGTTTGAGAGTGTACCTAGTGCTATGCTATAAGAAGGGTTCTAGTTTCTTGCAATAATAATGTGCCTAGTAGAATGCTATAAAAAGGAGCTTAGTGCTATGCTATAAGAATGATCATAGTTACTTGCTTGAGAGTGTACCTAGTGCTATGCTTTAAGGATGGTTCTAGTTTCTTGCAATAAGAATGTGCCTAGTGAAATGCTATAAGAAAAAGCTTAGTGCAATGCTATCAGAAGTAGCTTAGTGCTATGCTATAAGGAGGAGCTTTGTGCTTTGCTATAAGAATGATCATAGTTACTTTTTTGAGAGTGTACGTAGTGCTATTCTATAAGAATGGTTCAAGTTTCTTGCAATAAGAATGTGCCTAGTGAAATGCTATAAGAAAGAGCTTAGTGCAATGCTATTAGAAGGAGCTTAGTGCTATGCTATAAGAAGGAGCTTAGTGCTATGCTATAAGAAGGAGCTTAGTGCATTGCTATAAGAAGGAGCTTAGTGCAATGCTATAAGAATGATCATAGTTACTTGTTTGAGAGTGTACCTAGTGCTATGCTATAAGAATGGTTCTAGTTTCTTGCAATAAGAATGTGCCTAGTGAAATGATATAAGAAGGAGCTTAGTGCTATGCTATAAGAATGATCATAGATACTTGTTTGAGAGTGTACCTAGTGCTATGCTATAAGAATGGTTCTAGTTTCTTGCAATAAGAATGTGCCTAGTGAAATGATATAAGAAGGAGCTAAGTGCTATGCTATAAGAATGATCATAGATACTTGTTTGAGAGTGTACCTAGTGCTATGCTATAAGAATGGTTCTAGTTTCTTGCAATAAGAATGTACCTAGTAGAATGCTATAAGAAGGACCTTAGTGCAATGATATAAGAAAGAGCTTAGTGCAATGCTATAAGAAGGAGCTTAGTGCAATGCTATAAGAATGATCATAGTTACTTGTTTGAGAGTGTACCTAGTGCTATGCTATAAGAATGGTTCTAGTTTCTTGCAATAAGAATGTGCCTAGTGAAATGATATAAGAAGGAGCTTAGTGCTATGCTATAAGAAGGAGCTCAGTGCAATGCTATAAGGAGGAGTTTAGTGCAAAGCTTTAAGAAGGAGCTTAGTGCAATGCTATAAGAAGGAGCTCAGTGCTATGCTGAAAGAATGATCATAGTTACTTGTTTGAGAGTGTACCTAGTGCTATGCTATACGAATGGTTCTAGTTTATTGCAATAAGAATGTGCCTAGTGAAATGATATAATAAGGAGCTTAGTGCTATGCTATAAGAAGGAGCTTAGTGCAATGCTATAAGGAGGAGCTTAGTGCAATGCTTTAAGAAGGAGCTTAGTGCAATGCTATAAGAAGGAGCTTAGTGCATTGCTATAAGGAGCTTAGTGCTATGCTATAAGGAGGAGCTTTGTGCTTTGCTATAAGAATGATCATAGTTACTTTTTTGAGAGTGTTCGTAGTGCTATTCTATAAGAATGGTTCAAGTTTCTTGCAATAAGAATGTGCCTAGTGAAATGCTATAAGAAAGAGCTTAGTGCAATGCTATAAGAAGGAGCTTAGTGCAATGCTATAAGAATGATCATAGTTACTTGTTTGAGAGTGTACCTAGTGCTATGCTATAAGAATGGTTCTAGTTTCTTGCAATAATAATGTGCCTAGTAGAATGCTATAAGAAAGAGCTTAGTGCAATGCTATTAGAAGGAGCTTAGTGCTATGCTATAAGAAGGAGCTTAGTGCTATGCTTAAGAAGGAGCTTAGTGCATTGCTATAAGAAGGAGCTTAGTGCAATGCTATAAGAATGATCATAGTTACTTGTTTGAGAGTGTACCTAGTGCTATGCTATAAGAATGGTTCTAGTTTCTTGCAATAAGAATGTGCCTAGTGAAATGATATAAGAAGGAGCTTAGTGCTATGCTATAAGAATGATCATAGATACTTGTTTGAGAGTGTACCTAGTGCTATGCTATAAGAATGGTTCTAGTTTCTTGCAATAAGAATGTGCCTAGTGAAATGATATAAGAAGGAGCTTAGTGCTATGCTATAAGAATGATCATAGATACTTGTTTGAGAGTGTACCTAGTGCTATGCTATAAGAATGGTTCTAGTTTCTTGCAATAAGAATGTACCTAGTAGAATGCTATAAGAAGGACCTTAGTGCAATGATATAAGAAAGAGCTTAGTGCAATGCTATAAGAAGGAGCTTAGTGCAATGCTATAAGAATGATCATAGTTACTTGTTTGAGAGTGTACCTAGTGCTATGCTATAAGAATGGTTCTAGTTTCTTGCAATAAGAATGTGCCTAGTGAAATGATATAAGAAGGAGCTTAGTGCTATGCTATAAGAAGGAGCTTAGTGCAATGCTATAAGGAGGAGTTTAGTGCAATGCTTTAAGAAGGAGCTTAGTGCAATGCTATAAGAAGGAGCTCAGTGCTATGCTGTAAGAATGATCATAGTTACTTGTTTGAGAGTGTACCTAGTGCTATGCTATACGAATGGTTCTAGTTTATTGCAATAAGAATGTGGCTAGTGAAATGATATAATAAGGAGCTTAGTGCTATGCTATAAGAAGGAGCTTAGTGCAATGCTATAAGGAGGAGCTTAGTGCAATGCTTTAAGAAGGAGCTTAGTGCAATGCTATAAGAAGGAGCTTAGTGCATTGCTATAAGAAGGAGCTTAGTGCAATGATATAAGAATGATCATAGTTACTTGTTTGAGAGTGTACCTCGTGCTATGCTATAAGAATGGTTCTAGTTTCTTGCAATAAGAATGTGCCTAGTGAAATGATATCAGAAGGAGCTTAGTGCTATGCTATAAGAAGGAGCTTAGTACAATGTTATAAGGAGGAGTTTAGTGCAATGCTTTAAGAAGGAGCTTAGTGCAATGCTATAAGAAGGAGCTCAGTGCTATGCTGTAAGAATGATCATAGTTACTTGTTTGAGAGTGTACCTAGTGCTATGCAATACGAATGGTTCTAGTTTATTGCAATAAGAATGTGCCTAGTGAAATGATATAATAAGGAGCTTAGTGCTATGCTATAAGAAGGAGCTTAGTGCAATGCTATAAGGAGGAGCTTAGTGCAATGCTTTAAGAAGGAGCTTAGTGCAATGCTATAAGAAGGAGCTTAGTGCATTGCTATAAGAAGGAGCTTAGTGCAATGATATAAGAATGATCATAGTTACTTGTTTGAGAGTGTACCTAGTGTTATGCTATAAGAATGGTTCTAGTTTCTTGCAATAAGAATGTGCCTAGTGAAATGCTATAAGAAGGAGCTTAGTGTTATGCTATAAGAAGGAGCTTAGTGCAATGCTATAAGGAGGAGCTCAGTGCTATGCTATAAGAATGATCATAGTTACTTTTTTGAAAGTGTACCTAGTGCTATGATATAAGAATGGTTCTAGTTTCTTGCAATAAGAATGTGCCTAGTGATATGCTATAAGAAGGAGCTTAGTGCAATGCTATAAGAAGGAGCTTAGTTCTATGCTATTAGAATGATCATAGTTACTTGTTTGAGAGTGTACCTAGTGCTATTCTATAAGAATGGTTCTAGTTTCTTGCAATAAGAATGTGCCTAGTGGAATGATATAAGAAGGAGCTTAGTGCAATGCTAAAAGAAGTAGCTTAGTGCTATGCTATGAGTAAGAGCTTAGTGCAATGCTATAAGAAGGAGCTTAGTGCTATGCTATAAGAAAGAGCTTAGTGCAATGCTATAAGAAGGAGCTTAGTGCAATGCTATAAGAATGATCATAGTTACTTAATTGAGAGTGTACCTAGTGCTATGCTATAAGAAGGGTTCTAGTTTCTTGCAATAAGAATGTGCCTAGTAGAATGCTATAAAAAGGAGCTTAGTGTTATGCTATAAGAATGATCATAGTTACTTGCTTGAGAGTGTACCTAGTGCTATGCTTTAAGGATGGTTCTAGTTTCTTGCAATAAGAATGTGCCTAGTGAAATGCTATAAGAAAAAGCTTAGTGCAATGCTATCAGAAGGAGCTTAGTGCTATGCTATAAGGAGGAGCTTAGTGCTTTGCTATAAGAAAGATCATAGTTACTTTTTTGAAAGTGTACCTAGTGCTATTCTATAAGAATGGTTCTAGTTTCTTGCAATAAGAATGTGCCAAGTGAAATGCTATAAGAAAGAGCTTAGTGCAATGCTATAAGAAGGAGCTGAGTGCAATGCTATAAGAAGGAGCTTAGTGATATGCTTTAAAAAAGAGCTGAGTGCAATGCTATAAGAAGAAGCTTAGTGCAATGCTATAAGAAGGAGCTTAATGCAATGCTATAAGAAGGAGCTTATTGTAATGCTATAAGAATGATCATAGTTACTTGTTTGAAAGTGTACCTAGTGCTATGCTATAAGAATGGTTCTAGTTTCTTGCAATAAGAATGTGCCTAGTAGAATGCTATAAGAAGGACCTTAGTGCAATGCTATAAGAAAGAGCTTAGTGCAATGCTATAAGAAGGAGCTTAGTGCAATGCTATAAGAATGATCATAGTTACTTGTTTCAGAGTGTACCTAGTGCTATGCTATAAGAATGGTTCTAGTTTCTTGCAATAAGAATATGTCTACTGGAATGCTATAAGAAGGAGCTTAGTGCAAAGCTATTAGAAGGAGCTTGGTGCTATTCTATAAGAAGGAGCTTAGTGCAATGCTATAAGAAGGAGCTTAGTGCAATGCTATAAGAAGGAACTTAGTGCTTTGCTATAAGAATGATCATAGTTACTTGTTTGAGAGTGTACCTAGTGCTATGCTATAAGGATGGTTCTAGTTTCTTGCAATAAGAATGTGCCTAGTGAAATGCTATAAGAAAGAGCTTAGTGTAATGCTATAAGAAGGAGCTTACTGCTATGCTATAAGAAGGAGTTTAGTGCTATGCTATAAGAAGGAGCTTATTGCAATGCTATAAGAAGGAGCTTAGTGCTATGCTATAAGAATGATCATAGTTACTTGTTTGAGAGTGTACCTAGTGCTATGCTATAAGAATGGTTCTAGTTTCTTGCAATAAGAATGTGCCTAGTGAAATGCTATAAGAAAAAGCTTAGTGCATAAGAATATGCCTAGTAGAATGCTATGAGAAGGAGCTTAGTGCTATGCTATAAGAATAATCATAGTTACTTGCTTGAGAGTGTACCTAGTGCTATGCTATAAGAATGGTTCTAGTTTCTTGCAATAAGAATGTGCCTAGTGAAATGCTATAAGAAAAAGCTTAGTGCAATGTTATCAGAAGAAGCTTAGTGCTATGCTATAAGGAGGAGCTTAGTGCTTTGCTATAAGAATGATCATAGTTACTTTTTTGAAAGTGTACCTAGTGCTATTCTATAAGAATGGTTCTAGTTTCTTGCAATAAGAATGTGCCTAGTGAAATGCTATAAGAAAGAGCTTAGTGCAATGCTATAAGAAGGAGCTGAGTGCAATGCTATAAGAATGATCATAGTTACTTGTTTGAGAGTGTACCTAGTGCTATGCTATAAGAATGGTTCTAGTTTCTTGCAATAAGAATGTGCCTAGTGGAGTGCTATAAGAAGGAGCTTAGTGCAAAGCTTTTAGAAGGAGCTTAGTGCTATGCTATAAGAAGGAGCTTAGTGCTATGCTATAAGAAAGAGCTTAGTGCAATGCTATAAGAAGGAGCTAAGTGCAATGCTATAAGAATGATCATAGTTACTTGTTTGAGAGTGTACCTAGTGCTATGCTATAAGAAGGGTTCTAGTTTCTTGCAATAATAATGTGCCTAGTAGAATGCTATAAAAAGGAGCTTAGTGCTATGCTATAAGAATGATCATAGTTACTTGCTTGAGAGTGTACCTAGTGCTATGCTTTAAGGATGGTTCTAGTTTCTTGCAATAAGAATGTGCCTAGTGAAATGCTATAAGAAAAAGCTTAGTGCAATGCTATCAGAAGTAGCTTAGTGCTATGCTATAAGGAGGAGCTTTGTGCTTTGCTATAAGAATGATCATAGTTACTTTTTTGAGAGTGTACGTAGTGCTATTCTATAAGAATGGTTCAAGTTTCTTGCAATAAGAATGTGCCTAGTGAAATGCTATAAGAAAGAGCTTAGTGCAATGCTATTAGAAGGAGCTTAGTGCTATGCTATAAGAAGGAGCTTAGTGCTATGCTATAAGAAGGAGCTTAGTGCATTGCTATAAGAAGGAGCTTAGTGCAATGCTATAAGAATGATCATAGTTACTTGTTTGAGAGTGTACCTAGTGCTATGCTATAAGAATGGTTCTAGTTTCTTGCAATAAGAATGTGCCTAGTGAAATGATATAAGAAGGAGCTTAGTGCTATGCTATAAGAATGATCATAGATACTTGTTTGAGAGTGTACCTAGTGCTATGCTATAAGAATGGTTCTAGTTTCTTGCAATAAGAATGTGCCTAGTGAAATGATATAAGAAGGAGCTAAGTGCTATGCTATAAGAATGATCATAGATACTTGTTTGAGAGTGTACCTAGTGCTATGCTATAAGAATGGTTCTAGTTTCTTGCAATAAGAATGTACCTAGTAGAATGCTATAAGAAGGACCTTAGTGCAATGATATAAGAAAGAGCTTAGTGCAATGCTATAAGAAGGAGCTTAGTGCAATGCTATAAGAATGATCATAGTTACTTGTTTGAGAGTATGCCTAGTGCTATGCTATAAGAATGGTTCTAGTTTCTTGCAAGAAGAATGTGCCTAGTGAAATGATATAAGAAGGAGCTTAGTGCTATGCTATAAGAAGGAGCTCAGTGCAATGCTATAAGGAGGAGTTTAGTGCAAAGCTTTAAGAAGGAGCTTAGTGCAATGCTATAAGAAGGAGCTCAGTGCTATGCTGAAAGAATGATCATAGTTACTTGTTTGAGAGTGTACCTAGTGCTATGCTATACGAATGGTTCTAGTTTATTGCAATAAGAATGTGCCTAGTGAAATGGTATAATAAGGAGCTTAGTGCTATGCTATAAGAAGGAGCTTAGTGCAATGCTATAAGGAGGAGCTTAGTGCAATGCTTTAAGAAGGAGCTTAGTGCAATGCTATAAGAAGGAGCTTAGTGCATTGCTATAAGGAGCTTAGTGCTATGCTATAAGGAGGAGCTTTGTGCTTTGCTATAAGAATGATCATAGTTACTTTTTTGAGAGTGTACGTAGTGCTATTCTATAAGAATGGTTCAAGTTTCTTGCAATAAGAATGTGCCTAGTGAAATGCTATAAGAAAGAGCTTAGTGCAATGCTATAAGAAGGAGCTTAGTGCAATGCTATAAGAATGATCATAGTTACTTGTTTGAGAGTGTACCTAGTGCTATGCTATAAGAATGGTTCTAGTTTCTTGCAATAATAATGTGCCTAGTAGAATGCTATAAGAAAGAGCTTAGTGCAATGCTATTAGAAGGAGCTTAGTGCTATGCTATAAGAAGGAGCTTAGTGCTATGCTTAAGAAGGAGCTTAGTGCATTGCTATAAGAAGGAGCTTAGTGCAATGCTATAAGAATGATCATAGTTACTTGTTTGAGAGTGTACCTAGTGCTATGCTATAAGAATGGTTCTAGTTTCTTGCAATAAGAATGTGCCTAGTGAAATGCTATAAGAAAGAGCTTAGTGCAATGCTATAAGAAGGAGCTGAGTGCAATGCTATAAGAAGGAGCTTAGTGATATGCTTTAAAAAGGAGCTGAGTGCAATGCTATAAGAAGAAGCTTAGTGCAATGCTATAAGAAGGAGCTTACTGCTATGCTATAAGAAGGAGCTTAGTGCTATGTTATAAGAAGGAGCTTAGTGCAATGCTATAAGAAGGAGCTTAGTGCAATGCTATAAGAAGGAGCTTAGTGCAATGCTATAAGAATCATCATAGTTACTGGTTTGAGAGTGTACCTAGTGCTATGCTATAAGAATGGTTCTAGTTTCTTGCAATAAGAATGTGCCTAGTAGAATGCTATAAGAAGAAGCTTAGTGCTATGCTATAAGAATGATCATAGTTACTTGTTTGAGAGTGTACCTAGTGCTATGCTATAAGAATGGTTCTAGTTTCTTGCAATAAGAATGTACCTAGTAGAATGCTATAAGAAGGACCTTAGTGCAATGATATAAGAAAGAGCTTAGTGCAATGCTATAAGAAGGAGCTTAGTGCAATGCTATAAGAATGATCATAGTTACTTGTTTGAGAGTGTACCTAGTGCTATGCTATAAGAATGGTTCTAGTTTCTTGCAATAAGAATGTGCCTAGTGAAATGCTATAAGAAGGAGCTTAGTGCAATGCTATAAGAAGGAGCTTAGTTCTATGCTATTAGAAGGAGCTGAGTGCTATGGTATAAGAATGATCATAGTTACTTATTTGAGAGTGTACCTAGTGCTATTCTATAAGAATGGTTCTAGTTTCTTGCAATAAGAATGTGCCTAGTGGAATGATATAAGAAGGAGCTTAGTGCAATGCTAAAAGAAGTAGCTTAGTGCTATGCTATGAGTAAGAGCTTAGTGCAATGCTATAAGAAGGAGCTGAGTGCTATGCTATAAGAAAGAGCTTAGTGCAATGCTATAAGAAGGAGCTTAGTGCAATGCTATAAGAATGATCATAGTTACTTGTTTGAGAGTGTACCTAGTGCTATGCTATAAGAAGGGTTCTAGTTTCTTGCAATAAGAATGTGCCTAGTAGAATGCTATAAAAAGGAGCTTAGTGCTATGCTATAAGAATGATCATAGTTACTTGCTTGAGAGTGTACCTAGTGCTATGCTTTACGGATGGTTCTAGTTTCTTGCAATAAGAATGTGCCTAGTGAAATGCTATAAGAAAGAGCTTAGTGCAATGCTATTAGAAGGAGCTTAGTGCTATGCTATAAGAAGGAGCTTAGTGCTATGCTATAAGAAGGAGCTTAGTGCAATGCTATAAGAAGGAGCTTAGTGCATTGCTATAAGAAGGAGCTTAGTGCAATGATATAAGAATGATCATATTAACTTGTTTGAGAGTGTACCTAGTGCTATGCTATAAGAATGGTTCTAGTTTCTTGCAATAAGAATGTGCCTAGTGAAATGATATAAGAAGGAGCTTAGTGCTATGCTATAAGAAGGAGCTTAGTGCAATGCTATAAGGAGGAGTTTAGTGCAATGCTTTAAGAAGGAGCTTAGTGCAATGCTATAAGAAGGAGCTCAGTGCTATGCTGTAAGAATGATCATAGTTACTTGTTTGAGAGTGTACCTAGTGCTATGCTATACGAATGGTTCTAGTTTATTGCAATAATAATGTGCCTAGTGAAATGATATAATAAGGAGCTTAGTGCTATGCTATAAGAAGGAGCTTAGTGCAATGCTATAAGGAGGAGCTTAGTGCAATGCTTTAAGAAGGAGCTTAGTGCAATGCTATAAGAAGGAGCTTAGTGCATTGCTATAAGAAGGAGCTTAGTGCAATGATATAAGAATGATCATAGTTACTTCTTTGAGAGTGTACCTAGTGCTATGCTATAAGAATGGTTCTAGTTTCTTGCAATAAGAATGTGCCTAGTGAAATGCTATAAAAAAGAGCTTAGTTCAATGCTATAAGAAGGAGCTTACTGCTACGCTATAAGAAGGAGCTTAGTGCTATGTTATAAGAAGGAGCTTAGTGCAATGCTATAAGAAGGAGCTTAGTGCAATGCTATAAGAAGGAGCTTAGTGCAATGCTATAAGAATCATCATAGTTATTTGTTTGAGAGTGTACCCAGTGCTATGCTATAAGAATGGTTCTAGTTTCTTGCAATAAGAATGTGCCTTGTAGAATGCTATAAGAAGGAGCTTAGTGCTATGCTATAAGAATGATCATAGTTACTTGTTTGAGAGTGTACCTAGTGCTATGCTATAAGAATGGTTCTAGTTTCTTGCAATAAGAATGTACCTAGTAGAATGCTATAAGAAGGACCTTAGTGCAATGATATAAGAAAGAGCCTAGGGCAATGCTATAAGAAGGAGCTTAGTGCAATGCTATAAGAATGATCATAGTTACTTGTTTGAGAGTGTACCTAGTTCTATGCTATAAGAATGGTTCTAGTTTCTTGCAATAAGAATGTGCCTAGTGAAATGATATAAGAAGGAGCTTAGTGCTATGCTATAAGAAGGAGCTTAGTGCAATGCTATAAGGAGGAGCTCAGTGCTATGCTTTAAGAATGATCATAGTTACTTTTTTGAAAGTGTACCTAGTGCTATGATATAAGAATGGTTCTAGTTTCTTGCAATAAGAATGTGCCTAGTGAAATGCTATAAGAAGGAGCTTAGTGCAATGCTATAAGAAGGAGCTTAGTTCTATGCTATTAGAAGGAGCTGAGTGCTATGCTATAAGAATGATCATAGTTACTTGTTTGAGAGTGTACCTAGTGCTATTCTATAAGAATGGTTCTAGTTTCTTGCAATAAGAATGTGCCTAGTGGAATGATATAAGAAGGAGCTTAGTGCAATGCTAAAAGAAGTAGCTTAGTGCTATGCTATGAGTAAGAGCTTAGTGCAATGCTATAAGAAGGAGCTGAGTGCTATGCTATAAGAAAGAGCTTAGTGCAATGCTATAAGAAGGAGCTTAGTGCAATGCTATAAGAATGATCATAGTTACTTGTTTGAGAGTGTACCTAGTGCTATGCTATAAGAAGGGTTCTAGTTTCTTGCAATAAGAATGTGCCTAGTAGAATGATATAAAAAGGAGCTTAGTGCTATGCTATAAGAATGATCATAGTTACTTGCTTGAGAGTGTACCTAGTGCTATTCTTTAAGGATGGTTCTAGTTTCTTGCAATAAGAATGTGCCTAGTGAAATGCTATAAGAAAAAGCTTAGTGCAATGCTATCAGAAGTAGCTTAGTGCTATGCTATAAGGAGGAGCTTTGTGCTTTGCTATAAGAATGATCATAGTTACTTTTTTGAGAGTGTACCTAGTGCTATTCTATAAGAATGGTTCAAGTTTCTTGCAATAAGAATGTGCCTAGTGAAATGCTATAAGAAAGAGCTTAGTGCAATGCTATTAGAAGGAGCTTAGTGCTATGCTATAAGAAGGAGCTTAGTGCTATGCTATAAGAAGGAGCTTAGTGCAATGCTATAAGAAGGAGCTTAGTGCATTGCTATAAGAAGGAGCTAAGTGCAATGATATAAGAATGATCATAGTTACTTGTTTGAGAGTGTACCTAGTGCTATGCTATAAGAATGGTTCTAGTTTCTTGCAATAAGAATGTGCCTAGTGAAATGATATAATAAGGAGCTTAGTGCTATGCTATAAGAAGGAGCTTAATGTAATGCTATAAGGAGGAGCTTAGTGCAATGCTTTAAGAAGGAGCGTATTGCAATGCTATAAGAAGGAGCTTAGTGCATTGCTATAAGAAGGAGCTTAGTGCAATGATATAAGAATGATCATAGTTACTTGTTTGAGAGTGTACCTAGTGTTATGCTATAAGAATGGTTCTAGTTTCTTGCAATAAGAATGTGCCTAGTGAAATGCTATAAGAAAGAGCTTAGTTCAATGCTATAAGAAGGAGCTTACTGCTATGCTATAAGAAGGAGCTTAGTGCTATGTTATAAGGAGGAGCTTAGTGCAATGCTATAAGAAGGAGCTTAGTGCAATGCTATAAGAATCATCATAGTTACTTGTTTGAGAGTGTACCTAGTGCTATGCTATAAGAATGGTTCTAGTTTCTTGCAATAAGAATGTGCCTAGTAGAATGCTATAAGAAGGAGCTTAGTGCTATGCTATAAGAATGATCATAGTCACTTGTTTGAGAGTGTACCTAGTGCTATGCTATAAGAATGGTTCTAGTTTCTTGCAATAAGAATGTACCTAGTAGAATGCTATAAGAAGGACCTTAGTGCAATGATATAAGAAAGAGCTTAGTGCAATGCTATAAGAAGGAGCTTAGTGCAGTGCTATAAGAATGATCATAGTTACTTGTTTGAGAGTGTACCTAGTGCTATGCTATAAGAATGGTTCTAGTTTCTTGCAATAAGAATGTGCCTAGTGAAATGATATAAGAAGGAGCTTAGTGCAATGCTATAAGAAGGAGCTTAGTGCAGTGCTATAAGAATGATCATAGTTACTTGTTTGAGAGTGTACCTAGTGCTATGCTATAAGAATGGTTCTAGTTTCTTGCAATAAGAATGTGCCTAGTGAAATGCTATAAGAAAGAGCTTAGTGCAATGCTATACGAAGGAGCTTAGTGCAATGCTATAAGGAGGAGGTTAGTGCAATGCTCTAAGAAGGAGTTTAGTGCAATGCTATAAGAAGGAGCTAAGTGCTATGCTATAAGAATGATCATAGTTACGTTTTTGAGAGTGTACTTAGTGCTATGCGATAAGAATGGTTCTAGTTTCTTGCAATAAGAATGTTTCTAGTGAAATGCTATAAGAAAGAGCTTAGTGCAATGCTATACGAAGGAGCTTAGTTCTATGCTATAAGAAGGAGCTAAGTGCTATGCTATAAGAATGATCATAGTTACTTGTTTGAGAGTGTACCTAGTGCTATTCTATAAGAATGGTTCTAGTTTCTTGCAATAAGAATGTGCCTAGTGGAATGATATAAGAAGGAGCTTAGTGCAATGCTATAAGAAGGAGCTTAGTGCTATGCTATGAGTAAGAGCTTAGTGCAATGCTATAAGAAGGAGCTTAGTGATTTGATTTAAAAAGGAGCTGAGTGCAATGCTATAAGAAGGAGCTTAGTGCAATGCTATAAGAAGGAGCTTAGTGCAATGCTATAAGAAGGAGCTTATTGTAATGCTATAAGAATGATCATAGTTACTTGTCTGAAAGTGTACCTAGTGCTATGCTATAAAAATGGTTCTAGTTTCTTGCAATAAGAATGTGCCTAGTGAAATGATATAAGAAGAAGCTTAGTGCAATGCTATAAGAAGGAGCTTAGTGCTATGCTATGAGTAAGAGCTTAGTGCAATGCTATAAGAAGGAGCTTAGTGATTTGATTTAAAAAGGAGCTGAGTGCAATGCTATAAGAAGGAGCTTAGTGCAATGCTATAAGAAGGAGCTTAGTGCAATGCTATAAGAAGGAGCTTATTGTAATGCTATAAGAATGATCATAGTTACTTGTCTGAAAGTGTACCTAGTGCTATGCTATAAAAATGGTTCTAGTTTTTTGCAATAAGAATGTGCCTAGTAGAATGCTATAAGAAGAACCTTAATGCAATGCTATAAGAAGGAGCTTAGTGCAATGCTATAAGAATGATCATAGTTACTTGTTTGAGAGTGTACCTAATGCTATGCTATAATAATGGTTCTAGTTTCTTGCAATAAGAATGTGCCTAGTAGAATGCTATAAGAAGGACCTTAGTGCAATGCTATAAGAAGGAGCTTAGTGCAATTCTATAAGAAGGAGCTTAGTGCAATGCTATAAGAATGATCATAGTTACTTGTTTGAGAGTGTACCTAGTGATATGCTATAAGAATGGTTCTAGTTTCTTGCAATAAGAATGTGCCTAGTGAAATGCTATAAGAAAGAGCTTAGTGCAATGCTATACGAAGGAGCTTAGTGCAATGCTATAAGGAGGAGGTTAGTGCAATGCTTTAAGAAGGAGTTTAGTTCAATGCTATAAGAAGGAGCTAAGTGCTATGCTATAAGAATGATCATAGTTACGTTTTTGAGAGTGTACTTAGTGCTATGCTATAAGAATGGTTCTAGTTTCTTGCAATAAGAATGTGCCTAGTGAAATGCTATAAGAAAGAGCTTAGTGCAATGCTATACGAAGGAGCTTAGTGCAATGCTATAAGGAGGAGGTTAGTGCAATGCTTTAAGAAGGAGCTTAGTGCAATGCTATAAGAAGGAGCTTAGTGCAGTGCTATAAGAATGATCATAGTTACTTGTTTGAGAGTGTACCTAGTGCTATGCTATAAGAATGGTTCTAGTTTCTTGCAATAAGAATGTGCCTAGTGAAATGCTATAAGAAAGAGCTTAGTGCAATGCTATACGAAGGAGCTTAGTGCAATGCTATAAGGAGGAGGTTAGTGCAATGCTTTAAGAAGGAGTTTAGTGCAATGCTATAAGAAGGAGCTAAGTGCTATGCTATAAGAATGATCATAGTTACGTTTTTGATAGTGTACTTAGTGCTATGCTATAAGAATGGTTCTAGTTTCTTGCAATAAGAATGTTTCTAGTGAAATGCTATAAGAAAGAGCTTAGTGCAATGCTATACGAAGGAGCTTAGTTCTATGCTATAAGAAGGAGCTGAGTGCTATGCTATAAGAATGATCATAGTTACTTGTTTGAGAGTGTACCTAGTGCTATTCTATAAGAATGGTTCTAGTTTCTTGCAATAAGAATGTGCCTAGTGGAATGATATAAGAAGGAGCTTAGTGCAATGCTATAAGAAGGAGCTTAGTGCTATGCTATGAGTAAGAGCTTAGTGCAATGCTATAAGAAGGAGCTTAGTGATTTGATTTAAAAAGGAGCTGAGTGCAATGCTATAAGAAGGAGCTTAGTGCAATGCTATAAGAAGGAGCTTAGTGCAATGCTATAAGAAGGAGCTTATTGTAATGCTATAAGAATGGTCATAGTTACTTGTCTGAAAGTGTACCTAGTGCTATGCTATAAAAATGGTTCTAGTTTCTTGCAATAAGAATGTGCCTAGTGAAATGATATAAGAAGGAGCTTAGTGCAATGCTATAAGAAGGAGCTTAGTGCTATGCTATGAGTAAGAGCTTAGTGCAATGCTATAAGAAGGAGCTTAGTGATTTGATTTAAAAAGGAGCTGAGTGCAATGCTATAAGAAGGAGCTTAGTGCAATGCTATAAGAAGGAGCTTAGTGCAATGCTATAAGAAGGAGCTTATTGTAATGCTATAAGAATGATCATAGTTACTTGTCTGAAAGTGTACCTAGTGCTATGCTATAAAAATGGTTCTAGTTTTTTGCAATAAGAATGTGCCTAGTAGAATGCTATAAGAAGAACCTTAATGCAATGCTATAAGAAGGAGCTTAGTGCAATGCTATAAGAATGATCATAGTTACTTGTTTGAGAGTGTACCTAATGCTATGCTATAATAATGGTTCTAGTTTCTTGCAATAAGAATGTGCCTAGTAGAATGCTATAAGAAGGACCTTAGTGCAATGCTATAAGAAGGAGCTTAGTGCAATTCTATAAGAAGGAGCTTAGTGCAATGCTATAAGAATGATCATAGTTACTTGTTTGAGAGTGTACCTAGTGATATGCTATAAGAATGGTTCTAGTTTCTTGCAATAAGATTGTGCCTAGTGAAATGATATAAGAAGGAGCTTAGTGCAATGCTATAAGAAGGAGCTTAGTGCTATGCTATGAGTAAGAGCTTAGTGCAATGCTATAAGAAGGAGCTTAGTGATTTGATTTAAAAAGGAGCTGAGTGCAATGCTATAAGAAGGAGCTTAGTGCAATGCTATAAGAAGGAGCTTAGTGCAATGCTATAAGAAGGAGCTTATTGTAATGCTATAAGAATGATCATAGTTACTTGTCTGAAAGTGTACCTAGTGCTATGCTATAAAAATGGTTCTAGTTTTTTGCAATAAGAATGTGCCTAGTAGAATGCTATAAGAAGAACCTTAATGCAATGCTATAAGAAGGAGCTTAGTGCAATGCTATAAGAATGATCATAGTTACTTGTTTGAGAGTGTACCTAATGCTATGCTATAATAATGGTTCTAGTTTCTTGCAATAAGAATGTGCCTAGTAGAATGCTATAAGAAGGACCTTAGTGCAATGCTATAAGAAGGAGCTTAGTGCAATTCTATAAGAAGGAGCTTAGTGCAATGCTATAAGAATGATCATAGTTACTTGTTTGAGAGTGTACCTAGTGATATGCTATAAGAATGGTTCTAGTTTCTTGCAATAAGAATGTGCCTAGTGAAATGCTATAAGAAAGAGCTTAGTGCAATGCTATACGAAGGAGCTTAGTGCAATGCTATAAGGAGGAGGTTAGTGCAATGCTTTAAGAAGGAGTTTAGTGCAATGCTATAAGAAGGAGCTAAGTGCTATGCTATAAGAATGATCATAGTTACGTTTTTGAGAGTGTACTTAGTGCTATGCTATAAGAATGGTTCTAGTTTCTTGCAATAAGAATGTGCCTAGTGAAATGCTATAAGAAAGAGCTTAGTGCAATGCTATACGAAGGAGCTTAGTGCAATGCTATAAGGAGGAGGTTAGTGCAATGCTTTAAGAAGGAGCTTAGTGCAATGCTATAAGAAGGAGCTTAGTGCAGTGCTATAAGAATGATCATAGTTACTTGTTTGAGAGTGTACCTAGTGCTATGCTATAAGAATGGTTCTAGTTTCTTGCAATAAGAATGTGCCTAGTGAAATGCTATAAGAAAGAGCTTAGTGCAATGCTATACGAAGGAGCTTAGTGCAATGCTATAAGGAGGAGGTTAGTGCAATGCTTTAAGAAGGAGTTTAGTGCAATGCTATAAGAAGGAGCTAAGTGCTATGCTATAAGAATGATCATAGTTACGTTTTTGAGAGTGTACTTAGTGCTATGCTATAAGAATGGTTCTAGTTTCTTGCAATAAGAATGTTTCTAGTGAAATGCTATAAGAAAGAGCTTAGTGCAATGCTATACGAAGGAGCTTAGTTCTATGCTATAAGAAGGAGCTGAGTGCTATGCTATAAGAATGATCATAGTTACTTGTTTGAGAGTGTACCTAGTGCTATTCTATAAGAATGGTTCTAGTTTCTTGCAATAAGAATGTGCCTAGTGGAATGATATAAGAAGGAGCTTAGTGCAATGCTATAAGAAGGAGCTTAGTGCTATGCTATGAGTAAGAGCTTAGTGCAATGCTATAAGAAGGAGCTTAGTGATTTGATTTAAAAAGGAGCTGAGTGCAATGCTATAAGAAGGAGCTTAGTGCAATGCTATAAGAAGGAGCTTAGTGCAATGCTATAAGAAGGAGCTTATTGTAATGCTATAAGAATGGTCATAGTTACTTGTCTGAAAGTGTACCTAGTGCTATGCTATAAAAATGGTTCTAGTTTCTTGCAATAAGAATGTGCCTAGTGAAATGATATAAGAAGGAGCTTAGTGCAATGCTATAAGAAGGAGCTTAGTGCTATGCTATGAGTAAGAGCTTAGTGCAATGCTATAAGAAGGAGCTTAGTGATTTGATTTAAAAAGGAGCTGAGTGCAATGCTATAAGAAGGAGCTTAGTGCAATGCTATAAGAAGGAGCTTAGTGCAATGCTATAAGAAGGAGCTTATTGTAATGCTATAAGAATGATCATAGTTACTTGTCTGAAAGTGTACCTAGTGCTATGCTATAAAAATGGTTCTAGTTTTTTGCAATAAGAATGTGCCTAGTAGAATGCTATAAGAAGAACCTTAATGCAATGCTATAAGAAGGAGCTTAGTGCAATGCTATAAGAATGATCATAGTTACTTGTTTGAGAGTGTACCTAATGCTATGCTATAATAATGGTTCTAGTTTCTTGCAATAAGAATGTGCCTAGTAGAATGCTATAAGAAGGACCTTAGTGCAATGCTATAAGAAGGAGCTTAGTGCAATTCTATAAGAAGGAGCTTAGTGCAATGCTATAAGAATGATCATAGTTACTTGTTTGAGAGTGTACCTAGTGATATGCTATAAGAATGGTTCTAGTTTCTTGCAATAAGATTGTGCCTAGTGAAATGATATAAGAAGGAGCTTAGTGCAATGCTATAAGAAGGAGCTTAGTGCTATGCTATGAGTAAGAGCTTAGTGCAATGCTATAAGAAGGAGCTTAGTGATTTGATTTAAAAAGGAGCTGAGTGCAATGCTATAAGAAGGAGCTTAGTGCAATGCTATAAGAAGGAGCTTAGTGCAATGCTATAAGAAGGAGCTTATTGTAATGCTATAAGAATGATCATAGTTACTTGTCTGAAAGTGTACCTAGTGCTATGCTATAAAAATGGTTCTAGTTTTTTGCAATAAGAATGTGCCTAGTAGAATGCTATAAGAAGAACCTTAATGCAATGCTATAAGAAGGAGCTTAGTGCAATGCTATAAGAATGATCATAGTTACTTGTTTGAGAGTGTACCTAATGCTATGCTATAATAATGGTTCTAGTTTCTTGCAATAAGAATGTGCCTAGTAGAATGCTATAAGAAGGACCTTAGTGCAATGCTATAAGAAGGAGCTTAGTGCAATTCTATAAGAAGGAGCTTAGTGCAATGCTATAAGAATGATCATAGTTACTTGTTTGAGAGTGTACCTAGTGATATGCTATAAGAATGGTTCTAGTTTCTTGCAATAAGAATGTGCCTAGTGAAATGCTATAAGAAAGAGCTTAGTGCAATGCTATACGAAGGAGCTTAGTGCAATGCTATAAGGAGGAGGTTAGTGCAATGCTTTAAGAAGGAGTTTAGTGCAATGCTATAAGAAGGAGCTAAGTGCTATGCTATAAGAATGATCATAGTTACGTTTTTGAGAGTGTACTTAGTGCTATGCTATAAGAATGGTTCTAGTTTCTTGCAATAAGAATGTGCCTAGTGAAATGCTATAAGAAAGAGCTTAGTGCAATGCTATACGAAGGAGCTTAGTGCAATGCTATAAGGAGGAGGTTAGTGCAATGCTTTAAGAAGGAGCTTAGTGCAATGCTATAAGAAGGAGCTTAGTGCAGTGCTATAAGAATGATCATAGTTACTTGTTTGAGAGTGTACCTAGTGCTATGCTATAAGAATGGTTCTAGTTTCTTGCAATAAGAATGTGCCTAGTGAAATGCTATAAGAAAGAGCTTAGTGCAATGCTATACGAAGGAGCTTAGTGCAATGCTATAAGGAGGAGGTTAGTGCAATGCTTTAAGAAGGAGTTTAGTGCAATGCTATAAGAAGGAGCTAAGTGCTATGCTATAAGAATGATCATAGTTACGTTTTTGAGAGTGTACTTAGTGCTATGCTATAAGAATGGTTCTAGTTTCTTGCAATAAGAATGTTTCTAGTGAAATGCTATAAGAAAGAGCTTAGTGCAATGCTATACGAAGGAGCTTAGTTCTATGCTATAAGAAGGAGCTGAGTGCTATGCTATAAGAATGATCATAGTTACTTGTTTGAGAGTGTACCTAGTGCTATTCTATAAGAATGGTTCTAGTTTCTTGCAATAAGAATGTGCCTAGTGGAATGATATAAGAAGGAGCTTAGTGCAATGCTATAAGAAGGAGCTTAGTGCTATGCTATGAGTAAGAGCTTAGTGCAATGCTATAAGAAGGAGCTTAGTGATTTGATTTAAAAAGGAGCTGAGTGCAATGCTATAAGAAGGAGCTTAGTGCAATGCTATAAGAAGGAGCTTAGTGCAATGCTATAAGAAGGAGCTTATTGTAATGCTATAAGAATGGTCATAGTTACTTGTCTGAAAGTGTACCTAGTGCTATGCTATAAAAATGGTTCTAGTTTCTTGCAATAAGAATGTGCCTAGTGAAATGATATAAGAAGGAGCTTAGTGCAATGCTATAAGAAGGAGCTTAGTGCTATGCTATGAGTAAGAGCTTAGTGCAATGCTATAAGAAGGAGCTTAGTGATTTGATTTAAAAAGGAGCTGAGTGCAATGCTATAAGAAGGAGCTTAGTGCAATGCTATAAGAAGGAGCTTAGTGCAATGCTATAAGAAGGAGCTTATTGTAATGCTATAAGAATGATCATAGTTACTTGTCTGAAAGTGTACCTAGTGCTATGCTATAAAAATGGTTCTAGTTTTTTGCAATAAGAATGTGCCTAGTAGAATGCTATAAGAAGAACCTTAATGCAATGCTATAAGAAGGAGCTTAGTGCAATGCTATAAGAATGATCATAGTTACTTGTTTGAGAGTGTACCTAATGCTATGCTATAATAATGGTTCTAGTTTCTTGCAATAAGAATGTGCCTAGTAGAATGCTATAAGAAGGACCTTAGTGCAATGCTATAAGAAGGAGCTTAGTGCAATTCTATAAGAAGGAGCTTAGTGCAATGCTATAAGAATGATCATAGTTACTTGTTTGAGAGTGTACCTAGTGATATGCTATAAGAATGGTTCTAGTTTCTTGCAATAAGATTGGTTCTAGTTTCTTGCAATAAGAATGTGCCTAGTGGAATGCTATAAAAAGAAGCTTAGTGCAATGCTATTAGAAGGACCTTAGTGCTATGCTATAAGAAGGAGCTTAGTGCAATGCTACAAGAAGGAGTTTAGTGCAATGCTGTAAGAAGGAGCTTAGTGCAATGCTATAAGAATGATCATAGTTACTTCTTTGAGAGTGTACCTAGTGCTATGCTATAAGAATGGTTCTAGTTTCTTGCAATAAGAATGTGCCTAGTGTAATGACATCAGAATGTTCCTAGTTTATTGCCATAAAAAAAGGCATATTGTAATGCTATAAGAATGTGCCAAGTGCAATGTAATAAGAAGGAGCTAAGTGAAATGCTATAAGAAGGAGCTTAGTGCAGTGCTATAACAATGATCACAGTTTCTTGTTTAAGAGTGTGTCTAGTGCTATGCTATAAGAATGCTTTTAGTTTGTTGCAATAAGAATGTGCCTAGTGAAATGATGTTAGAATGTGCCTAGTGCAATGCTATAAGAAGAAGCTAAGTGCAATGATATAAGAAGGAGCTTAGTGCAATTCTATAAGAAGGAGTTTAGTGCTATGCTATAAGAATGATCATAGTTATTTGTTTGAGAGTGTACCTAGTGCTTTGCTATAAGAATGCTTCTAGTTTCTTGCAATAAGAATGTGCCTAGTGGAATGTTATAAGAATGCGCCTAGTTTATTGCCATAAAAAAGGGCATATTGCAAAGTTATAAGAAGGACCTTATTGCAATGCTATAAGAAGAAGCTTAGTGCTATGCTATAAGAAGGAGCTTAGTGCAATGCTATAAGATGGAGTTTAGTGCAATGATATAAGAAGGAGCTAAGTGCTTTGCTATAAGAATGATCATAGTTACTTGTTCAAGAGTGTACCTAGTTCTATGCTATAAGAATAGTTCTCGTTTCTTTCAATAAGAATGTGCCTAGCGGAATGATATAAGAAGGAGCTGAGTGCAATGCTAATAAGACAAGATTGCACTCCTTCCTGGTGTCTTGCTCTTAGAGTTTGCCTGGCTATATAATATTCATAGTGTATTGCTTTAAGATAAAAATGTATCTTGAATGTTGCTAGCGTCTTGCACGTAGAATGTTCCTTGTGTCTTGAAATAAGAGAATAGTGCAATGCTTCTTAAAACTGGGAAGTGTTTGTTGTGGGAGTTGATATGGGACAATATAACCTTATGAGTAGAAGAAATGGCTTACTTGATAAATAGACACCATCCAAAAAAACGCGATATAAAATAGCGCGCGTAAATGAAGATATAATCAAATCGCGAAATGAACATGCGTTCTAATTTATGGCATACAACAAGGAAATTTTTTTTTTTTGAAAAATGCAATGCGTTTTCTGAATGAAACAACATTATGTATTGCTAAAATAAGGGGAAGTTACTTCATCCATTATTTTAGCAAATGAATCAGGACAACATGCCAGCTGTTCCTTCGTAATTTCCTATAGATATGGAGCCCGTTATTGCTTAATTGCATTTCTAGAAAATCTTGTATGCCTGCTATCCGAAACCTAAAGGTTGCATGAAGGTATGGAATAGTAAGAATGTACGTAAACGGGCTTTATAACTGACCTATGTATACCTACAAATTCTAAACAACAGGGTACCATTATTTGATTGTATCTGCACTTCATACAGATTACAGTACGCTATTTTGCTTTCGACAAATTTAGGCTAGGTAGTTTTTACTTTGATCTAGTCTAGGAAAACTTATCATGACATTTGATTATCTTCCCAGATATATATTTCTAATAAATATTATATGCAGCATCTTTAATGAAATGAGATGGATTATCATATTTTATTTTGAGAACCCTAATGGTAATTCACATAAACTTTGGTTGAATTTGTTTCCGCAGTTTTTGACGAGAACATCTATGATTGATGACAGACGCCAAGTGCTGACGAGAGGTAACATGGCCTTTGGAACAGTTGAGAAAAACGAAGCCATATCAAGCATTATCAAGCTTAGAATTCACTATTGATTGTTAAATTAAAACTTATATGGTAAAAACTAAAAGCTGAATAGAAAATGACGTAGTTTCATTGTATTTATATCTTTATTATGATTTAAACAAGTAAACAATCCTTATAAATGCTTCTTAAAATAAAATGATCCGCAGAGCGCAGCCTGATACGACCGCACCATACAGTTGGTGCAAGTTTCGACACAATTTTCAAGCTAGATACTGTCTGAATTTGGATTGCGATAAAAATTTTGACATAATATAGGTTTCTCACACAAAATAAATGTGGTGAAAGTTCTTATAAATTTGAAATGGGTTAAAGTATTTGTCTTTATTTTCAATTGAAATTTCTTGAAATTGCGCAATACTGTGCAATAATATGCTATTCAACAATACTATTCGTTGCGACTGGACAATACTGTGCTATTGCGCAATACTGTGCAATTAAAAATTTCTTGGTATTTTGCAATAAGATATTTCTTGCTACTGTGCAATATTGTGCAACTGACGATTTCTTTGGCTATTGTGCAATTGAGGAAGTCTTGCGGATATTTGTGCTTTTAGATATTTCTTGCTATTGCCCAATACTGTACATGTGCAATTGGAGATTTCTTGCTTTTGCGCAATATTGTGCAATTGGATGTTTCTTGCTATTGTGCAATACTGTGCAGTTGAAGATCTCTTGCTATTGCACAATATTATGCTACAGTGCAATAATATGCTATTGGAAGATTTCTTGCTTTTGCGCAATCCTTTATATGATAACTTACACATCCTGTTTGGTGTGTATCTCCTGTGAAATCAGTATTTTTGCTTATTTTTATCACATGAAAAAAATTGACAATTTTAAAGAAAAAAATACTAAAAGAATATGAAAAAAAAAAAATTAGGACCCCCTTTGAAGTAATTACCCCCAAACTCAATCCCAGCCTTCTCTTAAAGGTATGGTACCTTGTAATATAATTTCAGAGAAATCCACACCTAAGCACAAGTTATTGTCTGGAAACTAGAAAAAGGCTGGTTTTGGCCCCTTTTGGGCACCTAATTTCTGAACGTTTGGGCAATTATCCCAAACTCATACCCAGTCTTCCCATTGAGATATGGAACCATATCTCAGAGATATCCACATACTTACACACACGTTATTATGAGAAACTACAAAATTGCTTGTATTTGTCCCCTTTTTGTCCGCTAATTCTTCATCATTTGGGTCAATTACCCCCAAACTCATACCCAGTCTTTCAATCGTAATCTGAACCTTGTAGTACAATATCAGAGAGATCCATAAACTTACAAGTTATATTCCCGAAACTACAAAATTGCTTGTTTTTGGCCCCTAATTTCTAACCTGTTTGTACCATAATCCCCCAAATCAATCCCAACCTTCCCTTTGTGTAATTGAACATTCTGGTCAAATTTAATAGGATCCCTTCACTTTGACTAAAGTTATTGTCCGGAAACCAAATGTTTCTTCGGACGACGACGACGACAACGTCATACCAATAATATACGACGCGAAAAATGTTTTCCAATCGTATAAAAATGAAATAGAATTGCTACATGTCTGAAATTCAGAATCTGAATCTGAATAGGTATACTTTTCAGGGTGTACAATGTTTCAATGACAGCTGAACAGGGGCCCTGGTAAATAAGGTCCAACGATGAGAGAGCATCTGAAGTTTTAAACCTCTCTATTGTCTTGGCACACACGATATTGTCTGGTAATCTATTTCAATTGGAAGTTATTTTTTAAAATAATTACTTTTTATTGGTAGGATTTACAAGTGCTGTTTTGAAATATCGGCTGCTGTTTTTTGCACAAATTGTCTACAATGTTTGTTATTTAACAATCACTAATTTGTTAAAATCTTATTTATCTACTCTTTAGCTAATACTAAAACTTGCGGGAAAGCTGCTCGAGAATAGTAAAGTCTTCAGTCACATCTGTTTTCAATTGTTGAAAGTTAATTAACTTTGTCCATAAGTCCTTCTGGTATAGTTATGCCCCTCTCCTTATACTTCCTTCCTCTGTGCTTGTAATATTATCCCCACTGGTGAAATCCACTGCTTGTCTCTCAACGCTTTTTAATGCTTTATGTCTGTAATGTCTTATACTAGAATTCTAATTCTCAAAATACATAGAAAATAGATTCAAACAAAAGAGCCCTTTCGGAAAGCTTATTGATCGAAAGTACATTTTTAAACATTTCTCTTCACTTTAAGTTTTATTTTAAAACACGTGCACATTAAGTTCCTTTTGAGAGAAAATCCTTTTTGTAATCCAAATCTTTAATAAGATACTGCTATTGAATTATTATCTTGTAATCTTTTTCGGCCACATCTTTTCCGCATGCAGTGACTTTAACCTTGATATTTGTAGTTAGAGTTTCTTCGGCGAGTGAAAATGGAATCCCGTAAAGAAAGATAAGGTTATCAAACGTGGGAAAAAGGTTTTATCAATCGATTCTGAAAAAAATTTAATACTAATAAACCAAATAATTTAACTAACGTTTATGGCAGATTAATTAAGTAACATGGGAAATATATACATATAGAAATAAGCATCTTCGTGAACTACGGGTTCCTTGATCGAGCTGTTCATATGTTGTACTATTATACAATTGTCACAGGTTACTAAACTGTGGAAAACTAAATCAATCGGAACAGAAAATCCTTATTAGTATGGTAATGGTGTTTACAGAGCCCGGAAATTTAGATACGATCACGGTAAACTTATCAATAATTGAATAAACTTATTCTAAAAGATTGATAGAATTAATGGTAATTAGATATAGGAAGATGTGGCATGAGTGCCAATGAGACAACTCTCTATCCAAATATCAATTTATAAAAGTAAACCATTATAGGTCAAGGTACGGACTTCATCACAGAGCACTGGCTCACACCAAACAACAAGCTATAAAGGGGCCCAAAAATTACTAGTGTAAAACCAATCAAACGGGAAAACCAACGGTCTTATCTATATAATACATTAATTTGGCGTAATTTTTTTTAGAGAAAAGACAAACGAACTAAATCTATTAATTTCAATAAAAGTATCATAAATGCACTAGGGTTCTGTTGAAAATAATTTTATATTGTATATCGATCTGTAGTAGGTTATTTAGTAGACCACAATAACATGTAATCATTGTTCCACGAGGACCGAGGGGTCGGAGGGGTCCCGATCCCGAAATCCCGGACTTAAAAACATGATATCCCGAGGTCCCGAATTTAAAAAAAATTATATCCCGGCATCCCGAACTTCAAAAGTAAGATTGCCGGATCCCGGAAGGATAAATCCAGAAACCCCGAGCTTAAAAACACCCGATCCCGACGTCCCGAAAAAGGTCTTTAACCCCCTCCCCCCTCTTTTACTTTATAAGCAAAATCGTCTTTTAAACGCTATATGGTATTTGGAAATTAGGATACAAGAAATTCTCTTTTTTCTTTAAAGAATGATCATTTACATGGAAAAAAAACAGTTACTTTTGGAAACAAAACTATCCATGCCCAGTGGCGGATCCAGAAATTTTCATAAGTGGGGGCCCACTGACTGACCTAAGAGGGGGCCCGCTCCAGTCACGCTTCAGTGATTCCCTATATAAGCAACCAAATTTTTTCCCAAAAAGGGGGGGCCCGGGCCCCCTGCCCCCCCCTAAATCCGCCTCTGAATGCCTCTTTCTGTGGAACTTCAACAAATGTACAAAATCATTTAGCATTAAGGGTGTACTTAGTTATGGTTTTGGAATTTGTGTCAAATGTTCGGACTCCTTGGTATTTTTCCATACAATACAATGTAAAATAGTTTGCCCCATAACACCCATTTATATTTTTTCATATAAGACATAATAGCTCATGAAAAGTCATTTACCAAAATTTTAGAAGATTATTAATTTTCTTTCTTTTGTTTTGAGACCTAATAATACCAATGCAAAAATAAGATAAAGGTCCGAGTCAGCCTTTTCCCGCCATATTTTAAATCCCAAATTAAATATATCGAAAAGGAGGTCCATGACCTAACAATATTTTAAGCTTATTTTTATCCTTAATTGATGCTCTACTTAACTAGCTTATAGTATAAATTTTAACTTCTTGATTTATTAATTTTTACCTAACCTCACCTAAGTAAATCTTGAAGGTGGATCGGGACTATTCGACTGCGCATAATTTCACGCATGAATTACAATGCATGCGAAAAGTATTTGTCGTAAATTCGATATTATTTTTTTTTAAATATTTTGATTGATTAGAAATATTTGATCATTGAAGTTATGTCACTAAAAGAATATTTTTTGTTATTATGTGTATCTTTTAAAGGCCCAAAAAGACATTTCTCTCAATTTCACCATTTTCCCGCCAAAATTGGGGTTTTAAGGCAAAATATTTTTTTTACCTTATCGGTGACCTATGTTTTTTATTTACTCATTCTTTGAAGCTATATATCAGCTTTATATACTACAGTTTTTGACTAAGTGTCATAGCACGTTGAATTTCCCCTTTAAACCATACAGAAAAAACAAGGTAGCAAAGTGTCAAAGAAAAAGATAGCATCAATACAATGTATAATATTAAGCATTTAAATAATTTGTTAAAAATATTAAATAATTATAGACTTTTGATACGAGAATAACAACTTTGTTGTAAGATTATGGCAATTAAAAAGTATCCTATGCAAGCTTACAATCATTCATCTGCAGTGTCATAACTTTTTTTCTAAATCTATAAAGGAGAGTGAGAAAAACTGTATGGTCAGATTTGAACAGAGAAAATTAATGCCACCAAAACAACCATTTACATGTAAATTTGAGAAGACAATGAAATTGAAAAATAATCGGACATTGAATGAATTTCCCTTTATCTATTGGTAAAATGAGATGAGGAGTTGTATACTATAGATGATGAACTTTAAAAATATCTACTATACTCATGAATGTTTGCCAATGTTTTGAATCTCCCATTACCATGTTGTATCTGTGTATTTGGTTCTTATCTCTATAGAAATAATGCAGAATTCTGTCTTCATCGCTGAGAACCTGTCCCAGTCAACATGAATACAATGTTTTATATTGCAACGATTTTTTTACTATAGTTTGACTGGGACTAATAGATAAAATTCAATATGTATAAAAATCAATGTCAGATAAACACATCTTGCAGCAGTTCAACACCCCCACCCCACCCCCACCCCCAAACTTATTACGTATTTTATCTTACATTGATCTTTTGATGTCGTCCCTTATCTGAAATCTGTATTTAGATAGGTACGTTGCTGGGCCTGTATATAACATCAATAACAATGGGAGAGTGGCGCTTGGAAAATAGTACAATGATATGAAAGTTGTTCATACTGGTTATAACATAACAATGATTTAAAAAAAAAATTACTTACGTCAGTGCATGGATATGTATCTGTATATGTCCTTCCAATGGCGCACACATTTAGTTCAAAGTAATAAATATCCAATCACCAATAGAATAATAAAGGTCTGTACACTATTATGTCTAATCAAGTATGTTAATATGTCCCTCCACCAATATCACACGGTCTTGTTTATGAATTGCACATGGTCACTTTGTCATTCTCCGTGATCACATGGTCACTTTATCATTCTCCGTGATAGTTTTGTAGTGTCTACAAAGAAATAAATAGACGTTCTGTTATGATTCTTTTTCATTTATTTCAGATACAAAAAATGATTTTACATCCACATAATTCGCTAATATTACAAACTCTTTTAGCAAGCTATAAAACAAGGCCTAATCTACCATTTTCCTTCTCCGTATTTTCCTTTACATTTTTAATGTGATAACGGAACCCTCTACATATTGTGTCCCTTTCTTTTCTTTTCATCCTGAATATGCATGCAATATTTGCCACTGGACGATGAACAGCCTACAACCAACCAATCTCTTCTGTGGTTCGCTTTAACAATATTAATATTAATCTTAACTATAGTAAAAAAAAACAACAAGGACATATACGTTCACGGTTGACTAGGCAAGTTTAACTAAAAGTGGATAACGAAAATACAGATGAACGAATTAATCCAGTGCATATATTGTGTCGGCCCTTTTATATCCCTCGGTATGGAATGCCTATAAGACCGATGAATAATCAATATTGATTATACGGAGACGGTGTTGGTCCTTTTTTACTTCGTTCGTAATAAAAGATTGAGTTCTGAGAGCTAGCTCGTGGTAAAATCTATATAAATTGAACCCCCCGTGAATTATAACAAGTCAACTATTTTAGACATTTTGTATTACTACTTACTTGATAACTGATAAACGGCTGCCAACAAATCCGTATCATCGTTTGCGTATGCTTCCATGTTTTGACGACTGTCACATTGCAAAGAAACCCCTTGGAGACGTCCGTTGTCATCAAGCTCTGTCATCAACAATCGTAGGACGACATAATTAGGTGGCGTCACAATAGTCGGACCAAAATAGTCAGAGACGTCAAAAAGTCCACGAAAAAAACGACGTTAAAACTTATAAGAGTGTTATTATTAGGTTAGAAAGCAACTTAATTTTGAAGTAGTTTTGTAAGTTTTGTGATTAATTGAGGATCTTGAGGTTTACAGAATATAGCATAATGACATAAAAAAAAAATCATTAGAGATAAAACAGCAACTAATATAAAAAAGAAAAATGATTAACTGACATATGATTGAGTAATGTTGACCCGTCTTATACAATACAATTTCCAGTTTGCGGCGGGGTTAACATTTTTTTGTGATCTGATGTATCTATCTTAGAAGCTATAGATATATGTTTTTTTTCTGGTTGTTATAGGAGTTTTTACGTGATGTGTCTAGATTAAATGAATTGGGCATGTTCAACTGTTTGTATTGTGCCTGTCACAAGTCAGGATGTTACTCAGTGGTGTTTTTTCAGTAAATCATATTTGTTTTTCGTTTATTGTTTTGTTCATAAATCAAAAATGAGGGCGTTGGTTTAGTGGTTTTTCGTTTGAATTGTGTTTCATTAGTCATTTCGGGGTATTTCATAGTTTACTATTTGGTATGGGTTATGCTAATTGTTGAAGGTCGTACAATGAACTATCATTTGGTCCCTGGTGGAGAGTTGCCTCATTTGCAATAATACCACATCTTCTTATTCTTACTCTTGTATATGCAAGATATTTTAAGATTGATGGATCAGATATCTTTTTATAAGTTTGTTTTAATGTACAGGATATCTTATGTGATCTATAAAATATATAATTAAGATTATAAGATATGCATGTATCTCAATAAGCTTATAAGATATCTTATTTAATTGAAACGATATTTTGTTTATTTAAAAGTTTGAACGAAATCTAATCATGACACTGGGATGATCCTTGGCTTTTACAGTTACAAGTAAGAAAAGAACAGCACAAAGGACAAATAAGAAACACACAAGAATAAAATAAAATATAGGTTCTTAATAACCATTTTGTATCTATGATGAGTTTATTTGCATTTCAAAACTACATCACGCAATTTTGCATATTAAAACTACATCATGCAGAAATGCACCTGTGTGAGTTTTTTATTTCCTTTTTTTTTTCCAGAAACAAAGTAGTGAAACACGTTTCAACAGAATAATTTGGTAATTCATACAAACTGTACACATATTGTCTCCTCCATGAGAATCTTGATCATCAAAACCAATTATTGAATAAACGACACTGATTATTATCAGTGTTTGTTTGGCACTATTCTGATATTCAGGTTGGCTGGCACTGTACACAGTTTAGCAAAGAACACTTTGAGAAAAAATACCCACATAGAATAATTTCCACACAGATCTGTGTCCACACTTTTATAATAAACAACTTTTAATTGAAACTTTGAATTTAATTCTAGATGACACATGCCATTACAGTCGGTATAGTTAAGGTCACCTTTAAATTATGTATACATTAAAAGGAAGCATCCAAGGAACTTTTCTATTATAATTCTCAATTTCTAAATTTCAATATCATCCGATGCCCAGTTCTAGTTTAAATTAACCATCTTCCACTTCGGCAAGGCAAAAATCAAATAAAGTTTGATTACTGAGCATTTATTTTTCTTAATTTTGTTAATGTGTATATAATGGACAAATCGCCTGTCCTAAGAAAGAACCTATTAGTTCAGTGGTTGTCGTTACTTCGTGTCCGATATATTTGTTTTTGAAATTGTTTTGTGTAAATTAGGTTATTAGTTATCTCTTTTTATTTTTTTTTAATGCCAGAGCCTTTTATTCCCGACTATATCAACGGTATTGGGTTTCCTCATTGTTAAAGGCCGTACAATGATCTATAATTGACTACATCCACCCTATTGAACTCCGATGGATAGTTGTCTCACTGAAAATCATATTACGTCTTTCAATCTTTACTTTTATTTACAGTATCGCAGCTCCACACGTGTACTTTAATCATAATGTTCTCATAGTAATATGACCATTCGAAGCAGATGATCAAGTTATGCGTGTTTGAAAATATATAACAAGAGTGTAAACGCTTATAACTGTCTCGCTTTCTTTACTGACCGTTGATTTTACTACAACTATCACAGTCAACTATACAACATGATACAAGAAAATAACGCCAAGGTCAGAAAACCAAACAAGAAATACACGCGTACGTACACCTAGCTTTCAATCATTCAATAAATAAAACATCGATGGACCTATTGCTTATGTATAAGAAACAGACTTGTAGATTGCAATATCTAAGAAACAAACTTAACCATAATTTGACAAATGAACTATGAAAATGAGGTCAAGGTCAGAATATATCTGCCAGACAGACATACACCTTACAATCATTCCATACAACACTTAACAGTTGATCTATTGGTAACAAGTTAGTAAAAAAAAAAAATACAAAATACTTAGCACTGAGCAATTAACAGTGAAAGTGAGGTTAAGGTCAAATAAAACCTGCCAGACTGACATGTACATCGTAAAATATTTCAAAATACCGAAAAGAGTTGACCAATTGCACATAGTATTAGAAATAGAAAGACCAAAACATTAACACGTAACTTTAAACGCTGAACCATGAATATGAGGACAAGGTCAGGTGACACCTGCCTGTTAACATAAAAATAGGAAGATGTGGTATGAGTGTCATGTACACTTTACAATCATTTCATACACCAAATATAGAATACCTATTGCATATAGTATATAATATATGCAAAAGAAATCTTAACCTTGTTCATTGATCCATGGAATGAGGTCATGGTCAGATGAAAACTGTCTGACAGACACGAGGATCGTGCAAGGTACGCACATAATAGTACTTAATACAGCTATCCTATTACTCATAATAAGAGAGAAATTAACATTTAAAAAAAAAACTTTTTTTCAAGTAGTAAGTGAACCACGAAAATGGGGTCAAGGACAATGGACATATTACAGACGGAAACTTCATAACATAAGGCATCTATATACAAAGTATAAAGCATCATTCTTCTTCCACCTTCTTAAATATAAAAGTTTTGTGGGAATCAATATTGATGCTGAAAAAGTCATATTAAGGTTTACTTCTATCAAATGTTTGTTGGATGCGCACGTACCTCGAATAATTAATTTGTGTTATGTCCGACCGAAATCATATTCCCATGCAATTGTATTGTTGTTGTAGTACACGACGCATGAATACGCAAGTTATAAATTGTCTAATCGAAGGACAGCAATAATTGTTAGTATTATATACATATCATTTAATTTATTTAACATATATTTCACAAAACTTTGTTTGCCTAATCATATTTTACAAAGTACATCACGGAATGGTCTTTATTCGCATTGCATACTATTAATGCCGATTCAACTGTGTCGAAATAAACACTAATAGGTCTAGGTTCTTGTCCATAATACAGGTCATGTTTCCTTAATTCGAACTCTTTACTGTAAAGTCCGTCCACTGAAATAACGACTATTTTGTTTTCATTTTCGTACGACGCAAAAACATTTCCATAATTGTCGATAGTGACGCTTTTCGGCCGATCCATTGTCTCATGTTTGAATTCCCAAAGTTCTTCGCCAGAGGTCATACAGCATGAAATGGAACTATAACCGGTGTAATAAATTCTGCCCCTCCACGTGGTTATTGAATGATGGATCGTTTGGACTCTTGTTATAGGCAACCGATCCTCTATTCGGCCATGCATATCCATGATCTGGATGCCATGTCGAGAAAGCAGATAACCATCAAATATTCCGTAAATGTAATATTTCCCATCCATAAATGATATGCCGTTGCATTCAAAAAATTCTAACTGGATGCGCTTCTCTATACGGCTGGTTAAAATATTTAATACTTCGATGTATATACCAAAAGTAACAGCAATTCTGTCGTTATCCAGAATTGTGAAATCACGCGGAGAATCATTAACTCTGAGATTTCGGTATACATAAGTGTCTTTGTTATGGATGACTAACCTCTTGTTTTCAGTGTCTATAAATATCAATCGACCATTCGGAAGCATTTTACAGTTTGAGACGCTTGATGTCCACTTATGACCAATTTTTACTTTCTTCTTCTGCATAATTCTGATACCAGAAATACCTGATCTACTTGAAGTTATAATTTCCGGTAATTGTCCATCCATCATAGCCAAATGCTGCCCTAGTTCTATTTCCGGTAAAATTTGAACGGTTTCTAGTCTTTTGGTTGTTTCAATGATTTCTCGCTTAGAACCGGAGCGTTTTGGTTTGCTGACACCCTTGACCTTTTTTGAATCGGTTCGCTGAATGGCTTTTCTATTTGTTCTCGATGGACTGCTACCAGCTGGTGATCGTTTGGAATCTGTACGAATGACGTCAATTCGACGATGTTCTACATGAGGCTCAGATATCTTTTGGTTCAAACGGCTATTTACAGTAACTTCCCCAAATGCTTGAACTTCATTCATAAAGATATTCAAGTCTTGGTTGATCTTTACATCAATATCTATGACATACACATTTTCCGTCAGCGCATGGATTGATCTTTTCATTCTACGCATTTGTTTATCGCTTTCTCTGATTGCAAGCAAAGTGTTTGCTTGGAACGGTGAATTCGGGTTGTCTGCGTTTCCGCTTTTCATGTGGTTGATCTCGATTCGACCTTTTTGCAGCTTTTCCACTACGTTAACTACGCTTGCTTCACAATGATTGAATTTTGATTCTAGTGAATTCAACAATTTCCTTTCAATGTTATCCAGATGCGCATTCAGTCTGGCACGGATTTCTTTAATTTGGTATTCGATTGTTTTCTTCTGATTTCTTGTGTTTTCAAAATTTTCTGCTATTTCATTGAGTGTTTTATCAATTTTCAAGATCAATTCGTCTAAAGTAATACCAACATCGTCACGTGAGGATAATCCTTTTGAAAATTTCTTGACATTTTCTAACAGTTTTCCGACTTCGCTTTTTCCTGTATTAGAATTTACATGTGACTTAGATGTTGTCGCCTCTTGTACTTGAACGTTGATGTTCTCGCTTATATGATGGAAGTTCTCTGACAAGGGTCGATAACTCTCTAAGTTATCAGGATTACTGGGATCTTCGAACGTATTGTTCTCTCCAAAGTTTTCACCGACCAGAAAATCCCGACTTGTTGCAAGTGGAGTAGAATGTTTCATTGATTCTTCTATGCGATCATTTTCACTTCTTGTTACATTTGTGGTCAAAAACTTTGTGAAAGTGTTTTGTTCGCCACTTTCTATTGCTGCTTTAACATAGTTTGTGAATGTGTTTTTCTCTTGGTTAACAGTCTTCAAAATGTTAGCGGGACTTCTTTTTTCATTAGAGTCGTGTGATCGAGCGGTTCTTCGGCTGAGAGGATTAGCATATTTTGCCGCATCTTCAACAGATACAAACTGTGGACATTTAAAATGGTCACTCTGAGAACATCTCGCACAAACGGCTATATTGTGTCCTAAGCAAAATAGATCCAGTACCATGTCATGCTTCTCGCATTTCCGTGACATCTTAAACACCTATTCAAAATATATTGTTAAATCTTAGTAGAAAATATTAAGAAATTATATATAAGAGTTGAAGGAAATCTTGATAGAAAATAAGTCGACGAATACACACAAGATAGCTCTTTTTGTAAAGATCAATTTGATCTGAAAAGATTTTACAAAAAAGAAAAAGATGCACACTAAGATTTGAAACGTTTATTTAAACATAAAAAGTAAGCATTTCGATTTAGATATAAACACGATCGAACATATTGTAACTTTGTTCGTAAATTCGATTGAGTTGAAACGATCCGTAAGGGGGAAAGCCCGACATTATTAAAAAGAATCCTTTCATTTTAGTTTGATTGCCGAAAAAATCTATTAAAGGTTCGTATTCTAATAACTTTGCACCATATTTTTGATTGTAAAGGATTATCTTTTAAAAATATCTCGTTTAATTCATATTTATTTGAGAAAATACCGACCTACCTGTGAGTTAAGGTAACAAACCTAATATGATGAAAAAGTAAGTTAATTTTAAGTTTTGTGTATTGTGTAACACATACTTTCTGCTTTGGTAATTATTTTATTTGAACTAATTGTTTAAGCCAATTTAAAACAAAAGATCGTTCAACCGTCGGTCGCAAAATGTGTGAATACGGTATATCATTTCATTTAAAATTGAATGCATGGTCGATTTGAAAATAATCTATTTGCTCCACTTAAATAACCGTGAGTGTGTACCACAAAGAATACTAACCTAACTTGTATGTCAAAAATACGAAAACCGTTGCCGGATTAAACTAGATGAAAATTATAGTTCCCTGTATATGGGACTAAAAGGATACTATCTGTTCAAAATCTATTACTAGGATGGAATGACTTAACAGCACTAAAGAGCATGTGCACGTCGCTCACATATGTCTATGTAAAACTTCATCATTGCAATGGAAGCCTTACACCATTGTAGACTTAAATAAATTTCGTGACTAAAAAAATTCTAAGTTGTTGAACTTGTATTGCATCTACGACATCTTGAAAAGGGTACTTCGACCCATCACTCAAGTATAGTTAAACTTTTAACGTCCTCCAACATGACAATAAACTTTCTATATTTACAACCAATGGTTCCAAAATTGTGCCAAAAATTTATATACAGGTGCAGGTTAAAAACATTTTCTCCCAGTATCGATTGTCTGTGTTGCTAGCCACTACAGAGGAGCTTGGTGAGTTTGGTCTTGAATTCCTCACTGCTCTCGATCTCTAATAGTTCATCTAGTAGTTTATTCCAGTCTCTGATGGTCCTAGGGAAAAAAGCTGTATTTGTAGATATCTTTGTTTGGCCTGATTTGTACATATCTTTTAGTGTTCGGTTGATGGAGTCTCGACGTTCTTCTTGGTTTTATAATGTGCGTTGGAATAGGTATAGCAACTCTTTCATGGATGGCTTTATGAAAGAGCCTTATACGTGCTACTTTTATTTCTAGTGGTGTTAGATTTAGTTCTTCTAGAAGAGTTGTTACTATTCCAGGCTCTCTTGAGTAATTGCTTTTGATAAAGCGTGCTGCACGGCGTTGGACCATCTCAATCTGATAAATATGTTTTTGTAGGTGAGGGTCCCATGCGCTGCAAGCGTATTCAAGGTGCGGTCGGACAAGGGCAAGATAGGCTTGTTTTTTTTACTTCCTCTGGACATGATCCAACATTTCTTCGTATGAAGCCCAGTGCTTTATTCCCTTTGGTGACAACTTTGTTAACTTGTTTGTCCCATGACATGGTGTTGGTGAGTTCAGCTCCTAGGTACGGGTTTGATGCAACTGATTCCAGGATATGACCATTGATGTTGTAGTTGAAGTTGATGGTTTTCCTTTTTTTGGTTATTGTAAGGACATAGCATTTTGAAGGATTGAATATCATTTGCCAATTTTTTGTCCATTTTACCATTTTGTCGAGATCTTCTTGTAGATGTTTGCAGTCATCCTTTGACGAGATTGCTAGGTAGAGTAGGCTATCATCTGCAAACAGGTGAATCTTTGATGTTATGTCATTCCCGATGTCGTTTATGTATAGGAGAAACAGCAATGGTCATAAAACTGTTCCCTGTGGTACGCCAGATGTTACTTTAGCAGTACTTGATCTTTCTCCTTCCAGTGTGACTTGTTGTTCCCTTTGTGTCAGCCAAGCTTCTAACCATGCAAGTATGTTTCCATCGATACCATATGATGCTAGTTTCTTCAACAATCGCTGGTGTGGTACTGTGTCGAATGCTTTACTAAAGTCTAATATGAGCATATCTACCTGTTGGTTATTGTCCAGAATTCTAGTTATATCCTCTGTTATGACTAGTTGGGACTCACACGATCTTTTGCTGCTGAAGCCATGCTGGAAGTCCACAATATGATGTTTGTGGTCTAGTTTTGTTAAATTTGGCTGAGTACTTTCATAAGATGATTTTTGTAAAAGTTATTCAAAGTAATCCAAAAAGCTCACACTTAAGGGCTATGTGAACTAAAAGTTCATATACATATTTGATCTGGCTAAATACTTTCAAATACACATATTTCAAATATATTCCTGCCTTTCTGTCCCAATCCAATTTACCCTCAGTTTCTACTGGCAGTCCAAATATTCATTACCTTCATCCTGAAGGTCCTCTTTTGCATGACCTACCTTCAATTTTAATTGCTTATTTGTTCTCGTCCTGAATATTCATGAAATACTTGCCACTGGACGTGTTATCAAAATTCTACCAATAAATTGGTCCATAGTATAAGTATTCTTTACTTAAAGTGCTCTTGTATGGTACCAAGTTTGAACAGGTGTTTTCCTCTTTTTTTTAACACAAGTTGTTTTTTCTTCTTCCATATTTAATATGTTGAATTTAATGTTACGTTGAGTTTGATAAAAACAGCTAAACTATGGCCAAATGATAACCCTTTATCGTGCATACTGAAATTTTGGTAAGAATAAAATGTGATTTTAAGAAAGCCTTCTATCACAAGCACATTATATGAGTACACTGGTAAACATATAGATATTACATCAAATATGACCATTAAAAAGTCTCATTACTTTGAAATGACCATTGGTGGATCCAGGAATTTTCATAAGTAGGGGCCAACTGTCTGAGCTAAGAGGGGGCCCGCTCATGTCACGCTTCAGTGATTGCCTATATAAGCAACCAATTTTTTTGCCAAAAAAAATCCCCCCCTAAATCCGCTTCTGATGACAAACGTAAGAATTCAAAATCAAAAGCGTCTACATTTAGCAATCATAATTCAAGTTATTGAATCAAGCATAATAGAACTGATATGGCATGATATTTAAAAATATCTTTAAGTTATCTGATGGTCAAAGTCCTAAAACTCTGCAGGACATATCAATTTTTTTTTCACTTTATACGAACATCATCTTATGTTAAATTAATCAAAGCAAATTCAAACATAAGTGCTGATACAAGATGTGAAAAAAAAAAAAATCTGCTTCGCTTTTTATTTATTGTTTTGTATATTAATAAGGCCATTACTTTTCTTGTTTGATTTGTATTACATTTCATTTCTGGGCCCTTTACAGCTAACAATGATGTATGAGTTTTATTCATTGTTGAAGGCCATAAGGCAACCAATAGATACTATCTTCTACATTATTTGGTCTTTGGTGGAGAGTTGTCTCATTGACAATCATACCAAATCATCTTATTTTTATAAGGAAACTGATTTTTTAATAGTGTTAGAATACAGGCTTGATGACTCCTGTAATTAATATAACTGGTATTTGAAAATATTTAAAAGCTGTACTGAACTCTTAGCTTATTTAACCAATTTTCAAGATGAGAAACAAGTGATAAAATTAGAAAGAACATTTCCATAGTACACAGATGCTCCACCTGCACTATCATTTTCTCTGTTCAGTTGATCGTGAAATTGAGGTTAAAACTCTAATTAAGCATTTAAATTAGAAAGATCATATAAGTAACATGTGTACTTAGTTTTAAGTAGATTGAACTTCATCAAAAACTACCAAAAACTTCAAGGGAAGCAGGACAGGTGGACAACAGCACCGACAAATGAATGGACGCAGAGACAAAAAAAAATAATACTCCTAAGTGGGGCATAAATAGAAAACTGAACATATGCAAAGTTTGTCTTATATCAGAGATATGTACTGACTTTACTTAAGTTTTTACTTATAGTTTAAAAGTTTCATCCTCTTCCAACCTTTCACTTTTGCATCACAGTTTGACATACACTTTAGTGTTAGGCCATAGTTATTATATTTTTAGTTTTACGAAATTTTTTGACAAAACCATTGGGTAGGAGGACGAAAAAAAAAAAAAAAAAAAAAAACTGCTGCTGCTGATTTTTTTTTAAATACCAACTGTCAATATCAAAATTTTTTTTTTTTATTTCACCAGGAGATTTTCTACTAGTGTAACAACTATTTTTTTTTTCTTGACAAGGTCTGAATTGAAAATCAATGTGCAACAACTTACTAAATCACCAAGAGCATAAATTTAGATTCTTTCATGCAGTTATGAATTAAAATTTATTTTTTTTTTGCATGAAAAACACTGGGTCGGAGGAGAAAAAAAAATAAAAATCAACATTTTTAATTTTATTTTTTTTCCTATTTGGCAAAAATTAGGGTAGGAGGGTTCGTAAAACTAAAAATAAAAAAACTACAGCCTTAACTGTATGTGATGAACCTTCCAACATGATTACAGTGGATGGCTGTTTAATGTCCATACTCCATCTAGGCAAATTAAATGCATATTCAGGACAAGATATTGATATCAAATTTAATATTAACTCTGCTTTGTATGAGATTAACAAATGAGCCAGATTTTGAATGTGCTAGTTTTCGAGCCAAGAGACAGCTAATAGCCAAGTCACTATCAGGATACATTATTCCTATTCTGGACAAACTAATCTTAGCACTTACTCCTAAATGTTCTTTGCTTAGTAGAAGCACCAAATACCAAGTCTTTGGATTGACCTGGTCAGAGATCAAACCCACAATCTCCTACACTTAAGCCTCAAGACCACTGAGGCTGTTGAAACTCAAAAGACAACATAAAGTAATATTTATAGTTTACCGAACATTTAAGACACATCTTTACTCTTTCATCATTAAACTATTTCTTCTTTTTTTCAAGAAAACTTAATAGTTAATTAAAACATGCAAACACAATAGAGCAATGATTAAACAACAAATAAATGCAAAATGATTAGCATTTGTACTACAAAAAAGTATATACTTTTACATAGAGAGATTTACCATTCTGCTAGATAGAGGCAAACTGAATATACTCAATAGATTCCAGACTTGACAAATATCTGTTAAACATCTAACTATGTTAAATAACTTATTTAAATTCATTATCATACCAATAAAATTGATCTTACTAGGCTTTATGGTTCTTTGATCCTACACTTAATATCATAATGTTCAATTTGGTCAGACAAAGATTTAATCTATTTCTTAGGATCTAAAATTAACAAAATTAAGTCGTGTGTATTCATTTATTTTCCTGCATACAAATTTCATGGTTTGAGGTAAACTTGCAATTTTGTGGTGTTGCCAAATTCTGCATATATTTATAAAGAAAATTTGTATTTTGTTGATCTTTTTAATTTGTGGTTCCCACATGCTCAGGAAATCTAAGAAAATTGGACCTTTTAATAAGGAATCCACAGTAACTTAAAATTCCATTAAATATATTTTTATCTTTAAAAAAATGGATTTCAAAAAATTAGTAACTTGATTTAATGAAAATCAATTAAGGGAATCAATTAGATTTAATACATATATCAGGGGCTATATTATATCTATGAGTCTGTGTTGAATGTACATTTTTTGCACTTAGAGCTCATCATTCTATTGTCATCATTATCATAAGAATATGGATCATGTTAATGTCTGTCCATATCCGTGCAAAATCTTATTTTTAAATTTCTAAATGTCAGCTCATATTAATATTTTCAAAATAAACAATCGTTGATGAGCAATTTCAATCTAGGTTTATGATGTTTATAAAGGAATATGTGTGTAATTAATAAAATTCTACAGGAAATCAGAATCAATTAAAACACTTGTGAAATATTTTCGTATAAATTGAATAAAAAAACATGCTAGATTTGCTTGACAAATATAATGATGATCTGCTCCTTTGAAAGATTATATAATCAGTCAACACTTTGTATGCTATTTGAACACATGGGCGACTAAATACAACTTTTAGGGAAAACTGCCCTAGATTTCCATGAAGGGTGAGCTATGATTACACCGTCACCTATTTTTGTCCTATCATATCCTACAATGTTATAACAGGGTTTTTATCTTATTCAAGATGACCAGCCTTTTTCCACTGTAGTCCATAAATATTAAAACAATAGTTTATAATGTCAATTTAATATGTTTGAAAAATTCATTTCTTTCCTTTTGATGAAGTCTTAAATTTCTTAAATTGTCCTGGTTTAAATTGCTTCTTATTTCCTTTCGTTGACATCCATTTACTTTTTCCTTGTTTGTCTTTTTTTACATTGGTTTGCTTTTTTTTAATTGTCTTTGTCTCTGTTGACTTTTGACTAATTTCTTCTGAACTTTGACCTTTCTCTTCTGAACTCTGATTAACGACAGCTGCTGTTTCCTGTTGTTCCGTCACGTTTTCTGCTGTTCCTTGCTTATCTACAAATCAATTATTATTTAACTTTTCATGAAATAAAGTATGATAAACAAAAGAACTCAATATTGAGTTAATATATAATGTTTTAGGTCAATATTTATATTATCTAGTTTAAGAGCTTGTTATCATCAAACATCCTGCACAATAAATTTTGTAATGAAGATTGCAAGTTTTTTCTGACATATGAATAAATATATTGACCTCAAATCTTGGCTACATTTATAAATCATGGAACAAAAAGTACCAAATCAGGAAAGTGATCAATTTATGTTCACAATAATATGACTGAAAAATCGTAAAAATTTTGAAATCTGATAAAATCCATAAAGATTTTACACATGTCCAAAAATAAACTTTATCACCATTTAATCTCTGAACCCCAATGGGCCTATAAGTAATTGCATAAAATTGAATCTAATTTATTCCAACTTCCTAGATATGACTAATAACAAGAATAAATTAAATACTAAATGCATGATTTCAATTTCAAACCAAACTATGATTCAATAGGAGTTAAAAATAAAAAATTCAGCATGATGTGCATTTTCTCTTTCAGTAGTCCGATGTTAAGGAAAAGTGTATAAAGAAAAAAGATTGGTCAATGTGACAACAATTCAAAAACACAAATAAAACCAAAAGTTGACTAGAGATTAAAATACAAGCTACTCTTTTTAAAAGGTGAAGATGTTATGTTAATTTATAATTTTTATACCAGCCGTTCTATTCTTATTTCAAATTTGATCTGTAACTGACCATTTACATGTACAATTTCATCCAGTGAAACAATACCACTATATTTTAATTAAGTGTAAATATATGTATAAAGTAAACAATGCTATCAACTTACCTGGATCAACAGGTACTTTGTTGGAGAATTTCTTTAATTTAGCCACAAAGAATCCATCAAGATTATGTGTATGTGGATAAAATCTTTTGGTCAACTTCATGTTCTGGTGAAATCGGTGTTTTTCAAATCTGAAAAATTTAACATTTTTTATTGGATGTCATATATCCCATGACCTTTATAAAGGCTACTGCCCATGATTTGTATCAACTAGATTTCTCAGCATCAAAACCCAAAAGAAAATAAATCTTTAAAATAGACTTGAAACCCTTATGCTGTAATAATTCACATTGATTTAATATTATTTATTTAAGATATTCAACGAATTTAAAAGTTGTGGCATAACTAAATCTAAGAAAAAAATAAATTCTTCTTGGTCCGAGACCACAATCATTTCTTAATGCATTTCTTTTAGAACATAAATGAAAATAAAAAAAATCCCACCTGGCCCGAGAACACAGTTATTTCGTAGTGCATTTCTTTTAGACAATAAATTCAAATTAAAAAAATCGCACCTGCTCTTTCTCAAAAAGATTTTTACAGTGTAGTGTACTACCAGTGAGACAAATAATATCAAAATTATAGAAACTTCTACCAGCTCTAACTCAAAATATTGACAATTCTGTGTTAAGGGGGTGTAAAATTCAGTTTGACAGCTTCAGACGTGCTAAAATTTGACCTTTTAGAACTGGACCAATTTACTTCTTAACATAAAGATTCAGCACCCAATTTTTTTTTACATGTTATTACATCCCCCTACTTGATATTTCATGCATTTAATATCAAGAAATAAATTGGGAAAGTGTATCAAATAAGACATGCAAGTTATACACTGTTTACACTAGGGACTATATTCGTAGACAACGAAAACCAAAGGACGATAACTGTGTCCTTGGACCTAATAGGACAGAAAGACTTGACCAATCTTTATAAAACTTTGCATAACCTAAGCTTAGGCAATTGTGAGATAGGTTGCCAAGTTTCATGGCCATATGACATATATTAGAGACACTAGGGTCATTTTAATATAGACATTTGAATGTTTATTTTTGACGTGTAAATCAAATATCTTCAACTGTCAAGATTTTGGCCTTAAAATTTAAAATTTTGCAAAAATTTGCTTTGTAAATGCTCTTGAATATCAAATATTAAGTATTAAAAGCATCTGAACACTCATTTTATTTATCAGATGTATTGTAATTATTCCAAAGTTAAATTTATATAAGCCTATGCCTGAAAATAGAGATTTTCCAATTTAGGGACGCCTTATATAAATATGCATTTTTCTCAGCCAATTTGAAGATTTTGAAGTTTTTTATGCCTAATTTATTCTTTCATATAAATAAAATGTACTTTAAATGTATAGAAAAGTGTCAAAAAGCATACCACATGAGTATAAAATGGTCTTGGACCATGTAGTACTGAGAATTATTTAGAGTCGATTTAGGCGGTAGCCCATATTGACATATAAAAATGCACACAGAAGCTATTAGAAATGAAAATGTGTAACTTTTTGCTCATTTCTATGCTAAGGCGTTATGATACAAGAAGTCTAATTGCAAAAGGACTCTTGCATTTAAATTTTTTAGAAACAATATGGTCTGATGGCCAGTTTTTTCACTTTTCAATGGAAAACTTGCATTTAGTTTTAGCCTTAATAGGCATAAAGTTGGACCACTTACTATCATACAGAGAAAAAAAATGGTAGCCTATGAAAGGAGTAAGGTGTACTGAGTATAATAAAGTGCTTTTTTTACAGATTTAGTGAAATATTTGTGATGGACTACAGATTTGATGTACAAAGCTCTTCACATTTTACATACATCTATTAGGCCGTTTAACCATGACCGTGAATACAAATATCTGCACTTTTTTTCTGTGATAATCTACTTTTCTCTATATCCAGAGTTCACAAATGGTTAATTAAATTTGATTTAATCATAGAAACACAAATATCAGGAACAAAAAAGCTGTCAGATAGAAAGTCAGCATGCCTCTTAGCCATAAAATGTAAACTGCTTTAAAATGCTTATTATAGCCGTAGAATGCCAAAATGGCACATTTTAACAGAATTTCTGTAAACCAAAGATGTAAATCCTTTACTTTGATTGAGTTTGACACACTGAAACCAGCAAATCATTCAGGAAAGTTGCCAAAGTACAGAATCTAGATTTCAGGAATCCATCTCTTAGGCCCGAGAACACAGTTATTTCGTAGTGCATTTCTTTTAGACAATAAATTCAAATTAAAAAAATCGCACCTGCTCTTTCTCAAAAAGATTTTTACAGTGTAGTGTACTACCAGTGAGACAAATAATATCAAAATTATAGAAACTTCTACCAGCTCTAACTCAAAATATTGACAATTCTGTGTTAAGGGGGTGTAAAATTCAGTTTGACAGCTTCAGACGTGCTAAAATTTGACCTTTTAGAACTGGCATTTTGTAATGCTTCTCCTAATTTCAAGAAATAAAATATTTGCTTTCAAAATCTTCAAGATAATTTTTTGTAAATCACAGACTAGAAGTGATAACTGTTTTCTAGGATGGAAAATTTGCACCAAACTAATACTAGCCATATCAAAAGTCCAGGTATGTGAACTTGTATATCAAAAGCTAAGCACACTTACTTTACAAAACCTTCTCTTCCAAAGTCTAAACCTGTTGGAACCAATTTTACATTTCTTTTCTTTAATGCATAATTAATCACAGCCTCATTTTCTTCAACCTACATAAAAATTGAATGTGTATTTAAATGATTCAATGAGTATTTAGATGTTTCAATGTCTATTTAGATGTTTTTATGTGTTTTGAGATGTTTAAATGTGCATTTAGATGTGTATCTAAATGTTTCAATATCAATTTAGTTGTTTCAATGTGTATTTATGTGTTTCAATGTGTATTTAACTATTTCAATAAGTATTTACATGTGTCAATGTGTATTATGAAGTTTCAATATGTATCTTGATATTTCAAGGAGTATTTAACTGTTTCTTTAACCTACACAAAATTCTAATGTGTGTTTAACTGTCTCAATGTGTATGTAGATGTTTCAATGTATAGTTAAATGATTTTAATAAGAACACCAGTACCCCCATTTTAGTAAATAAACTGGCATAAAATAATTTATTATGAGCACAGCTAAAAAGTTATCAAAGGTTTTAGGGTTATAATTTAGTACGCCAGATGGGCTAAATTTGTTTGCTACATATGACTAGAGCTTTTCAAGTCATATGAAATGACTTTGGTGATTATAATGCTAAAGACATCACTTAACCAATGCATTCATTTATACATTTCTTAACTTTATCCTTTTTACATTTTAAAATAAACAAGAATGTGTCCAAAGTACACGGATGCCCCACTCGCACTATCATTTTACATGTTCACTGGACCGTGAAATTGGGGTCAATACTTAAATTTGGCATTAAAATTAGAAAGATCATATCATAGTTAACATGTGTACTAAGTTACAAGTTGACTGGACTTCAACTTCATCAAAAACTACCTTGACCAAAAACTTTAACCTGAGCTTCACACTATCTTTTTCTTTGTTCAGTGGACCATGAAATTGGGGTCAATACTTTAATTTGACATTCAAATTAGAAAGATCATATCATAGGGAACATGTGTACTAAGTTTCAAATTGATTGGACTTCCAACTTCATCAAAAACTACCTCGATCAAAAACTTTAACCTGAAGCTGGACGAATGAACGAACGAACGGAGGCACAGACCAGAAAACATAATGCCCTCTACTATCGTAGGTGGGGCATAAAAATATGAAATCTTGAGGTATAATCAACACAATAATTAATTGGAATGTATATAAAGATTGATTGCAACATATAGACCATCCTCTTAAAGCGGGAGATATAATATTTACCAGAATTGAACATGTAGAATAAACAATGTATGCTCCTGTAGATGATTTAGCATCACAACTATCTATTGCAGCTAGAATTAACTCTCTTTGTAGATGGGAACATCTCTGTATATCTTTTTCATCCTGAAAAAAAAACCAAAGGTATAACCTTATAATGCTTAAAATGTTTTTAACCTGAATATTTTCTAAAATGGTACTTTTAAATATTTATGAGGTCTGTTTTATAAATGAGTGTTCAAAATTCATTATAACATGCAAACAACTATAAGATTTTGTTTTCATTATTTTAGGACATCTCCGCAATTTCATTTTTTTTATCTTTCTTGCAAGCAGGTTTGCATTAGAAAATTTAAAATACTGTAAATTCAGAAATTATTTTGTGCATTTATTATTGTATTTTTTGAAGAATGAACAAAAAAGTGAAATTATTTATTGCAATTTCAGACAAATCTGAAAATCTGAATTCAGGTATATGTATCCTATATTAGAATCAGAGTTCTTATTGCAATACTTATGATGTTGCATTAATTGTATTGATAAAAACCTCACATTAATTTTTGAATAAAAAGTTTATAAATTTTGTGTACTATAAAGTTTGGTAAATTCATTAACTTCTAAACAGACTGTCGTATGTGGTCAAATGGGAGATCACTCTGGCAAAAAAAATGACGCACAAGAAGAACAAAATGTGAATGAAACTGAAAATTGGTAATTTTTACAAAAAATTATTTCATAAAGACTTGAATGAGTTGTTTACAAACATTTAAGTTAAATCAGAAAGTTATAAAGCTGACTTAAGAACTAATGTTTCTATAGAATATCAAAAATAAACGCACCTTATTAATTTTAACTTCTACATCTTTAGCTATTACACCAGTTCCACTGCATGGAGCATCTAATAGTACTCTGTCAAAACCTTTCATTATCTGGAAAATAAAATAATAATCAATTCATTTGTTATTTTACATTAACAACATCACAGTAAAATATTCCTCATTAATTTAAACAAATAGTGCATTATTCTTGAAAAATCTGGACAAACACACTACAATTTTAGTAGAATTTTATAACATTGCACAAGCTATGTAAAAAGATTTGTTTTATTCATTAAAATGTTGTGAACTGCTATTATGGTGATATGTTTTTCTACAGTCTGAATGTTTTGTAATGCAATCTGAAGCAATATATTAACATCTCGTAGACAACAATGTAGACTTATACGATATACAAATTAACAAAATAATGTGTTTTTTTTCATTTCTGAGGTCAAAAATGTAAAAAGTAGGCATGGTAGGATAAGGAAATAAAAAGGGTACAATTAATTATTGTCATCAATACATATGCTACTTTCTTGCATATAAAATAACATTTTTTTTTAAAACTTGGATCAGCTAACTTACAGTGGGGTAAATTCTGCCATCATAATTGCTAATGACTGTATTGGTGATGCCCATACGATGAATGTTCCCTACAATAGCCTTGGCTCTGTCTTTGTTAGCATCATTTGCAAAGATAGTGCCAGTATTCTTCATTAAAGCAGCTGATAAAACAAAACAAATTGATAATTTTAGGCAATGAAAAATTAACATTTTCCTGAAAGCTCAATATTCTAGTTAAACATGATTATTTGTATAAAAACACACAAGGATACCTTAAAAGTGCAGTGTGTTCTTATTATTGATACTATGACACTAAGAATGTAACTGAACTCTGATGTGTAATAAAAATAATAGCTCTGTCATTTAAATTAACATGTTGTCCCCTCCCCCACGTAATGTCTTTTTACCAACTGCAAGTGTTTTTTTTAAGAGAGTAAAAGATTATACCATAGAGACAAACAAGAAGGCAATGTCAGTTGTAGCATAATATAGCTCTGACATTTTCACATGGTATAATCTAAAAATAAATTCTCAACAAATATTTGCATGTGTTAAGAAAGCATGTGTTTATCATGCTAATCATACAGATTACAACACTGTCAAGATCATAACCAAATATAAAGTTATTTCATTTTAGTAGTTCCTTTATTTTAGGGATATTTGTGTGGCTAAAATTTGTTTACAGTACATTGACAATAGTTCTAATTTTGTTATAGCTTACCAATATATGTAGTTTTTCCACCTGGAGCAGAAGCCATGTCCAATATTCTTTCATTTTCCTGTGGAGCTAAAGCCATGACTGGTAGAAAACTAGAGCCTCCCTGTAACATGTAATGACCTGCCAAATATTCTGGTGTAGCACCTGAAAATTTAAAGCACAATATATCATTGAAATGGAAATATTCAAAATTATCATTTAAAAGAAGGCTTGAAATAGTTATCAAAATTACAAGGATTATAATTTGATATGCCAGACGCGTGTTTTGTCTGCTTGAGACTCATCAGTGCCTAAATAAGTATCCCTGCTTTGTTAAATCAATTTCTTATGAGATAGAATAAGTTTTAATAAGAGGGTCTTAAAGGGGACACAAATATGACAAATAACACTCACAATCTTTCAAAATGATGTTAACAGTAATTTTGGGTGCATGACATTAAAACGTAAATGTTCTTTAGATGATGAACAAATCGACTGATTTTGAGGAATCACGTTAATTCTTTCCAACTATTACGTTAACAGCTATTTATTTGAGACCTCTGACGAATCAAGATAAAATTTGAACCAATTTGAAGCTAACTGTATGCAGGTTTGGCACCTGATGGTAAAGGGCATTCCTACCCTCTTATAAGAGTGTCATTGGAGAACTATTATATTTGTCCAACAACCTGAGGAAAGTAGCTTTTCTCATACTCATTTTTCATTATCTAAATTTAACTGTGGGTTAATTTTTGTAAAATGTGATTAATCAATAACATATAAACTTATTCCATACCTAATGGAACCTGTGAGTCATATACAACCAGTCCAACTTTGGACCATTTACCAATAGGGTCTAAATTGACACCTCTGTTTATCAATGCTTGGGCCAAGTCTCTTCTCCTTGTTTTTAAAGTATTAGTTCTGATTGTAACTGGTCGCTGAACTTCATTGGCCTCCAAAAACTCATGTATCTGTATAACAGGAAATTGTTTATTGGAAAAATCATAATTATGTTCAACATATTAAAAACTTAAAAAAAATAGTTATTTTTAATATTAAATGTATATACACTAGAACATTTTTTTTAAAACAAGACAAAAATGGTTTTCTCCACAATTTTTGCAATAAGTATTTAGGGGAAGACAACCAGAACCCTTATGTTTTTTTCAGTGTAAGCAGTTCATAATTTAAAAATATTATTAAAAATACAAAAATGTAGACATTCAAAGCACAATAATGTGTACTTTTATTAGTTTCTGTTAAATTTACAAAACATCAAAAGTAAGCAACAACAGTAAAAAACACAATTTTGCTATTTTTCACAGAATAACATTTGTGTTAAACTTTTGCAAGTTTGTGGTAATCAACATGACTCTTCTGATGTTTCCACAGATCAATTACACAAAAAACATAACATTATGTTGATTATTTTTTGCTGTAAACCCTGAATTTTTTAAAAGTTGATAAATATCTGTTAATAAATCTAGCACAATGCAATTTACTTTAAATTGTGCACAAATCTGCAATTAAGCTTGAAACAAACTAGATTTTCATTCTTAATATGCATAAAGTATTCATTTCCTACAATTGTCCAATTGAATCTGATTAAAATAATTGACCAGTATTTTTAGAATTGTTACCTCAAGAGGGAATAACTGCATCAGTTTTTCCATTAGGAAATCATTATAACTGTAGTAAGTACACAGATCTTTTCTTAGCTGACCAATATATTCTTGTCTGCTCCTGAAAATATACGAAAGTTTTGATATAATTTTGATATACAGTTGACTCTCGTTATCTCCAAGTCAGTTGGACCAGAGAATTATTTCAAGATACACGTAGTTCAACTCAAACGAAAACCGGAAGTTTGACAGTTTGACATTTATATGGAACCACATGAAAACTTCGACTCATCCGAAATTTCGAGTCAACTGAGTTCAAGACAACGTGAGTTAACTGTATATCCTAAACTATAAAATAAAACACATGCATTATCAGACCATAGCTGACTCCAATTTAAACAACTGTAAATAGATATCAAAGGACCTGGATTATAATTTAGTACGCCAGATGCGTGTTTTGTCTACATAAGACTCATCAGTGACACTCATATCAAAGTTGAAGAGCATTGAGGACCCAAAATTCCAAAAAGTGGTGCCAAATACGGCTAAGGTAATCTATGCCTGGGATAAGAAAAATCCTTAGTTTTTTGGAAAAATTCAAAGTTTTGTTAATAACAGGAAATTTATAAAAATGACCACATGATTGATATTCATGTCAACACCGGAGTGTTGACTACTGGGCTGGTGATATGTAAACACTATTTATTAACTCATGTTCCATTTAGTAAGAAATCAAACATCTGGAATTTGTCTCAAACATTTAATTTGGATACCAACAAAACTAGCTAATCAAGTCAGAAATTGAGGACCCAAAAGTCACTGGAGGTAAACAAATTTTGAAATTGTCTTTACTGATATAGAATATTAATGGAAGCCATTTCTGCAGTAGTTTCTGGTATACTGGATGACATCATTGAAGGTGTTTAGGCATAATGACATCTTCATTTTTTAAAGATTTTAATCCAAATGGTCTGAGATAGTTATTGTTAGTTTCTGTCATTTTGGTCTCTTGTGGAGAGTTTTCTCATTGGCAATCATACCACATCTTCTTTTTTATATTAGATAGTTACTCTTTTTTATATTAGATAGTTATTGTTAATTTCTGTCATTTTGGTCTCTTGTGGAGAGTTGTCTCATTGGCAATCATACCACATCTTCTATTTTGATATTGCCTTAATTCTAAATTTCTGCTTTGTACCCTACTTCAGTTGAACATCAGAATTTGTCATCTTATAAAAGAGGTAAATAGAAAATTATTTGTTACTGAAATTTATAAAAGACTGACACTGTATTTATATCGATATCTCATCTTCAGTAAAAAGTACAAACCTTCCCTCTGTCCTCTTTTCTTTAAAGTCAGCCAGGACACCCATGACTTCTTTTATTCTGTTCTGTACTAGTGTAATATCTGGAGGCTGATTCGGTGAAATATGTTAAGGAATATATTCTATACCATAAACGTGATACTAAGCAAAATTAAAGTAAAGGCCTCATTTTTCAAATAAAGATATTTACTTTGTGTTGTCATTCATCTGTATTTACACACATCTAAATTCTAAAATCATTAAGATTTGTAAACATCATATGATAGTTTTATTTGGTCACAGACAATGTACAGTTTCTTTAAGAATAAATGAACCAACAAATATATTATACATCAATAAAACAGCTCCACTTGGCAAATCAAATGATTACCTCTGTTTGTGAAATCTCTATATTATTTTTAGTGAGACATCACAGGCCCGTAGCCAGGAATTTCCAATGGGGGTTTGTTGGACACACAAACTCGACTTTAACAGTCACAATTCGAACAGAACATTGACTTTAACAGTGCTTATTTGTTTTCAAAGGGATGGGGTTCATCCAAACCCCCCCCCCCCACCCACACTACCCCCTGGCTATGGGTATGCATCCTATCACTACAATGGGCAACAGCTTGGACAGAATTAGCATTCGAGTAAAAGGATATTTTCTTGTTCCACTTCTTGACCACTTGGTAATGTGAATTTCTCAGTCTGTGTAATGTTGGTCATCAATTCCTTTTCAGCAAGTTTTCTGGTAAAAAAAGATTAAACATAATCTAAAGCCACACAATCAATTTTAACAAAAGTAGTATACTTTGACAATTAGAATCCACGACTAATCTCTTGCTGATTGCTAAATGTCCACTGGCAAAAAATTTATGCATGTTCAGGAAGATAGAAAACACTGGGAGTTTGCAAAAAACATGTCAGAAATCTGTAAAAATACTCTCAGAAAGCATAATGTTAAAACATAACTCAGTTCAATGAGATAAAGATGGTACCTAACACTACAGGGAGATAACTCTGTAAAGTCATCTAAATGTTTTAATTATGTTGTGTTGTAAAGGGAATATTAAGCTTCTCAATGATCCAAATTGGTGTTTGTCAAACTGCTATATAACCCGTGTATTTTTTTCTGACAAAACGGTTGTTCCAAATTTTTGAAATCTTTATATTTTTGTTAAAGGGTCAAAGTAAATACATTGTCAAAATTTTATGAAAATTAAACGAACCAAATTAATTATAGTGAAAGTGTTGGGTACATCCTTAAGTTGAAGACAAATCTTTTTTTGCTGTAGACTAATCACCTTCTTGCTACAATTGCTACTTGGACTAAATGAGAATACATAAATAATTGTCTTTCATTAAATAGTAGTAATTTTTTTACTGAAGTTTCTGTTTCAACATTAACATGATTAAGGACTAGAGTTCTGTTTATTTTGTCTGCAGAAGTATGTTGAATCTTAAGTTTGATTTTTACCATATAGACCAATGAATGGAAAGTGATTGCAATTTGGCCTTTTAGATAAAAATAACGTTTATTGTGTTTTATGTTTACATGTAGCTAGAAGAAATTATTGCTTTCAAAGTATAGTACTTCATACTTCTTTATGGTTACGTTGAAAAAGAGTAAAAGGGAGGTGAATGGACAAGCCAATGTGGAACAGCCTAAAAATATATGGTAAGCTTTAAGTATATTTCATGTATTGTAAAATTGTTGAAAAAGATTAGAAGGGAGGTGAATGGACTAGCCAATGTGGAACAGCCAAAAAATATATGATAAGCTTTAAGTATATTTCAAGTATTGTAAAATTGTTGAAAAAGATTAGAAGGGAGGTGAATGGACTAGCCAATGTGGAACAGCCTAAAAATATATGATAAGCTTTAAGTATATTTCAAGTATTGTAAAATTGTTGAAAAAGATTAGAAGGGAGGTGAATGGACTAGCCAATGTGGAACAGCCTAAAAATATATGGTAAGCTTTAAGTATATTTCATGTATTGTAAAATTGTTGAAAAAGATTAGAAGGGAGGTGAATGGACAAGCCAATGTGGAACAGCCTAAAAATATATGGTAAGCTTTAAGTATATTTCATGTATTGTAAAATTGTTGAAAAAGATTAGAAGGGAGGTGAATGGACTAGCCAATGTGGAACAGCCAAAAAATATATGATAAGCTTTAAGTATATTTCAAGTATTGTAAAATTGTTGAAAAAGATTAGAAGGGAGGTGAATGGACTAGCCAATGTGGAACAGCCTAAAAATATATGGTAAGCTTTAAGTATATTTCATGTATTGTAAAATTGTTGAAAAAGATTAGAAGGGAGGTAAATGGACAAGCCAATGTGGAACAGCCTAAAATTATATGATAAGCTTTAAGTATATTTCATGTATTGTAAAATTGTTGAAAAAGATTGGGAGGTGAATGGACTAGCCAATGTGGAACAGCCTAAAAATATATGGTAAGCTTAAAGTATATTTCATGTATTGTAAAATTGTTGAAAAAGATTAGAAGGGAGGTGAATGGACTAGCCAATGTGGAACAGCCTAAAAATATATGGTAAGCTTTAAGTATATTTCATGTATTGTAAAATTGTTGAAAAAAGATTAGAAGGGAGGTAAATGGACAAGCCAATGTGGAACAGCCTAAAATTATATGGTAAGCTTTAAGTATATTTCAAGTATTGTAAAATTGTTGAAAAAGATTGGGAGGTGAATGGACTAGCCAATGTGGAACAGCCTAAAAATATATGGTAAGCTTAAAGTATATTTCATGTATTGTAAAATTGTTGAAAAAGATTAAAAGGGAGGTGAATGGACAGGCCAATGTGGAACAGCCTAAAAATATATGGTAAGCTTTAAGTATATTTCATGTATTGTAAAATTGTTGAAAAAGATTGGGAGGTGAATGGACTAGCCAATGTGGAACAGCCTAAAAATATATGGTAAGCTTAAAGTATATTTCATGTATTGTAAAATTGTTGAAAAAGATTAAAAGGGAGGTGAATGGACAGGCCAATGTGGAACAGCCTAAAAATATATGGTAAGCTTTAAGTATATTTCATGTATTGTAAAATTGTTGAAAAAGATTAGAAGGGAGGTGAATGGACAAGCCAATGTGGAACAGCCAAAAAATATATGATAAGCTTTAAGTATATTTCATGTATTGTAAAATTGTTGAAAAAGATTAAAAGGGAGGTGAATGGACTAGCCAATGTGGAACAGCCTAAAAATATATGGTAAGCTTTAAGTATATTTCATGTATTGTAAAATTGTTGAAAAAGATTAGAAGGGAGGTGAATGGACTAGCCAATGTGGAACAGCCTAAAAATATATGGTAAGCTTTAAGTATATTTCATGTATTGTAAAATTGTTGAAAAAGATTAGAAGGGAGGTGAATGGACAAGCCAATGTGGAACAGCCAAAAAATATATGGTAAGCTTTAAGTATATTTCATGTATTGTAAAATTGTTGAAAAAGATTAGAAGGGAGGTGAATGGACTAGCCAATGTGGAACAGCCTAAAAATATATGGTAAGCTTTAAGTATATTTCATGTATTGTAAAATTGTTGAAAAAGATTAGAAGGGAGGTGAATGGACAAGCCAATGTGGAACAGCCTAAAAATATATGGTAAGCTTTAAGTATATTTCATGTATTGTAAAATTGTTGAAAAAGATTAGAAGGGAGGTGAATGGACTAGCCAATGTGGAACAGCCTAAAAATATATGGTAAGCTTTAAGTATATTTCAAGTATTGTAAAATTGTTGAAAAAGATTAGAAGGGAGGTGAATGGACTAGCCAATGTGGAACAGCCTAAAAATATATGGTAAGCTTTAAGTATATTTCAAGTATTGTAAAATTGTTGAAAAAGATTAGAAGGGAGGTGAATGGACTAGCCAATGTGGAACAGCCTAAAAATATATGGTAAGCTTAAAGTATATTTCATGTATTGTAAAATTGTTGAAAAAGATTAAAAGGGAGGTGAATGGACAAGCCAATGTGGAACAGCCTAAAAATATATGGTAAGCTTTAAGTATATTTCAAGTATTGTAAAATTGTTGAAAAAGATTAGAAGGGAGGTAAATGGACAAGCCAATGTGGAACAGCCTAAAAATATATGGTAAGCTTTAAGTATATTTCATGTATTGTAAAATTGTTGAAAAAGATTAGAAGGGAGGTGAATGGACTAGCCAATGTGGAACAGCCTAAAAATATATGGTAAGCTTTAAGTATATTTCAAGTATTGTAAAATTGTTGAAAAAGATTAGAAGGGAGGTGAATGGACAAGCCAATGTGGAACAGCCTAAAAATATATGGTAAGCTTTAAGTATATTTCATGTATTGTAAAATTGTTGAAAAAGATTAGAAGGGAGGTGAATGGACTAGCCAATGTGGAACAGCCTAAAAATATATGGTAAGCTTTTAAGTATATTTCAAGTATTGTAAAATTGTTGAAAAAGATTAGAAGGGAGGTGAATGGACAAGCCAATGTGGAACAGCCTAAAAATATATGGTAAGCTTTAAGTATATTTCAAGTATTGTAAAATTGTTGAAAAAGATTAGAAGGGAGGTAAATGGACAAGCCAATGTGGAACAGCCTAAAATTATATGGTAAGCTTTAAGTATATTTCAAGTATTGTAAAATTGTTGAAAAAGATTAGAAGGGAGGTGAATGGACTAGCCAATGTGGAACAGCCTAAAAATATATGGTAAGCTTAAAGTATATTTCATGTATTGTAAAATTGTTGAAAAAGATTAGAAGGGAGGTGAATGGACTAGCCAATGTGGAACAGCCAAAAAATATATGATAAGCTTTAAGTATATTTCATGTATTGTAAAATTGTTGAAAAAGATTAGAAGGGAGGTGAATGGACTAGCCAATGTGGAACAGCCTAAAAATATATGGTAAGCTTTAAGTATATTTCAAGTATTGTAAAATTGTTGAAAAAGATTAGAAGGGAGGTGAATGGACTAGCCAATGTGGAACAGCCTAAAAATATATGGTAAGCTTTAAGTATATTTCATGTATTGTAAAATTGTTGAAAAAGATTAGAAGGGAGGTAAATGGACAAGCCAATGTGGAACAGCCTAAAAATATATGGTAAGCTTTAAGTATATTTCATGTATTGTAAAATTGTTGAAAAAGATTAAAAGGGAGGTAAATGGACTAGCCAATGTGGAACAGCCTAAAATTATATGGTAAGCTTTAAGTATATTTCAAGTATTGTAAAATTGTTGAAAAAGATTGGGAGGTGAATGGACTAGCCAATGTGGAACAGCCTAAAAATATATGGTAAGCTTAAAGTATATTTCATGTATTGTAAAATTGTTGAAAAAGATTAAAAGGGAGGTGAATGGACAGGCCAATGTGGAACAGCCTAAAAATATATGGTAAGCTTTAAGTATATTTCATGTATTGTAAAATTGTTGAAAAAGATTAGAAGGGAGGTGAATGGACAAGCCAATGTGGAACAGCCAAAAAATATATGGTAAGCTTTAAGTATATTTCATGTATTGTAAAATTGTTGAAAAAGATTGGGAGGTGAATGGACTAGCCAATGTGGAACAGCCTAAAAATATATGGTAAGCTTAAAGTATATTTCATGTATTGTAAAATTGTTGAAAAAGATTAAAAGGGAGGTGAATGGACAGGCCAATGTGGAACAGCCTAAAAATATATGGTAAGCTTTAAGTATATTTCATGTATTGTAAAATTGTTGAAAAAGATTAGAAGGGAGGTGAATGGACTAGCCAATGTGGAACAGCCTAAAAATATATGGTAAGCTTTAAGTATATTTCATGTATTGTAAAATTGTTGAAAAAGATTAGAAGGGAGGTAAATGGACAAGCCAATGTGGAACAGCCTAAAAATATATGGTAAGCTTTAAGTATATTTCATGTATTGTAAAATTGTTGAAAAAGATTAGAAGGGAGGTGAATGGACTAGCCAATGTGGAACAGCCTAAAAATATATGGTAAGCTTTAAGTATATTTCATGTATTGTAAAATTGTTGAAAAAGATTAGAAGGGAGGTAAATGGACAAGCCAATGTGGAACAGCCTAAAATTATATGATAAGCTTTAAGTATATTTCATGTATTGTAAAATTGTTGAAAAAGATTAGAAGGGAGGTGAATGGACTAGCCAATGTGGAACAGCCTAAAAATATATGGTAAGCTTTAAGTATATTTCATGTATTGTAAAATTGTTGAAAAAGATTAGAAGGGAGGTGAATGGACAAGCCAATGTGGAACAGCCTAAAAATATATGGTAAGCTTTAAGTATATTTCATGTATTGTAAAATTGTTGAAAAAGATTAGAAGGGAGGTGAATGGACTAGCCAATGTGGAACAGCCTAAAATTATATGATAAGCTTTAAGTATATTTCAAGTATTGTAAAATTGTTGAAAAAGATTAGAAGGGAGGTGAATGGACAAGCCAATGTGGAACAGCCTAAAAATATATGGTAAGCTTTAAGTATATTTCATGTATTGTAAAATTGTTGAAAAAGATTAGAAGGGAGGTGAATGGACTAGCCAATGTGGAACAGCCTAAAATTATATGATAAGCTTTAAGTATATTTCAAGTATTGTAAAATTGTTGAAAAAGATTAAAAGGGAGGTAAATGGACAAGCCAATGTGGAACAGCCTAAAATTATATGATAAGCTTTAAGTATATTTCATGTATTGTAAAATTGTTGAAAAAGATTAAAAGGGAGGTGAATGGACTAGCCAATGTGGAACAGCCTAAAAATATATGGTAAGCTTTAAGTATATTTCATGTATTGTAAAATTGTTGAAAAAGATTAGAAGGGAGGTGAATGGACAAGCCAATGTGGAACAGCCTAAAAATATATGGTAAGCTTTAAGTATATTTCATGTATTGTAAAATTGTTGAAAAAGATTAGAAGGGAGGTGAATGGACTAGCCAATGTGGAACAGCCTAAAAATATATGGTAAGCTTTAAGTATATTTCATGTATTGTAAAATTGTTGAAAAAGATTAGAAGGGAGGTGAATGGACTAGCCAATGTGGAACAGCCTAAAAATATATGGTAAGCTTTAAGTATATTTCATGTATTGTAAAATTGTTGAAAAAGATTAGAAGGGAGGTGAATGGACTAGCCAATGTGGAACAGCCTAAAAATATATGGTAAGCTTAAAGTATATTTCATGTATTGTAAAATTGTTGAAAAAGATTAAAAGGGAGGTGAATGGACAGGCCAATGTGGAACAGCCTAAAAATATATGGTAAGCTTTAAGTATATTTCATGTATTGTAAAATTGTTGAAAAAGATTAAAAGGGAGGTGAATGGACTAGCCAATGTGGAACAGCCTAAAAATATATGGTAAGCTTTAAGTATATTTCATGTATTGTAAAATTGTTGAAAAAGATTAGAAGGGAGGTGAATGGACAAGCCAATGTGGAACAGCCTAAAAATATATGGTAAGCTTTAAGTATATTTCATGTATTGTAAAATTGTTGAAAAAGATTAGAAGGGAGGTGAATGGACTAGCCAATGTGGAACAGCCTAAAATTATATGATAAGCTTTAAGTATATTTCAAGTATTGTAAAATTGTTGAAAAAGATTAGAAGGGAGGTGAATGGACAAGCCAATGTGGAACAGCCTAAAAATATATGGTAAGCTTTAAGTATATTTCATGTATTGTAAAATTGTTGAAAAAGATTAAAAGGGAGGTGAATGGACTAGCCAATGTGGAACAGCCTAAAAATATATGGTAAGCTTTAAGTATATTTCATGTATTGTAAAATTGTTGAAAAAGATTAAAAGGGAGGTGAATGGACTAGCCAATGTGGAACAGCCTAAAAATATATGGTAAGCTTTAAGTATATTTCATGTATTGTAAAATTGTTGAAAAAGATTAAAAGGGAGGTGAATGGACTAGCCAATGTGGAACAGCCTAAAAATATATGGTAAGCTTTAAGTATATTTCATGTATTGTAAAATTGTTGAAAAAGATTAGAAGGGAGGTGAATGGACTAGCCAATATGGAACAGCCTAAAAATATATGGTAAGCTTTAAGTATATTTCATGTATTGTAAAATTGTTGAAAAAGATTAGAAGGGAGGTGAATGGACTAGCCAATGTGGAACAGCCTAAAAATATATGGTAAGCTTTAAGTATATTTCATGTATTGTAAAATTGTTGAAAAAGATTAGAAGGGAGGTGAATGGACTAGCCAATGTGGAACAGCCTAAAAATATATGGTAAGCTTTAAGTATATTTCAAGTATTGTAAAATTGTTGAAAAAGATTAGAAGGGAGGTGAATGGACTAGCCAATGTGGAACAGCCTAAAAATATATGGTAAGCTTTAAGTATATTTCATGTATTGTAAAATTGTTGAAAAAGATTAGAAGGGAGGTAAATGGACAAGCCAATATGGAACAGCCTAAAAATATATGGTAAGCTTTAAGTATATTTCATGTATTGTAAAATTGTTGAAAAAGATTAGAAGGGAGGTGAATGGACTAGCCAATGTGGAACAGCCTAAAAATATATGGTAAGCTTTAAGTATATTTCAAGTATTGTAAAATTGTTGAAAAAGATTAGAAGGGAGGTAAATGGACTAGCCAATGTGGAACAGCCTAAAAATATATGGTAAGCTTTAAGTATATTTCATGTATTGTAAAATTGTTGAAAAAGATTAGAAGGGAGGTGAATGGACTAGCCAATGTGGAACAGCCTAAAAATATATGGTAAGCTTTAAGTATATTTCATGTATTGTAAAATTGTTGAAAAAGATTGGGAGGTGAATGGACTAGCCAATGTGGAACAGCCTAAAAATATATGGTAAGCTTTAAGTATATTTCATGTATTGTAAAATTGTTGAAAAAGATTAGAAGGGAGGTGAATGGACAGGCCAATGTGGAACAGCCTAAAAATATATGGTAAGCTTTAAGTATATTTCAAGTATTGTAAAATTGTTGAAAAAGATTAGAAGGGAGGTGAATGGACAAGCCAATGTGGAACAGCCTAAAAATATATGGTAAGCTTTAAGTATATTTCATGTATTGTAAAATTGTTGAAAAAGATTAGAAGGGAGGTGAATGGACTAGCCAATGTGGAACAGCCTAAAAATATCTTGTAAGATTTCAGTCTATTTCATGTATTGTAAAATTGTTATAGCTTATTACTTACTTGTCTCTGGCCTGCTTTTTCTCTAACTTCTTGGCTTTCTTTTCAACAGGCAACAGCTACGAAGAAAAGGAAATGTTTTTATTCTACTGTAATGAGTACTTGACATTGTAATGACATTGGCAGCCTAGTAAATATTACTAATATAGAAAATAATTAATCTGGTGATTTTTTTGTACATTAATTAGGCCATTAATTTTCTCGTTTGAATTGTCCTACATTTGTGATTTCCATGCCTTTAATAGCTGACTATGCAATATGGACTTTGCTTTTTGTTTAAATTCAGACCTATACATGTAAATTGCTGTGTCATTTGTCTCTTGTGGAGAGTTGTCTCATTAGCAATCATACCACATCTTCTTTTTTATAATTAATCCATATAATTTTAAGCATTGCTTAACAATTAACCCATGAAATGAAATTCATAAGCATCTTTTTTTTCCTACTACTGTTTTTTTATTGCACATTTTTTCTGATGTTGTAAATAATAAAACACTTACATCTTCATCATCCTCATCTGAATCATCATCATCTTCATCACTGTCATCATCTGATAATTCATCATCACTAAAATCATCTGGAATATCATCTTCACTGTCATCATTGTCAGACTGAGAAAAAAATATATATATTGTTAATCATTGATACATGTTGGCTGCGTTGGATAGAAATCAACCTTATGCAAGTGCACATTTACATGCATAAAACTTTGATCAGTTTTAGGAACATTCAACATATTCAAATACAAAATAAAAGATGAATTGTGGTCCATCTTATAGGGTTTTTATAACAACTCAATCTTCAATCAGTTAGTCCTTTGATAAAAAAAATATTTCAAGCCGAAATAAGATAACAGATATTATTATTCACTTGCATATGGTAGATTTCTATCTGACAGGGCCCATGTAAAACAAGAAGTATACATGTTCATGCTATGTGGTGTTCCTAGCTATAGAATAAGGAAACTTTTTCATAATATTATTGCTTTACAGAATATTTTCTCTCTACACAGCCTGTTCCATATCATTTATCATAAGGCTTATCATTAAGGCATGAAAACAATGTCTTTTCTATTAGGATATATATTTATACATAAAAAATCTAATGAAAAAAAACATCCTGCAAACCTGATAGGTATCTATTTGTCAAATTGCCTATAGAGCACAAACAGGAAAAAAATTGTACACATGCAACGATATTGATAAAAGAAAGTCAATAACTAATAACATGATATCATGATCATAAATAACCAGTTTAAAATGTGTTATATTTTTCATGTATCACCTACATCAGCCTCTCCAGATTTAGCTGGTTTTAACCAGTCTTTGTTGTGATCTGTGTAGCCAGTTACCTCCCCTAAATCAGAGTCGTCTTCTTCCATATCACTTTCATCTGAAATCAAAAGACGTTTTCTTTAATCATGGTTATCATAGATGTATATACAATAATGTCCCAGAATAATTTAGGTTAAGAATGAAAACTTTTTATGTTAATAATGAGAATGAGAACAAAACTATTTCTATAAAAATATGTATAAGGATGGTTACTCACTGAATTATCAAATATTATCTAAGCATACCATGTCAAAAATTATTTTGATGCAAAACCATTGTAGTATGCATGATTTTTTGTTAAACTATTTCTCCACCATTTAGGAGGTACTATAGACTTATAGACTTCAACAACTCTTTGGATTTTTTAATACTCATTTGAATGTTAATTTATTTCTTAAAACTGCAATCCAATTCAACTATTGTTTTTAAAGGTCATCAAATAAAACTATTAACATGATTAAAGTGGACTACACATCATCTCACCACAGCAATGATTACTCAATTTCAGAATTTTCAGTGATTTTTTGTTGTTTCTCCCCCCATCTAATTTCTATTTATAGAAGTTTTGGCCATCTTCGTTCTGTGAGAACTTAGAAATCACCTTTCAGATGAATAGACCCTAATTAGAAAAAGTAAGTTTATAGCAAACAGAAAAGCAACATTAGCCCCTTTTATCCCTGTGCTAAGTTTAGGTGAAGTTGAGATAATTATTATGATTCATCAGAATTTATGTTACCTTCTGATTCAACAGAATTTATGTTACCTTCTGATTCATCAGAATTTATGTTACCTTCTGATTCATCAGAATTTATGTTACCTTCTGATTCATCAGAATTTTCCTCCTCCTCCATCTCTTCTTCCTTCTCTTTCTTTCTTTTGACTCCTTGGACATTTTTAGACTTTCCCTTTAGATTCTTTGATGCCTGTCCATTTTTCATCTTTAAATCATTTTGACCTTTGACCTTATTAACTTTGGCAGTCTGTTTAGCTTTCTGTTCTTCTTTCTTCTGTCGTAATTTTTCTTTCTTGTCATCTTGTTTTTTAATTCTATTCTTTAATCTTTTCTTCTGTCTGCTGCTAAGCTTCTTATCTTCTTTGTCATCATCTACACAAATATAATAGTAATAAATACAGAATATAAAATTGTAATCCAAAATTATTTATTTTATTTGAAGATTCTGCTTTGAAGCCTTACAAGAGCACTGTAACTGTAACTAAGGCGTCGAAGCAAAAAATTAAAATAAATAGGCTTTCAAGACTTCATCTGTTCGAAATTATTTGGACTAATTTGTCATTACATTGTGCATTATTGGTAAACCTTTATAAAAATCATGTTATTTTTGCTTGAATCTTAAGAATCCTAAAATAAATATTAAATATGTGAAACTGTTGTGTAGTTTGAAAAACTTTTTTTTGTATGATCGTTGTCTACACAATTACGTCCCTAGTGTCTACCAAATGTATGGCGTCAAATTGATGATCCGTATTGAAAAGAGTTGACGCACAACTGAGTAGCTCGCCTAGTTAATCTCTAGTTTATACAAAATCTGAACTTATTTAGGACTACAACTCCTTTTGTGCTACACATACCGTCTTCTTTCAGTTCCTTGGGCATTTGTGGAGGTTTCTGCTTCTTTGCCTTTCTACCAGGACCTTTTTTTGGCCCATCGAGCGTCAAATCTCTCTTTCTACCCATAATTTAGTGTTAAAATTATGGAAAATATTTGTTTCCCCACGTGTTGTGTGTTTTCAATATTTTCACTTCCGGTTGAAAAATCTATATAGTGAAACGATGTCGGTACTTATATTTTCCGGATTTTTATATTAAATCAGTGCCTCTGATCTCATCACGGTATCAACTGTTCATTTAAATATTTGAGAAATATAATATAACTTTGACAGATAACCTTATTTCAGAGGCTAATGCATGAAATAGACAGCTCAATCCAATTAAACTACAGATACTATAAGGCCAGTTTAATTAGAATGACCGAGTTGTAACTTCCGAAAAGGGACCGCCAGTTTCTCATCATGCTATTATACTATATGATATAGAAAGTCCATAGTATAGAAAGTCCCTGCTTCTAAGTTAACTTGTCTGTCAAAACTGGTAGTAAGTGAGTGAATACCAAATTCTGGGACTATAATACAAAAGTGATAAATGGTAAAAACAATAGTCTAATGCAAATCATAGAAGACAGATGTCAGCCGTGAGATTAACAAAAAGATGACCTTGGCCAATTTGACTAGCTTCCATATGTTACAAGAACGTTTTCTTCGAATGAAAATCTATTGACAAATAAGGGGTCAAACAGGTGCTGATAATACAGTTTTCACAGAATTACAATTATATATACTACCCGTACCTGCACTTTCGAAAAGCGCAAAGCCTGAAAGAAAACATTGAAAGCATAGTCACATTTTGTATTCCAGATAAAGAGGAAAAGGGACTGCCTGTAAATATACTTTGAGAGTTGGAAGTATTATTTTGAAATACTTACATGATAAACCCATTTACAAACTGAGAAGAATAAAAATGAACAGAAATCGGGGGAAATAAAAAACAAACCGAAACATGAAAATTAGACAAATGGGCCGTACACAAACTTAGATATGAAAGTATCCTGATGGAACAATTTAACCACATACATACAGACAAACCAACTGAAATTACAATTATAGATATGCCGTCAAATACAAGGTCAGTCACACCGTACATCAATTTGTTGGCTTAGCCGCTATACTTGTGACAGAACAAGGTGACTGTTCAGTGGCAGATCAGGAGGTTCCGGGACTTGTATTCGGATAGTTATGGCAAAAGTTTTAACACATTTAAAAATATCCTGATATACAAGATAGATTCTGGACCAGACAACCGTTAATTTTAATTTTTTTTTAGGCCGAGTATGAAATCTTATCCAGAAGTTTCCGGAAGTTTGAAACCATGCAATAATTAATTATCATAACGAAGAAGTAGAGAAGAATATATTGGTACAGTAGTGCCAGCGTTATAAAGATCCATAGATTTCTGTAGGTAGGCCCACTCTTCTATAAATACGAAGTAAGATAACCATTCTGTATATTGGTACAACAGTGTCAGTCAAATCAAGAACCTCCTCCAGGAAAGTCACACCAGGAAAAAAAGGGATGAAATTATAAGAACATTCACTACAGTTTCATAGAGCAAAACGAGATATGTCATTACAAAAATAAGAAGACATGGTATGCTAAAATCCTCGTCATTTGGCTTCTTGGAGATTGTCATTTCATTGGCAAGCATAGCACATCTCCTTTTTTGTATATTCATGAAATTGAAAATAGAAATGGGGAATATGTCAAAGAGACACCAACCTGATTACAGAGCAGACACCAGCCGAAGGCCATGCATCAATGAATCTTGCAACAAAGTACTTGCTATTGTTACGTGGTGTAGACTTATTGTGACAAGGGATGCATGGCGGTAAACAATACAGAAAAATGAAACTGAACAACGCGTTATATTATATACAATTTATTTGCCGAATTGTCGTTTTCATGCCATGATTTACCCTCATCAGTAACTAACAAAGAAAAATATAAGCGTATTTCATTTGCATCAGATTTTGAATAAAAGGAGTCCCGAGTACACGTCAATGCATCAAACCACTCTCACTCATACTAGAATACTTTTTACGCTTATGGTTATATTACCCTCTCTATCACCCGGGGTCCACAATCCCCAAAATGGCGCAATTTAACTTACATGTTGGAACTGACTTTCAAACGATACAGAAAGAATGACAAAGAAAAGAACATAAGAATGTTGATTTTTTATGATATGTTATTTCAATCGTTTTTCTAGACCTTGAATATTCGTTTTTCTACTATGTATGCATTAACAGTTCTTTTATATTTATCAAAGTTTCAAAAGTCATATATTTAAAGGCATATTAATGTATATAAACATTTTTTTTCTATTCCTTACCTATATTTACACATGTTGGTAAAAGTGCTACCTTCATGTCTGCCTGTTGTCCGCAGTCACGTGTTGATTCAACCTCGCTAGCCAACTTTTGTGGAGATAGAAGATAGAATTTTGATTGAAGTTATGTACTTCTATGTCTGTTTGTCTTTTTAATTCAAGTCATGGCGTTGTCAGTTTATTTTCGATCTAATTTGACTGTCCCTCTGGTATCTTTCGCCTCTCTTTTACAACTTAAAATTTCATCTTGGATATGCTTTATGTAAAAAGAGAAGATACATTGTCATCTATATAAGTCACTGAACAGCCTTCAACAGTTAATCCCATTTCGAATAGGCAGCTATTGATGGTCCTGATATGACAAATAATACAAAATTACATTATTTTTTTTTTTTAGATATTTGATACCTTAGGGAGCTACCATTTGATTTTAAGGGGGGGGGGGGGGCTAGGATGAAATTTGAAAAAAAGGCAGGACAGGGTTTTGAGTTAAAAAAAATCCTGAGTAACTTGGCAAAAATAAAAGGCAGGGTGACAATTGTTGTGAAATGAAAAGACAGGACCGAATAGACTGAAAAATAAAAAGGCAGGACAGAGATTACAACTAAAAAAAAGCAGGACACAATTTTTCATCCTAGCCCTCCTCTAACAATCAAATGGTAGCTCCCTTACATAATCACAATAAAGACGGACGCACTCAATCACGAACTTCTTGACAGTTTTTAAGGCTTGAGCAATAATATCTCTCTAAAATTATCCTGTTGAACGTTTACAAGTATACCCTTACTTTCTTATCAAAATTTATTTTGTTTTTCAGCACATACTGAGAGTTAGATAAAACTACATGTACCTGTATAAATATTTGAATTATTTACGAGATAAAGTGAAATATTTAGATCGTCCAATACTTTTGATGTTACGAGTGAATCAATAAGTTAAGGACAGTAAATGACTTGTTTTGTCATTTGAGGAATACGTAACATTGATTCTCGAAGGACACCATTTCTTTTTTTCTTTTCATTTTTTGTTGTGTCATTCAGTAAGTATCATAGTATATCTTTATAGTATTCATACATGTAGATAATAATCAGAGGGTTTCAATAATGTAGGTTATCATTTCTATAATTATATGACATGTAATTTAAAACAATAGTCTACATGAGATTTTACAGATTTATAAGCTGTTTACATGGCAGTCTTCGGAAGGTGCTAGCGATAGACTTGGTGCTGCTGCTTGATTTGTATACAATTATCTTTGCATGTAAAATTACTCTTTTTATACATTTGTATGTATAGGTGAAATGACTCAGCATGTTTTTGTTTCGAACTCGAAGGCGCAGAAGTTTAAAATGTTCTCTCAATGTAGATGTCTAAAATAGCCAAGCACTGATGTTCGAATGTGCCAATTCTGAAACGAAACATTGCAGGAGATCAAAGATCACGTGAAAATATTATGGTATAAACAAAGCGATAGTTACAAAGATAAGGGATCAATATATTAATATTATTAATTCGTATATTTTAACAAATTTGATTCGTTTAGGGATAGTTAGATGTTAAACTATATTTTCGAAGGTAGAGAAAAACAGCGGATAGCAAAAAGCATATTGCACAGAGCATATTGCACGGTCATTTTTAGAATATCTAAAACCCGATTTACTTTGTGATGTCATGTAATGAATTTCAGGATATCGTTAAACGTTTTGAAACAAATGATATCTGTGATCGATTATTTGACGGAAAAAAATCTTAAAATACATACGATGTCAAACAAACAAAAAAAGTAAATTAAATAACAACAAATATGTTGTAATTGTCAAGGAGACAATATGATATAAAATTCAAACAAAATCAAATGACGATTTTGATATAAATATGCATAATGGTCTGAAATTAATAATATAACAAATATAGCCTTTGTATGAGGTCAATACAGATATATCGACCCAAAGAAGTATATCGACCTCGGACTTCGTCCTCAGTCAATATACTTCTTTCAGGTCAATATATCCTTGTATCGACCTCATACAAAGGCTATATTTGTATAAGGCTTTAAGTAAAAACACCAGAAACATAGACTGGCCTAGTTTCGTCCACTGTTAGATATGAATAAATGAAAAATAAAAGCTCGTCCTTGACGTACATTAAAATACCGTAATACAGTATCTAGACCACCTATAAAATAAATAAGTTGTTAGATAATTGTCCTTTCTTTTCTTTATGTAGAACGGGAATCATTTAGGGTCAAGGTACGTCAATTAATCAACCTTTGTTTTATTGGTATACAATCTGGTATGGATCATAATGGAATAGGATATTGACCAAGACATTCAAAACCGAAAGTATACACGCACACTATATACATAATTTTACAAATAAGGAGATTGACGTGTATGCAACAAAAACATCAATACGAAAAAAATGACCGTGACACAGAAAGTTAAAAGCCTTGTGCGGTTTCTGCTATTTCGTCGCGTTGTTGGCTGTCTTTGACACATTCACCGATTCCATTCTCTATTCTTTACTAAAATATGTATTGCAACCCGGCTTAGACGAAAATAGAAAACAAGATATTTTAAAACAAAAGAACAAATGCGATCATTTATAATTTCCTCAGTAAGTAATATTTACCCTTTAGAAGGGTACTTTTTATTTTAATACACTCTCATGATTTAACACACATAATATGCATGAAAAAAAAAGTTAGTCATTTATTTTTCTACACAAGTCCAAGTTTTATGGTGCTTGTTACTAGTTTCTTCAACTGTTATTGAACAAGGACTTTCAATGAACGGTACTTAGTCCATCAGCTAGTTCTCAAAAGCGCTCTAGTTAAGGAGTTTGTGTTACACCCCAGGGTAACGCGATTTTTTTTGATAGAATTCAACTTCATTATCTTATTGATAAAATACAAGGTGTTAGACTAAAAAAAAAGTGTCCAAAAGAGGATTAAAAACGTCCCTTCCAATGGTCCCCTCATTTAGCAATCACGACTAAGTAATTTTTAATTATTTTTTTTAATATCAAGCAATTAAAAAAAAAAGTATAGGTTTAAACAACTAAAACAGATACCAAACGTATCATATTAAATGTAACTCGGAAGATTTTTTGTTTGAAAAAAATGTTTTTTACATTACAAACAATCCGATTTTTTGGGTTCAAATTAAGGCATATTTTCTCCTTTCAAAAAGAAATTCGTTATACAATTACCCGTTTTAGTTAAATAAACTTGAGAATTAATCATTATGCAATGTTTAAATCATTTGCAGTATTTATATATCGTCTAAAATATGAATTATTTAATGAAATATATGTACTTGCAAATACTCGTAAAATACCGGAAATCATTAAGTTACCGTCTTTGATTCAGTATACAACATGAACAATGTATTCACACATAAGCATTATCAATTTGCAACTTAAAATTAACATTTAATTGTCGATTTATGATGTTTTTGTGAGACAAATTATTTTAAAAAGTGAATGTGTAACAAAATAATGATGAACAAATTACAAATAAAGGGGATCTTTTTGCGTTCAGAAAAGGTGCACTCTATCGAACTCAATAAAGGTGTGCTTGATAACATTTTGTGTTGTAGCTATGAAGTGATTGACTTAAGATTGTTAAGTCATTCAATCGACAAACATCGCTTTGAACGAACGTCAAATAGTCAGTTGTGGGGTTTGGCAATACTTTTTACTTTCTTAGGTTTCTTAGAGATACAAACAAAAATGGCTTTGTTGGTTTCAGTTTAAATAAAGATTCTGATAAACGTTGGTTGCTAAATGCACATGAAAGAGCTTAAATATCATTAAAATGTCGAGACTTGGTAGGAATTGTTAACCCTGAAACATCCGCCCAAAAAAAACTCAGAAAAACTCGAATGAAGCGAGTTAGTTTCTGATGTTTTGAAATTGTTTCAGACACTGCAAAGCTAGCCAATTCCATTATAACATCTGAGCACTTATATGGCTTGTTCTCGGGTTCTTTTGCATCTTCGGAATTAATGAGTGACCTTCTTAACGCGTATGAAAAGGGAAAATTTGCTTCAGAAATTTTCATTACGGAACGCCTTATTCAAAAGTCAACCGATATCTTCAAAAAAGAAAAGCATTGCTTACATTTTAAAAAAAGGAAATAAAAGGCAAGCAGTTAATGGCTGATAAGAACAACAAAACATTGAGAGCAGATGAAAAAAAAAAGACGCCTGCTTGTCATAGCCCAGACAAGATAGTTATGCGATAGGTTCTCCAGTTTAAATTAGGTCCTTTTCCAATGTCTCTTGCAAACTTTGATGGTACACATGTAATGAAAATTTAAACCTGTCCTGAGTGGTCTTTTAGAAAAGGCTCATTCCTAAGGAAATCATGTGGATATTTGATGACATGGCAGTTATTCAAACCATTACTAGGATACCAAGCACTTTTTTCGATTTGGCAAAAATTGTTATTTTAAAAACCATCCTTTTAGTTTCGAAAAGTGGTCACGCATTGATTTTCCACTGAATAGTATCGCACAATATTCATAACGAAATTAGAACGGCAGGTCCTTGGGAGGGCAAATCATTACGATAAGTTTTAAACCATCACAATCGTGTTCTTGGGAATGGAAGAAATGTTTGTTAGTTGGGGGAAACAAAGTTGCTTTTGTTGAATTCTTTTGTTTTGAAAAGAGTAACTTATCCTATAAATTTACACTTGAATGTATGGAATTATTTGATTAACATGGAAGTATGTGCCACAAAATATATGTTGAAAATGAAATAGCGTAGAATCGTTTTAGTTTATAATCAAACAGGAAGAACCCGATAAAAAATGTTTCTTAATAAAATGCAAAAACATGCAGCTGACAAAGATAACGACTCCATTGTTAAAAAACCTTCTGACACTGTTGTGGAAGTATTGGCTTACTATTGTTACTAACATTGTAAGTCTGACAAATACATCCCCCAAATGCAGATTATTAAATGTGCAATCAATGTGTGCAAATTTGGTGAGAATGTTTGTCGAAAACTACCAGGATTTCGCGCCAATGCAGGTTGTGATTCAGTAAGTGTTTTGTCTGGTAAAGAAAGAAAGCAAAGCATTCGGCTTTTTGACACGTTATGTGGTGAAACCTTGGAAGAGGTTGGCGAGGAGTTGTCAAAGCACTCGAGAGGTTTTCGTGTTCTATATATGGCTACGAAATTAAAAATATCGCTAAATAAAGATCAGAACGTTTTGAAATGCAAAAGATGCAATGTTAAAGCACATTAAACAAGCCAATTTCAGACGAAGATTTGGAAATCTGCTCTTAAACACAACACTGGTCTGTTGCCAAACAACTATGGTTGGATTGTTTAGTGCGCTTTGATCAGTATCAATTTTCTAGACCAACCACCAGCGTTAGATGCTTTGGTAATTCTGATGTGCTGTTCATGTAAAGCTGGTTGTGCCAAAAAATATGTTCATGTGTTCAACAAGGTTTATCCTGAACAGATAGCTGTATGTTAATGCTCGAAAGCTTGTAGATATAAGCATTATCAAATCGTTGATATTGCTAACGATGACGACACAGATGATGGAAAAAATGATAATGATAATTCGGTAGATGCCGGTGACCAAACTGATGATGACTTTATGGATTGACCTTCTGTTTGACCTTAAAATGTGGTGATGCGGTTGTTAAATTTTAAAAAAAAATAGAAATTAGAAACCCTGACAGTTGTGTGTTTGAATATGTGAGGTATTCCATGAATGCGATGTATAAATTTGTGACAAAATCGTGCATTTCTTATGTTTGTGTTTGTCGTTGATTCTTTGTTTTTTTTCTTACCTTTTACATTTTTTTCAACAGCCTTTTATATACTTCATGCTGTATGTTTCAATGTGAAAAAATATACATTTCTATCAAGAAAATTAGTACGTATGCTTCTTTTCATTCAAAATCATGACTTTTGGAAATTGACCCTCCCCCTTTTTTCTTGGTCCTCTACGATATAAAAATTAGCCTGCGTTTTAATATGATATAATGTGTTCCATTTAATAAAAAGTATAGTACTGAATAATTAGTTATTTTTACATTTTTCTGTAATTATGTGCAAAACAAAATTTTTGATATACCCGGAAATAAGCCCCCTTTTAACCCATTTTAACCCCTTTTGGACACTTTTTCAAAAGTCTAACACCTCTTAAAATATTCTTCAGATATTACTCTTTAAATTTATACAAAAAAATTGCGGTACCCTGGGGTGTAACACAGAACTGAATTTTTGCCCTACCAGCTGATGGACTAACTGAGAATGATCCCATGAATCGCGTTATAACATATGTCAAAGGTTGTAAGCCGAGATTAATATATAAGAACAAGAAGATCCACAGACCAAATGACATAGATGTTAGCAACCAACTATATTAGCATGTGTCACAGTGTTGCCTTCAATAACGAACATTCACAAACCAATACCGCAATGTAAGCCTTACAAAATGCTTCGAAAAGATAAATGTAAAACCATCTAAACGAGAAAACTAACGGTCTAATGATGAACAAAACAACAAACCAAAAATTTATATGATATACAGCAACTAACGACAACTACCGATTTACAGACTCTTGACTTGGGTATATACAGAATGTGGCGGGTTAATATAAAAAAGAAGACGTGGTATGATTGCCAATGAGACAACTATCAACAAGAGACCAAAATGACACAGACATTAACAACTATAGGTCACCGTACGGCCCGCTTCAACAATGAACAAAGCCCATACCGCATAATTAGCTATAAAAGACCCCGATATGACAATGTAAAACAATTCAAACGAGAAAACTAACGGCCTTATTTTTTTCATAAAAAAAATGAACGAAAAACAAATATATAACACATAAACAAACGAAAACCCCTGAATTACAGGCTCCTGGCTTGGGACAGGCACATACATAAATAATGTTGCGGGGTTAATATAAAAAAGAAGATGTGGTATGATTGCCAATGAGACAACTATCCATAAAAGACCAAAAGGACACAAACATTAACAATTATAGGTCACCGTACGGCCTTCAACAATGAGCAAAGCCCATACCGCATATATTCAGCTATAAAAGGCCCCGATAAGACAATGTTAAACAATTCAAACGAGAAAACTAACGGCCTTATAAACACGTTAGCGGGATCCCAACCATCCCCATAACCTGGGACAGTGGTATAACAGTACAACATAAGAACGAACTATAAAAATCAGTTGAAAAAGGCTTAACTCATCAGATAGACAAAAAATACAAGTGGAGGTGGCCGGGTACTTATACATCCCGACACAGATAGACACAATGAACAGATCTGAGAGTACTCGCAGTTATCTGACAGCTAGTTCAAAGCCATTAACAACTAATAAAAAAAATCATGCCTCTAAGACTAAGCAATCAATCCGTACACATCCAACATCCAATGGATTTAGTGTGAAGACGTCATAAACAGCCAGAGAAAAACATGACCTTGTGCAATGCCAACTTACAGGTATCGACAGATTGTAGATCCATGAATATGTATATGTATATAACATACTAGTAATATTTAGTTAGCTTTTAATCTACTGATAACAAAATCAATATTTATACCAATAAAAACAATATTCAATGATCTTGTAAAATAGGTGTATTATGTACTCTATTATTCTTAATTATTTTCACAGTGTGATTTACCCTTTTCTACCACATTCATACATTTATTTAAATAAGAATCAAGAGATTTTTAGTCAGATTTTTCCCGTTTACACCACTTTTTACAAAACGAGGAAAGAGCATCTTTAGTGACTTGAACACACTCTTTCTAATCTATTTTAGATCATGGAGGACGATATTTTGTTCCTTTTTTCATTTGTTTTAACCTCTCTGTCCTGGACGATATTGAGGTCCCCTGTAATAACAGGGCCATAGGGAACATAACTTATCTTCGACGATTCACAGTTACACATATTTGTTATATAACATGTTTGTTGATGTCAATATGTTCAACTGTCCATATAGTTATCGGTCGTGCGTTTTTGTATTTACAAAATTTAAGTTTGAGTTCATCGATTTATTTATTTTGTCAATTTTTATTGATATTTTTTTTTTTTATTATTTTCATCGTTAACACATTCTGGGAACAGTATATATAACATATATAGGTTCCTGCCATCATTGATGATATTATGTGTCATTTTTTTGTAATTAGATAAAGAGTGAGCCGCTACGACGTCCATGCATTCAGTTTTTCACCACCAGAAGGAGGGTGTTAATCTTATCCTAACATTGTGGGCCAAGTGGAACGTCGGTCAGAGTGATATCAAATTGGGCAATTACAACCATGGATGATATACACACAGGTAATAGCAATTGGTACTGCGAGAAAGATCACAGTAGATATTATAACCATGAGCATAACCCATACCATAAAGTATAAAAAAGAAGATAAGTAATCTATTTAAGGCCCGACATGAAATAGTAATCTATTTAAGGCCCCGATATGACAAATACATACAACAATTCAAACGAGAAAAACAAATTGCATAATCTATGTTCTAAACAAAACAAAAAAGGAAACTAGTATGACAATAGTTTCAACAAATCCATAAAAAAACGCGGTGGAGAAAACAGTCAATCATATCATATTACTATCGACACCGATCTGTGTCCACACTTGTATATCATAAATGTAGTGATCTTCGTGTTCTTTTTAAGATATATTCATGTTGGTACATTAGGGTCTTTATCATTAAAGTGGTTACGAATTTCGAATAGCAGTGCTTCGATCATTAAAAGCATCTGGACATCGAAATATATTTTATTTCATAGTCAGTAAACTTGACGTGAGATACTCGTACACGCAAATAACATTCAAAAAGTACATTTTAGACAGATGCAGGCTTCTCTCACTCGAACCAAGCATGCCGCTAAAAAGGCATCGAATACATTTACTCCATTTCTGATGTTAAGACTGGGGTCAAACAGGAGTCAGCTGAAGGGCTAAGCAACTCTTCAGCTATATTGATAATGGATTTGATCTATTCTTTATTATGTTTATAAAGTTACGCTTTGACGCTCAAAAGTTCACCTGTATACGGTGTGATTATTAACGAAAAAAGGTAAAAGTTCGACTTGACATGTAATGAACGTTTATAAGTAACTTGAATCAAGTCGATCAACGGTTAATGGGATATTTTCGATGAGGAGAGGTCGAAATGGGCAGTAAGTCTTTTGTAATATTATTTCGTGTTAATATTTTTATGACAAAGCTTGTTAGCTTCCTCTTATGTGTTAAGATTTATGTTAAACTGTCACATTTGTACTTTTGTCTTCCGCTATTTAAACTGTACAACATTAATAATTGAAATACGCTAGCAGCTTTACACTTGCTGTCTGTAACAGTTATTTTATGTGACCTTGCATATGTCTGTAATTTGTGCGCATGGGTGAGTTTAGCTAATGTTTTAATCTGCGGATGTTGTAATAATTAGTATTTTGGTCACGGAAACTAATAAAAATAAATGCAAGAAATTAAAGTATCTTCTTTTAAAAGTAGTTTATTGTGGTCAAGGTTGAATGTTGTATGCAAGCAATGGTTTGGAACATTTACTACACCATGTACACTTTATTCGTTCCATTATTTAAAGAAATTTAAATTTGTGAAAGATTCTATTTCATTCATGTTTTATTTTACTTATTACAAATTTCAAATTCATTTTGACTTGAATAAAGATATAACAGAAATTAGCGCACGTTTGAAATACAACAAAATAAATGAGCTTTAAGGATGTATTCTTCTGACATTTCAGTCTCGTTCAGTCTCGTTGAAATCTCGTTCTGGAATTATGTCTAAAACATGTGGTACAAGTGGAAAATATGAATGAATTTAAAAAATGTTATAATCAAACTCAACTATGTGAAAAAATTGGGTATTTCCAACGAGTAGTTTTTGAGTAATCAATTTTTCAAATTTTATTACCAATCAAGTCAGTATTTTTAGCCAAAATTTCGAGAAAATGGGTGAGGGATACAAAAAATTATTTTACCAGAAACATGTACATCCCACATCCCTTTTTTCTTTTCAAATTTCTTAGATATGTATGTTTTCAAACATTTATAACAAAGAAGTTGAAAAAATATGCAATTTGTACTTAAAACGGAGAAAAATCTCAAATTTACAAAATTGACAACATGGTAAATTTGGCATAAAAAAGCATCAAAATATGATAAAACTTTCTTATATTAACACCTACCTATAGTGTTTGTAATTCAAATTTATTCAGATTGGTCCCCCTTATCTTTATTGAAAGTATGACAAAATCTTTAATTGTGGAAATGTGATTTTTTTTCATGATTATAGCCCAAAAATAGGTAAAAACTGATGAAAAATGAGAAAATCATCAAAATTGGGTACTTTCAAAGGGCCGTAGCAAAGAAAGAAGTGCACCACCATATGATTTTTTCTTCACGAATTATTTTTTTACAGTCATATGAACCCAAAAAAACAGGGTTAGAAAAAAAGTTTAATTCTAGAAATTTTTGGCTCCTCAGAGGTGTACATCCTTAAACCAAGGATTTGTTTAGTAATTACAATTTGATTCTTCCCATCAAATCGTTGATTTTGCATACTTTATGATATATATCTCTTGTCCTGTCTATGTTAAGAAGATGACTGAGGGGTAAATATGCATGTAAAGTTAATTGATAGGAGCATTCAGACAGTCTGCTATTCCTACATACAACACCGCATATTGCGTTTGAATTAACGATATGTGCTATAAATATGTAAATTCAGTCAGGTAGGTAAAGTCAATAGGTAATGGGCGAATAGTTTTGTGATAATTATCCGACAAATATGTTTATTGTGGTTTGATAAAAAATATGTTAATTTTCGTTAGTTTTTGTAAAACTTCATGATCTTGACTAACGGTAACCTACATGTAAAAATCAACATTTTATTTCTTAATCGTTTCCTTATAACTTTTTTTTTAACCACAATTTGAAAGTTTCAGTCTGCCAATTGTCAAATTGCCACATTAATGTTTCTGAAAGAAAATTACTATGAAATTTCCAAAAAAAACTCAGTACACTAAAAATACTCATTAATAGGAAACACTCTTAAAGAATAGTCGGAATATCGACATATTTCGTCCGTATAGCAATCTAATTAAAATGTTGATCTCTGATTACGTTATACTACCAACATTTTAATTAGACTTGATTGTCCGTATAGTATCATCATTGTCTATAGTTCATAAGACTATTTTACTAGTACAGCAGTTCCTGTGGCGGATCCATGGGGGGGGGAGTTGTTCGGGGGGTTGAAAACCCCTTTTTTGGTCGATAAATGCATTTGAATAGGGGCATATACTTGGAACCCCCCTTTTCAAAATGGCTGGATCCGCCCATGAGTTCATGTATATTCCAGTTAGTTCTTTTAGTATGTCACTTTTATTTGCAACCCAGTATATTTACCGAAAAACTAAAGTGTTATTTTGACTGGCTGTACCTATATCAATACAAACGAGCCTTTTTCATGAAGATAAAGGAGTAGGCAGTATATATGATTAAAGGTGCCTGTATGCATTTCAGTCAATGCTTGACATATATAAAGGAATTATTTATACAAAATTTGTGAATATAAATCATGCATTTTCGCCGGACTGTAACAGCAACCTCAAATAAGCAGAATGTTATATATTGCTTCAATGAATACCTTCTTTATGATAGTTCTCCTGGATGATATTTTACGATATATCTAACTCTTTATTTATTTGTGTTTCTTCTATATTCAGTAACGGATCAAGAAATTTTCATAAGTGGGGACCCACTGACTGACCTAAGAGGGGGCCGCTCCTGTCACGCTTCAGTGATTCCCTATATAAGCAACCAATTTTTTTTTCCAAAAAGGGGGGCCCGGGCCCCCTGGACCCCCCTAAATCCGCCTCTGATATTGCCTAGGCTCATAACGCAATAACGAATTTTGATTTTAATAATCTGAGTTCTTTTGTGTAAACTTCTATAATAAGTTATCCCTTAAACAATCAAGTCTTTATATATGATCAAATATAGTAATAGTCTGAGTGAGTCTTATAACTTTTTGGAATTGTATTTTATCAGAGACATTATTAGTATTATATGTCTCTGTTTTGTGTTGGCCTCAGTCTTATTTTGTATCAAATATATATATATAAAAAACTTATATAATCAGCTTGTGTCTTTTATTATGACATAAAACTCTGACATACACATGAAACAATTCACTTTTTTTTTGGTAATTTCTTTAAATTGTTTCGATTAAATATTTACACCACCACGTGAGTTACACGAACTTCAGAATCATATTTATAGTTTCCTTCCCCAGCCCTAAATGATCTCTTCATTGCATCAATGAGGATGATTACGATGATGAGCGTGTTGAAGCAACGTTACAAGATACTGTGTCACCTTAAAAAGAATTCACCAAAACTTCTATACTACTGTGACGAAAATACATTGTATATACACTATATAGTTTTTGGGAAAAGGCCCACCAAGCCTGAAGAGGATTTGGGGGAAGACAATATGATTTGGTGGAAGCACAGGTACTTGTTTCTATCCATTGAAAGAACCACTATCAACGTATATTTACGTTGATAGTTGTTCTTCCAATGGATAGAAACAAGTGCCTGTGGGTGGAAGTGGCGGATCCAGAACTTTTCTTAAAGGGGGGGGGCAGCTGACTTACATATTAAAGGGGGATCCAGCTCCAGTCATCCTTCAGCAAGGCCGTAACTAGGCATCTTATTTTAGTGAGGCAAAATAATTGAGCCGAGCGAAGCGAGGCGAAATTTTTTTTGGGGGGTATGAAATGAATGGTGTAAAATCCTGCATTCTAGGCATTTTTAGAGAGTTTGATAATGCTTTGAATTTGGACACTTTTTATATAATTTTTTTCATATTTTCAGACTTTTACTAACACCCAATTTTAACAACTTTATTTGAATTTATATGTTAGATAATCATCCAAATATCACTGATTTGAGTCTGCTGCCAGAACATAGAACAAACATCGATTCAGTAGAGTTTGTCAAACATTTCTATTGCCGGTTCAGTCAAATCGTTTCAGAATCATAATTTGGTCTGCTGATATCCTTATCGCGATGAACATGGAGCATGGCAAGACAGCATAATATCTCGCCACTCATGCATGCTCTTTTCCAAAGTTTCAGTCGTTTCAGAGCAGTCTATGTTTCTTAAGTTAGCACAATAATCATCAACACAATGATCAATGTCTTCTTCCAATTCCTTCTCCATCAGCAATTCGGTAGCAGCATCGGTAGTAACAGTTTTGTTTGCAAAAGGGAATTAAGCTTTACTATAAGAGCCATGAGTCGCAGTTACAAAATATTAAACTCGCTTTTATGCTGACAAAGAGTAGACAAACTAGGGATAGAATGAAATAAGATACAGGTATATGATTCTATCTATAGAGTAAGTATGTCTGATATGGGTACAGGGGAAATTGGAATGGAGTTTTTGACGTTTACATGTAGGTCCGTAATTTCCAATTATTTCTGGAAATAGTTGGTGGTATTTTAGTTCCAGAATCTATAAATTTAGGGGTTAGGGGTTGGGGTGTCCGATTCCGAAACCCAGAATATAAAGAAACGAAATTCCGTAGTCCCGAATAAGTAAAGACAAAATCCTGTGTTAAAGGTTCTACAATAATATCAAATTGGAATATTGGATATTCTTTCAATTTTTAAGGTTAAAGAAACATGGATAAAAGTTAATCCATGCATGTTTCATATTATTTATAATTTATTTATCTGTAAAGAAAAAGATTAAAGTTCGTGAAATTAATACGCAGTCGGGGCTACCCCCTTGCGATGCCCAGTACTTGATTGGTCAAAAGTTGATGAAACGGAGAAATGAATACGCAGACAGGACTGCCCCCTTCCGAAGACCAGTACTTGATTTGTCAGTCTACTTATCGTTTTTGAATTATACTGATGAAGTTATATGCAATTCTCAGACTCTGTTCACAAAAAAAAATAGTTTACTAGAATTATTCCTTCTTTACCTTTAGTGTCGCTTTTCCTTTTTCTGCAAGAGCCTGTTTTTAACTAGACGTTACTAGGTTTATATAATCGAGAAAGATCACCCGTTGAGATGCTGAGTTATATCCAAAAGAATGATGACAAGTTATAAAAATCAAGGTTGAGACAGAACAACAAATGACTATTATATTTATATATATGTATAAAAAAAATTAATCAGTGTCGAAATTTTAGTGAGGCAATTGCCTCACTTGCCTCAAGGGTAGTTACGGCCTTGTTCAGTGATTCCATATATAATCAATAAAATTTTTTCCCACGAAAAAAAGGGGGGGGGGGGGGAGCTGGGGGCCTCCTATGTGTAACTAAAAATTGCAAGACTGGACTAGATGGTGTCAATGAAGTTCAGGTTTGACAATTTATAGTATTATATAAATGGATTCAAAAGGGCCATTAAATAATGCTGTTGGAATCAAGTGCTCTTGACTTGTACATGATGTGGGTCACATTGGGGTCTAAGTGAGACGCGGGATTGCCGATTTTTTGTTAGCGTGACACGTTTAAGTCAAATAATTGAGGCGTGAAAACGGGAAATGAGGTCTTGTGGGACCCAGGAAAGCACAAAAAAATGAGAATTGCTTATGCACATAGTGTAAGCAGGATATGGGAATCTGACAAAACAGTAAGCGGGATCTGGGATCAGAACCCCCCCATAATCATGATGATGGTAAGTAAGTGCAAATAATTTTGACGTCTTGAAAGGCTGTTATATTTTTTTAAATTTTGGCGCCTTTCATCCACAGGAAGGCGTCGAAGCAAAAATTAAAAATAGCCTTAATTCCAAGACGTCATAATTATTCGGACCAGACGGTAGGATATTTAATCATACATTACTTAATGTTTCAGAACCAGCTAAAATAAAGGCAGGAAGAGTTGGACCACCTCCATTAAAAGATGGCATCTTATATGTTAATGCATACCAAGAAGATCAAATGGTAACTTTCATTATGATTTAATATAGAATTCAAAGGCTGTACCTGACCATACCTATTCTTTGGTTGTTTTGGTCTCTTGTGGAGAGTGACATCTCATTTGCAATCAAACCACATCTTATTTTTATATATCTATAAATTCTATATTATATATGAGAGTTCCAGGATAGTTGTTGGTTGTTCAAATGTAGATAAACATGTTTTCTATGTATGAACAGCATACATTTTATGATTTACAGTCATTTTTAGCTCCCCCCCCCAAGGCCACCAATAGATCTTCAATATTTTTTTATCATTCATGTTAAAGTCTTAAACTAAAACAAAGAGGTAAAAAGTTCAATGGATTGAAATTCATTTTGAAACTATCTGATGAAGACTAAGACTTGACTGAGCTTATACAATGTGATAGTTCAAACCCAAACCAAGGACATATGTACTAAATGTAGACCATGATCTTCTACTGAACTTTACTATTTGAGAAGTTTTCTGATACATCATTAAGCATTTTAGATTTTAATATAGATTTTAAAATTTCTAATTTTTTTATTCACAAAGTGAATCATATTTTGCTGAATTTGCATAAATGTAGCTTCAAACCAATTCAAAAGAAAACATTTTAAGTCAAAGAAATTTATCAATTTATTCGGCCTGGTACATTGTTTGACAAGATATAAATGTACTTTCAATGGTAAATACCATACATTTTATAATATTGATTGGTGATAAGGTTGTCCCATGGCCTCAGTAAAGCATGAAAAAGACTCAAATGCCAGAGTAGTTTTGGATATGTTAGGTGGGTTCTAGCAAGTTTTTTGTTCCTGAGAAACCAACTTATATAACAGCATTTTGATATTTTCTGGCCATAAAAATCTGCTTGTTATGTTTCAGTTAATATACTAGGCCTTTGTTAGTCTTGTATGATTTTTTGCCCCATTTATATGTCCCGCTTTAGGTCATGTAGGTTAAAGTTTTGTTTAAAGTTTTTGGTCGAGGCAGGTTTTGATGAAGTTGAAGTCCAATCAACTTGAAACTTAGTAAACATGTTCCCTATGATATGATCTTGCTAGATTAAATGCCAAATTAGAGATTTTATCCCATTTTCACGGTCCAGTAAACATAGAAAATGATAGTGTGGATGGGGCATCCATGTACTTGGGACACATTCTTGTTAATTTTAGTTTCTTGTGCATTATTCAGAGTTTAGTATGACGTCCATTATCACTCAACTAGTATATATATTTGTTTAGGGGCCAGCTAAAGGATGCTGGGTGGGGTAGTTTCTCATTGCATTGAAGACCCATTGGTGGCCTTCGGCTGTTGTCTGCTTTATGGTCAGATTGTTGTCTCTTTGATACATTACCCATTTTCATTCTTAATTTAGGATTAAAATTTTGCATGCCAAACTCCTGTTATGTCTACAAAAGACTAATTTATAGTGTTGCATGAATAAAAAAAATATGTTATTATTACCAGAATAAAGTGCATTGTTAAAGAACACTGAAGACTCAAAATATTTAAAGGGTTTTTACCAAGATTTTCTATTCCTTGAACAGGGGTTTCTCAAAAAAATCTCTCATAGTGAGTCTCATTAGGGTCTAAGCTTGACTGAGCCTGAGGATTGGCCGAATTTTAAAGCATGACATGTGACATTGAAATTTATTTCGCGTAAAAATGAGAACAAAGTTGGTGGGACATTACAAGTGTTGTTGTTGCAACCATAAACAGTACTCGGGAATATGGCAAAATAAAAAGCAGGATTTGGGATCAGACATCCCCAATGAGACCCCCTAAAAATAGGTTTATGTTTTATGTCTGTATGAATATTTAGCTCTCAGATACTGAGATATTATAATTTAGTGCATGACTTAATCTGGTAAAGTACAACAGACTGCCACCAAAAATGGGTGACTCTGTCCTGTTTTCATAATTCAATGAATTTGATATAGAATTATAACAATGAGATGTACAGCAATCAAAATACACAATTAACAGAGACTTAGTCATGTTACTTGGTCACCTGCATAATACATTTATTTAAAACCTGATGTCAGGATTTATTAATGGATGTATCACAGTCTCCACCCATAAAATAAGCAAAAGTTTGCATCCAATTTCAATTCTGACAATTGCTGGTTTCATATAGTCAAGTTGAAATTTTAAGTTGAAATTTATAAAACTAATAGAATTGAATTGCTACTTTATGAAGACCTATCCTGTGGTCCTAAAGAGGAAACCATCAACCCAAATACTTACTATAGAAAGAGCATTTTATTTTCTGCTCTGTGTGTCTGTGTAATATTCCTTCCTTTTAATTTTTCCTCAGTCTGTTAATCCTGTTGACCTTCCCTTATCAGATTAAAGTTTTTGGTTAAGGTATTTAGACCAGGAAATTGAGGTCACATCAACTTTAATTTAGTACATACAGGCTCATAAGGATATGAACTTTTAAAATCATGTGCTAGATTACAGTTTTAATTGATTTCCTGGTAAGCTGATCAGGGAAATGGGATAGTGACAAATCAGCGCATTTGTGGTTAAAGTTATTGGACATTATAAGGAAGATATATAATAAACCATGAAGTTGCTGTCACTGATGGCATCAGCTTGAAACTTAGTACAAATGTGAACATGATAGCGGACTATATAGGTATGGACTTTGCTCATTGTTGTAGACCATATAGTGACCGATAGTTTTTATCTTCTGTGTCATTTGTTCTTTTGGGTAGAGTTGTCTCAGTGGCAATCTGATAATACCACATCTTCTTTTTTATATGTCAAGTATAAAATTAAATTAACATTATTAAATGCCTTTCTCACAAGTAGGTTATATTTTTGTGTAGTATTCTTCACTGACTTGTGTTAGTTGGCCCTTTAATTGTTGTTAGATATGTTAAACTAAGATGTTAAACTTATATTGAAAGATTCATTTTTGTTTTGGTTGATTAATTCTATCTAAAATATCACACTTAGACATATAAGCATCTACTAGAAATAATAAATATTCATCCTAGTGTTTTTATATGACTGGTAGGCATTGTTTATATTAATCAGAGATGTAATGTTGTTGTCAATAAGACATCTATCCACAAAAGACCAAATCAGTTTCAGTGCATTTACCTATAGATACATCTTAAATTTGTAAGATGATCAAAAGCCTGATTAGAATCTTGACAAGGTTGTTTAAAATAAATTAACAACATATACTCATAAACTTTTATGTTACGATTGAAGGTCATTGAAAGCTTTTGGTTTAAAAACATTTGACATGAAATTTAAAGACTAAAGTATTTATAGTACAATCAGAGTATAAAATACTACATGTACCTGCAGCTATTATAGATGCCTTATTTCCTTTAAAATGTCTCAAAAAGTAGACATGATATCTGGGTACATGTATTTAAATCAGAGTACAAAATACTACCTGCAATTATTGTAGATGCATTATTTCCCTTTAGAATACCTCTAGAAGTAGACATTATATCTGGGTACAGTGATCACATGACATGTCTTCCCATTACATTTACTTTGATCTCATCTTAGATTTGCCAAAATAGTGAACAAAAGTATAAACATTTATAATAAAAAAGTTTTTCTGTAGTTCAAGTCCTTAGCACTCAATTGTACAAGTTTTATCACTACTATATACAGTTGTAGTTCCCTTGTAAAGTGATGAACTCAGCAAAAAAATATTGTAAAATCTGGATTTCTTGTTTTAAAAAAAAAAAAATGATAACAAGATGTTCTCCATCAGCAACAAATGAAAGTGAAAAATTAAAAAAAAGCATTAGAAAAAATATTTGTAAGAAATCCAGTTGAGTGATTCTATTTCCTGTTACCGTGTTAGGTGATATAATACAACTCTCAGACAGAGACAATATGATTTTAGCAACTGTAATTCACTGTATGGCCTTCAACAATGAGTAAATCACATACCCATAGCAATTAAGCTATCAAACGCCCAGGCATCCAGGCATAACAAAATGTAAAAGAAATTTAATTGAGAAAACCGATGTTCTAATTTATGTCCAAAACAGCAAATGAAGAGATATTATACAGTAACAATAAACGACCACTGTAATAACAGGCTCCCGACTTTGGACAGGCACACACAGAATGTGACAGGGTTAGATATGCTAGCTAGTACATTTTTGTTTCTGAATTACTTACAATGGTGACATCAAGCATTTAAGATTTCAATCTTGCATTTTTTTCTTCGATTTTGACAGGAAATCTATGGGTATGCCAAGAACCAAGGAAAAGAAATCTTCATGTGGATTCTATATTTCCTGACAGTAGGTTTACTACGGTTATTTTTCTTCTGGTACCCACATCTGATGATAGCAGCCACACATGAGAAAAGCTCCCTAAAGCATGCAGTAGTTGTTGTGCTCAAGGTAAAATATTATTTACTTTTAAAAAAATTATTACATGCATTTATAACTGCGATCCTGTTTTTTTTGGTGATATTTAAAAAAAATTCAAACGAAAAAAAAATAAAAATGCAAGTTTGATTATAACCCTGATGCATTTTTTCGCAATACTAAAATCATTGCAATAATTTCTGAATTTACAGTTTACGAATAAAACTGATCCAATATTATGCTTTCTAGTTTGGTAAATTAACAATGACATGAAAAAATGTGAAATGAAAAAAACCCAATGATTTATCTGCTATTTATACCCCCGCTTTAAAAAACTACAATACAAGGATTTCTGAAATTTGGTTTCAGGATTTATATAAGTCAGCTATACCATGTGATGCATTTTCAGATTCATCACTCGACAACTTCCTGTTTACCAAACACTTGCATATTTTTACACTATTTATGTTATCCACTTGCGGCGGGGGTATCATCAGTGAGCAGTAGCTCGCAGTTTCATTTGCCCAAGATATGTTTTTTTTCTGGTTTTTGTGTGTATGGGTGAAGCAGGACTTTCAGTGTTCAGCCAAGTACAAAATTCCTGAAGGCATATATGCAGACTTTGCAACTTATTATCTCATTCATATTTGGCAAAACTACAAAATAAAGTATCCTTGAAAAAGTAAATACATGAAAATTGGTCATCTTGAATATAGAAGAACCCACAGTAATCTTCATCAAGTTTGGTAGAGACCACCAATTTTGGGAATCAAACACATTTTATATAACTTTAGAGAGCATATTTACCTAGGGCTTTAAAAGAACAGTTGAAACATGTTTACCATCAACTTACTAGAGGAGTATTGTATAAGTTGGTCTTTACCATTAACTTTACTAGAGGAGTATTGTATAAGTTGGTCTTTACCATTAACTTTACTAGAGGAGTATTGTATAAGTTGGTCTTTACCATCAACTTTACTAGAGGAGTATTGTATAAGTTGGTCCTTACCATCAACTTTACTTGAGGAGTATTGTATAAGTTGGTCTTTACCGTCATCTTTACTAGAGGAGTATTGTATACGTTGGTCTTTACCATTAACTTTACTAGAGGAGTATTGTATACGTTGGTCTTTACCATTAACTTTACTAGAGGAGTATTGTATAAGTTGGTCCTTACCATTAACTTTACTAGAGGAGTATTGTATAAGTTGGTCTTTACCATTAACTTTACTAGAGGAGTATTGTATAAGTTGGTCTTTACCGTCAACTTAACTAGAGGAGTATTGTATAAGTTGGTCTTTACCATCAACTTTACTAGAGGAGTATTGTATAAGTTGGTCCTTACCATTAACTTTACTAGAGGAGTATTGTATAAGTTGGTCTTTACCATCAACTTTACTAGAGGAGTATTGTATAAGTTGGTCTTTACCATTAACTTTACTAGAGGAGTATTGTATAAGTTGGTCTTTACCGTTAACTTTACTAGAGGAGTATTGTATAAGTTGGTCTTTACTATTAACTTTACTATAGGAGTATTGTATAAGTTGGTCCTTACCATTAACTTTACTAGAGGAGTATTGTATAAGTTGGTCTTTACTATTAACTTTACTAGAGGAGTATTGTATAAGTTGGTCTTTACCATCAACTTTACTAGAGGAGTATTGTATAAGTTGGTCTTTACCATCAACTTTACTATAGGAGTATTGTATAAGTTGGTCTTTACCGTCAACTTCACTAGAGGAGTATTGTATAAGTTGGTCTTTACCGTCAACTTTACTAGAGGAGTATTGTATAAGTTGGTCTTTACCGTCAACTTTACTAGAGGAGTATTGTATAAGTTGGTCTATACCATTAACTTTACTAGAGGAGTATTGTATAAGTTGGTCTTTACCATTAACTTTACAAGAGGAGTATTGTATAAGTTGGTCTTTATCGTCAACTTTACTAGAGGAGTATTGTATAAGTTGGTCTTTACCATTAACTTTACTAGAGGAGTATTGTATAAGTTGGTCTTTACCATCAACTTTACTAGAGGAGTATTGTATAAGTTGGTCTTTATCGTCAACTTTACTAGAGGAGTATTGTATAAGTTGGTCTTTACCATTAACTTTACTAGAGGAGTATTGTATAAGTTGGTCTTTACCATCAACTTTACTAGAGGAGTATTGTATAAGTTGGTCTTTATCGTCAACTTTACTAGAGGAGTATTGTATAAGTTGGTCTTTACCATTAACTTTACTAGAGGAGTATTGTATAAGTTGGTCTTTACCATCAACTTTACTAGAGGAGTATTGTATAAGTTGGTCTTTATCGTCAACTTTACTAGAGGAGTATTGTATAAGTTGGTCTTTACCATTAACTTTACTAGAGGAGTATTGTATAAGTTGGTCTTTACCATCAACTTTACTAGAGGAGTATTGTATAAGTTGGTCTTTACCGTCAACTTTACTAGAGGAGTATTGTATAAGTTGGTCTTTACCATTAACTTTACTAGAGGAGTATTGTATAAGTTGGTCTTTACCATCAACTTTACTAGAGGAGTATTGTATAAGTTGGTCTTTACCATCAACTTTACTAGAGGAGTATTGTATAAGTTGGTCTTTACCGTCAACTTTACTAGAGGAGTATTGTATAAGTTGGTCTTTATCGTCAACTTTACTAGAGGAGTATTGTATAAGTTGGTCTTTACCGTCAACTTTACTAGAGGAGTATTGTATAAGTTGGTCTTTACCGTCAACTTTACTATAGGAGTATTGTATAAGTTGGTCTTTACTGTTAACTTTACTAGAGGAGTATTGTATAAGTTGGTCTTTACCGTCAACTTTACTAGAGGAGTATTGTATAGAGGAGTATTGTATAAGTTGGTCTTTACCGTCAACTTTACTAGAGGAGTATTGTATAAGTTGATCCTTACCGTTAACTTTACTAGAGGAGTATTGTATACGTTGGTCTTTACCATTAACTTTACTAGAGGAGTATTGTATAAGTTGGTCTTTACCATTAACTTTACTAGAGGAGTATTGTATAAGTTGGTCTTTACCGTCAACTTTACTAGAGGAGTATTGTATAAGTTGGTCTTTACCGTCAACTTTACTAGAGGAGTATTGTATAAGTTGGTCTTTACTGTTAACTTTACTAGAGGAGTATTGTATAAGTTGGTCTTTACCATCAACTTTACTAGAGGAGTATTGTATAAGTTGGTCTTTACCATCAACTTTACTAGAGGAGTATTGTATAAGTTGGTCCTTACCGTTAACTTTACTAGAGGAGTATTGTATAAGTTGGTCTTTACCATCAACTTTACTAGAGGAGTATTGTATAAGTTGGTCTTTACCATCAACTTTACTAGAGGAGTATTGTATAAGTTGGTCCTTACCGTTAACTTTACTAGAGGAGTATTGTATAAGTTGGTCTTTACCATTAACTTTACTATTAACTTTACTATAGGAGTATTGTATAAGTTGGTCTTTACCATTAACTTTACTATAGGAGTATTGTATAAGTTGGTCTTTACCGTCAACTTCACTAGAGGAGTATTGTATAAGTTGGTCTTTACCGTCAACTTTACTAGAGGAGTATTGTATAAGTTGGTCTTTACCGTCAACTTTACTAGAGGAGTATTGTATAAGTTGGTCTTTACCATTAACTTTACTAGAGGAGTATTGTATAAGTTGGTCTTTACCATTAACTTTACTATAGGAGTATTGTATAAGTTGGTCTTTACTGTTAACTTTACTAGAGGAGTATTGTATAAGTTGGTCTTTACCATCATCTTTACTAGAGGAGTATTGTATAAGTTGGTCTTTACCGTCAACTTTACTATAGGAGTATTGTATAAGTTGGTCTTTACTGTTAACTTTACTAGAGGAGTATTGTATAAGTTGGTCTTTACCATCAACTTTACTAGAGGAGTATTGTATAAGTTGGTCTTTACCGTCAACTTTACTAGAGGAGTATTGTATAAGTTGGTCCTTACCGTTAACTTTACTAGAGGAGTATTGTATAAGTTGGTCTTTACCATTAACTTTACTAGAGGAGTATTGTATAAGTTGGTCTTTACCATTAACTTTACTAGAGGAGTATTGTATAAGTTAGTCTTTACCATCAACTTTACTAGAGGAGTATTGTATAAGTTGGTCTTTACCATTAACTTTACTAGAGGAGTATTGTATAAGTTGGTCTTTACCATTAACTTTACTAGAGGAGTATTGTATAAGTTGGTCTTTACTGTTAACTTTACTAGAGGAGTATTGTATAAGTTAGTCTTTACCATCAACTTTACTAGAGGAGTATTGTATAAGTTGGTCTTTACCATTAACTTTACTAGAGGAGTATTGTATAAGTTGGTCCTTACCATTAACTTTACTAGAGGAGTATTGTATAAGTTGGTCTTTACCATTAACTTTACTAGAGGAGTATTGTATAAGTTGGTCTTTACCGTCAACTTAACTAGAGGAGTATTGTATAAGTTGGTCTTTACCATCAACTTTACTAGAGGAGTATTGTATAAGTTGGTCCTTACCATTAACTTTACTAGAGGAGTATTGTATAAGTTGGTCTTTACCATCAACTTTACTAGAGGAGTATTGTATAAGTTGGTCTTTACCATTAACTTTACTAGAGGAGTATTGTATAAGTTGGTCTTTACCGTTAACTTTACTAGAGGAGTATTGTATAAGTTGGTCTTTACTATTAACTTTACTATAGGAGTATTGTATAAGTTGGTCCTTACCATTAACTTTACTAGAGGAGTATTGTATAAGTTGGTCTTTACTATTAACTTTACTAGAGGAGTATTGTATAAGTTGGTCTTTACCATCAACTTTACTAGAGGAGTATTGTATAAGTTGGTCTTTACCATCAACTTTACTATAGGAGTATTGTATAAGTTGGTCTTTACCGTCAACTTCACTAGAGGAGTATTGTATAAGTTGGTCTTTACCGTCAACTTTACTAGAGGAGTATTGTATAAGTTGGTCTTTACCGTCAACTTTACTAGAGGAGTATTGTATAAGTTGGTCTATACCATTAACTTTACTAGAGGAGTATTGTATAAGTTGGTCTTTACCATTAACTTTACAAGAGGAGTATTGTATAAGTTGGTCTTTATCGTCAACTTTACTAGAGGAGTATTGTATAAGTTGGTCTTTACCATTAACTTTACTAGAGGAGTATTGTATAAGTTGGTCTTTACCATCAACTTTACTAGAGGAGTATTGTATAAGTTGGTCTTTATCGTCAACTTTACTAGAGGAGTATTGTATAAGTTGGTCTTTACCATTAACTTTACTAGAGGAGTATTGTATAAGTTGGTCTTTACCATCAACTTTACTAGAGGAGTATTGTATAAGTTGGTCTTTATCGTCAACTTTACTAGAGGAGTATTGTATAAGTTGGTCTTTACCATTAACTTTACTAGAGGAGTATTGTATAAGTTGGTCTTTACCATCAACTTTACTAGAGGAGTATTGTATAAGTTGGTCTTTACTATTAACTTTACTATAGGAGTATTGTATAAGTTGGTCCTTACCATTAACTTTACTAGAGGAGTATTGTATAAGTTGGTCTTTACTATTAACTTTACTAGAGGAGTATTGTATAAGTTGGTCTTTACCATCAACTTTACTAGAGGAGTATTGTATAAGTTGGTCTTTACCATCAACTTTACTATAGGAGTATTGTATAAGTTGGTCTTTACCGTCAACTTCACTAGAGGAGTATTGTATAAGTTGGTCTTTACCGTCAACTTTACTAGAGGAGTATTGTATAAGTTGGTCTTTACCGTCAACTTTACTAGAGGAGTATTGTATAAGTTGGTCTATACCATTAACTTTACTAGAGGAGTATTGTATAAGTTGGTCTTTACCGTTAACTTTACAAGAGGAGTATTGTATAAGTTGGTCTTTATCGTCAACTTTACTAGAGGAGTATTGTATAAGTTGGTCTTTACCATTAACTTTACTAGAGGAGTATTGTATAAGTTGGTCTTTACCATCAACTTTACTAGAGGAGTATTGTATAAGTTGGTCTTTATCGTCAACTTTACTAGAGGAGTATTGTATAAGTTGGTCTTTACCATTAACTTTACTAGAGGAGTATTGTATAAGTTGGTCTTTACCATCAACTTTACTAGAGGAGTATTGTATAAGTTGGTCTTTATCGTCAACTTTACTAGAGGAGTATTGTATAAGTTGGTCTTTACCATTAACTTTACTAGAGGAGTATTGTATAAGTTGGTCTTTACCATCAACTTTACTAGAGGAGTATTGTATAAGTTGGTCTTTATCGTCAACTTTACTAGAGGAGTATTGTATAAGTTGGTCTTTACCATTAACTTTACTAGAGGAGTATTGTATAAGTTGGTCTTTACCATCAACTTTACTAGAGGAGTATTGTATAAGTTGGTCTTTACCGTCAACTTTACTAGAGGAGTATTGTATAAGTTGGTCTTTACCATTAACTTTACTAGAGGAGTATTGTATAAGTTGGTCTTTACCATCAACTTTACTAGAGGAGTATTGTATAAGTTGGTCTTTACCATCAACTTTACTAGAGGAGTATTGTATAAGTTGGTCTTTACCGTCAACTTTACTAGAGGAGTATTGTATAAGTTGGTCTTTATCGTCAACTTTACTAGAGGAGTATTGTATAAGTTGGTCTTTACCGTCAACTTTACTAGAGGAGTATTGTATAAGTTGGTCTTTACCGTCAACTTTACTATAGGAGTATTGTATAAGTTGGTCTTTACTGTTAACTTTACTAGAGGAGTATTGTATAAGTTGGTCTTTACCGTCAACTTTACTAGAGGAGTATTGTATAGAGGAGTATTGTATAAGTTGGTCTTTACCGTCAACTTTACTAGAGGAGTATTGTATAAGTTGATCCTTACCGTTAACTTTACTAGAGGAGTATTGTATACGTTGGTCTTTACCATTAACTTTACTAGAGGAGTATTGTATAAGTTGGTCTTTACCATTAACTTTACTAGAGGAGTATTGTATAAGTTGGTCTTTACCGTCAACTTTACTAGAGGAGTATTGTATAAGTTGGTCTTTACCGTCAACTTTACTAGAGGAGTATTGTATAAGTTGGTCTTTACTGTTAACTTTACTAGAGGAGTATTGTATAAGTTGGTCTTTACCATCAACTTTACTAGAGGAGTATTGTATAAGTTGGTCTTTACCATCAACTTTACTAGAGGAGTATTGTATAAGTTGGTCCTTACCGTTAACTTTACTAGAGGAGTATTGTATAAGTTGGTCTTTACCATCAACTTTACTAGAGGAGTATTGTATAAGTTGGTCTTTACCATCAACTTTACTAGAGGAGTATTGTATAAGTTGGTCCTTACCGTTAACTTTACTAGAGGAGTATTGTATAAGTTGGTCTTTACCATTAACTTTACTATTAACTTTACTATAGGAGTATTGTATAAGTTGGTCTTTACCATTAACTTTACTATAGGAGTATTGTATAAGTTGGTCTTTACCGTCAACTTCACTAGAGGAGTATTGTATAAGTTGGTCTTTACCGTCAACTTTACTAGAGGAGTATTGTATAAGTTGGTCTTTACCGTCAACTTTACTAGAGGAGTATTGTATAAGTTGGTCTTTACCATTAACTTTACTAGAGGAGTATTGTATAAGTTGGTCTTTACCATTAACTTTACTATAGGAGTATTGTATAAGTTGGTCTTTACTGTTAACTTTACTAGAGGAGTATTGTATAAGTTGGTCTTTACCATCATCTTTACTAGAGGAGTATTGTATAAGTTGGTCTTTACCGTCAACTTTACTATAGGAGTATTGTATAAGTTGGTCTTTACTGTTAACTTTACTAGAGGAGTATTGTATAAGTTGGTCTTTACCATCAACTTTACTAGAGGAGTATTGTATAAGTTGGTCTTTACCGTCAACTTTACTAGAGGAGTATTGTATAAGTTGGTCCTTACCGTTAACTTTACTAGAGGAGTATTGTATAAGTTGGTCTTTACCATTAACTTTACTAGAGGAGTATTGTATAAGTTGGTCTTTACCATTAACTTTACTAGAGGAGTATTGTATAAGTTAGTCTTTACCATCAACTTTACTAGAGGAGTATTGTATAAGTTGGTCTTTACCATTAACTTTACTAGAGGAGTATTGTATAAGTTGGTCTTTACCATTAACTTTACTAGAGGAGTATTGTATAAGTTGGTCTTTACTGTTAACTTTACTAGAGGAGTATTGTATAAGTTAGTCTTTACCATCAACTTTACTAGAGGAGTATTGTATAAGTTGGTCTTTACCATTAACTTTACTAGAGGAGTATTGTATAAGTTGGTCCTTACCATTAACTTTACTAGAGGAGTATTGTATAAGTTGGTCTTTACCATTAACTTTACTAGAGGAGTATTGTATAAGTTGGTCTTTACCGTCAACTTAACTAGAGGAGTATTGTATAAGTTGGTCTTTACCATCAACTTTACTAGAGGAGTATTGTATAAGTTGGTCCTTACCATTAACTTTACTAGAGGAGTATTGTATAAGTTGGTCTTTACCATCAACTTTACTAGAGGAGTATTGTATAAGTTGGTCTTTACCATTAACTTTACTAGAGGAGTATTGTATAAGTTGGTCTTTACCGTTAACTTTACTAGAGGAGTATTGTATAAGTTGGTCTTTACTATTAACTTTACTATAGGAGTATTGTATAAGTTGGTCCTTACCATTAACTTTACTAGAGGAGTATTGTATAAGTTGGTCTTTACTATTAACTTTACTAGAGGAGTATTGTATAAGTTGGTCTTTACCATCAACTTTACTAGAGGAGTATTGTATAAGTTGGTCTTTACCATCAACTTTACTATAGGAGTATTGTATAAGTTGGTCTTTACCGTCAACTTCACTAGAGGAGTATTGTATAAGTTGGTCTTTACCGTCAACTTTACTAGAGGAGTATTGTATAAGTTGGTCTTTACCGTCAACTTTACTAGAGGAGTATTGTATAAGTTGGTCTATACCATTAACTTTACTAGAGGAGTATTGTATAAGTTGGTCTTTACCATTAACTTTACAAGAGGAGTATTGTATAAGTTGGTCTTTATCGTCAACTTTACTAGAGGAGTATTGTATAAGTTGGTCTTTACCATTAACTTTACTAGAGGAGTATTGTATAAGTTGGTCTTTACCATCAACTTTACTAGAGGAGTATTGTATAAGTTGGTCTTTATCGTCAACTTTACTAGAGGAGTATTGTATAAGTTGGTCTTTACCATTAACTTTACTAGAGGAGTATTGTATAAGTTGGTCTTTACCATCAACTTTACTAGAGGAGTATTGTATAAGTTGGTCTTTATCGTCAACTTTACTAGAGGAGTATTGTATAAGTTGGTCTTTACCATTAACTTTACTAGAGGAGTATTGTATAAGTTGGTCTTTACCATCAACTTTACTAGAGGAGTATTGTATAAGTTGGTCTTTATCGTCAACTTTACTAGAGGAGTATTGTATAAGTTGGTCTTTACCATTAACTTTACTAGAGGAGTATTGTATAAGTTGGTCTTTACCATCAACTTTACTAGAGGAGTATTGTATAAGTTGGTCTTTACCGTCAACTTTACTAGAGGAGTATTGTATAAGTTGGTCTTTACCATTAACTTTACTAGAGGAGTATTGTATAAGTTGGTCTTTACCATCAACTTTACTAGAGGAGTATTGTATAAGTTGGTCTTTACCATCAACTTTACTAGAGGAGTATTGTATAAGTTGGTCTTTACCGTCAACTTTACTAGAGGAGTATTGTATAAGTTGGTCTTTATCGTCAACTTTACTAGAGGAGTATTGTATAAGTTGGTCTTTACCGTCAACTTTACTAGAGGAGTATTGTATAAGTTGGTCTTTACCGTCAACTTTACTATAGGAGTATTGTATAAGTTGGTCTTTACTGTTAACTTTACTAGAGGAGTATTGTATAAGTTGGTCTTTACCGTCAACTTTACTAGAGGAGTATTGTATAAGTTGGTCTTTACCGTCAACTTTACTAGAGGAGTATTGTATAAGTTGATCCTTACCGTTAACTTTACTAGAGGAGTATTGTATACGTTGGTCTTTACCATTAACTTTACTAGAGGAGTATTGTATAAGTTGGTCTTTACCATTAACTTTACTAGAGGAGTATTGTATAAGTTGGTCTTTACCGTCAACTTTACTAGAGGAGTATTGTATAAGTTGGTCTTTACCGTCAACTTTACTAGAGGAGTATTGTATAAGTTGGTCTTTACTGTTAACTTTACTAGAGGAGTATTGTATAAGTTGGTCTTTACCATCAACTTTACTAGAGGAGTATTGTATAAGTTGGTCTTTACCATCAACTTTACTAGAGGAGTATTGTATAAGTTGGTCCTTACCGTTAACTTTACTAGAGGAGTATTGTATAAGTTGGTCTTTACCATCAACTTTACTAGAGGAGTATTGTATAAGTTGGTCTTTACCATCAACTTTACTAGAGGAGTATTGTATAAGTTGGTCCTTACCGTTAACTTTACTAGAGGAGTATTGTATAAGTTGGTCTTTACCATTAACTTTACTATTAACTTTACTATAGGAGTATTGTATAAGTTGGTCTTTACCATTAACTTTACTATAGGAGTATTGTATAAGTTGGTCTTTACCGTCAACTTTACTAGAGGAGTATTGTATAAGTTGGTCTTTACCGTCAACTTTACTAGAGGAGTATTGTATAAGTTGGTCTTTACCATTAACTTTACTAGAGGAGTATTGTATAAGTTGGTCTTTACCATTAACTTTACTATAGGAGTATTGTATAAGTTGGTCTTTACTGTTAACTTTACTAGAGGAGTATTGTATAAGTTGGTCTTTACCATCATCTTTACTAGAGGAGTATTGTATAAGTTGGTCTTTACCGTCAACTTTACTATAGGAGTATTGTATAAGTTGGTCTTTACTGTTAACTTTACTAGAGGAGTATTGTATAAGTTGGTCTTTACCATCAACTTTACTAGAGGAGTATTGTATAAGTTGGTCTTTACCGTCAACTTTACTAGAGGAGTATTGTATAAGTTGGTCCTTACCGTTAACTTTACTAGAGGAGTATTGTATAAGTTGGTCTTTACCATTAACTTTACTAGAGGAGTATTGTATAAGTTGGTCTTTACCATTAACTTTACTAGAGGAGTATTGTATAAGTTAGTCTTTACCATCAACTTTACTAGAGGAGTATTGTATAAGTTGGTCTTTACCATTAACTTTACTAGAGGAGTATTGTATAAGTTGGTCTTTACCATTAACTTTACTAGAGGAGTATTGTATAAGTTGGTCTTTACCATCAACTTTACTAGAGGAGTATTGTATAAGTTGGTCTTTACCATTAACTTTACTATAGGAGTATTGTATAAGTTGGTCTTTACCATTAACTTTACTAGAGGAGTATTGTATTAGTTGGTCTTTACCGTCAACTTTACTATAGGAGTATTGTATAAGTTGGTCTTTACTGTTAACTTTACTAGAGGAGTATTGTATAAGTTGGTCTTTACCATCAACTTTACTAGAGGAGTATTGTATAAGTTGGTCTTTACCGTTAACTTTACTAGAGGAGTATTGTATAAGTTGGTCTTTACCGTCAACTTTACTAGAGGAGTATTGTATAAGTTGGTCTTTACCATCAACTTTACTAGAGGAGTATTGTATAAGTTGGTCTTTACCGTTAACTTTACTAGAGGAGTATTGTATAAGTTGGTCTTTACCATCAACTTTACTAGAGGAGTATTGTATAAGTTGGTCCTTACCGTTAACTTTACTAGAGGAGTATTGTATAAGTTGGTCTTTACCATTAACTTTACTATTAACTTTACTATAGGAGTATTGTATAAGTTGGTCTTTACCATTAACTTTACTATAGGAGTATTGTATAAGTTGGTCTTTACCGTCAACTTCACTAGAGGAGTATTGTATAAGTTGGTCTTTACCGTCAACTTTACTAGAGGAGTATTGTATAAGTTGGTCTTTACCGTCAACTTTACTAGAGGAGTATTGTATAAGTTGGTCTTTACCATTAACTTTACTAGAGGAGTATTGTATAAGTTGGTCTTTACCATTAACTTTACTATAGGAGTATTGTATAAGTTGGTCTTTACTGTTAACTTTACTAGAGGAGTATTGTATAAGTTGGTCTTTACCATCATCTTTACTAGAGGAGTATTGTATAAGTTGGTCTTTACCGTCAACTTTACTATAGGAGTATTGTATAAGTTGGTCTTTACTGTTAACTTTACTAGAGGAGTATTGTATAAGTTGGTCTTTACCATCAACTTTACTAGAGGAGTATTGTATAAGTTGGTCTTTACCGTCAACTTTACTAGAGGAGTATTGTATAAGTTGGTCCTTACCGTTAACTTTACTAGAGGAGTATTGTATAAGTTGGTCTTTACCATTAACTTTACTAGAGGAGTATTGTATAAGTTGGTCTTTACCATTAACTTTACTAGAGGAGTATTGTATAAGTTAGTCTTTACCATCAACTTTACTAGAGGAGTATTGTATAAGTTGGTCTTTACCATTAACTTTACTAGAGGAGTATTGTATAAGTTGGTCTTTACCATTAACTTTACTAGAGGAGTATTGTATAAGTTGGTCTTTACCATCAACTTTACTAGAGGAGTATTGTATAAGTTGGTCTTTACCATTAACTTTACTATAGGAGTATTGTATAAGTTGGTCTTTACCATTAACTTTACTAGAGGAGTATTGTATTAGTTGGTCTTTACCGTCAACTTTACTATAGGAGTATTGTATAAGTTGGTCTTTACTGTTAACTTTACTAGAGGAGTATTGTATAAGTTGGTCTTTACCATCAACTTTACTAGAGGAGTATTGTATAAGTTGGTCTTTACCGTTAACTTTACTAGAGGAGTATTGTATAAGTTGGTCTTTACCGTCAACTTTACTAGAGGAGTATTGTATAAGTTGGTCTTTACCATCAACTTTACTAGAGGAGTATTGTATAAGTTGGTCCTTACCATTAACTTTACTAGAGGAGTATTGTATAAGTTGGTCTTTACCATTAACTTTACTAGAGGAGTATTGTATTAGTTGGTCTTTACCATTAACTTTACTAGAGGAGTATTGTATAAGTTGGTCTTTACCATTAACTTTACTAGAGGAGTATTGTATAAGTTGGTCTTTACCATTAACTTTACTAGAGGAGTATTGTTTAAGTTGGTCTTTACCATCAACTTTACTAGAGGAGTATTGTATAAGTTGGTCTTTACCATTAACTTTACTAGAGGAGTATTGTATAAGTTGGTCCTTACCATTAACTTTACTAGAGGAGTATTGTATAAGTTGGTCTTTACCATTAACTTTACTAGAGGAGTATTGTATTAGTTGGTCTTTACCATTAACTTTACTAGAGGAGTATTGTATAAGTTGGTCTTTACCATTAACTTTACTAGAGGAGTATTGTATAAGTTGGTCTTTACCATTAACTTTACTAGAGGAGTATTGTTTAAGTTGGTCTTTACCATCAACTTTACTAGAGGAGTATTGTATAAGTTGGTCTTTACCATTAACTTTACTAGAGGAGTATTGTATAAGTTGGTCTTTACCATTAACTTTACTAGAGGAGTATTGTATAAGTTGGTCTTTATCGTCAACTTTACTATAGGAGTATTGTATAAGTTGGTCTTTACTGTTAACTTTACTAGAGGAGTATTGTATAAGTTGGTCTTTACCATTAACTTTACTAGAGGAGTATTGTATAAGTTGGTCTTTACCATTAACTTTACTAGAGGAGTATTGTATTAGTTGGTCTTTACCATTAACTTTACTAGAGGAGTATTGTATAAGTTGGTCCTTACCATTAACTTTACTAGAGGAGTATTGTATAAGTTGGTCTTTACCATTAACTTTACTAGAGGAGTATTGTATAAGTTGGTCTTTACTGTTAACTTTACTAGAGGAGTATTGTATAAGTTAGTCTTTACCATCAACTTTACTAGAGGAGTATTGTATAAGTTGGTCTTTACCATTAACTTTACTAGAGGAGTATTGTATAAGTTGGTCCTTACCATTAACTTTACTAGAGGAGTATTGTATAAGTTGGTCTTTACCATTAACTTTACTAGAGGAGTATTGTATAAGTTGGTCTTTACCGTCAACTTAACTAGAGGAGTATTGTATAAGTTGGTCTTTACCATCAACTTTACTAGAGGAGTATTGTATAAGTTGGTCCTTACCATTAACTTTACTAGAGGAGTATTGTATAAGTTGGTCTTTACCATCAACTTTACTAGAGGAGTATTGTATAAGTTGGTCTTTACCATTAACTTTACTAGAGGAGTATTGTATAAGTTGGTCTTTACCGTTAACTTTACTAGAGGAGTATTGTATAAGTTGGTCTTTACTATTAACTTTACTATAGGAGTATTGTATAAGTTGGTCCTTACCATTAACTTTACTAGAGGAGTATTGTATAAGTTGGTCTTTACTATTAACTTTACTAGAGGAGTATTGTATAAGTTGGTCTTTACCATCAACTTTACTAGAGGAGTATTGTATAAGTTGGTCTTTACCATCAACTTTACTATAGGAGTATTGTATAAGTTGGTCTTTACCGTCAACTTCACTAGAGGAGTATTGTATAAGTTGGTCTTTACCGTCAACTTTACTAGAGGAGTATTGTATAAGTTGGTCTTTACCGTCAACTTTACTAGAGGAGTATTGTATAAGTTGGTCTATACCATTAACTTTACTAGAGGAGTATTGTATAAGTTGGTCTTTACCATTAACTTTACAAGAGGAGTATTGTATAAGTTGGTCTTTATCGTCAACTTTACTAGAGGAGTATTGTATAAGTTGGTCTTTACCATTAACTTTACTAGAGGAGTATTGTATAAGTTGGTCTTTACCATCAACTTTACTAGAGGAGTATTGTATAAGTTGGTCTTTATCGTCAACTTTACTAGAGGAGTATTGTATAAGTTGGTCTTTACCATTAACTTTACTAGAGGAGTATTGTATAAGTTGGTCTTTACCATCAACTTTACTAGAGGAGTATTGTATAAGTTGGTCTTTATCGTCAACTTTACTAGAGGAGTATTGTATAAGTTGGTCTTTACCATTAACTTTACTAGAGGAGTATTGTATAAGTTGGTCTTTACCATCAACTTTACTAGAGGAGTATTGTATAAGTTGGTCTTTATCGTCAACTTTACTAGAGGAGTATTGTATAAGTTGGTCTTTACCATTAACTTTACTAGAGGAGTATTGTATAAGTTGGTCTTTACCATCAACTTTACTAGAGGAGTATTGTATAAGTTGGTCTTTACCGTCAACTTTACTAGAGGAGTATTGTATAAGTTGGTCTTTACCATTAACTTTACTAGAGGAGTATTGTATAAGTTGGTCTTTACCATCAACTTTACTAGAGGAGTATTGTATAAGTTGGTCTTTACCATCAACTTTACTAGAGGAGTATTGTATAAGTTGGTCTTTACCGTCAACTTTACTAGAGGAGTATTGTATAAGTTGGTCTTTATCGTCAACTTTACTAGAGGAGTATTGTATAAGTTGGTCTTTACCGTCAACTTTACTAGAGGAGTATTGTATAAGTTGGTCTTTACCGTCAACTTTACTATAGGAGTATTGTATAAGTTGGTCTTTACTGTTAACTTTACTAGAGGAGTATTGTATAAGTTGGTCTTTACCGTCAACTTTACTAGAGGAGTATTGTATAAGTTGGTCTTTACCGTCAACTTTACTAGAGGAGTATTGTATAAGTTGATCCTTACCGTTAACTTTACTAGAGGAGTATTGTATACGTTGGTCTTTACCATTAACTTTACTAGAGGAGTATTGTATAAGTTGGTCTTTACCATTAACTTTACTAGAGGAGTATTGTATAAGTTGGTCTTTACCGTCAACTTTACTAGAGGAGTATTGTATAAGTTGGTCTTTACCGTCAACTTTACTAGAGGAGTATTGTATAAGTTGGTCTTTACTGTTAACTTTACTAGAGGAGTATTGTATAAGTTGGTCTTTACCATCAACTTTACTAGAGGAGTATTGTATAAGTTGGTCTTTACCATCAACTTTACTAGAGGAGTATTGTATAAGTTGGTCCTTACCGTTAACTTTACTAGAGGAGTATTGTATAAGTTGGTCTTTACCATCAACTTTACTAGAGGAGTATTGTATAAGTTGGTCTTTACCATCAACTTTACTAGAGGAGTATTGTATAAGTTGGTCCTTACCGTTAACTTTACTAGAGGAGTATTGTATAAGTTGGTCTTTACCATTAACTTTACTATTAACTTTACTATAGGAGTATTGTATAAGTTGGTCTTTACCATTAACTTTACTATAGGAGTATTGTATAAGTTGGTCTTTACCGTCAACTTCACTAGAGGAGTATTGTATAAGTTGGTCTTTACCGTCAACTTTACTAGAGGAGTATTGTATAAGTTGGTCTTTACCGTCAACTTTACTAGAGGAGTATTGTATAAGTTGGTCTTTACCATTAACTTTACTAGAGGAGTATTGTATAAGTTGGTCTTTACCATTAACTTTACTATAGGAGTATTGTATAAGTTGGTCTTTACTGTTAACTTTACTAGAGGAGTATTGTATAAGTTGGTCTTTACCATCATCTTTACTAGAGGAGTATTGTATAAGTTGGTCTTTACCGTCAACTTTACTATAGGAGTATTGTATAAGTTGGTCTTTACTGTTAACTTTACTAGAGGAGTATTGTATAAGTTGGTCTTTACCATCAACTTTACTAGAGGAGTATTGTATAAGTTGGTCTTTACCGTCAACTTTACTAGAGGAGTATTGTATAAGTTGGTCCTTACCGTTAACTTTACTAGAGGAGTATTGTATAAGTTGGTCTTTACCATTAACTTTACTAGAGGAGTATTGTATAAGTTGGTCTTTACCATTAACTTTACTAGAGGAGTATTGTATAAGTTAGTCTTTACCATCAACTTTACTAGAGGAGTATTGTATAAGTTGGTCTTTACCATTAACTTTACTAGAGGAGTATTGTATAAGTTGGTCTTTACCATTAACTTTACTAGAGGAGTATTGTATAAGTTGGTCTTTACCATCAACTTTACTAGAGGAGTATTGTATAAGTTGGTCTTTACCATTAACTTTACTATAGGAGTATTGTATAAGTTGGTCTTTACCATTAACTTTACTAGAGGAGTATTGTATTAGTTGGTCTTTACCGTCAACTTTACTATAGGAGTATTGTATAAGTTGGTCTTTACTGTTAACTTTACTAGAGGAGTATTGTATAAGTTGGTCTTTACCATCAACTTTACTAGAGGAGTATTGTATAAGTTGGTCTTTACCGTTAACTTTACTAGAGGAGTATTGTATAAGTTGGTCTTTACCGTCAACTTTACTAGAGGAGTATTGTATAAGTTGGTCTTTACCATCAACTTTACTAGAGGAGTATTGTATAAGTTGGTCTTTACCGTTAACTTTACTAGAGGAGTATTGTATAAGTTGGTCTTTACCATCAACTTTACTAGAGGAGTATTGTATAAGTTGGTCCTTACCGTTAACTTTACTAGAGGAGTATTGTATAAGTTGGTCTTTACCATTAACTTTACTATTAACTTTACTATAGGAGTATTGTATAAGTTGGTCTTTACCATTAACTTTACTATAGGAGTATTGTATAAGTTGGTCTTTACCGTCAACTTCACTAGAGGAGTATTGTATAAGTTGGTCTTTACCGTCAACTTTACTAGAGGAGTATTGTATAAGTTGGTCTTTACCGTCAACTTTACTAGAGGAGTATTGTATAAGTTGGTCTTTACCATTAACTTTACTAGAGGAGTATTGTATAAGTTGGTCTTTACCATTAACTTTACTATAGGAGTATTGTATAAGTTGGTCTTTACTGTTAACTTTACTAGAGGAGTATTGTATAAGTTGGTCTTTACCATCATCTTTACTAGAGGAGTATTGTATAAGTTGGTCTTTACCGTCAACTTTACTATAGGAGTATTGTATAAGTTGGTCTTTACTGTTAACTTTACTAGAGGAGTATTGTATAAGTTGGTCTTTACCATCAACTTTACTAGAGGAGTATTGTATAAGTTGGTCTTTACCGTCAACTTTACTAGAGGAGTATTGTATAAGTTGGTCCTTACCGTTAACTTTACTAGAGGAGTATTGTATAAGTTGGTCTTTACCATTAACTTTACTAGAGGAGTATTGTATAAGTTGGTCTTTACCATTAACTTTACTAGAGGAGTATTGTATAAGTTAGTCTTTACCATCAACTTTACTAGAGGAGTATTGTATAAGTTGGTCTTTACCATTAACTTTACTAGAGGAGTATTGTATAAGTTGGTCTTTACCATTAACTTTACTAGAGGAGTATTGTATAAGTTGGTCTTTACCATTAACTTTACTATAGGAGTATTGTATAAGTTGGTCTTTACCATTAACTTTACTAGAGGAGTATTGTATTAGTTGGTCTTTACCGTCAACTTTACTATAGGAGTATTGTATAAGTTGGTCTTTACTGTTAACTTTACTAGAGGAGTATTGTATAAGTTGGTCTTTACCATCAACTTTACTAGAGGAGTATTGTATAAGTTGGTCTTTACCGTTAACTTTACTAGAGGAGTATTGTATAAGTTGGTCTTTACCGTCAACTTTACTAGAGGAGTATTGTATAAGTTGGTCTTTACCATCAACTTTACTAGAGGAGTATTGTATAAGTTGGTCTTTACCGTTAACTTTACTAGAGGAGTATTGTATAAGTTGGTCTTTACCATCAACTTTACTAGAGGAGTATTGTATAAGTTGGTCCTTACCGTTAACTTTACTAGAGGAGTATTGTATAAGTTGGTCTTTACCATTAACTTTACTATTAACTTTACTATAGGAGTATTGTATAAGTTGGTCTTTACCATTAACTTTACTATAGGAGTATTGTATAAGTTGGTCTTTACCGTCAACTTCACTAGAGGAGTATTGTATAAGTTGGTCTTTACCGTCAACTTTACTAGAGGAGTATTGTATAAGTTGGTCTTTACCGTCAACTTTACTAGAGGAGTATTGTATAAGTTGGTCTTTACCATTAACTTTACTAGAGGAGTATTGTATAAGTTGGTCTTTACCATTAACTTTACTATAGGAGTATTGTATAAGTTGGTCTTTACTGTTAACTTTACTAGAGGAGTATTGTATAAGTTGGTCTTTACCATCATCTTTACTAGAGGAGTATTGTATAAGTTGGTCTTTACCGTCAACTTTACTATAGGAGTATTGTATAAGTTGGTCTTTACTGTTAACTTTACTAGAGGAGTATTGTATAAGTTGGTCTTTACCATCAACTTTACTAGAGGAGTATTGTATAAGTTGGTCTTTACCGTCAACTTTACTAGAGGAGTATTGTATAAGTTGGTCCTTACCGTTAACTTTACTAGAGGAGTATTGTATAAGTTGGTCTTTACCATTAACTTTACTAGAGGAGTATTGTATAAGTTGGTCTTTACCATTAACTTTACTAGAGGAGTATTGTATAAGTTAGTCTTTACCATCAACTTTACTAGAGGAGTATTGTATAAGTTGGTCTTTACCATTAACTTTACTAGAGGAGTATTGTATAAGTTGGTCTTTACCATTAACTTTACTAGAGGAGTATTGTATAAGTTGGTCTTTACCATCAACTTTACTAGAGGAGTATTGTATAAGTTGGTCTTTACCATTAACTTTACTATAGGAGTATTGTATAAGTTGGTCTTTACCATTAACTTTACTAGAGGAGTATTGTATTAGTTGGTCTTTACCGTCAACTTTACTATAGGAGTATTGTATAAGTTGGTCTTTACTGTTAACTTTACTAGAGGAGTATTGTATAAGTTGGTCTTTACCATCAACTTTACTAGAGGAGTATTGTATAAGTTGGTCTTTACCGTTAACTTTACTAGAGGAGTATTGTATAAGTTGGTCTTTACCGTCAACTTTACTAGAGGAGTATTGTATAAGTTGGTCTTTACCATCAACTTTACTAGAGGAGTATTGTATAAGTTGGTCCTTACCATTAACTTTACTAGAGGAGTATTGTATAAGTTGGTCTTTACCATTAACTTTACTAGAGGAGTATTGTATTAGTTGGTCTTTACCATTAACTTTACTAGAGGAGTATTGTATAAGTTGGTCTTTACCATTAACTTTACTAGAGGAGTATTGTATAAGTTGGTCTTTACCATTAACTTTACTAGAGGAGTATTGTTTAAGTTGGTCTTTACCATCAACTTTACTAGAGGAGTATTGTATAAGTTGGTCTTTACCATTAACTTTACTAGAGGAGTATTGTATAAGTTGGTCCTTACCATTAACTTTACTAGAGGAGTATTGTATAAGTTGGTCTTTACCATTAACTTTACTAGAGGAGTATTGTATTAGTTGGTCTTTACCATTAACTTTACTAGAGGAGTATTGTATAAGTTGGTCTTTACCATTAACTTTACTAGAGGAGTATTGTATAAGTTGGTCTTTACCATTAACTTTACTAGAGGAGTATTGTTTAAGTTGGTCTTTACCATCAACTTTACTAGAGGAGTATTGTATAAGTTGGTCTTTACCATTAACTTTACTAGAGGAGTATTGTATAAGTTGGTCTTTACCATTAACTTTACTAGAGGAGTATTGTATAAGTTGGTCTTTATCGTCAACTTTACTATAGGAGTATTGTATAAGTTGGTCTTTACTGTTAACTTTACTAGAGGAGTATTGTATAAGTTGGTCTTTACCATTAACTTTACTAGAGGAGTATTGTATAAGTTGGTCTTTACCATTAACTTTACTAGAGGAGTATTGTATTAGTTGGTCTTTACCATTAACTTTACTAGAGGAGTATTGTATAAGTTGGTCCTTACCATTAACTTTACTAGAGGAGTATTGTATAAGTTGGTCTTTACCATTAACTTTACTAGAGGAGTATTGTATAAGTTGGTCTTTACTGTTAACTTTACTAGAGGAGTATTGTATAAGTTAGTCTTTACCATCAACTTTACTAGAGGAGTATTGTATAAGTTGGTCTTTACCATTAACTTTACTAGAGGAGTATTGTATAAGTTGGTCCTTACCATTAACTTTACTAGAGGAGTATTGTATAAGTTGGTCTTTACCATTAACTTTACTAGAGGAGTATTGTATAAGTTGGTCTTTACCGTCAACTTAACTAGAGGAGTATTGTATAAGTTGGTCTTTACCATCAACTTTACTAGAGGAGTATTGTATAAGTTGGTCCTTACCATTAACTTTACTAGAG